>NC_138780.1:84579991-85877042 GCF_965119305.1 Pelophylax lessonae | reverse complement strand
CTTCCACCGTCATTTTCTCTCTACCCACCCTTGCCTCCTTTTCCGCGCAGCTCTCGATTCCCCCCTCTCTTTCGCACCCTCCATGTCATATTCCGCTCCAGGAGTTCCATCATAGCTCCTCACTGTCGCTGGGAGGAAGTTTTCTCCTCCGCTTGCCCCTTCCACCGTCATTTTCTCTCTACCCACCCTTGCCTCCTTTTCCGCGCAGCTCTCGATTCCCCCCTCTCTTTCGCACCCTCCATGTCATATTCCGCTCCAGGAGCTCCATCATAGCTCCTTGCTGTCGCTGGGAGGATGTTTTCTCCTCCGCTCGCCCCTTCCACCGTCATTTTCTCTCTACCCACCCTTGCCTCCTTTTCCGCGCAGCTCTCGATTCCCCCCTCTCTTTTGCACCCTCCATGTCATATTCCGCTCCAGGAGTTCCATCATAGCTCCTCACTGTCGCTGGGAGGATGTTTTCTCCTCCGCTCGCCCCTTCCACCGTCATTTTCTCTCTACCCACCCTTGCCTCCTTTTCCGCGCAGCTCTCGATTCCCCCCTCTCTTTCGCACCCTCCATGTCATATTCCGCTCCAGGAGCTCCATCATAGCTCCTCGCTGTCGCTGGGAGGATGTTTTCTCCTCCGCTCGCCCCTTCCACCGTCATTTTCTCTCTACCCACCCTTGCCTCCTTTTCCGCGCAGCTCTCGATTCCCCCCTCTCTTTCGCACCCTCAATGTCATATTCCGCTCCAGGAGTTCCATCATAGCTCCTCACTGTCGCTGGGAGGATGTTTTCTCCTCCGCTCGCCCCTTCCACCGTCATTTTCTCTCTACCCACCCTTGCCTCCTTTTCCGCGCAGCTCTCGATTCCCCCCTCTCTTTCGCACCCTCCATGTCATATTCCGCTCCAGGAGTTCCATCATAGCTCCTCACTGTCGCTGGGAGGAAGTTTTCTCCTCCGCTCGCCCCTTCCACCGTCATTTTCTCTCTACCCACCCTTGCCTCCTTTTCCGCGCAGCTCTCGATTCCCCCCTCTCTTTCGCACCCTCCATGTCATATTCCGCTCCAGGAGCTCCATCATAGCTCCTCGCTGTCGCTGGGAGGATGTTTTCTCCTCCGCTCGCCCCTTCCACCGTCATTTTCTCTCTACCCACCCTTGCCTCCTTTTCCGCGCAGCTCTCGATTCCCCCCTCTCTTTCGCACCCTCAATGTCATATTCCGCTCCAGGAGTTCCATCATAGCTCCTCACTGTCGCTGGGAGGATGTTTTCTCCTCCGCTCGCCCCTTCCACCATCATTTTCTCTCTACCCACCCTTGCCTCCTTTTCCGCGCAGCTCTCGATTCCCCCCTCTCTTTCGCACCCTCCATGTCATATTCCGCTCCAGGAGTTCCATCATAGCTCCTCACTGTCGCTGGGAGGAAGTTTTCTCCTCCGCTCGCCCCTTCCACCGTCATTTTCTCTCTACCCACCCTTGCCTCCTTTTCCGCGCAGCTCTCGATTCCCCCCTCTCTTTCGCACCCTCCATGTCATATTCCGCTCCAGGAGTTCCATCATAGCTCCTCACTGTCGCTGGGAGGATGTTTTCTCCTCCGCTCGCCCCTTCCACCGTCATTTTCTCTCTACCCACCCTTGCCTCCTTCTCCGCGCAGCTCTCGATTCCCCCCTCTCTTTCGCACCCTCCATGTCATATTCCGCTCCAGGAGCTCCATCATAGCTCTTCGCTGTCGCTGGGAGGATGTTTTCTCCTCCGCTCGCCCCTTCCACCGTCATTTTCTCTCTACCCACCCTTGCCTCCTTTTCCGCGCAGCTCTCGATTCCCCCCTCTCTTTCGCACCCTCCATGTCATATTCCGCTCCAGGAGCTCCATCATAGCTCCTCGCTGTCGCTGGGAGGATGTTTTCTCCTCCGCTCGCCCCTTCCACCGTCATTTTCTCTCTACCCACCCTTGCCTCCTTCTCCGCGCAGCTCTCAATTCCCCCCTCTCTTTCGCACCCTCCATGTCATATTCCGCTCCAGGAGCTCCATCATAGCTCCTCGCTGTCGCTGGGAGGATGTTTTCTCCTCCGCTCGCCCCTTCCACCGTCATTTTCTCTCTACCCACCCTTGCCTCCTTCTCCGCGCAGCTCTCGATTCCCCCCTCTCTTTCGAACCCTCCATGTCATATTCCGCTCCAGGAGCTCCATCATAGCTCCTCGCTGTCGCTGGGAGGATGTTTTCTCCTCTGCTCGCCCCTTCCACCGTCATTTTCTCTCTACCCACCCTTTCCTCCTTTTCCGCGCAGCTCTCGATTCCCCCCTCTCTTTCGCACCCTCCATGTCATATTCCGCTCCAGGAGCTCCATCATAGCTCCTCGCTGTCGCTGGGAGGATGTTTTCTCCTCCGCTCGCCCCTTCCACCGTCATTTTCTTTCTACCCACCCTTGCCTCCTTTTCCACGCAGCTCTCGATTCCCCCCTCTCTTTCGCACCCTCCATGTCATATTCCGCTCCAGGAGCTCCATCATAGCTGCTCGCTGTCGCTGGGAGGATGTTTTCTCCTCCACTCGCCCCTTCCACCGTCATTTTCTCTCTACCCACCCTTGCCTCCTTCTCCGCACAGCTCTCGATTCCCCCCTCTCTTTCGCACCCTCCATGTCATATTCCGCTCCAGGAGCTCCATCATAGCTCCTCGCTGTCGCTGGGAGGATGTTTTCTCCTCTGCTCGCCCCTTCCACCGTCATTTTCTCTCTACCCACCCTTTCCTCCTTTTCCGCGCAGCTCTCGATTCCTCCCTCTCTTGCGCACCCTCCATGTCATATTCCGCTCCAGGAGCTCCATCATAGCTCCTCGCTGTCGCTGGGAGGATGTTTTCTCCTCCGCTCGCCCCTTCCACCGTCATTTTCTCTCTACCCACCCTTGCCTCCTTTTCCGCGCAGCTCTCGATTCCCCCCTCTCTTTCGCACCCTCCATGTCATATTCCGCTCCAGGAGTTCCATCATAGCTCCTCACTGTCGCTGGGAGGATGTTTTCTCCTCCGCTCGCCTCTTCCACCGTCATTTTCTCTCTACCCACCCTTGCCTCCTTTTCCGCGCAGCTCTCGATTCCCCCCTCTCTTTCGCACCCTCCATGTCATATTCCGCTCCAGGAGTTCCATCATAGCTCCTCACTGTCGCTGGGAGGATGTTTTCTCCTCCGCTCGCCCCTTCCACCGTCATTTTCTCTCTACCCACCCTTGCCTCCTTTTCCGCGCAGTTTTCGATTCCCCCTCTCTTTCGCACCCTCCATGTCATATTCCGCTCCAGGAGCTCCATCATAGCTCCTTGCTGTCGCTGGGAGGATGTTTTCTCCTCCGCTCGCCCCTTCCACCGTCATTTTCTCTCTACCCACCCTTGCCTCCTTCTCCGCGCAGCTCTCGATTCCCCCCTCTCTTTCGCACCCTCCATGTCATATTCCGCTCCAGGAGCTCCATCATATCTCCTTGCTGTCGCTGGGAGGATGTTTTCTCCTCCGCTCGCCCCTTCCACCGTCATTTTCTCTCTACCCACCCTTGCCTCCTTCTCCGCGCAGCTCTCGATTCCCCCCTCTCTTTCGCACCCTCCATGTCATATTCCGCTACAGGAGCTCCATCATAGCTCCTTGCTGTCGCTGGGAGGATGTTTTCTCCTCCGCTCGCCCCTTCCACCGTCATTTTCTCTCTACCCACCCTTGCCTCCTTCTCCGCGCAGCTCTCGATTCCCCCCTCTCTCTCGCACCCTCCATATTACATCCAGCTCCAGGAGCTCCATCATAGCTCCTCGCTGTCGCTGGGAGGATGTTTTCTCCTCCGCTCGCCCCTTCCACTGTCATTTTCTCTCTACCCACCCTTGCCTCCTTTTCCGCGCAGCTCTCGATTCCCCCCTCTCTTTCGCACCCTCCATGTCATATTCCGCTCCAGGAGTTCCATCATAGCTCCTCACTGTCGCTGGGAGGATGTTTTCTCCTCCGCTCGCCCCTTCCACCGTCATTTTCTCTCTACCCACCCTTGCCTCCTTCTCCGCGCAGCTCTCGATTCCCTCCTCTCTCTCGCACCCTCCATATTACATCCAGCTCCAGGAGCTCCATCATAGCTCCTCGCTGTCGCTGGGAGGATGTTTTCTCCTCCGCTCGCCCCTTCCACCGTCATTTTCTCTCTACCCACCCTTGCCTCCTTTTCCGCGCAGCTCTCGATTCCCCCCTCTCTTTCGCACCCTCCATGTCATATTCCGCTCCAGGAGCTCCATCATAGCTCCTTGCTGTCGCTGGGAGGATGTTTTCTCCTCCGCTCGCCCCTTCCACCGTCATTTTCTCTCTACCCACCCTTGCCTCCTTCTCCGCGCAGCTCTCGATTCCCTCCTCTCTCTCGCACCCTCCATATTACATCCAGCTCCAGGAGCTCCATCATAGCTCCTCGCTGTCGCTGGGAGGATGTTTTCTCCTCTGCTCGCCCCTTCCACCGTCATTTTCTCTCTACCCACCCTTTCCTCCTTTTCCGCGCAGCTCTCGATTCCCCCCTCTCTTTCGCACCCTCCATGTCATATTCCGCTCCAGGAGTTCCATCATAGCTCCTCACTGTCGCTGGGAGGAAGTTTTCTCCTCCGCTCGCCCCTTCCACCGTCATTTTCTCTCTACCCACCCTTGCCTCCTTTTCCGCGCAGCTCTCGATTCCCCCCTCTCTTTCGCACCCTCCATGTCATATTCCGCTCCAGGAGCTCCATCATAGCTCCTTGCTGTCGCTGGGAGGACGTTTTCTCCTCCGCTCGCCCCTTCCACCGTCATTTTCTCTCTACCCACCCTTGCCTCCTTTTCCGCGCAGCTCTCGATTCCCCCCTCTCTTTCGCACCCTCCATGTCATATTCCGCTCCAGGAGCTCCATCATAGCTCCTCGCTGTCGCTGGGAGGATGTTTTCTCCTCTGCTCGCCCCTTCCACCGTCATTTTCTCTCTACCCACCCTTTCCTCCTTTTCCGCGCAGCTCTCGATTCCCCCCTCTCTTTCGCACCCTCCATGTCATATTCCGCTCCAGGAGTTCCATCATAGCTCCTCACTGTCGCTGGGAGGATGTTTTCTCCTCCGCTCGCCCCTTCCACCGTCATTTTCTCTCTACCCACCCTTGCCTCCTTCTCCGCGCAGCTCTCGATTCCCCCCTCTCTCTCGCACCCTCCATATTACATCCAGCTCCAGGAGCTCCATCATAGCTCCTCGCTGTCGCTGGGAGGATGTTTTCTCCTCCGCTCGCCCCTTCCACTGTCATTTTCTCTCTACCCACCCTTGCCTCCTTTTCCGCGCAGCTCTCGATTCCCCCCTCTCTTTCGCACCCTCCATGTCATATTCCGCTCCAGGAGTTCCATCATAGCTCCTCACTGTCGCTGGGAGGATGTTTTCTCCTCCGCTCGCCCCTTCCACCGTCATTTTCTCTCTACCCACCCTTGCCTCCTTCTCCGCGCAGCTCTCGATTCCCTCCTCTCTCTCGCACCCTCCATATTACATCCAGCTCCAGGAGCTCCATCATAGCTCCTCGCTGTCGCTGGGAGGATGTTTTCTCCTCCGCTCGCCCCTTCCACCGTCATTTTCTCTCTACCCACCCTTGCCTCCTTTTCCGCGCAGCTCTCGATTCCCCCCTCTCTTTCGCACCCTCCATGTCATATTCCGCTCCAGGAGCTCCATCATAGCTCCTTGCTGTCGCTGGGAGGATGTTTTCTCCTCCGCTCGCCCCTTCCACCGTCATTTTCTCTCTACCCACCCTTGCCTCCTTCTCCGCGCAGCTCTCGATTCCCTCCTCTCTCTCGCACCCTCCATATTACATCCAGCTCCAGGAGCTCCATCATAGCTCCTCGCTGTCGCTGGGAGGATGTTTTCTCCTCTGCTCGCCCCTTCCACCGTCATTTTCTCTCTACCCACCCTTTCCTCCTTTTCCGCGCAGCTCTCGATTCCCCCCTCTCTTTCGCACCCTCCATGTCATATTCCGCTCCAGGAGTTCCATCATAGCTCCTCACTGTCGCTGGGAGGAAGTTTTCTCCTCCGCTCGCCCCTTCCACCGTCATTTTCTCTCTACCCACCCTTGCCTCCTTTTCCGCGCAGCTCTCGATTCCCCCCTCTCTTTCGCACCCTCCATGTCATATTCCGCTCCAGGAGCTCCATCATAGCTCCTTGCTGTCGCTGGGAGGACGTTTTCTCCTCCGCTCGCCCCTTCCACCGTCATTTTCTCTCTACCCACCCTTGCCTCCTTTTCCGCGCAGCTCTCGATTCCCCCCTCTCTTTCGCACCCTCCATGTCATATTCCGCTCCAGGAGCTCCATCATAGCTCCTCGCTGTCGCTGGGAGGATGTTTTCTCCTCTGCTCGCCCCTTCCACCGTCATTTTCTCTCTACCCACCCTTTCCTCCTTTTCCGCGCAGCTCTCGATTCCCCCCTCTCTTTCGCACCCTCCATGTCATATTCCGCTCCAGGAGCTCCATCATAGCTCCTCGCTGTCGCTGGGAGGATGTTTTCTCCTCCGCTCGCCCCTTCCACCGTCATTTTCTTTCTACCCACCCTTGCCTCCTTTTCCACGCAGCTCTCGATTCCCCCCTCTCTTTCGCACCCTCCATGTCATATTCCGCTCCAGGAGCTCCATCATAGCTCCTCGCTGTCGCTGGGAGGATGTTTTCTCCTCTGCTCGCCCCTTCCACCGTCATTTTCTCTCTACCCACCCTTTCCTCCTTTTCCGCGCAGCTCTCGATTCCCCCCTCTTTTTCGCACCCTCCATGTCATATTCCGTTCCAGGAGTTCCATCATAGCTCCTCACTGTCGCTGGGAGGAAGTTTTCTCCTCCGCTCGCCCCTTCCACCGTCATTTTCTCTCTACCCACCCTTGCCTCCTTTTCCGCGCAGCTCTCGATTCCCCCCTCTCTTTCGCACCCTCCATGTCATATTCCGCTCCAGGAGCTCCATCATAGCTCCTTGCTGTCGCTGGGAGGACGTTTTCTCCTCCGCTCGCCCCTTCCACCGTCATTTTCTCTCTACCCACCCTTGCCTCCTTTTCCGCGCAGCTCTCGATTCCCCCCTCTCTTTCGCACCCTCCATGTCATATTCCGCTCCAGGAGTTCCATCATAGCTCCTCACTGTCGCTGGGAGGATGTTTTCTCCTCCGCTCGCCCCTTCCACCGTCATTTTCTCTCTACCCACCCTTGCCTCCTTTTCCGCGCAGCTCTCGATTCCCCCCTCTCTTTCGCACCCTCCATGTCATATTCCGCTCCAGGAGTTCCATCATAGCTCCTCACTGTCGCTGGGAGGAAGTTTTCTCCTCCGCTTGCCCCTTCCACCGTCATTTTCTCTCTACCCACCCTTGCCTCCTTTTCCGCGCAGCTCTCGATTCCCCCCTCTCTTTCGCACCCTCCATGTCATATTCCGCTCCAGGAGCTCCATCATAGCTCCTTGCTGTCGCTGGGAGGATGTTTTCTCCTCCGCTCGCCCCTTCCACCGTCATTTTCTCTCTACCCACCCTTGCCTCCTTTTCCGCGCAGCTCTCGATTCCCCCCTCTCTTTCGCACCCTCCATGTCATATTCCGCTCCAGGAGTTCCATCATAGCTCCTCACTGTCGCTGGGAGGATGTTTTCTCCTCCGCTCGCCCCTTCCACCGTCATTTTCTCTCTACCCACCCTTGCCTCCTTTTCCGCGCAGCTCTCGATTCCCCCCTCTCTTTCGCACCCTCCATGTCATATTCCGCTCCAGGAGCTCCATCATAGCTCCTCGCTGTCGCTGGGAGGATGTTTTCTCCTCCGCTCGCCCCTTCCACCGTCATTTTCTCTCTACCCACCCTTGCCTCCTTTTCCGCGCAGCTCTCGATTCCCCCCTCTCTTTCGCACCCTCAATGTCATATTCCGCTCCAGGAGTTCCATCATAGCTCCTCACTGTCGCTGGGAGGATGTTTTCTCCTCCGCTCGCCCCTTCCACCGTCATTTTCTCTCTACCCACCCTTGCCTCCTTTTCCGCGCAGCTCTCGATTCCCCCCTCTCTTTCGCACCCTCCATGTCATATTCCGCTCCAGGAGTTCCATCATAGCTCCTCACTGTCGCTGGGAGGATGTTTTCTCCTCCGCTCGCCCCTTCCACCGTCATTTTCTCTCTACCCACCCTTGCCTCCTTTTCCGCGCAGCTCTCGATTCCCCCCTCTCTTTCGCACCCTCCATGTCATATTCCGCTCCAGGAGTTCCATCATAGCTCCTCACTGTCGCTGGGAGGAAGTTTTCTCCTCCGCTTGCCCCTTCCACCGTCATTTTCTCTCTACCCACCCTTGCCTCCTTTTCCGCGCAGCTCTCGATTCCCCCCTCTCTTTCGCACCCTCCATGTCATATTCCGCTCCAGGAGCTCCATCATAGCTCCTTGCTGTCGCTGGGAGGATGTTTTCTCCTCCGCTCGCCCCTTCCACCGTCATTTTCTCTCTACCCACCCTTGCCTCCTTTTCCGCGCAGCTCTCGATTCCCCCCTCTCTTTCGCACCCTCCATGTCATATTCCGCTCCAGGAGTTCCATCATAGCTCCTCACTGTCGCTGGGAGGATGTTTTCTCCTCCGCTCGCCCCTTCCACCGTCATTTTCTCTCTACCCACCCTTGCCTCCTTTTCCGCGCAGCTCTCGATTCCCCCCTCTCTTTCGCACCCTCCATGTCATATTCCGCTCCAGGAGCTCCATCATAGCTCCTCGCTGTCGCTGGGAGGATGTTTTCTCCTCCGCTCGCCCCTTCCACCGTCATTTTCTCTCTACCCACCCTTGCCTCCTTTTCCGCGCAGCTCTCGATTCCCCCCTCTCTTTCGCACCCTCAATGTCATATTCCGCTCCAGGAGTTCCATCATAGCTCCTCACTGTCGCTGGGAGGATGTTTTCTCCTCCGCTCGCCCCTTCCACCGTCATTTTCTCTCTACCCACCCTTGCCTCCTTTTCCGCGCAGCTCTCGATTCCCCCCTCTCTTTCGCACCCTCCATGTCATATTCCGCTCCAGGAGTTCCATCATAGCTCCTCACTGTCGCTGGGAGGAAGTTTTCTCCTCCGCTCGCCCCTTCCACCGTCATTTTCTCTCTACCCACCCTTGCCTCCTTTTCCGCGCAGCTCTCGATTCCCCCCTCTCTTTCGCACCCTCCATGTCATATTCCGCTCCAGGAGCTCCATCATAGCTCCTCGCTGTCGCTGGGAGGATGTTTTCTCCTCCGCTCGCCCCTTCCACCGTCATTTTCTCTCTACCCACCCTTGCCTCCTTTTCCGCGCAGCTCTCGATTCCCCCCTCTCTTTCGCACCCTCAATGTCATATTCCGCTCCAGGAGTTCCATCATAGCTCCTCACTGTCGCTGGGAGGATGTTTTCTCCTCCGCTCGCCCCTTCCACCGTCATTTTCTCTCTACCCACCCTTGCCTCCTTTTCCGCGCAGCTCTCGATTCCCCCCTCTCTTTCGCACCCTCCATGTCATATTCCGCTCCAGGAGTTCCATCATAGCTCCTCACTGTCGCTGGGAGGATGTTTTCTCCTCCGCTCGCCCCTTCACCATCATTTTCTCTCTACCCACCCTTGCCTCCTTTTCCGCGCAGCTCTCGATTCCCCCCTCTCTTTCGCACCCTCCATGTCATATTCCGCTCCAGGAGTTCCATCATAGCTCCTCACTGTCGCTGGGAGGATGTTTTCTCCTCCGCTCGCCCCTTCCACCGTCATTTTCTCTCTACCCACCCTTGCCTCCTTTTCCGCGCAGCTCTCGATTCCCCCCTCTCTTTCGCACCCTCCATGTCATATTCCGCTCCAGGAGCTCCATCATAGCTCCTTGCTGTCGCTGGGAGGATGTTTTCTCCTCCGCTCGCCCCTTCCACCGTCATTTTCTCTCTACCCACCCTTGCCTCCTTTTCCGCGCAGCTCTCGATTCCCCCCTCTCTTTCGCACCCTCCATGTCATATTCCGCTCCAGGAGTTCCATCATAGCTCCTCACTGTCGCTGGGAGGATGTTTTCTCCTCCGCTCGCCCCTTCCACCGTCATTTTCTCTCTACCCACCCTTGCCTCCTTCTCCGCGCAGCTCTCGATTCCCCCCTCTCTTTCGCACCCTCCATGTCATATTCCGCTCCAGGAGCTCCATCATAGCTCCTCGCTGTCGCTGGGAGGATGTTTTCTCCTCCGCTCGCCCCTTCCACCGTCATTTTCTCTCTACCCACCCTTGCCTCCTTTTCCGCGCAGCTCTCGATTCCCCCCTCTCTTTCGCACATTCCATGTCATATTCCGCTCCAGGAGCTCCATCATAGCTCCTTGCTGTCGCTGGGAGGATGTTTTCTCCTCCGCTCGCCCCTTCCACCGTCATTTTCTCTCTACCCACCCTTGCCTCCTTTTCCGCGCAGCTCTCGATTCCCCCCTCTCTTTCGCACCCTCCATGTCATATTCCGCTCCAGGAGTTCCATCATAGCTCCTCACTGTCGCTGGGAGGATGTTTTCTCCTCCGCTCGCCCCTTCCACCATCATTTTCTCTCTACCCACCCTTGCCTCCTTTTCCGCGCAGCTCTCGATTCCCCCCTCTCTTTCGCACCCTCCATGTCATATTCCGCTCCAGGAGTTCCATCATAGCTCCTCACTGTCGCTGGGAGGAAGTTTTCTCCTCCGCTCGCCCCTTCCACCGTCATTTTCTCTCTACCCACCCTTGCCTCCTTTTCCGCGCAGCTCTCGATTCCCCCCTCTCTTTCGCACCCTCCATGTCATATTCCGCTCCAGGAGTTCCATCATAGCTCCTCACTGTCGCTGGGAGGATGTTTTCTCCTCCGCTCGCCCCTTCCACCGTCATTTTCTCTCTACCCACCCTTGCCTCCTTCTCTGCGCAGCTCTCGATTCCCCCCTCTCTTTCGCACCCTCCATGTCATATTCCGCTCCAGGAGCTCCATCATAGCTCTTCGCTGTCGCTGGGAGGATGTTTTCTCCTCCGCTCGCCCCTTCCACCGTCATTTTCTCTCTACCCACCCTTGCCTCCTTCTCCGCGCAGCTCTCGATTCCCCCCTCTCTTTCGCACCCTCAATGTCATATTCCGCTCCAGGAGTTCCATCATAGCTCCTCACTGTCGCTGGGAGGATGTTTTCTCCTCCGCTCGCCCCTTCCACCGTCATTTTCTCTCTACCCACCCTTGCCTCCTTTTCCGCGCAGCTCTCGATTCCCCCCTCTCTTTCGCACCCTCCATGTCATATTCCGCTCCAGGAGTTCCATCATAGCTCCTCACTGTCGCTGGGAGGAAGTTTTCTCCTCCGCTCGCCCCTTCCACCGTCATTTTCTCTCTACCCACCCTTGCCTCCTTTTCCGCGCAGCTCTCGATTCCCCCCTCTCTTTCGCACCCTCCATGTCATATTCCGCTCCAGGAGCTCCATCATAGCTCCTTGCTGTCGCTGGGAGGATGTTTTCTCCTCCGCTCGCCCCTTCCACCGTCATTTTCTCTCTACCCACCCTTGCCTCCTTTTCCGCGCAGCTCTCGATTCCCCCCTCTCTTTCGCACCCTCCATGTCATATTCCGCTCCAGGAGTTCCATCATAGCTCCTCACTGTCGCTGGGAGGATGTTTTCTCCTCCGCTCGCCCCTTCACCATCATTTTCTCTCTACCCACCCTTGCCTCCTTTTCCGCGCAGCTCTCGATTCCCCCCTCTCTTTCGCACCCTCCATGTCATATTCCGCTCCAGGAGTTCCATCATAGCTCCTCACTGTCGCTGGGAGGATGTTTTCTCCTCCGCTCGCCCCTTCCACCGTCATTTTCTCTCTACCCACCCTTGCCTCCTTTTCCGCGCAGCTCTCGATTCCCCCCTCTCTTTCGCACCCTCCATGTCATATTCCGCTCCAGGAGTTCCATCATAGCTCCTCACTGTCGCTGGGAGGATGTTTTCTCCTCCGCTCGCCCCTTCCACCGTCATTTTCTCTCTACCCACCCTTGCCTCCTTCTCCGCGCAGCTCTCGATTCCCCCCTCTCTTTCGCACCCTCCATGTCATATTCCGCTCCAGGAGCTCCATCATAGCTCCTCGCTGTCGCTGGGAGGATGTTTTCTCCTCCGCTCGCCCCTTCCACCGTCATTTTCTCTCTACCCACCCTTGCCTCCTTTTCCGCGCAGCTCTCGATTCCCCCCTCTCTTTCGCACATTCCATGTCATATTCCGCTCCAGGAGCTCCATCATAGCTCCTTGCTGTCGCTGGGAGGATGTTTTCTCCTCCGCTCGCCCCTTCCACCGTCATTTTCTCTCTACCCACCCTTGCCTCCTTTTCCGCGCAGCTCTCGATTCCCCCCTCTCTTTCGCACCCTCCATGTCATATTCCGCTCCAGGAGTTCCATCATAGCTCCTCACTGTCGCTGGGAGGATGTTTTCTCCTCCGCTCGCCCCTTCCACCGTCATTTTCTCTCTACCCACCCTTGCCTCCTTCTCCGCGCAGCTCTCGATTCCCCCCTCTCTTTCGCACCCTCCATGTCATATTCCGCTCCAGGAGCTCCATCATAGCTCCTCGCTGTCGCTGGGAGGATGTTTTCTCCTCCGCTCGCCCCTTCCACCGTCATTTTCTCTCTACCCACCCTTGCCTCCTTTTCCGCGCAGCTCTCGATTCCCCCCTCTCTTTCGCACCCTCCATGTCATATTCCGCTCCAGGAGCTCCATCATAGCTCCTTGCTGTCGCTGGGAGGATGTTTTCTCCTCCGCTCGCCCCTTCCACCGTCATTTTCTCTCTACCCACCCTTGCCTCCTTTTCCGCGCAGCTCTCGATTCCCCCCTCTCTTTCGCACCCTCCATGTCATATTCCGCTCCAGGAGTTCCATCATAGCTCCTCACTGTCGCTGGGAGGATGTTTTCTCCTCCGCTCGCCCCTTCCACCATCATTTTCTCTCTACCCACCCTTGCCTCCTTTTCCGCGCAGCTCTCGATTCCCCCCTCTCTTTCGCACCCTCCATGTCATATTCCGCTCCAGGAGTTCCATCATAGCTCCTCACTGTCGCTGGGAGGAAGTTTTCTCCTCCGCTCGCCCCTTCCACCGTCATTTTCTCTCTACCCACCCTTGCCTCCTTTTCCGCGCAGCTCTCGATTCCCCCCTCTCTTTCGCACCCTCCATGTCATATTCCGCTCCAGGAGTTCCATCATAGCTCCTCACTGTCGCTGGGAGGATGTTTTCTCCTCCGCTCGCCCCTTCCACCGTCATTTTCTCTCTACCCACCCTTGCCTCCTTCTCTGCGCAGCTCTCGATTCCCCCCTCTCTTTCGCACCCTCCATGTCATATTCCGCTCCAGGAGCTCCATCATAGCTCTTCGCTGTCGCTGGGAGGATGTTTTCTCCTCCGCTCGCCCCTTCCACCGTCATTTTCTCTCTACCCACCCTTGCCTCCTTCTCCGCGCAGCTCTCGATTCCCCCCTCTCTTTCGAACCCTCCATGTCATATTCCGCTCCAGGAGCTCCATCATAGCTCCTCGCTGTCGCTGGGAGGATGTTTTCTCCTCTGCTCGCCCCTTCCACCGTCATTTTCTCTCTACCCACCCTTTCCTCCTTTTCCGCGCAGCTCTCGATTCCCCCCTCTCTTTCGCACCCTCCATGTCATATTCCGCTCCAGGAGCTCCATCATAGCTCCTCGCTGTCGCTGGGAGGATGTTTTCTCCTCCGCTCGCCCCTTCCACCGTCATTTTCTTTCTACTCACCCTTGCCTCCTTTTCCACGCAGCTCTTGATTCCCCCCTCTCTTTCGCACCCTCCATGTCATATTCCGCTCCAGGAGCTCCATCATAGCTCCTCGCTGTTGCTGGGAGGATGTTTTCTCCTCCGCTCGCCCCTTCCACCGTCATTTTCTCTCTACCCACCCTTGCCTCCTTTTCCGCGCAGCTCTCGATTCCCCCCTCTCTTTCGCACCCTCCATGTCATATTCCGCTCCAGGAGTTCCATCATAGCTCCTCACTGTCGCTGGGAGGATGTTTTCTCCTCCGCTCGCCCCTTCCACCGTCATTTTCTCTCTACCCACCCTTGCCTCCTTCTCCGCGCAGCTCTCGATTCCCCCCTCTCTTTCGCACCCTCCATGTCATATTCCGCTCCAGGAGCTCCATCATAGCTCTTCGCTGTCGCTGGGAGGATGTTTTCTCCTCCGCTCGCCCCTTCCACCGTCATTTTCTCTCTACCCACCCTTGCCTCCTTCTCCGCGCAGCTCTCGATTCCCCCCTCTCTTTCGCACCCTCCATGTCATATTCCGCTCCAGGAGCTCCATCATAGCTCCTCGCTGTCGCTGGGAGGATGTTTTCTCCTCCGCACGCCCCTTCCACCGTCATTTTCTTTCTACTCACCCTTGCCTCCTTTTCCACGCAGCTCTTGATTCCCCCCTCTCTTTCGCACCCTCCATGTCATATTCCGCTCCAGGAGCTCCATCATAGCTCCTCGCTGTTGCTGGGAGGATGTTTTCTCCTCCGCTCGCCCCTTCCACCGTCATTTTCTCTCTACCCACCCTTGCCTCCTTTTCCGCGCAGCTCTCGATTCCCCCCTCTCTTTCGCACCCTCCATGTCATATTCCGCTCCAGGAGTTCCATCATAGCTCCTCACTGTCGCTGGGAGGATGTTTTCTCCTCCGCTCGCCCCTTCCACCGTCATTTTCTCTCTACCCACCCTTGCCTCCTTCTCCGCGCAGCTCTCGATTCCCCCCTCTCTTTCGCACCCTCCATGTCATATTCCGCTCCAGGAGCTCCATCATAGCTCTTCGCTGTCGCTGGGAGGATGTTTTCTCCTCCGCTCGCCCCTTCCACCGTCATTTTCTCTCTACCCACCCTTGCCTCCTTCTCCGCGCAGCTCTCGATTCCCCCCTCTCTTTCGAACCCTCCATGTCATATTCCGCTCCAGGAGCTCCATCATAGCTCCTCGCTGTCGCTGGGAGGATGTTTTCTCCTCTGCTCGCCCCTTCCACCGTCATTTTCTCTCTACCCACCCTTTCCTCCTTTTCCGCGCAGCTCTCGATTCCCCCCTCTCTTTCGCACCCTCCATGTCATATTCTGCTCCAGGAGCTCCATCATAGCTCCTCGCTGTCGCTGGGAGGATGTTTTCTCCTCCGCTCGCCCCTTCCACCGTCATTTTCTTTCTACCCACCCTTGCCTCCTTTTCCACGCAGCTCTCGATTCCCCCCTCTCTTTCGCACCCTCCATGTCATATTCCGCTCCAGGAGCTCCATCATAGCTACTCGCTGTTGCTGGGAGGATGTTTTCTCCTCCGCTCGCCCCTTCCACCGTCATTTTCTCTCTACCCACCCTTGCCTCCTTTTCCGCGCAGCTCTCGATTCCCCCCTCTCTTTCGCACCCTCCATGTCATATTCCGCTCCAGGAGCTCCATCATAGCTCCTCGCTGTCGCTGGGAGGATGTTTTCTCCTCCGCTCGCCCCTTCCACCGTCATTTTCTCTCTACCCACCCTTGCCTCCTTTTCCGCGCAGCTCTCGATTCCCCCCTCTCTTTCGCACCCTCAATGTCATATTCCGCTCCAGGAGTTCCATCATAGCTCCTCACTGTCGCTGGGAGGATGTTTTCTCCTCCGCTCGCCCCTTCCACCGTCATTTTCTCTCTACCCACCCTTGCCTCCTTTTCCGTGCAGCTCTCGATTCCCCCCTCTCTTTCGCACCCTCCATGTCATATTCCGCTCCAGGAGTTCCATCATAGCTCCTCACTGTCGCTGGGAGGAAGTTTTCTCCTCCGCTCGCCCCTTCCACCGTCATTTTCTCTCTACCCACCCTTGCCTCCTTTTCCGCGCAGCTCTCGATTCCCCCCTCTCTTTCGCACCCTCCATGTCATATTCCGCTCCAGGAGCTCCATCATAGCTCCTCGCTGTCGCTGGGAGGATGTTTTCTCCTCCGCTCGCCCCTTCCACCGTCATTTTCTCTCTACCCACCCTTGCCTCCTTTTCCGCGCAGCTCTCGATTCCCCCCTCTCTTTCGCACCCTCAATGTCATATTCCGCTCCAGGAGTTCCATCATAGCTCCTCACTGTCGCTGGGAGGATGTTTTCTCCTCCGCTCGCCCCTTCCACCGTCATTTTCTCTCTACCCACCCTTGCCTCCTTTTCCGCGCAGCTCTCGATTCCCCCCTCTCTTTCGCACCCTCCATGTCATATTCCGCTCCAGGAGTTCCATCATAGCTCCTCACTGTCGCTGGGAGGAAGTTTTCTCCTCCGCTCGCCCCTTCCACCGTCATTTTCTCTCTACCCACCCTTGCCTCCTTTTCCGCGCAGCTCTCGATTCCCCCCTCTCTTTCGCACCCTCCATGTCATATTCCGCTCCAGGAGCTCCATCATAGCTCCTTGCTGTCGCTGGGAGGATGTTTTCTCCTCTGCTCGCCCCTTCCACCGTCATTTTCTCTCTACCCACCCTTGCCTCCTTTTCCGCGCAGCTCTCGATTCCCCCCTCTCTTTCGCACCCTCCATGTCATATTCCGCTCCAGGAGTTCCATCATAGCTCCTCACTGTCGCTGGGAGGATGTTTTCTCCTCCGCTCGCCCCTTCCACCATCATTTTCTCTCTACCCACCCTTGCCTCCTTTTCCGCGCAGCTCTCGATTCCCCCCTCTCTTTCGCACCCTCCATGTCATATTCCGCTCCAGGAGTTCCATCATAGCTCCTCACTGTCGCTGGGAGGATGTTTTCTCCTCCGCTCGCCCCTTCCACCGTCATTTTCTCTCTACCCACCCTTGCCTCCTTTTCCGCGCAGCTCTCGATTCCCCCCTCTCTTTCGCACCCTCAATGTCATATTCCGCTCCAGGAGCTCCATCATAGCTCCTTGCTGTCGCTGGGAGGATGTTTTCTCCTCCGCTCGCCCCTTCCACCGTCATTTTCTCTCTACCCACCCTTGCCTCCTTTTCCGCGCAGCTCTCGATTCCCCCCTCTCTTTCGCACCCTCCATGTCATATTCCGCTCCAGGAGTTCCATCATAGCTCCTCACTGTCGCTGGGAGGATGTTTTCTCCTCCGCTCGCCCCTTCCACCGTCATTTTCTCTCTACCCACCCTTGCCTCCTTCTCCGCGCAGCTCTCGATTCCCCCCTCTCTTTCGCACCCTCCATGTCATATTCCGCTCCAGGAGCTCCATCATAGCTCCTCGCTGTCGCTGGGAGGATGTTTTCTCCTCCGCTCGCCCCTTCCACCGTCATTTTCTCTCTACCCACCCTTGCCTCCTTTTCCGCGCAGCTCTCGATTCCCCCCTCTCTTTCGCACCCTCCATGTCATATTCCGCTCCAGGAGCTCCATCATAGCTCCTTGCTGTCGCTGGGAGGATGTTTTCTCCTCCGCTCGCCCCTTCCACCGTCATTTTCTCTCTACCCACCCTTGCCTCCTTTTCCGCGCAGCTCTCGATTCCCCCCTCTCTTTCGCACCCTCCATGTCATATTCCGCTCCAGGAGTTCCATCATAGCTCCTCACTGTCGCTGGGAGGATGTTTTCTCCTCCGCTCGCCCCTTCCACCGTCATTTTCTCTCTACCCACCCTTGCCTCCTTCTCCGCGCAGCTCTCGATTCCCCCCTCTCTTTCACACCCTCCATGTCATATTCCGCTCCAGGAGCTCCATCATAGCTCCTCGCTGTCGCTGGGAGGATGTTTTCTCCTCCGCTCGCCCCTTCCACCGTCATTTTCTCTCTACCCACCCTTGCCTCCTTTTCCGCGCAGCTCTCGATTCCCCCCTCTCTTTCGCACCCTCCATGTCATATTCCGCTCCAGGAGCTCCATCATAGCTCCTTGCTGTCGCTGGGAGGATGTTTTCTCCTCCGCTCGCCCCTTCCACCGTCATTTTCTCTCTACCCACCCTTGCCTCCTTTTCCGCGCAGCTCTCGATTCCCCCCTCTCTTTCGCACCCTCCATGTCATATTCCGCTCCAGGAGTTCCATCATAGCTCCTCACTGTCGCTGGGAGGATGTTTTCTCCTCCGCTTGCCCCTTCCACCATCATTTTCTCTCTACCCACCCTTGCCTCCTTTTCCGCGCAGCTCTCGATTCCCCCCTCTCTTTCGCACCCTCCATGTCATATTCCGATCCAGGAGTTCCATCATAGCTCCTCACTGTCGCTGGGAGGAAGTTTTCTCCTCCGCTCGCCCCTTCCACCGTCATTTTCTCTCTACCCACCCTTGCCTCCTTTTCCGCGCAGCTCTCGATTCCCCCCTCTCTTTCGCACCCTCCATGTCATATTCCGCTCCAGGAGTTCCATCATAGCTCCTCACTGTCGCTGGGAGGATGTTTTCTCCTCCGCTCGCCCCTTCCACCGTCATTTTCTCTCTACCCACCCTTGCCTCCTTCTCCGCGCAGCTCTCGATTCCCCCCTCTCTTTCGCACCCTCCATGTCATATTCCGCTCCAGGAGCTCCATCATAGCTCTTCGCTGTCGCTGGGAGGATGTTTTCTCCTCCGCTCGCCCCTTCCACCGTCATTTTCTCTCTACCCACCCTTTCCTCCTTTTCCGCGCAGCTCTCGATTCCCCCCTCTCTTTCGCACCCTCCATGTCATATTCCGCTCCAGGAGCTCCATCATAGCTCCTCGCTGTCGCTGGGAGGATGTTTTCTCCTCCGCTCGCCCCTTCCACCGTCATTTTCTCTCTACCCACCCTTGCCTCCTTTTCCGCGCAGCTCTCGATTCCCCCCTCTCTTTCGCACCCTCCATGTCATATTCCGCTCCAGGAGTTCCATCATAGCTCCTCACTGTCGCTGGGAGGAAGTTTTCTCCTCCGCTTGCCCCTTCCACCGTCATTTTCTCTCTACCCACCCTTGCCTCCTTTTCCGCGCAGCTCTCGATTCCCCCCTCTCTTTCGCACCCTCCATGTCATATTCCGCTCCAGGAGCTCCATCATAGCTCCTTGCTGTCGCTGGGAGGATGTTTTCTCCTCCGCTCGCCCCTTCCACCGTCATTTTCTCTCTACCCACCCTTGCCTCCTTTTCCGCGCAGCTCTCGATTCCCCCCTCTCTTTCGCACCCTCCATGTCATATTCCGCTCCAGGAGTTCCATCATAGCTCCTCACTGTCGCTGGGAGGATGTTTTCTCCTCCGCTCGCCCCTTCCACCGTCATTTTCTCTCTACCCACCCTTGCCTCCTTTTCCGCGCAGCTCTCGATTCCCCCCTCTCTTTCGCACCCTCCATGTCATATTCCGCTCCAGGAGTTCCATCATAGCTCCTCACTGTCGCTGGGAGGAAGTTTTCTCCTCCGCTCGCCCCTTCCACCGTCATTTTCTCTCTACCCACCCTTGCCTCCTTTTCCGCGCAGCTCTCGATTCCCCCCTCTCTTTCGCACCCTCCATGTCATATTCCGCTCCAGGAGTTCCATCATAGCTCCTCACTGTCGCTGGGAGGATGTTTTCTCCTCCGCTCGCCCCTTCCACCGTCATTTTCTCTCTACCCACCCTTGCCTCCTTTTCCGCGCAGCTCTCGATTCCCCCCTCTCTTTCGCACCCTCCATGTCATATTCCGCTCCAGGAGTTCCATCATAGCTCCTCACTGTCGCTGGGAGGAAGTTTTCTCCTCCGCTCGCCCCTTCCACCGTCATTTTCTCTCTACCCACCCTTGCCTCCTTTTCCGCGCAGCTCTCGATTCCCCCCTCTCTTTCGCACCCTCCATGTCATAATCCGCTCCAGGAGCTCCATCATAGCTCCTCGCTGTCGCTGGGAGGATGTTTTCTCCTCCGCTCGCCCCTTCCACCGTCATTTTCTCTCTACCCACCCTTGCCTCCTTTTCCGCGCAGCTCTCGATTCCCCCCTCTCTTTCGCACCCTCAATGTCATATTCCGCTCCAGGAGTTCCATCATAGCTCCTCACTGTCGCTGGGAGGATGTTTTCTCCTCCGCTCGCCCCTTCCACCGTCATTTTCTCTCTACCCACCCTTGCCTCCTTTTCCGCGCAGCTCTCGATTCCCCCCTCTCTTTCGCACCCTCCATGTCATATTCCGCTCCAGGAGTTCCATCATAGCTCCTCACTGTCGCTGGGAGGAAGTTTTCTCCTCCGCTCGCCCCTTCCACCGTCATTTTCTCTCTACCCACCCTTGCCTCCTTTTCCGCGCAGCTCTCGATTCCCCCCTCTCTTTCGCACCCTCCATGTCATATTCCGCTCCAGGAGCTCCATCATAGCTCCTCGCTGTCGCTGGGAGGATGTTTTCTCCTCCGCTCGCCCCTTCCACCGTCATTTTCTCTCTACCCACCCTTGCCTCCTTTTCCGCGCAGCTCTCGATTCCCCCCTCTCTTTCGCACCCTCCATGTCATATTCCGCTCCAGGAGTTCCATCATAGCTCCTCACTGTCGCTGGGAGGAAGTTTTCTCCTCCGCTCGCCCCTTCCACCGTCATTTTCTCTCTACCCACCCTTGCCTCCTTTTCCGCGCAGCTCTCGATTCCCCCCTCTCTTTCGCACCCTCCATGTCATATTCCGCTCCAGGAGCTCCATCATAGCTCCTCGCTGTCGCTGGGAGGATGTTTTCTCCTCCGCTCGCCCCTTCCACCGTCATTTTCTCTCTACCCACCCTTGCCTCCTTTTCCGCGCAGCTCTCGATTCCCCCCTCTCTTTCGCACCCTCAATGTCATATTCCGCTCCAGGAGTTCCATCATAGCTCCTCACTGTCGCTGGGAGGATGTTTTCTCCTCCGCTCGCCCCTTCCACCGTCATTTTCTCTCTACCCACCCTTGCCTCCTTTTCCGCGCAGCTCTCGATTCCCCCCTCTCTTTCGCACCCTCCATGTCATATTCCGCTCCAGGAGTTCCATCATAGCTCCTCACTGTCGCTGGGAGGAAGTTTTCTCCTCCGCTCGCCCCTTCCACCGTCATTTTCTCTCTACCCACCCTTGCCTCCTTTTCCGCGCAGCTCTCGATTCCCCCCTCTCTTTCGCACCCTCCATGTCATATTCCGCTCCAGGAGCTCCATCATAGCTCCTTGCTGTCGCTGGGAGGATGTTTTCTCCTCCGCTCGCCCCTTCCACCGTCATTTTCTCTCTACCCACCCTTGCCTCCTTTTCCGCACAGCTCTCGATTCCCCCCTCTCTTTCGCACCCTCCATGTCATATTCCGCTCCAGGAGTTCCATCATAGCTCCTCACTGTCGCTGGGAGGATGTTTTCTCCTCCGCTCGCCCCTTCACCATCATTTTCTCTCTACCCACCCTTGCCTCCTTTTCCGCGCAGCTCTCGATTCCCCCCTCTCTTTCGCACCCTCCATGTCATATTCCGCTCCAGGAGTTCCATCATAGCTCCTTGCTGTCGCTGGGAGGATGTTTTCTCCTCCGCTCGCCCCTTCCACCGTCATTTTCTCTCTACCCACCCTTGCCTCCTTTTCCGCGCAGCTCTCGATTCCCCCCTCTCTTTCGCACATTCCATGTCATATTCCGCTCCAGGAGCTCCATCATAGCTCCTTGCTGTCGCTGGGAGGATGTTTTCTCCTCCGCTCGCCCCTTCCACCGTCATTTTCTCTCTACCCACCCTTGCCTCCTTTTCCGCGCAGCTCTCGATTCCCCCCTCTCTTTCGCACCCTCCATGTCATATTCCGCTCCAGGAGTTCCATCATAGCTCCTCACTGTCGCTGGGAGGATGTTTTCTCCTCCGCTCGCCCCTTCCACCGTCATTTTCTCTCTACCCACCCTTGCCTCCTTCTCCGCGCAGCTCTCGATTCCCCCCTCTCTTTCGCACCCTCCATGTCATATTCCGCTCCAGGAGCTCCATCATAGCTCCTCGCTGTCGCTGGGAGGATGTTTTCTCCTCCGCTCGCCCCTTCCACCGTCATTTTCTCTCTACCCACCCTTGCCTCCTTTTCCGCGCAGCTCTCGATTCCCCCCTCTCTTTCGCACCCTCCATGTCATATTCCGCTCCAGGAGCTCCATCATAGCTCCTTGCTGTCGCTGGGAGGATGTTTTCTCCTCCGCTCGCCCCTTCCACCGTCATTTTCTCTCTACCCACCCTTGCCTCCTTTTCCGCGCAGCTCTCGATTCCCCCCTCTCTTTCGCACCCTCCATGTCATATTCCGCTCCAGGAGTTCCATCATAGCTCCTCACTGTCGCTGGGAGGATGTTTTCTCCTCCGCTCGCCCCTTCCACCATCATTTTCTCTCTACCCACCCTTGCCTCCTTTTCCGCGCAGCTCTCGATTCCCCCCTCTCTTTCGCACCCTCCATGTCATATTCCGCTCCAGGAGTTCCATCATAGCTCCTCACTGTCGCTGGGAGGAAGTTTTCTCCTCCGCTCGCCCCTTCCACCGTCATTTTCTCTCTACCCACCCTTGCCTCCTTTTCCGCGCAGCTCTCGATTCCCCCCTCTCTTTCGCACCCTCCATGTCATATTCCGCTCCAGGAGTTCCATCATAGCTCCTCACTGTCGCTGGGAGGATGTTTTCTCCTCCGCTCGCCCCTTCCACCGTCATTTTCTCTCTACCCACCCTTGCCTCCTTCTCCGCGCAGCTCTCGATTCCCCCCTCTCTTTCGCACCCTCCATGTCATATTCCGCTCCAGGAGCTCCATCATAGCTCTTCGCTGTCGCTGGGAGGATGTTTTCTCCTCCGCTCGCCCCTTCCACCGTCATTTTCTCTCTACCCACCCTTGCCTCCTTCTCCGCGCAGCTCTCGATTCCCCCCTCTCTTTCGAACCCTCCATGTCATATTCCGCTCCAGGAGCTCCATCATAGCTCCTCGCTGTCGCTGGGAGGATGTTTTCTCCTCTGCTCGCCCCTTCCACCGTCATTTTCTCTCTACCCACCCTTTCCTCCTTTTCCGCGCAGCTCTCGATTCCCCCCTCTCTTTCGCACCCTCCATGTCATATTCCGCTCCAGGAGCTCCATCATAGCTCCTCGCTGTCGCTGGGAGTATGTTTTCTCCTCCGCTCGCCCCTTCCACCGTCATTTTCTTTCTACCCACCCTTGCCTCCTTTTCCACGCAGCTCTCGATTCCCCCCTCTCTTTCGCACCCTCCATGTCATATTCCGCTCCAGGAGCTCCATCATAGCTCCTCGCTGTTGCTGGGAGGATGTTTTCTCCTCCGCTCGCCCCTTCCACCGTCATTTTCTCTCTACCCACCCTTGCCTCCTTTTCCGCGCAGCTCTCGATTCCCCCCTCTCTTTCGCACCCTCCATGTCATATTCCGCTCCAGGAGTTCCATCATAGCTCCTCACTGTCGCTGGGAGGATGTTTTCTCCTCCGCTCGCCCCTTCCACCGTCATTTTCTCTCTACCCACCCTTGCCTCCTTCTCCGCGCAGCTCTCGATTCCCCCCTCTCTTTCGCACCCTCCATGTCATATTCCGCTCCAGGAGCTCCATCATAGCTCTTCGCTGTCGCTGGGAGGATGTTTTCTCCTCCGCTCGCCCCTTCCACCGTCATTTTCTCTCTACCCACCCTTGCCTCCTTCTCCGCGCAGCTCTCGATTCCCCCCTCTCTTTCGAACCCTCCATGTCATATTCCGCTCCAGGAGCTCCATCATAGCTCCTCGCTGTCACTGGGAGGATGTTTTCTCCTCTGCTCGCCCCTTCCACCGTCATTTTCTCTCTACCCACCCTTTCCTCCTTTTCCGCGCAGCTCTCGATTCCCCCCTCTCTTTCGCACCCTCCATGTCATATTCCGCTCCAGGAGCTCCATCATAGCTCCTCGCTGTCGCTGGGAGGATGTTTTCTCCTCCGCTCGCCCCTTCCACCGTCATTTTCTCTCTACCCACCCTTGCCTCCTTTTCCGCGCAGCTCTCGATTCCCCCCTCTCTTTCGCACCCTCCATGTCATATTCCGCTCCAGGAGTTCCATCATAGCTCCTCACTGTCGCTGGGAGGATGTTTTCTCCTCCGCTCGCCCCTTCCACCGTCATTTTCTCTCTACCCACCCTTGCCTCCTTTTCCGCGCAGCTCTCGATTCCCCCCTCTCTTTCGCACCCTCCATGTCATATTCCGCTCCAGGAGTTCCATCATAGCTCCTCACTGTCGCTGGGAGGAAGTTTTCTCCTCCGCTTGCCCCTTCCACCGTCATTTTCTCTCTACCCACCCTTGCCTCCTTTTCCGCGCAGCTCTCGATTCCCCCCTCTCTTTCGCACCCTCCATGTCATATTCCGCTCCAGGAGCTCCATCATAGCTCCTTGCTGTCGCTGGGAGGATGTTTTCTCCTCCGCTCGCCCCTTCCACCGTCATTTTCTCTCTACCCACCCTTGCCTCCTTTTCCGCGCAGCTCTCGATTCCCCCCTCTCTTTCGCACCCTCCATGTCATATTCCGCTCCAGGAGTTCCATCATAGCTCCTCACTGTCGCTGGGAGGATGTTTTCTCCTCCGCTCGCCCCTTCCACCGTCATTTTCTCTCTACCCACCCTTGCCTCCTTTTCCGCGCAGCTCTCGATTCCCCCCTCTCTTTCGCACCCTCCATGTCATATTCCGCTCCAGGAGTTCCATCATAGCTCCTCACTGTCGCTGGGAGGAAGTTTTCTCCTCCGCTCGCCCCTTCCACCGTCATTTTCTCTCTACCCACCCTTGCCTCCTTTTCCACGCAGCTCTCGATTCCCCCCTCTCTTTCGCACCCTCCATGTCATATTCCGCTCCAGGAGCTCCATCATAGCTCCTCGCTGTCGCTGGGAGGATGTTTTCTCCTCCGCTCGCCCCTTCCACCGTCATTTTCTCTCTACCCACCCTTGCCTCCTTTTCCGCGCAGCTCTCGATTCCCCCCTCTCTTTCGCACCCTCAATGTCATATTCCACTCCAGGAGTTCCATCATAGCTCCTCACTGTCGCTGGGAGGATGTTTTCTCCTCCGCTCGCCCCTTCCACCGTCATTTTCTCTCTACCCACCCTTGCCTCCTTTTCCGCGCAGCTCTCGATTCCCCCCTCTCTTTCGCACCCTCCATGTCATATTCCGCTCCAGGAGTTCCATCATAGCTCCTCACTGTCGCTGGGAGGAAGTTTTCTCCTCCGCTCGCCCCTTCCACCGTCATTTTCTCTCTACCCACCCTTGCCTCCTTTTCCGCGCAGCTCTCGATTCCCCCCTCTCTTTCGCACCCTCCATGTCATATTCCGCTCCAGGAGTTCCATCATAGCTCCTCACTGTCGCTGGGAGGATGTTTTCTCCTCCGCTCGCCCCTTCCACCGTCATTTTCTCTCTACCCACCCTTGCCTCCTTCTCCGCGCAGCTCTCGATTCCCCCCTCTCTTTCGCACCCTCCATGTCATATTCCGCTCCAGGAGCTCCATCATAGCTAATCGCTGTCGCTGGGAGGATGTTTTCTCCTCCGCTCGCCCCTTCCACCGTCATTTTCTCTCTACCCACCCTTGCCTCCTTTTCCGCGCAGCTCTCGATTCCCCCCTCTCTTTCGCACCCTCCATGTCATATTCCGCTCCAGGAGTTCCATCATAGCTCCTCACTGTCGCTGGGAGGATGTTTTCTCCTCCGCTCGCCCCTTCCACCGTCATTTTCTCTCTACCCACCCTTGCCTCCTTTTCCACGCAGCTCTCGATTCCCCCCTCTCTTTCGCACCCTCCATGTCATATTCCGCTCCAGGAGCTCCATCATAGCTCCTCGCTGTCGCTGGGAGGATGTTTTCTCCTCCGCTCGCCCCTTCCACCGTCATTTTCTCTCTACCCACCCTTGCCTCCTTTTCCGCGCAGCTCTCGATTCCCCCCTCTCTTTCGCACCCTCAATGTCATATTCCACTCCAGGAGTTCCATCATAGCTCCTCACTGTCGCTGGGAGGATGTTTTCTCCTCCGCTCGCCCCTTCCACCGTCATTTTCTCTCTACCCACCCTTGCCTCCTTTTCCGCGCAGCTCTCGATTCCCCCCTCTCTTTCGCACCCTCCATGTCATATTCCGCTCCAGGAGTTCCATCATAGCTCCTCACTGTCGCTGGGAGGAAGTTTTCTCCTCCGCTCGCCCCTTCCACCGTCATTTTCTCTCTACCCACCCTTGCCTCCTTTTCCGCGCAGCTCTCGATTCCCCCCTCTCTTTCGCACCCTCCATGTCATATTCCGCTCCAGGAGTTCCATCATAGCTCCTCACTGTCGCTGGGAGGATGTTTTCTCCTCCGCTCGCCCCTTCCACCGTCATTTTCTCTCTACCCACCCTTGCCTCCTTCTCCGCGCAGCTCTCGATTCCCCCCTCTCTTTCGCACCCTCCATGTCATATTCCGCTCCAGGAGCTCCATCATAGCTAATCGCTGTCGCTGGGAGGATGTTTTCTCCTCCGCTCGCCCCTTCCACCGTCATTTTCTCTCTACCCACCCTTGCCTCCTTTTCCGCGCAGCTCTCGATTCCCCCCTCTCTTGCGCACCCTCCATGTCATATTCCGCTCCAGGAGCTCCATCATAGCTCCTTGCTGTCGCTGGGAGGATGTTTTCTCCTCCGCTCGCCCCTTCCACCGTCATTTTCTCTCTACCCACCCTTGCCTCCTTTTCCGCGCAGCTCTCGATTCCCCCCTCTCTTTCGCACCCTCCATGTCATATTCCGCTCCAGGAGTTCCATCATAGCTCCTCACTGTCGCTGGGAGGATGTTTTCTCCTCCGCTCGCCCCTTCCACCGTCATTTTCTCTCTACCCACCCTTGCCTCCTTTTCCGCGCAGCTCTCGATTCCCCCCTCTCTTTCGCACCCTCCATGTCATATTCCGCTCCAGGAGTTCCATCATAGCTCCTCACTGTCGCTGGGAGGAAGTTTTCTCCTCCGCTCGCCCCTTCCACCGTCATTTTCTCTCTACCCACCCTTGCCTCCTTTTCCACGCAGCTCTCGATTCCCCCCTCTCTTTCGCACCCTCCATGTCATATTCCGCTCCAGGAGCTCCATCATAGCTCCTCGCTGTCGCTGGGAGGATGTTTTCTCCTCCGCTCGCCCCTTCCACCGTCATTTTCTCTCTACCCACCCTTGCCTCCTTTTCCGCGCAGCTCTCGATTCCCCCCTCTCTTTCGCACCCTCAATGTCATATTCCACTCCAGGAGTTCCATCATAGCTCCTCACTGTCGCTGGGAGGATGTTTTCTCCTCCGCTCGCCCCTTCCACCGTCATTTTCTCTCTACCCACCCTTGCCTCCTTTTCCGCGCAGCTCTCGATTCCCCCCTCTCTTTCGCACCCTCCATGTCATATTCCGCTCCAGGAGTTCCATCATAGCTCCTCACTGTCGCTGGGAGGAAGTTTTCTCCTCCGCTCGCCCCTTCCACCGTCATTTTCTCTCTACCCACCCTTGCCTCCTTTTCCGCGCAGCTCTCGATTCCCCCCTCTCTTTCGCACCCTCCATGTCATATTCCGCTCCAGGAGTTCCATCATAGCTCCTCACTGTCGCTGGGAGGATGTTTTCTCCTCCGCTCGCCCCTTCCACCGTCATTTTCTCTCTACCCACCCTTGCCTCCTTCTCCGCGCAGCTCTCGATTCCCCCCTCTCTTTCGCACCCTCCATGTCATATTCCGCTCCAGGAGCTCCATCATAGCTAATCGCTGTCGCTGGGAGGATGTTTTCTCCTCCGCTCGCCCCTTCCACCGTCATTTTCTCTCTACCCACCCTTGCCTCCTTTTCCGCGCAGCTCTCGATTCCCCCCTCTCTTTCGCACCCTCCATGTCATATTCCGCTCCAGGAGTTCCATCATAGCTCCTCACTGTCGCTGGGAGGATGTTTTCTCCTCCGCTCGCCCCTTCCACCGTCATTTTCTCTCTACCCACCCTTGCCTCCTTTTCCGCGCAGCTCTCGATTCCCCCCTCTCTTTCGCACCCTCCATGTCATATTCCGCTCCAGGAGCTCCATCATAGCTCCTTGCTGTCGCTGGGAGGATGTTTTCTCCTCCGCTCGCCCCTTCCACCGTCATTTTCTCTCTACCCACCCTTGCCTCCTTTTCCGCGCAGCTCTCGATTCCCCCCTCTCTTTCGCACCCTCCATGTCATATTCCGCTCCAGGAGTTCCATCATAGCTCCTCACTGTCGCTGGGAGGATGTTTTCTCCTCCGCTCGCTTCTTCCACCGTCATTTTCTCTCTACCCACCCTTGCCTCCTTTTCCGCGCAGCTCTCGATTCCCCCCTCTCTTTCGCACCCTCCATGTCATATTCCGCTCCAGGAGTTCCATCATAGCTCCTCACTGTCGCTGGGAGGATGTTTTCTCCTCCGCTCGCCCCTTCCACCGTCATTTTCTCTCTACCCACCCTTGCCTCCTTTTCCGCGCAGCTCTCGATTCCCCCCTCTCTTTCGCACCCTCTATGTCATATTCCGCTCCAGGAGTTCCATCATAGCTCCTCACTGTCGCTGGGAGGATGTTTTCTCCTCCGCTCGCCCCTTCCACCGTCATTTTCTCTCTACCCACCCTTGCCTCCTTTTCCGCGCAGCTCTCGATTCCCCCCTCTCTTTCGCACCCTCCATGTCATATTCCGCTCCAGGAGTTCCATCATAGCTCCTCACTGTCGCTGGGAGGATGTTTTCTCCTCCGCTCGCCCCTTCCACCGTCATTTTCTCTCTACCCACCCTTGCCTCCTTCTCCGCGCAGCTCTCGATTCCCCCCTCTCTTTCGCACCCTCCATGTCATATTCCGCTCCAGGAGCTCCATCATAGCTCTTCGCTGTCGCTGGGAGGATGTTTTCTCCTCCGCTCGCCCCTTCCACCGTCATTTTCTCTCTACCCACCCTTGCCTCCTTCTCCGCGCAGCTCTCGATTCCCCCCTCTCTTTCGAACCCTCCATGTCATATTCCGCTCCAGGAGCTCCATCATAGCTCCTCGCTGTCGCTGGGAGGATGTTTTCTCCTCCGCTCGCCCCTTCCACCGTCATTTTCTCTCTACCCACCCTTGCCTCCTTCTCCGCGCAGCTCTCGATTCCCCCCTCTCTTTCGAACCCTCCATGTCATATTCCGCTCCAGGAGCTCCATCATAGCTCCTCGCTGTCGCTGGGAGTATGTTTTCTCCTCCGCTCGCCCCTTCCACCGTCATTTTCTTTCTACCCACCCTTGCCTCCTTTTCCACGCAGCTCTCGATTCCCCCCTCTCTTTCGCACCCTCCATGTCATATTCCGCTCCAGGAGCTCCATCATAGCTCCTCGCTGTTGCTGGGAGGATGTTTTCTCCTCCGCTCGCCCCTTCCACCGTCATTTTCTCTCTACCCACCCTTGCCTCCTTTTCCGCGCAGCTCTCGATTCCCCCCTCTCTTTCGCACCCTCCATGTCATATTCCGCTCCAGGAGTTCCATCATAGCTCCTCACTGTCGCTGGGAGGATGTTTTCTCCTCCGCTCGCCCCTTCCACCGTCATTTTCTCTCTACCCACCCTTGCCTCCTTCTCCGCGCAGCTCTCGATTCCCCCCTCTCTTTCGCACCCTCCATGTCATATTCCGCTCCAGGAGCTCCATCATAGCTCTTCGCTGTCGCTGGGAGGATGTTTTCTCCTCCGCTCGCCCCTTCCACCGTCATTTTCTCTCTACCCACCCTTGCCTCCTTCTCCGCGCAGCTCTCGATTCCCCCCTCTCTTTCGAACCCTCCATGTCATATTCCGCTCCAGGAGCTCCATCATAGCTCCTCGCTGTCGCTGGGAGGATGTTTTCTCCTCTGCTCGCCCCTTCCACCGTCATTTTCTCTCTACCCACCCTTTCCTCCTTTTCCGCGCAGCTCTCGATTCCCCCCTCTCTTTCGCACCCTCCATGTCATATTCCGCTCCAGGAGCTCCATCATAGCTCCTCGCTGTCGCTGGGAGGATGTTTTCTCCTCCGCTCGCCCCTTCCACCGTCATTTTCTCTCTACCCACCCTTGCCTCCTTTTCCGCGCAGCTCTCGATTCCCCCCTCTCTTTCGCACCCTCCATGTCATATTCCGCTCCAGGAGTTCCATCATAGCTCCTCACTGTCGCTGGGAGGATGTTTTCTCCTCCGCTCGCCCCTTCCACTGTCATTTTCTCTCTACCCACCCTTGCCTCCTTTTCCGCGCAGCTCTCGATTCCCCCCTCTCTTTCGCACCCTCCATGTCATATTCCGCTCCAGGAGTTCCATCATAGCTCCTCACTCTCGCTGGGAGGAAGTTTTCTCCTCCGCTTGCCCCTTCCACCGTCATTTTCTCTCTACCCACCCTTGCCTCCTTTTCCGCGCAGCTCTCGATTCCCCCCTCTCTTTCGCACCCTCCATGTCATATTCCGCTCCAGGAGCTCCATCATAGCTCCTTGCTGTCGCTGGGAGGATGTTTTCTCCTCCGCTCGCCCCTTCCACCGTCATTTTCTCTCTACCCACCCTTGCCTCCTTTTCCGCGCAGCTCTCGATTCCCCCCTCTCTTTCGCACCCTCCATGTCATATTCCGCTCCAGGAGTTCCATCATAGCTCCTCACTGTCGCTGGGAGGATGTTTTCTCCTCCGCTCGCCCCTTCCACCGTCATTTTCTCTCTACCCACCCTTGCCTCCTTTTCCGCGCAGCTCTCGATTCCCCCCTCTCTTTCGCACCCTCCATGTCATATTCCGCTCCAGGAGTTCCATCATAGCTCCTCACTGTCGCTGGGAGGAAGTTTTCTCCTCCGCTCGCCCCTTCCACCGTCATTTTCTCTCTACCCACCCTTGCCTCCTTTTCCGCGCAGCTCTCGATTCCCCCCTCTCTTTCGCACCCTCCATGTCATATTCCGCTCCAGGAGCTCCATCATAGCTCCTCGCTGTCGCTGGGAGGATGTTTTCTCCTCCGCTCGCCCCTTCCACCGTCATTTTCTCTCTACCCACCCTTGCCTCCTTTTCCGCGCAGCTCTCGATTCCCCCCTCTCTTTCGCACCCTCAATGTCATATTCCACTCCAGGAGTTCCATCATAGCTCCTCACTGTCGCTGGGAGGATGTTTTCTCCTCCGCTCGCCCCTTCCACCGTCATTTTCTCTCTACCCACCCTTGCCTCCTTTTCCGCGCAGCTCTCGATTCCCCCCTCTCTTTCGCACCCTCCATGTCATATTCCGCTCCAGGAGTTCCATCATAGCTCCTCACTGTCGCTGGGAGGAAGTTTTCTCCTCCGCTCGCCCCTTCCACCGTCATTTTCTCTCTACCCACCCTTGCCTCCTTTTCCGCGCAGCTCTCGATTCCCCCCTCTCTTTCGCACTCTCCATGTCATATTCCGCTCCAGGAGCTCCATCATAGCTCCTTGCTGTCGCTGGGAGGATGTTTTCTCCTCCGCTCGCCCCTTCCACCGTCATTTTCTCTCTACCCACCCTTGCCTCCTTTTCCGCGCAGCTCTCGATTCCCCCCTCTCTTTCGCACCCTCCATGTCATATTCCGCTCCAGGAGTTCCATCATAGCTCCTCACTGTCGCTGGGAGGATGTTTTCTCCTCCGCTCGCCCCTTCCACCGTCATTTTCTCTCTACCCACCCTTGCCTCCTTCTCCGCGCAGCTCTCGATTCCCCCCTCTCTTTCGCACCCTCCATGTCATATTCCGCTCCAGGAGCTCCATCATAGCTAATCGCTGTCGCTGGGAGGATGTTTTCTCCTCCGCTCGCCCCTTCCACCGTCATTTTCTCTCTACCCACCCTTGCCTCCTTTTCCGCGCAGCTCTCGATTCCCCCCTCTCTTTCGCACCCTCCATGTCATATTCCGCTCCAGGAGTTCCATCATAGCTCCTCACTGTCGCTGGGAGGATGTTTTCTCCTCCGCTCGCCCCTTCCACCGTCATTTTCTCTCTACCCACCCTTGCCTCCTTTTCCGCGCAGCTCTCGATTCCCCCCTCTCTTTCGCACCCTCCATGTCATATTCCGCTCCAGGAGCTCCATCATAGCTCCTTGCTGTCGCTGGGAGGATGTTTTCTCCTCCGCTCGCCCCTTCCACCGTCATTTTCTCTCTACCCACCCTTGCCTCCTTTTCCGCGCAGCTCTCGATTCCCCCCTCTCTTTCGCACCCTCCATGTCATATTCCGCTCCAGGAGTTCCATCATAGCTCCTCACTGTCGCTGGGAGGATGTTTTCTCCTCCGCTCGCTTCTTCCACCGTCATTTTCTCTCTACCCACCCTTGCCTCCTTTTCCGCGCAGCTCTCGATTCCCCCCTCTCTTTCGCACCCTCCATGTCATATTCCGCTCCAGGAGTTCCATCATAGCTCCTCACTGTCGCTGGGAGGATGTTTTCTCCTCCGCTCGCCCCTTCCACCGTCATTTTCTCTCTACCCACCCTTGCCTCCTTTTCCGCGCAGCTCTCGATTCCCCCCTCTCTTTCGCACCCTCTATGTCATATTCCGCTCCAGGAGTTCCATCATAGCTCCTCACTGTCGCTGGGAGGATGTTTTCTCCTCCGCTCGCCCCTTCCACCGTCATTTTCTCTCTACCCACCCTTGCCTCCTTTTCCGCGCAGCTCTCGATTCCCCCCTCTCTTTCGCACCCTCCATGTCATATTCCGCTCCAGGAGCTCCATCATAGCTCCTTGCTGTCGCTGGGAGGATGTTTTCTCCTCCGCTCGCCCCTTCCACCGTCATTTTCTCTCTACCCACCCTTGCCTCCTTTTCCGCGCAGCTCTCGATTCCCCCCTCTCTTTCGCACCCTCCATGTCATATTCCGCTCCAGGAGTTCCATCATAGCTCCTCACTGTCGCTGGGAGGATGTTTTCTCCTCCGCTCGCCCCTTCCACCGTCATTTTCTCTCTACCCACCCTTGCCTCCTTTTCCACGCAGCTCTCGATTCCCCCCTCTCTTTCGCACCCTCCATGTCATATTCTGCTCCAGGAGTTCCATCATAGCTCCTCACTGTCGCTGGGAGGATGTTTTCTCCTCCGCTCGCCCCTTCCACCGTCATTTTCTCTCTACCCACCCTTGCCTCCTTTTCCGCGCAGCTCTCGATTCCCCCCTCTCTTTCGCACCCTCCATGTCATATTCCGCTCCAGGAGTTCCATCATAGCTCCTCACTGTCGCTGGGAGGATGTTTTCTCCTCCGCTCGCCCCTTCCACCGTCATTTTCTCTCTACCCACCCTTGCCTCCTTCTCCGCGCAGCTCTCGATTCCCCCCTCTCTTTCGCACCCTCCATGTCATATTCCGCTCCAGGAGCTCCATCATAGCTAATCGCTGTCGCTGGGAGGATGTTTTCTCCTCCGCTCGCCCCTTCCACCGTCATTTTCTCTCTACCCACCCTTGCTCTCCTTTTCCGCGCAGCTCTCGATTCCCCCCTCTCTTTCGCACCCTCCATGTCATATTCCACTCCAGGAGCTCCATCATAGCTCCTCGCTGTCGCTGGGAGGATGTTTTCTCCTCCGCTCGCCCCTTCCACCGTCATTTTCTCTCTACCCACCCTTGCCTCCTTCTCCGCGCAGCTCTCGATTCCCCCCTCTCTTTCGAACCCTCCATGTCATATTCCGCTCCAGGAGCTCCATCATAGCTCCTCGCTGTCGCTGGGAGGATGTTTTCTCCTCTGCTCGCCCCTTCCACCGTCATTTTCTCTCTACCCACCCTTTCCTCCTTTTCCGCGCAGCTCTCGATTCCCCCCTCTCTTTCGCACCCTCCATGTCATATTCCGCTCCAGGAGCTCCATCATAGCTCCTCGCTGTCGCTGGGAGGATGTTTTCTCCTCCGCTCGCCCCTTCCACCGTCATTTTCTTTCTACCCACCCTTGCCTCCTTTTCCACGCAGCTCTCGATTCCCCCCTCTCTTTCGCACCCTCCATGTCATATTCCGCTCCAGGAGCTCCATCATAGCTCCTCGCTGTTGCTGGGAGGATGTTTTCTCCTCCGCTCGCCCCTTCCACCGTCATTTTCTCTCTACCCACCCTTGCCTCCTTCTCCGCACAGCTCTCGATTCCCCCCTCTCTTTCGCACCCTCCATGTCATATTCCGCTCCAGGAGCTCCATCATAGCTCCTCGCTGTCGCTGGGAGGATGTTTTCTCCTCTGCTCGCCCCTTCCACCGTCATTTTCTCTCTACCCACCCTTTCCTCCTTTTCCGCGCAGCTCTCGATTCCCCCCTCTCTTGCGCACCCTCCATGTCATATTCCGCTCCAGGAGCTCCATCATAGCTCCTCGCTGTCGCTGGGAGGATGTTTTCTCCTCCGCTTGCCCCTTCCACCGTCATTTTCTCTCTACCCACCCTTGCCTCCTTTTCCGCGCAGCTCTCGATTCCCCCCTCTCTTTCGCACCCTCCATGTCATATTCCGCTCCAGGAGTTCCATCATAGCTCCTCACTGTCGCTGGGAGGATGTTTTCTCCTCCGCTCGCCCCTTCCACCGTCATTTTCTCTCTACCCACCCTTGCCTCCTTCTCCGCGCAGCTCTCGATTCCCCCCTCTCTTTCGCACCCTCCATGTCATATTCCGCTCCAGGAGCTCCATCATAGCTCTTCGCTGTCGCTGGGAGGATGTTTTCTCCTCCGCTCGCCCCTTCCACCGTCATTTTCTCTCTACTCACCCTTTCCTTCTTTTCCGCGCAGCTCTCGATTCCCCCCTCTCTTTCGCACCCTCCATGTCATATTCCGCTCCAGGAGCTCCATCATAGCTCCTCGCTGTCGCTGGGAGGATGTTTTCTCCTCCGCTCGCCCCTTCCACCGTCATTTTCTCTCTACCCACCCTTGCCTCCTTTTCCGCGCAGCTCTCGATTCCCCCCTCTCTTTCGCACCCTCCATGTCATATTCCACTCCAGGAGCTCCATCATAGCTCCTCGCTGTCGCTGGGAGGATGTTTTCTCCTCCGCTCGCCCCTTCCACCGTCATTTTCTCTCTACCCACCCTTTCCTCCTTTTCCGCGCAGCTCTCGATTCCCCCCTCTCTTTCGCACCCTCCATGTCATATTCCGCTCCAGGAGCTCCATCATAGCTCCTCGCTGTCGCTGGGAGGATGTTTTCTCCTCCGCTCGCCCCTTCCACCGTCATTTTCTCTCTACCCACCCTTGCCTCCTTCTCCGCGCAGCTCTCAATTCCCCCCTCTCTTTCGCACCCTCCATGTCATATTCCGCTCCAGGAGCTCCATCATAGCTCCTCGCTGTCGCTGGGAGGATGTTTTCTCCTCTGCTCGCCCCTTCCACCGTCATTTTCTCTCTACCCACCCTTTCCTCCTTTTCCGCGCAGCTCTCGATTCCCCCCTCTCTTTCGCACCCTCCATGTCATATTCCGCTCCAGGAGCTCCATCATAGCTCCTCGCTGTCGCTGGGAGGATGTTTTCTCCTCCGCTCGCCCCTTCCACCGTCATTTTCTTTCTACCCACCCTTGCCTCCTTTTCCACGCAGCTCTCGATTCCCCCCTCTCTTTCGCACCCTCCATGTCATATTCCGCTCCAGGAGCTCCATCATAGCTCCTCGCTGTTGCTGGGAGGATGTTTTCTCCTCCGCTCGCCCCTTCCACCGTCATTTTCTCTCTACCCACCCTTGCCTCCTTCTCCGCACAGCTCTCGATTCCCCCCTCTCTTTCGCACCCTCCATGTCATATTCCGCTCCAGGAGCTCCATCATAGCTCCTCGCTGTCGCTGGGAGGATGTTTTCTCCTCTGCTCGCCCCTTCCACCGTCATTTTCTCTCTACCCACCCTTTCCTCCTTTTCCGCGCAGCTCTCGATTCCCCCCTCTCTTGCGCACCCTCCATGTCATATTCCGCTCCAGGAGCTCCATCATTGCTCCTCGCTGTCGCTGGGAGGATGTTTTCTCCTCCGCTCGTCCCTTCCACCGTCATTTTCTCTCTACCCACCCTTGCCTCCTTTTCCGCGCAGCTCTCGATTCCCCCCTCTCTTTCGCACCCTCCATGTCATATTCCGCTCCAGGAGTTCCATCATAGCTCCTCACTGTCGCTGGGAGGATGTTTTCTCCTCCGCTCGCCCCTTCCACCGTCATTTTCTCTCTACCCACCCTTGCCTCCTTCTCCGCGCAGCTCTCGATTCCCCCCTCTCTTTCGCACCCTCCATGTCATATTCCGCTCCAGGAGCTCCATCATAGCTCTTCGCTGTCGCTGGGAGGATGTTTTCTCCTCCGCTCGCCCCTTCCACCGTCATTTTCTCTCTACTCACCCTTTCCTCCTTTTCCGCGCAGCTCTCGATTCCCCCCTCTCTTTCGCACCCTCCATGTCATATTCCGCTCCAGGAGCTCCATCATAGCTCCTCGCTGTCGCTGGGAGGATGTTTTCTCCTCCGCTCGCCCCTTCCACCGTCATTTTCTCTCTACCCACCCTTGCCTCCTTTTCCGCGCAGCTCTCGATTCCCCCCTCTCTTTCGCACCCTCCATGTCATATTCCGCTCCAGGAGCTCCATCATAGCTCCTCGCTGTCGCTGGGAGGATGTTTTCTCCTCCGCTCTCCCCTTCCACCGTCATTTTCTCTCTACCCACCCTTGCCTCCTTCTCCGTGCAGCTCTCAATTCCCCCCTCTCTTTCGCACCCTCCATGTCATATTCCGCTCCAGGAGCTCCATCATAGCTCCTCGCTGTCGCTGGGAGGATGTTTTCTCCTCCGCTCGCCCCTTCCACCGTCATTTTCTTTCTACCCACCCTTGCCTCCTTTTCCACGCAGCTCTCGATTCCCCCCTCTCTTTCGCACCCTCCATGTCATATTCCGCTCCAGGAGCTCCATCATAGCTCCTCGCTGTTGCTGGGAGGATGTTTTCTCCTCCGCTCGCCCCTTCCACCGTCATTTTCTCTCTACCCACCCTTGCCTCCTTCTCCGCACAGCTCTCGATTCCCCCCTCTCTTTCGCACCCTCCATGTCATATTCCGCTCCAGGAGCTCCATCATAGCTCCTCGCTGTCGCTGGGAGGATGTTTTCTCCTCTGCTCGCCCCTTCCACCGTCATTTTCTCTCTACCCACCCTTTCCTCCTTTTCCGCGCAGCTCTCGATTCCCCCCTCTCTTGCGCACCCTCCATGTCATATTCCGCTCCAGGAGCTCCATCATAGCTCCTCGCTGTCGCTGGGAGGATGTTTTCTCCTCCGCTCGCCCCTTCCACCGTCATTTTCTCTCTACCCACCCTTGCCTCCTTTTCCGCGCAGCTCTCGATTCCCCCCTCTCTTTCGCACCCTCCATGTCATATTCCGCTCCAGGAGTTCCATCATAGCTCCTCACTGTCGCTGGGAGGATGTTTTCTCCTCCGCTCGCCCCTTCCACCGTCATTTTCTCTCTACCCACCCTTGCCTCCTTCTCCGCGCAGCTCTCGATTCCCCGCTCTCTTTCGCACCCTCCATGTCATATTCCGCTCCAGGAGCTCCATCATAGCTCCTCGCTGTCGCTGGGAGGATGTTTTCTCCTCCGCTCGCCCCTTCCACCGTCATTTTCTCTCTACCCACCCTTGCCTCCTTCTCCGCGCAGCTCTCGATTCCCTCCTCTCTCTCGCACCCTCCATATTACATCCAGCTCCAGGAGCTCCATCATAGCTCTTCGCTGTCGCTGGGAGGATGTTTTCTCCTCCACTCGCCCCTTCCACCGTCATTTTCTCTCTACCCACCCTTGCCTCCTTCTCCGCGCTGCTCTCGATTCCCTCCTCTCTCTCGCACCCTCCATATTACATCCAGCTCCAGGAGCTCCATCATAGCTCCTCGCTGTCGCTGGGAGGATGTTTTCTCCTCCGCTCGCCCCTTCCACCGTCATTTTCTCTCTACCCACCCTTGCCTCCTTCTCCGCGCAGCTCTCGATTCCCTCCTCTCTCTCGCACCCTCCATATTACATCCAGCTCCAGGAGCTCCATCATAGCTCCTCGCTGTCGCTGGGAGGATGTTTTCTCCTCTGCTCGCCCCTTCCACCGTCATTTTCTCTCTACCCACCCTTGCCTCCTTCTCCGCGCAGCTCTCGATTCCCCCCTCTCTTTCGCACCCTCCATGTCATATTCCGCTCCAGGAGCTCCATCATAGCTAATCGCTGTCGCTGGGAGGATGTTTTCTCCTCCGCTCGCCCCTTCCACCGTCATTTTCTCTCTACCCACCCTTGCTCTCCTTTTCCGCGCAGCTCTCGATTCCCCCCTCTCTTTCGCACCCTCCATGTCATATTCCGCTCCAGGAGTTCCATCATAGCTCCTCACTGTCGCTGGGAGGATGTTTTCTCCTCCGCTCGCCCCTTCCACCGTCATTTTCTCTCTACCCACCCTTGCCTCCTTTTCCGCGCAGCTCTCGATTCCCCCCTCTCTTTCGCACCCTCCATGTCATATTCCACTCCAGGAGCTCCATCATAGCTCCTCGCTGTCGCTGGGAGGATGTTTTCTCCTCCGCTCGCCCCTTCCACCGTCATTTTCTCTCTACCCACCCTTGCCTCCTTCTCCGCGCAGCTCTCGATTCCCCCCTCTCTTTCGAACCCTCCATGTCATATTCCGCTCCAGGAGCTCCATCATAGCTCCTCGCTGTCGCTGGGAGGATGTTTTCTCCTCTGCTCGCCCCTTCCACCGTCATTTTCTCTCTACCCACCCTTTCCTCCTTTTCCGCGCAGCTCTCGATTCCCCCCTCTCTTGCGCACCCTCCATGTCATATTCCGCTCCAGGAGCTCCATCATAGCTCCTCGCTGTCGCTGGGAGGATGTTTTCTCCTCCGCTTGCCCCTTCCACCGTCATTTTCTCTCTACCCACCCTTGCCTCCTTTTCCGCGCAGCTCTCGATTCCCCCCTCTCTTTCGCACCCTCCATGTCATATTCCGCTCCAGGAGTTCCATCATAGCTCCTCACTGTCGCTGGGAGGATGTTTTCTCCTCCGCTCGCCCCTTCCACCGTCATTTTCTCTCTACCCACCCTTGCCTCCTTCTCCGCGCAGCTCTCGATTCCCCCCTCTCTTTCGCACCCTCCATGTCATATTCCGCTCCAGGAGCTCCATCATAGCTCTTCGCTGTCGCTGGGAGGATGTTTTCTCCTCCGCTCGCCCCTTCCACCGTCATTTTCTCTCTACTCACCCTTTCCTTCTTTTCCGCGCAGCTCTCGATTCCCCCCTCTCTTTCGCACCCTCCATGTCATATTCCGCTCCAGGAGCTCCATCATAGCTCCTCGCTGTCGCTGGGAGGATGTTTTCTCCTCCGCTCGCCCCTTCCACCGTCATTTTCTCTCTACCCACCCTTGCCTCCTTTTCCGCGCAGCTCTCGATTCCCCCCTCTCTTTCGCACCCTCCATGTCATATTCCACTCCAGGAGCTCCATCATAGCTCCTCGCTGTCGCTGGGAGGATGTTTTCTCCTCCGCTCGCCCCTTCCACCGTCATTTTCTCTCTACCCACCCTTTCCTCCTTTTCCGCGCAGCTCTCGATTCCCCCCTCTCTTTCGCACCCTCCATGTCATATTCCGCTCCAGGAGCTCCATCATAGCTCCTCGCTGTCGCTGGGAGGATGTTTTCTCCTCCGCTCGCCCCTTCCACCGTCATTTTCTCTCTACCCACCCTTGCCTCCTTCTCCGCGCAGCTCTCAATTCCCCCCTCTCTTTCGCACCCTCCATGTCATATTCCGCTCCAGGAGCTCCATCATAGCTCCTCGCTGTCGCTGGGAGGATGTTTTCTCCTCTGCTCGCCCCTTCCACCGTCATTTTCTCTCTACCCACCCTTTCCTCCTTTTCCGCGCAGCTCTCGATTCCCCCCTCTCTTTCGCACCCTCCATGTCATATTCCGCTCCAGGAGCTCCATCATAGCTCCTCGCTGTCGCTGGGAGGATGTTTTCTCCTCCGCTCGCCCCTTCCACCGTCATTTTCTTTCTACCCACCCTTGCCTCCTTTTCCACGCAGCTCTCGATTCCCCCCTCTCTTTCGCACCCTCCATGTCATATTCCGCTCCAGGAGCTCCATCATAGCTCCTCGCTGTCGCTGGGAGGATGTTTTCTCCTCCGCTCGCCCCTTCCACCGTCATTTTCTCTCTACCCACCCTTTCCTCCTTTTCCGCGCAGCTCTCGATTCCCCCCTCTCTTTCGCACCCTCCATGTCATATTCCGCTCCAGGAGCTCCATCATAGCTCCTCGCTGTCGCTGGGAGGATGTTTTCTCCTCCGCTCGCCCCTTCCACCGTCATTTTCTCTCTACCCACCCTTGCCTCCTTCTCCGCGCAGCTCTCAATTCCCCCCTCTCTTTCGCACCCTCCATGTCATATTCCGCTCCACTAGCTCCATCATAGCTCCTCGCTGTCGCTGGGAGGATGTTTTCTCCTCCGCTCGCCCCTTCCACCGTCATTTTCTCTCTACCCACCCTTGCCTCCTTCTCCGCGCAGCTCTCAATTCCCCCCTCTCTTTCGCACCCTCCATGTCATATTCCGCTCCACTAGCTCCATCATAGCTCCTCGCTGTCGCTGGGAGGATGTTTTCTCCTCTGCTCGCCCCTTCCACCGTCATTTTCTCTCTACCCACCCTTTCCTCCTTTTCCGCGCAGCTCTCGATTCCCCCCTCTCTTTCGCACCCTCCATGTCATATTCCGCTCCAGGAGCTCCATCATAGCTCCTCGCTGTCGCTGGGAGGATGTTTTCTCCTCCGCTGGCCCCTTCCACCGTCATTTTCTTTCTACCCACCCTTGCCTCCTTTTCCACGCAGCTCTCGATTCCCCCCTCTCTTTCGCACCCTCCATGTCATATTCCGCTCCAGGAGCTCCATCATAGCTCCTCGCTGTTGCTGGGAGGATGTTTTCTCCTCCGCTCGCCCCTTCCACCGTCATTTTCTCTCTACCCACCCTTGCCTCCTTCTCCGCACAGCTCTCGATTCCCCCCTCTCTTTCGCACCCTCCATGTCATATTCCGCTCCAGGAGCTCCATCATAGCTCCTCGCTGTCGCTGGGAGGATGTTTTCTCCTCTGCTCGCCCCTTCCACCGTCATTTTCTCTCTACCCACCCTTTCCTCCTTTTCCGCGCAGCTCTCGATTCCCCCCTCTCTTGCGCACCCTCCATGTCATATTCCGCTCCAGGAGCTCCATCATTGCTCCTCGCTGTCGCTGGGAGGATGTTTTCTCCTCCGCTCGTCCCTTCCACCGTCATTTTCTCTCTACCCACCCTTGCCTCCTTTTCCGCGCAGCTCTCGATTCCCCCCTCTCTTTCGCACCCTCCATGTCATATTCCGCTCCAGGAGTTCCATCATAGCTCCTCACTGTCGCTGGGAGGATGTTTTCTCCTCCGCTCGCCCCTTCCACCGTCATTTTCTCTCTACCCACCCTTGCCTCCTTCTCCGCGCAGCTCTCGATTCCCCCCTCTCTTTCGCACCCTCCATGTCATATTCCGCTCCAGGAGCTCCATCATAGCTCTTCGCTGTAGCTGGGAGGATGTTTTCTCCTCCGCTCGCCCCTTCCACCGTCATTTTCTCTCTACTCACCCTTTCCTCCTTTTCCGCGCAGCTCTCGATTCCCCCCTCTCTTTCGCACCCTCCATGTCATATTCCGCTCCAGGAGCTCCATCATAGCTCCTCGCTGTCGCTGGGAGGATGTTTTCTCCTCCGCTCGCCCCTTCCACCGTCATTTTCTCTCTACCCACCCTTGCCTCCTTTTCCGCGCAGCTCTCGATTCCCCCCTCTCTTTCGCACCCTCCATGTCATATTCCGCTCCAGGAGCTCCATCATAGCTCCTCGCTGTCGCTGGGAGGATGTTTTCTCCTCCGCTCTCCCCTTCCACCGTCATTTTCTCTCTACCCACCCTTGCCTCCTTCTCCGCGCAGCTCTCAATTCCCCCCTCTCTTTCGCACCCTCCATGTCATATTCCGCTCCAGGAGCTCCATCATAGCTCCTCGCTGTCGCTGGGAGGATGTTTTCTCCTCCGCTCGCCCCTTCCACCGTCATTTTCTTTCTACCCACCCTTGCCTCCTTTTCCACGCAGCTCTCGATTCCCCCCTCTCTTTCGCACCCTCCATGTCATATTCCGCTCCAGGAGCTCCATCATAGCTCCTCGCTGTTGCTGGGAGGATGTTTTCTCCTCCGCTCGCCCCTTCCACCGTCATTTTCTCTCTACCCACCCTTGCCTCCTTTTCCGCGCAGCTCTCGATTCCCCCCTCTCTTTCGCACCCTCCATGTCATATTCCGCTCCAGGAGTTCCATCATAGCTCCTCACTGTCGCTGGGAGGATGTTTTCTCCTCCGCTCGCCCCTTCCACCGTCATTTTCTCTCTACCCACCCTTGCCTCCTTCTCCGCGCAGCTCTCGATTCCCCGCTCTCTTTCGCACCCTCCATGTCATATTCCGCTCCAGGAGCTCCATCATAGCTCCTTGCTGTCGCTGGGAGGATGTTTTCTCCTCCGCTCGCCCCTTCCACCGTCATTTTCTCTCTACCCACCCTTGCCTCCTTCTCCGCGCAGCTCTCGATTCCCTCCTCTCTCTCGCACCCTCCATATTACATCCAGCTCCAGGAGCTCCATCATAGCTCTTCGCTGTCGCTGGGAGGATGTTTTCTCCTCCACTCGCCCCTTCCACCGTCATTTTCTCTCTACCCACCCTTGCCTCCTTCTCCGCGCTGCTCTCGATTCCCTCCTCTCTCTCGCACCCTCCATATTACATCCAGCTCCAGGAGCTCCATCATAGCTCCTCGCTGTCGCTGGGAGGATGTTTTCTCCTCCGCTCGCCCCTTCCACCGTCATTTTCTCTCTACCCACCCTTGCCTCCTTCTCCGCGCAGCTCTCGATTCCCTCCTCTCTCTCGCACCCTCCATATTACATCCAGCTCCAGGAGCTCCAACATAGCTCCTCGCTGTCGCTGGGAGGATGTTTTCTCCTCTGCTCGCCGCTTCCGCCGTCATTTTCTCTCCACCCACCCTTGCCTCCTTCTCCGCGCCGCTCTCGATTCCCCCCTCTCTTTCGCACCCTCCATGCCATATTCTGCTCCAGGAGCTCCATCATAGCTCCTCGCTGTCGCTGGGAGGATGTTTTCTCCTCCGCTCGCCCCTTCCACCGTCATTTTCTCTCTACCCACCCTTGCCTCCTTCTCCGCGCAGCTCTCGATTCCCCCCTCTCTTTCGCACCCTCCATGTCATATTCCGCTCCAGGAGCTCCATCATAGCTCCTCGCTGTTGCTGGGAGGATGTTTTCTCCTCCGCTCGCCCCTTCCACCGTCATTTTCTCTCTACCCACCCTTTCCTCCTTTTCCGCGCAGCTCTCGATTCCCCCCTCTCTTTCGCACCCTCCATGTCATATTCCGCTCCAGGAGCTCCATCATAGCTCCTCGCTGTCGCTGGGAGGATGTTTTCTCCTCCGCTCGCCCCTTCCACCGTCATTTTCTCTCTACCCACCCTTGCCTCCTTTTCCGCGCAGCTCTCGATTCCCCCCTTTCTTTCGCACCCTCCATGTCATATTCTGCTCCAGGAGCTCCATCATAGCTCCTCGCTGTCGCTGGGAGGATGTTTTCTCCTCCGCTCGCCCCTTCCACCGTCATTTTCTCTCTACCCACCCTTGCCTCCTTCTCCGCGCAGCTCTCGATTCCCCCCTCTCTTTCGCACCCTCCATGTCATATTTCGCTCCAGGAGTTCCATCATAGCTCCTCACTGTCGCTGGGAGGAAGGTTTCTCCTCCGCTCGCCCCTTCCATCGTCATTTTCTCTCTACCCACCCTTGCCTCCTTTTCCGCGCAGCTCTCGATTCCCCCCTCTCTTTCGCACCCTCCATGTCATATTCCGCTCCAGGAGTTCCATCATAGCTCCTCACTGTCGCTGGGAGGATGTTTTCTCCTCCGCTCGCCCCTTCCACCGTCATTTTCTCTCTACCCACCCTTGCCTCCTTCTCCGCGCAGCTCTCGATTCCCCCCTCTCTTTCGCACCCTCCATGTCATATTCCGCTCCAGGAGCTCCATCATAGCTCTTCGCTGTCGCTGGGAGGATGTTTTCTCCTCCGCTCGCCCCTTCCACCGTCATTTTCTCTCTACCCACCCTTTCCTCTTTTTCCGCGCAGCTCTCGATTCCCCCCTCTCTTTCGCACCCTCCATGTCATATTCCGCTCCAGGAGCTCCATCATAGCTCCTCGCTGTCGCTGGGAGGATTTTTTCTCCTCTGCTCGCCCCTTCCACCGTCATTTTCTCTCTACCCACCCTTTCCTCCTTTTCCGCGCAGCTCTCGATTCCCCCCTCTCTTTCGCACCCTCCATGTCATATTCCGCTCCAGGAGCTCCATCATAGCTCCTCGCTGTCGCTGGGAGGATGTTTTCTCCTCCGCTGGCCCCTTCCACCGTCATTTTCTTTCTACCCACCCTTGCCTCCTTTTCCACGCAGCTCTCGATTCCCCCCTCTCTTTCGCACCCTCCATGTCATATTCCGCTCCAGGAGCTCCATCATAGCTCCTCGCTGTTGCTGGGAGGATGTTTTCTCCTCCGCTCGCCCCTTCCACCGTCATTTTCTCTCTACCCACCCTTGCCTCCTTCTCCGCACAGCTCTCGATTCCCCCCTCTCTTTCGCACCCTCCATGTCATATTCCGCTCCAGGAGCTCCATCATAGCTCCTCGCTGTCGCTGGGAGGATGTTTTCTCCTCTGCTCGCCCCTTCCACCGTCATTTTCTCTCTACCCACCCTTTCCTCCTTTTCCGCGCAGCTCTCGATTCCCCCCTCTCTTGCGCACCCTCCATGTCATATTCCGCTCCAGGAGCTCCATCATTGCTCCTCGCTGTCGCTGGGAGGATGTTTTCTCCTCCGCTCGTCCCTTCCACCGTCATTTTCTCTCTACCCACCCTTGCCTCCTTTTCCGCGCAGCTCTCGATTCCCCCCTCTCTTTCGCACCCTCCATGTCATATTCCGCTCCAGGAGTTCCATCATAGCTCCTCACTGTCGCTGGGAGGATGTTTTCTCCTCCGCTCGCCCCTTCCACCGTCATTTTCTCTCTACCCACCCTTGCCTCCTTCTCCGCGCAGCTCTCGATTCCCCCCTCTCTTTCGCACCCTCCATGTCATATTCCGCTCCAGGAGCTCCATCATAGCTCTTCGCTGTAGCTGGGAGGATGTTTTCTCCTCCGCTCGCCCCTTCCACCGTCATTTTCTCTCTACTCACCCTTTCCTCCTTTTCCGCGCAGCTCTCGATTCCCCCCTCTCTTTCGCACCCTCCATGTCATATTCCGCTCCAGGAGCTCCATCATAGCTCCTCGCTGTCGCTGGGAGGATGTTTTCTCCTCCGCTCGCCCCTTCCACCGTCATTTTCTCTCTACCCACCCTTGCCTCCTTTTCCGCGCAGCTCTCGATTCCCCCCTCTCTTTCGCACCCTCCATGTCATATTCCGCTCCAGGAGCTCCATCATAGCTCCTCGCTGTCGCTGGGAGGATGTTTTCTCCTCCGCTCTCCCCTTCCACCGTCATTTTCTCTCTACCCACCCTTGCCTCCTTCTCCGCGCAGCTCTCAATTCCCCCCTCTCTTTCGCACCCTCCATGTCATATTCCGCTCCAGGAGCTCCATCATAGCTCCTCGCTGTCGCTGGGAGGATGTTTTCTCCTCCGCTCGCCCCTTCCACCGTCATTTTCTTTCTACCCACCCTTGCCTCCTTTTCCACGCAGCTCTCGATTCCCCCCTCTCTTTCGCACCCTCCATGTCATATTCCGCTCCAGGAGCTCCATCATAGCTCCTCGCTGTTGCTGGGAGGATGTTTTCTCCTCCGCTCGCCCCTTCCACCGTCATTTTCTCTCTACCCACCCTTGCCTCCTTTTCCGCGCAGCTCTCGATTCCCCCCTCTCTTTCGCACCCTCCATGTCATATTCCGCTCCAGGAGTTCCATCATAGCTCCTCACTGTCGCTGGGAGGATGTTTTCTCCTCCGCTCGCCCCTTCCACCGTCATTTTCTCTCTACCCACCCTTGCCTCCTTCTCCGCGCAGCTCTCGATTCCCCGCTCTCTTTCGCACCCTCCATGTCATATTCCGCTCCAGGAGCTCCATCATAGCTCCTTGCTGTCGCTGGGAGGATGTTTTCTCCTCCGCTCGCCCCTTCCACCGTCATTTTCTCTCTACCCACCCTTGCCTCCTTCTCCGCGCAGCTCTCGATTCCCTCCTCTCTCTCGCACCCTCCATATTACATCCAGCTCCAGGAGCTCCATCATAGCTCTTCGCTGTCGCTGGGAGGATGTTTTCTCCTCCACTCGCCCCTTCCACCGTCATTTTCTCTCTACCCACCCTTGCCTCCTTCTCCGCGCTGCTCTCGATTCCCTCCTCTCTCTCGCACCCTCCATATTACATCCAGCTCCAGGAGCTCCATCATAGCTCCTCGCTGTCGCTGGGAGGATGTTTTCTCCTCCGCTCGCCCCTTCCACCGTCATTTTCTCTCTACCCACCCTTGCCTCCTTCTCCGCGCAGCTCTCGATTCCCTCCTCTCTCTCGCACCCTCCATATTACATCCAGCTCCAGGAGCTCCAACATAGCTCCTCGCTGTCGCTGGGAGGATGTTTTCTCCTCTGCTCGCCGCTTCCGCCGTCATTTTCTCTCCACCCACCCTTGCCTCCTTCTCCGCGCCGCTCTCGATTCCCCCCTCTCTTTCGCACCCTCCATGCCATATTCTGCTCCAGGAGCTCCATCATAGCTCCTCGCTGTCGCTGGGAGGATGTTTTCTCCTCCGCTCGCCCCTTCCACCGTCATTTTCTCTCTACCCACCCTTGCCTCCTTCTCCGCGCAGCTCTCGATTCCCCCCTCTCTTTCGCACCCTCCATGTCATATTCCGCTCCAGGAGCTCCATCATAGCTCCTCGCTGTTGCTGGGAGGATGTTTTCTCCTCCGCTCGCCCCTTCCACCGTCATTTTCTCTCTACCCACCCTTTCCTCCTTTTCCGCGCAGCTCTCGATTCCCCCCTCTCTTTCGCACCCTCCATGTCATATTCCGCTCCAGGAGCTCCATCATAGCTCCTCGCTGTCGCTGGGAGGATGTTTTCTCCTCCGCTCGCCCCTTCCACCGTCATTTTCTCTCTACCCACCCTTGCCTCCTTTTCCGCGCAGCTCTCGATTCCCCCCTTTCTTTCGCACCCTCCATGTCATATTCTGCTCCAGGAGCTCCATCATAGCTCCTCGCTGTCGCTGGGAGGATGTTTTCTCCTCCGCTCGCCCCTTCCACCGTCATTTTCTCTCTACCCACCCTTGCCTCCTTCTCCGCGCAGCTCTCGATTCCCCCCTCTCTTTCGCACCCTCCATGTCATATTTCGCTCCAGGAGTTCCATCATAGCTCCTCACTGTCGCTGGGAGGAAGGTTTCTCCTCCGCTCGCCCCTTCCATCGTCATTTTCTCTCTACCCACCCTTGCCTCCTTTTCCGCGCAGCTCTCGATTCCCCCCTCTCTTTCGCACCCTCCATGTCATATTCCGCTCCAGGAGTTCCATCATAGCTCCTCACTGTCGCTGGGAGGATGTTTTCTCCTCCGCTCGCCCCTTCCACCGTCATTTTCTCTCTACCCACCCTTGCCTCCTTCTCCGCGCAGCTCTCGATTCCCCCCTCTCTTTCGCACCCTCCATGTCATATTCCGCTCCAGGAGCTCCATCATAGCTCTTCGCTGTCGCTGGGAGGATGTTTTCTCCTCCGCTCGCCCCTTCCACCGTCATTTTCTCTCTACCCACCCTTTCCTCTTTTTCCGCGCAGCTCTCGATTCCCCCCTCTCTTTCGCACCCTCCATGTCATATTCCGCTCCAGGAGCTCCATCATAGCTCCTCGCTGTCGCTGGGAGGATTTTTTCTCCTCTGCTCGCCCCTTCCACCGTCATTTTCTCTCTACCCACCCTTTCCTCCTTTTCCGCGCAGCTCTCGATTCCCCCCTCTCTTTCGCACCCTCCATGTCATATTCCGCTCCAGGAGCTCCATCATAGCTCCTCGCTGTCGCTGGGAGGATTTTTTCTCCTCTGCTTGCCCCTTCCACCGTCATTTTCTCTCTACCCACCCTTTCCTCCTTTTCCGCGCAGCTCTCGATTCCCCCCTCTCTTGCGCACCCTCCATGTCATATTCCGCTCCAGGAGCTCCATCATAGCTCCTCACTGTCGCTGGGAGGAAGTTTTCTCCTCCGCTTGCCCCTTCCACCGTCATTTTCTCTCTACCCACCCTTGCCTCCTTTTCCGCGCAGCTCTCGATTCCCCCCTCTCTTTCGCACCCTCCATGTCATATTCCGCTCCAGGAGCTCCATCATAGCTCCTTGCTGTCGCTGGGAGGATGTTTTCTCCTCCGCTCGCCCCTTCCACCGTCATTTTCTCTCTACCCACCCTTGCCTCCTTTTCCGCGCAGCTCTCGATTCCCCCCTCTCTTTCGCACCCTCCATGTCATATTCCGCTCCAGGAGTTCCATCATAGCTCCTCACTGTCGCTGGGAGGATGTTTTCTCCTCCGCTCGCCCCTTCCACCGTCATTTTCTCTCTACCCACCCTTGCCTCCTTTTCCGCGCAGCTCTCGATTCCCCCCTCTCTTTCGCACCCTCCATGTCATATTCCGCTCCAGGAGTTCCATCATAGCTCCTCACTGTCGCTGGGAGGATGTTTTCTCCTCCGCTCGCCCCTTCCACCATCATTTTCTCTCTACCCCCCCTTGCCTCCTTTTCCGCGCAGCTCTCGATTCCCCCCTCTCTTTCGCACCCTCCATGTCATATTCCGCTCCAGGAGTTCCATCATAGCTCCTCACTGTCGCTGGGAGGATGTTTTCTCCTCCGTTCGCCCCTTCCACCGTCATTTTCTCTCTACCCACCCTTGCCTCCTTTTCCGCGCAGCTCTCGATTCCCCCCTCTCTTTCGCACCCTCCATGTCATATTCCGCTCCAGGAGCTCCATCATAGCTCCTTGCTGTCGCTGGGAGGATGTTTTCTCCTCCGCTCGCCCCTTCCACCGTCATTTTCTCTCTACCCACCCTTGCCTCCTTTTCCGCGCAGCTCTCGATTCCCCCCTCTCTTTCGCACCCTCCATGTCATATTCCGCTCCAGGAGTTCCATCATAGCTCCTCACTGTCGCTGGGAGGATGTTTTCTCCTCCGCTCGCCCCTTCCACCGTCATTTTCTCTCTACCCACCCTTGCCTCCTTCTCCGCGCAGCTCTCGATTCCCCCCTCTCTTTCGCACCCTCCATGTCATATTCCGCTCCAGGAGCTCCATCATAGCTCCTCGCTGTCGCTGGGAGGATGTTTTCTCCTCCGCTCGCCCCTTCCACCGTCATTTTCTCTCTACCCACCCTTGCCTCCTTTTCCGCGCAGCTCTCGATTCCCCCCTCTCTTTCGCACCCTCCATGTCATATTCCGCTCCAGGAGCTCCATCATAGCTCCTTGCTGTCGCTGGGAGGATGTTTTCTCCTCCGCTCGCCCCTTCCACCGTCATTTTCTCTCTACCCACCCTTGCCTCCTTTTCCGCGCAGCTCTCGATTCCCCCCTCTCTTTCGCACCCTCCATGTCATATTCCGCTCCAGGAGTTCCATCATAGCTCCTCACTGTCGCTGGGAGGATGTTTTCTCCTCCGCTCGCCCCTTCCACCGTCATTTTCTCTCTACCCACCCTTGCCTCCTTCTCCGCGCAGCTCTCGATTCCCCCCTCTCTTTCGCACCCTCCATGTCATATTCCGCTCCAGGAGTTCCATCATAGCTCCTCGCTGTCGCTGGGAGGATGTTTTCTCCTCCGCTCGCCCCTTCCACCGTCATTTTCTCTCTACCCACCCTTGCCTCCTTTTCCGCGCAGCTCTCGATTCCCCCCTCTCTTTCGCACCCTCCATGTCATATTCCGCTCCAGGAGCTCCATCATAGCTCCTTGCTGTCGCTGGGAGGATGTTTTCTCCTCCGCTCGCCCCTTCCACCGTCATTTTCTCTCTACCCACCCTTGCCTCCTTTTCCGCGCAGCTCTCGATTCCCCCCTCTCTTTCGCACCCTCCATGTCATATTCCGCTCCAGGAGATCCATCATAGCTCCTTGCTGTCGCTGGGAGGATGTTTTCTCCTCCGCTCGCCCCTTCCACCGTCATTTTCTCTCTACCCACCCTTGCCTCCTTTTCCGCGCAGCTCTCGATTCCCCCCTCTCTTTCGCACCCTCCATGTCATATTCCGCTCCAGGAGTTCCATCATAGCTCCTCACTGTCGCTGGGAGGAAGTTTTCTCCTCCGCTCGCCCCTTCCACCGTCATTTTCTCTCTACCCACCCTTGCCTCCTTTTCCGCGCAGCTCTCGATTCCCCCCTCTCTTTCGCACCCTCCATGTCATATTCCGCTCCAGGAGTTCCATCATAGCTCCTCACTGTCGCTGGGAGGAAGTTTTCTCCTCCGCTTGCCCCTTCCACCGTCATTTTCTCTCTACCCACCCTTGCCTCCTTTTCCGCGCAGCTCTTGATTCCCCCCTCTCTTTCGCACCCTCCATGTCATATTCCGCTCCAGGAGCTCCATCATAGCTCCTTGCTGTCGCTGGGAGGATGTTTTCTCCTCCGCTCGCCCCTTCCACCGTCATTTTCTCTCTACCCACCCTTGCCTCCTTTTCCGCGCAGCTCTCGATTCCCCCCTCTCTTTCGCACCCTCCATGTCATATTCCGCTCCAGGAGTTCCATCATAGCTCCTCACTGTCGCTGGGAGGATGTTTTCTCCTCCGCTCGCCCCTTCCACCGTCATTTTCTCTCTACCCACCCTTGCCTCCTTTTCCGCGCAGCTCTCGATTCCCCCCTCTCTTTCGCACCCTCCATGTCATATTCCGCTCCAGGAGTTCCATCATAGCTCCTCACTGTCGCTGGGAGGATGTTTTCTCCTCCGCTCGCCCCTTCCACCGTCATTTTCTCTCTACCCACCCTTGCCTCCTTTTCCGCGCAGCTCTCGATTCCCCCCTCTCTTTCGCACCCTCCATGTCATATTCCGCTCCAGGAGTTCCATCATAGCTCCTCACTGTCGCTGGGAGGAAGTTTTCTCCTCCGCTCGCCCCTTCCACCGTCATTTTCTCTCTACCCACCCTTGCCTCCTTTTCCGCGCAGCTCTCGATTCCCCCCTCTCTTTCGCACCCTCCATGTCATATTCCGCTCCAGGAGTTCCATCATAGCTCCTCGCTGTCGCTGGGAGGATGTTTTCTCCTCCGCTCGCCCCTTCCACCGTCATTTTCTCTCTACCCACCCTTGCCTCCTTCTCCGCGCAGCTCTCGATTCCCTCCTCTCTTTCGAACCCTCCATGTCATATTCCGCTCCAGGAGCTCCATCATAGCTCCTCGCTGTCGCTGGGAGGATGTTTTCTCCTCTGCTCGCCCCTTCCACCGTCATTTTCTCTCTACCCACCCTTTCCTCCTTTTCCGCGCAGCTCTCGATTCCCCCCTCTCTTTCGCACCCTCCATGTCATATTCCGCTCCAGGAGCTCCATCATAGCTCCTCGCTGTCGCTGGGAGGATGTTTTCTCCTCCGCTCGCCCCTTCCACCGTCATTTTCTTTCTACCCACCCTTGCCTCCTTTTCCACACAGCTCTCGATTCCCCCCTCTCTTTCGCACCCTCCATGTCATATTCCGCTCCAGGAGCTCCATCATAGCTCCTCGCTGTTGCTGGGAGGATGTTTTCTCCTCCGCTCGCCCCTTCCACCGTCATTTTCTCTCTACCCACCCTTGCCTCCTTCTCCGCGCAGCTCTCGATTCCCCCCTCTCTTTCGCACCCTCCATGTCATATTCCGCTCCAGGAGCTCCATCATAGCTCCTCGCTGTCGCTGGGAGGATTTTTTCTCCTCTGCTCGCCCCTTCCACCGTCATTTTCTCTCTACCCACCCTTTCCTCCTTTTCCGCGCAGCTCTCGATTCCCCCCTCTCTTGCGCACCCTCCATGTCATATTCCGCTCCAGGAGCTCCATCATAGCTCCTCACTGTCGCTGGGAGGAAGTTTTCTCCTCCGCTTGCCCCTTCCACCGTCATTTTCTCTCTACCCACCCTTGCCTCCTTTTCCACGCAGCTCTCGATTCCCCCCTCTCTTTCGCACCCTCCATGTCATATTCCGCTCCAGGAGCTCCATCATAGCTCCTTGCTGTCGCTGGGAGGATGTTTTCTCCTCCGCTCGCCCCTTCCACCGTCATTTTCTCTCTACCCACCCTTGCCTCCTTTTCCGCGCAGCTCTCGATTCCCCCCTCTCTTTCGCACCCTCCATGTCATATTCCGCTCCAGGAGTTCCATCATAGCTCCTCACTGTCGCTGGGAGGATGTTTTCTCCTCCGCTCGCCCCTTCCACCGTCATTTTCTCTCTACCCACCCTTGCCTCCTTTTCCGCGCAGCTCTCGATTCCCCCCTCTCTTTCGCACCCTCCATGTCATATTCCGCTCCAGGAGCTCCATCATAGCTCCTCGCTGTCGCTGGGAGGATGTTTTCTCCTCCGCTCGCCCCTTCCACCGTCATTTTCTCTCTACCCACCCTTGCCTCCTTTTCCGCGCAGCTCTCGATTCCCCCCTCTCTTTCGCACCCTCCATGTCATATTCCGCTCCAGGAGTTCCATCATAGCTCCTCACTGTCGCTGGGAGGATGTTTTCTCCTCCGCTCGCCCCTTCCACCATCATTTTCTCTCTACCCCCCCTTGCCTCCTTTTCCGCGCAGCTCTCGATTCCCCCCTCTCTTTCGCACCCTCCATGTCATATTCCGCTCCAGGAGTTCCATCATAGCTCCTCACTGTCGCTGGGAGGATGTTTTCTCCTCCGCTCGCCCCTTCCACCGTCATTTTCTCTCTACCCACCCTTGCCTCCTTTTCCGCGCAGCTCTCGATTCCCCCCTCTCTTTCGCACCCTCCATGTCATATTCCGCTCCAGGAGCTCCATCATAGCTCCTTGCTGTCGCTGGGAGGATGTTTTCTCCTCCGCTCGCCCCTTCCACCGTCATTTTCTCTCTACCCACCCTTGCCTCCTTTTCCGCGCAGCTCTCGATTCCCCCCTCTCTTTCGCACCCTCCATGTCATATTCCGCTCCAGGAGTTCCATCATAGCTCCTCACTGTCGCTGGGAGGATGTTTTCTCCTCCGCTCGCCCCTTCCACCGTCATTTTCTCTCTACCCACCCTTGCCTCCTTCTCCGCGCAGCTCTCGATTCCCCCCTCTCTTTCGCACCCTCCATGTCATATTCCGCTCCAGGAGCTCCATCATAGCTCCTCGCTGTCGCTGGGAGGATGTTTTCTCCTCCGCTCGCCCCTTCCACCGTCATTTTCTCTCTACCCACCCTTGCCTCCTTTTCCGCGCAGCTCTCGATTCCCCCCTCTCTTTCGCACCCTCCATGTCATATTCCGCTCCAGGAGCTCCATCATAGCTCCTTGCTGTCGCTGGGAGGATGTTTTCTCCTCCGCTCGCCCCTTCCACCGTCATTTTCTCTCTACCCACCCTTGCCTCCTTTTCCGCGCAGCTCTCGATTCCCCCCTCTCTTTCGCACCCTCCATGTCATATTCCGCTCCAGGAGTTCCATCATAGCTCCTCACTGTCGCTGGGAGGATGTTTTCTCCTCCGCTCGCCCCTTCCACCGTCATTTTCTCTCTACCCACCCTTGCCTCCTTCTCCGCGCAGCTCTCGATTCCCCCCTCTCTTTCGCACCCTCCATGTCATATTCCGCTCCAGGAGCTCCATCATAGCTCCTCGCTGTCGCTGGGAGGATGTTTTCTCCTCCGCTCGCCCCTTCCACCGTCATTTTCTCTCTAACCACCCTTGCCTCCTTTTCCGTGCAGCTCTCGATTCCCCCCTCTCTTTCGCACCCTCCATGTCATATTCCACTCCAGGAGCTCCATCATAGCTCCTTGCTGTCGCTGGGAGGATGTTTTCTCCTCCGCTCGCCCCTTCCACCGTCATTTTCTCTCTACCCACCCTTGCCTCCTTTTCCGCGCAGCTCTCGATTCCCCCCTCTCTTTCGCACCCTCCATGTCATATTCCGCTCCAGGAGTTCCATCATAGCTCCTCACTGTCGCTGGGAGGATGTTTTCTCCTCCGCTCGCCCCTTCCACCATCATTTTCTCTCTACCCACCCTTGCCTCCTTTTCCGCGCAGCTCTCGATTCCCCCCTCTCTTTCGCACCCTCCATGTCATATTCCGCTCCAGGAGTTCCATCATAGCTCCTCACTGTCGCTGGGAGGAAGTTTTCTCCTCCGCTCGCCCCTTCCACCGTCATTTTCTCTCTACCCACCCTTGCCTCCTTTTCCGCGCAGCTCTCGATTCCCCCCTCTCTTTCGCACCCTCCATGTCATATTCCGCTCCAGGAGTTCCATCATAGCTCCTCACTGTCGCTGGGAGGAAGTTTTCTCCTCCGCTTGCCCCTTCCACCGTCATTTTCTCTCTACCCACCCTTGCCTCCTTTTCCGCGCAGCTCTCGATTCCCCCCTCTCTTTCGCACCCTCCATGTCATATTCCGCTCCAGGAGCTCCATCATAGCTCCTTGCTGTCGCTGGGAGGATGTTTTCTCCTCCGCTCGCCCCTTCCACCGTCATTTTCTCTCTACCCACCCTTGCCTCCTTTTCCGCGCAGCTCTCGATTCCCCCCTCTCTTTCGCACCCTCCATGTCATATTCCGCTCCAGGAGTTCCATCATAGCTCCTCACTGTCGCTGGGAGGATGTTTTCTCCTCCGCTCGCCCCTTCCACCGTCATTTTCTCTCTACCCACCCTTGCCTCCTTTTCCGCGCAGCTCTCGATTCCCCCCTCTCTTTCGCACCCTCCATGTCATATTCCGCTCCAGGAGCTCCATCATAGCTCCTCGCTGTCGCTGGGAGGATGTTTTCTCCTCCGCTCGCCCCTTCCACCGTCATTTTCTCTCTACCCACCCTTGCCTCCTTTTCCGCGCAGCTCTCGATTCCCCCCTCTCTTTCGCACCCTCAATGTCATATTCCGCTCCAGGAGTTCCATCATAGCTCCTCACTGTCGCTGGGAGGATGTTTTCTCCTCCGCTCGCCCCTTCCACCGTCATTTTCTCTCTACCCACCCTTGCCTCCTTTTCCGCGCAGCTCTCGATTCCCCCCTCTCTTTCGCACCCTCCATGTCATATTCCGCTCCAGGAGTTCCATCATAGCTCCTCACTGTCGCTGGGAGGAAGTTTTCTCCTCCGCTCGCCCCTTCCACCGTCATTTTCTCTCTACCCACCCTTGCCTCCTTTTCCGCGCAGCTCTCGATTCCCCCCTCTCTTTCACACCCTCCATGTCATATTCCGCTCCAGGAGCTCCATCATAGCTCCTTGCTGTCGCTGGGAGGATGTTTTCTCCTCCGCTCGCCCCTTCCACCGTCATTTTCTCTCTACCCACCCTTGCCTCCTTTTCCGCGCAGCTCTCGATTCCCCCCTCTCTTTCGCACCCTCCATGTCATATTCCGCTCCAGGAGTTCCATCATAGCTCCTCACTGTCGCTGGGAGGATGTTTTCTCCTCCGCTCGCCCCTTCCACCATCATTTTCTCTCTACCCACCCTTGCCTCCTTTTCCGCGCAGCTCTCGATTCCCCCCTCTCTTTCGCACCCTCCATGTCATATTCCGCTCCAGGAGTTCCATCATAGCTCCTCACTGTCGCTGGGAGGATGTTTTCTCCTCCGCTCGCCCCTTCCACCGTCATTTTCTCTCTACCCACCCTTGCCTCCTTCTCCGCGCAGCTCTCGATTCCCCCCTCTCTTTCGCACCCTCCATGTCATATTCCGCTCCAGGAGCTCCATCATAGCTCCTCGCTGTCGCTGGGAGGATGTTTTCTCCTCCGCTCGCCCCTTCCACCGTCATTTTCTCTCTACCCACCCTTGCCTCCTTTTCCGCGCAGCTCTCGATTCCCCCCTCTCTTTCGCACCCTCCATGTCATATTCCACTCCAGGAGCTCCATCATAGCTCCTTGCTGTCGCTGGGAGGATGTTTTCTCCTCCGCTCGCCCCTTCCACCGTCATTTTCTCTCTACCCACCCTTGCCTCCTTTTCCGCGCAGCTCTCGATTCCCCCCTCTCTTTCGCACCCTCCATGTCATATTCCGCTCCAGGAGTTCCATCATAGCTCCTCACTGTCGCTGGGAGGATGTTTTCTCCTCCGCTCGCCCCTTCCACCATCATTTTCTCTCTACCCACCCTTGCCTCCTTTTCCGCGCAGCTCTCGATTCCCCCCTCTCTTTCGCACCCTCCATGTCATATTCCGCTCCAGGAGTTCCATCATAGCTCCTCACTGTCGCTGGGAGGAAGTTTTCTCCTCCGCTCGCCCCTTCCACCGTCATTTTCTCTCTACCCACCCTTGCCTCCTTTTCCGCGCAGCTCTCGATTCCCCCCTCTCTTTCGCACCCTCCATGTCATATTCCGCTCCAGGAGTTCCATCATAGCTCCTCACTGTCGCTGGGAGGAAGTTTTCTCCTCCGCTTGCCCCTTCCACCGTCATTTTCTCTCTACCCACCCTTGCCTCCTTTTCCGCGCAGCTCTCGATTCCCCCCTCTCTTTCGCACCCTCCATGTCATATTCCGCTCCAGGAGCTCCATCATAGCTCCTTGCTGTCGCTGGGAGGATGTTTTCTCCTCCGCTCGCCCCTTCCACCGTCATTTTCTCTCTACCCACCCTTGCCTCCTTTTCCGCGCAGCTCTCGATTCCCCCCTCTCTTTCGCACCCTCCATGTCATATTCCGCTCCAGGAGTTCCATCATAGCTCCTCACTGTCGCTGGGAGGATGTTTTCTCCTCCGCTCGCCCCTTCCACCGTCATTTTCTCTCTACCCACCCTTGCCTCCTTTTCCGCGCAGCTCTCGATTCCCCCCTCTCTTTCGCACCCTCCATGTCATATTCCGCTCCAGGAGCTCCATCATAGCTCCTCCCTGTCGCTGGGAGGATGTTTTCTCCTCCGCTCGCCCCTTCCACCGTCATTTTCTCTCTACCCACCCTTGCCTCCTTTTCCGCGCAGCTCTCGATTCCCCCCTCTCTTTCGCACCCTCAATGTCATATTCCGCTCCAGGAGTTCCATCATAGCTCCTCACTGTCGCTGGGAGGATGTTTTCTCCTCCGCTCGCCCCTTCCACCGTCATTTTCTCTCTACCCACCCTTGCCTCCTTTTCCGCGCAGCTCTCGATTCCCCCCTCTCTTTCGCACCCTCCATGTCATATTCCGCTCCAGGAGTTCCATCATAGCTCCTCACTGTCGCTGGGAGGAAGTTTTCTCCTCCGCTCGCCCCTTCCACCGTCATTTTCTCTCTACCCACCCTTGCCTCCTTTTCCGCGCAGCTCTCGATTCCCCCCTCTCTTTCACACCCTCCATGTCATATTCCGCTCCAGGAGCTCCATCATAGCTCCTTGCTGTCGCTGGGAGGATGTTTTCTCCTCCGCTCGCCCCTTCCACCGTCATTTTCTCTCTACCCACCCTTGCCTCCTTTTCCGCGCAGCTCTCGATTCCCCCCTCTCTTTCGCACCCTCCATGTCATATTCCGCTCCAGGAGTTCCATCATAGCTCCTCACTGTCGCTGGGAGGATGTTTTCTCCTCCGCTCGCCCCTTCCACCATCATTTTCTCTCTACCCACCCTTGCCTCCTTTTCCGCGCAGCTCTCGATTCCCCCCTCTCTTTCGCACCCTCCATGTCATATTCCGCTCCAGGAGTTCCATCATAGCTCCTCACTGTCGCTGGGAGGATGTTTTCTCCTCCGCTCGCCCCTTCCACCGTCATTTTCTCTCTACCCACCCTTGCCTCCTTCTCCGCGCAGCTCTCGATTCCCCCCTCTCTTTCGCACCCTCCATGTCATATTCTGCTCCAGGAGCTCCATCATAGCTCCTCGCTGTCGCTGGGAGGATGTTTTCTCCTCCGCTCGCCCCTTCCACCGTCATTTTCTCTCTACCCACCCTTGCCTCCTTCTCCGCGCAGCTCTCGATTCCCCCCTCTCTTTCGCACCCTCCATGTCATATTCCGCTCCAGGAGCTCCATCATAGCTCCTCGCTGTCGCTGGGAGGATGTTTTCTCCTCCGCTCGCCCCTTCCACCATCATTTTCTCTCTACCCACCCTTGCCTCCTTCTCCGCGCAGCTCTCGATTCCCCCCTCTCTTTCGCACCCTCCATGTCATATTCCGCTCCAGGAGCTCCATCATAGCTCCTCGCTGTCGCTGGGAGGATGTTTTCTCCTCCGCTCGCCCCTTCCACCGTCATTTTCTCTCTACCCACCCTTGCCTCCTTTTCCGCGCAGCTCTCGATTCCCCCCTCTCTTTCGCACCCTCCATGTCATATTCCGCTCCAGGAGCTCCATCATAGCTCCTCGCTGTCGCTGGGAGGATGTTTTCTCCTCCGCTCGCCCCATCCACCGTCATTTTCTTTCTACCCACCCTTGCCTCCTTTTCCACGCAGCTCTCGATTCCCCCCTCTCTTTCGCACCCTCCATGTCATATTCCGCTCCAGGAGCTCCATCATAGCTCCTCACTGTCGCTGGGAGGATGTTTTCTCCTCCGCTCGCCCCATCCACCGTCATTTTCTTTCTACCCACCCTTGCCTCCTTTTCCACGCAGCTCTCGATTCCCCCCTCTCTTTCGCACCCTCCATGTCATATTCCGCTCCAGGAGCTCCATCATAGCTCCTTGCTGTCGCTGGGAGGATGTTTTCTCCTCCGCTCGTCCCTTCCACCGTCATTTTCTCTCTACCCACCCTTGCCTCCTTTTCCGCGCAGCTCTCGATTCCCCCCTCTCTTTCGCACCCTCCATGTCATATTCCGCTCCAGGAGTTCCATCATAGCTCCTCACTGTCGCTGGGAGGATGTTTTCTCCTCCGCTCGCCCCTTCCACCGTCATTTTCTCTCTACCCACCCTTGCCTCCTTTTCCGCGCAGCTCTCGATTCCCCCCTCTCTTTCGCACCCTCCATGTCATATTCCGCTCCAGGAGCTCCATCATAGCTCCTCGCTGTCGCTGGGAGGATGTTTTCTCCTCCGCTCGCCCCTTCCACCGTCATTTTCTCTCTACCCACCCTTGCCTCCTTTTCCGCGCAGCTCTCGATTCCCCCCTCTCTTTCGCACCCTCAATGTCATATTCCGCTCCAGGAGTTCCATCATAGCTCCTCACTGTCGCTGGGAGGATGTTTTCTCCTCCGCTCGCCCCTTCCACCGTCATTTTCTCTCTACCCACCCTTGCCTCCTTTTCCGCGCAGCTCTCGATTCCCCCCTCTCTTTCGCACCCTCCATGTCATATTCCGCTCCAGGAGTTCCATCATAGCTCCTCACTGTCGCTGGGAGGAAGTTTTCTCCTCCGCTCGCCCCTTCCACCGTCATTTTCTCTCTACCCACCCTTGCCTCCTTTTCCGCGCAGCTCTCGATTCCCCCCTCTCTTTCACACCCTCCATGTCATATTCCGCTCCAGGAGCTCCATCATAGCTCCTTGCTGTCGCTGGGAGGATGTTTTCTCCTCCGCTCGCCCCTTCCACCGTCATTTTCTCTCTACCCACCCTTGCCTCCTTTTCCGCGCAGCTCTCGATTCCCCCCTCTCTTTCGCACCCTCCATGTCATATTCCGCTCCAGGAGTTCCATCATAGCTCCTCACTGTCGCTGGGAGGAAGTTTTCTCCTCCGCTCGCCCCTTCCACCGTCATTTTCTCTCTACCCACCCTTGCCTCCTTTTCCGCGCAGCTCTCGATTCCCCCCTCTCTTTCACACCCTCCATGTCATATTCCGCTCCAGGAGCTCCATCATAGCTCCTTGCTGTCGCTGGGAGGATGTTTTCTCCTCCGCTCGCCCCTTCCACCGTCATTTTCTCTCTACCCACCCTTGCCTCCTTTTCCGCGCAGCTCTCGATTCCCCCCTCTCTTTCGCACCCTCCATGTCATATTCCGCTCCAGGAGTTCCATCATAGCTCCTCACTGTCGCTGGGAGGATGTTTTCTCCTCCGCTCGCCCCTTCCACCATCATTTTCTCTCTACCCACCCTTGCCTCCTTTTCCGCGCAGCTCTCGATTCCCCCCTCTCTTTCACACCCTCCATGTCATATTCCGCTCCAGGAGCTCCATCATAGCTCCTTGCTGTCGCTGGGAGGATGTTTTCTCCTCCGCTCGCCCCTTCCACCGTCATTTTCTCTCTACCCACCCTTGCCTCCTTTTCCGCGCAGCTCTCGATTCCCCCCTCTCTTTCGCACCCTCCATGTCATATTCCGCTCCAGGAGTTCCATCATAGCTCCTCACTGTCGCTGGGAGGATGTTTTCTCCTCCGCTCGCCCCTTCCACCATCATTTTCTCTCTACCCACCCTTGCCTCCTTTTCCGCGCAGCTCTCGATTCCCCCCTCTCTTTCGCACCCTCCATGTCATATTCCGCTCCAGGAGTTCCATCATAGCTCCTCACTGTCGCTGGGAGGAAGTTTTCTCCTCCGCTTGCCCCTTCCACCGTCATTTTCTCTCTACCCACCCTTGCCTCCTTTTCCGCGCAGCTCTCGATTCCCCCCTCTCTTTCGCACCCTCCATGTCATATTCCGCTCCAGGAGCTCCATCATAGCTCCTTGCTGTCGCTGGGAGGATGTTTTCTCCTCCGCTCGCCCCTTCCACCGTCATTTTCTCTCTACCCACCCTTGCATCCTTTTCCGCGCAGCTCTCGATTCCCCCCTCTCTTTCGCACCCTCCATGTCATATTCCGCTCCAGGAGTTCCATCATAGCTCCTCACTGTCGCTGGAAGGATGTTTTCTCCTCCGCTCGCCCCTTCCACCGTCATTTTCTCTCTACCCACCCTTGCCTCCTTTTCCGCGCAGCTCTCGATTCCCCCCTCTCTTTCGCACCCTCCATGTCATATTCCGCTCCAGGAGCTCCATCATAGCTCCTCGCTGTCGCTGGGAGGATGTTTTCTCCTCCGCTCGCCCCTTCCACCGTCATTTTCTCTCTACCCACCCTTGCCTCCTTTTCCGCGCAGCTCTCGATTCCCCCCTCTCTTTCGCACCCTCCATGTCATATTCCGCTCCAGGAGTTCCATCATAGCTCCTCACTGTCGCTGGGAGGATGTTTTCTCCTCCGCTCGCCCCTTCCACCATCATATTCTCTCTACCCACCCTTGCCTCCTTTTCCGCGCAGCTCTCGATTCCCCCCTCTCTTTCGCACCCTCCATGTCATATTCCGCTCCAGGAGTTCCATCATAGCTCCTCACTGTCGCTGGGAGGATGTTTTCTCCTCCGCTCGCCCCTTCCACCGTCATTTTCCCTCTACCCACCCTTGCCTCCTTTTCCGCGCAGCTCTCGATTCCCCCCTCTCTTTCGCACCCTCCATGTCATATTCCGCTCCAGGAGCTCCATCATAGCTCCTTGCTGTCGCTGGGAGGATGTTTTCTCCTCCGCTCGCCCCTTCCACCGTCATTTTCTCTCTACCCACCCTTGCCTCCTTTTCCGCGCAGCTCTCGATTCCCCCCTCTCTTTCGCACCCTCCATGTCATATTCCGCTCCAGGAGTTCCATCATAGCTCCTCACTGTCGCTGGGAGGATGTTTTCTCCTCCGCTCGCCCCTTCCACCGTCATTTTCTCTCTACCCACCCTTGCCTCCTTTTCCGCGCAGCTCTCGATTCCCCCCTCTCTTTCGCACCCTCCATGTCATATTCCGCTCCAGGAGCTCCATCATAGCTCCTTGCTGTCGCTGGGAGGACGTTTTCTCCTCCGTTTGCCCCTTCCACCGTCATTTTCTCTCTACCCACCCTTGCCTCCTTTTCCGCGCAGCTCTCGATTCCCCCCTCTCTTTCGCACCCTCCATGTCATATTCCGCTCCAGGAGTTCCATCATAGCTCCTCACTGTCGCTGGGAGGATGTTTTCTCCTCCGCTCGCCCCTTCCACCGTCATTTTCTCTCTACCCACCCTTGCCTCCTTTTCCGCGCAGCTCTCGATTCCCCCCTCTCTTTCGCACCCTCCATGTCATATTCCGCTCCAGGAGTTCAATCATAGCTCCTCACTGTCGCTGGGAGGAAGTTTTCTCCTCCGCTTGCCCCTTCCACCGTCATTTTCTCTCTACCCACCCTTGCCTCCTTTTCCGCGCAGCTCTCGATTCCCCCCTCTCTTTCACACCCTCCATGTCATATTCCGCTCCAGGAGCTCCATCATAGCTCCTTGCTGTCGCTGGGAGGATGTTTTCTCCTCCGCTCGCCCCTTCCACCGTCATTTTCTCTCTACCCACCCTTGCCTCCTTTTCCGCGCAGCTCTCGATTCCCCCCTCTCTTTCGCACCCTCCATGTCATATTCCGCTCCAGGAGTTCCATCATAGCTCCTCACTGTCGCTGGGAGGATGTTTTCTCCTCCGCTCGCCCCTTCCACCGTCATTTTCTCTCTACCCACCCTTGCCTCCTTTTCCGCGCAGCTCTCGATTCCCCCCTCTCTTTCGCACCCTCCATGTCATATTCCGCTCCAGGAGCTCCATCATAGCTCCTCGCTGTCGCTGGGAGGATGTTTTCTCCTCCGCTCGCCCCTTACACCGTCATTTTCTCTCTACCCACCCTTGCCTCCTTTTCCGCGCAGCTCTCGATTCTCCCCTCTCTTTCGCACCCTCCATGTCATATTCCGCTCCAGGAGTTCCATCATAGCTCCTCACTGTCGCTGGGAGGATGTTTTCTCCTCCGCTCGCCCCTTCCACCATCATTTTCTCTCTACCCACCCTTGCCTCCTTTTCCGCGCAGCTCTCGATTCCCCCCTCTCTTTCGCACCCTCCATGTCATATTCCGCTCCAGGTGTTCCATCATAGCTCCTCACTGTCGCTGGGAGGATGTTTTCTCCTCCGCTCGCCCCTTCCACCGTCATTTTCTCTCTACCCACCCTTGCCTCCTTTTCCGCGCAGCTCTCGATTCCCCCCTCTCTTTCGCACCCTCCATGTCATATTCCGCTCCAGGAGCTCCATCATAGCTCCTTGCTGTCGCTGGGAGGATGTTTTCTCCTCCGCTCGCCCCTTCCACCGTCATTTTCTCTCTACCCACCCTTGCCTCCTTTTCCGCGCAGCTCTCGATTCCCCCCTCTCTTTCGCACCCTCCATGTCATATTCCGCTCCAGGAGTTCCATCATAGCTCCTCACTGTCGCTGGGAGGATGTTTTCTCCTCCGCTCGCCCCTTCCACCGTCATTTTCTCTCTACCCACCCTTGCCTCCTTCTCCGCGCAGCTCTCGATTCCCCCCTCTCTTTCGCACCCTCCATGTCATATTCCGCTCCAGGAGCTCCATCATAGCTCCTCGCTGTCGCTGGGAGGATGTTTTCTCCTCCGCTCGCCCCTTCCACCGTCATTTTCTCTCTACCCACCCTTGCCTCCTTTTCCGCGCAGCTCTCGATTCCCCCCTCTCTTTCGCACCCTCCATGTCATATTCCGCTCCAGGAGCTCCATCATAGCTCCTTGCTGTCGCTGGGAGGATGTTTTCTCCTCCGCTCGCCCCTTCCACCGTCATTTTCTCTCTACCCACCCTTGCCTCCTTTTCCGCGCAGCTCTCGATTCCCCCCTCTCTTTCGCACCCTCCATGTCATATTCCGCTCCAGGAGTTCCATCATAGCTCCTCACTGTCGCTGGGAGGATGTTTTCTCCTCCGCTCGCCCCTTCCACCGTCATTTTCTCTCTACCCACCCTTGCCTCCTTCTCCGCGCAGCTCTCGATTCCCCCCTCTCTTTCGCACCCTCCATGTCATATTCCGCTCCAGGAGCTCCATCATAGCTCCTCGCTGTCGCTGGGAGGATGTTTTCTCCTCCGCTCGCCCCTTCCACCGTAATTTTCTCTCTACCCACCCTTGCCTCCTTTTCCGCGCAGCTCTCGATTCCCCCCTCTCTTTCGCACCCTCCATGTCATATTCCGCTCCAGGAGCTCCATCATAGCTCCTTGCTGTCGCTGGGAGGATGTTTTCTCCTCCGCTCGCCCCTTCCACCGTCATTTTCTCTCTACCCACCCTTGCCTCCTTTTCCGCGCAGCTCTCGATTCCCCCCTCTCTTTCGCACCCTCCATGTCATATTCCGCTCCAGGAGTTCCATCATAGCTCCTCACTGTCGCTGGGAGGATGTTTTCTCCTCCGCTCGCCCCTTCCACCATCATTTTCTCTCTACCCACCCTTGCCTCCTTTTCCGCGCAGCTCTCGATTCCCCCCTCTCTTTCGCACCCTCCATGTCATATTCCGCTCCAGGAGTTCCATCATAGCTCCTCACTGTCGCTGGGAGGAAGTTTTCTCCTCCGCTCGCCCCTTCCACCGTCATTTTCTCTCTACCCACCCTTGCCTCCTTTTCCGCGCAGCTCTCGATTCCCCCCTCTCTTTCGCACCCTCCATGTCATATTCCGCTCCAGGAGTTCCATCATAGCTCCTCACTGTCGCTGGGAGGAAGTTTTCTCCTCCGCTTGCCCTTTCCACCGTCATTTTCTCTCTACCCACCCTTGCCTCCTTTTCCGCGCAGCTCTCGATTCCCCCCTCTCTTTCGCACCCTCCATGTCATATTCCGCTCCAGGAGCTCCATCATAGCTCCTCGCTGTCGCTGGGAGGATGTTTTCTCCTCTGCTCGCCCCTTCCACCGTCATTTTCTCTCTACCCACCCTTTCCTCCTTTTCCGCGCAGCTCTCGATTCCCCCCTCTCTTTCGCACCCTCCATGTCATATTCCGCTCCAGGAGCTCCATCATAGCTCCTCGCTGTCGCTGGGAGGATGTTTTCTCCTCCGCTCGCCCCTTCCACCGTCATTTTCTTTCTACCCACCCTTGCCTCCTTTTCCACGCAGCTCTCGATTCCCCCCTCTCTTTCGCACCCTCCATGTCATATTCCGCTCCAGGAGCTCCATCATAGCTCCTCGCTGTCGCTGGGAGGATGTTTTCTCCTCCGCTCGCCCCTTCCACCGTCATTTTCTCTCTACCCACCCTTTCCTCCTTTTCCGCGCAGCTCTCGATTCCCCCCTCTCTTTCGCACCCTCCATGTCATATTCCGCTCCAGGAGCTCCATCATAGCTCCTCGCTGTCGCTGGGAGGATGTTTTCTCCTCCGCTCGCCCCTTCCACCGTCATTTTCTCTCTACCCACCCTTGCCTCCTTTTCCGCGCAGCTCTTGATTCCCCCCTCTCTTTCGCACCCTCCATGTCATATTCCGCTCCAGGAGCTCCATCATAGCTCCTCGCTGTCGCTGGGAGGATGTTTTCTCCTCCGCTCGCCCCTTCCACCGTCATTTTCTCTCTACCCACCCTTGCCTCCTTCTCCGCGCAGCTCTCAATTCCCCCCTCTCTTTCGCACCCTCCATGTCATATTCCGCTCCAGGAGCTCCATCATAGCTCCTCGCTGTCGCTGGGAGGATGTTTTCTCCTCCGCTCGCCCCTTCCACCGTCATTTTCTCTCTACCCACCCTTGCCTCCTTCTCCGCGCAGCTCTCGATTCCCCCCTCTCTTTCGAACCCTCCATGTCATATTCCGCTCCAGGAGCTCCATCATAGCTCCTCGCTGTCGCTGGGAGGATGTTTTCTCCTCTGCTCGCCCCTTCCACCGTCATTTTCTCTCTACCCACCCTTTCCTCCTTTTCCGCGCAGCTCTCGATTCCCCCCTCTCTTTCGCACCCTCCATGTCATATTCCGCTCCAGGAGCTCCATCATAGCTCCTCGCTGTCGCTGGGAGGATGTTTTCTCCTCCGCTCGCCCCTTCCACCGTCATTTTCTTTCTACCCACCCTTGCCTCCTTTTCCACGCAGCTCTCGATTCCCCCCTCTCTTTCGCACCCTCCATGTCATATTCCGCTCCAGGAGCTCCATCATAGCTCCTCGCTGTTGCTGGGAGGATGTTTTCTCCTCCGCTCGCCCCTTCCACCGTCATTTTCTCTCTACCCACCCTTGCCTCCTTCTCCGCACAGCTCTCGATTCCCCCCTCTCTTTCGCACCCTCCATGTCATATTCCGCTCCAGGAGCTCCATCATAGCTCCTCGCTGTCGCTGGGAGGATGTTTTCTCCTCCGCTCGCCCCTTCCACCGTCATTTTCTCTCTACCCACCCTTGCCTCCTTTTCCGCGCAGCTCTCGATTCCCCCCTCTCTTTCGCACCCTCCATGTCATATTCCGCTCCAGGAGTTCCATCATAGCTCCTCACTGTCGCTGGGAGGATGTTTTCTCCTCCGCTCGCCCCTTCCACCGTCATTTTCTCTCTACCCACCCTTGCCTCCTTTTCCGCGCAGCTCTCGATTCCCCCCTCTCTTTCGCACCCTCCATGTCATATTCCGCTCCAGGAGTTCCATCATAGCTCCTCACTGTCGCTGGGAGGATGTTTTCTCCTCCGCTCGCCCCTTCCACCGTCATTTTCTCTCTACCCACCCTTGCCTCCTTTTCCGCGCAGCTCTCGATTCCCCCCTCTCTTTCGCACCCTCAATGTCATATTCCGCTCCAGGAGTTCCATCATAGCTCCTCACTGTCGCTGGGAGGATGTTTTCTCCTCCGCTCGCCCCTTCCACCGTCATTTTCTCTCTACCCACCCTTGCCTCCTTTTCCGCGCAGCTCTCGATTCCCCCCTCTCTTTCGCACCCTCAATGTCATATTCCGCTCCAGGAGCTCCATCATAGCTCCTCGCTGTCGCTGGGAGGATGTTTTCTCCTCCGCTCGCCCCTTCCACCGTCATTTTCTCTCTACCCACCCTTGCCTCCTTTTCCGCGCAGCTCTCGATTCCCCCCTCTCTTTCGCACCCTCCATGTCATATTCCGCTCCAGGAGTTCCATCATAGCTCCTCACTGTCGCTGGGAGGAAGTTTTCTCCTCCGCTCGCCCCTTCCACCGTCATTTTCTCTCTACCCACCCTTGCCTCCTTTTCCGCGCAGCTCTCGATTCCCCCCTCTTCTTTCGCACCCTCCATGTCATATTCCGCTCCAGGAGCTCCATCATAGCTCCTCGCTGTCGCTGGGAGGATGTTTTCTCCTCCGCTCGCCCCTTCCACCGTCATTTTCTCTCTACCCACCCTTGCCTCCTTTTCCGCGCAGCTCTCGATTCCCCCCTCTCTTTCGCACCCTCCATGTCATATTCCGCTCCAGGAGTTCCATCATAGCTCCTCACTGTCGCTGGGAGGAAGTTTTCTCCTCCGCTCGCCCCTTCCACCGTCATTTTCTCTCTACCCACCCTTGCCTCCTTTTCCGCGCAGCTCTCGATTCCCCCCTCTCTTTCGCACCCTCCATGTCATATTCCGCTCCAGGAGCTCCATCATAGCTCCTTGCTGTCGCTGGGAGGATGTTTTCTCCTCCGCTCGCCCCTTCCACCGTCATTTTCTCTCTACCCACCCTTGCCTCCTTTTCCGCGCAGCTCTCGATTCCCCCCTCTCTTTCGCACCCTCCATGTCATATTCCGCTCCAGGAGTTCCATCATAGCTCCTCACTGTCGCTGGGAGGATGGTTTCTCCTCCGCTCGCCCCTTCCACCGTCATTTTCTCTCTACCCACCCTTGCCTCCTTTTCCGCGCAGCTCTCGATTCCCCCCTCTCTTTCGCACCCTCCATGTCATATTCCGCTCCAGGAGTTCCATCACAGCTCCTCACTGTCGCTGGGAGGAAGTTTTCTCCTCCGCTCGCCCCTTCCACCGTCATTTTCTCTCTACCCACCCTTGCCTCCTTTTCCGCGCAGCTCTCGATTCCCCCCTCTCTTTCGCACCCTCCATGTCATATTCCGCTCCAGGAGCTCCATCATAGCTCCTTGCTGTCGCTGGGAGGATGTTTTCTCCTCCGCTCGCCCCTTCCACCGTCATTTTCTCTCTACCCACCCTTGCCTCCTTTTCCGCGCAGCTCTCGATTCCCCCCTCTCTTTCGCACCCTCCATGTCATATTCCGCTCCAGGAGTTCCATCATAGCTCCTCACTGTCGCTGGGAGGATGTTTTCTCCTCCGCTCGCCCCTTCCACCGTCATTTTCTCTCTACCCACCCTTGCCTCCTTTTCCGCGCAGCTCTCGATTCCCCCCTCTCTTTCGCACCCTCAGTGTCATATTCCGCTCCAGGAGTTCCATCATAGCTCCTCACTGTCGCTGGGAGGATGTTTTCTCCTCCGCTCGCCCCTTCCACCGTCATTTTCTCTCTACCCACCCTTGCCTCCTTTTCCGCGCAGCTCTCGATTCCCCCCTCTCTTTCGCACCCTCCATGTCATATTCCGCTCCAGGAGTTCCATCATAGCTCCTCACTGTCGCTGGGAGGATGTTTTCTCCTCCGCTCGCCCCTTCCACCGTCATTTTCTCTCTACCCACCCTTGCCTCCTTTTCCGCGCAGCTCTCGATTCCCCCCTCTCTTTCGCACCCTCCATGTCATATTCCGCTCCAGGAGTTCCATCATAGCTCCTCACTGTAGCTGGGAGGAAGTTTTCTCCTCCGCTCACCCCTTCCACCGTCATTTTCTCTCTACCCACCCTTGCCTCCTTTTCCGCGCAGCTCTCGATTCCCCCCTCTCTTTCGCACCCTCCATGTCATATTCCGCTCCAGGAGCTCCATCATAGCTCCTCGCTGTCGCTGGGAGGATGTTTTCTCCTCCGCTCGCCCCTTCCACCGTCATTTTCTCTCTACCCACCCTTGCCTCCTTTTCCGCGCAGCTCTCGATTCCCCCCTCTCTTTCGCACCCTCCATGTCATATTCCGCTCCAGGAGCTCCATCATAGCTCCTTGCTGTCGCTGGGAGGATGTTTTCTCCTCCGCTCGCCCCTTCCACCGTCATTTTCTCTCTACCCACCCTTGCCTCCTTTTCCGCGCAGCTCTCGATTCCCCCCTCTCTTTCGCACCCTCCATGTCATATTCCGCTCCAGGAGTTCCATCATAGCTCCTCACTGTCGCTGGGAGGATGTTTTCTCCTCCGCTCGCCCCTTCCACCGTCATTTTCTCTCTACCCACCCTTGCCTCCTTTTCCGCGCAGCTCTCGATTCCCCCCTCTCTTTCGCACCCTCAATGTCATATTCCGCTCCAGGAGTTCCATCATAGCTCCTCACTGTCGCTGGGAGGATGTTTTCTCCTCCGCTCGCCCCTTCCACCGTCATTTTCTCTCTACCCACCCTTGCCTCCTTTTCCGCGCAGCTCTCGATTCCCCCCTCTCTTTCGCACCCTCCATGTCATATTCCGCTCCAGGAGTTCCATCATAGCTCCTCACTGTCGCTGGGAGGATGTTTTCTCCTCCGCTCGCCCCTTCCACCGTCATTTTCTCTCTACCCACCCTTGCCTCCTTTTCCGCGCAGCTCTCGATTCCCCCCTCTCTTTCGCACCCTCCATGTCATATTCCGCTCCAGGAGTTCCATCATAGCTCCTCACTGTCGCTGGGAGGAAGTTTTCTCCTCCGCTCGCCCCTTCCACCGTCATTTTCTCTCTACCCACCCTTGCCTCCTTTTCCGCGCAGCTCTCGATTCCCCCCTCTCTTTCGCACCCTCCATGTCATATTCCGCTCCAGGAGCTCCATCATAGCTCCTCGCTGTCGCTGGGAGGATGTTTTCTCCTCCGCTCGCCCCTTCCACCGTCATTTTCTCTCTACCCACCCTTGCCTCCTTTTCCGCGCAGCTCTCGATTCCCCCCTCTCTTTCGCACCCTCCATGTCATATTCCGCTCCAGGAGTTCCATCATAGCTCCTCACTGTCGCTGGGAGGAAGTTTTCTCCTCCGCTCGCCCCTTCCACCGTCATTTTCTCTCTACCCACCCTTGCCTCCTTTTCCGCGCAGCTCTCGATTCCCCCCTCTCTTTCGCACCCTCCATGTCATATTCCGCTCCAGGAGCTCCATCATAGCTCCTTGCTGTCGCTGGGAGGATGTTTTCTCCTCCGCTCGCCCCTTCCACCGTCATTTTCTCTCTACCCACCCTTGCCTCCTTTTCCGCGCAGCTCTCGATTCCCCCCTCTCTTTCGCACCCTCCATGTCATATTCCGCTCCAGGAGTTCCATCATAGCTCCTCACTGTCGCTGGGAGGATGTTTTCTCCTCCGCTCGCCCCTTCCACCATCATTTTCTCTCTACCCACCCTTGCCTCCTTTTCCGCGCAGCTCTCGATTCCCCCCTCTCTTTCGCACCCTCCATGTCATATTCCGCTCCAGGAGTTCCATCATAGCTCCTCACTGTCGCTGGGAGGATGTTTTCTCCTCCGCTCGCCCCTTCCACCGTCATTTTCTCTCTACCCACCCTTGCCTCCTTTTCCGCGCAGCTCTCGATTCCCCCCTCTCTTTCGCACCCTCCATGTCATATTCCGCTCCAGGAGTTCCATCATAGCTCCTCACTGTCGCTGGGAGGATGTTTTCTCCTCCGCTCGCCCCTTCCACCGTCATTTTCTCTCTACCCACCCTTGCCTCCTTTTCCGCGCAGCTCTCGATTCCCCCCTCTCTTTCGCACCCTCCATGTCATATTCCGCTCCAGGAGTTCCATCATAGCTCCTCACTGTCGCTGGGAGGACGTTTTCTCCTCCGCTCGCCCCTTCCACCGTCATTTTCTCTCTACCCACCCTTGCCTCCTTCTCCGCGCAGCTCTCGATTCCCCCCTCTCTTTCGCACCCTCCATGTCATATTCCGCTCCAGGAGCTCCATCATAGCTCCTCGCTGTCGCTGGGAGGATGTTTTCTCCTCCGCTCGCCCCTTCCACCGTCATTTTCTCTCTACCCACCCTTGCCTCCTTTTCCGCGCAGCTCTCGATTCCCCCCTCTCTTTCGCACCCTCCATGTCATATTCCGCTCCAGGAGCTCCATCATAGCTCCTTGCTGTCGCTGGGAGGATGTTTTCTCCTCCGCTCGCCCCTTCCACCGTCATTTTCTCTCTACCCACCCTTGCCTCCTTTTCCGCGCAGCTCTCGATTCCCCCCTCTCTTTCGCACCCTCCATGTCATATTCCGCTCCAGGAGTTCCATCATAGCTCCTCACTGTCGCTGGGAGGATGTTTTCTCCTCCGCTCGCCCCTTCCACCATCATTTTCTCTCTACCCACCCTTGCCTCCTTCTCCGCGCAGCTCTCGATTCCCCCCTCTCTTTCGCACCCTCCATGTCATATTCCGCTCCAGGAGTTCCATCATAGCTCCTCACTGTCGCTGGGAGGATGTTTTCTCCTCCGCTCGCCCCTTCCACCGTCATTTTCTCTCTACCCACCCTTGCCTCCTTTTCCGCGCAGCTCTCGATTCCCCCCTCTCTTTCGCACCCTCCATGTCATATTCCGCTCCAGGAGTTCCATCATAGCTCCTCACTGTCGCTGGGAGGATGTTTTCTCCTCCGCTCGCCCCTTCCACCGTCATTTTCTCTCTACCCACCCTTGCCTCCTTTTCCGCGCAGCTCTCGATTCCCCCCTCTCTTTCGCACCCTCCATGTCATATTCCGCTCCAGGAGCTCCATCATAGCTCCTCGCTGTCGCTGGGAGGATGTTTTCTCCTCCGCTCGCCCCTTCCACCGTCATTTTCTCTCTACCCACCCTTGCCTCCTTTTCCCCGCAGCTCTCGATTCCCCCCTCTCTTTCGCACCCTCAATGTCATATTCCGCTCCAGGAGTTCCATCATAGCTCCTCACTGTCGCTGGGAGGATGTTTTCTCCTCCGCTCGCCCCTTCCACCGTCATTTTCTCTCTACCCACCCTTGCCTCCTTTTCCGCGCAGCTCTCGATTCCCCCCTCTCTTTCGCACCCTCCATGTCATATTCCGCTCCAGGAGTTCCATCACAGCTCCTCACTGTCGCTGGGAGGAAGTTTTCTCCTCCGCTCGCCCCTTCCACCGTCATTTTCTCTCTACCCACCCTTGCCTCCTTTTCCGCGCAGCTCTCGATTCCCCCCTCTCTTTCGCACCCTCCATGTCATATTCCGCTCCAGGAGCTCCATCATAGCTCCTTGCTGTCGCTGGGAGGATGTTTTCTCCTCCGCTCGCCCCTTCCACCGTCATTTTCTCTCTACCCACCCTTGCCTCCTTTTCCGCGCAGCTCTCGATTCCCCCCTCTCTTTCGCACCCTCCATGTCATATTCCGCTCCAGGAGTTCCATCATAGCTCCTCACTGTCGCTGGGAGGATGTTTTCTCCTCCGCTCGCCCCTTCCACCGTCATTTTCTCTCTACCCACCCTTGCCTCCTTTTCCGCGCAGCTCTCGATTCCCCCCTCTCTTTCGCACCCTCAATGTCATATTCCGCTCCAGGAGTTCCATCATAGCTCCTCACTGTCGCTGGGAGGATGTTTTCTCCTCCGCTCGCCCCTTCCACCGTCATTTTCTCTCTACCCACCCTTGCCTCCTTTTCCGCGCAGCTCTCGATTCCCCCCTCTCTTTCGCACCCTCCATGTCATATTCCGCTCCAGGAGTTCCATCATAGCTCCTCACTGTCGCTGGGAGGATGTTTTCTCCTCCGCTCGCCCCTTCCACCGTCATTTTCTCTCTACCCACCCTTGCCTCCTTTTCCGCGCAGCTCTCGATTCCCCCCTCTCTTTCGCACCCTCCATGTCATATTCTGCTCCAGGAGTTCCATCATAGCTCCTCACTGTCGCTGGGAGGAAGTTTTCTCTTCCGCTCACCCCTTCCACCGTCATTTTCTCTCTACCCACCCTTGCCTCCTTTTCCGCGCAGCTCTCGATTCCCCCCTCTCTTTCGCACCCTCCATGTCATATTCCGCTCCAGGAGCTCCATCATAGCTCCTCGCTGTCGCTGGGAGGATGTTTTCTCCTCCGCTCGCCCCTTCCACCGTCATTTTCTCTCTACCCACCCTTGCCTCCTTTTCCGCGCAGCTCTCGATTCCCCCCTCTCTTTCGCACCCTCCATGTCATATTCCGCTCCAGGAGTTCCATCATAGCTCCTCACTGTCGCTGGGAGGATGTTTTCTCCTCCGCTCGCCCCTTCCACCGTCATTTTCTCTCTACCCACCCTTGCCTCCTTTTCCGCGCAGCTCTCGATTCCCCCCTCTCTTTCGCACCCTCCATGTCATATTCTGCTCCAGGAGTTCCATCATAGCTCCTCACTGTCGCTGGGAGGAAGTTTTCTCTTCCGCTCACCCCTTCCACCGTCATTTTCTCTCTACCCACCCTTGCCTCCTTTTCCGCGCAGCTCTCGATTCCCCCCTCTCTTTCGCACCCTCCATGTCATATTCCGCTCCAGGAGCTCCATCATAGCTCCTCGCTGTCGCTGGGAGGATGTTTTCTCCTCCGCTCGCCCCTTCCACCGTCATTTTCTCTCTACCCACCCTTGCCTCCTTTTCCGCGCAGCTCTCGATTCCCCCCTCTCTTTCGCACCCTCCATGTCATATTCCGCTCCAGGAGCTCCATCATAGCTCCTTGCTGTCGCTGGGAGGATGTTTTCTCCTCCGCTCGCCCCTTCCACCGTCATTTTCTCTCTACCCACCCTTGCCTCCTTTTCCGCGCAGCTCTCGATTCCCCCCTCTCTTTCGCACCCTCCATGTCATATTCCGCTCCAGGAGTTCCATCATAGCTCCTCACTGTCGCTGGGAGGATGTTTTCTCCTCCGCTCGCCCCTTCCACCGTCATTTTCTCTCTACCCACCCTTGCCTCCTTTTCCGCGCAGCTCTCGATTCCCCCCTCTCTTTCGCACCCTCCATGTCATATTCCGCTCCAGGAGCTCCATCATAGCTCCTCGCTGTCGCTGGGAGGATGTTTTCTCCTCCGCTCGCCCCTTCCACCGTCATTTTCTCTCTACCCACCCTTGCCTCCTTTTCCGCGTAGCTCTCGATTCCCCCCTCTCTTTCGCACCCTCCATGTCATATTCCGCTCCAGGAGTTCCATCATAGCTCCTCACTGTCGCTGGGAGGATGTTTTCTCCTCCGCTCGCCCCTTCCACCGTCATTTTCTCTCTACCCACCCTTGCCTCCTTTTCCGCGCAGCTCTCGATTCCCCCCTCTCTTTCGCACCCTCCATGTCATATTCCGCTCCAGGAGTTCCATCATAGCTCCTCACTGTCGCTGGGAGGAAGTTTTCTCCTCCGCTTGCCCCTTCCACCGTCATTTTCTCTCTACCCTCCCTTGCCTCCTTTTCCGCGCAGCTCTCGATTCCCCCCTCTCTTTCGCACCCTCCATGTCATATTCCGCTCCAGGAGCTCCATCATAGCTCCTTGCTGTCGCTGGGAGGATGTTTTCTCCTCCGCTCGCCCCTTCCACCGTCATTTTCTCTCTACCCACCCTTGCCTCCTTTTCCGCGCAGCTCTCGATTCCCCCCTCTCTTTCGCACCCTCCATGTCATATTCCGCTCCAGGAGTTCCATCATAGCTCCTCACTGTCGCTGGGAGGAAGTTTTCTCCTCCGCTCGCCCCTTCCACCGTCATTTTCTCTCTACCCACCCTTGCCTCCTTTTCCGCGCAGCTCTCGATTCCCCCCTCTCTTTCGCACCCTCCATGTCATATTCCGCTCCAGGAGCTCCATCATAGCTCCTCGCTGTCGCTGGGAGGATGTTTTCTCCTCCGCTCGCCCCTTCCACCGTCATTTTCTCTCTACCCACCCTTGCCTCCTTTTCCGCGCAGCTCTCGATTCCCCCCTCTCTTTCGCACCCTCAATGTCATATTCCGCTCCAGGAGTTCCATCATAGCTCCTCACTGTCGCTGGGAGGAAGTTTTCTCCTCCGCTCGCCCCTTCCACCGTCATTTTCTCTCTACCCACCCTTGCCTCCTTTTCCGCGCAGCTCTCGATTCCCCCCTCTCTTTCGCACCCTCCATGTCATATTCCGCTCCAGGAGCTCCATCATAGCTCCTCGCTGTCGCTGGGAGGATGTTTTCTCCTCCGCTCGCCCCTTCCACCGTCATTTTCTCTCTACCCACCCTTGCCTCCTTTTCCGCGCAGCTCTCGATTCCCCGCTATCTTTCGCACCCTCCATGTCATATTCCGCTCCAGGAGTTCCATCATAGCTCCTCACTGTCGCTGGGAGGAAGTTTTCTCCTCCGTTCGCCCCTTCCACCGTCATTTTCTCTCTACCCACCCTTGCCTCCTTTTCCGCGCAGCTCTCGATTCCCCCCTCTCTTTCGCACCCTCCATGTCATATTCCGCTCCAGGAGCTCCATCATAGCTCCTTGCTGTCGCTGGGAGGATGTTTTCTCCTCCGCTCGCCCCTTCCACCGTCATTTTCTCTCTACCCACCCTTGCCTCCTTTTCCGCGCAGCTCTCGATTCCCCCCTCTCTTTCGCACCCTCCATGTCATATTCCGCTCCAGGAGTTCCATCATAGCTCCTCACTGTCGCTGGGAGGATGTTTTCTCCTCCGCTCGCCCCTTCCACCATCATTTTCTCTCTACCCACCCTTGCCTCCTTTTCCGCGCAGCTCTCGATTCCCCCCTCTCTTTCGCACCCTCCATGTCATATTCCGCTCCAGGAGTTCCATCATAGCTCCTCACTGTCGCTGGGAGGATGTTTTCTCCTCCGCTCGCCCCTTCCACCGTCATTTTCTCTCTACCCACCCTTGCCTCCTTTTCCGCGCAGCTCTCGATTCCCCCCTCTCTTTCGCACCCTCCATGTCATATTCCGCTCCAGGAGCTCCATCATAGCTCCTTGCTGTCGCTGGGAGGATGTTTTCTCCTCCGCTCGCCCCTTCCACCGTCATTTTCTCTCTACCCACCCTTGCCTCCTTTTCCGCGCAGCTCTCGATTCCCCCCTCTCTTTCGCACCCTCCATGTCATATTCCGCTCCAGGAGTTCCATCATAGCTCCTCACTGTCGCTGGGAGGATGTTTTCTCCTCCGCTCGCCCCTTCCACCGTCATTTTCTCTCTACCCACCCTTGCCTCCTTCTCCGCGCAGCTCTCGATTCCCCCCTCTCTTTCGCACCCTCCATGTCATATTCCGCTCCAGGAGCTCCATCATAGCTCCTCGCTGTCGCTGGGAGGATGTTTTCTCCTCCGCTCGCCCCTTCCACCGTCATTTTCTCTCTACCCACCCTTGCCTCCTTTTCCGCGCAGCTCTCGATTCCCCCCTCTCTTTCGCACCCTCCATGTCATATTCCGCTCCAGGAGTTCCATCATAGCTCCTCACTGTCGCTGGGAGGATGTTTTCTCCTCCGCTCGCCCCTTCCACCATCATTTTCTCTCTACCCACCCTTGCCTCCTTTTCCGCGCAGCTCTCGATTCCCCCCTCTCTTTCGCACCCTCCATGTCATATTCCGCTCCAGGAGTTCCATCATAGCTCCTCACTGTCGCTGGGAGGATGTTTTCTCCTCCGCTCGCCCCTTCCACCGTCATTTTCTCTCTACCCACCCTTGCCTCCTTTTCCGCGCAGCTCTCGATTCCCCCCTCTCTTTCGCACCCTCCATGTCATATTCCGCTCCAGGAGCTCCATCATAGCTCCTTGCTGTCGCTGGGAGGATGTTTTCTCCTCCGCTCGCCCCTTCCACCGTCATTTTCTCTCTACCCACCCTTGCCTCCTTTTCCGCGCAGCTCTCGATTCCCCCCTCTCTTTCGCACCCTCCATGTCATATTCCGCTCCAGGAGTTCCATCATAGCTCCTCACTGTCGCTGGGAGGATGTTTTCTCCTCCGCTCGCCCCTTCCACCGTCATTTTCTCTCTACCCACCCTTGCCTCCTTCTCCGCGCAGCTCTCGATTCCCCCCTCTCTTTCGCACCCTCCATGTCATATTCCGCTCCAGGAGCTCCATCATAGCTCCTCGCTGTCGCTGGGAGGATGTTTTCTCCTCCGCTCGCCCCTTCCACCGTCATTTTCTCTCTACCCACCCTTGCCTCCTTTTCCGCGCAGCTCTCGATTCCCCCCTCTCTTTCGCACCCTCCATGTCATATTCCGCTCCAGGAGCTCCATCATAGCTCCTTGCTGTCGCTGGGAGGATGTTTTCTCCTCCGCTCGCCCCTTCCACCGTCATTTTCTCTCTACCCACCCTTGCCTCCTTTTCCGCGCAGCTCTCGATTCCCCCCTCTCTTTCGCACCCTCCATGTCATATTCCGCTCCAGGAGTTCCATCATAGCTCCTCACTGTCGCTGGGAGGATGTTTTCTCCTCCGCTCGCCCCTTCCACCGTCATTTTCTCTCTACCCACCCTTGCCTCCTTCTCCGCGCAGCTCTCGATTCCCCCCTCTCTTTCGCACCCTCCATGTCATATTCCGCTCCAGGAGCTCCATCATAGCTCCTCGCTGTCGCTGGGAGGATGTTTTCTCCTCCGCTCGCCCCTTCCACCGTCATTTTCTCTCTACCCACCCTTGCCTCCTTTTCCGCGCAGCTCTCGATTCCCCCCTCTCTTTCGCACCCTCCATGTCATATTCCGCTCCAGGAGCTCCATCATAGCTCCTTGCTGTCGCTGGGAGGATGTTTTCTCCTCCGCTCGCCCCTTCCACCGTCATTTTCTCTCTACCCACCCTTGCCTCCTTTTCCGCGCAGCTCTCGATTCCCCCCTCTCTTTCGCACCCTCCATGTCATATTCCGCTCCAGGAGTTCCATCATAGCTCCTCACTGTCGCTGGGAGGATGTTTTCTCCTCCGCTCGCCCCTTCCACCATCATTTTCTCTCTACCCACCCTTGCCTCCTTTTCCGCGCAGCTCTCGATTCCCCCCTCTCTTTCGCACCCTCCATGTCATATTTCGCTCCAGGAGTTCCATCATAGCTCCTCACTGTCGCTGGGAGGAAGTTTTCTCCTCCGCTCGCCCCTTCCACCGTCATTTTCTCTCTACCCACCCTTGCCTCCTTTTCCGCGCAGCTCTCGATTCCCCCCTCTCTTTCGCACCCTCCATGTCATATTCCGCTCCAGGAGTTCCATCATAGCTCCTCACTGTCGCTGGGAGGATGTTTTCTCCTCCGCTCGCCCCTTCCACCGTCATTTTCTCTCTACCCACCCTTGCCTCCTTCTCCGCGCAGCTCTCGATTCCCCCCTCTCTTTCGCACCCTCCATGTCATATTCCGCTCCAGGAGCTCCATCATAGCTCCTCGCTGTCGCTGGGAGGATGTTTTCTCCTCCGCTCGCCCCTTCCACCGTCATTTTCTCTCTACCCACCCTTGCCTCCTTTTCCGCGCAGCTCTCGATTCCCCCCTCTCTTTCGCACCCTCCATGTCATATTCCGCTCCAGGAGTTCCATCATAGCTCCTCACTGTCGCTGGGATTAGGTTTTCTCCTCCGCTCGCCCCTTCCACCATCATTTTCTCTCTACCCACCCTTGCCTCCTTTTCCGCGCAGCTCTCGATTCCCCCCTCTCTTTCGCACCCTCCATGTCATATTTCGCTCCAGGAGTTCCATCATAGCTCCTCACTGTCGCTGGGAGGAAGTTTTCTCCTCCGCTCGCCCCTTCCACCGTCATTTTCTCTCTACCCACCCTTGCCTCCTTTTCCGCGCAGCTCTCGATTCCCCCCTCTCTTTCGCACCCTCCATGTCATATTCCGCTCCAGGAGTTCCATCATAGCTCCTCACTGTCGCTGGGAGGATGTTTTCTCCTCCGCTCGCCCCTTCCACCGTCATTTTCTCTCTACCCACCCTTGCCTCCTTCTCCGCGCAGCTCTCAATTCCCCCCTCTCTTTCGCACCCTCCATGTCATATTCCGCTCCAGGAGCTCCATCATAGCTCCTCGCTGTCGCTGGGAGGATGTTTTCTCCTCCGCTCGCCCCTTCCACCGTCATTTTCTCTCTACCCACCCTTGCCTCCTTTTCCGCGTAGCTCTCGATTCCCCCCTCTCTTTCGCACCCTCCATGTCATATTCCGCTCCAGGAGTTCCATCATAGCTCCTCACTGTCGCTGGGAGGATGTTTTCTCCTCCGCTCGCCCCTTCCACCGTCATTTTCTCTCTACCCACCCTTGCCTCCTTTTCCGCGCAGCTCTCGATTCCCCCCTCTCTTTCGCACCCTCCATGTCATATTCCGCTCCAGGAGTTCCATCATAGCTCCTCACTGTCGCTGGGAGGAAGTTTTCTCCTCCGCTTGCCCCTTCCACCGTCATTTTCTCTCTACCCTCCCTTGCCTCCTTTTCCGCGCAGCTCTCGATTCCCCCCTCTCTTTCGCACCCTCCATGTCATATTCCGCTCCAGGAGCTCCATCATAGCTCCTTGCTGTCGCTGGGAGGATGTTTTCTCCTCCGCTCGCCCCTTCCACCGTTATTTTCTCTCTACCCACCCTTGCCTCCTTTTCCGCGCAGCTCTCGATTCCCCCCTCTCTTTCGCACCCTCCATGTCATATTCCGCTCCAGGAGTTCCATCATAGCTCCTCACTGTCGCTGGGAGGAAGTTTTCTCCTCCGCTCGCCCCTTCCACCGTCATTTTCTCTCTACCCACCCTTGCCTCCTTTTCCGCGCAGCTCTCGATTCCCCCCTCTCTTTCGCACCCTCCATGTCATATTCCGCTCCAGGAGCTCCATCATAGCTCCTCGCTGTCGCTGGGAGGATGTTTTCTCCTCCGCTCGCCCCTTCCACCGTCATTTTCTCTCTACCCACCCTTGCCTCCTTTTCCGCGCAGCTCTCGATTCCCCCCTCTCTTTCGCACCCTCAATGTCATATTCCGCTCCAGGAGTTCCATCATAGCTCCTCACTGTCGCTGGGAGGAAGTTTTCTCCTCCGCTCGCCCCTTCCACCGTCATTTTCTCTCTACCCACCCTTGCCTCCTTTTCCGCGCAGCTCTCGATTCCCCCCTCTCTTTCGCACCCTCCATGTCATATTCCGCTCCAGGAGCTCCATCATAGCTCCTCGCTGTCGCTGGGAGGATGTTTTCTCCTCCGCTCGCCCCTTCCACCGTCATTTTCTCTCTACCCACCCTTGCCTCCTTTTCCGCGCAGCTCTCGATTCCCCCCTATCTTTCGCACCCTCCATGTCATATTCCGCTCCAGGAGTTCCATCATAGCTCCTCACTGTCGCTGGGAGGAAGTTTTCTCCTCCGCTCGCCCCTTCCACCGTCATTTTCTCTCTACCCACCCTTGCCTCCTTTTCCGCGCAGCTCTCGATTCCCCCCTCTCTTTCGCACCCTCCATGTCATATTCCGCTCCAGGAGCTCCATCATAGCTCCTTGCTGTCGCTGGGAGGATGTTTTCTCCTCCGCTCGCCCCTTCCACCGTCATTTTCTCTCTACCCACCCTTGCCTCCTTTTCCGCGCAGCTCTCGATTCCCCCCTCTCTTTCGCACCCTCCATGTCATATTCCGCTCCAGGAGTTCCATCATAGCTCCTCACTGTCGCTGGGAGGATGTTTTCTCCTCCGCTCGCCCCTTCCACCATCATTTTCTCTCTACCCACCCTTGCCTCCTTTTCCGCGCAGCTCTCGATTCCCCCCTCTCTTTCGCACCCTCCATGTCATATTCCGCTCCAGGAGTTCCATCATAGCTCCTCACTGTCGCTGGGAGGATGTTTTCTCCTCCGCTCGCCCCTTCCACCGTCATTTTCTCTCTACCCACCCTTGCCTCCTTTTCCGCGCAGCTCTCGATTCCCCCCTCTCTTTCGCACCCTCCATGTCATATTCCGCTCCAGGAGCTCCATCATAGCTCCTTGCTGTCGCTGGGAGGATGTTTTCTCCTCCGCTCGCCCCTTCCACCGTCATTTTCTCTCTACCCACCCTTGCCTCCTTTTCCGCGCAGCTCTCGATTCCCCCCTCTCTTTCGCACCCTCCATGTCATATTCCGCTCCAGGAGTTCCATCATAGCTCCTCACTGTCGCTGGGAGGATGTTTTCTCCTCCGCTCGCCCCTTCCACCGTCATTTTCTCTCTACCCACCCTTGCCTCCTTCTCCGCGCAGCTCTCGATTCCCCCCTCTCTTTCGCACCCTCCATGTCATATTCCGCTCCAGGAGCTCCATCATAGCTCCTCGCTGTCGCTGGGAGGATGTTTTCTCCTCCGCTCGCCCCTTCCACCGTCATTTTCTCTCTACCCACCCTTGCCTCCTTTTCCGCGCAGCTCTCGATTCCCCCCTCTCTTTCGCACCCTCCATGTCATATTCCGCTCCAGGAGTTCCATCATAGCTCCTCACTGTCGCTGGGAGGATGTTTTCTCCTCCGCTCGCCCCTTCCACCATCATTTTCTCTCTACCCACCCTTGCCTCCTTTTCCGCGCAGCTCTCGATTCCCCCCTCTCTTTCGCACCCTCCATGTCATATTCCGCTCCAGGAGTTCCATCATAGCTCCTCACTGTCGCTGGGAGGATGTTTTCTCCTCCGCTCGCCCCTTCCACCGTCATTTTCTCTCTACCCACCCTTGCCTCCTTTTCCGCGCAGCTCTCGATTCCCCCCTCTCTTTCGCACCCTCCATGTCATATTCCGCTCCAGGAGCTCCATCATAGCTCCTCGCTGTCGCTGGGAGGATGTTTTCTCCTCCGCTCGCCCCTTCCACCGTCATTTTCTCTCTACCCACCCTTGCCTCCTTTTCCGCGCAGCTCTCGATTCCCCCCTCTCTTTCGCACCCTCCATGTCATATTCCGCTCCAGGAGCTCCATCATAGCTCCTTGCTGTCGCTGGGAGGATGTTTTCTCCTCCGCTCGCCCCTTCCACCGTCATTTTCTCTCTACCCACCCTTGCCTCCTTTTCCGCGCAGCTCTCGATTCCCCCCTCTCTTTCGCACCCTCCATGTCATATTCCGCTCCAGGAGTTCCATCATAGCTCCTCACTGTCGCTGGGAGGATGTTTTCTCCTCCGCTCGCCCCTTCCACCGTCATTTTCTCTCTACCCACCCTTGCCTCCTTCTCCGCGCAGCTCTCGATTCCCCCCTCTCTTTCGCACCCTCCATGTCATATTCCGCTCCAGGAGCTCCATCATAGCTCCTCGCTGTCGCTGGGAGGATGTTTTCTCCTCCGCTCGCCCCTTCCACCGTCATTTTCTCTCTACCCACCCTTGCCTCCTTTTCCGCGCAGCTCTCGATTCCCCCCTCTCTTTCGCACCCTCCATGTCATATTCCGCTCCAGGAGCTCCATCATAGCTCCTTGCTGTCGCTGGGAGGATGTTTTCTCCTCCGCTCGCCCCTTCCACCGTCATTTTCTCTCTACCCACCCTTGCCTCCTTTTCCGCGCAGCTCTCGATTCCCCCCTCTCTTTCGCACCCTCCATGTCATATTCCGCTCCAGGAGTTCCATCATAGCTCCTCACTGTCGCTGGGAGGATGTTTTCTCCTCCGCTCGCCCCTTCCACCATCATTTTCTCTCTACCCACCCTTGCCTCCTTTTCCGCGCAGCTCTCGATTCCCCCCTCTCTTTCGCACCCTCCATGTCATATTTCGCTCCAGGAGTTCCATCATAGCTCCTCACTGTCGCTGGGAGGAAGTTTTCTCCTCCGCTCGCCCCTTCCACCGTCATTTTCTCTCTACCCACCCTTGCCTCCTTTTCCGCGCAGCTCTCGATTCCCCCCTCTCTTTCGCACCCTCCATGTCATATTCCGCTCCAGGAGTTCCATCATAGCTCCTCACTGTCGCTGGGAGGATGTTTTCTCCTCCGCTCGCCCCTTCCACCGTCATTTTCTCTCTACCCACCCTTGCCTCCTTCTCCGCGCAGCTCTCGATTCCCCCCTCTCTTTCGCACCCTCCATGTCATATTCCGCTCCAGGAGCTCCATCATAGCTCTTCGCTGTCGCTGGGAGGATGTTTTCTCCTCCGCTCGCCCCTTCCACCGTCATTTTCTCTCTACCCACCCTTTCCTCCTTTTCCGCGCAGCTCTCGATTCCCCCCTCTCTTTCGCACCCTCCATGTCATATTCCGCTCCAGGAGCTCCATCATAGCTCCTCGCTGTCGCTGGGAGGATGTTTTCTCCTCCGCTCGCCCCTTCCACCGTCATTTTCTCTCTACCCACCCTTGCCTCCTTTTCCGCGCAGCTCTCGATTCCCCCCTCTCTTTCGCACCCTCCATGTCATATTCCGCTCCAGGAGCTCCATCATAGCTCCTCGCTGTCGCTGGGAGGATGTTTTCTCCTCCGCTCGCCCCTTCCACCGTCATTTTCTCTCTACCCACCCTTGCCTCCTTCTCCGCGCAGCTCTCAATTCCCCCCTCTCTTTCGCACCCTCCATGTCATATTCCGCTCCAGGAGCTCCATCATAGCTCCTCGCTGTCGCTGGGAGGATGTTTTCTCCTCCGCTCGCCCCTTCCACCGTCATTTTCTCTCTACCCACCCTTGCCTCCTTTTCCGCGTAGCTCTCGATTCCCCCCTCTCTTTCGCACCCTCCATGTCATATTCCGCTCCAGGAGTTCCATCATAGCTCCTCACTGTCGCTGGGAGGATGTTTTCTCCTCCGCTCGCCCCTTCCACCGTCATTTTCTCTCTACCCACCCTTGCCTCCTTTTCCGCGCAGCTCTCGATTCCCCCCTCTCTTTCGCACCCTCCATGTCATATTCCGCTCCAGGAGTTCCATCATAGCTCCTCACTGTCGCTGGGAGGAAGTTTTCTCCTCCGCTTGCCCCTTCCACCGTCATTTTCTCTCTACCCTCCCTTGCCTCCTTTTCCGCGCAGCTCTCGATTCCCCCCTCTCTTTCGCACCCTCCATGTCATATTCCGCTCCAGGAGCTCCATCATAGCTCCTTGCTGTCGCTGGGAGGATGTTTTCTCCTCCGCTCGCCCCTTCCACCGTCATTTTCTCTCTACCCACCCTTGCCTCCTTTTCCGCGCAGCTCTCGATTCCCCCCTCTCTTTCGCACCCTCCATGTCATATTCCGCTCCAGGAGTTCCATCATAGCTCCTCACTGTCGCTGGGAGGATGTTTTCTCCTCCGCTCGCCCCTTCCACCATCATTTTCTCTCTACCCACCCTTGCCTCCTTTTCCGCGCAGCTCTCGATTCCCCCCTCTCTTTCGCACCCTCCATGTCATATTCCGCTCCAGGAGTTCCATCATAGCTCCTCACTGTCGCTGGGAGGATGTTTTCTCCTCCGCTCGCCCCTTCCACCGTCATTTTCTCTCTACCCACCCTTGCCTCCTTTTCCGCGCAGCTCTCGATTCCCCCCTCTCTTTCGCACCCTCCATGTCATATTCCGCTCCAGGAGCTCCATCATAGCTCCTTGCTGTCGCTGGGAGGATGTTTTCTCCTCCGCTCGCCCCTTCCACCGTCATTTTCTCTCTACCCACCCTTGCCTCCTTTTCCGCGCAGCTCTCGATTCCCCCCTCTCTTTCGCACCCTCCATGTCATATTCCGCTCCAGGAGTTCCATCATAGCTCCTCACTGTCGCTGGGAGGATGTTTTCTCCTCCGCTCGCCCCTTCCACCGTCATTTTCTCTCTACCCACCCTTGCCTCCTTCTCCGCGCAGCTCTCGATTCCCCCCTCTCTTTCGCACCCTCCATGTCATATTCTGCTCCAGGAGCTCCATCATAGCTCCTCGCTGTCGCTGGGAGGATGTTTTCTCCTCCGCTCGCCCCTTCCACCGTCATTTTCTCTCTACCCACCCTTGCCTCCTTTTCCGCGCAGCTCTCGATTCCCCCCTCTCTTTCGCACCCTCCATGTCATATTCCGCTCCAGGAGCTCCATCATAGCTCCTTGCTGTCGCTGGGAGGATGTTTTCTCCTCCGCTCGCCCCTTCCACCGTCATTTTCTCTCTACCCACCCTTGCCTCCTTTTCCGCGCAGCTCTCGATTCCCCCCTCTCTTTCGCACCCTCCATGTCATATTCCGCTCCAGGAGTTCCATCATAGCTCCTCACTGTCGCTGGGAGGATGTTTTCTCCTCCGCTCGCCCCTTCCACCATCATTTTCTCTCTACCCACCCTTGCCTCCTTTTCCGCGCAGCTCTCGATTCCCCCCTCTCTTTCGCACCCTCCATGTCATATTCCGCTCCAGGAGTTCCATCATAGCTCCTCACTGTCGCTGGGAGGATGTTTTCTCCTCCGCTCGCCCCTTCCACCGTCATTTTCTCTCTACCCACCCTTGCCTCCTTTTCCGCGCAGCTCTCGATTCCCCCCTCTCTTTCGCACCCTCCATGTCATATTCCGCTCCAGGAGCTCCATCATAGCTCCTTGCTGTCGCTGGGAGGATGTTTTCTCCTCCGCTCGCCCCTTCCACCGTCATTTTCTCTCTACCCACCCTTGCCTCCTTTTCCGCGCAGCTCTCGATTCCCCCCTCTCTTTCGCACCCTCCATGTCATATTCCGCTCCAGGAGTTCCATCATAGCTCCTCACTGTCGCTGGGAGGATGTTTTCTCCTCCGCTCGCCCCTTCCACCGTCATTTTCTCTCTACCCACCCTTGCCTCCTTCTCCGCGCAGCTCTCGATTCCCCCCTCTCTTTCGCACCCTCCATGTCATATTCCGCTCCAGGAGCTCCATCATAGCTCCTCGCTGTCGCTGGGAGGATGTTTTCTCCTCCGCTCGCCCCTTCCACCGTCATTTTCTCTCTACCCACCCTTGCCTCCTTTTCCGCGCAGCTCTCGATTCCCCCCTCTCTTTCGCACCCTCCATGTCATATTCCGCTCCAGGAGCTCCATCATAGCTCCTTGCTGTCGCTGGGAGGATGTTTTCTCCTCCGCTCGCCCCTTCCACCGTCATTTTCTCTCTACCCACCCTTGCCTCCTTTTCCGCGCAGCTCTCGATTCCCCCCTCTCTTTCGCACCCTCCATGTCATATTCCGCTCCAGGAGTTCCATCATAGCTCCTCACTGTCGCTGGGAGGATGTTTTCTCCTCCGCTCGCCCCTTCCACCGTCATTTTCTCTCTACCCACCCTTGCCTCCTTCTCCGCGCAGCTCTCGATTCCCCCCTCTCTTTCGCACCCTCCATGTCATATTCCGCTCCAGGAGCTCCATCATAGCTCCTCGCTGTCGCTGGGAGGATGTTTTCTCCTCCGCTCGCCCCTTCCACCGTCATTTTCTCTCTACCCACCCTTGCCTCCTTTTCCGCGCAGCTCTCGATTCCCCCCTCTCTTTCGCACCCTCCATGTCATATTCCGCTCCAGGAGCTCCATCATAGCTCCTTGCTGTCGCTGGGAGGATGTTTTCTCCTCCGCTCGCCCCTTCCACCGTCATTTTCTCTCTACCCACCCTTGCCTCCTTTTCCGCGCAGCTCTCGATTCCCCCCTCTCTTTCGCACCCTCCATGTCATATTCCGCTCCAGGAGTTCCATCATAGCTCCTCACTGTCGCTGGGAGGATGTTTTCTCCTCCGCTCGCCCCTTCCACCATCATTTTCTCTCTACCCACCCTTGCCTCCTTTTCCGCGCAGCTCTCGATTCCCCCCTCTCTTTCGCACCCTCCATGTCATATTTCGCTCCAGGAGTTCCATCATAGCTCCTCACTGTCGCTGGGAGGAAGTTTTCTCCTCCGCTCGCCCCTTCCACCGTCATTTTCTCTCTACCCACCCTTGCCTCCTTTTCCGCGCAGCTCTCGATTCCCCCCTCTCTTTCGCACCCTCCATGTCATATTCCGCTCCAGGAGTTCCATCATAGCTCCTCACTGTCGCTGGGAGGATGTTTTCTCCTCCGCTCGCCCCTTCCACCGTCATTTTCTCTCTACCCACCCTTGCCTCCTTCTCCGCGCAGCTCTCGATTCCCCCCTCTCTTTCGCACCCTCCATGTCATATTCCGCTCCAGGAGCTCCATCATAGCTCTTCGCTGTCGCTGGGAGGATGTTTTCTCCTGCGCTCGCCCCTTCCACCGTCATTTTCTCTCTACCCACCCTTTCCTCCTTTTCCGCGCAGCTCTCGATTCCCCCCTCTCTTTCGCACCCTCCATGTCATATTCCGCTCCAGGAGCTCCATCATAGCTCCTCGCTGTCGCTGGGAGGATGTTTTCTCCTCCGCTCGCCCCTTCCACCGTCATTTTCTCTCTACCCACCCTTGCCTCCTTTTCCGCGCAGCTCTCGATTCCCCCCTCTCTTTCGCACACCCTCCATGTCATATTCCGCTCCAGGAGCTCCATCATAGCTCCTCGCTGTCGCTGGGAGGATGTTTTCTCCTCCGCTCGCCCCTTCCACCGTCATTTTCTCTCTACCCACCCTTGCCTCCTTCTCCGCGCAGCTCTCAATTCCCCCCTCTCTTTCGCACCCTCCATGTCATATTCCGCTCCAGGAGCTCCATCATAGCTCCTCGCTGTCGCTGGGAGGATGTTTTCTCCTCCGCTCGCCCCTTCCACCGTCATTTTCTCTCTACCCACCCTTGCCTCCTTTTCCGCGTAGCTCTCGATTCCCCCCTCTCTTTCGCACCCTCCATGTCATATTCCGCTCCAGGAGTTCCATCATAGCTCCTCACTGTCGCTGGGAGGATGTTTTCTCCTCCGCTCGCCCCTTCCACCGTCATTTTCTCTCTACCCACCCTTGCCTCCTTTTCCGCGCAGCTCTCGATTCCCCCCTCTCTTTCGCACCCTCCATGTCATATTCCGCTCCAGGAGTTCCATCATAGCTCCTCACTGTCGCTGGGAGGAAGTTTTCTCCTCCGCTTGCCCCTTCCACCGTCATTTTCTCTCTACCCTCCCTTGCCTCCTTTTCCGCGCAGCTCTCGATTCCCCCCTCTCTTTCGCACCCTCCATGTCATATTCCGCTCCAGGAGCTCCATCATAGCTCCTTGCTGTCGCTGGGAGGATGTTTTCTCCTCCGCTCGCCCCTTCCACCGTCATTTTCTCTCTACCCACCCTTGCCTCCTTTTCCGCGCAGCTCTCGATTCCCCCCTCTCTTTCGCACCCTCCATGTCATATTCCGCTCCAGGAGTTCCATCATAGCTCCTTGCTGTCGCTGGGAGGATGTTTTCTCCTCCGCTCGCCCCTTCCACCGTCATTTTCTCTCTACCCACCCTTGCCTCCTTTTCCGCGCAGCTCTCGATTCCCCCCTCTCTTTCGCACCCTCCATGTCATATTCCGCTCCAGGAGTTCCATCATAGCTCCTCACTGTCGCTGGGAGGATGTTTTCTCCTCCGCTCGCCCCTTCCACCGTCATTTTCTCTCTACCCACCCTTGCCTCCTTCTCCGCGCAGCTCTCGATTCCCCCCTCTCTTTCGCACCCTCCATGTCATATTCTGCTCCAGGAGCTCCATCATAGCTCCTCGCTGTCGCTGGGAGGATGTTTTCTCCTCCGCTCGCCCCTTCCACCGTCATTTTCTCTCTACCCACCCTTGCCTCCTTTTCCGCGCAGCTCTCGATTCCCCCCTCTCTTTCGCACCCTCCATGTCATATTCCGCTCCAGGAGCTCCATCATAGCTCCTTGCTGTCGCTGGGAGGATGTTTTCTCCTCCGCTCGCCCCTTCCACCGTCATTTTCTCTCTACCCACCCTTGCCTCCTTTTCCGCGCAGCTCTCGATTCCCCCCTCTCTTTCGCACCCTCCATGTCATATTCCGCTCCAGGAGTTCCATCATAGCTCCTCACTGTCGCTGGGAGGATGTTTTCTCCTCCGCTCGCCCCTTCCACCGTCATTTTCTCTCTACCCACCCTTGCCTCCTTCTCCGCGCAGCTCTCGATTCCCCCCTCTCTTTCGCACCCTCCATGTCATATTCCGCTCCAGGAGCTCCATCATAGCTCCTCGCTGTCGCTGGGAGGATGTTTTCTCCTCCGCTCGCCCCTTCCACCGTCATTTTCTCTCTACCCACCCTTGCCTCCTTTTCCGCGCAGCTCTCGATTCCCCCCTCTCTTTCGCACCCTCCATGTCATATTCCGCTCCAGGAGCTCCATCATAGCTCCTTGCTGTCGCTGGGAGGATGTTTTCTCCTCCGCTCGCCCCTTCCACCGTCATTTTCTCTCTACCCACCCTTGCCTCCTTTTCCGCGCAGCTCTCGATTCCCCCCTCTCTTTCGCACCCTCCATGTCATATTCCGCTCCAGGAGTTCCATCATAGCTCCTCACTGTCGCTGGGATTATGTTTTCTCCTCCGCTCGCCCCTTCCACCATCATTTTCTCTCTACCCACCCTTGCCTCCTTTTCCGCGCAGCTCTCGATTCCCCCCTCTCTTTCGCACCCTCCATGTCATATTTCGCTCCAGGAGTTCCATCATAGCTCCTCACTGTCGCTGGGAGGAAGTTTTCTCCTCCGCTCGCCCCTTCCACCGTCATTTTCTCTCTACCCACCCTTGCCTCCTTTTCCGCGCAGCTCTCGATTCCCCCCTCTCTTTCGCACCCTCCATGTCATATTCCGCTCCAGGAGTTCCATCATAGCTCCTCACTGTCGCTGGGAGGATGTTTTCTCCTCCGCTCGCCCCTTCCACCGTCATTTTCTCTCTACCCACCCTTGCCTCCTTCTCCGCGCAGCTCTCGATTCCCCCCTCTCTTTCGCACCCTCCATGTCATATTCCGCTCCAGGAGCTCCATCATAGCTCTTCGCTGTCGCTGGGAGGATGTTTTCTCCTCCGCTCGCCCCTTCCACCGTCATTTTCTCTCTACCCACCCTTTCCTCCTTTTCCGCGCAGCTCTCGATTCCCCCCTCTCTTTCGCACCCTCCATGTCATATTCCGCTCCAGGAGCTCCATCATAGCTCCTCGCTGTCGCTGGGAGGATGTTTTCTCCTCCGCTCGCCCCTTCCACCGTCATTTTCTCTCTACCCACCCTTGCCTCCTTTTCCGCGCAGCTCTCGATTCCCCCCTCTCTTTCGCACCCTCCATGTCATATTCCGCTCCAGGAGCTCCATCATAGCTCCTCGCTGTCGCTGGGAGGATGTTTTCTCCTCCGCTCGCCCCTTCCACCGTCATTTTCTCTCTACCCACCCTTGCCTCCTTCTCCGCGCAGCTCTCAATTCCCCCCTCTCTTTCGCACCCTCCATGTCATATTCCGCTCCAGGAGCTCCATCATAGCTCCTCGCTGTCGCTGGGAGGATGTTTTCTCCTCCGCTCGCCCCTTCCACCGTCATTTTCTCTCTACCCACCCTTGCCTCCTTTTCCGCATAGCTCTCGATTCCCCCCTCTCTTTCGCACCCTCCATGTCATATTCCGCTCCAGGAGTTCCATCATAGCTCCTCACTGTCGCTGGGAGGATGTTTTCTCCTCCGCTCGCCCCTTCCACCGTCATTTTCTCTCTACCCACCCTTGCCTCCTTTTCCGCGCAGCTCTCGATTCCCCCCTCTCTTTCGCACCCTCCATGTCATATTCCGCTCCAGGAGTTCCATCATAGCTCCTCACTGTCGCTGGGAGGAAGTTTTCTCCTCCGCTTGCCCCTTCCACCGTCATTTTCTCTCTACCCTCCCTTGCCTCCTTTTCCGCGCAGCTCTCGATTCCCCCCTCTCTTTCGCACCCTCCATGTCATATTCCGCTCCAGGAGTTCCATCATAGCTCCTCACTGTCGCTGGGAGGAAGTTTTCTCCTCCGCTCGCCCCTTCCACCGTCATTTTCTCTCTACCCACCCTTGCCTCCTTTTCCGCGCAGCTCTCGATTCCCCCCTCTCTTTCGCACCCTCCATGTCATATTCCGCTCCAGGAGCTCCATCATAGCTCCTCGCTGTCGCTGGGAGGATGTTTTCTCCTCCGCTCGCCCCTTCCACCGTCATTTTCTCTCTACCCACCCTTGCCTCCTTTTCCGCGCAGCTCTCGATTCCCCCCTCTCTTTCGCACCCTCAATGTCATATTCCGCTCCAGGAGTTCCATCATAGCTCCTCACTGTCGCTGGGAGGAAGTTTTCTCCTCCGCTCGCCCCTTCCACCGTCATTTTCTCTCTACCCACCCTTGCCTCCTTTTCCGCGCAGCTCTCGATTCCCCCCTCTCTTTCGCACCCTCCATGTCATATTCCGCTCCAGGAGCTCCATCATAGCTCCTCGCTGTCGCTGGGAGGATGTTTTCTCCTCCGCTCGCCCCTTCCACCGTCATTTTCTCTCTACCCACCCTTGCCTCCTTTTCCGCGCAGCTCTCGATTCCCCCCTATCTTTCGCACCCTCCATGTCATATTCCGCTCCAGGAGTTCCATCATAGCTCCTCACTGTCGCTGGGAGGAAGTTTTCTCCTCCGCTCGCCCCTTCCACCGTCATTTTCTCTCTACCCACCCTTGCCTCCTTTTCCGCGCAGCTCTCGATTCCCCCCTCTCTTTCGCACCCTCCATGTCATATTCCGCTCCAGGAGCTCCATCATAGCTCCTTGCTGTCGCTGGGAGGATGTTTTCTCCTCCGCTCGCCCCTTCCACCGTCATTTTCTCTCTACCCACCCTTGCCTCCTTTTCCGCGCAGCTCTCGATTCCCCCCTCTCTTTCGCACCCTCCATGTCATATTCCGCTCCAGGAGTTCCATCATAGCTCCTCACTGTCGCTGGGAGGATGTTTTCTCCTCCGCTCGCCCCTTCCACCGTCATTTTCTCTCTACCCACCCTTGCCTCCTTCTCCGCGCAGCTCTCGATTCCCCCCTCTCTTTCGCACCCTCCATGTCATATTCCGCTCCAGGAGCTCCATCATAGCTCCTCGCTGTCGCTGGGAGGATGTTTTCTCCTCCGCTCGCCCCTTCCACCGTCATTTTCTCTCTACCCACCCTTGCCTCCTTTTCCGCGCAGCTCTCGATTCCCCCCTCTCTTTCGCACCCTCCATGTCATATTCCGCTCCAGGAGCTCCATCATAGCTCCTTGCTGTCGCTGGGAGGATGTTTTCTCCTCCGCTCGCCCCTTCCACCGTCATTTTCTCTCTACCCACCCTTGCCTCCTTTTCCGCGCAGCTCTCGATTCCCCCCTCTCTTTCGCACCCTCCATGTCATATTCCGCTCCAGGAGTTCCATCATAGCTCCTCACTGTCGCTGGGAGGATGTTTTCTCCTCCGCTCGCCCCTTCCACCGTCATTTTCTCTCTACCCACCCTTGCCTCCTTCTCCGCGCAGCTCTCGATTCCCCCCTCTCTTTCGCACCCTCCATGTCATATTCCGCTCCAGGAGCTCCATCATAGCTCCTTGCTGTCGCTGGGAGGATGTTTTCTCCTCCGCTCGCCCCTTCCACCGTCATTTTCTCTCTACCCACCCTTGCCTCCTTTTCCGCGCAGCTCTCGATTCCCCCCTCTCTTTCGCACCCTCCATGTCATATTCCGCTCCAGGAGTTCCATCATAGCTCCTCACTGTCGCTGGGAGGAAGTTTTCTCCTCCGCTCGCCCCTTCCACCGTCATTTTCTCTCTACCCACCCTTGCCTCCTTTTCCGCGCAGCTCTCGATTCCCCCCTCTCTTTCGCACCCTCCATGTCATATTCCGCTCCAGGAGCTCCATCATAGCTCCTCGCTTTCGCTGGGAGGATGTTTTCTCCTCCGCTCGCCCCTTCCACCGTCATTTTCTCTCTACCCACCCTTGCCTCCTTTTCCGCGCAGCTCTCGATTCCCCCCTCTCTTTCGCACCCTCAATGTCATATTCCGCTCCAGGAGTTCCATCATAGCTCCTCACTGTCGCTGGGAGGAAGTTTTCTCCTCCGCTCGCCCCTTCCACCGTCATTTTCTCTCTACCCACCCTTGCCTCCTTTTCCGCGCAGCTCTCGATTCCCCCCTCTCTTTCGCACCCTCCATGTCATATTCCGCTCCAGGAGCTCCATCATAGCTCCTCGCTGTCGCTGGGAGGATGTTTTCTCCTCCGCTCGCCCCTTCCACCGTCATTTTCTCTCTACCCACCCTTGCCTCCTTTTCCGCGCAGCTCTCGATTCCCCCCTATCTTTCGCACCCTCCATGTCATATTCCGCTCCAGGAGTTCCATCATAGCTCCTCACTGTCGCTGGGAGGAAGTTTTCTCCTCCGCTCGCCCCTTCCACCGTCATTTTCTCTCTACCCACCCTTGCCTCCTTTTCCGCGCAGCTCTCGATTCCCCCCTCTCTTTCGCACCCTCCATGTCATATTCCGCTCCAGGAGCTCCATCATAGCTCCTTGCTGTCGCTGGGAGGATGTTTTCTCCTCCGCTCGCCCCTTCCACCGTCATTTTCTCTCTACCCACCCTTGCCTCCTTTTCCGCGCAGCTCTCGATTCCCCCCTCTCTTTCGCACCCTCCATGTCATATTCCGCTCCAGGAGTTCCATCATAGCTCCTCACTGTCGCTGGGAGGATGTTTTCTCCTCCGCTCGCCCCTTCCACCATCATTTTCTCTCTACCCACCCTTGCCTCCTTTTCCGCGCAGCTCTCGATTCCCCCCTCTCTTTCGCACCCTCCATGTCATATTCCGCTCCAGGAGTTCCATCATAGCTCCTCACTGTCGCTGGGAGGATGTTTTCTCCTCCGCTCGCCCCTTCCACCGTCATTTTCTCTCTACCCACCCTTGCCTCCTTTTCCGCGCAGCTCTCGATTCCCCCCTCTCTTTCGCACCCTCCATGTCATATTCCGCTCCAGGAGCTCCATCATAGCTCCTTGCTGTCGCTGGGAGGATGTTTTCTCCTCCGCTCGCCCCTTCCACCGTCATTTTCTCTCTACCCACCCTTGCCTCCTTTTCCGCGCAGCTCTCGATTCCCCCCTCTCTTTCGCACCCTCCATGTCATATTCCGCTCCAGGAGTTCCATCATAGCTCCTCACTGTCGCTGGGAGGATGTTTTCTCCTCCGCTCGCCCCTTCCACCGTCATTTTCTCTCTACCCACCCTTGCCTCCTTCTCCGCGCAGCTCTCGATTCCCCCCTCTCTTTCGCACCCTCCATGTCATATTCCGCTCCAGGAGCTCCATCATAGCTCCTCGCTGTCGCTGGGAGGATGTTTTCTCCTCCGCTCGCCCCTTCCACCGTCATTTTCTCTCTACCCACCCTTGCCTCCTTTTCCGCGCAGCTCTCGATTCCCCCCTCTCTTTCGCACCCTCCATGTCATATTCCGCTCCAGGAGCTCCATCATAGCTCCTTGCTGTCGCTGGGAGGATGTTTTCTCCTCCGCTCGCCCCTTCCACCGTCATTTTCTCTCTACCCACCCTTGCCTCCTTTTCCGCGCAGCTCTCGATTCCCCCCTCTCTTTCGCACCCTCCATGTCATATTCCGCTCCAGGAGTTCCATCATAGCTCCTCACTGTCGCTGGGAGGATGTTTTCTCCTCCGCTCGCCCCTTCCACCGTCATTTTCTCTCTACCCACCCTTGCCTCCTTCTCCGCGCAGCTCTCGATTCCCCCCTCTCTTTCGCACCCTCCATGTCATATTCCGCTCCAGGAGCTCCATCATAGCTCCTCGCTGTCGCTGGGAGGATGTTTTCTCCTCCGCTCGCCCCTTCCACCATCATTTTCTCTCTACCCACCCTTGCCTCCTTTTCCGCGCAGCTCTCGATTCCCCCCTCTCTTTCGCACCCTCCATGTCATATTTCGCTCCAGGAGTTCCATCATAGCTCCTCACTGTCGCTGGGAGGAAGTTTTCTCCTCCGCTCGCCCCTTCCACCGTCATTTTCTCTCTACCCACCCTTGCCTCCTTTTCCGCGCAGCTCTCGATTCCCCCCTCTCTTTCGCACCCTCCATGTCATATTCCGCTCCAGGAGTTCCATCATAGCTCCTCACTGTCGCTGGGAGGATGTTTTCTCCTCCGCTCGCCCCTTCCACCGTCATTTTCTCTCTACCCACCCTTGCCTCCTTCTCCGCGCAGCTCTCGATTCCCCCCTCTCTTTCGCACCCTCCATGTCATATTCCGCTCCAGGAGTTCCATCATAGCTCCTCACTGTCGCTGGGAGGATGTTTTCTCCTCCGCTCGCCCCTTCCACCGTCATTTTCTCTCTACCCACCCTTGCCTCCTTCTCCGCGCAGCTCTCGATTCCCCCCTCTCTTTCGCACCCTCCATGTCATATTCCGCTCCAGGAGCTCCATCATAGCTCTTCGCTGTCGCTGGGAGGATGTTTTCTCCTCCGCTCGCCCCTTCCACCGTCATTTTCTCTCTACCCACCCTTTCCTCCTTTTCCGCGCAGCTCTCGATTCCCCCCTCTCTTTCGCACCCTCCATGTCATATTCCGCTCCAGGAGCTCCATCATAGCTCCTCGCTGTCGCTGGGAGGATGTTTTCTCCTCCGCTCGCCCCTTCCACCGTCATTTTCTCTCTACCCACCCTTGCCTCCTTTTCCGCGCAGCTCTCGATTCCCCCCTCTCTTTCGCACCCTCCATGTCATATTCCGCTCCAGGAGCTCCATCATAGCTCCTCACTGTCGCTGGGAGGATGTTTTCTCCTCCGCTCGCCCCTTCCACCGTCATTTTCTCTCTACCCACCCTTGCCTCCTTTTCCGAGCAGCTCTCGATTCCCCCCTCTCTTTCGCACCCTCCATGTCATATTCCGCTCCAGGAGTTCCATCATAGCTCCTCACTGTCGCTGGGAGGAAGTTTTCTCCTCCGCTTGCCCCTTCCACCGTCATTTTCTCTCTACCCACCCTTGCCTCCTTTTCCGCGCAGCTCTCGATTCCCCCCTCTCTTTCGCACCCTCCATGTCATATTCCGCTCCAGGAGCTCCATCATAGCTCCTTGCTGTCGCTGGGAGGATGTTTTCTCCTCCGCTCGCCCCTTCCACCGTCATTTTCTCTCTACCCACCCTTGCCTCCTTTTCCGCGCAGCTCTCGATTCCCCCCTCTCTTTCGCACCCTCCATGTCATATTCCGCTCCAGGAGTTCCATCATAGCTCCTCACTGTCGCTGGGAGGATGTTTTCTCCTCCGCTCGCCCCTTCCACCGTCATTTTCTCTCTACCCACCCTTGCCTCCTTTTCCGCGCAGCTCTCGATTCCCCCCTCTCTTTCGCACCCTCCATGTCATATTCCGCTCCAGGAGCTCCATCATAGCTCCTCGCTGTCGCTGGGAGGATGTTTTCTCCTCCGCTCGCCCCTTCCACCGTCATTTTCTCTCTACCCACCCTTGCCTCCTTTTCCGCGCAGCTCTCGATTCCCCCCTCTCTTTCGCACCCTCAATGTCATATTCCGCTCCAGGAGTTCCATCATAGCTCCTCACTGTCGCTGGGAGGATGTTTTCTCCTCCGCTCGCCCCTTCCACCGTCATTTTCTCTCTACCCACCCTTGCCTCCTTTTCCGCGCAGCTCTCGATTCCCCCCTCTCTTTCGCACCCTCCATGTCATATTCCGCTCCAGGAGCTCCATCATAGCTCCTCGCTGTCGCTGGGAGGATGTTTTCTCCTCCGCTCGCCCCTTCCACCGTCATTTTCTCTCTACCCACCCTTGCCTCCTTTTCCGCGCAGCTCTCGATTCCCCCCTCTCTTTCGCACCCTCAATGTCATATTCCGCTCCAGGAGTTCCATCATAGCTCCTCACTGTCGCTGGGAGGATGTTTTCTCCTCCGCTCGCCCCTTCCACCGTCATTTTCTCTCTACCCACCCTTGCCTCCTTTTCCGCGCAGCTCTCGATTCCCCCCTCTCTTTCGCACCCTCCATGTCATATTCCGCTCCAGGAGTTCCATCATAGCTCCTCACTGTCGCTGGGAGGAAGTTTTCTCCTCCGCTCGCCCCTTCCACCGTCATTTTCTCTCTACCCACCCTTGCCTCCTTTTCCGCGCAGCTCTCGATTCCCCCCTCTCTTTCGCACCCTCCATGTCATATTCCGCTCCAGGAGCTCCATCATAGCTCCTTGCTGTCGCTGGGAGGATGTTTTCTCCTCCGCTCGCCCCTTCCACCGTCATTTTCTCTCTACCCACCCTTGCCTCCTTTTCCGCGCAGCTCTCGATTCCCCCCTCTCTTTCGCACCCTCCATGTCATATTCCGCTCCAGGAGCTCCATCATAGCTCCTCGCTGTCGCTGGGAGGATGTTTTCTCCTCCGCTCGCCCCTTCCACCGTCATTTTCTCTCTACCCACCCTTGCCTCCTTTTCCGCGTAGCTCTCGATTCCCCCCTCTCTTTCGCACCCTCCATGTCATATTCCGCTCCAGGAGTTCCATCATAGCTCCTCACTGTCGCTGGGAGGATGTTTTCTCCTCCGCTCGCCCCTTCCACCGTCATTTTCTCTCTACCCACCCTTGCCTCCTTTTCTGCGCAGCTCTCGATTCCCCCCTCTCTTTCGCACCCTCCATGTCATATTCCGCTCCAGGAGTTCCATCATAGCTCCTCACTGTCGCTGGGAGGAAGTTTTCTCCTCCGCTTGCCCCTTCCACCGTCATTTTCTCTCTACCCACCCTTGCCTCCTTTTCCGCGCAGCTCTCGATTCCCCCCTCTCTTTCGCACCCTCCATGTCATATTCCGCTCCAGGAGCTCCATCATAGCTCCTTGCTGTCGCTGGGAGGATGTTTTCTCCTCCGCTCGCCCCTTCCACCGTCATTTTCTCTCTACCCACCCTTGCCTCCTTTTCCGCGCAGCTCTCGATTCCCCCCTCTCTTTCGCACCCTCCATGTCATATTCCGCTCCAGGAGTTCCATCATAGCTCCTCACTGTCGCTGGGAGGATGTTTTCTCCTCCGCTCGCCCCTTCCACCGTCATTTTCTCTCTACCCACCCTTGCCTCCTTTTCCGCGCAGCTCTCGATTCCCCCCTCTCTTTCGCACCCTCCATGTCATATTCCGCTCCAGGAGCTCCATCATAGCTCCTCGCTGTCGCTGGGAGGATGTTTTCTCCTCCGCTCGCCCCTTCCACCGTCATTTTCTCTCTACCCACCCTTGCCTCCTTTTCCGCGCAGCTCTCGATTCCCCCCTCTCTTTCGCACCCTCAATGTCATATTCCGCTCCAGGAGTTCCATCATAGCTCCTCACTGTCGCTGGGAGGAAGTTTTCTCCTCCGCTTGCCCCTTCCACCGTCATTTTCTCTCTACCCACCCTTGCCTCCTTTTCCGCGCAGCTCTCGATTCCCCCCTCTCTTTCGCACCCTCCATGTCATATTCCGCTCCAGGAGCTCCATCATAGCTCCTTGCTGTCGCTGGGAGGATGTTTTCTCCTCCGCTCGCCCCTTCCACCGTCATTTTCTCTCTACCCACCCTTGCCTCCTTTTCCGCGCAGCTCTCGATTCCCCCCTCTCTTTCGCACCCTCCATGTCATATTCCGCTCCAGGAGTTCCATCATAGCTCCTCACTGTCGCTGGGAGGATGTTTTCTCCTCCGCTCGCCCCTTCCACCGTCATTTTCTCTCTACCCACCCTTGCCTCCTTTTCCGCGCAGCTCTCGATTCCCCCCTCTCTTTCGCACCCTCCATGTCATATTCCGCTCCAGGAGCTCCATCATAGCTCCTCGCTGTCGCTGGGAGGATGTTTTCTCCTCCGCTCGCCCCTTCCACCGTCATTTTCTCTCTACCCACCCTTGCCTCCTTTTCCGCGTAGCTCTCGATTCCCCCCTCTCTTTCGCACCCTCCATGTCATATTCCGCTCCAGGAGTTCCATCATAGCTCCTCACTGTCGCTGGGAGGATGTTTTCTCCTCCGCTCGCCCCTTCCACCGTCATTTTCTCTCTACCCACCCTTGCCTCCTTTTCTGCGCAGCTCTCGATTCCCCCCTCTCTTTCGCACCCTCCATGTCATATTCCGCTCCAGGAGTTCCATCATAGCTCCTCACTGTCGCTGGGAGGAAGTTTTCTCCTCCGCTTGCCCCTTCCACCGTCATTTTCTCTCTACCCACCCTTGCCTCCTTTTCCGCGCAGCTCTCGATTCCCCCCTCTCTTTCGCACCCTCCATGTCATATTCCGCTCCAGGAGCTCCATCATAGCTCCTTGCTGTCGCTGGGAGGATGTTTTCTCCTCCGCTCGCCCCTTCCACCGTCATTTTCTCTCTACCCACCCTTGCCTCCTTTTCCGCGCAGCTCTCGATTCCCCCCTCTCTTTCGCACCCTCCATGTCATATTCCGCTCCAGGAGTTCCATCATAGCTCCTCACTGTCGCTGGGAGGATGTTTTCTCCTCCGCTCGCCCCTTCCACCGTCATTTTCTCTCTACCCACCCTTGCCTCCTTTTCCGCGCAGCTCTCGATTCCCCCCTCTCTTTCGCACCCTCCATGTCATATTCCGCTCCAGGAGCTCCATCATAGCTCCTCGCTGTCGCTGGGAGGATGTTTTCTCCTCCGCTCGCCCCTTCCACCGTCATTTTCTCTCTACCCACCCTTGCCTCCTTTTCCGCGCAGCTCTCGATTCCCCCCTCTCTTTCGCACCCTCCATGTCATATTCCGCTCCAGGAGTTCCATCATAGCTCCTCACTGTCGCTGGGAGGATGTTTTCTCCTCCGCTCGCCCCTTCCACCGTCATTTTCTCTCTACCCACCCTTGCCTCCTTTTCCGCGCAGCTCTCGATTCCCCCCTCTCTTTCGCACCCTCCATGTCATATTCCGCTCCAGGAGCTCCATCATAGCTCCTTGCTGTCGCTGGGAGGATGTTTTCTCCTCCGCTCGCCCCTTCCACCGTCATTTTCTCTCTACCCACCCTTGCCTCCTTTTCCGCGCAGCTCTCGATTCCCCCCTCTCTTTCGCACCCTCCATGTCATATTCCGCTCCAGGAGTTCCATCATAGCTCCTCACTGTCGCTGGGAGGATGTTTTCTCCTCCGCTCGCCCCTTCCACCGTCATTTTCTCTCTACCCACCCTTGCCTCCTTTTCCGCGCAGCTCTCGATTCCCCCCTCTCTTTCGCACCCTCCATGTCATATTCCGCTCCAGGAGCTCCATCATAGCTCCTCGCTGTCGCTGGGAGGATGTTTTCTCCTCCGCTCGCCCCTTCCACCGTCATTTTCTCTCTACCCACCCTTGCCTCCTTTTCCGCGCAGCTCTCGATTCCCCCCTCTCTTTCGCACCCTCAATGTCATATTCCGCTCCAGGAGCTCCATCATAGCTCCTCGCTGTCGCTGGGAGGATGTTTTCTCCTCCGCTCGCCCCTTCCACCGTCATTTTCTCTCTACCCACCCTTGCCTCCTTTTCCGCGCAGCTCTCGATTCCCCCCTCTCTTTCGCACCCTCAATGTCATATTCCGCTCCAGGAGTTCCATCATAGCTCCTCACTGTCGCTGGGAGGATGTTTTCTCCTCCGCTCGCCCCTTCCACCGTCATTTTCTCTCTACCCACCCTTGCCTCCTTTTCCGCGCAGCTCTCGATTCCCCCCTCTCTTTCGCACCCTCCATGTCATATTCCGCTCCAGGAGTTCCATCATAGCTCCTCACTGTCGCTGGGAGGAAGTTTTCTCCTCCGCTTGCCCCTTCCACCGTCATTTTCTCTCTACCCACCCTTGCCTCCTTTTCCGCGCAGCTCTCGATTCCCCCCTCTCTTTCGCACCCTCCATGTCATATTCCGCTCCAGGAGCTCCATCATAGCTCCTTGCTGTCGCTGGGAGGATGTTTTCTCCTCCGCTCGCCCCTTCCACCGTCATTTTCTCTCTACCCACCCTTGCCTCCTTTTCCGCGCAGCTCTCGATTCCCCCCTCTCTTTCGCACCCTCCATGTCATATTCCGCTCCAGGAGCTCCATCATAGCTCCTCGCTGTCGCTGGGAGGATGTTTTCTCCTCCGCTCGCCCCTTCCACCGTCATTTTCTCTCTACCCACCCTTGCCTCCTTTTCCGCGTAGCTCTCGATTCCCCCCTCTCTTTCGCACCCTCCATGTCATATTCCGCTCCAGGAGTTCCATCATAGCTCCTCACTGTCGCTGGGAGGATGTTTTCTCCTCCGCTCGCCCCTTCCACCGTCATTTTCTCTCTACCCACCCTTGCCTCCTTTTCCGCGCAGCTCTCGATTCCCCCCTCTCTTTCGCACCCTCAATGTCATATTCCGCTCCAGGAGTTCCATCATAGCTCCTCACTGTCGCTGGGAGGATGTTTTCTCCTCCGCTCGCCCCTTCCACCGTCATTTTCTCTCTACCCACCCTTGCCTCCTTTTCCGCGCAGCTCTCGATTCCCCCCTCTCTTTCGCACCCTCCATGTCATATTCCGCTCCAGGAGTTCCATCATAGCTCCTCACTGTCGCTGGGAGGAAGTTTTCTCCTCCGCTCGCCCCTTCCACCGTCATTTTCTCTCTACCCACCCTTGCCTCCTTTTCCGCGCAGCTCTCGATTCCCCCCTCTCTTTCGCACCCTCCATGTCATATTCCGCTCCAGGAGCTCCATCATAGCTCCTTGCTGTTGCTGGGAGGATGTTTTCTCCTCCGCTCGCCCCTTCCACCGTCATTTTCTCTCTACCCACCCTTGCCTCCTTTTCCGCGCAGCTCTCGATTCCCCCCTCTCTTTCGCACCCTCCATGTCATATTCCGCTCCAGGAGTTCCATCATAGCTCCTCACTGTCGCTGGGAGGATGTTTTCTCCTCCGCTCGCCCCTTCCACCATCATTTTCTCTCTACCCACCCTTGCCCCCTTTTCCGCGCAGCTCTCGATTCCCCCCTCTCTTTCGCACCCTCCATGTCATATTCCGCTCCAGGAGTTCCATCATAGCTCCTCACTGTCGCTGGGAGGATGTTTTCTCCTCCGCTCGCCCCTTCCACCGTCATTTTCTCTCTACCCACCCTTGCCTCCTTCTCCGCGCAGCTCTCGATTCCCCCCTCTCTTTCGCACCCTCCATGTCATATTCCGCTCCAGGAGCTCCATCATAGCTCCTCGCTGTCGCTGGGAGGATGTTTTCTCCTCCGCTCGCCCCTTCCACCGTCATTTTCTCTCTACCCACCCTTGCCTCCTTCTCCGCGCAGCTCTCGATTCCCCCCTCTCTTTCGCACCCTCCATGTCATATTCCGCTCCAGGAGCTCCATCATAGCTCCTTGCTGTCGCTGGGAGGATGTTTTCTCCTCCGCTCGCCCCTTCCACCATCATTTTCTCTCTACCCACCCTTGCCTCCTTCTCCGCGCAGCTCTCGATTCCCCCCTCTCTTTCGCACCCTCCATGTCATATTCCGCTCCAGGAGCTCCATCATAGCTCCTCGCTGTCGCTGGGAGGATGTTTTCTCCTCCGCTCGCCCCTTCCACCGTCATTTTCTCTCTACCCACCCTTGCCTCCTTTTCCGCGCAGCTCTCGATTCCCCCCTCTCTTTCGCACCCTCCATGTCATATTCCGCTCCAGGAGCTCCATCATAGCTCCTCGCTGTCGCTGGGAGGATGTTTTCTCCTCTGCTCGCCCCTTCCACCGTCATTTTCTCTCTACCCACCCTTTCCTCCTTTTCCACGCAGCTCTCGATTCCCCCCTCTCTTTCGCACCCTCCATGTCATATTCCGCTCCAGGAGCTCCATCATAGCTCCTCGCTGTTGCTGGGAGGATGTTTTCTCCTCCGCTCGCCCTTCCACCGTCATTTTCTCTCTACCCACACTTGCCTCCTTCTCCGCACAGCTCTCGATTCCCCCCTCTCTTTCGCACCCTCCATGTCATATTCCGCTCCAGGAGCTCCATCATAGCTCCTCGCTGTCGCTGGGAGGATGTTTTCTCCTCCGCTCGCCCCTTCCACCGTCATTTTCTCTCTACCCACCCTTGCCTCCTTTTCCGCGCAGCTCTCGATTCCCCCCTCTCTTTCGCACCCTCCATGTCATATTCCGCTCCAGGAGCTCCATCATAGCTCCTTGCTGTCGCTGGGAGGATGTTTTCTCCTCCGCTCGCCCCTTCCACCGTCATTTTCTCTCTACCCACCCTTGCCTCCTTTTCCGCGCAGCTCTCGATTCCCCCCTCTCTTTCGCACCCTCCATGTCATATTCCGCTCCAGGAGTTCCATCATAGCTCCTCACTGTCGCTGGGAGGATGTTTTCTCCTCCGCTCGCCCCTTCCACCGTCATTTTCTCTCTACCCACCCTTGCCTCCTTCTCCGCGCAGCTCTCGATTCCCCCCTCTCTTTCGCACCCTCCATGTCATATTCCGCTCCAGGAGTTCCATCATAGCTCCTCACTGTCGCTGGGAGGATGTTTTCTCCTCCGCTCGCCCCTTCCACCGTCATTTTCTCTCTACCCACCCTTGCCTCCTTCTCCGCGCAGCTCTCGATTCCCCCCTCTCTTTCGCACCCTCCATGTCATATTCCGCTCCAGGAGCTCCATCATAGCTCCTCGCTGTCGCTGGGAGGATGTTTTCTCCTCCGCTCGCCCCTTCCACCGTCATTTTCTCTCTACCCACCCTTGCCTCCTTCTCCGCGCAGCTCTCGATTCCCCCCTCTCTTTCGCACCCTCCATGTCATATTCCGCTCCAGGAGCTCCATCATAGCTCCTTGCTGTCGCTGGGAGGATGTTTTCTCCTCCGCTCGCCCCTTCCACCATCATTTTCTCTCTACCCACCCTTGCCTCCTTCTCCGCGCAGCTCTCGATTCCCCCCTCTCTTTCGCACCCTCCATGTCATATTCCGCTCCAGGAGCTCCATCATAGCTCCTCGCTGTCGCTGGGAGGATGTTTTCTCCTCCGCTCGCCCCTTCCACCGTCATTTTCTCTCTACCCACCCTTGCCTCCTTTTCCGCGCAGCTCTCGATTCCCCCCTCTCTTTCGCACCCTCCATGTCATATTCCGCTCCAGGAGCTCCATCATAGCTCCTCGCTGTCGCTGGGAGGATGTTTTCTCCTCTGCTCGCCCCTTCCACCGTCATTTTCTCTCTACCCACCCTTTCCTCCTTTTCCACGCAGCTCTCGATTCCCCCCTCTCTTTCGCACCCTCCATGTCATATTCCGCTCCAGGAGCTCCATCATAGCTCCTCGCTGTCGCTGGGAGGATGTTTTCTCCTCTGCTCGCCCCTTCCACCGTCATTTTCTCTCTACCCACCCTTTCCTCCTTTTCCACGCAGCTCTCGATTCCCCCCTCTCTTTCGCACCCTCCATGTCATATTCCGCTCCAGGAGCTCCATCATAGCTCCTCACTGTCGCTGGGAGGATGTTTTCTCCTCCGCTCGCCCCTTCCACCGTCATTTTCTTTCTACCCACCCTTGCCTCCTTTTCCACGCAGCTCTCGATTCCCCCCTCTCTTTCGCACCCTCCATGTCATATTCCGCTCCAGGAGCTCCATCATAGCTCCTCGCTGTTGCTGGGAGGATGTTTTCTCCTCCGCTCGCCCTTCCACCGTCATTTTCTCTCTACCCACACTTGCCTCCTTCTCCGCACAGCTCTCGATTCCCCCCTCTCTTTCGCACCCTCCATGTCATATTCCGCTCCAGGAGCTCCATCATAGCTCCTCGCTGTCGCTGGGAGGATGTTTTCTCCTCCGCTCGCCCCTTCCACCGTCATTTTCTCTCTACCCACCCTTGCCTCCTTTTCCGCGCAGCTCTCGATTCCCCCCTCTCTTTCGCACCCTCCATGTCATATTCCGCTCCAGGAGCTCCATCATAGCTCCTTGCTGTCGCTGGGAGGATGTTTTCTCCTCCGCTCGCCCCTTCCACCGTCATTTTCTCTCTACCCACCCTTGCCTCCTTTTCCGCGCAGCTCTCGATTCCCCCCTCTCTTTCGCACCCTCCATGTCATATTCCGCTCCAGGAGTTCCATCATAGCTCCTCACTGTCGCTGGGAGGATGTTTTCTCCTCCGCTCGCCCCTTCCACCGTCATTTTCTCTCTACCCACCCTTGCCTCCTTCTCCGCGCAGCTCTCGATTCCCCCCTCTCTTTCGCACCCTCCATGTCATATTCCGCTCCAGGAGCTCCATCATAGCTCCTCGCTGTCGCTGGGAGGATGTTTTCTCCTCCGCTCGCCCCTTCCACCGTCATTTTCTCTCTACCCACCCTTGCCTCCTTTTCCGCGCAGCTCTCGATTCCCCCCTCTCTTTCGCACCCTCCATGTCATATTCCGCTCCAGGAGTTCCATCATAGCTCCTCACTGTCGCTGGGAGGAAGTTTTCTCCTCCGCTCGCCCCTTCCACCGTCATTTTCTCTCTACCCACCCTTGCCTTCTTTTCCGCGCAGCTCTCGATTCCCCCCTCTCTTTCGCACCCTCCATGTCATATTCCGCTCCAGGAGCTCCATCATAGCTCCTTGCTGTCGCTGGGAGGATGTTTTCTCCTCCGCTCGCCCCTTCCACCGTCATTTTCTCTCTACCCACCCTTGCCTCCTTTTCCGCGCAGCTCTCGATTCCCCCCTCTCTTTCGCACCCTTCATGTCATATTCCGCTCCAGGAGCTCCATCATAGCTCCTCGCTGTCGCTGGGAGGATGTTTTCTCCTCCGCTCGCCCCTTCCACCGTCATTTTCTCTCTACCCACCCTTGCCTCCTTTTCCGCGTAGCTCTCGATTCCCCCCTCTCTTTCGCACCCTCCATGTCATATTCCGCTCCAGGAGTTCCATCATAGCTCCTCACTGTCGCTGGGAGGATGTTTTCTCCTCCGCTCGCCCCTTCCACCGTCATTTTCTCTCTACCCACCCTTGCCTCCTTTTCCGCGCAGCTCTCGATTCCCCCCTCTCTTTCGCACCCTCAATGTCATATTCCGCTCCAGGAGTTCCATCATAGCTCCTCACTGTCGCTGGGAGGATGTTTTCTCCTCCGCTCGCCCCTTCCACCGTCATTTTCTCTCTACCCACCCTTGCCTCCTTTTCCGCGCAGCTCTCGATTCCCCCCTCTCTTTCGCACCCTCCATGTCATATTCCGCTCCAGGAGTTCCATCATAGCTCCTCACTGTCGCTGGGAGGAAGTTTTCTCCTCCGCTCGCCCCTTCCACCGTCATTTTCTCTCTACCCACCCTTGCCTCCTTTTCCGCGCAGCTCTCGATTCCCCCCTCTCTTTCGCACCCTCCATGTCATATTCCGCTCCAGGAGCTCCATCATAGCTCCTTGCTGTTGCTGGGAGGATGTTTTCTCCTCCGCTCGCCCCTTCCACCGTCATTTTCTCTCTACCCACCCTTGCCTCCTTTTCCGCGCAGCTCTCGATTCCCCCCTCTCTTTCGCACCCTCCATGTCATATTCCGCTCCAGGAGTTCCATCATAGCTCCTCACTGTCGCTGGGAGGATGTTTTCTCCTCCGCTCGCCCCTTCCACCATCATTTTCTCTCTACCCACCCTTGCCCCCTTTTCCGCGCAGCTCTCGATTCCCCCCTCTCTTTCGCACCCTCCATGTCATATTCCGCTCCAGGAGTTCCATCATAGCTCCTCACTGTCGCTGGGAGGATGTTTTCTCCTCCGCTCGCCCCTTCCACCGTCATTTTCTCTCTACCCACCCTTGCCTCCTTCTCCGCGCAGCTCTCGATTCCCCCCTCTCTTTCGCACCCTCCATGTCATATTCCGCTCCAGGAGCTCCATCATAGCTCCTCGCTGTCGCTGGGAGGATGTTTTCTCCTCCGCTCGCCCCTTCCACCGTCATTTTCTCTCTACCCACCCTTGCCTCCTTCTCCGCGCAGCTCTCGATTCCCCCCTCTCTTTCGCACCCTCCATGTCATATTCCGCTCCAGGAGCTCCATCATAGCTCCTTGCTGTCGCTGGGAGGATGTTTTCTCCTCCGCTCGCCCCTTCCACCATCATTTTCTCTCTACCCACCCTTGCCTCCTTCTCCGCGCAGCTCTCGATTCCCCCCTCTCTTTCGCACCCTCCATGTCATATTCCGCTCCAGGAGCTCCATCATAGCTCCTCGCTGTCGCTGGGAGGATGTTTTCTCCTCCGCTCGCCCCTTCCACCGTCATTTTCTCTCTACCCACCCTTGCCTCCTTTTCCGCGCAGCTCTCGATTCCCCCCTCTCTTTCGCACCCTCCATGTCATATTCCGCTCCAGGAGCTCCATCATAGCTCCTCGCTGTCGCTGGGAGGATGTTTTCTCCTCTGCTCGCCCCTTCCACCGTCATTTTCTCTCTACCCACCCTTTCCTCCTTTTCCACGCAGCTCTCGATTCCCCCCTCTCTTTCGCACCCTCCATGTCATATTCCGCTCCAGGAGCTCCATCATAGCTCCTCGCTGTCGCTGGGAGGATGTTTTCTCCTCTGCTCGCCCCTTCCACCGTCATTTTCTCTCTACCCACCCTTTCCTCCTTTTCCACGCAGCTCTCGATTCCCCCCTCTCTTTCGCACCCTCCATGTCATATTCCGCTCCAGGAGCTCCATCATAGCTCCTCGCTGTCGCTGGGAGGATGTTTTCTCCTCCGCTCGCCCCTTCCACCGTCATTTTCTTTCTACCCACCCTTGCCTCCTTTTCCACGCAGCTCTCGATTCCCCCCTCTCTTTCGCACCCTCCATGTCATATTCCGCTCCAGGAGCTCCATCATAGCTCCTCGCTGTTGCTGGGAGGATGTTTTCTCCTCCGCTCGCCCTTCCACCGTCATTTTCTCTCTACCCACACTTGCCTCCTTCTCCGCACAGCTCTCGATTCCCCCCTCTCTTTCGCACCCTCCATGTCATATTCCGCTCCAGGAGCTCCATCATAGCTCCTCGCTGTCGCTGGGAGGATGTTTTCTCCTCCGCTCGCCCCTTCCACCGTCATTTTCTCTCTACCCACCCTTGCCTCCTTTTCCGCGCAGCTCTCGATTCCCCCCTCTCTTTCGCACCCTCCATGTCATATTCCGCTCCAGGAGCTCCATCATAGCTCCTTGCTGTCGCTGGGAGGATGTTTTCTCCTCCGCTCGCCCCTTCCACCGTCATTTTATCTCTACCCACCCTTGCCTCCTTTTCCGCGCAGCTCTCGATTCCCCCCTCTCTTTCGCACCCTCCATGTCATATTCCGCTCCAGGAGTTCCATCATAGCTCCTCACTGTCGCTGGGAGGATGTTTTCTCCTCCGCTCGCCCCTTCCACCGTCATTTTCTCTCTACCCACCCTTGCCTCCTTCTCCGCGCAGCTCTCGATTCCCCCCTCTCTTTCGCACCCTCCATGTCATATTCCGCTCCAGGAGCTCCATCATAGCTCCTCGCTGTCGCTGGGAGGATGTTTTCTCCTCCGCTCGCCCCTTCCACCGTCATTTTCTCTCTACCCACCCTTGCCTCCTTTTCCGCGCAGCTCTCGATTCCCCCCTCTCTTTCGCACCCTCCATGTCATATTCCGCTCCAGGAGTTCCATCATAGCTCCTCACTGTCGCTGGGAGGAAGTTTTCTCCTCCGCTCGCCCCTTCCACCGTCATTTTCTCTCTACCCACCCTTGCCTTCTTTTCCGCGCAGCTCTCGATTCCCCCCTCTCTTTCGCACCCTCCATGTCATATTCCGCTCCAGGAGCTCCATCATAGCTCCTTGCTGTCGCTGGGAGGATGTTTTCTCCTCCGCTCGCCCCTTCCACCGTCATTTTCTCTCTACCCACCCTTGCCTCCTTTTCCGCGCAGCTCTCGATTCCCCCCTCTCTTTCGCACCCTCCATGTCATATTCCGCTCCAGGAGCTCCATCATAGCTCCTCGCTGTCGCTGGGAGGATGTTTTCTCCTCCGCTCGCCCCTTCCACCGTCATTTTCTCTCTACCCACCCTTGCCTCCTTTTCCGCGTAGCTCTCGATTCCCCCCTCTCTTTCGCACCCTCCATGTCATATTCCGCTCCAGGAGTTCCATCATAGCTCCTCACTGTCGCTGGGAGGATGTTTTCTCCTCCGCTCGCCCCTTCCACCGTCATTTTCTCTCTACCCACCCTTGCCTCCTTTTCCGCGCAGCTCTCGATTCCCCCCTCTCTTTCGCACCCTCCATGTCATATTCCGCTCCAGGAGTTCCATCATAGCTCCTCACTGTCGCTGGGAGGAAGTTTTCTCCTCCGCTTGCCCCTTCCACTGTCATTTTCTCTCTACCCACCCTTGCCTCCTTTTCCGCGCAGCTCTCGATTCCCCCCTCTCTTTCGCACCCTCCATGTCATATTCCGCTCCAGGAGCTCCATCATAGCTCCTTGCTGTTGCTGGGAGGATGTTTTCTCCTCCGCTCGCCCCTTCCACCGTCATTTTCTCTCTACCCACCCTTGCCTCCTTTTCCGCGCAGCTCTCGATTCCCCCCTCTCTTTCGCACCCTCCATGTCATATTCCGCTCCAGGAGTTCCATCATAGCTCCTCACTGTCGCTGGGAGGATGTTTTCTCCTCCGCTCGCCCCTTCCACCATCATTTTCTCTCTACCCACCCTTGCCCCCTTTTCCGCGCAGCTCTCGATTCCCCCCTCTCTTTCGCACCCTCCATGTCATATTCCGCTCCAGGAGTTCCATCATAGCTCCTCACTGTCGCTGGGAGGATGTTTTTTTCCTCCGCTCGCCCCTTCCACCGTCATTTTCTCTCTACCCACCCTTGCCTCCTTCTCCGCGCAGCTCTCGATTCCCCCCTCTCTTTCGCACCCTCCATGTCATATTCCGCTCCAGGAGCTCCATCATAGCTCCTCGCTGTCGCTGGGAGGATGTTTTCTCCTCCGCTCGCCCCTTCCACCGTCATTTTCTCTCTACCCACCCTTGCCTCCTTCTCCGCGCAGCTCTCGATTCCCCCCTCTCTTTCGCACCCTCCATGTCATATTCCGCTCCAGGAGCTCCATCATAGCTCCTTGCTGTCGCTGGGAGGATGTTTTCTCCTCCGCTCGCCCCTTCCACCATCATTTTCTCTCTACCCACCCTTGCCTCCTTCTCCGCGCAGCTCTCGATTCCCCCCTCTCTTTCGCACCCTCCATGTCATATTCCGCTCCAGGAGCTCCATCATAGCTCCTCGCTGTCGCTGGGAGGATGTTTTCTCCTCCGCTCGCCCCTTCCACCGTCATTTTCTCTCTACCCACCCTTGCCTCCTTTTCCGCGCAGCTCTCGATTCCCCCCTCTCTTTCGCACCCTCCATGTCATATTCCGCTCCAGGAGCTCCATCATAGCTCCTCGCTGTCGCTGGGAGGATGTTTTCTCCTCTGCTCGCCCCTTCCACCGTCATTTTCTCTCTACCCACCCTTTCCTCCTTTTCCACGCAGCTCTCGATTCCCCCCTCTCTTTCGCACCCTCCATGTCATATTCCGCTCCAGGAGCTCCATCATAGCTCCTCGCTGTCGCTGGGAGGATGTTTTCTCCTCTGCTCGCCCCTTCCACCGTCATTTTCTCTCTACCCACCCTTTCCTCCTTTTCCACGCAGCTCTCGATTCCCCCCTCTCTTTCGCACCCTCCATGTCATATTCCGCTCCAGGAGCTCCATCATAGCTCCTCGCTGTCGCTGGGAGGATGTTTTCTCCTCCGCTCGCCCCTTCCACCGTCATTTTCTTTCTACCCACCCTTGCCTCCTTTTCCACGCAGCTCTCGATTCCCCCCTCTCTTTCGCACCCTCCATGTCATATTCCGCTCCAGGAGCTCCATCATAGCTCCTCGCTGTTGCTGGGAGGATGTTTTCTCCTCCGCTCGCCCTTCCACCGTCATTTTCTCTCTACCCACACTTGCCTCCTTCTCCGCACAGCTCTCGATTCCCCCCTCTCTTTCGCACCCTCCATGTCATATTCCGCTCCAGGAGCTCCATCATAGCTCCTCGCTGTCGCTGGGAGGATGTTTTCTCCTCCGCTCGCCCCTTCCACCGTCATTTTCTCTCTACCCACCCTTGCCTCCTTTTCCGCGCAGCTCTCGATTCCCCCCTCTCTTTCGCACCCTCCATGTCATATTCCGCTCCAGGAGCTCCATCATAGCTCCTTGCTGTCGCTGGGAGGATGTTTTCTCCTCCGCTCGCCCCTTCCACCGTCATTTTCTCTCTACCCACCCTTGCCTCCTTTTCCGCGCAGCTCTCGATTCCCCCCTCTCTTTCGCACCCTCCATGTCATATTCCGCTCCAGGAGTTCCATCATAGCTCCTCACTGTCGCTGGGAGGATGTTTTCTCCTCCGCTCGCCCCTTCCACCGTCATTTTCTCTCTACCCACCCTTGCCTCCTTCTCCGCGCAGCTCTCGATTCCCCCCTCTCTTTCGCACCCTCCATGTCATATTCCGCTCCAGGAGCTCCATCATAGCTCCTCGCTGTCGCTGGGAGGATGTTTTCTCCTCCGCTCGCCCCTTCCACCGTCATTTTCTCTCTACCCACCCTTGCCTCCTTTTCCGCGCAGCTCTCGATTCCCCCCTCTCTTTCGCACCCTCCATGTCATATTCCGCTCCAGGAGTTCCATCATAGCTCCTCACTGTCGCTGGGAGGAAGTTTTCTCCTCCGCTCGCCCCTTCCACCGTCATTTTCTCTCTACCCACCCTTGCCTCCTTTTCCGCGCAGCTCTCGATTCCCCCCTCTCTTTCGCACCCTCCATGTCATATTCCGCTCCAGGAGCTCCATCATAGCTCCTTGCTGTCGCTGGGAGGATGTTTTCTCCTCCGCTCGCCCCTTCCACCGTCATTTTCTCTCTACCCACCCTTGCCTCCTTTTCCGCGCAGCTCTCGATTCCCCCCTCTCTTTCGCACCCTCCATGTCATATTCCGCTCCAGGAGTTCCATCATAGCTCCTCACTGTCGCTGGGAGGATGTTTTCTCCTCCGCTCGCCCCTTCCACCATCATTTTCTCTCTACCCACCCTTGCCCCCTTTTCCGCGCAGCTCTCGATTCCCCCCTCTCTTTCGCACCCTCCATGTCATATTCCGCTCCAGGAGTTCCATCATAGCTCCTCACTGTCGCTGGGAGGATGTTTTCTCCTCCGCTCGCCCCTTCCACCGTCATTTTCTCTCTACCCACCCTTGCCTCCTTCTCCGCGCAGCTCTCGATTCCCCCCTCTCTTTCGCACCCTCCATGTCATATTCCGCTCCAGGAGCTCCATCATAGCTCCTCGCTGTCGCTGGGAGGATGTTTTCTCCTCCGCTCGCCCCTTCCACCGTCATTTTCTCTCTACCCACCCTTGCCTCCTTCTCCGCGCAGCTCTCGATTCCCCCCTCTCTTTCGCACCCTCCATGTCATATTCCGCTCCAGGAGCTCCATCATAGCTCCTTGCTGTCGCTGGGAGGATGTTTTCTCCTCCGCTCGCCCCTTCCACCATCATTTTCTCTCTACCCACCCTTGCCTCCTTTTCCGCGCAGCTCTCGATTCCCCCCTCTCTTTCGCACCCTCCATGTCATATTCCGCTCCAGGAGTTCCATCATAGCTCCTCACTGTCGCTGGGAGGATGTTTTCTCCTCCGCTCGCCCCTTCCACCATCATTTTCTCTCTACCCACCCTTGCCCCCTTTTCCGCGCAGCTCTCGATTCCCCCCTCTCTTTCGCACCCTCCATGTCATATTCCGCTCCAGGAGTTCCATCATAGCTCCTCACTGTCGCTGGGAGGATGTTTTCTCCTCCGCTCGCCCCTTCCACCGTCATTTTCTCTCTACCCACCCTTGCCTCCTTCTCCGCGCAGCTCTCGATTCCCCCCTCTCTTTCGCACCCTCCATGTCATATTCCGCTCCAGGAGCTCCATCATAGCTCCTCGCTGTCGCTGGGAGGATGTTTTCTCCTCCGCTCGCCCCTTCCACCGTCATTTTCTCTCTACCCACCCTTGCCTCCTTCTCCGCGCAGCTCTCGATTCCCCCCTCTCTTTCGCACCCTCCATGTCATATTCCGCTCCAGGAGCTCCATCATAGCTCTTCGCTGTCGCTGGGAGGATGTTTTCTCCTCTGCTCGCCCCTTCCACCGTCATTTTCTCTCTTCCCACCCTTTCCTCCTTTTCCACGCAGCTCTCGATTCCCCCCTCTCTTTCGCACCCTCCATGTCATATTCCGCTCCAGGAGCTCCATCATAGCTCCTCGCTGTCGCTGGGAGGATGTTTTCTCCTCCGCTCGCCCCTTCCACCGTCATTTTCTTTCTACCCACCCTTGCCTCCTTTTCCACGCAGCTCTCGATTCCCCCCTCTCTTTCGCACCCTCCATGTCATATTCCGCTCCAGGAGCTCCATCATAGCTCCTCGCTGTTGCTGGGAGGATGTTTTCTCCTCCGCTCGCCCTTCCACCGTCATTTTCTCTCTACCCACCCTTGCCTCCTTCTCCGCACAGCTCTCGATTCCCCCCTCTCTTTCGCACCCTCCATGTCATATTCCGCTCCAGGAGCTCCATCATAGCTCCTCGCTGTCTCTGGGAGGATGTTTTCTCCTCCGCTCGTCCCTTCCACCGTCATTTTCTCTCTACCCACCCTTGCCTCCTTTTCCGCGCAGCTCTCGATTCCCCCCTCTCTTTCGCACCCTCCATATCATATTCCGCTCCAGGAGCTCCATCATAGCTCCTTGCTGTCGCTGGGAGGATGTTTTCTCCTCCGCTCGCCCCTTCCACCGTCATTTTCTCTCTACCCACCCTTGCCTCCTTTTCCGCGCAGCTCTCGATTCCCCCCTCTCTTTCGCACCCTCCATGTCATATTCCGCTCCAGGAGTTCCATCATAGCTCCTCACTGTCGCTGGGAGGATGTTTTCTCCTCCGCTCGCCCCTTCCACCGTCATTTTCTCTCTACCCACCCTTGCCTCCTTCTCCGCGCAGCTCTCGATTCCCCCCTCTCTTTCGCACCCTCCATGTCATATTCCGCTCCAGGAGCTCCATCATAGCTCCTCGCTGTCGCTGGGAGGATGTTTTCTCCTCCGCTCGCCCCTTCCACCGTCATTTTCTCTCTACCCACCCTTGCCTCCTTTTCCGCACAGCTCTCGATTCCCCCCTCTCTTTCGCACCCTCCATGTCATATTCCGCTCCAGGAGTTCCATCATAGCTCCTCGCTGTCGCTGGGAGGATGTTTTCTCCTCCGCTCGCCCCTTCCACCGTCATTTTCTCTCTACCCACCCTTGCCTCCTTTTCCGCACAGCTCTCGATTCCCCCCTCTCTTTCGCACCCTCCATGTCATATTCCGCTCCAGGAGTTCCATCATAGCTCCTCACTGTCGCTGGGAGGATGTTTTCTCCTCCGCTCGCCCCTTCCACCATCATTTTCTCTCTACCCACCCTTGCCTCCTTTTCCGCGCAGCTCTCGATTCCCCCCTCTCTTTCGCACCCTCCATGTCATATTTCGCTCCAGGAGTTCCATCATAGCTCCTCACTGTCGCTGGGAGGAAGTTTTCTCCTCCGCTCGCCCCTTCCACCGTCATTTTCTCTCTACCCACCCTTGCCTCCTTTTCCGCGCAGCTCTCGATTCCCCCCTCTCTTTCGCACCCTCCATGTCATATTCCGCTCCAGGAGTTCCATCATAGCTCCTCACTGTCGCTGGGAGGATGTTTTCTCCTCCGCTCGCCCCTTCCACCGTCATTTTCTCTCTACCCACCCTTGCCTCCTTCTCCGCGCAGCTCTCGATTCCCCCCTCTCTTTCGCACCCTCCATGTCATATTCCGCTCCAGGAGCTCCATCATAGCTCTTCGCTGTCGCTGGGAGGATGTTTTCTCCTCCGCTCGCCCCTTCCACCGTCATTTTCTCTCTACCCACCCTTTCCTCCTTTTCCGCGCAGCTCTCGATTCCCCCCTCTCTTTCGCACCCTCCATGTCATATTCCGCTCCAGGAGCTCCATCATAGCTCCTCGCTGTCGCTGGGAGGATGTTTTCTCCTCCGCTCGCCCCTTCCACCGTCATTTTCTCTCTACCCACCCTTGCCTCCTTTTCCGCGCAGCTCTCGATTCCCCCCTCTCTTTCGCACCCTCCATGTCATATTCCGCTCCAGGAGCTCCATCATAGCTCCTCGCTGTCGCTGGGAGGATGTTTTCTCCTCCGCTCGCCCCTTCCACCGTCATTTTCTCTCTACCCACCCTTGCCTCCTTCTCCGCGCAGCTCTCAATTCCCCCCTCTCTTTCGCACCCTCCATGTCATATTCCGCTCCAGGAGCTCCATCATAGCTCCTCGCTGTCGCTGGGAGGATGTTTTCTCCTCCGCTCGCCCCTTCCACCGTCATTTTCTCTCTACCCACCCTTGCCTCCTTTTCCGCGTAGCTCTCGATTCCCCCCTCTCTTTCGCACCCTCCATGTCATATTCCGCTCCAGGAGTTCCATCATAGCTCCTCACTGTCGCTGGGAGGATGTTTTCTCCTCCGCTCGCCCCTTCCACCGTCATTTTCTCTCTACCCACCCTTGCCTCCTTTTCCGCGCAGCTCTCGATTCCCCCCTCTCTTTCGCACCCTCCATGTCATATTCCGCTCCAGGAGTTCCATCATAGCTCCTCACTGTCGCTGGGAGGAAGTTTTCTCCTCCGCTTGCCCCTTCCACCGTCATTTTCTCTCTACCCACCCTTGCCTCCTTTTCCGCGCAGCTCTCGATTCCCCCCTCTCTTTCGCACCCTCCATGTCATATTCCGCTCCAGGAGCTCCATCATAGCTCCTTGCTGTCGCTGGGAGGATGTTTTCTCCTCCGCTCGCCCCTTCCACCGTCATTTTCTCTCTACCCACCCTTGCCTCCTTTTCCGCGCAGCTCTCGATTCCCCCCTCTCTTTCGCACCCTCCATGTCATATTCCGCTCCAGGAGTTCCATCATAGCTCCTCACTGTCGCTGGGAGGATGTTTTCTCCTCCACTCGCCCCTTCCACCGTCATTTTCTCTCTACCCACCCTTGCCTCCTTTTCCGCGCAGCTCTCGATTCCCCCCTCTCTTTCGCACCCTCCATGTCATATTCCGCTCCAGGAGCTCCATCATAGCTCCTCGCTGTCGCTGGGAGGATGTTTTCTCCTCCGCTCGCCCCTTCCACCGTCATTTTCTCTCTACCCACCCTTGCCTCCTTTTCCGCGCAGCTCTCGATTCCCCCCTCTCTTTCGCACCCTCAATGTCATATTCCGCTCCAGGAGTTCCATCATAGCTCCTCACTGTCGCTGGGAGGATGTTTTCTCCTCCGCTCGCCCCTTCCACCGTCATTTTCTCTCTACCCACCCTTGCCTCCTTTTCCGCGCAGCTCTCGATTCCCCCCTCTCTTTCGCACCCTCCATGTCATATTCCGCTCCAGGAGCTCCATCATAGCTCCTTGCTGTCGCTGGGAGGATGTTTTCTCCTCCGCTCGCCCCTTCCACCGTCATTTTCTCTCTACCCACCCTTGCCTCCTTTTCCGCGCAGCTCTCGATTCCCCCCTCTCTTTCGCACCCTCCATGTCATATTCCGCTCCAGGAGTTCCATCATAGCTCCTCACTGTCGCTGGGAGGATGTTTTCTCCTCCGCTCGCCCCTTCCACCGTCATTTTCTCTCTACCCACCCTTGCCTCCTTTTCCGCGCAGCTCTCGATTCCCCCCTCTCTTTCGCACCCTCCATGTCATATTCCGCTCCAGGAGTTCCATCATAGCTCCTCACTGTCGCTGGGAGGATGTTTTCTCCTCCGCTCGCCCCTTCCACCATCATTTTCTCTCTACCCACCCTTGCCTCCTTTTCCGCGCAGCTCTCGATTCCCCCCTCTCTTTCGCACCCTCCATGTCATATTTCGCTCCAGGAGTTCCATCATAGCTCCTCACTGTCGCTGGGAGGAAGTTTTCTCCTCCGCTCGCCCCTTCCACCGTCATTTTCTCTCTACCCACCCTTGCCTCCTTTTCCGCGCAGCTCTCGATTCCCCCCTCTCTTTCGCACCCTCCATGTCATATTCCGCTCCAGGAGTTCCATCATAGCTCCTCACTGTCGCTGGGAGGATGTTTTCTCCTCCGCTCGCCCCTTCCACCGTCATTTTCTCTCTACCCACCCTTGCCTCCTTCTCCGCGCAGCTCTCGATTCCCCCCTCTCTTTCGCACCCTCCATGTCATATTCCGCTCCAGGAGCTCCATCATAGCTCTTCGCTGTCGCTGGGAGGATGTTTTCTCCTCCGCTCGCCCCTTCCACCGTCATTTTCTCTCTACCCACCCTTTCCTCCTTTTCCGCGCAGCTCTCGATTCCCCCCTCTCTTTCGCACCCTCCATGTCATATTCCGCTCCAGGAGCTCCATCATAGCTCCTCGCTGTCGCTGGGAGGATGTTTTCTCCTCCGCTCGCCCCTTCCACCGTCATTTTCTCTCTACCCACCCTTGCCTCCTTTTCCGCGCAGCTCTCGATTCCCCCCTCTCTTTCGCACCCTCCATGTCATATTCCGCTCCAGGAGCTCCATCATAGCTCCTCGCTGTCGCTGGGAGGATGTTTTCTCCTCCGCTCGCCCCTTCCACCGTCATTTTCTCTCTACCCACCCTTGCCTCCTTTTCCGCGCAGCTCTCGATTCCCCCCTCTCTTTCGCACCCTCCATGTCATATTCCGCTCCAGGAGTTCCATCATAGCTCCTCACTGTCGCTGGGAGGATGTTTTCTCCTCCGCTCGCCCCTTCCACCGTCATTTTCTCTCTACCCACCCTTGCCTCCTTTTCCGCGCAGCTCTCGATTCCCCCCTCTCTTTCGCACCCTCCATGTCATATTCCGCTCCAGGAGCTCCATCATAGCTCCTCGCTGTCGCTGGGAGGATGTTTTCTCCTCCGCTCGCCCCTTCCACCGTCATTTTCTCTCTACCCACCCTTGCCTCCTTTTCCGCGCAGCTCTCGATTCCCCCCTCTCTTTCGCACCCTCAATGTCATATTCTGCTCCAGGAGTTCCATCATAGCTCCTCACTGTCGCTGGGAGGATGTTTTCTCCTCCGCTCGCCCCTTCCACCGTCATTTTCTCTCTACCCACCCTTGCCTCCTTTTCCGCGCAGCTCTCGATTCCCCCCTCTCTTTCGCACCCTCCATGTCATATTCCGCTCCAGGAGCTCCATCATAGCTCCTTGCTGTCGCTGGGAGGATGTTTTCTCCTCCGCTCGCCCCTTCCACCGTCATTTTCTCTCTACCCACCCTTGCCTCCTTTTCCGCGCAGCTCTCGATTTCCCCCTCTCTTTCGCACCCTCCATGTCATATTCCGCTCCAGGAGTTCCATCATAGCTCCTCACTGTCGCTGGGAGGATGTTTTCTCCTCCGCTCGCCCCTTCCACCGTCATTTTCTCTCTACCCACCCTTGCCTCCTTTTCCGCGCAGCTCTCGATTCCCCCCTCTCTTTCGCACCCTCCATGTCATATTCCGCTCCAGGAGCTCCATCATAGCTCCTCGCTGTCGCTGGGAGGATGTTTTCTCCTCCGCTCGCCCCTTCCACCGTCATTTTCTCTCTACCCACCCTTGCCTCCTTTTCCGCGCAGCTCTCGATTCCCCCCTCTCTTTCGCACCCTCCATGTCATATTCCGCTCCAGGAGCTCCATCATAGCTCCTCGCTGTCGCTGGGAGGATGTTTTCTCCTCCGCTCGCCCCTTCCACCGTCATTTTCTCTCTACCCACCCTTGCCTCCTTTTCCGCGCAGCTCTCGATTCCCCCCTCTCTTTCGCACCCTCAATGTCATATTCCGCTCCAGGAGTTCCATCATAGCTCCTCACTGTCGCTGGGAGGATGTTTTCTCCTCCGCTCGCCCCTTCCACCGTCATTTTCTCTCTACCCACCCTTGCCTCCTTTTCCGCGCAGCTCTCGATTCCCCCCTCTCTTTCGCACCCTCCATGTCATATTCCGCTCCAGGAGTTCCATCATAGCTCCTCACTGTCGCTGGGAGGAAGTTTTCTCCTCCGCTCGCCCCTTCCACCGTCATTTTCTCTCTACCCACCCTTGCCTCCTTTTCCGCGCAGCTCTCGATTCCCCCCTCTCTTTCGCACCCTCCATGTCATATTCCGCTCCAGGAGCTCCATCATAGCTCCTTGCTGTCGCTGGGAGGATGTTTTCTCCTCCGCTCGCCCCTTCCACCGTCATTTTCTCTCTACCCACCCTTGCCTCCTTTTCCGCGCAGCTCTCGATTCCCCCCTCTCTTTCGCACCCTCCATGTCATATTCCGCTCCAGGAGCTCCATCATAGCTCCTCGCTGTCGCTGGGAGGATGTTTTCTCCTCCGCTCGCCCCTTCCACCGTCATTTTCTCTCTACCCACCCTTGCCTCCTTTTCCGCGTAGCTCTCGATTACCCCCTCTCTTTCGCACCCTCCATGTCATATTCCGCTCCAGGAGTTCCATCATAGCTCCTCACTGTCGCTGGGAGGATGTTTTCTCCTCCGCTCGCCCCTTCCACCGTCATTTTCTCTCTACCCACCCTTGCCTCCTTTTCCGCGCAGCTCTCGATTCCCCCCTCTCTTTCGCACCCTCCATGTCATATTCCGCTCCAGGAGTTCCATCATAGCTCCTCACTGTCGCTGGGAGGATGTTTTCTCCTCCGCTCGCCCCTTCCACCGTCATTTTCTCTCTACCCACCCTTGCCTCCTTTTCCGCGCAGCTCTCGATTCCCCCCTCTCTTTCGCACCCTCCATGTCATATTCCGCTCCAGGAGCTCCATCATAGCTCCTCGCTGTCGCTGGGAGGATGTTTTCTCCTCCGCTCGCCCCTTCCACCGTCATTTTCTCTCTACCCACCCTTGCCTCCTTTTCCGCGCAGCTCTCGATTCCCCCCTCTCTTTCGCACCCTCCATGTCATATTCCGCTCCAGGAGCTCCATCATAGCTCCTCGCTGTCGCTGGGAGGATGTTTTCTCCTCCGCTCGCCCCTTCCACCGTCATTTTCTCTCTACCCACCCTTGCCTCCTTTTCCGCGCAGCTCTCGATTCCCCCCTCTCTTTCGCACCCTCAATGTCATATTCCGCTCCAGGAGTTCCATCATAGCTCCTCACTGTCGCTGGGAGGATGTTTTCTCCTCCGCTCGCCCCTTCCACCGTCATTTTCTCTCTACCCACCCTTGCCTCCTTTTCCGCGCAGCTCTCGATTCCCCCCTCTCTTTCGCACCCTCCATGTCATATTCCGCTCCAGGAGTTCCATCATAGCTCCTCACTGTCGCTGGGAGGAAGTTTTCTCCTCCGCTCGCCCCTTCCACCGTCATTTTCTCTCTACCCACCCTTGCCTCCTTTTCCGCGCAGCTCTCGATTCCCCCCTCTCTTTCGCACCCTCCATGTCATATTCCGCTCCAGGAGCTCCATCATAGCTCCTTGCTGTCGCTGGGAGGATGTTTTCTCCTCCGCTCGCCCCTTCCACCGTCATTTTCTCTCTACCCACCCTTGCCTCCTTTTCCGCGCAGCTCTCGATTCCCCCCTCTCTTTCGCACCCTCCATGTCATATTCCGCTCCAGGAGCTCCATCATAGCTCCTCGCTGTCGCTGGGAGGATGTTTTCTCCTCCGCTCGCCCCTTCCACCGTCATTTTCTCTCTACCCACCCTTGCCTCCTTTTCCGCGTAGCTCTCGATTACCCCCTCTCTTTCGCACCCTCCATGTCATATTCCGCTCCAGGAGTTCCATCATAGCTCCTCACTGTCGCTGGGAGGATGTTTTCTCCTCCGCTCGCCCCTTCCACCGTCATTTTCTCTCTACCCACCCTTGCCTCCTTTTCCGCGCAGCTCTCGATTCCCCCCTCTCTTTCGCACCCTCCATGTCATATTCCGCTCCAGGAGCTCCATCATAGCTCCTTGCTGTCGCTGGGAGGATGTTTTCTCCTCCGCTCGCCCCTTCCACCGTCATTTTCTCTCTACCCACCCTTGCCTCCTTTTCCGCGCAGCTCTCGATTCCCCCCTCTCTTTCGCACCCTCCATGTCATATTCCGCTCCAGGAGTTCCATCATAGCTCCTCACTGTCGCTGGGAGGATGTTTTCTCCTCCGCTCGCCCCTTCCACCGTCATTTTCTCTCTACCCACCCTTGCCTCCTTTTCCGCGCAGCTCTCGATTCCCCCCTCTCTTTCGCACCCTCCATGTCATATTCCGCTCCAGGAGCTCCATCATAGCTCCTCGCTGTCGCTGGGAGGATGTTTTCTCCTCCGCTCGCCCCTTCCACCGTCATTTTCTCTCTACCCACCCTTGCCTCCTTTTCCGCGCAGCTCTCGATTCCCCCCTCTCTTTCGCACCCTCAATGTCATATTCCGCTCCAGGAGTTCCATCATAGCTCCTCACTGTCGCTGGGAGGATGTTTTCTCCTCCGCTCGCCCCTTCCACCGTCATTTTCTCTCTACCCACCCTTGCCTCCTTTTCCGCGCAGCTCTCGATTCCCCCCTCTCTTTCGCACCCTCCATGTCATATTCCGCTCCAGGAGCTCCATCATAGCTCCTCGCTGTCGCTGGGAGGATGTTTTCTCCTCCGCTCGCCCCTTCCACCGTCATTTTCTCTCTACCCACCCTTGCCTCCTTTTCCGCGCAGCTCTCGATTCCCCCCTCTCTTTCGCACCCTCAATGTCATATTCCGCTCCAGGAGTTCCATCATAGCTCCTCACTGTCGCTGGGAGGATGTTTTCTCCTCCGCTCGCCCCTTCCACCGTCATTTTCTCTCTACCCACCCTTGCCTCCTTTTCCGCGCAGCTCTCGATTCCCCCCTCTCTTTCGCACCCTCCATGTCATATTCCGCTCCAGGAGTTCCATCATAGCTCCTCACTGTCGCTGGGAGGAAGTTTTCTCCTCCGCTCGCCCCTTCCACCGTCATTTTCTCTCTACCCACCCTTGCCTCCTTTTCCGCGCAGCTCTCGATTCCCCCCTCTCTTTCGCACCCTCCATGTCATATTCCGCTCCAGGAGCTCCATCATAGCTCCTTGCTGTCGCTGGGAGGATGTTTTCTCCTCCGCTCGCCCCTTCCACCGTCATTTTCTCTCTACCCACCCTTGCCTCCTTTTCCGCGCAGCTCTCGATTCCCCCCTCTCTTTCGCACCCTCCATGTCATATTCCGCTCCAGGAGCTCCATCATAGCTCCTCGCTGTCGCTGGGAGGATGTTTTCTCCTCCGCTCGCCCCTTCCACCGTCATTTTCTCTCTACCCACCCTTGCCTCCTTTTCCGCGTAGCTCTCGATTCCCCCCTCTCTTTCGCACCCTCCATGTCATATTCCGCTCCAGGAGTTCCATCATAGCTCCTCACTGTCGCTGGGAGGATGTTTTCTCCTCCGCTCGCCCCTTCCACCGTCATTTTCTCTCTACCCACCCTTGCCTCCTTTTCCGCGCAGCTCTCGATTCCCCCCTCTCTTTCGCACCCTCAATGTCATATTCCGCTCCAGGAGTTCCATCATAGCTCCTCACTGTCGCTGGGAGGATGTTTTCTCCTCCGCTCGCCCCTTCCACCGTCATTTTCTCTCTACCCACCCTTGCCTCCTTTTCCGCGCAGCTCTCGATTCCCCCCTCTCTTTCGCACCCTCCATGTCATATTCCGCTCCAGGAGTTCCATCATAGCTCCTCACTGTCGCTGGGAGGAAGTTTTCTCCTCCGCTCGCCCCTTCCACCGTCATTTTCTCTCTACCCACCCTTGCCTCCTTTTCCGCGCAGCTCTCGATTCCCCCCTCTCTTTCGCACCCTCCATGTCATATTCCGCTCCAGGAGCTCCATCATAGCTCCTTGCTGTCGCTGGGAGGATGTTTTCTCCTCCGCTCGCCCCTTCCACCGTCATTTTCTCTCTACCCACCCTTGCCTCCTTTTCCGCGCAGCTCTCGATTCCCCCCTCTCTTTCGCACCCTCCATGTCATATTCCGCTCCAGGAGTTCCATCATAGCTCCTCACTGTCGCTGGGAGGATGTTTTCTCCTCCGCTCGCCCCTTCCACCATCATTTTCTCTCTACCCACCCTTGCCCCCTTTTCCGCGCAGCTCTCGATTCCCCCCTCTCTTTCGCACCCTCCATGTCATATTCCGCTCCAGGAGTTCCATCATAGCTCCTCACTGTCGCTGGGAGGATGTTTTCTCCTCCGCTCGCCCCTTCCACCGTCATTTTCTCTCTACCCACCCTTGCCTCCTTCTCCGCGCAGCTCTCGATTCCCCCCTCTCTTTCGCACCCTCCATGTCATATTCCGCTCCAGGAGCTCCATCATAGCTCCTCGCTGTCGCTGGGAGGATGTTTTCTCCTCCGCTCGCCCCTTCCACCGTCATTTTCTCTCTACCCACCCTTGCCTCCTTCTCCGCGCAGCTCTCGATTCCCCCCTCTCTTTCGCACCCTCCATGTCATATTCCGCTCCAGGAGCTCCATCATAGCTCCTTGCTGTCGCTGGGAGGATGTTTTCTCCTCCGCTCGCCCCTTCCACCATCATTTTCTCTCTACCCACCCTTGCCTCCTTTTCCGCGCAGCTCTCGATTCCCCCCTCTCTTTTGCACCCTCCATGTCATATTCCGCTCCAGGAGCTCCATCATAGCTCCTCGCTGTCGCTGGGAGGATGTTTTCTCCTCCGCTCGCCCCTTCCACCGTCATTTTCTCTCTACCCACCCTTGCCTCCTTTTCCGCGCAGCTCTCGATTCCCCCCTCTCTTTCGCACCCTCCATGTCATATTCCGCTCCAGGAGCTCCATCATAGCTCCTCGCTGTCGCTGGGAGGATGTTTTCTCCTCCGCTCGCCCCTTCCACCGTCATTTTCTTTCTACCCACCCTTGCCTCCTTTTCCACGCAGCTCTCGATTCCCCCCTCTCTTTCGCACCCTCCATGTCATATTCCGCTCCAGGAGCTCCATCATAGCTCCTCGCTGTTGCTGGGAGGATGTTTTCTCCTCCGCTCGCCCCTTCCACCGTCATTTTCTCTCTACCCACCCTTGCCTCCTTCTCCGCACAGCTCTCGATTCCCCCCTCTCTTTCGCACCCTCCATGTCATATTCCGCTCCAGGAGCTCCATCATAGCTCCTCGCTGTCGCTGGGAGGATGTTTTCTCCTCTGCTCGCCCCTTCCACCGTCATTTTCTCTCTACCCACCCTTTCCTCCTTTTCCGCGCAGCTCTCGATTCCCCCCTCTCTTTCGCACCCTCCATGTCATATTCCGCTCCAGGAGCTCCATCATAGCTCCTCGCTGTCGCTGGGAGGATGTTTTCTCCTCCGCTCGCCCCTTCCACCGTCATTTTCTTTCTACCCACCCTTGCCTCCTTTTCCACGCAGCTCTCGATTCCCCCCTCTCTTTCGCACCCTCCATGTCATATTCCGCTCCAGGAGCTCCATCATAGCTCCTCGCTGTTGCTGGGAGGATGTTTTCTCCTCCGCTCGCCCTTCCACCGTCATTTTCTCTCTACCCACCCTTGCCTCCTTCTCCGCACAGCTCTCGATTCCCCCCTCTCTTTCGCACCCTCCATGTCATATTCCGCTCCAGGAGCTCCATCATAGCTCCTCGCTGTCGCTGGGAGGATGTTTTCTCCTCTGCTCTCCCCTTCCACCGTCATTTTCTCTCTACCCACCCTTGCCTCCTTCTCCGCGCAGCTCTCAATTCCCCCCTCTCTTTCGCACCCTCCATGTCATATTCCGCTCCAGGAGCTCCATCATAGCTCCTCGCTGTCGCTGGGAGGATGTTTTCTCCTCCGCTCGCCCCTTCCACCGTCATTTTCTCTCTACCCACCCTTGCCTCCTTCTCCGCGCAGCTCTCGATTCCCCCCTCTCTTTCAAACCCTCCATGTCATATTCCGCTCCAGGAGCTCCATCATAGCTCCTCGCTGTCGCTGGGAGGATGTTTTCTCCTCTGCTCGCCCCTTCCACCGTCATTTTCTCTCTACCCACCCTTTCCTCCTTTTCCGCGCAGCTCTCGATTCCCCCCTCTCTTTCGCACCCTCCATGTCATATTCCGCTCCAGGAGCTCCATCATAGCTCCTCGCTGTCGCTGGGAGGATGTTTTCTCCTCCGCTCGCCCCTTCCACCGTCATTTTCTCTCTACCCACCCTTGCCTCCTTTTCCACGCAGCTCTCGATTCCCCCCTCTCTTTCGCACCCTCCATGTCATATTCCGCTCCAGGAGCTCCATCATAGCTCCTCGCTGTCGCTGGGAGGATGTTTACTCCTCTGCTCGCCCCTTCCACCGTCATTTTCTCTCTACCCACCCTTTCCTCCTTTTCCGCGCAGCTCTCGATTCCCCCCTCTCTTTCGCACCCTCCATGTCATATTCCGCTCCAGGAGCTCCATCATAGCTCCTTGCTGTCGCTGGGAGGACGTTTTCTCCTCCGCTCGCCCCTTCCACCGTCATTTTCTCTCTACCCACCCTTGCCTCCTTTTCCGCGCAGCTCTCTATTCCCCCCTCTCTTTCGCACCCTCCATGTCATATTCCGCTCCAGGAGTTCCATCATAGCTCCTCACTGTCGCTGGGAGGATGTTTTCTCCTCCGCTCGCCCCTTCCACCGTCATTTTCTCTCTACCCACCCTTGCCTCCTTTTCCGCGCAGCTCTCGATTCCCCCCTCTCTTTCGCACCCTCCATGTCATATTCCGCTCCAGGAGTTCCATCATAGCTCCTCACTGTCGCTGGGAGGAATTTTTCTCCTCCGCTTGCCCCTTCCACCGTCATTTTCTCTCTACCCACCCTTGCCTCCTTTTCCGCGCAGCTCTCGATTCCCCCCTCTCTTTCGCACCCTCCATGTCATATTCCGCTCCAGGAGCTCCATCATAGCTCCTTGCTGTCGCTGGGAGGATGTTTTCTCCTCCGCTCGCCCCTTCCACCGTCATTTTCTCTCTACCCACCCTTGCCTCCTTTTCCGCGCAGCTCTCGATTCCCCCCTCTCTTTCGCACCCTCCATGTCATATTCCGCTCCAGGAGTTCCATCATAGCTCCTCACTGTCGCTGGGAGGATGTTTTCTCCTCCGCTCGCCCCTTCCACCGTCATTTTCTCTCTACCCACCCTTGCCTCCTTTTCCGCGCAGCTCTCGATTCCCCCCTCTCTTTCGCACCCTCCATGTCATATTCCGCTCCAGGAGCTCCATCATAGCTCCTCGCTGTCGCTGGGAGGATGTTTTCTCCTCCGCTCGCCCCTTCCACCGTCATTTTCTCTCTACCCACCCTTGCCTCCTTTTCCGCGCAGCTCTCGATTCCCCCCTCTCTTTCGCACCCTCAATGTCATATTCCGCTCCAGGAGATCCATCATAGCTCCTCACTGTCGCTGGGAGGATGTTTTCTCCTCCGCTCGCCCCTTCCACCGTCATTTTCTCTCTACCCACCCTTGCCTCCTTCTCCGCACAGCTCTCGATTCCCCCCTCTCTTTCGCACCCTCCATGTCATATTCCGCTCCAGGAGCTCCATCATAGTTCCTCGCTGTCGCTGGGAGGATGTTTTCTCCTCTGCTCGCCCCTTCCACCGTCATTTTCTCTCTACCCACCCTTTCCTCCTTTTCCGCGCAGCACTCGATTCCCCCCTCTCTTTCGCACCCTCCATGTCATATTCCGCTCCAGGAGCTCCATCATAGCTCCTCGCTGTCGCTGGGAGGATGTTTTCTCCTCCGCTCGCCCCTTCCACCGTCATTTTCTTTCTACCCACCCTTGCCTCCTTTTCCACGCAGCTCTCGATTCCCCCCTCTCTTTCGCACCCTCCATGTCATATTCCGCTCCAGGAGCTCCATCATAGCTCCTCGCTGTTGCTGGGAGGATGTTTTCTCCTCCGCTCGCCCCTTCCACCGTCATTTTCTCTCTACCCACCCTTGCCTCCTTCTCCGCACAGCTCTCGTTCCCCCCCTCTCTTTCGCACCCTCCATGTCATATTCCGCTCCAGGAGCTCCATCATAGCTCCTCGCTGTCGCTGGGAGGATGTTTTCTCCTCTGCTCGCCCCTTCCACCGTCATTTTCTCTCTACCCACCCTTTCCTCCTTTTCCGCGCAGCTCTCGATTCCCCCCTCTCTTTCGCACCCTCCATGTCATATTCCGCTCCAGGAGCTCCATCATAGCTCCTCGCTGTCGCTGGGAGGATGTTTTCTCCTCCGCTCGCCCCTTCCACCGTCATTTTCTTTCTACCCACCCTTGCCTCCTTTTCCACGCAGCTCTCGATTCCCCCCTCTCTTTCGCACCCTCCATGTCATATTCCGCTCCAGGAGCTCCATCATAGCTCCTCGCTGTTGCTGGGAGGATGTTTTCTCCTCCGCTCGCCCTTCCACCGTCATTTTCTCTCTACCCACCCTTGCCTCCTTCTCCGCACAGCTCTCGATTCCCCCCTCTCTTTCGCACCCTCCATGTCATATTCCGCTCCAGGAGCTCCATCATAGCTCCTCGCTGTCGCTGGGAGGATGTTTTCTCCTCTGCTCTCCCCTTCCACCGTCATTTTCTCTCTACCCACCCTTTCCTCCTTTTCCGCGCAGCTCTCGATTCCCCCCTCTCTTGCGCACCCTCCATGTCATATTCCGCTCCAGGAGCTCCATCATAGCTCCTCGCTGTCGCTGGGAGGATGTTTTCTCCTCCGCTCGCCCCTTCCACCGTCATTTTCTCTCTACCCACCCTTTCCTCCTTTTCCGCGCAGCTCTCGATTCCCCCCTCTCTTTCGCACCCTCCATGTCATATTCCGCTCCAGGAGCTCCATCATAGCTCCTCGCTGTCGCTGGGAGGATGTTTTCTCCTCCGCTCGCCCCTTCCACCGTCATTTTCTCTCTACCCACCCTTGCCTCCTTTTCCGCGCAGCTCTCGATTCCCCCCTCTCTTTCGCACCCTCCATGTCATATTCCGCTCCAGGAGCTCCATCATAGCTCCTCGCTGTCGCTGGGAGGATGTTTTCTCCTCCGCTCGCCCCTTCCACCGTCATTTTCTCTCTACCCACCCTTGCCTCCTTCTCCGCGCAGCTCTCAATTCCCCCCTCTCTTTCGCACCCTCCATGTCATATTCCGCTCCAGGAGCTCCATCATAGCTCCTCGCTGTCGCTGGGAGGATGTTTTCTCCTCCGCTCGCCCCTTCCACCGTCATTTTCTCTCTACCCACCCTTGCCTCCTTCTCCGCGCAGCTCTCGATTCCCCCCTCTCTTTCAAACCCTCCATGTCATATTCCGCTCCAGGAGCTCCATCATAGCTCCTCGCTGTCGCTGGGAGGATGTTTTCTCCTCTGCTCGCCCCTTCCACCGTCATTTTCTCTCTACCCACCCTTTCCTCCTTTTCCGCGCAGCTCTCGATTCCCCCCTCTCTTTCGCACCCTCCATGTCATATTCCGCTCCAGGAGCTCCATCATAGCTCCTCGCTGTCGCTAGGAGGATGTTTTCTCCTCCGCTCGCCCCTTCCACCGTCATTTTCTCTCTACCCACCCTTGCCTCCTTTTCCACGCAGCTCTCGATTCCCCCCTCTCTTTCGCACCCTCCATGTCATATTCCGCTCCAGGAGCTCCATCATAGCTCCTCGCTGTCGCTGGGAGGATGTTTACTCCTCTGCTCGCCCCTTCCACCGTCATTTTCTCTCTACCCACCCTTTCCTCCTTTTCCGCGCAGCTCTCGATTCCCCCCTCTCTTTCGCACCCTCCATGTCATATTCCGCTCCAGGAGCTCCATCATAGCTCCTTGCTGTCGCTGGGAGGACGTTTTCTCCTCCGCTCGCCCCTTCCACCGTCATTTTCTCTCTACCCACCCTTGCCTCCTTTTCCGCGCAGCTCTCTATTCCCCCCTCTCTTTCGCACCCTCCATGTCATATTCCGCTCCAGGAGTTCCATCATAGCTCCTCACTGTCGCTGGGAGGATGTTTTCTCCTCCGCTCGCCCCTTCCACCGTCATTTTCTCTCTACCCACCCTTGCCTCCTTTTCCGCGCAGCTCTCGATTCCCCCCTCTCTTTCGCACCCTCCATGTCATATTCCGCTCCAGGAGTTCCATCATAGCTCCTCACTGTCGCTGGGAGGAATTTTTCTCCTCCGCTTGCCCCTTCCACCGTCATTTTCTCTCTACCCACCCTTGCCTCCTTTTCCGCGCAGCTCTCGATTCCCCCCTCTCTTTCGCACCCTCCATGTCATATTCCGCTCCAGGAGCTCCATCATAGCTCCTTGCTGTCGCTGGGAGGATGTTTTCTCCTCCGCTCGCCCCTTCCACCGTCATTTTCTCTCTACCCACCCTTGCCTCCTTTTCCGCGCAGCTCTCGATTCCCCCCTCTCTTTCGCACCCTCCATGTCATATTCCGCTCCAGGAGTTCCATCATAGCTCCTCACTGTCGCTGGGAGGATGTTTTCTCCTCCGCTCGCCCCTTCCACCGTCATTTTCTCTCTACCCACCCTTGCCTCCTTTTCCGCGCAGCTCTCGATTCCCCCCTCTCTTTCGCACCCTCCATGTCATATTCCGCTCCAGGAGCTCCATCATAGCTCCTCGCTGTCGCTGGGAGGATGTTTTCTCCTCCGCTCGCCCCTTCCACCGTCATTTTCTCTCTACCCACCCTTGCCTCCTTTTCCGCGCAGCTCTCGATTCCCCCCTCTCTTTCGCACCCTCAATGTCATATTCCGCTCCAGGAGATCCATCATAGCTCCTCACTGTCGCTGGGAGGATGTTTTCTCCTCCGCTCGCCCCTTCCACCGTCATTTTCTCTCTACCCACCCTTGCCTCCTTCTCCGCACAGCTCTCGATTCCCCCCTCTCTTTCGCACCCTCCATGTCATATTCCGCTCCAGGAGCTCCATCATAGTTCCTCGCTGTCGCTGGGAGGATGTTTTCTCCTCTGCTCGCCCCTTCCACCGTCATTTTCTCTCTACCCACCCTTTCCTCCTTTTCCGCGCAGCACTCGATTCCCCCCTCTCTTTCGCACCCTCCATGTCATATTCCGCTCCAGGAGCTCCATCATAGCTCCTCGCTGTCGCTGGGAGGATGTTTTCTCCTCCGCTCGCCCCTTCCACCGTCATTTTCTTTCTACCCACCCTTGCCTCCTTTTCCACGCAGCTCTCGATTCCCCCCTCTCTTTCGCACCCTCCATGTCATATTCCGCTCCAGGAGCTCCATCATAGCTCCTCGCTGTTGCTGGGAGGATGTTTTCTCCTCCGCTCGCCCCTTCCACCGTCATTTTCTCTCTACCCACCCTTGCCTCCTTCTCCGCACAGCTCTCGTTCCCCCCCTCTCTTTCGCACCCTCCATGTCATATTCCGCTCCAGGAGCTCCATCATAGCTCCTCGCTGTCGCTGGGAGGATGTTTTCTCCTCTGCTCGCCCCTTCCACCGTCATTTTCTCTCTACCCACCCTTTCCTCCTTTTCCGCGCAGCTCTCGATTCCCCCCTCTCTTGCGCACCCTCCATGTCATATTCCGCTCCAGGAGCTCCATCATAGCTCCTCGCTGTCGCTGGGAGGATGTTTTCTCCTCCGCTCGCCCCTTCCACCGTCATTTTCTCTCTACCCACCCTTGCCTCCTTTTCCGCGCAGCTCTCGATTCCCCCCTCTCTTTCGCACCCTCCATGTCATATTCCGCTCCAGGAGTTCCATCATAGCTCCTCACTGTCGCTGGGAGGATGTTTTCTCCTCCGCTCGCCCCTTCCACCGTCATTTTCTCTCTACCCACCCTTGCCTCCTTCTCCGCGCAGCTCTCGATTCCCCCCTCTCTTTCGCACCCTCCATGTCATATTCCGCTCCAGGAGCTCCATCATAGCTCTTCGCTGTCGCTGGGAGGATGTTTTCTCCTCCGCTCGCCCCTTCCACCGTCATTTTCTCTCTACCCACCCTTTCCTCCTTTTCCGCGCAGCTCTCGATTCCCCCCTATCTTTCGCACCCTCCATGTCATATTCCGCTCCAGGAGCTCCATCATAGCTCCTCGCTGTCGCTGGGAGGATGTTTTCTCCTCCGCTCGCCCCTTCCACCATCATTTTCTCTCTACCCACCCTTGCCTCCTTTTCCGCGCAGCTCTCGATTCCCCCCTCTCTTTCGCACCCTCCATGTCATATTCCGCTCCAGGAGCTCCATCATAGCTCCTCGCTGTCGCTGGGAGGATGTTTTCTCCTCCGCTCGCCCCTTCCACCGTCATTTTCTCTCTACCCACCCTTGCCTCCTTCTCCGCGCAGCTCTCAATTCCCCCCTCTCTTTCGCACCCTCCATGTCATATTCCGCTCCAGGAGCTCCATCATAGCTCCTCGCTGTCGCTGGGAGGATGTTTTCTCCTCCGCTCGCCCCTTCCACCGTCATTTTCTCTCTACCCACCCTTGCCTCCTTCTCCGCGCAGCTCTCGATTCCCCCCTCTCTTTCGAACCCTCCATGTCATATTCCGCTCCAGGAGCTCCATCATAGCTCCTCGCTGTCGCTGGGAGGATGTTTTCTCCTCTGCTCGCCCCTTCCACCGTCATTTTCTCTCTACCCACCCTTTCCTCCTTTTCCGCGCAGCTCTCGATTCCCCCCTCTCTTTCGCACCCTCCATGTCATATTCCGCTCCAGGAGCTCCATCATAGCTCCTCGCTGTCGCTGGGAGGATGTTTTCTCCTCCGCTCGCCCCTTCCACCGTCATTTTCTTTCTACCCACCCTTGCCTCCTTTTCCACGCAGCTCTCGATTCCACCCTCTCTTTCGCACCCTCCATGTCATATTCCGCTCCAGGAGCTCCATCATAGCTCCTCGCTGTCGCTGGGAGGATGTTTTCTCCTCTGCTCGCCCCTTCCACCGTCATTTTCTTTCTACCCACCCTTTCCTCCTTTTCCGCGCAGCTCTCGATTCCCCCCTCTCTTTCGCACCCTCCATGTCATATTCCGCTCCAGGAGTTCCATCATAGCTCCTCACTGTCGCTGGGAGGAAGTTTTCTCCTCCGCTCGCCCCTTCCACCGTCATTTTCTCTCTACCCACCCTTGCCTCCTTTTCCGCGCAGCTCTCGATTCCCCCTTCTCTTTCGCACCCTCCATGTCATATTCCGCTCCAGGAGCTCCATCATAGCTCCTCGCTGTCGCTGGGAGGATGTTTTCTCCTCCGCTCGCCCCTTCCACCGTCATTTTCTCTCTACCCACCCTTGCCTCCTTTTCCGCGCAGCTCTCAAATCCCCCCTCTCTTTCGCACCCTCCATGTCATATTCCGCTCCAGGAGTTCCATCATAGCTCCTCACTGTCGCTGGGAGGAAGTTTTCTCCTCCGCTCGCCCCTTCCACCGTCATTTTCTCTCTACCCACCCTTGCCTCCTTTTCCGCGCAGCTCTCGATTCCCCCCTCTCTTTCGCACCCTCCATGTCATATTCCGCTCCAGGAGCTCCATCATAGCTCCTCGCTGTCGCTGGGAGGATGTTTTCTCCTCCGCTCGCCCCTTCCACCGTCATTTTCTCTCTACCCACCCTTGCCTCCTTTTCCGCGCAGCTCTCGATTCCCCCCTCTCTTTCGCACCCTCAATGTCATATTCCGCTCCAGGAGTTCCATCATAGCTCCTCACTGTCGCTGGGAGGATGTTTTCTCCTCCGCTCGCCCCTTCCACCGTCATTTTCTCTCTACCCACCCTTGCCTCCTTTTCCGCGCAGCTCTCGATTCCCCCCTCTCTTTCGCACCCTCCATGTCATATTCCGCTCCAGGAGTTCCATCATAGCTCCTCACTGTCGCTGGGAGGAAGTTTTCTCCTCCGCTCGCCCCTTCCACCGTCATTTTCTCTCTACCCACCCTTGCCTCCTTTTCCGCGCAGCTCTCGATTCCCCCCTCTCTTTCGCACCCTCCATGTCATATTCCGCTCCAGGAGCTCCATCATAGCTCCTCGCTGTCGCTGGGAGGATGTTTTCTCCTCCGCTCGCCCCTTCCACCGTCATTTTCTCTCTACCCACCCTTGCCTCCTTTTCCGCGCAGCTCTCGATTCCCCCCTCTCTTGCGCACCCTCCATGTCATATTCCGCTCCAGGAGCTCCATCATAGCTCCTCGCTGTCGCTGGGAGGATGTTTTCTCCTCCGCTCGCCCCTTCCACCGTCATTTTCTCTCTACCCACCCTTGCCTCCTTTTCCGCGCAGCTCTCGATTCCCCCCTCTCTTTCGCACCCTCCATGTCATATTCCGCTCCAGGAGCTCCATCATAGCTCCTTGCTGTCGCTGGGAGGATGTTTTCTCCTCCGCTCGCCCCTTCCACCGTCATTTTCTCACTACCCACCCTTGCCTCCTTTTCCGCGCAGCTCTCGATTCCCCCCTCTCTTTCGCACCCTCCATGTCATATTCCGCTCCAGGAGTTCCATCATAGCTCCTCACTGTCGCTGGGAGGATGTTTTCTCCTCCGCTCGCCCCTTCCACCATCATTTTCTCTCTACCCACCCTTGCCTCCTTTTCCACGCAGCTCTCGATTCCCCCCTCTCTTTCGCACCCTCCATGTCATATTCCGCTCCAGGAGTTCCATCATAGCTCCTCACTGTCGCTGGGAGGATATTTTCTCCTCTGCTCGCCCCTTCCACCGTCATTTTCTCTCTACCCACCCTTGCCTCCTTTTCCGCGCAGCTCTCGATTCCCCCCTCTCTTTCGCACCCTCCATGTCATATTCCGCTCCAGGAGCTCCATCATAGCTCCTTGCTGTCGCTGGGAGGATGTTTTCTCCTCCGCTCGCCCCTTCCACCGTCATTTTCTCTCTACCCACCCTTGCCTCCTTTTCCGCGCAGCTCTCGATTCCCCCCTCTCTTTCGCACCCTCCATGTCATATTCCGCTCCAGGAGTTCCATCATAGCTCCTCACTGTCGCTGGGAGGATGTTTTCTCCTCCGCTCGCCCCTTCCACCGTCATTTTCTCTCTACCCACCCTTGCCTCCTTTTCCGCGCAGCTCTCGATTCCCCCCTCTCTTTCGCACCCTCCATGTCATATTCCGCTCCAGGAGTTCCATCATAGCTCCTCACTGTCGCTGGGAGGATGTTTTCTCCTCCGCTCGCCCCTTCCACCGTCATTTTCTCTCTACCCACCCTTGCCTCCTTCTCCGCGCAGCTCTCGATTCCCCCCTCTCTTTCGCACCCTCCATATCATATTCCGCTCCAGGAGCTCCATCATAGCTCCTCGCTGTCGCTGGGAGGATGTTTTCTCCTCCGCTCGCCCCTTCCACCGTCATTTTCTCTCTACCCACCCTTGCCTTCTTTTCCGCGCAGCTCTCGATTCCCCCCTCTCTTTCGCACCCTTCATGTCATATTCCGCTCCAGGAGCTCCATCATAGCTCCTTGCTGTCGCTGGGAGGATGTTTTCTCCTCCGCTCGCCCCTTCCACCGTCATTTTCTCTCTACCCACCCTTGCCTCCTTTTCCGCGCAGCTCTCGATTCCCCCCTCTCTTTCGCACCCTCCATGTCATATTCCGCTCCAGGAGTTCCATCATAGCTCCTCACTGTCGCTGGGAGGATGTTTTCTCCTCCGCTCGCCCCTTCCACCGTCATTTTCTCTCTACCCACCCTTGCCTCCTTCTCCGCGCAGCTCTCGATTCCCCCTCTCTTTCGCACCCTCCATGTCATATTCCGCTCCAGGAGCTCCATCATAGCTCCTCGCTGTCGCTGGGAGGATGTTTTCTCCTCCGCTCGCCCCTTCCACCGTCATTTTCTCTCTACCCACCCTTGCCTCCTTTTCCGCGCAGCTCTCGATTCCCCCCTCTCTTTCGCACCCTCCATGTCATATTCCGCTCCAGGAGCTCCATCATAGCTCCTTGCTGTCGCTGGGAGGATGTTTTCTCCTCCGCTCGCCCCTTCCACCGTCATTTTCTCTCTACCCACCCTTGCCTCCTTTTCCGCGCAGCTCTCGATTCCCCCCTCTCTTTCGCACCCTCCATGTCATATTCCGCTCCAGGAGTTCCATCATAGCTCCTCACTGTCGCTGGGAGGATGTTTTCTCCTCCGCTCGCCCCTTCCACCATCATGTTCTCTCTACCCACCCTTGCCTCCTTTTCCGCGCAGCTCTCGATTCCCCCCTCTCTTTCGCACCCTCCATGTCATATTCCGCTCCAGGAGTTCCATCATAGCTCCTCACTGTCGCTGGGAGGAAGTTTTCTCCTCCGCTCGCCCCTTCCACCGTCATTTTCTCTCTACCCACCCTTGCCTCCTTCTCCGCGCAGCTCTCGATTCCCCCCTCTCTTTCGCACCCTCCATGTCATATTCCGCTCCAGGAGCTCCATCATAGCTAATCGCTGTCGCTGGGAGGATGTTTTCTCCTCCGCTCGCCCCTTCCACCGTCATTTTCTCTCTACCCACCCTTGCCTCCTTTTCCGCGCAGCTCTCGATTCCCCCCTCTCTTTCGCACCCTCCATGTCATATTCCGCTCCAGGAGTTCCATCATAGCTCCTCACTGTCGCTGGGAGGATGTTTTCTCCTCCGCTCGCCCCTTCCACCGTCATTTTCTCTCTACCCACCCTTGCCTCCTTTTCCGCGCAGCTCTCGATTCCCCCCTCTCTTTCGCACCCTCCATGTCATATTCCGCTCCAGGAGCTCCATCATAGCTCCTTGCTGTCGCTGGGAGGATGTTTTCTCCTCCGCTCGCCCCTTCCACCGTCATTTTCTCTCTACCCACCCTTGCCTCCTTTTCCGCGCAGCTCTCGATTCCCCCCTCTCTTTCGCACCCTCCATGTCATATTCCGCTCCAGGAGTTCCATCATAGCTCCTCACTGTCGCTGGGAGGATGTTTTCTCCTCCGCTCGCCCCTTCCACCGTCATTTTCTCTCTACCCACCCTTGCCTCCTTCTCCGCGCAGCTCTCGATTCCCTCCTCTCTCTCGCACCCTCCATATTACATCCAGCTCCAGGAGCTTCATCATAGCTCCTCGCTGTCGCTGGGAGGATGTTTTCTCCTCCGCTCGCCCCTTCCACCGTCATTTTCTCTCTACCCACCCTTGCCTCCTTCTCTGCGCAGCTCTCGATTCCCCCCTCTCTTTCGCACCCTCCATGTCATATTCCGCTCCAGGAGCTCCATCATAGCTCCTCGCTGTCGCTGGGAGGATGTTTTCTCCTCCGCTCGCCCCTTCCACCGTCATTTTCTCTCTACCCACCCTTGCCTCCTTCTCTGCGCAGCTCTCGATTCCCTCCTCTCTCTCGCACCCTCCATATTACATCCAGCTCAAGGAGCTCCATCATAGCTCCTCGCTGTCGCTGGGAGGATGTTTTCTCCTCTGCTCGCCGCTTCCGCCGTCATTTTCTCTCCACCCACCCTTGCCTCCTTCTCCGCGCCGCTCTCGATTCCCCCCTCTCTTTCGCACCCTCCATGTCATATTCCGCTCCAGGAGCTCCATCATAGCTCCTCGCTGTCGCTGGGAGGATGTTTTCTCCTCCGCTCGCCCCTTCCACCGTCATTTTCTCTCTACCCACCCTTGCCTCCTTCTCCGCGCAGCTCTCGATTCCCCCCTCTCTTTCGCACCCTCCATGTCATATTCCGCTCCAGGAGCTCCATCATAGCTCCTCGCTGTCGCTGGGAGGATGTTTTCTCCTCCGCTCGCCCCTTCCACCGTCATTTTCTCTCTACCCACCCTTTCCTCCTTTTCCGCGAAGCTCTCGATTCCCCCCTCTCTTTCACACCCTCCATGTCATATTCCGCTCCAGGAGCTCCATCATTGCTCCTCGCTGTCGCTGGGAGGATGTTTTCTCCTCCGCTCGCCCCTTCCACCGTCATTTTCTCTCTACCCACCCTTGCCTCCTTCTCTGCGCAGCTCTCAATTCCCCCCTCTCTTTCGCACCCTCCATGTCATATTCCGCTCCAGGAGCTCCATCATAGCTCCTCGCTGTCGCTGGGAGGATGTTTTCTCCTCCGCTCGCCCCTTCCACCGTCATTTTCTCTCTACCCACCCTTGCCTCCTTCTCCGCGCAGCTCTCGATTCCCCCCTCTCTTTCGAACCCTCCATGTCATATTCCGCTCCAGGAGCTCCATCATAGCTCCTCGCTGTCGCTGGGAGGATGTTTTCTCCTCTGCTCGCCCCTTCCACCGTCATTTTCTCGCTACCCACCCTTTCCTCCTTTTCCGCGCAGCTCTCGATTCCCCCCTCTCTTTCGCACCCTCCATGTCATATTCCGCTCCAGGAGCTCCATCATAGCTCCTCGCTGTCGCTGGGAGGATGTTTTCTCCTCCGCTCGCCCCTTCCACCGTCATTTTCTCTCTACCCACCCTTGCCTCCTTCTCCGCGCAGCTCTCGATTCCCTCCTCTCTCTCGCACCCTCCATATTACATCCAGCTCCAGGAGCTCCATCATAGCTCTTCGCTGTCGCTGGGAGGATGTTTTCTCCTCCGCTCGCCCCTTCCACCGTCATTTTCTCTCTACCCACCCTTGCCTCCTTTTCCGCGCAGCTCTCGATTCCCCCCTCTCTTTCGCACCCTCTATGTCATATTCCGCTCCAGGAGTTCCATCATAGCTCCTCACTGTCGCTGGGAGGATGTTTTCTCCTCCGCTCGCCCCTTCCACCGTCATTTTCTCTCTACCCACCCTTGCCTCCTTCTCCGCGCAGCTCTCGATTCCCTCCTCTCTCTCGCACCCTCCATATTACATCCAGCTCCAGGAGCTTCATCATAGCTCCTCGCTGTCGCTGGGAGGATGTTTTCTCCTCCGCTCGCCCCTTCCACCGTCATTTTCTCTCTACCCACCCTTGCCTCCTTCTCTGCGCAGCTCTCGATTCCCCCCTCTCTTTCGCACCCTCCATGTCATATTCCGCTCCAGGAGCTCCATCATAGCTCCTCGCTGTCGCTGGGAGGATGTTTTCTCCTCCGCTCGCCCCTTCCACCGTCATTTTCTCTCTACCCACCCTTGCCTCCTTCTCTGCGCAGCTCTCGATTCCCTCCTCTCTCTCGCACCCTCCATATTACATCCAGCTCAAGGAGCTCCATCATAGCTCCTCGCTGTCGCTGGGAGGATGTTTTCTCCTCTGCTCGCCGCTTCCGCCGTCATTTTCTCTCCACCCACCCTTGCCTCCTTCTCCGCGCCGCTCTCGATTCCCCCCTCTCTTTCGCACCCTCCATGTCATATTCCGCTCCAGGAGCTCCATCATAGCTCCTCGCTGTCGCTGGGAGGATGTTTTCTCCTCCGCTCGCCCCTTCCACCGTCATTTTCTCTCTACCCACCCTTGCCTCCTTCTCCGCGCAGCTCTCGATTCCCCCCTCTCTTTCGCACCCTCCATGTCATATTCCGCTCCAGGAGCTCCATCATAGCTCCTCGCTGTCGCTGGGAGGATGTTTTCTCCTCCGCTCGCCCCTTCCACCGTCATTTTCTCTCTACCCACCCTTTCCTCCTTTTCCGTGCAGCTCTCGATTCCCCCCTCTCTTTCACACCCTCCATGTCATATTCCGCTCCAGGAGCTCCATCATTGCTCCTCGCTGTCGCTGGGAGGATGTTTTCTCCTCCGCTCGCCCCTTCCACCGTCATTTTCTCTCTACCCACCCTTGCCTCCTTCTCTGCGCAGCTCTCAATTCCCCCCTCTCTTTCGCACCCTCCATGTCATATTCCGCTCCAGGAGCTCCATCATAGCTCCTCGCTGTCGCTGGGAGGATGTTTTCTCCTCCGCTCGCCCCTTCCACCGTCATTTTCTCTCTACCCACCCTTGCCTCCTTCTCCGCGCAGCTCTCGATTCCCCCCTCTCTTTCGAACCCTCCATGTCATATTCCGCTCCAGGAGCTCCATCATAGCTCCTCGCTGTCGCTGGGAGGATGTTTTCTCCTCTGCTTGCCCCTTCCACCGTCATTTTCTCGCTACCCACCCTTTCCTCCTTTTCCGCGCAGCTCTCGATTCCCCCCTCTCTTTCGCACCCTCCATGTCATATTCCGCTCCAGGAGCTCCATCATAGCTCCTCGCTGTCGCTGGGAGGATGTTTTCTCCTCCGCTCGCCCCTTCCACCGTCATTTTCTCTCTACCCACCCTTGCCTCCTTCTCCGCGCAGCTCTCGATTCCCTCCTCTCTCTCGCACCCTCCATATTACATCCAGCTCCAGGAGCTCCATCATAGCTCTTCGCTGTCGCTGGGAGGATGTTTTCTCCTCCGCTCGCCCCTTCCACCGTCATTTTCTCTCTACCCACCCTTGCCTCCTTCTCCGCGCAGCTCTCGATTCCCTCCTCTCTCTCGCACCCTCCATATTACATCCAGCTCCAGGAGCTCCATCATAGCTCTTCGCTGTCGCTGGGAGGATGTTTTCTCCTCCACTCGCCCCTTCCACCGTCATTTTCTCTCTACCCACCCTTGCCTCCTTCTCCGCGCTGCTCTCGATTCCCTCCTCTCTCTCGCACCCTCCATATTACATCCAGCTCCAGGAGCTCCATCATAGCTCCTCGCTGTCGCTGGGAGGATGTTTTCTCCTCCGCTCGCCCCTTCCACCGTCATTTTCTCTCTACCCACCCTTGCCTCCTTCTCCGCTCAGCTCTCGATTCCCTCCTCTCTCTCGCACCCTCCATATTACATCCAGCTCCAGGAGCTCCATCATAGCTCCTCGCTGTCGCTGGGAGGATGTTTTCTCCTCTGCTCGCCGCTTCCGCCGTCATTTTCTCTCCACCCACCCTTGCCTCCTTCTCCGCGCCGCTCTCGATTCCCCCCTCTCTTTCGCACCCTCCATGCCATATTCTGCTCCAGGAGCTCCATCATAGCTCCTCGCTGTCGCTGGGAGGATGTTTTCTCCTCCGCTCGCCCCTTCCACCGTCATTTTCTCTCTACCCACCCTTGCCTCCTTCTCCGCGCAGCTCTCGATTCCCCCCTCTCTTTTGCACCCTCCATGTCATATTCCGCTCCAGGAGCTCCATCATAGCTCCTCGCTGTCGCTGGGAGGATGTTTTCTCCTCCGCTCGCCCCTTCCACCGTCATTTTCTCTCTACCCACCCTTTCCTCCTTTTCCGCGCAGCTCTCGATTCCCCCCTCTCTTTCGCACCCTCCATGTCATATTCCGCTCCAGGAGCTCCATCATAGCTCCTCGCTGTCGCTGGGAGGATGTTTTCTCCTCCGCTCGCCCCTTCCACCGTCATTTTCTCTCTACCCACCCTTGCCTCCTTTTCCGCGCAGCTCTCGATTCCCCCCTCTCTTTCGCACCCTCCATGTCATATTCTGCTCCAGGAGCTCCATCATAGCTCCTCGCTGTCGCTGGGAGGATGTTTTCTCCTCCGCTCGCCCCTTCCACCGTCATTTTCTCTCTACCCACCCTTGCCTCCTTCTCCGCGCAGCTCTCAATTCCCCCCTCTCTTTCGCACCCTCCATGTCATATTCCGCTCCAGGAGCTCCATCATAGCTCCTCGCTGTCGCTGGGAGGATGTTTTCTCCTCCGCTCGCCCCTTCCACCGTCATTTTCTCTCTACCCACCCTTGCCTCCTTCTCCGCGCAGCTCTCGATTCCCCCCTCTCTTTCGAACCCTCCATGTCATATTCCGCTCCAGGAGCTCCATCATAGCTCCTCGCTGTCGCTGGGAGGATGTTTTCTCCTCCGCTCGCCCCTTCCACCGTCATTTTCTTTCTACCCTCCCTTGCCTCCTTTTCCACGCAGCTCTCGATTCCCCCCTCTCTTTCGCACCCTCCATGTCATATTCCGCTCCAGGAGCTCCATCATAGCTCCTCGCTGTTGCTGGGAGGATGTTTTCTCCTCCGCTCGCCCCTTCCACCGTCATTTTCTCTCTACCCACCCTTGCCTCCTTCTCCGCGCAGCTCTCGATTCCCCCCTCTCTTTCGCACCCTCCATGTCATATTCCGCTCCAGGAGCTCCATCATAGCTCCTCGCTGTCGCTGGGAGGATTTTTTCTCCTCTGCTCGCCCCTTCCACCGTCATTTTCTCTCTACCCACCCTTTCCTCCTTTTCCGCGCAGCTCTCGATTCCCCCCTCTCTTGCGCACCCTCCATGTAATATTCCGCTCCAGGAGCTCCATCATAGCTCCTCGCTGTCGCTGGGAGGATGTTTTCTCCTCCGCTCGCCCCTTCCACCGTCATTTTCTCTCTACCCACCCTTGCCTCCTTTTCCGCGCAGCTCTCGATTCCCCCCTCTCTTTCGCACCCTCCATGTCATATTCCGCTCCAGGAGTTCCATCATAGCTCCTCACTGTCGCTGGGAGGATGTTTTCTCCTCCACTCGCCCCTTCCACCGTCATTTTCTCTCTACCCACCCTTGCCTCCTTTTCCGCGCAGCTCTCGATTCCCCCCTCTCTTTCGCACCCTCCATGTCATATTCCGCTCCAGGAGTTCCATCATAGCTCCTCACTGTCGCTGGGAGGAAGTTTTCTCCTCCGCTCACCCCTTCCACCGTCATTTTCTCTCTACCCACCCTTGCCTCCTTTTCCGCGCAGCTCTCGATTCCCCCCTCTCTTTCGCACCCTCCATGTCATATTCCGCTCCAGGAGTTCCATCATAGCTCCTCACTGTCGCTGGGAGGATGTTTTCTCCTCCGCTCGCCCCTTCCACCGTCATTTTCTCTCTACCCACCCTTGCCTCCTTTTCCGCGCAGCTCTCGATTCCCCCCTCTCTTTCGCACCCTCAATGTCATATTCCGCTCCAGGAGTTCCATCATAGCTCCTCACTGTCGCTGGGAGGATGTTTTCTCCTCCGCTCGCCCCTTCCACCGTCATTTTCTCTCTACCCACCCTTGCCTCCTTTTCCACGCAGCTCTCGATTCCCCCCTCTCTTTCGCACCCTCCATGTCATATTCCGCTCCAGGAGTTCCATCATAGCTCCTCACTGTCGCTGGGAGGATGTTTTCTCCTCCGCTCGCCCCTTCCACCGTCATTTTCTCTCTACCCACCCTTGCCTCCTTTTCCGCGCAGCTCTCGATTCCCCCCTCTCTTTCGCACCCTCCATGTCATATTCCGCTCCAGGAGTTCCATCATAGCTCCTCACTGTCGCTGGGAGGAAGTTTTCTCCTCCGCTCGCCCCTTCCACCGTCATTTTCTCTCTACCCACCCTTGCCTCCTTTTCCGCGCAGCTCTCGATTCCCCCCTCTCTTTCGCACCCTCCATGTCATATTCCGCTCCAGGAGCTCCATCATAGCTCCTCGCTGTCGCTGGGAGGATGTTTTCTCCTCCGCTCGCCCCTTCCACCTTCATTTTCTCTCTACCCACCCTTGCCTCCTTTTCCGCGCAGCTCTCGATTCCCCCCTCTCTTTCGCACCCTCCATGTCATATTCCGCTCCAGGAGTTCCATCATAGCTCCTCACTGTCGCTGGGAGGAAGTTTTCTCCTCCGCTCGCCCCTTCCACCATCATTTTCTCTCTACCCACCCTTGCCTCCTTTTCCGCGCAGCTCTCGATTCCCCCCTCTCTTTCGCACCCTCCATGTCATATTCCGCTCCAGGAGCTCCATCATAGCTCCTTGCTGTCGCTGGGAGGATGTTTTCTCCTCCGCTCGCCCCTTCCACCGTCATTTTCTCTCTACCCACCCTTGCCTCCTTTTCCGCGCAGCTCTCGATTCCCCCCTCTCTTTCGCACCCTCCATGTCATATTCCGCTCCAGGAGTTCCATCATAGCTCCTCACTGTCGCTGGGAGGATGGTTTCTCCTCCGCTCGCCCCTTCCACCGTCATTTTCTCTCTACCCACCCTTGCCTCCTTTTCCGCGCAGCTCTCGATTCCCCCCTCTCTTTCGCACCCTCCAAGTCATATTCCGCTCCAGGAGTTCCATCACAGCTCCTCACTGTCGCTGGGAGGAAGTTTTCTCCTCCGCTCGCCCCTTCCACCGTCATTTTCTCTCTACCCACCCTTGCCTCCTTTTCCGCGCAGCTCTCGATTCCCCCCTCTCTTTCGCACCCTCCATGTCATATTCCGCTCCAGGAGCTCCATCATAGCTCCTTGCTGTCGCTGGGAGGATGTTTTCTCCTCCGCTCGCCCCTTCCACCGTCATTTTCTCTCTACCCACCCTTGCCTCCTTTTCCGCGCAGCTCTCGATTCCCCCCTCTCTTTCGCACCCTCCATGTCATATTCCGCTCCAGGAGTTCCATCATAGCTCCTCACTGTCGCTGGGAGGATGTTTTCTCCTCCGCTCGCCCCTTCCACCGTCATTTTCTCTCTACCCACCCTTGCCTCCTTTTCCGCGCAGCTCTCGATTCCCCCCTCTCTTTCGCGCCCTCAATGTCATATTCCGCTCCAGGAGTTCCATCATAGCTCCTCACTGTCGCTGGGAGGATGTTTTCTCCTCCGCTCGCCCCTTCCACCGTCATTTTCTCTCTACCCACCCTTGCCTCCTTTTCCGCGCAGCTCTCGATTCCCCCCTCTCTTTCGCACCCTCCATGTCATATTCCGCTCCAGGAGTTCCATCATAGCTCCTCACTGTCGCTGGGAGGATGTTTTCTCCTCCGCTCGCCCCTTCCACCGTCATTTTCTCTCTACCCACCCTTGCCTCCTTTTCCGCGCAGCTCTCGATTCCCCCCTCTCTTTCGCACCCTCCATGTCATATTCCGCTCCAGGAGTTCCATCATAGCTCCTCACTGTCGCTGGGAGGAAGTTTTCTCCTCCGCTCACCCCTTCCACCGTCATTTTCTCTCTACCCACCCTTGCCTCCTTTTCCGCGCAGCTCTCGATTCCCCCCTCTCTTTCGCACCCTCCATGTCATATTCCGCTCCAGGAGCTCCATCATAGCTCCTCGCTGTCGCTGGGAGGATGTTTTCTCCTCCGCTCGCCCCTTCCACCGTCATTTTCTCTCTACCCACCCTTGCCTCCTTTTCCGCGCAGCTCTCGATTCCCCCCTCTCTTTCGCACCCTCCATGTCATATTCCGCTCCAGGAGCTCCATCATAGCTCCTTGCTGTCGCTGGGAGGATGTTTTCTCCTCCGCTCGCCCCTTCCACCGTCATTTTCTCTCTACCCACCCTTGCCTCCTTTTCCGCGCAGCTCTCGATTCCCCCCTCTCTTTCGCACCCTCCATGTCATATTCCGCTCCAGGAGTTCCATCATAGCTCCTCACTGTCGCTGGGAGGATGTTTTCTCCTCCGCTCGCCCCTTCCACCGTCATTTTCTCTCTACCCACCCTTGCCTCCTTTTCCGCGCAGCTCTCGATTCCCCCCTCTCTTTCGCACCCTCAATGTCATATTCCGCTCCAGGAGTTCCATCATAGCTCCTCACTGTCGCTGGGAGGATGTTTTCTCCTCCGCTCGCCCCTTCCACCGTCATTTTCTCTCTACCCACCCTTGCCTCCTTTTCCGCGCAGCTCTCGATTCCCCCCTCTCTTTCGCACCCTCCATGTCATATTCCGCTCCAGGAGTTCCATCATAGCTCCTCACTGTCGCTGGGAGGATGTTTTCTCCTCCGCTCGCCCCTTCCACCGTCATTTTCTCTCTACCCACCCTTGCCTCCTTTTCCGCGCAGCTCTCGATTCCCCCCTCTCTTTCGCACCCTCCATTTCATATTCCGCTCCAGGAGTTCCATCATAGCTCCTCACTGTCGCTGGGAGGAAGTTTTCTCCTCCGCTCGCCCCTTCCACCGTCATTTTCTCTCTACCCACCCTTGCCTCCTTTTCCGCGCAGCTCTCGATTCCCCCCTCTCTTTCGCACCCTCCATGTCATATTCCGCTCCAGGAGCTCCATCATAGCTCCTCGCTGTCGCTGGGAGGATGTTTTCTCCTCCGCTCGCCCCTTCCACCGTCATTTTCTCTCTACCCACCCTTGCCTCCTTTTCCGCGCAGCTCTCGATTCCCCCCTCTCTTTCGCACCCTCCATGTCATATTCCGCTCCAGGAGTTCCATCATAGCTCCTCACTGTCGCTGGGAGGAAGTTTTCTCCTCCGCTCGCCCCTTCCACCGTCATTTTCTCTCTACCCACCCTTGCCTCCTTTTCCGCGCAGCTCTCGATTCCCCCCTCTCTTTCGCACCCTCCATGTCATATTCCGCTCCAGGAGCTCCATCATAGCTCCTTGCTGTCGCTGGGAGGATGTTTTCTCCTCCGCTCGCCCCTTCCACCGTCATTTTCTCTCTACCCACCCTTGCCTCCTTTTCCGCGCAGCTCTCGATTCCCCCCTCTCTTTCGCACCCTCCATGTCATATTCCGCTCCAGGAGTTCCATCATAGCTCCTCACTGTCGCTGGGAGGATGTTTTCTCCTCCGCTCGCCCCTTCCACCATCATTTTCTCTCTACCCACCCTTGCCTCCTTTTCCGCGCAGCTCTCGATTCCCCCCTCTCTTTCGCACCCTCCATGTCATATTCCGCTCCAGGAGTTCCATCATAGCTCCTCACTGTCGCTGGGAGGATGTTTTCTCCTCCGCTCGCCCCTTCCACCGTCATTTTCTCTCTACCCACCCTTGCCTCCTTTTCCGCGCAGCTCTCGATTCCCCCCTCTCTTTCGCACCCTCCATGTCATATTCCGCTCGAGGAGTTCCATCATAGCTCCTCACTGTCGCTGGGAGGATGTTTTCTCCTCCGCTCGCCCCTTCCACCGTCATTTTCTCTCTACCCACCCTTGCCTCCTTCTCCGCGCAGCTCTCGATTCCCCCCTCTCTTTCGCACCCTCCATGTCATATTCCGCTCCAGGAGCTCCATCATAGCTCCTCGCTGTCGCTGGGAGGATGTTTTCTCCTCCGCTCGCCCCTTCCACCGTCATTTTCTCTCTACCCACCCTTGCCTCCTTTTCCGCGCAGCTCTCGATTCCCCCCTCTCTTTCGCACCCTCCATGTCATATTCCGCTCCAGGAGTTCCATCATAGCTCCTCACTGTCGCTGGGAGGATGTTTTCTCCTCCGCTCGCCCCTTCCACCATCATTTTCTCTCTACCCACCCTTGCCTCCTTTTCCGCGCAGCTCTCGATTCCCCCCTCTCTTTCGCACCCTCCATGTCATATTCCGCTCCAGGAGTTCCATCATAGCTCCTCGCTGTCGCTGGGAGGATGTTTTCTCCTCCGCTCGCCCCTTCCACCGTCATTTTCTCTCTACCCACCCTTGCCTCCTTTTCCGCGCAGCTCTCGATTCCCCCCTCTCTTTCGCACCCTCAATGTCATATTCCGCTCCAGGAGTTCCATCATAGCTCCTCACTGTCGCTGGGAGGAGGTTTTCTCCTCTGCTCGCCCCTTCCACCGTCATTTTCTCTCTACCCACCCTTGCCTCCTTTTCCGCGCAGCTCTCGATTCCCCCCTCTCTTTCGCACCCTCCATGTCATATTCCGCTCCAGGAGTTCCATCATAGCTCCTCACTGTCGGTGGGAGGATGTTTTCTCCTCCGCTCGCCCCTTCCACCGTCATTTTCTCTCTACCCACCCTTGCCTCCTTTTCCGCGCAGCTCTCGATTCCCCCCTCTCTTTCGCACCCTCCATGTCATATTCTGCTCCAGGAGTTCCATCATAGCTCCTCACTGTCGCTGGGAGGAAGTTTTCTCTTCCGCTCACCCCTTCCACCGTCATTTTCTCTCTACCCACCCTTGCCTCCTTTTCCGCGCAGCTCTCGATTCCCCCCTCTCTTTCGCACCCTCCATGTCATATTCCGCTCCAGGAGCTCTATCATAGCTCCTCGCTGTCGCTGGGAGGATGTTTTCTCCTCCGCTCGCCCCTTCCACCGTCATTTTCTCTCTACCCACCCTTGCCTCCTTTTCCGCGCAGCTCTCGATTCCCCCCTCTCTTTCGCACCCTCCATGTCATATTCCGCTCCAGGAGCTCCATCATAGCTCCTTGCTGTCGCTGGGAGGATGTTTTCTCCTCCGCTCGCCCCTTCCACCGTCATTTTCTCTCTACCCACCCTTGCCTCCTTTTCCGCGCAGCTCTCGATTCCCCCCTCTCTTTCGCACCCTCCATGTCATATTCCGCTCCAGGAGTTCCATCATAGCTCCTCACTGTCGCTGGGAGGATGTTTTCTCCTCCGCTCGCCCCTTCCACCGTCATTTTCTCTCTACCCACCCTTGCCTCCTTTTCCGCGCAGCTCTCGATTCCCCCCTCTCTTTCGCACCCTCCATGTCATATTCCGCTCCAGGAGTTCCATCATAGCTCCTCACTGTCGCTGGGAGGATGTTTTCTCCTCCGCTCGCCCCTTCCACCGTCATTTTCTCTCTACCCACCCTTGCCTCCTTTTCCGCGCAGCTCTCGATTCCCCCCTCTCTTTCGCACCCTCCATGTCATATTCCGCTCCAGGAGCTCCATCATAGCTCCTTGCTGTCGCTGGGAGGATGTTTTCTCCTCCGCTCGCCCCTTCCACCGTCATTTTCTCTCTACCCACCCTTGCCTCCTTTTCCGCGCAGCTCTCGATTCCCCCCTCTCTTTCGCACCCTCCATGTCATATTCCGCTCCAGGAGTTCCATCATAGCTCCTCACTGTCGCTGGGAGGATGTTTTCTCCTCCGCTCGCCCCTTCCACCGTCATTTTCTCTCTACCCACCCTTGCCTCCTTCTCCGCGCAGCTCTCGATTCCCCCCTCTCTTTCGCACCCTCCATGTCATATTCCGCTCCAGGAGCTCCATCATAGCTCCTCGCTGTCGCTGGGAGGATGTTTTCTCCTCCGCTCGCCCCTTCCACCGTCATTTTCTCTCTACCCACCCTTGCCTCCTTTTCCGCGCAGCTCTCGATTCCCCCCTCTCTTTCGCACCCTCCATGTCATATTCCGCTCCAGGAGCTCCATCATAGCTCCTTGCTGTCGCTGGGAGGATGTTTTCTCCTCCGCTCGCCCCTTCTACCGTCATTTTCTCTCTACCCACCCTTGCCTCCTTTTCCGCGCAGCTCTCGATTCCCCCCTCTCTTTCGCACCCTCCATGTCATATTCCGCTCCAGGAGTTCCATCATAGCTCCTCACTGTCGCTGGGAGGATGTTTTCTCCTCCGCTCGCCCCTTCCACCGTCATTTTCTCTCTACCCACCCTTGCCTCCTTTTCCGCGCAGCTCTCGATTCCCCCCTCTCTTTCGCACCCTCCATGTCATATTCCGCTCCAGGAGTTCCATCATAGCTCCTCACTGTCGCTGGGAGGAAGTTTTCTCCTCCGCTTGCCCCTTCCACCGTCATTTTCTCTCTACCCTCCCTTGCCTCCTTTTCCGCGCAGCTCTCGATTCCCCCCTCTCTTTCGCACCCTCCATGTCATATTCCGCTCCAGGAGCTCCATCATAGCTCCTTGCTGTCGCTGGGAGGATGTTTTCTCCTCCGCTCGCCCCTTCCACCGTCATTTTCTCTCTACCCACCCTTGCCTCCTTTTCCGCGCAGCTCTCGATTCCCCCCTCTCTTTCGCACCCTCCATGTCATATTCCGCTCCAGGAGTTCCATCATAGCTCCTCACTGTCGCTGGGAGGAAGTTTTCTCCTCCGCTCGCCCCTTCCACCGTCATTTTCTCTCTACCCACCCTTGCCTCCTTTTCCGCGCAGCTCTCGATTCCCCCCTCTCTTTCGCACCCTCCATGTCATATTCCGCTCCAGGAGCTCCATCAGAGCTCCTCGCTGTCGCTGGGAGGAAGTTTTCTCCTCCGCTCGCCCCTTCCACCGTCATTTTCTCTCTACCCACCCTTGCCTCCTTTTCCGCGCAGCTCTCGATTCCCCCCTCTCTTTCGCACCCTCAATGTCATATTCCGCTCCAGGAGTTCCATCATAGCTCCTCACTGTCGCTGGGAGGAAGTTTTCTCCTCCGCTCGCCCCTTCCACCGTCATTTTCTCTCTACCCACCCTTGCCTCCTTTTCCGCGCAGCTCTCGATTCCCCCCTCTCTTTCGCACCCTCCATGTCATATTCCGCTCCAGGAGCTCCATCATAGCTCCTCGCTGTCGCTGGGAGGATGTTTTCTCCTCCGCTCGCCCCTTCCACCGTCATTTTCTCTCTACCCACCCTTGCCTCCTTTTCCGCGCAGCTCTCGATTCCCCCCTCTCTTTCGCACCCTCCATGTCATATTCCGCTCCAGGAGTTCCATCATAGCTCCTCACTGTCGCTGGGAGGAAGTTTTCTCCTCCGCTCGCCCCTTCCACCGTCATTTTCTCTCTACCCACCCTTGCCTCCTTTTCCGCGCAGCTCTCGATTCCCCCCTCTCTTTCGCACCCTCCATGTCATATTCCGCTCCAGGAGCTCCATCATAGCTCCTTGCTGTCGCTGGGAGGATGTTTTCTCCTCCGCTCGCCCCTTCCACCGTCATTTTCTCTCTACCCACCCTTGCCTCCTTTTCCGCGCAGCTCTCGATTCCCCCCTCTCTTTCGCACCCTCCATGTCATATTCCGCTCCAGGAGTTCCATCATAGCTCCTCACTGTCGCTGGGAGGATGTTTTCTCCTCCGCTCGCCCCTTCCACCATCATTTTCTCTCTACCCACCCTTGCCTCCTTTTCCGCGCAGCTCTCGATTCCCCCCTCTCTTTCGCACCCTCCATGTCATATTCCGCTCCAGGAGTTCCATCATAGCTCCTCACTGTCGCTGGGAGGATGTTTTCTCCTCCGCTCGCCCCTTCCACCGTCATTTTCTCTCTACCCACCCTTGCCTCCTTTTCCGCGCAGCTCTCGATTCCCCCCTCTCTTTCGCACCCTCCATGTCATATTCCGCTCCAGGAGCTCCATCATAGCTCCTTGCTGTCGCTGGGAGGATGTTTTCTCCTCCGCTCGCCCCTTCCACCGTCATTTTCTCTCTACCCACCCTTGCCTCCTTTTCCGCGCAGCTCTCGATTCCCCCCTCTCTTTCGCACCCTCCATGTCATATTCCGCTCCAGGAGTTCCATCATAGCTCCTCACTGTCGCTGGGAGGATGTTTTCTCCTCCGCTCGCCCCTTCCACCGTCATTTTCTCTCTACCCACCCTTGCCTCCTTCTCCGCGCAGCTCTCGATTCCCCCCTCTCTTTCGCACCCTCCATGTCATATTCCGCTCCAGGAGCTCCATCATAGCTCCTCGCTGTCGCTGGGAGGATGTTTTCTCCTCCGCTCGCCCCTTCCACCGTCATTTTCTCTCTACCCACCCTTGCCTCCTTTTCCGCGCAGCTCTCGATTCCCCCCTCTCTTTCGCACCCTCCATGTCATATTCCGCTCCAGGAGCTCCATCATAGCTCCTTGCTGTCGCTGGGAGGATGTTTTCTCCTCCGCTCGCCCCTTCCACCGTCATTTTCTCTCTACCCACCCTTGCCTCCTTTTCCGCGCAGCTCTCGATTCCCCCCTCTCTTTCGCACCCTCCATGTCATATTCCGCTCCAGGAGCTCCATCATAGCTCCTTGCTGTCGCTGGGAGGATGTTTTCTCCTCCGCTCGCCCCTTCCACCGTCATTTTCTCTCTACCCACCCTTGCCTCCTTTTCCGCGCAGCTCTCGATTCCCCCCTCTCTTTCGCACCCTCCATGTCATATTCCGCTCCAGGAGTTCCATCATAGCTCCTCACTGTCGCTGGGAGGATGTTTTCTCCTCCGCTCGCCCCTTCCACCATCATTTTCTCTCTACCCACCCTTGCCTCCTTTTCCGCGCAGCTCTCGATTCCCCCCTCTCTTTCGCACCCTCCATGTCATATTTCGCTCCAGGAGTTCCATCATAGCTCCTCACTGTCGCTGGGAGGAAGTTTTCTCCTCCGCTCGCCCCTTCCACCGTCATTTTCTCTCTACCCACCCTTGCCTCCTTTTCCGCGCAGCTCTCGATTCCCCCCTCTCTTTCGCACCCTCCATGTCATATTCCGCTCCAGGAGTTCCATCATAGCTCCTCACTGTCGCTGGGAGGATGTTTTCTCCTCCGCTCGCCCCTTCCACCGTCATTTTCTCTCTACCCACCCTTGCCTCCTTCTCCGCGCAGCTCTCGATTCCCCCCTCTCTTTCGCACCCTCCATGTCATATTCCGCTCCAGGAGCTCCATCATAGCTCTTCGCTGTCGCTGGGAGGATGTTTTCTCCTCCGCTCGCCCCTTCCACCGTCATTTTCTCTCTACCCACCCTTTCCTCCTTTTCCGCGCAGCTCTCGATTCCCCCCTCTCTTTCGCACCCTCCATGTCATATTCCGCTCCAGGAGCTCCATCATAGCTCCTCGCTGTCGCTGGGAGGATGTTTTCTCCTCCGCTCGCCCCTTCCACCGTCATTTTCTCTCTACCCACCCTTGCCTCCTTTTCCGCGCAGCTCTCGATTCCCCCCTCTCTTTCGCACCCTCCATGTCATATTCCGCTCCAGGAGTTCCATCATAGCTCCTCACTGTCGCTGGGAGGATGTTTTCTCCTCCGCTCGCCCCTTCCACCATCATTTTCTCTCTACCCACCCTTGCCTCCTTTTCCGCGCAGCTCTCGATTCCCCCCTCTCTTTCGCACCCTCCATGTCATATTCCGCTCCAGGAGTTCCATCATAGCTCCTCACTGTCGCTGGGAGGATGTTTTCTCCTCCGCTCGCCCCTTCCACCGTCATTTTCTCTCTACCCACCCTTGCCTCCTTTTCCGCGCAGCTCTCGATTCCCCCCTCTCTTTCGCACCCTCCATGTCATATTCCGCTCCAGGAGCTCCATCATAGCTCCTTGCTGTCGCTGGGAGGATGTTTTCTCCTCCGCTCGCCCCTTCCACCGTCATTTTCTCTCTACCCACCCTTGCCTCCTTTTCCGCGCAGCTCTCGATTCCCCCCTCTCTTTCGCACCCTCCATGTCATATTCCGCTCCAGGAGTTCCATCATAGCTCCTCACTGTCGCTGGGAGGATGTTTTCTCCTCCGCTCGCCCCTTCCACCGTCATTTTCTCTCTACCCACCCTTGCCTCCTTCTCCGCGCAGCTCTCGATTCCCCCCTCTCTTTCGCACCCTCCATGTCATATTCCGCTCCAGGAGCTCCATCATAGCTCCTCGCTGTCGCTGGGAGGATGTTTTCTCCTCCGCTCGCCCCTTCCACCGTCATTTTCTCTCTACCCACCCTTGCCTCCTTTTCCGCGCAGCTCTCGATTCCCCCCTCTCTTTCGCACCCTCCATGTCATATTCCGCTCCAGGAGCTCCATCATAGCTCCTTGCTGTCGCTGGGAGGATGTTTTCTCCTCCGCTCGCCCCTTCCACCGTCATTTTCTCTCTACCCACCCTTGCCTCCTTTTCCGCGCAGCTCTCGATTCCCCCCTCTCTTTCGCACCCTCCATGTCATATTCCGCTCCAGGAGCTCCATCATAGCTCCTTGCTGTCGCTGGGAGGATGTTTTCTCCTCCGCTCGCCCCTTCCACCGTCATTTTCTCTCTACCCACCCTTGCCTCCTTTTCCGCGCAGCTCTCGATTCCCCCCTCTCTTTCGCACCCTCCATGTCATATTCCGCTCCAGGAGTTCCATCATAGCTCCTCACTGTCGCTGGGAGGATGTTTTCTCCTCCGCTCGCCCCTTCCACCATCATTTTCTCTCTACCCACCCTTGCCTCCTTTTCCGCGCAGCTCTCGATTCCCCCCTCTCTTTCGCACCCTCCATGTCATATTTCGCTCCAGGAGTTCCATCATAGCTCCTCACTGTCGCTGGGAGGAAGTTTTCTCCTCCGCTCGCCCCTTCCACCGTCATTTTCTCTCTACCCACCCTTGCCTCCTTTTCCGCGCAGCTCTCGATTCCCCCCTCTCTTTCGCACCCTCCATGTCATATTCCGCTCCAGGAGTTCCATCATAGCTCCTCACTGTCGCTGGGAGGATGTTTTCTCCTCCGCTCGCCCCTTCCACCGTCATTTTCTCTCTACCCACCCTTGCCTCCTTCTCCGCGCAGCTCTCGATTCCCCCCTCTCTTTCGCACCCTCCATGTCATATTCCGCTCCAGGAGCTCCATCATAGCTCTTCACTGTCGCTGGGAGGATGTTTTCTCCTCCGCTCGCCCCTTCCACCGTCATTTTCTCTCTACCCACCCTTTCCTCCTTTTCCGCGCAGCTCTCGATTCCCCCCTCTCTTTCGCACCCTCCATGTCATATTCCGCTCCAGGAGCTCCATCATAGCTCCTCGCTGTCGCTGGGAGGATGTTTTCTCCTCCGCTCGCCCCTTCCACCGTCATTTTCTCTCTACCCACCCTTGCCTCCTTTTCCGCGCAGCTCTCGATTCCCCCCTCTCTTTCGCACCCTCCATGTCATATTCCGCTCCAGGAGTTCCATCATAGCTCCTCACTGTCGCTGGGAGGAAGTTTTCTCCTCCGCTTGCCCCTTCCACCGTCATTTTCTCTCTACCCACCCTTGCCTCCTTTTCCGCGCAGCTCTCGATTCCCCCCTCTCTTTAGCACCCTCCATGTCATATTCCGCTCCAGGAGCTCCATCATAGCTCCTTGCTGTCGCTGGGAGGATGTTTTCTCCTCCGCTCGCCCCTTCCACCGTCATTTTCTCTCTACCCACCCTTGCCTCCTTTTCCGCGCAGCTCTCGATTCCCCCCTCTCTTTCGCACCCTCCATGTCATATTCCGCTCCAGGAGTTCCATCATAGCTCCTCACTGTCGCTGGGAGGATGTTTTCTCCTCCGCTCGCCCCTTCCACCGTCATTTTCTCTCTACCCACCCTTGCCTCCTTTTCCGCGCAGCTCTCGATTCCCCCCTCTCTTTCGCACCCTCCATGTCATATTCCGCTCCCGGAGCTCCATCATAGCTCCTCGCTGTCGCTGGGAGGATGTTTTCTCCTCCGCTCGCCCCTTCCACCGTCATTTTCTCTCTACCCACCCTTGCCTCCTTTTCCGCGCAGCTCTCGATTCCCCCCTCTCTTTCGCACCCTCAATGTCATATTCCGCTCCAGGAGTTCCATCATAGCTCCTCACTGTCGCTGGGAGGATGTTTTCTCCTCCGCTCGCCCCTTCCACCGTCATTTTCTCTCTACCCACCCTTGCCTCCTTTTCCGCGCAGCTCTCGATTCCCCCCTCTCTTTCGCACCCTCCATGTCATATTCCGCTCCAGGAGCTCCATCATAGCTCCTTGCTGTCGCTGGGAGGATGTTTTCTCCTCCGCTCGCCCCTTCCACCGTCATTTTCTCTCTACCCACCCTTGCCTCCTTTTCCGCGCAGCTCTCGATTCCCCCCTCTCTTTCGCACCCTCCATGTCATATTCCGCTCCAGGAGTTCCATCATAGCTCCTCACTGTCGCTGGGAGGATGTTTTCTCCTCCGCTCGCCCCTTCCACCGTCATTTTCTCTCTACCCACCCTTGCCTCCTTTTCCGCGCAGCTCTCGATTCCCCCCTCTCTTTCGCACCCTCCATGTCATATTCCGCTCCAGGAGCTCCATCATAGCTCCTCGCTGTCGCTGGGAGGATGTTTTCTCCTCCGCTCGCCCCTTCCACCGTCATTTTCTCTCTACCCACCCTTGCCTCCTTTTCCGCGCAGCTCTCGATTCCCCCCTCTCTTTCGCACCCTCAATGTCATATTCCGCTCCAGGAGTTCCATCATAGCTCCTCACTGTCGCTGGGAGGATGTTTTCTCCTCCGCTCGCCCCTTCCACCGTCATTTTCTCTCTACCCACCCTTGCCTCCTTTTCCGCGCAGCTCTCGATTCCCCCCTCTCTTTCGCACCCTCCATGTCATATTCCGCTCCAGGAGCTCCATCATAGCTCCTTGCTGTCGCTGGGAGGATGTTTTCTCCTCCGCTCGCCCCTTCCACCGTCATTTTCTCTCTACCCACCCTTGCCTCCTTTTCCGCGCAGCTCTCGATTCCCCCCTCTCTTTCGCACCCTCCATGTCATATTCCGCTCCAGGAGCTCCATCATAGCTCCTCGCTGTCGCTGGGAGGATGTTTTCTCCTCCGCTCGCCCCTTCCACCGTCATTTTCTCTCTACCCACCCTTGCCTCCTTTTCCGCGTAGCTCTCGATTCCCCCCTCTCTTTCGCACCCTCCATGTCATATTCCGCTCCAGGAGTTCCATCATAGCTCCTCACTGTCGCTGGGAGGATGTTTTCTCCTCCGCTCGCCCCTTCCACCGTCATTTTCTCTCTACCCACCCTTGCCTCCTTTTCTGCGCAGCTCTCGATTCCCCCCTCTCTTTCGCACCCTCCTTGTCATATTCCGCTCCAGGAGTTCCATCATAGCTCCTCACTGTCGCTGGGAGGAAGTTTTCTCCTCCGCTTGCCCCTGCCACCGTCATTTTCTCTCTACCCACCCTTGCCTCCTTTTCCGCGCAGCTCTCGATTCCCCCCTCTCTTTCGCACCCTCCATGTCATATTCCGCTCCAGGAGCTCCATCATAGCTCCTTGCTGTCGCTGGGAGGATGTTTTCTCCTCCGCTCGCCCCTTCCACCGTCATTTTCTCTCTACCCACCCTTGCCTCCTTTTCCGCGCAGCTCTCGATTCCCCCCTCTCTTTCGCACCCTCCATGTCATATTCCGCTCCAGGAGTTCCATCATAGCTCCTCACTGTCGCTGGGAGGATGTTTTCTCCTCCGCTCGCCCCTTCCACCGTCATTTTCTCTCTACCCACCCTTGCCTCCTTTTCCGCGCAGCTCTCGATTCCCCCCTCTCTTTCGCACCCTCCATGTCATATTCCGCTCCAGGAGCTCCATCATAGCTCCTCGCTGTCGCTGGGAGGATGTTTTCTCCTCCGCTCGCCCCTTCCACCGTCATTTTCTCTCTACCCACCCTTGCCTCCTTTTCCGCGCAGCTCTCGATTCCCCCCTCTCTTTCGCACCCTCAATGTCATATTCCGCTCCAGGAGTTCCATCATAGCTCCTCACTGTCGCTGGGAGGATGTTTTCTCCTCCGCTCGCCCCTTCCACCGTCATTTTCTCTCTACCCACCCTTGCCTCCTTTTCCGCGCAGCTCTCGATTCCCCCCTCTCTTTCGCACCCTCCATGTCATATTCCGCTCCAGGAGCTCCATCATAGCTCCTTGCTGTCGCTGGGAGGATGTTTTCTCCTCCGCTCGCCCCTTCCACCGTCATTTTCTCTCTACCCACCCTTGCCTCCTTTTCCGCGCAGCTCTCGATTCCCCCCTCTCTTTCGCACCCTCCATGTCATATTCCGCTCCAGGAGTTCCATCATAGCTCCTCACTGTCGCTGGGAGGATGTTTTCTCCTCCGCTCGCCCCTTCCACCGTCATTTTCTCTCTACCCACCCTTGCCTCCTTTTCCGCGCAGCTCTCGATTCCCCCCTCTCTTTCGCACCCTCCATGTCATATTCCGCTCCAGGAGCTCCATCATAGCTCCTCGCTGTCGCTGGGAGGATGTTTTCTCCTCCGCTCGCCCCTTCCACCGTCATTTTCTCTCTACCCACCCTTGCCTCCTTTTCCGCGCAGCTCTCGATTCCCCCCTCTCTTTCGCACCCTCAATGTCATATTCCGCTCCAGGAGCTCCATCATAGCTCCTCGCTGTCGCTGGGAGGATGTTTTCTCCTCCGCTCGCCCCTTCCACCGTCATTTTCTCTCTACCCACCCTTGCCTCCTTTTCCGCGCAGCTCTCGATTCCCCCCTCTCTTTCGCACCCTCAATGTCATATTCCGCTCCAGGAGTTCCATCATAGCTCCTCACTGTCGCTGGGAGGATGTTTTCTCCTCCGCTCGCCCCTTCCACCGTCATTTTCTCTCTACCCACCCTTGCCTCCTTTTCCGCGTAGCTCTCGATTCCCCCCTCTCTTTCGCACCCTCCATGTCATATTCCGCTCCAGGAGTTCCATCATAGCTCCTCGCTGTCGCTGGGAGGATGTTTTCTCCTCCGCTCGCCCCTTCCACCGTCATTTTCTCTCTACCCACCCTTGCCTCCTTTTCCGCGCAGCTCTCGATTCCCCCCTCTCTTTCGCACCCTCAATGTCATATTCCGCTCCAGGAGTTCCATCATAGCTCCTCACTGTCGCTGGGAGGATGTTTTCTCCTCCGCTCGCCCCTTCCACCGTCATTTTCTCTCTACCCACCCTTGCCTCCTTTTCCGCGCAGCTCTCGATTCCCCCCTCTCTTTCGCACCCTCCATGTCATATTCCGCTCCAGGAGTTCCATCATAGCTCCTCACTGTCGCTGGGAGGAAGTTTTCTCCTCCGCTCGCCCCTTCCACCGTCATTTTCTCTCTACCCACCCTTGCCTCCTTTTCCGCGCAGCTCTCGATTCCCCCCTCTCTTTCGCACCCTCCATGTCATATTCCGCTCCAGGAGCTCCATCATAGCTCCTTGCTGTTGCTGGGAGGATGTTTTCTCCTCCGCTCGCCCCTTCCACCGTCATTTTCTCTCTACCCACCCTTGCCTCCTTTTCCGCGCAGCTCTCGATTCCCCCCTCTCTTTCGCACCCTCCATGTCATATTCCGCTCCAGGAGTTCCATCATAGCTCCTCACTGTCGCTGGGAGGATGTTTTCTCCTCCGCTCGCCCCTTCCACCATCATTTTCTCTCTACCCACCCTTGCCCCCTTTTCCGCGCAGCTCTCGATTCCCCCCTCTCTTTCGCACCCTCCATGTCATATTCCGCTCCAGGAGTTCCATCATAGCTCCTCACTGTCGCTGGGAGGATGTTTTCTCCTCCGCTCGCCCCTTCCACCGTCATTTTCTCTCTACCCACCCTTGCCTCCTTCTCCGCGCAGCTCTCGATTCCCCCCTCTCTTTCGCACCCTCCATGTCATATTCCGCTCCAGGAGCTCCATCATAGCTCCTCGCTGTCGCTGGGAGGATGTTTTCTCCTCCGCTCGCCCCTTCCACCGTCATTTTCTCTCTACCCACCCTTGCCTCCTTCTCCGCGCAGCTCTCGATTCCCCCCTCTCTTTCGCACCCTCCATGTCATATTCCGCTCCAGGAGCTCCATCATAGCTCCTTGCTGTCGCTGGGAGGATGTTTTCTCCTCCGCTCGCCCCTTCCACCATCATTTTCTCTCTACCCACCCTTGCCTCCTTCTCCGCGCAGCTCTCGATTCCCCCCTCTCTTTCGCACCCTCCATGTCATATTCCGCTCCAGGAGCTCCATCATAGCTCCTCGCTGTCGCTGGGAGGATGTTTTCTCCTCCGCTCGCCCCTTCCACCGTCATTTTCTCTCTACCCACCCTTGCCTCCTTTTCCGCGCAGCTCTCGATTCCCCCCTCTCTTTCGCACCCTCCATGTCATATTCCGCTCCAGGAGCTCCATCATAGCTCCTCGCTGTCGCTGGGAGGATGTTTTCTCCTCTGCTCGCCCCTTCCACCGTCATTTTCTCTCTACCCACCCTTTCCTCCTTTTCCACGCAGCTCTCGATTCCCCCCTCTCTTTCGCACCCTCCATGTCATATTCCGCTCCAGGAGCTCCATCATAGCTCCTCGCTGTCGCTGGGAGGATGTTTTCTCCTCTGCTCGCCCCTTCCACCGTCATTTTCTCTCTACCCACCCTTTCCTCCTTTTCCACGCAGCTCTCGATTCCCCCCTCTCTTTCGCACCCTCCATGTCATATTCCGCTCCAGGAGCTCCATCATAGCTCCTCGCTGTCGCTGGGAGGATGTTTTCTCCTCCGCTCGCCCCTTCCACCGTCATTTTCTTTCTACCCACCCTTGCCTCCTTTTCCACGCAGCTCTCGATTCCCCCCTCTCTTTCGCACCCTCCATGTCATATTCCGCTCCAGGAGCTCCATCATAGCTCCTCGCTGTTGCTGGGAGGATGTTTTCTCCTCCGCTCGCCCTTCCACCGTCATTTTCTCTCTACCCACACTTGCCTCCTTCTCCGCACAGCTCTCGATTCCCCCCTCTCTTTCGCACCCTCCATGTCATATTCCGCTCCAGGAGCTCCATCATAGCTCCTCGCTGTCGCTGGGAGGATGTTTTCTCCTCCGCTCGCCCCTTCCACCGTCATTTTCTCTCTACCCACCCTTGCCTCCTTTTCCGCGCAGCTCTCGATTCCCCCCTCTCTTTCGCACCCTCCATGTCATATTCCGCTCCAGGAGCTCCATCATAGCTCCTTGCTGTCGCTGGGAGGATGTTTTCTCCTCCGCTCGCCCCTTCCACCGTCATTTTCTCTCTACCCACCCTTGCCTCCTTTTCCGCGCAGCTCTCGATTCCCCCCTCTCTTTCGCACCCTCCATGTCATATTCCGCTCCAGGAGTTCCATCATAGCTCCTCACTGTCGCTGGGAGGATGTTTTCTCCTCCGCTCGCCCCTTCCACCGTCATTTTCTCTCTACCCACCCTTGCCTCCTTCTCCGCGCAGCTCTCGATTCCCCCCTCTCTTTCGCACCCTCCATGTCATATTCCGCTCCAGGAGCTCCATCATAGCTCCTCGCTGTCGCTGGGAGGATGTTTTCTCCTCCGCTCGCCCCTTCCACCGTCATTTTCTCTCTACCCACCCTTGCCTCCTTTTCCGCGCAGCTCTCGATTCCCCCCTCTCTTTCGCACCCTCCATGTCATATTCCGCTCCAGGAGTTCCATCATAGCTCCTCACTGTCGCTGGGAGGAAGTTTTCTCCTCCGCTCGCCCCTTCCACCGTCATTTTCTCTCTACCCACCCTTGCCTCCTTTTCCGCGCAGCTCTCGATTCCCCCCTCTCTTTCGCACCCTCCATGTCATATTCCGCTCCAGGAGCTCCATCATAGCTCCTTGCTGTCGCTGGGAGGATGTTTTCTCCTCCGCTCGCCCCTTCCACCGTCATTTTCTCTCTACCCACCCTTGCCTCCTTTTCCGCGCAGCTCTCGATTCCCCCCTCTCTTTCGCACCCTCCATGTCATATTCCGCTCCAGGAGTTCCATCATAGCTCCTCACTGTCGCTGGGAGGATGTTTTCTCCTCCGCTCGCCCCTTCCACCATCATTTTCTCTCTACCCACCCTTGCCCCCTTTTCCGCGCAGCTCTCGATTCCCCCCTCTCTTTCGCACCCTCCATGTCATATTCCGCTCCAGGAGTTCCATCATAGCTCCTCACTGTCGCTGGGAGGATGTTTTCTCCTCCGCTCGCCCCTTCCACCGTCATTTTCTCTCTACCCACCCTTGCCTCCTTCTCCGCGCAGATCTCGATTCCCCCCTCTCTTTCGCACCCTCCATGTCATATTCCGCTCCAGGAGCTCCATCATAGCTCCTCGCTGTCGCTGGGAGGATGTTTTCTCCTCCGCTCGCCCCTTCCACCGTCATTTTCTCTCTACCCACCCTTGCCTCCTTCTCCGCGCAGCTCTCGATTCCCCCCTCTCTTTCGCACCCTCCATGTCATATTCCGCTCCAGGAGCTCCATCATAGCTCCTTGCTGTCGCTGGGAGGATGTTTTCTCCTCCGCTCGCCCCTTCCACCATCATTTTCTCTCTACCCACCCTTGCCTCCTTCTCCGCGCAGCTCTCGATTCCCCCCTCTCTTTCGCACCCTCCATGTCATATTCCGCTCCAGGAGCTCCATCATAGCTCCTCGCTGTCGCTGGGAGGATGTTTTCTCCTCCGCTCGCCCCTTCCACCGTCATTTTCTCTCTACCCACCCTTGCCTCCTTTTCCGCGCAGCTCTCGATTCCCCCCTCTCTTTCGCACCCTCCATGTCATATTCCGCTCCAGGAGCTCCATCATAGCTCCTCGCTGTCGCTGGGAGGATGTTTTCTCCTCCGCTCGCCCCTTCCACCGTCATTTTCTTTCTACCCACCCTTGCCTCCTTTTCCACGCAGCTCTCGATTCCCCCCTCTCTTTCGCACCCTCCATGTCATATTCCGCTCCAGGAGCTCCATCATAGCTCCTCGCTGTTGCTGGGAGGATGTTTTCTCCTCCGCTCGCCCCTTCCACCGTCATTTTCTCTCTACCCACCCTTGCCTCCTTCTCCGCACAGCTCTCGATTCCCCCCTCTCTTTCGCACCCTCCATGTCATATTCCGCTCCAGGAGCTCCATCATAGCTCCTCGCTGTCGCTGGGAGGATGTTTTCTCCTCCGCTCGCCCCTTCCACCGTCATTTTCTTTCTACCCACCCTTGCCTCCTTTTCCACGCAGCTCTCGATTCCCCCCTCTCTTTCGCACCCTCCATGTCATATTCCGCTCCAGGAGCTCCATCATAGCTCCTCGCTGTTGCTGGGAGGATGTTTTCTCCTCTGCTCGCCCTTCCACCGTCATTTTCTCTCTACCCACCCTTGCCTCCTTCTCCGCACAGCTCTCGATTCCCCCCTCTCTTTCGCACCCTCCATGTCATATTCCGCTCCAGGAGCTCCATCATAGCTCCTCGCTGTCTCTGGGAGGATGTTTTCTCCTCCGCTCGCCCCTTCCACCGTCATTTTCTCTCTACCCACCCTTGCCTCCTTTTCCGCGCAGCTCTCGATTCCCCCCTCTCTTTCGCACCCTCCATGTCATATTCCGCTCCAGGAGCTCCATCATAGCTCCTTGCTGTCGCTGGGAGGATGTTTTCTCCTCCGCTCGCCCCTTCCACCGTCATTTTCTCTCTACCCACCCTTGCCTCCTTTTCCGCGCAGCTCTCGATTCCCCCCTCTCTTTCGCACCCTCCATGTCATATTCCGCTCCAGGAGTTCCATCATAGCTCCTCACTGTCGCTGGGAGGATGTTTTCTCCTCCGCTCGCCCCTTCCACCGTCATTTTCTCTCTACCCACCCTTGCCTCCTTCTCCGCGCAGCTCTCGATTCCCCCCTCTCTTTCGCACCCTCCATGTCATATTCCGCTCCAGGAGCTCCATCATAGCTCCTCGCTGTCGCTGGGAGGATGTTTTCTCCTCCGCTCGCCCCTTCCACCGTCATTTTCTCTCTACCCACCCTTGCCTCCTTTTCCGCACAGCTCTCGATTCCCCCCTCTCTTTCGCACCCTCCATGTCATATTCCGCTCCAGGAGTTCCATCATAGCTCCTCGCTGTCGCTGGGAGGATGTTTTCTCCTCCGCTCGCCCCTTCCACCGTCATTTTCTCTCTACCCACCCTTGCCTCCTTTTCCGCACAGCTCTCGATTCCCCCCTCTCTTTCGCACCCTCCATGTCATATTCCGCTCCAGGAGTTCCATCATAGCTTCTCACTGTCGCTGGGAGGATGTTTTCTCCTCCGCTCGCCCCTTCCACCATCATTTTCTCTCTACCCACCCTTGCCTCCTTTTCCGCGCAGCTCTCGATTCCCCCCTCTCTTTCGCACCCTCCATGTCATATTCCGCTCCAGGAGTTCCATCATAGCTCCTCACTGTCGCTGGGAGGATGTTTTCTCCTCCGCTCGCCCCTTCCACCGTCATTTTCTCTCTACCCACCCTTGCCTCCTTCTCCGCGCAGCTCTCGATTCCCCCCTCTCTTTCGCACCCTCCATGTCATATTCCGCTCCAGGAGCTCCATCATAGCTCTTCGCTGTCGCTGGGAGGATGTTTTCTCCTCCGCTCGCCCCTTCCACCGTCATTTTCTCTCTACCCACCCTTTCCTCCTTTTCCGCGCAGCTCTCGATTCCCCCCTCTCTTTCGCACCCTCCATGTCATATTCCGCTCCAGGAGCTCCATCATAGCTCCTCGCTGTCGCTGGGAGGATGTTTTCTCCTCCGCTCGCCCCTTCCACCGTCATTTTCTCTCTACCCACCCTTGCCTCCTTTTCCGCGCAGCTCTCGATTCCCCCCTCTCTTTCGCACCCTCCATGTCATATTCCGCTCCAGGAGCTCCATCATAGCTCCTCGCTGTCGCTGGGAGGATGTTTTCTCCTCCGCTCGCCCCTTCCACCGTCATTTTCTCTCTACCCACCCTTGCCTCCTTCTCCGCGCAGCTCTCAATTCCCCCCTCTCTTTCGCACCCTCCATGTCATATTCCGCTCCAGGAGCTCCATCATAGCTCCTCGCTGTCGCTGGGAGGATGTTTTCTCCTCCGCTCGCCCCTTCCACCGTCATTTTCTCTCTACCCACCCTTGCCTCCTTTTCCGCGTAGCTCTCGATTCCCCCCTCTCTTTCGCACCCTCCATGTCATATTCCGCTCCAGGAGTTCCATCATAGCTCCTCACTGTCGCTGGGAGGATGTTTTCTCCTCCGCTCGCCCCTTCCACCGTCATTTTCTCTCTACCCACCCTTGCCTCCTTTTCCGCGCAGCTCTCGATTCCCCCCTCTCTTTCGCACCCTCCATGTCATATTCCGCTCCAGGAGTTCCATCATAGCTCCTCACTGTCGCTGGGAGGAAGTTTTCTCCTCCGCTTGCCCCTTCCACCGTCATTTTCTCTCTACCCACCCTTGCCTCCTTTTCCGCGCAGCTCTCGATTCCCCCCTCTCTTTCGCACCCTCCATGTCATATTCCGCTCCAGGAGCTCCATCATAGCTCCTTGCTGTCGCTGGGAGGATGTTTTCTCCTCCGCTCGCCCCTTCCACCGTCATTTTCTCTCTACCCACCCTTGCCTCCTTTTCGGCGCAGCTCTCGATTCCCCCCTCTCTTTCGCACCCTCCATGTCATATTCCGCTCCAGGAGTTCCATCATAGCTCCTCACTGTCGCTGGGAGGATGTTTTCTCCTCCGCTCGCCCCTTCCACCGTCATTTTCTCTCTACCCACCCTTGCCTCCTTTTCCGCGCAGCTCTCGATTCCCCCCTCTCTTTCGCACCCTCCATGTCATATTCCGCTCCAGGAGCTCCATCATAGCTCCTCGCTGTCGCTGGGAGGATGTTTTCTCCTCCGCTCGCCCCTTCCACCGTCATTTTCTCTCTACCCACCCTTGCCTCCTTTTCCGCGCAGCTCTCGATTCCCCCCTCTCTTTCGCACCCTCAATGTCATATTCCGCTCCAGGAGTTCCATCATAGCTCCTCACTGTCGCTGGGAGGATGTTTTCTCCTCCGCTCGCCCCTTCCACCGTCATTTTCTCTCTACCCACCCTTGCCTCCTTTTCCGCGCAGGTCTCGATTCCCCCCTCTCTTTCGCACCCTCCATGTCATATTCCGCTCCAGGAGCTCCATCATAGCTCCTTGCTGTCGCTGGGAGGATGTTTTCTCCTCCGCTCGCCCCTTCCACCGTCATTTTCTCTCTACCCACCCTTGCCTCCTTTTCCGCGCAGCTCTCGATTCCCCCCTCTCTTTCGCACCCTCCATGTCATATTCCGCTCCAGGAGTTCCATCATAGCTCCTCACTGTCGCTGGGAGGATGTTTTCTCCTCCGCTCGCCCCTTCCACCGTCATTTTCTCTCTACCCACCCTTGCCTCCTTTTCCGCGCAGCTCTCGATTCCCCCCTCTCTTTCGCACCCTCCATGTCATATTCCGCTCCAGGAGCTCCATCATAGCTCCTCGCTGTCGCTGGGAGGATGTTTTCTCCTCCGCTCGCCCCTTCCACCGTCATTTTCTCTCTACCCACCCTTGCCTCCTTTTCCGCGCAGCTCTCGATTCCCCCCTCTCTTTCGCACCCTCCATGTCATATTCCGCTCCAGGAGTTCCATCATAGCTCCTCACTGTCGCTGGGAGGAAGTTTTCTCCTCCGCTCGTCCCTTCCACCGTCATTTTCTCTCTACCCACCCTTGCCTCCTTTTCCGCGCAGCTCTCGATTCCCCCCTCTCTTTCGCACCCTCCATGTCATATTCCGCTCCAGGAGCTCCATCATAGCTCCTTGCTGTCGCTGGGAGGATGTTTTCTCCTCCGCTCGCCCCTTCCACCGTCATTTTCTCTCTACCCACCCTTGCCTCCTTTTCCGCGCAGCTCTCGATTCCCCCCTCTCTTTCGCACCCGCCATGTCATATTCCGCTCCAGGAGCTCCATCATAGCTCCTCGCTGTCGCTGGGAGGATGTTTTCTCCTCCGCTCGCCCCTTCCACCGTCATTTTCTCTCTACCCACCCTTGCCTCCTTTTCCGCGTAGCTCTCGATTACCCCCTCTCTTTCGCACCCTCCATGTCATATTCCGCTCCAGGAGTTCCATCATAGCTCCTCACTGTCGCTGGGAGGATGTTTTCTCCTCCGCTCGCCCCTTCCACCGTCATTTTCTCTCTACCCACCCTTGCCTCCTTTTCCGCGCAGCTCTCGATTCCCCCCTCTCTTTCGCACCCTCCATGTCATATTCCGCTCCAGGAGTTCCATCATAGCTCCTCACTGTCGCTGGGAGGAAGTTTTCTCCTCCGCTTGCCCCTTCCACCGTCATTTTCTCTCTACCCACCCTTGCCTCCTTTTCCGCGCAGCTCTCGATTCCCCCCTCTCTTTCGCACCCTCCATGTCATATTCCGCTCCAGGAGCTCCATCATAGCTCCTCGCTGTCGCTGGGAGGATGTTTTCTCCTCCGCTCGCCCCTTCCACCGTCATTTTCTCTCTACCCACCCTTGCCTCCTTTTCCGCGCAGCTCTCGATTCCCCCCTCTCTTTCGCACCCTCAATGTCATATTCCGCTCCAGGAGTTCCATCATAGCTCCTCACTGTCGCTGGGAGGATGTTTTCTCCTCCGCTCGCCCCTTCCACCGTCATTTTCTCTCTACCCACCCTTGCCTCCTTTTCCGCGCAGCTCTCGATTCCCCCCTCTCTTTCGCACCCTCCATGTCATATTCCGCTCCAGGAGTTCCATCATAGCTCCTCACTGTCGCTGGGAGGAAGTTTTCTCCTCCGCTCGCCCCTTCCACCGTCATTTTCTCTCTACCCACCCTTGCCTCCTTTTCCGCGCAGCTCTCGATTCCCCCCTCTCTTTCGCACCCTCCATGTCATATTCCGCTCCAGGAGCTCCATCATAGCTCCTTGCTGTCGCTGGGAGGATGTTTTCTCCTCCGCTCGCCCCTTCCACCGTCATTTTCTCTCTACCCACCCTTGCCTCCTTTTCCGCGCAGCTCTCGATTCCCCCCTCTCTTTCGCACCCTCAATGTCATATTCCGCTCCAGGAGTTCCATCATAGCTCCTCACTGTCGCTGGGAGGATGTTTTCTCCTCCGCTCGCCCCTTCCACCGTCATTTTCTCTCTACCCACCCTTGCCTCCTTTTCCGCGCAGCTCTCGATTCCCCCCTCTCTTTCGCACCCTCCATGTCATATTCCGCTCCAGGAGCTCCATCATAGCTCCTCGCTGTCGCTGGGAGGATGTTTTCTCCTCCGCTCGCCCCTTCCACCGTCATTTTCTCTCTACCCACCCTTGCCTCCTTTTCCGCGCAGCTCTCGATTCCCCCCTCTCTTTCGCACCCTCAATGTCATATTCCGCTCCAGGAGTTCCATCATAGCTCCTCACTGTCGCTGGGAGGATGTTTTCTCCTCCGCTCGCCCCTTCCACCGTCATTTTCTCTCTACCCACCCTTGCCTCCTTTTCCGCGCAGCTCTCGATTCCCCCCTCTCTTTCGCACCCTCCATGTCATATTCCGCTCCAGGAGTTCCATCATAGCTCCTCACTGTCGCTGGGAGGAAGTTTTCTCCTCCGCTCGCCCCTTCCACCGTCATTTTCTCTCTACCCACCCTTGCCTCCTTTTCCGCGCAGCTCTCGATTCCCCCCTCTCTTTCGCACCCTCCATGTCATATTCCGCTCCAGGAGCTCCATCATAGCTCCTTGCTGTCGCTGGGAGGATGTTTTCTCCTCCGCTCGCCCCTTCCACCGTCATTTTCTCTCTACCCACCCTTGCCTCCTTTTCCGCGCAGCTCTCGATTCCCCCCTCTCTTTCGCACCCTCCATGTCATATTCCGCTCCAGGAGTTCCATCATAGCTCCTCACTGTCGCTGGGAGGATGTTTTCTCCTCCGCTCGCCCCTTCCACCGTCATTTTCTCTCTACCCACCCTTGCCTCCTTTTCCGCGCAGCTCTCGATTCCCCCCTCTCTTTCGCACCCTCAATGTCATATTCCGCTCCAGGAGTTCCATCATAGCTCCTCACTGTCGCTGGGAGGATGTTTTCTCCTCCGCTCGCCCCTTCCACCGTCATTTTCTCTCTACCCACCCTTGCCTCCTTTTCCGCGCAGCTCTCGATTCCCCCCTCTCTTTCGCACCCTCCATGTCATATTCCGCTCCAGGAGTTCCATCATAGCTCCTCACTGTCGCTGGGAGGAAGTTTTCTCCTCCGCTCGCCCCTTCCACCGTCATTTTCTCTCTACCCACCCTTGCCTCCTTTTCCGCGCAGCTCTCGATTCCCCCCTCTCTTTCGCACCCTCCATGTCATATTCCGCTCCAGGAGCTCCATCATAGCTCCTTGCTGTCGCTGGGAGGATGTTTTCTCCTCCGCTCGCCCCTTCCACCGTCATTTTCTCTCTACCCACCCTTGCCTCCTTTTCCGCGCAGCTCTCGATTCCCCCCTCTCTTTCGCACCCTCCATGTCATATTCCGCTCCAGGAGTTCCATCATAGCTCCTCACTGTCGCTGGGAGGATGTTTTCTCCTCCGCCCGCCCCTTCCACCATCATTTTCTCTCTACCCACCCTTGCCCCCTTTTCCGCGCAGCTCTCGATTCCCCCCTCTCTTTCGCACCCTCCATGTCATATTCCGCTCCAGGAGTTCCATCATAGCTCCTCACTGTCGCTGGGAGGATGTTTTCTCCTCCGCTCGCCCCTTCCACCGTCATTTTCTCTCTACCCACCCTTGCCTCCTTCTCCGCGCAGCTCTCGATTCCCCCCTCTCTTTCGCACCCTCCATGTCATATTCCGCTCCAGGAGCTCCATCATAGCTCCTCGCTGTCGCTGGGAGGATGTTTTCTCCTCCGCTCGCCCCTTCCACCGTCATTTTCTCTCTACCCACCCTTGCCTCCTTCTCCGCGCAGCTCTCGATTCCCCCCTCTCTTTCGCACCCTCCATGTCATATTCCGCTCCAGGAGCTCCATCATAGCTCCTTGCTGTCGCTGGGAGGATGTTTTCTCCTCCGCTCGCCCCTTCCACCATCATTTTCTCTCTACCCACCCTTGCCTCCTTCTCCGCGCAGCTCTCGATTCCCCCCTCTCTTTTGCACCCTCCATGTCATATTCCGCTCCAGGAGCTCCATCATAGCTCCTCGCTGTCGCTGGGAGGATGTTTTCTCCTCCGCTCGCCCCTTCCACCGTCATTTTCTCTCTACCCACCCTTGCCTCCTTTTCCGCGCAGCTCTCGATTCCCCCCTCTCTTTCGCACCCTCCATGTCATATTCCGCTCCAGGAGCTCCATCATAGCTCCTCGCTGTCGCTGGGAGGATGTTTTCTCCTCCGCTCGCCCCTTCCACCGTCATTTTCTCTCTACCCACCCTTGCCTCCTTTTCCGCGCAGCTCTCGATTCCCCCCTCTCTTTCGCACCCTCAATGTCATATTCCGCTCCAGGAGTTCCATCATAGCTCCTCACTGTCGCTGGGAGGATGTTTTCTCCTCCGCTCGCCCCTTCCACCGTCATTTTCTCTCTACCCACCCTTGCCTCCTTTTCCGCGCAGCTCTCGATTCCCCCCTCTCTTTCGCACCCTCCATGTCATATTCCGCTCCAGGAGTTCCATCATAGCTCCTCACTGTCGCTGGGAGGAAGTTTTCTCCTCCGCTCGCCCCTTCCACCGTCATTTTCTCTCTACCCACCCTTGCCTCCTTTTCCGCGCAGCTCTCGATTCCCCCCTCTCTTTCGCACCCTCCATGTCATATTCCGCTCCAGGAGCTCCATCATAGCTCCTCGCTGTCGCTGGGAGGATGTTTTCTCCTCCGCTCGCCCCTTCCACCGTCATTTTCTCTCTACCCACCCTTGCCTCCTTTTCCGCGCAGCTCTCGATTCCCCCCTCTCTTTCGCACCCTCAATGTCATATTCCGCTCCAGGAGTTCCATCATAGCTCCTCACTGTCGCTGGGAGGATGTTTTCTCCTCCGCTCGCCCCTTCCACCGTCATTTTCTCTCTACCCACCCTTGCCTCCTTTTCCGCGCAGCTCTCGATTCCCCCCTCTCTTTCGCACCCTCCATGTCATATTCCGCTCCAGGAGTTCCATCATAGCTCCTCACTGTCGCTGGGAGGAAGTTTTCTCCTCCGCTCGCCCCTTCCACCGTCATTTTCTCTCTACCCACCCTTGCCTCCTTTTCCGCGCAGCTCTCGATTCCCCCCTCTCTTTCGCACCCTCCATGTCATATTCCGCTCCAGGAGCTCCATCATAGCTCCTTGCTGTCGCTGGGAGGATGTTTTCTCCTCCGCTCGCCCCTTCCACCGTCATTTTCTCTCTACCCACCCTTGCCTCCTTTTCCGCGCAGCTCTCGATTCCCCCCTCTCTTTCGCACCCTCAATGTCATATTCCGCTCCAGGAGTTCCATCATAGCTCCTCACTGTCGCTGGGAGGATGTTTTCTCCTCCGCTCGCCCCTTCCACCGTCATTTTCTCTCTACCCACCCTTGCCTCCTTTTCCGCGCAGCTCTCGATTCCCCCCTCTCTTTCGCACCCTCCATGTCATATTCCGCTCCAGGAGCTCCATCATAGCTCCTCGCTGTCGCTGGGAGGATGTTTTCTCCTCCGCTCGCCCCTTCCACCGTCATTTTCTCTCTACCCACCCTTGCCTCCTTTTCCGCGCAGCTCTCGATTCCCCCCTCTCTTTCGCACCCTCAATGTCATATTCCGCTCCAGGAGTTCCATCATAGCTCCTCACTGTCGCTGGGAGGATGTTTTCTCCTCCGCTCGCCCCTTCCACCGTCATTTTCTCTCTACCCACCCTTGCCTCCTTTTCCGCGCAGCTCTCGATTCCCCCCTCTCTTTCGCACCCTCCATGTCATATTCCGCTCCAGGAGTTCCATCATAGCTCCTCACTGTCGCTGGGAGGAAGTTTTCTCCTCCGCTCGCCCCTTCCACCGTCATTTTCTCTCTACCCACCCTTGCCTCCTTTTCCGCGCAGCTCTCGATTCCCCCCTCTCTTTCGCACCCTCCATGTCATATTCCGCTCCAGGAGCTCCATCATAGCTCCTTGCTGTCGCTGGGAGGATGTTTTCTCCTCCGCTCGCCCCTTCCACCGTCATTTTCTCTCTACCCACCCTTGCCTCCTTTTCCGCGCAGCTCTCGATTCCCCCCTCTCTTTCGCACCCTCCATGTCATATTCCGCTCCAGGAGTTCCATCATAGCTCCTCACTGTCGCTGGGAGGAAGTTTTCTCCTCCGCTCGCCCCTTCCACCGTCATTTTCTCTCTACCCACCCTTGCCTCCTTTTCCGCGCAGCTCTCGATTCCCCCCTCTCTTTCGCACCCTCCATGTCATATTCCGCTCCAGGAGCTCCATCATAGCTCCTTGCTGTCGCTGGGAGGATGTTTTCTCCTCCGCTCGCCCCTTCCACCGTCATTTTCTCTCTACCCACCCTTGCCTCCTTTTCCGCGCAGCTCTCGATTCCCCCCTCTCTTTCGCACCCTCCATGTCATATTCCGCTCCAGGAGTTCCATCATAGCTCCTCACTGTCGCTGGGAGGATGTTTTCTCCTCCGCCCGCCCCTTCCACCATCATTTTCTCTCTACCCACCCTTGCCCCCTTTTCCGCGCAGCTCTCGATTCCCCCCTCTCTTTCGCACCCTCCATGTCATATTCCGCTCCAGGAGTTCCATCATAGCTCCTCACTGTCGCTGGGAGGATGTTTTCTCCTCCGCTCGCCCCTTCCACCGTCATTTTCTCTCTACCCACCCTTGCCTCCTTCTCCGCGCAGCTCTCGATTCCCCCCTCTCTTTCGCACCCTCCATGTCATATTCCGCTCCAGGAGCTCCATCATAGCTCCTCGCTGTCGCTGGGAGGATGTTTTCTCCTCCGCTCGCCCCTTCCACCGTCATTTTCTCTCTACCCACCCTTGCCTCCTTCTCCGCGCAGCTCTCGATTCCCCCCTCTCTTTCGCACCCTCCATGTCATATTCCGCTCCAGGAGCTCCATCATAGCTCCTTGCTGTCGCTGGGAGGATGTTTTCTCCTCCGCTCGCCCCTTCCACCATCATTTTCTCTCTACCCACCCTTGCCTCCTTCTCCGCGCAGCTCTCGATTCCCCCCTCTCTTTTGCACCCTCCATGTCATATTCCGCTCCAGGAGCTCCATCATAGCTCCTCGCTGTCGCTGGGAGGATGTTTTCTCCTCCGCTCGCCCCTTCCACCGTCATTTTCTCTCTACCCACCCTTGCCTCCTTTTCCGCGCAGCTCTCGATTCCCCCCTCTCTTTCGCACCCTCCATGTCATATTCCGCTCCAGGAGCTCCATCATAGCTCCTCGCTGTCGCTGGGAGGATGTTTTCTCCTCCGCTCGCCCCTTCCACCGTCATTTTCTCTCTACCCACCCTTGCCTCCTTTTCCGCGCAGCTCTCGATTCCCCCCTCTCTTTCGCACCCTCAATGTCATATTCCGCTCCAGGAGTTCCATCATAGCTCCTCACTGTCGCTGGGAGGATGTTTTCTCCTCCGCTCGCCCCTTCCACCGTCATTTTCTCTCTACCCACCCTTGCCTCCTTTTCCGCGCAGCTCTCGATTCCCCCCTCTCTTTCGCACCCTCCATGTCATATTCCGCTCCAGGAGTTCCATCATAGCTCCTCACTGTCGCTGGGAGGAAGTTTTCTCCTCCGCTCGCCCCTTCCACCGTCATTTTCTCTCTACCCACCCTTGCCTCCTTTTCCGCGCAGCTCTCGATTCCCCCCTCTCTTTCGCACCCTCCATGTCATATTCCGCTCCAGGAGCTCCATCATAGCTCCTTGCTGTCGCTGGGAGGATGTTTTCTCCTCCGCTCGCCCCTTCCACCGTCATTTTCTCTCTACCCACCCTTGCCTCCTTTTCCGCGCAGCTCTCGATTCCCCCCTCTCTTTCGCACCCTCCATGTCATATTCCGCTCCAGGAGCTCCATCATAGCTCCTCGCTGTCGCTGGGAGGATGTTTTCTCCTCCGCTCGCCCCTTCCACCGTCATTTTCTCTCTACCCACCCTTGCCTCCTTTTCCGCGTAGCTCTCGATTCCCCCCTCTCTTTCGCACCCTCCATGTCATATTCCGCTCCAGGAGTTCCATCATAGCTCCTCACTGTCGCTGGGAGGATGTTTTCTCCTCCGCTCGCCCCTTCCACCGTCATTTTCTCTCTACCCACCCTTGCCTCCTTTTCCGCGCAGCTCTCGATTCCCCCCTCTCTTTCGCACCCTCAATGTCATATTCCGCTCCAGGAGTTCCATCATAGCTCCTCACTGTCGCTGGGAGGATGTTTTCTCCTCCGCTCGCCCCTTCCACCGTCATTTTCTCTCTACCCACCCTTGCCTCCTTTTCCGCGCAGCTCTCGATTCCCCCCTCTCTTTCGCACCCTCCATGTCATATTCCGCTCCAGGAGTTCCATCATAGCTCCTCACTGTCGCTGGGAGGAAGTTTTCTCCTCCGCTCGCCCCTTCCACCGTCATTTTCTCTCTACCCACCCTTGCCTCCTTTTCCGCGCAGCTCTCGATTCCCCCCTCTCTTTCGCACCCTCCATGTCATATTCCGCTCCAGGAGCTCCATCATAGCTCCTTGCTGTCGCTGGGAGGATGTTTTCTCCTCCGCTCGCCCCTTCCACCGTCATTTTCTCTCTACCCACCCTTGCCTCCTTTTCCGCGCAGCTCTCGATTCCCCCCTCTCTTTCGCACCCTCCATGTCATATTCCGCTCCAGGAGTTCCATCATAGCACCTCACTGTCGCTGGGAGGATGTTTTCTCCTCCGCTCGCCCCTTCCACCGTCATTTTCTCTCTACCCACCCTTGCCTCCTTCTCCGCGCAGCTCTCGATTCCCCCCTCTCTTTCGCACCCTCCATGTCATATTCCGCTCCAGGAGCTCCATCATAGCTCCTCGCTGTCGCTGGGAGGATGTTTTCTCCTCCGCTCGCCCCTTCCACCGTCATTTTCTCTCTACCCACCCTTGCCTCCTTCTCCGCGCAGCTCTCGATTCCCCCCTCTCTTTCGCACCCTCCATGTCATATTCCGCTCCAGGAGCTCCATCATAGCTCCTTGCTGTCGCTGGGAGGATGTTTTCTCCTCCGCTCGCCCCTTCCACCATCATTTTCTCTCTACCCACCCTTGCCTCCTTCTCCGCGCAGCTCTCGATTCCCCCCTTTCTTTTGCACCCTCCATGTCATATTCCGCTCCAGGAGCTCCATCATAGCTCCTCGCTGTCGCTGGGAGGATGTTTTCTCCTCCGCTCGCCCCTTCCACCGTCATTTTCTCTCTACCCACCCTTGCCTCCTTTTCCGCGCAGCTCTCGATTCCCCCCTCTCTTTCGCACCCTCCATGTCATATTCCGCTCCAGGAGCTCCATCATAGCTCCTCGCTGTCGCTGGGAGGATGTTTTCTCCTCCGCTCGCCCCTTCCACCGTCATTTTCTTTCTACCCACCCTTGCCTCCTTTTCCACGCAGCTCTCGATTCCCCCCTCTCTTTCGCACCCTCCATGTCATATTCCGCTCCAGGAGCTCCATCATAGCTCCTCGCTGTTGCTGGGAGGATGTTTTCTCCTCCGCTCGCCCCTTCCACCGTCATTTTCTCTCTACCCACCCTTGCCTCCTTCTCCGCACAGCTCTCGATTCCCCCCTCTCTTTCGCACCCTCCATGTCATATTCCGCTCCAGGAGCTCCATCATAGCTCCTCGCTGTCGCTGGGAGGATGTTTTCTCCTCTGCTCGCCCCTTCCACCGTCATTTTCTCTCTACCCACCCTTTCCTCCTTTTCCGCGCAGCTCTCGATTCCCCCCTCTCTTTCGCACCCTCCATGTCATATTCCGCTCCAGGAGCTCCATCATAGCTCCTCGCTGTCGCTGGGAGGATGTTTTCTCCTCCGCTCGCCCCTTCCACCGTCATTTTCTTTCTACCCACCCTTGCCTCCTTTTCCACGCAGCTCTCGATTCCCCCCTCTCTTTCGCACCCTCCATGTCATATTCCGCTCCAGGAGCTCCATCATAGCTCCTCGCTGTTGCTGGGAGGATGTTTTCTCCTCCGCTCGCCCTTCCACCGTCATTTTCTCTCTACCCACCCTTGCCTCCTTCTCCGCACAGCTCTCGATTCCCCCCTCTCTTTCGCACCCTCCATGTCATATTCCGCTCCAGGAGCTCCATCATAGCTCCTCGCTGTCGCTGGGAGGATGTTTTCTCCTCTGCTCGCCCCTTCCACCGTCATTTTCTCTCTACCCACCCTTTCCTCCTTTTCCGCGCAGCTCTCGATTCCCCCCTCTCTTGCGCACCCTCCATGTCATATTCCGCTCCAGGAGCTCCATCATAGCTCCTCGCTGTCGCTGGGAGGATGTTTTCTCCTCCGCTCGCCCCTTCCACCTTCATTTTCTCTCTACCCACCCTTTCCTCCTTTTCCGCGCAGCTCTCGATTCCCCCCTCTCTTTCGCACCCTCCATGTCATATTCCGCTCCAGGAGCTCCATCATAGCTCCTCGCTGTCGCTGGGAGGATGTTTTCTCCTCCGCTCGCCCCTTCCACCGTCATTTTCTCTCTACCCACCCTTGCCTCCTTTTCCGCGCAGCTCTCGATTCCCCCCTCTCTTTCGCACCCTCCATGTCATATTCCGCTCCAGGAGCTCCATCATAGCTCCTCGCTGTCGCTGGGAGGATGTTTTCTCCTCCGCTCGCCCCTTCCACCGTCATTTTCTCTCTACCCACCCTTGCCTCCTTCTCCGCGCAGCTCTCAATTCCCCCCTCTCTTTCGCACCCTCCATGTCATATTCCGCTCCAGGAGCTCCATCATAGCTCCTCGCTGTCGCTGGGAGGATGTTTTCTCCTCCGCTCGCCCCTTCCACCGTCATTTTCTCTCTACCCACCCTTGCCTCCTTCTCCGCGCAGCTCTCGATTCCCCCCTCTCTTTCGAACCCTCCATGTCATATTCCGCTCCAGGAGCTCCATCATAGCTCCTCGCTGTCGCTGGGAGGATGTTTTCTCCTCTGCTCGCCCCTTCCACCGTCATTTTCTCTCTACCCACCCTTTCCTCCTTTTCCGCGCAGCTCTCGATTCCCCCCTCTCTTTCGCACCCTCCATGTCATATTCCGCTCCAGGAGCTCCATCATAGCTCCTCGCTGTCGCTGGGAGGATGTTTTCTCCTCCGCTCGCCCCTTCCACCGTCATTTTCTTTCTACCCACCCTTGCCTCCTTTTCCACGCAGCTCTCGATTCCCCCCTCTCTTTCGCACCCTCCATGTCATATTCCGCTCCAGGAGCTCCATCATAGCTCCTCGCTGTCGCTGGGAGGATGTTTACTCCTCTGCTCGCCCCTTCCACCGTCATTTTCTCTCTACCCACCCTTTCCTCCTTTTCCGCGCAGCTCTCGATTCCCCCCTCTCTTTCGCACCCTCCATGTCATATTCCGCTCCAGGAGCTCCATCATAGCTCCTTGCTGTCGCTGGGAGGACGTTTTCTCCTCCGCTCGCCCCTTCCACCGTCATTTTCTCTCTACCCACCCTTGCCTCCTTTTCCGCGCAGCTCTCTATTCCCCCCTCTCTTTCGCACCCTCCATGTCATATTCCGCTCCAGGAGTTCCATCATAGCTCCTCACTGTCGCTGGGAGGATGTTTTCTCCTCCGCTCGCCCCTTCCACCGTCATTTTCTCTCTACCCACCCTTGCCTCCTTTTCCGCGCAGCTCTCGATTCCCCCCTCTCTTTCGCACCCTCCATGTCATATTCCGCTCCAGGAGTTCCATCATAGCTCCTCACTGTCGCTGGGAGGAATTTTTCTCCTCCGCTTGCCCCTTCCACCGTCATTTTCTCTCTACCCACCCTTGCCTCCTTTTCCGCGCAGCTCTCGATTCCCCCCTCTCTTTCGCACCCTCCATGTCATATTCCGCTCCAGGAGCTCCATCATAGCTCCTTGCTGTCGCTGGGAGGATGTTTTCTCCTCCGCTCGCCCCTTCCACCGTCATTTTCTCTCTACCCACCCTTGCCTCCTTTTCCGCGCAGCTCTCGATTCCCCCCTCTCTTTCGCACCCTCCATGTCATATTCCGCTCCAGGAGTTCCATCATAGCTCCTCACTGTCGCTGGGAGGATGTTTTCTCCTCCGCTCGCCCCTTCCACCGTCATTTTCTCTCTACCCACCCTTGCCTCCTTTTCCGCGCAGCTCTCGATTCCCCCCTCTCTTTCGCACCCTCCATGTCATATTCCGCTCCAGGAGCTCCATCATAGCTCCTCGCTGTCGCTGGGAGGATGTTTTCTCCTCCGCTCGCCCCTTCCACCGTCATTTTCTCTCTACCCACCCTTGCCTCCTTTTCCGCGCAGCTCTCGATTCCCCCCTCTCTTTCGCACCCTCAATGTCATATTCCGCTCCAGGAGATCCATCATAGCTCCTCACTGTCGCTGTGAGGATGTTTTCTCCTCCGCTCGCCCCTTCCACCGTCATTTTCTCTCTACCCACCCTTGCCTCCTTCTCCGCACAGCTCTCGATTCCCCCCTCTCTTTCGCACCCTCCATGTCATATTCCGCTCCAGGAGCTCCATCATAGTTCCTCGCTGTCGCTGGGAGGATGTTTTCTCCTCTGCTCGCCCCTTCCACCGTCATTTTCTCTCTACCCACCCTTTCCTCCTTTTCCGCGCAGCTCTCGATTCCCCCCTCTCTTTCGCACCCTCCATGTCATATTCCGCTCCAGGAGCTCCATCATAGCTCCTCGCTGTCGCTGGGAGGATGTTTTCTCCTCCGCTCGCCCCTTCCACCGTCATTTTCTTTCTACCCACCCTTGCCTCCTTTTCCACGCAGCTCTCGATTCCCCCCTCTCTTTCGCACCCTCCATGTCATATTCCGCTCCAGGAGCTCCATCATAGCTCCTCGCTGTTGCTGGGAGGATGTTTTCTCCTCCGCTCGCCCCTTCCACCGTCATTTTCTCTCTACCCACCCTTGCCTCCTTCTCCGCACAGCTCTCGATTCCCCCCTCTCTTTCGCACCCTCCATGTCATATTCCGCTCCAGGAGCTCCATCATAGCTCCTCGCTGTCGCTGGGAGGATGTTTTCTCCTCTGCTCGCCCCTTCCACCGTCATTTTCTCTCTACCCACCCTTTCCTCCTTTTCCGCGCAGCTCTCGATTCCCCCCTCTCTTGCGCACCCTCCATGTCATATTCCGCTCCAGGAGCTCCATCATAGCTCCTCGCTGTCGCTGGGAGGATGTTTTCTCCTCCGCTCGCCCCTTCCACCGTCATTTTCTCTCTACCCACCCTTGCCTCCTTTTCCGCGCAGCTCTCGATTCCCCCCTCTCTTTCGCACCCTCCATGTCATATTCCGCTCCAGGAGTTCCATCATAGCTCCTCACTGTCGCTGGGAGGATGTTTTCTCCTCCGCTCGCCCCTTCCACCGTCATTTTCTCTCTACCCACCCTTGCCTCCTTCTCCGCGCAGCTCTCGATTCCCCCCTCTCTTTCGCACCCTCCATGTCATATTCCGCTCCAGGAGCTCCATCATAGCTCTTCGCTGTCGCTGGGAGGATGTTTTCTCCTCCGCTCGCCCCTTCCACCGTCATTTTCTCTCTACCCACCCTTTCCTCCTTTTCCGCGCAGCTCTCGATTCCCCCCTATCTTTCGCACCCTCCATGTCATATTCCGCTCCAGGAGCTCCATCATAGCTCCTCGCTGTCGCTGGGAGGATGTTTTCTCCTCCGCTCGCCCCTTCCACCGTCATTTTCTCTCTACCCACCCTTGCCTCCTTTTCCGCGCAGCTCTCGATTCCCCCCTCTCTTTCGCACCCTCCATGTCATATTCCGCTCCAGGAGCTCCATCATAGCTCCTCGCTGTCGCTGGGAGGATGTTTTCTCCTCCGCTCGCCCCTTCCACCGTCATTTTCTCTCTACCCACCCTTGCCTCCTTCTCCGCGCAGCTCTCAATTCCCCCCTCTCTTTCGCACCCTCCATGTCATATTCCGCTCCAGGAGCTCCATCATAGCTCCTCGCTGTCGCTGGGAGGATGTTTTCTCCTCCGCTCGCCCCTTCCACCGTCATTTTCTCTCTACCCACCCTTGCCTCCTTCTCCGCGCAGCTCTCGATTCCCCCCTCTCTTTCGAACCCTCCATGTCATATTCCGCTCCAGGAGCTCCATCATAGCTCCTCGCTGTCGCTGGGAGGATGTTTTCTCCTCTGCTCGCCCCTTCCACCGTCATTTTCTCTCTACCCACCCTTTCCTCCTTTTCCGCGCAGCTCTCGATTCCCCCCTCTCTTTCGCACCCTCCATGTCATATTCCGCTCCAGGAGCTCCATCATAGCTCCTCGCTGTCGCTGGGAGGATGTTTTCTCCTCCGCTCGCCCCTTCCACCGTCATTTTCTTTCTACCCACCCTTGCCTCCTTTTCCACGCAGCTCTCGATTCCCCCCTCTCTTTCGCACCCTCCATGTCATATTCCGCTCCAGGAGCTCCATCATAGCTCCTCGCTGTCGCTGGGAGGATGTTTTCTCCTCTGCTCGCCCCTTCCACCGTCATTTTCTCTCTACCCACCCTTTCCTCCTTTTCCGCGCAGCTCTCGATTCCCCCCTCTCTTTCGCACCCTCCATGTCATATTCCGCTCCAGGAGTTCCATCATAGCTCCTCACTGTCGCTGGGAGGAAGTTTTCTCCTCCGCTCGCCCCTTCCACCGTCATTTTCTCTCTACCCACCCTTGCCTCCTTTTCCGCGCAGCTCTCGATTCCCCCCTCTCTTTCGCACCCTCCATGTCATATTCCGCTCCAGGAGCTCCATCATAGCTCCTCGCTGTCGCTGGGAGGATGTTTTCTCCTCCGCTCGCCCCTTCCACCGTCATTTTCTCTCTACCCACCCTTGCCTCCTTTTCCGCGCAGCTCTCAAATCCCCCCTCTCTTTCGCACCCTCCATGTCATATTCCGCTCCAGGAGTTCCATCATAGCTCCTCACTGTCGCTGGGAGGAAGTTTTCTCCTCCGCTCGCCCCTTCCACCGTCATTTTCTCTCTACCCACCCTTGCCTCCTTTTCCGCGCAGCTCTCGATTCCCCCCTCTCTTTCGCACCCTCAATGTCATATTCCGCTCCAGGAGCTCCATCATAGCTCCTCACTGTCGCTGGGAGGATGTTTTCTCCTCCGCTCGCCCCTTCCACCGTCATTTTCTCTCTACCCACCCTTGCCTCCTTTTCCGCGCAGCTCTCGATTCCCCCCTCTCTTTCGCACCCTCCATGTCATATTCCGCTCCAGGAGTTCCATCATAGCTCCTCACTGTCGCTGGGAGGAAGTTTTCTCCTCCGCTCGCCCCTTCCACCGTCATTTTCTCTCTACCCACCCTTGCCTCCTTTTCCGCGCAGCTCTCGATTCCCCCCTCTCTTTCGCACCCTCCATGTCATATTCCGCTCCAGGAGCTCCATCATAGCTCCTTGCTGTCGCTGGGAGGATGTTTTCTCCTCCGCTCGCCCCTTCCACCGTCATTTTCTCTCTACCCACCCTTGCCTCCTTTTCCGTGCAGCTCTCGATTCCCCCCTCTCTTTCGCACCCTCCATGTCATATTCCGCTCCAGGAGTTCCATCATAGCTCCTCACTGTCGCTGGGAGGATGTTTTCTCCTCCGCTCGCCCCTTCCACCATCATTTTCTCTCTACCCACCCTTGCCTCCTTTTCCACGCAGCTCTCGATTCCCCCCTCTCTTTCGCACCCTCCATGTCATATTCCGCTCCAGGAGTTCCATCATAGCTCCTCACTGTCGCTGGGAGGATATTTTCTCCTCTGCTCGCCCCTTCCACCGTCATTTTCTCTCTACCCACCCTTGCCTCCTTTTCCGCGCAGCTCTCGATTCCCCCCTCTCTTTCGCACCCTCCATGTCATATTCCGCTCCAGGAGCTCCATCATAGCTCCTTGCTGTCGCTGGGAGGATGTTTTCTCCTCCGCTCGCCCCTTCCACCGTCATTTTCTCTCTACCCACCCTTGCCTCCTTTTCCGCGCAGCTCTCAAATCCCCCCTCTCTTTCGCACCCTCCATGTCATATTCCGCTCCAGGAGTTCCATCATAGCTCCTCACTGTCGCTGGGAGGAAGTTTTCTCCTCCGCTCGCCCCTTCCACCGTCATTTTCTCTCTACCCACCCTTGCCTCCTTTTCCGCGCAGCTCTCGATTCCCCCCTCTCTTTCGCACCCTCCATGTCATATTCCGCTCCAGGAGCTCCATCATAGCTCCTCGCTGTCGCTGGGAGGATGTTTTCTCCTCCGCTCGCCCCTTCCACCGTCATTTTCTCTCTACCCACCCTTGCCTCCTTTTCTGCGCAGCTCTCGATTCCCCCCTCTCTTTCGCACCCTCAATGTCATATTCCGCTCCAGGAGTTCCATCATAGCTCCTCACTGTCGCTGGGAGGATGTTTTCTCCTCCGCTCGCCCCTTCCACCGTCATTTTCTCTCTACCCACCCTTGCCTCCTTTTCCGCGCAGCTCTCGATTCCCCCCTCTCTTTCGCACCCTCCATGTCATATTCCGCTCCAGGAGTTCCATCATAGCTCCTCACTGTCGCTGGGAGGAAGTTTTCTCCTCCGCTCGCCCCTTCCACCGTCATTTTCTCTCTACCCACCCTTGCCTCCTTTTCCGCGCAGCTCTCGATTCCCCCCTCTCTTTCGCACCCTCCATGTCATATTCCGCTCCAGGAGCTCCATCATAGCTCCTTGCTGTCGCTGGGAGGATGTTTTCTCCTCCGCTCGCCCCTTCCACCGTCATTTTCTCTCTACCCACCCTTGCCTCCTTTTCCGCGCAGCTCTCGATTCCCCCCTCTCTTTCGCACCCTCCATGTCATATTCCGCTCCAGGAGTTCCATCATAGCTCCTCACTGTCGCTGGGAGGATGTTTTCTCCTCCGCTCGCCCCTTCCACCATCATTTTCTCTCTACCCACCCTTGCCTCCTTTTCCACGCAGCTCTCGATTCCCCCCTCTCTTTCGCACCCTCCATGTCATATTCCGCTCCAGGAGTTCCATCATAGCTCCTCACTGTCGCTGGGAGGATATTTTCTCCTCTGCTCGCCCCTTCCACCGTCATTTTCTCTCTACCCACCCTTGCCTCCTTTTCCGCGCAGCTCTCGATTCCCCCCTCTCTTTTGCACCCTCCATGTCATATTCCGCTCCAGGAGCTCCATCATAGCTCCTTGCTGTCGCTGGGAGGATGTTTTCTCCTCCGCTCGCCCCTTCCACCGTCATTTTCTCTCTACCCACCCTTGCCTCCTTTTCCGCGCAGCTCTCGATTCCCCCCTCTCTTTCGCACCCTCCATGTCATATTCCGCTCCAGGAGTTCCATCATAGCTCCTCACTGTCGCTGGGAGGATGTTTTCTCCTCCGCTCGCCCCTTCCACCGTCATTTTCTCTCTACCCACCCTTGCCTCCTTTTCCGCGCAGCTCTCGATTCCCCCCTCTCTTTCGCACCCTCCATGTCATATTCCGCTCCAGGAGTTCCATCATAGCTCCTCACTGTCGCTGGGAGGATGTTTTCTCCTCCGCTCGCCCCTTCCACCGTCATTTTCTCTCTACCCACCCTTGCCTCCTTCTCCGCGCAGCTCTCGATTCCCCCCTCTCTTTCGCACCCTCCATATCATATTCCGCTCCAGGAGCTCCATCATAGCTCCTCGCTGTCGCTGGGAGGATGTTTTCTCCTCCGCTCGCCCCTTCCACCGTCATTTTCTCTCTACCCACCCTTGCCTTCTTTTCCGCGCAGCTCTCGATTCCCCCCTCTCTTTCGCACCCTCCATGTCATATTCCGCTCCAGGAGCTCCATCATAGCTCCTTGCTGTCGCTGGGAGGATGTTTTCTCCTCCGCTCGCCCCTTCCACCGTCATTTTCTCTCTACCCACCCTTGCCTCCTTTTCCGCGCAGCTCTCGATTCCCCCCTCTCTTTCGCACCCTCCATGTCATATTCCGCTCCAGGAGTTCCATCATAGCTCCTCACTGTCGCTGGGAGGATGTTTTCTCCTCCGCTCGCCCCTTCCACCGTCATTTTCTCTCTACCCACCCTTGCCTCCTTCTCCGCGCAGCTCTCGATTCCCCCTCTCTTTCGCACCCTCCATGTCATATTCCGCTCCAGGAGCTCCATCATAGCTCCTCGCTGTCGCTGGGAGGATGTTTTCTCCTCCGCTCGCCCCTTCCACCGTCATTTTCTCTCTACCCACCCTTGCCTCCTTTTCCGCGCAGCTCTCGATTCCCCCCTCTCTTTCGCACCCTCCATGTCATATTCCGCTCCAGGAGCTCCATCATAGCTCCTTGCTGTCGCTGGGAGGATGTTTTCTCCTCCGCTCGCCCCTTCCACCGTCATTTTCTCTCTACCCACCCTTGCCTCCTTTTCCGCGCAGCTCTCGATTCCCCCCTCTCTTTCGCACCCTCCATGTCATATTCCGCTCCAGGAGTTCCATCATAGCTCCTCACTGTCGCTGGGAGGATGTTTTCTCCTCCGCTCGCCCCTTCCACCATCATGTTCTCTCTACCCACCCTTGCCTCCTTTTCCGCGCAGCTCTCGATTCCCCCCTCTCTTTCGCACCCTCCATGTCATATTCCGCTCCAGGAGTTCCATCATAGCTCCTCACTGTCGCTGGGAGGAAGTTTTCTCCTCCGCTCGCCCCTTCCACCGTCATTTTCTCTCTACCCACCCTTGCCTCCTTCTCCGCGCAGCTCTCGATTCCCCCCTCTCTTTCGCACCCTCCATGTCATATTCCGCTCCAGGAGCTCCATCATAGCTAATCGCTGTCGCTGGGAGGATGTTTTCTCCTCCGCTCGCCCCTTCCACCGTCATTTTCTCTCTACCCACCCTTGCCTCCTTTTCCGCGCAGCTCTCGATTCCCCCCTCTCTTTCGCACCCTCCATGTCATATTCCGCTCCAGGAGTTCCATCATAGCTCCTCACTGTCGCTGGGAGGATGTTTTCTCCTCCGCTCGCCCCTTCCACCGTCATTTTCTCTCTACCCACCCTTGCCTCCTTTTCCGCGCAGCTCTCGATTCCCCCCTCTCTTTCGCACCCTCCATGTCATATTCCGCTCCAGGAGCTCCATCATAGCTCCTTGCTGTCGCTGGGAGGATGTTTTCTCCTCCGCTCGCCCCTTCCACCGTCATTTTCTCTCTACCCACCCTTGCCTCCTTTTCCGCGCAGCTCTCGATTCCCCCCTCTCTTTCGCACCCTCCATGTCATATTCCGCTCCAGGAGTTCCATCATAGCTCCTCACTGTCGCTGGGAGGATGTTTTCTCCTCCGCTCACCCCTTCCACCGTCATTTTCTCTCTACCCACCCTTGCCTCCTTCTCCGCGCAGCTCTCGATTCCCTCCTCTCTCTCGCACCCTCCATATTACATCCAGCTCCAGGAGCTTCATCATAGCTCCTCGCTGTCGCTGGGAGGATGTTTTCTCCTCCGCTCGCCCCTTCCACCGTCATTTTCTCTCTACCCACCCTTGCCTCCTTCTCTGCGCAGCTCTCGATTCCCCCCTCTCTTTCGCACCCTCCATGTCATATTCCGCTCCAGGAGCTCCATCATAGCTCCTCGCTGTCGCTGGGAGGATGTTTTCTCCTCCGCTCGCCCCTTCCACCGTCATTTTCTCTCTACCCACCCTTGCCTCCTTCTCTGCGCAGCTCTCGATTCCCTCCTCTCTCTCGCACCCTCCATATTACATCCAGCTCAAGGAGCTCCATCATAGCTCCTCGCTGTCGCTGGGAGGATGTTTTCTCCTCTGCTCGCCGCTTCCGCCGTCATTTTCTCTCCACCCACCCTTGCCTCCTTCTCCGCGCCGCTCTCGATTCCCCCCTCTCTTTCGCACCCTCCATGTCATATTCCGCTCCAGGAGCTCCATCATAGCTCCTCGCTGTCGCTGGGAGGATGTTTTCTCCTCCGCTCGCCCCTTCCACCGTCATTTTCTCTCTACCCACCCTTGCCTCCTTCTCCGCGCAGCTCTCGATTCCCCCCTCTCTTTCGCACCCTCCATGTCATATTCCGCTCCAGGAGCTCCATCATAGCTCCTCGCTGTCGCTGGGAGGATGTTTTCTCCTCCGCTCGCCCCTTCCACCGTCATTTTCTCTCTACCCACCCTTTCCTCCTTTTCCGCGCAGCTCTCGATTCCCCCCTCTCTTTCACACCCTCCATGTCATATTCCGCTCCAGGAGCTCCATCATTGCTCCTCGCTGTCGCTGGGAGGATGTTTTCTCCTCCGCTCGCCCCTTCCACCGTCATTTTCTCTCTACCCACCCTTGCCTCCTTTTCCACGCAGCTCTCGATTCCCCCCTCTCTTTCGCACCCTCCATGTCATATTCCGCTCCAGGAGTTCCATCATAGCTCCTCACTGTCGCTGGGAGGATATTTTCTCCTCTGCTCGCCCCTTCCACCGTCATTTTCTCTCTACCCACCCTTGCCTCCTTTTCCGCGCAGCTCTCGATTCCCCCCTCTCTTTCGCACCCTCCATGTCATATTCCGCTCCAGGAGCTCCATCATAGCTCCTTGCTGTCGCTGGGAGGATGTTTTCTCCTCCGCTCGCCCCTTCCACCGTCATTTTCTCTCTACCCACCCTTGCCTCCTTTTCCGCGCAGCTCTCGATTCCCCCCTCTCTTTCGCACCCTCCATGTCATATTCCGCTCCAGGAGTTCCATCATAGCTCCTCACTGTCGCTGGGAGGATGTTTTCTCCTCCGCTCGCCCCTTCCACCGTCATTTTCTCTCTACCCACCCTTGCCTCCTTTTCCGCGCAGCTCTCGATTCCCCCCTCTCTTTCGCACCCTCCATGTCATATTCCGCTCCAGGAGTTCCATCATAGCTCCTCACTGTCGCTGGGAGGATGTTTTCTCCTCCGCTCGCCCCTTCCACCGTCATTTTCTCTCTACCCACCCTTGCCTCCTTCTCCGCGCAGCTCTCGATTCCCCCCTCTCTTTCGCACCCTCCATATCATATTCCGCTCCAGGAGCTCCATCATAGCTCCTCGCTGTCGCTGGGAGGATGTTTTCTCCTCCGCTCGCCCCTTCCACCGTCATTTTCTCTCTACCCACCCTTGCCTTCTTTTCCGCGCAGCTCTCGATTCCCCCCTCTCTTTCGCACCCTCCATGTCATATTCCGCTCCAGGAGCTCCATCATAGCTCCTTGCTGTCGCTGGGAGGATGTTTTCTCCTCCGCTCGCCCCTTCCACCGTCATTTTCTCTCTACCCACCCTTGCCTCCTTTTCCGCGCAGCTCTCGATTCCCCCCTCTCTTTCGCACCCTCCATGTCATATTCCGCTCCAGGAGTTCCATCATAGCTCCTCACTGTCGCTGGGAGGATGTTTTCTCCTCCGCTCGCCCCTTCCACCGTCATTTTCTCTCTACCCACCCTTGCCTCCTTTTCCGCGCAGCTCTCGATTCCCCCCTCTCTTTCGCACCCTCCATGTCATATTCCGCTCCAGGAGTTCCATCATAGCTCCTCACTGTCGCTGGGAGGATGTTTTCTCCTCCGCTCGCCCCTTCCACCGTCATTTTCTCTCTACCCACCCTTGCCTCCTTCTCCGCGCAGCTCTCGATTCCCCCCTCTCTTTCGCACCCTCCATATCATATTCCGCTCCAGGAGCTCCATCATAGCTCCTCGCTGTCGCTGGGAGGATGTTTTCTCCTCCGCTCGCCCCTTCCACCGTCATTTTCTCTCTACCCACCCTTGCCTTCTTTTCCGCGCAGCTCTCGATTCCCCCCTCTCTTTCGCACCCTCCATGTCATATTCCGCTCCAGGAGCTCCATCATAGCTCCTTGCTGTCGCTGGGAGGATGTTTTCTCCTCCGCTCGCCCCTTCCACCGTCATTTTCTCTCTACCCACCCTTGCCTCCTTTTCCGCGCAGCTCTCGATTCCCCCCTCTCTTTCGCACCCTCCATGTCATATTCCGCTCCAGGAGTTCCATCATAGCTCCTCACTGTCGCTGGGAGGATGTTTTCTCCTCCGCTCCCCCCTTCCACCGTCATTTTCTCTCTACCCACCCTTGCCTCCTTCTCCGCGCAGCTCTCGATTCCCCCTCTCTTTCGCACCCTCCATGTCATATTCCGCTCCAGGAGCTCCATCATAGCTCCTCGCTGTCGCTGGGAGGATGTTTTCTCCTCCGCTCGCCCCTTCCACCGTCATTTTCTCTCTACCCACCCTTGCCTCCTTTTCCGCGCAGCTCTCGATTCCCCCCTCTCTTTCGCACCCTCCATGTCATATTCCGCTCCAGGAGCTCCATCATAGCTCCTTGCTGTCGCTGGGAGGATGTTTTCTCCTCCGCTCGCCCCTTCCACCGTCATTTTCTCTCTACCCACCCTTGCCTCCTTTTCCGCGCAGCTCTCGATTCCCCCCTCTCTTTCGCACCCTCCATGTCATATTCCGCTCCAGGAGTTCCATCATAGCTCCTCACTGTCGCTGGGAGGATGTTTTCTCCTCCGCTCGCCCCTTCCACCATCATGTTCTCTCTACCCACCCTTGCCTCCTTTTCCGCGCAGCTCTCGATTCCCCCCTCTCTTTCGCACCCTCCATGTCATATTCCGCTCCAGGAGTTCCATCATAGCTCCTCACTGTCGCTGGGAGGAAGTTTTCTCCTCCGCTCGCCCCTTCCACCGTCATTTTCTCTCTACCCACCCTTGCCTCCTTCTCCGCGCAGCTCTCGATTCCCCCCTCTCTTTCGCACCCTCCATGTCATATCCTGCTCCAGGAGCTCCATCATAGCTAATCGCTGTCGCTGGGAGGATGTTTTCTCCTCCGCTCGCCCCTTCCACCGTCATTTTCTCTCTACCCACCCTTGCCTCCTTTTCCGCGCAGCTCTCGATTCCCCCCTCTCTTTCGCACCCTCCATGTCATATTCCGCTCCAGGAGTTCCATCATAGCTCCTCACTGTCGCTGGGAGGATGTTTTCTCCTCCGCTCGCCCCTTCCACCGTCATTTTCTCTCTACCCACCCTTGCCTCCTTTTCCGCGCAGCTCTCGATTCCCCCCTCTCTTTCGCACCCTCCATGTCATATTCCGCTCCAGGAGCTCCATCATAGCTCCTTGCTGTCGCTGGGAGGATGTTTTCTCCTCCGCTCGCCCCTTCCACCGTCATTTTCTCTCTACCCACCCTTGCCTCCTTTTCCGCGCAGCTCTCGATTCCCCCCTCTCTTTCGCACCCTCCATGTCATATTCCGCTCCAGGAGTTCCATCATAGCTCCTCACTGTCGCTGGGAGGATGTTTTCTCCTCCGCTCGCCCCTTCCACCGTCATTTTCTCTCTACACACCCTTGCCTCCTTCTCCGCGCAGCTCTCGATTCCCTCCTCTCTCTCGCACCCTCCATATTACATCCAGCTCCAGGAGCTTCATCATAGCTCCTCGCTGTCGCTGGGAGGATGTTTTCTCCTCCGCTCGCCCCTTCCACCGTCATTTTCTCTCTACCCACCCTTGCCTCCTTCTCTGCGCAGCTCTCGATTCCCCCCTCTCTTTCGCACCCTCCATGTCATATTCCGCTCCAGGAGCTCCATCATAGCTCCTTGCTGTCGCTGGGAGGATGTTTTCTCCTCCGCTCGCCCCTTCCACCGTCATTTTCTCTCTACCCACCCTTGCCTCCTTCTCTGCGCAGCTCTCGATTCCCTCCTCTCTCTCGCACCCTCCATATTACATCCAGCTCAAGGAGCTCCATCATAGCTCCTCGCTGTCGCTGGGAGGATGTTTTCTCCTCTGCTCGCCGCTTCCGCCGTCATTTTCTCTCCACCCACCCTTGCCTCCTTCTCCGCGCCGCTCTCGATTCCCCCCTCTCTTTCGCACCCTCCATGTCATATTCCGCTCCAGGAGCTCCATCATAGCTCCTCGCTGTCGCTGGGAGGATGTTTTCTCCTCCGCTCGCCCCTTCCACCGTCATTTTCTCTCTACCCACCCTTGCCTCCTTCTCCGCGCAGCTCTCGATTCCCCCCTCTCTTTCGCACCCTCCATGTCATATTCCGCTCCAGGAGCTCCATCATAGCTCCTCGCTGTCGCTGGGAGGATGTTTTCTCCTCCGCTCGCCCCTTCCACCGTCATTTTCTCTCTACCCACCCTTGCCTCCTTCTCTGCGCAGCTCTCGATTCCCTCCTCTCTCTCGCACCCTCCATATTACATCCAGCTCAAGGAGCTCCATCATAGCTCCTCGCTGTCGCTGGGAGGATGTTTTCTCCTCTGCTCGCCGCTTCCGCCGTCATTTTCTCTCCACCCACCCTTGCCTCCTTCTCCGCGCCGCTCTCGATTCCCCCCTCTCTTTCGCACCCTCCATGTCATATTCCGCTCCAGGAGCTCCATCATAGCTCCTCGCTGTCGCTGGGAGGATGTTTTCTCCTCCGCTCGCCCCTTCCACCGTCATTTTCTCTCTACCCACCCTTGCCTCCTTCTCCGCGCAGCTCTCGATTCCCCCCTCTCTTTCGCACCCTCCATGTCATATTCCGCTCCAGGAGCTCCATCATAGCTCCTCGCTGTCGCTGGGAGGATGTTTTCTCCTCCGCTCGCCCCTTCCACCGTCATTTTCTCTCTACCCACCCTTTCCTCCTTTTCCGCGCAGCTCTCGATTCCCCCCTCTCTTTCACACCCTCCATGTCATATTCCGCTCCAGGAGCTCCATCATTGCTCCTCGCTGTCGCTGGGAGGATGTTTTCTCCTCCGCTCGCCCCTTCCACCGTCATTTTCTCTCTACCCACCCTTGCCTCCTTCTCTGCGCAGCTCTCAATTCCCCCCTCTCTTTCGCACCCTCCATGTCATATTCCGCTCCAGGAGCTCCATCATAGCTCCTCGCTGTCGCTGGGAGGATGTTTTCTCCTCCGCTCGCCCCTTCCACCGTCATTTTCTCTCTACCCACCCTTGCCTCCTTCTCCGCGCAGCTCTCGATTCCCCCCTCTCTTTCGAACCCTCCATGTCATATTCCGCTCCAGGAGCTCCATCATAGCTCCTCGCTGTCGCTGGGAGGATGTTTTCTCCTCTGCTCGCCCCTTCCACCGTCATTTTCTCGCTACCCACCCTTTCCTCCTTTTCCGCGCAGCTCTCGATTCCCCCCTCTCTTTCGCACCCTCCATGTCATATTCCGCTCCAGGAGCTCCATCATAGCTCCTCGCTGTCGCTGGGAGGATGTTTTCTCCTCCGCTCGCCCCTTCCACCGTCATTTTCTCTCTACCCACCCTTGCCTCCTTCTCCGCGCAGCTCTCGATTCCCTCCTCTCTCTCGCACCCTCCATATTACATCCAGCTCCAGGAGCTCCATCATAGCTCTTCGCTGTCGCTGGGAGGATGTTTTCTCCTCCGCTCGCCCCTTCCACCGTCATTTTCTCTCTACCCACCCTTGCCTCCTTTTCCGCGCAGCTCTCGATTCCCCCCTCTCTTTCGCACCCTCCATGTCATATTCCGCTCCAGGAGCTCCATCATAGCTCCTTGCTGTCGCTGGGAGGATGTTTTCTCCTCCGCTCTCCCCTTCCACCGTCATTTTCTCTCTACCCACCCTTGCCTCCTTTTCCGCGCAGCTCTCGATTCCCCCCTCTCTTTCGCACCCTCCATGTCATATTCCGCTCCAGGAGTTCCATCATAGCTCCTCACTGTCGCTGGGAGGATGTTTTCTCCTCCGCTCGCCCCTTCCACCGTCATTTTCTCTCTACCCACCCTTGCCTCCTTCTCCGCGCAGCTCTCGATTCCCTCCTCTCTCTCGCACCCTCCATATTACATCCAGCTCCAGGAGCTTCATCATAGCTCCTCGCTGTCGCTGGGAGGATGTTTTCTCCTCCGCTCGCCCCTTCCACCGTCATTTTCTCTCTACCCACCCTTGCCTCCTTCTCTGCGCAGCTCTCGATTCCCCCCTCTCTTTCGCACCCTCCATGTCATATTCCGCTCCAGGAGCTCCATCATAGCTCCTCGCTGTCGCTGGGAGGATGTTTTCTCCTCCGCTCGCCCCTTCCACCGTCATTTTCTCTCTACCCACCCTTGCCTCCTTCTCTGCGCAGCTCTCGATTCCCTCCTCTCTCTCGCACCCTCCATATTACATCCAGCTCAAGGAGCTCCATCATAGCTCCTCGCTGTCGCTGGGAGGATGTTTTCTCCTCTGCTCGCCGCTTCCGCCGTCATTTTCTCTCCACCCACCCTTGCCTCCTTCTCCGCGCCGCTCTCGATTCCCCCCTCTCTTTCGCACCCTCCATGTCATATTCCGCTCCAGGAGCTCCATCATAGCTCCTCGCTGTCGCTGGGAGGATGTTTTCTCCTCCGCTCGCCCCTTCCACCGTCATTTTCTCTCTACCCACCCTTGCCTCCTTCTCCGCGCAGCTCTCGATTCCCCCCTCTCTTTCGCACCCTCCATGTCATATTCCGCTCCAGGAGCTCCATCATAGCTCCTCGCTGTCGCTGGGAGGATGTTTTCTCCTCCGCTCGCCCCTTCCACCGTCATTTTCTCTCTACCCACCCTTTCCTCCTTTTCCGCGCAGCTCTCGATTCCCCCCTCTCTTTCACACCCTCCATGTCATATTCCGCTCCAGGAGCTCCATCATTGCTCCTCGCTGTCGCTGGGAGGATGTTTTCTCCTCCGCTCGCCCCTTCCACCGTCATTTTCTCTCTACCCACCCTTGCCTCCTTCTCTGCGCAGCTCTCAATTCCCCCCTCTCTTTCGCACCCTCCATGTCATATTCCGCTCCAGGAGCTCCATCATAGCTCCTCGCTGTCGCTGGGAGGATGTTTTCTCCTCCACTCGCCCCTTCCACCGTCATTTTCTCTCTACCCACCCTTGCCTCCTTCTCCGCGCAGCTCTCGATTCCCCCCTCTCTTTCGAACCCTCCATGTCATATTCCGCTCCAGGAGCTCCATCATAGCTCCTCGCTGTCGCTGGGAGGATGTTTTCTCCTCTGCTCGCCCCTTCCACCGTCATTTTCTCGCTACCCACCCTTTCCTCCTTTTCCGCGCAGCTCTCGATTCCCCCCTCTCTTTCGCACCCTCCATGTCATATTCCGCTCCAGGAGCTCCATCATAGCTCCTCGCTGTCGCTGGGAGGATGTTTTCTCCTCCGCTCGCCCCTTCCACCGTCATTTTCTCTCTACCCACCCTTGCCTCCTTCTCCGCGCAGCTCTCGATTCCCTCCTCTCTCTCGCACCCTCCATATTACATCCAGCTCCAGGAGCTCCATCATAGCTCTTCGCTGTCGCTGGGAGGATGTTTTCTCCTCCGCTCGCCCCTTCCACCGTCATTTTCTCTCTACCCACCCTTGCCTCCTTTTCCGCGCAGCTCTCGATTCCCCCCTCTCTTTCGCACCCTCCATGTCATATTCCGCTCCAGGAGCTCCATCATAGCTCCTTGCTGTCGCTGGGAGGATGTTTTCTCCTCCGCTCTCCCCTTCCACCGTCATTTTCTCTCTACCCACCCTTGCCTCCTTTTCCGCGCAGCTCTCGATTCCCCCCTCTCTTTCGCACCCTCCATGTCATATTCCGCTCCAGGAGTTCCATCATAGCTCCTCACTGTCGCTGGGAGGATGTTTTCTCCTCCGCTCGCCCCTTCCACCGTCATTTTCTCTCTACCCACCCTTGCCTCCTTCTCCGCGCAGCTCTCGATTCCCTCCTCTCTCTCGCACCCTCCATATTACATCCAGCTCCAGGAGCTTCATCATAGCTCCTCGCTGTCGCTGGGAGGATGTTTTCTCCTCCGCTCGCCCCTTCCACCGTCATTTTCTCTCTACCCACCCTTGCCTCCTTCTCTGCGCAGCTCTCGATTCCCCCCTCTCTTTCGCACCCTCCATGTCATATTCCGCTCCAGGAGCTTCATCATAGCTCCTCGCTGTCGCTGGGAGGATGTTTTCTCCTCCGCTCGCCCCTTCCACCGTCATTTTCTCTCTACCCACCCTTGCCTCCTTCTCTGCGCAGCTCTCGATTCCCTCCTCTCTCTCGCACCCTCCATATTACATCCAGCTCCAGGAGCTTCATCATAGCTCCTCGCTGTCGCTGGGAGGATGTTTTCTCCTCCGCTCGCCCCTTCCACCGTCATTTTCTCTCTACCCACCCTTGCCTCCTTCTCTGCGCAGCTCTCGATTCCCCCCTCTCTTTCGCACCCTCCATGTCATATTCCGCTCCAGGAGCTCCATCATAGCTCCTCGCTGTCGCTGGGAGGATGTTTTCTCCTCCGCTCGCCCCTTCCACCGTCATTTTCTCTCTACCCACCCTTGCCTCCTTCTCCGCGCAGCTCTCGATTCCCCCCTCTCTTTCGAACCCTCCATGTCATATTCCGCTCCAGGAGCTCCATCATAGCTCCTCGCTGTCGCTGGGAGGATGTTTTCTCCTCTGCTCGCCCCTTCCACCGTCATTTTCTCGCTACCCACCCTTTCCTCCTTTTCCGCGCAGCTCTCGATTCCCCCCTCTCTTTCGCACCCTCCATGTCATATTCCGCTCCAGGAGCTCCATCATAGCTCCTCGCTGTCGCTGGGAGGATGTTTTCTCCTCCGCTCGCCCCTTCCACCGTCATTTTCTCTCTACCCACCCTTGCCTCCTTCTCCGCGCAGCTCTCGATTCCCTCCTCTCTCTCGCACCCTCCATATTACATCCAGCTCCAGGAGCTCCATCATAGCTCTTTGCTGTCGCTGGGAGGATGTTTTCTCCTCCGCTCGCCCCTTCCACCGTCATTTTCTCTCTACCCACCCTTGCCTCCTTCTCCGCGCAGCTCTCGATTCCCTCCTCTCTCTCGGACCCTCCATATTACATCCAGCTCCAGGAGCTCCATCATAGCTCTTCGCTGTCGCTGGGAGGATGTTTTCTCCTCCGCTCGCCCCTTCCACCGTCATTTTCTCTCTACCCACCCTTGCCTCCTTCTCCGCGCAGCTCTCGATTCCCCCCTCTCTTTCGCACCCTCCATGTCATATTCTGCTCCAGGAGCTCCATCATAGCTCCTCGCTGTCGCTGGGAGGATGTTTTCTCCTCCGCTCGCCCCTTCCACCGTCATTTTCTCTCTACCCACCCTTGCCTCCTTCTCCGCGCAGCTCTCGATTCCCCCCTCTCTTTCGCACCCTCCATGTCATATTCCGCTCCAGGAGCTCCATCATAGCTCCTCGCTGTCGCTGGGAGGATGTTTTCTCCTCCGCTCGCCCCTTCCACCGTCATTTTCTCTCTACCCACCCTTTCCTCCTTTTCCGCGCAGCTCTCGATTCCCCCCTCTCTTTCGCACCCTCCATGTCATATTCCGCTCCAGGAGCTCCATCATAGCTCCTCGCTGTCGCTGGGAGGATGTTTTCTCCTCCGCTCGCCCCTTCCACCGTCATTTTCTCTCTACCCACCCTTGCCTCCTTCTCCGCGCAGCTCTCAATTCCCCCCTCTCTTTCGCACCCTCCATGTCATATTCCGCTCCAGGAGCTCCATCATAGCTCCTCGCTGTCGCTGGGAGGATGTTTTCTCCTCCGCTCGCCCCTTCCACCGTCATTTTCTCTCTACCCACCCTTGCCTCCTTCTCCGCGCAGCTCTCGATTCCCCCCTCTCTTTCGAACCCTCCATGTCATATTCCGCTCCAGGAGCTCCATCATAGCTCCTCGCTGTCGCTGGGAGGATGTTTTCTCCTCCGCTCGCCCCTTCCACCGTCATTTTCTTTCTACCCACCCTTGCCTCCTTTTCCACGCAGCTCTCGATTCCCCCCTCTCTTTCGCACCCTCCATGTCATATTCCGCTCCAGGAGCTCCATCATAGCTCCTCGCTGTTGCTGGGAGGATGTTTTCTCCTCCGCTCGCCCCTTCCACCGTCATTTTCTCTCTACCCACCCTTGCCTCCTTCTCCGCGCAGCTCTCGATTCCCCCCTCTCTTTCGCACCCTCCATGTCATATTCCGCTCCAGGAGCTCCATCATAGCTCCTCGCTGTCGCTGGGAGGATTTTTTCTCCTCTGCTCGCCCCTTCCACCGTCATTTTCTCTCTACCCACCCTTTCCTCCTTTTCCGCGCAGCTCTCGATTCCCCCCTCTCTTGCGCACCCTCCATGTCATATTCCGCTCCAGGAGCTCCATCATAGCTCCTCGCTGTCGCTGGGAGGATGTTTTCTCCTCCGCTCGCCCCTTCCACCGTCATTTTCTCTCTACCCACCCTTGCCTCCTTTTCCGCGCAGCTCTCGATTCCCCCCTCTCTTTCGCACCCTCCATGTCATATTCCGCTCCAGGAGTTCCATCATAGCTCCTCACTGTCGCTGGGAGGATGTTTTCTCCTCCACTCGCCCCTTCCACCGTCATTTTCTCTCTACCCACCCTTGCCTCCTTTTCCGCGCAGCTCTCGATTCCCCCCTCTCTTTCGCACCCTCCATGTCATATTCCGCTCCAGGAGTTCCATCATAGCTCCTCACTGTCGCTGGGAGGAAGTTTTCTCCTCCGCTCACCCCTTCCACCGTCATTTTCTCTCTACCCACCCTTGCCTCCTTTTCCGCGCAGCTCTCGATTCCCCCCTCTCTTTCACACCCTCCATGTCATATTCCGCTCCAGGAGCTCCATCATAGCTCCTCGCTGTCGCTGGGAGGATGTTTTCTCCTCCGCTCGCCCCTTCCACCGTCATTTTCTCTCTACCCACCCTTGCCTCCTTTTCCGCGCAGCTCTCGATTCCCCCCTCTCTTTCGCACCCTCCATGTCATATTCCGCTCCAGGAGCTCCATCATAGCTCCTTGCTGTCGCTGGGAGGATGTTTTCTCCTCCGCTCGCCCCTTCCACCGTCATTTTCTCTCTACCCACCCTTGCCTCCTTTTCCGCGCAGCTCTCGATTCCCCCCTCTCTTTCGCACCCTCCATGTCATATTCCGCTCCAGGAGTTCCATCATAGCTCCTCACTGTCGCTGGGAGGATGTTTTCTCCTCCGCTCGCCCCTTCCACCGTCATTTTCTCTCTACCCACCCTTGCCTCCTTTTCCGCGCAGCTCTCGATTCCCCCCTCTCTTTCGCACCCTCAATGTCATATTCCACTCCAGGAGTTCCATCATAGCTCCTCACTGTCGCTGGGAGGATGTTTTCTCCTCCGCTCGCCCCTTCCACCGTCATTTTCTCTCTACCCACCCTTGCCTCCTTTTCCGCGCAGCTCTCGATTCCCCCCTCTCTTTCGCACCCTCCATGTCATATTCCGCTCCAGGAGTTCCATTATAGCTCCTCACTGTCGCTGGGAGGATGTTTTCTCCTCCGCTCGCCCCTTCCACCGTCATTTTCTCTCTACCCACCCTTGCCTCCTTTTCCGCGCAGCTCTCGATTCCCCCCTCTCTTTCGCACCCTCCATGTCATATTCCGCTCCAGGAGTTCCATCATAGCTCCTCACTGTCGCTGGGAGGAAGTTTTCTCCTCCGCTCGCCCCTTCCACCGTCATTTTCTCTCTACCCACCCTTGCCTCCTTTTCCGCGCAGCTCTCGATTCCCCCCTCTCTTTCGCACCCTCCATGTCATATTCCGCTCCAGGAGCTCCATCATAGCTCCTCGCTGTCGCTGGGAGGATGTTTTCTCCTCCGCTCGCCCCTTCCACCGTCATTTTCTCTCTACCCACCCTTGCCTCCTTTTCCGCGCAGCTCTCGATTCCCCCCTCTCTTTCGCACCCTCCATGTCATATTCCGCTCCAGGAGTTCCATCATAGCTCCTCACTGTCGCTGGGAGGAAGTTTTCTCCTCCGCTCGCCCCTTCCACCGTCATTTTCTCTCTACCCACCCTTGCCTCCTTTTCCGCGCAGCTCTCGATTCCCCCCTCTCTTTCGCACCCTCCATGTCATATTCCGCTCCAGGAGCTCCATCATAGCTCCTTGCTGTCGCTGGGAGGATGTTTTCTCCTCCGCTCGCCCCTTCCACCGTCATTTTCTCTCTACCCACCCTTGCCTCCTTTTCCGCGCAGCTCTCGATTCCCCCCTCTCTTTCGCACCCTCCATGTCATATTCCGCTCCAGGAGCTCCATCATAGCTCCTTGCTGTCGCTGGGAGGATGTTTTCTCCTCCGCTCGCCCCTTCCACCGTCATTTTCTCTCTACCCACCCTTGCCTCCTTTTCCGCGCAGCTCTCGATTCCCCCCTCTCTTTCGCACCCTCCATGTCATATTCCGCTCCAGGAGTTCCATCATAGCACCTCACTGTCGCTGGGAGGATGTTTTCTCCTCCGCTCGCCCCTTCCACCGTCATTTTCTCTCTACCCACCCTTGCCTCCTTTTCCGCGCAGCTCTCGATTCCCCCCTCTCTTTCGCACCCTCAATGTCATATTCCGCTCCAGGAGTTCCATCATAGCTCCTCACTGTCGCTGGGAGGATGTTTTCTCCTCCGCTCGCCCCTTCCACCGTCATTTTCTCTCTACCCACCCTTGCCTCCTTTTCCGCGCAGCTCTCGATTCCCCCCTCTCTTTCGCACCCTCCATGTCATATTCCGCTCCAGGAGTTCCATCATAGCTCCTCACTGTCGCTGGGAGGATGTTTTCTCCTCCGCTCGCCCCTTCCACCGTCATTTTCTCTCTACCCACCCTTGCCTCCTTTTCCGCGCAGCTCTCGATTCCCCCCTCTCTTTCGCACCCTCCATGTCATATTCCGCTCCAGGAGTTCCATCATAGCTCCTCACTGTCGCTGGGAGGAAGTTTTCTCCTCCGCTCACCCCTTCCACCGTCATTTTCTCTCTACCCACCCTTGCCTCCTTTTCCGCGCAGCTCTCGATTCCCCCCTCTCTTTCGCACCCTCCATGTCATATTCCGCTCCAGGAGCTCCATCATAGCTCCTCGCTGTCGCTGGGAGGATGTTTTCTCCTCCGCTCGCCCCTTCCACCGTCATTTTCTCTCTACCCACCCTTGCCTCCTTTTCCGCGCAGCTCTCGATTCCCCCCTCTCTTTCGCACCCTCCATGTCATATTCCGCTCCAGGAGCTCCATCATAGCTCCTTGCTGTCGCTGGGAGGATGTTTTCTCCTCCGCTCGCCCCTTCCACCGTCATTTTCTCTCTACCCACCCTTGCCTCCTTTTCCGCGCAGCTCTCGATTCCCCCCTCTCTTTCGCACCCTCCATGTCATATTCCGCTCCAGGAGTTCCATCATAGCTCCTCACTGTCGCTGGGAGGATGTTTTCTCCTCCGCTCGCCCCTTCCACCGTCATTTTCTCTCTACCCACCCTTGCCTCCTTTTCCGCGCAGCTCTCGATTCCCCCCTCTCTTTCGCACCCTCAATGTCATATTCCGCTCCAGGAGTTCCATCATAGCTCCTCACTGTCGCTGGGAGGATGTTTTCTCCTCCGCTCGCCCCTTCCACCGTCATTTTCTCTCTACCCACCCTTGCCTCCTTTTCCGCGCAGCTCTCGATTCCCCCCTCTCTTTCGCACCCTCCATGTCATATTCCGCTCCAGGAGTTCCATCATAGCTCCTCACTGTCGCTGGGAGGATGTTTTCTCCTCCGCTCGCCCCTTCCACCGTCATTTTCTCTCTACCCACCCTTGCCTCCTTTTCCGCGCAGCTCTCGATTCCCCCCTCTCTTTCGCACCCTCCATGTCATATTCCGCTCCAGGAGTTCCATCATAGCTCCTCACTGTCGCTGGGAGGAAGTTTTCTCCTCCGCTCGCCCCTTCCACCGTCATTTTCTCTCTACCCACCCTTGCCTCCTTTTCCGCGCAGCTCTCGATTCCCCCCTCTCTTTCGCACCCTCCATGTCATATTCCGCTCCAGGAGCTCCATCATAGCTCCTCGCTGTCGCTGGGAGGATGTTTTCTCCTCCGCTCGCCCCTTCCACCGTCATTTTCTCTCTACCCACCCTTGCCTCCTTTTCCGCGCAGCTCTCGATTCCCCCCTCTCTTTCGCACCCTCCATGTCATATTCCGCTCCAGGAGTTCCATCATAGCTCCTCACTGTCGCTGGGAGGAAGTTTTCTCCTCCGCTCGCCCCTTCCACCGTCATTTTCTCTCTACCCACCCTTGCCTCCTTTTCCGCGCAGCTCTCGATTCCCCCCTCTCTTTCGCACCCTCCATGTCATATTCCGCTCCAGGAGTTCCATTATAGCTCCTCACTGTCGCTGGGAGGATGTTTTCTCCTCCGCTCGCCCCTTCCACCGTCATTTTCTCTCTACCCACCCTTGCCTCCTTTTCCGCGCAGCTCTCGATTCCCCCCTCTCTTTCGCACCCTCCATGTCATATTCCGCTCCAGGAGTTCCATCATAGCTCCTCACTGTCGCTGGGAGGAAGTTTTCTCCTCCGCTCGCCCCTTCCACCGTCATTTTCTCTCTACCCACCCTTGCCTCCTTTTCCGCGCAGCTCTCGATTCCCCCCTCTCTTTCGCACCCTCCATGTCATATTCCGCTCCAGGAGCTCCATCATAGCTCCTCGCTGTCGCTGGGAGGATGTTTTCTCCTCCGCTCGCCCCTTCCACCGTCATTTTCTCTCTACCCACCCTTGCCTCCTTTTCCGCGCAGCTCTCGATTCCCCCCTCTCTTTCGCACCCTCCATGTCATATTCCGCTCCAGGAGTTCCATCATAGCTCCTCACTGTCGCTGGGAGGAAGTTTTCTCCTCCGCTCGCCCCTTCCACCGTCATTTTCTCTCTACCCACCCTTGCCTCCTTTTCCGCGCAGCTCTCGATTCCCCCCTCTCTTTCGCACCCTCCATGTCATATTCCGCTCCAGGAGCTCCATCATAGCTCCTTGCTGTCGCTGGGAGGATGTTTTCTCCTCCGCTCGCCCCTTCCACCGTCATTTTCTCTCTACCCACCCTTGCCTCCTTTTCCGCGCAGCTCTCGATTCCCCCCTCTCTTTCGCACCCTCCATGTCATATTCCGCTCCAGGAGCTCCATCATAGCTCCTTGCTGTCGCTGGGAGGATGTTTTCTCCTCCGCTCGCCCCTTCCACCGTCATTTTCTCTCTACCCACCCTTGCCTCCTTTTCCGCGCAGCTCTCGATTCCCCCCTCTCTTTCGCACCCTCCATGTCATATTCCGCTCCAGGAGTTCCATCATAGCACCTCACTGTCGCTGGGAGGATGTTTTCTCCTCCGCTCGCCCCTTCCACCGTCATTTTCTCTCTACCCACCCTTGCCTCCTTTTCCGCGCAGCTCTCGATTCCCCCCTCTCTTTCGCACCCTCAATGTCATATTCCGCTCCAGGAGTTCCATCATAGCTCCTCACTGTCGCTGGGAGGATGTTTTCTCCTCCGCTCGCCCCTTCCACCGTCATTTTCTCTCTACCCACCCTTGCCTCCTTTTCCGCGCAGCTCTCGATTCCCCCCTCTCTTTCGCACCCTCCATGTCATATTCCGCTCCAGGAGTTCCATCATAGCTCCTCACTGTCGCTGGGAGGATGTTTTCTCCTCCGCTCGCCCCTTCCACCGTCATTTTCTCTCTACCCACCCTTGCCTCCTTTTCCGCGCAGCTCTCGATTCCCCCCTCTCTTTCGCACCCTCCATGTCATATTCCGCTCCAGGAGTTCCATCATAGCTCCTCACTGTCGCTGGGAGGAAGTTTTCTCCTCCGCTCGCCCCTTCCACCGTCATTTTCTCTCTACCCACCCTTGCCTCCTTTTCCGCGCAGCTCTCGATTCCCCCCTCTCTTTCGCACCCTCCATGTCATATTCCGCTCCAGGAGCTCCATCATAGCTCCTCGCTGTCGCTGGGAGGATGTTTTCTCCTCCGCTCGCCCCTTCCACCGTCATTTTCTCTCTACCCACCCTTGCCTCCTTTTCCGCGCAGCTCTCGATTCCCCCCTCTCTTTCGCACCCTCCATGTCATATTCCGCTCCAGGAGTTCCATCATAGCTCCTCACTGTCGCTGGGAGGAAGTTTTCTCCTCCGCTCGCCCCTTCCACCGTCATTTTCTCTCTACCCACCCTTGCCTCCTTTTCCGCGCAGCTCTCGATTCCCCCCTCTCTTTCGCACCCTCCATGTCATATTCCGCTCCAGGAGCTCCATCATAGCTCCTTGCTGTCGCTGGGAGGATGTTTTCTCCTCCGCTCGCCCCTTCCACCGTCATTTTCTCTCTACCCACCCTTGCCTCCTTTTCCGCGCAGCTCTCGATTCCCCCCTCTCTTTCGCACCCTCCATGTCATATTCCGCTCCAGGAGTTCCATCATAGCTCCTCACTGTCGCTGGGAGGATGGTTTCTCCTCCGCTCGCCCCTTCCACCGTCATTTTCTCTCTACCCACCCTTGCCTCCTTTTCCGCGCAGCTCTCGATTCCCCCCTCTCTTTCGCACCCTCCATGTCATATTCCGCTCCAGGAGTTCCATCACAGCTCCTCACTGTCGCTGGGAGGAAGTTTTCTCCTCCGCTCGCCCCTTCCACCGTCATTTTCTCTCTACCCACCCTTGCCTCCTTTTCCGCGCAGCTCTCGATTCCCCCCTCTCTTTCGCACCCTCCATGTCATATTCCGCTCCAGGAGCTCCATCATAGCTCCTTGCTGTCGCTGGGAGGATGTTTTCTCCTCCGCTCGCCCCTTCCACCGTCATTTTCTCTCTACCCACCCTTGCCTCCTTTTCCGCGCAGCTCTCGATTCCCCCCTCTCTTTCGCACCCTCCATGTCATATTCCGCTCCAGGAGTTCCATCATAGCACCTCACTGTCGCTGGGAGGATGTTTTCTCCTCCGCTCGCCCCTTCCACCGTCATTTTCTCTCTACCCACCCTTGCCTCCTTTTCCGCGCAGCTCTCGATTCCCCCCTCTCTTTCGCACCCTCAATGTCATATTCCGCTCCAGGAGTTCCATCATAGCTCCTCACTGTCGCTGGGAGGATGTTTTCTCCTCCGCTCGCCCCTTCCACCGTCATTTTCTCTCTACCCACCCTTGCCTCCTTTTCCGCGCAGCTCTCGATTCCCCCCTCTCTTTCGCACCCTCCATGTCATATTCCGCTCCAGGAGTTCCATCATAGCTCCTCACTGTCGCTGGGAGGATGTTTTCTCCTCCGCTCGCCCCTTCCACCGTCATTTTCTCTCTACCCACCCTTGCCTCCTTTTCCGCGCAGCTCTCGATTCCCCCCTCTCTTTCGCACCCTCCATGTCATATTCCGCTCCAGGAGTTCCATCATAGCTCCTCACTGTCGCTGGGAGGAAGTTTTCTCCTCCGCTCACCCCTTCCACCGTCATTTTCTCTCTACCCACCCTTGCCTCCTTTTCCGCGCAGCTCTCGATTCCCCCCTCTCTTTCGCACCCTCCATGTCATATTCCGCTCCAGGAGCTCCATCATAGCTCCTCGCTGTCGCTGGGAGGATGTTTTCTCCTCCGCTCGCCCCTTCCACCGTCATTTTCTCTCTACCCACCCTTGCCTCCTTTTCCGCGCAGCTCTCGATTCCCCCCTCTCTTTCGCACCCTCCATGTCATATTCCGCTCCAGGAGTTCCATCATAGCTCCTCACTGTCGCTGGGAGGATGTTTTCTCCTCCGCTCGCCCCTTCCACCGTCATTTTCTCTCTACCCACCCTTGCCTCCTTTTCCGCGCAGCTCTCGATTCCCCCCTCTCTTTCGCACCCTCAATGTCATATTCCGCTCCAGGAGTTCCATCATAGCTCCTCACTGTCGCTGGGAGGATGTTTTCTCCTCCGCTCGCCCCTTCCACCGTCATTTTCTCTCTACCCACCCTTGCCTCCTTTTCCGCGCAGCTCTCGATTCCCCCCTCTCTTTCGCACCCTCCATGTCATATTCCGCTCCAGGAGTTCCATCATAGCTCCTCACTGTCGCTGGGAGGATGTTTTCTCCTCCGCTCGCCCCTTCCACCGTCATTTTCTCTCTACCCACCCTTGCCTCCTTTTCCGCGCAGCTCTCGATTCCCCCCTCTCTTTCGCACCCTCCATGTCATATTCCGCTCCAGGAGTTCCATCATAGCTCCTCACTGTCGCTGGGAGGATGTTTTCTCCTCCGCTCGCCCCTTCCACCGTCATTTTCTCTCTACCCACCCTTGCCTCCTTTTCCGCGCAGCTCTCGATTCCCCCCTCTCTTTCGCACCCTCCATGTCATATTCCGCTCCAGGAGTTCCATCATAGCTCCTCACTGTCGCTGGGAGGATGTTTTCTCCTCCGCTCGCCCCTTCCACCGTCATTTTCTCTCTACCCACCCTTGCCTCCTTTTCCGCGCAGCTCTCGATTCCCCCCTCTCTTTCGCACCCTCAATGTCATATTCCGCTCCAGGAGTTCCATCATAGCTCCTCACTGTCGCTGGGAGGATGTTTTCTCCTCCGCTCGCCCCTTCCACCGTCATTTTCTCTCTACCCACCCTTGCCTCCTTTTCCGCGCAGCTCTCGATTCCCCCCTCTCTTTCGCACCCTCCATGTCATATTCCGCTCCAGGAGTTCCATCATAGCTCCTCACTGTCGCTGGGAGGATGTTTTCTCCTCCGCTCGCCCCTTCCACCGTCATTTTCTCTCTACCCACCCTTGCCTCCTTTTCCGCGCAGCTCTCGATTCCCCCCTCTCTTTCGCACCCTCCATGTCATATTCCGCTCCAGGAGTTCCATCATAGCTCCTCACTGTCGCTGGGAGGAAGTTTTCTCCTCCGCTCGCCCCTTCCACCGTCATTTTCTCTCTACCCACCCTTGCCTCCTTTTCCGCGCAGCTCTCGATTCCCCCCTCTCTTTCGCACCCTCCATGTCATATTCCGCTCCAGGAGCTCCATCATAGCTCCTCGCTGTCGCTGGGAGGATGTTTTCTCCTCCGCTCGCCCCTTCCACCGTCATTTTCTCTCTACCCACCCTTGCCTCCTTTTCCGCGCAGCTCTCGATTCCCCCCTCTCTTTCGCACCCTCCATGTCATATTCCGCTCCAGGAGTTCCATCATAGCTCCTCACTGTCGCTGGGAGGAAGTTTTCTCCTCCGCTCGCCCCTTCCACCGTCATTTTCTCTCTACCCACCCTTGCCTCCTTTTCCGCGCAGCTCTCGATTCCCCCCTCTCTTTCGCACCCTCCATGTCATATTCCGCTCCAGGAGCTCCATCATAGCTCCTTGCTGTCGCTGGGAGGATGTTTTCTCCTCCGCTCGCCCCTTCCACCGTCATTTTCTCTCTACCCACCCTTGCCTCCTTTTCCGCGCAGCTCTCGATTCCCCCCTCTCTTTCGCACCCTCCATGTCATATTCCGCTCCAGGAGTTCCATCATAGCTCCTCACTGTCGCTGGGAGGATGTTTTCTCCTCCGCTCGCCCCTTCCACCATCATTTTCTCTCTACCCACCCTTGCCTCCTTTTCCGCGCAGCTCTCGATTCCCCCCTCTCTTTCGCACCCTCCATGTCATATTCCGCTCCAGGAGTTCCATCATAGCTCCTCACTGTCGCTGGGAGGATGTTTTCTCCTCCGCTCGCCCCTTCCACCGTCATTTTCTCTCTACCCACCCTTGCCTCCTTTTCCGCGCAGCTCTCGATTCCCCCCTCTCTTTCGCACCCTCCATGTCATATTCCGCTCCAGGAGTTCCATCATAGCTCCTCACTGTCGCTGGGAGGATGTTTTCTCCTCCGCTCGCCCCTTCCACCGTCATTTTCTCTCTACCCACCCTTGCCTCCTTTTCCGCGCAGCTCTCGATTCCCCCCTCTCTTTCGCACCCTCCATGTCATATTCCGCTCCAGGAGTTCCATCATAGCTCCTCACTGTCGCTGGGAGGATGTTTTCTCCTCCGCTCGCCCCTTCCACCGTCATTTTCTCTCTACCCACCCTTGCCTCCTTCTCCGCGCAGCTCTCGATTCCCCCCTCTCTTTCGCACCCTCCATGTCATATTCCGCTCCAGGAGTTCCATCATAGCACCTCACTGTCGCTGGGAGGATGTTTTCTCCTCCGCTCGCCCCTTCCACCGTCATTTTCTCTCTACCCACCCTTGCCTCCTTTTCCGCGCAGCTCTCGATTCCCCCCTCTCTTTCGCACCCTCAATGTCATATTCCGCTCCAGGAGTTCCATCATAGCTCCTCACTGTCGCTGGGAGGATGTTTTCTCCTCCGCTCGCCCCTTCCACCGTCATTTTCTCTCTACCCACCCTTGCCTCCTTTTCCGCGCAGCTCTCGATTCCCCCCTCTCTTTCGCACCCTCCATGTCATATTCCGCTCCAGGAGTTCCATCATAGCTCCTCACTGTCGCTGGGAGGATGTTTTCTCCTCCGCTCGCCCCTTCCACCGTCATTTTCTCTCTACCCACCCTTGCCTCCTTTTCCGCGCAGCTCTCGATTCCCCCCTCTCTTTCGCACCCTCCATGTCATATTCCGCTCCAGGAGTTCCATCATAGCTCCTCACTGTCGCTGGGAGGAAGTTTTCTCCTCCGCTCACCCCTTCCACCGTCATTTTCTCTCTACCCACCCTTGCCTCCTTTTCCGCGCAGCTCTCGATTCCCCCCTCTCTTTCGCACCCTCCATGTCATATTCCGCTCCAGGAGCTCCATCATAGCTCCTCGCTGTCGCTGGGAGGATGTTTTCTCCTCCGCTCGCCCCTTCCACCGTCATTTTCTCTCTACCCACCCTTGCCTCCTTTTCCGCGCAGCTCTCGATTCCCCCCTCTCTTTCGCACCCTCCATGTCATATTCCGCTCCAGGAGTTCCATCATAGCTCCTCACTGTCGCTGGGAGGATGTTTTCTCCTCCGCTCGCCCCTTCCACCGTCATTTTCTCTCTACCCACCCTTGCCTCCTTTTCCGCGCAGCTCTCGATTCCCCCCTCTCTTTCGCACCCTCAATGTCATATTCCGCTCCAGGAGTTCCATCATAGCTCCTCACTGTCGCTGGGAGGATGTTTTCTCCTCCGCTCGCCCCTTCCACCGTCATTTTCTCTCTACCCACCCTTGCCTCCTTTTCCGCGCAGCTCTCGATTCCCCCCTCTCTTTCGCACCCTCCATGTCATATTCCGCTCCAGGAGTTCCATCATAGCTCCTCACTGTCGCTGGGAGGATGTTTTCTCCTCCGCTCGCCCCTTCCACCGTCATTTTCTCTCTACCCACCCTTGCCTCCTTTTCCGCGCAGCTCTCGATTCCCCCCTCTCTTTCGCACCCTCCATGTCATATTCCGCTCCAGGAGTTCCATCATAGCTCCTCACTGTCGCTGGGAGGATGTTTTCTCCTCCGCTCGCCCCTTCCACCGTCATTTTCTCTCTACCCACCCTTGCCTCCTTTTCCGCGCAGCTCTCGATTCCCCCCTCTCTTTCGCACCCTCCATGTCATATTCCGCTCCAGGAGTTCCATCATAGCTCCTCACTGTCGCTGGGAGGATGTTTTCTCCTCCGCTCGCCCCTTCCACCGTCATTTTCTCTCTACCCACCCTTGCCTCCTTTTCCGCGCAGCTCTCGATTCCCCCCTCTCTTTCGCACCCTCAATGTCATATTCCGCTCCAGGAGTTCCATCATAGCTCCTCACTGTCGCTGGGAGGATGTTTTCTCCTCCGCTCGCCCCTTCCACCGTCATTTTCTCTCTACCCACCCTTGCCTCCTTTTCCGCGCAGCTCTCGATTCCCCCCTCTCTTTCGCACCCTCCATGTCATATTCCGCTCCAGGAGTTCCATCATAGCTCCTCACTGTCGCTGGGAGGATGTTTTCTCCTCCGCTCGCCCCTTCCACCGTCATTTTCTCTCTACCCACCCTTGCCTCCTTTTCCGCGCAGCTCTCGATTCCCCCCTCTCTTTCGCACCCTCCATGTCATATTCCGCTCCAGGAGTTCCATCATAGCTCCTCACTGTCGCTGGGAGGAAGTTTTCTCCTCCGCTCGCCCCTTCCACCGTCATTTTCTCTCTACCCACCCTTGCCTCCTTTTCCGCGCAGCTCTCGATTCCCCCCTCTCTTTCGCACCCTCCATGTCATATTCCGCTCCAGGAGCTCCATCATAGCTCCTCGCTGTCGCTGGGAGGATGTTTTCTCCTCCGCTCGCCCCTTCCACCGTCATTTTCTCTCTACCCACCCTTGCCTCCTTTTCCGCGCAGCTCTCGATTCCCCCCTCTCTTTCGCACCCTCCATGTCATATTCCGCTCCAGGAGTTCCATCATAGCTCCTCACTGTCGCTGGGAGGAAGTTTTCTCCTCCGCTCGCCCCTTCCACCGTCATTTTCTCTCTACCCACCCTTGCCTCCTTTTCCGCGCAGCTCTCGATTCCCCCCTCTCTTTCGCACCCTCCATGTCATATTCCGCTCCAGGAGCTCCATCATAGCTCCTTGCTGTCGCTGGGAGGATGTTTTCTCCTCCGCTCGCCCCTTCCACCGTCATTTTCTCTCTACCCACCCTTGCCTCCTTTTCCGCGCAGCTCTCGATTCCCCCCTCTCTTTCGCACCCTCCATGTCATATTCCGCTCCAGGAGTTCCATCATAGCTCCTCACTGTCGCTGGGAGGATGTTTTCTCCTCCGCTCGCCCCTTCCACCATCATTTTCTCTCTACCCACCCTTGCCTCCTTTTCCGCGCAGCTCTCGATTCCCCCCTCTCTTTCGCACCCTCCATGTCATATTCCGCTCCAGGAGTTCCATCATAGCTCCTCACTGTCGCTGGGAGGATGTTTTCTCCTCCGCTCGCCCCTTCCACCGTCATTTTCTCTCTACCCACCCTTGCCTCCTTTTCCGCGCAGCTCTCGATTCCCCCCTCTCTTTCGCACCCTCCATGTCATATTCCGCTCCAGGAGTTCCATCATAGCTCCTCACTGTCGCTGGGAGGATGTTTTCTCCTCCGCTCGCCCCTTCCACCGTCATTTTCTCTCTACCCACCCTTGCCTCCTTTTCCGCGCAGCTCTCGATTCCCCCCTCTCTTTCGCACCCTCCATGTCATATTCCGCTCCAGGAGTTCCATCATAGCTCCTCACTGTCGCTGGGAGGATGTTTTCTCCTCCGCTCGCCCCTTCCACCGTCATTTTCTCTCTACCCACCCTTGCCTCCTTCTCCGCGCAGCTCTCGATTCCCCCCTCTCTTTCGCACCCTCCATGTCATATTCCGCTCCAGGAGCTCCATCATAGCTCCTCGCTGTCGCTGGGAGGATGTTTTCTCCTCCGCTCGCCCCTTCCACCGTCATTTTCTCTCTACCCACCCTTGCCTCCTTTTCCGCGCAGCTCTCGATTCCCCCCTCTCTTTCGCACCCTCCATGTCATATTCCGCTCCAGGAGCTCCATCATAGCTCCTTGCTGTCGCTGGGAGGATGTTTTCTCCTCCGCTCGCCCCTTCCACCGTCATTTTCTCTCCACCCACCCTTGCCTCCTTCTCCGCGCCGCTCTCGATTCCCCCCTCTCTTTCGCACCCTCCATGTCATATTCTGCTCCAGGAGCTCCATCATAGCTCCTCGCTGTCGCTGGGAGGATGTTTTCTCCTCCGCTCGCCCCTTCCACCGTCATTTTCTCTCTACCCACCCTTGCCTCCTTTTCCACACAGCTCTCGATTCCCCCCTCTCTTTCGCACCCTCCATGTCATATTCCGCTCCAGGAGCTCCATCATAGCTCCTCGCTGTTGCTGGGAGGATGTTTTCTCCTCCGCTCGCCCCTTCCACCGTCATTTTCTCTCTACCCACCCTTGCCTCCTTCTCCGCGCAGCTCTCGATTCCCCCCTCTCTTTCGCACCCTCCATGTCATATTCCGCTCCAGGAGCTCCATCATAGCTCCTCGCTGTCGCTGGGAGGATTTTTTCTCCTCTGCTCGCCCCTTCCACCGTCATTTTCTCTCTACCCACCCTTTCCTCCTTTTCCGCGCAGCTCTCGATTCCCCCCTCTCTTGCGCACCCTCCATGTCATATTCCGCTCCAGGAGCTCCATCATAGCTCCTCACTGTCGCTGGGAGGAAGTTTTCTCCTCCGCTTGCCCCTTCCACCGTCATTTTCTCTCTACCCACCCTTGCCTCCTTTTCCGCGCAGCTCTCGATTCCCCCCTCTCTTTCGCACCCTCCATGTCATATTCCGCTCCAGGAGCTCCATCATAGCTCCTTGCTGTCGCTGGGAGGATGTTTTCTCCTCCGCTCGCCCCTTCCACCGTCATTTTCTCTCTACCCACCCTTGCCTCCTTTTCCGCGCAGCTCTCGATTCCCCCCTCTCTTTCGCACCCTCCATGTCATATTCCGCTCCAGGAGTTCCATCATAGCTCCTCACTGTCGCTGGGAGGATGTTTTCTCCTCCGCTCGCCCCTTCCACCTTCATTTTCTCTCTACCCACCCTTGCCTCCTTTTCCGCGCAGCTCTCGATTCCCCCCTCTCTTTCGCACCCTCCATGTCATATTCCGCTCCAGGAGCTCCATCATAGCTCCTCGCTGTCGCTGGGAGGATGTTTTCTCCTCCGCTCGCCCCTTCCACCGTCATTTTCTCTCTACCCACCCTTGCCTCCTTTTCCGCGCAGCTCTCGATTCCCCCCTCTCTTTCGCACCCTCCATGTCATATTCCGCTCCAGGAGTTCCATCATAGCTCCTCACTGTCGCTGGGAGGATGTTTTCTCCTCCGCTCGCCCCTTCCACCATCATTTTCTCTCTACCCCCCCTTGCCTCCTTTTCCGCGCAGCTCTCGATTCCCCCCTCTCTTTCGCACCCTCCATGTCATATTCCGCTCCAGGAGTTCCATCATAGCTCCTCACTGTCGCTGGGAGGATGTTTTCTCCTCCGCTCGCCCCTTCCACCGTCATTTTCTCTCTACCCACCCTTGCCTCCTTTTCCGCGCAGCTCTCGATTCCCCCCTCTCTTTCGCACCCTCCATGTCATATTCCGCTCCAGGAGCTCCATCATAGCTCCTTGCTGTCGCTGGGAGGATGTTTTCTCCTCCGCTCGCCCCTTCCACCGTCATTTTCTCTCTACCCACCCTTGCCTCCTTTTCCGCGCAGCTCTCGATTCCCCCCTCTCTTTCGCACCCTCCATGTCATATTCCGCTCCAGGAGTTCCATCATAGCTCCTCACTGTCGCTGGGAGGATGTTTTCTCCTCCGCTCGCCCCTTCCACCGTCATTTTCTCTCTACCCACCCTTGCCTCCTTTTCCGCGCAGCTCTCGATTCCCCCCTCTCTTTCGCACCCTCCATGTCATATTCCGCTCCAGGAGTTCCATCATAGCTCCTCACTGTCGCTGGGAGGATGTTTTCTCCTCCGCTCGCCCCTTCCACCGTCATTTTCTCTCTACCCAACTTTGCCTCCTTCTCCGCGCAGCTCTCGATTCCCCCCTCTCTTTCGCACCCTCCATGTCATATTCCGCTCCAGGAGCTCCATCATAGCTCCTTGCTGTCGCTGGAAAGGATGTTTTCTCCTCCGCTCGCCCCTTCCACCGTCATTTTCTCTCTACCCACCCTTGCCTCCTTTTCCGCGCAGCTCTCGATTCCCCCCTCTCTTTCGCACCCTCCATGTCATATTCCGCTCCAGGAGTTCCATCATAGCTCCTCACTGTCGCTGGGAGGATGTTTTCTCCTCCGCTCGCCCCTTCCACCATCATTTTCTCTCTACCCACCCTTGCCTCCTTTTCCGCGCAGCTCTCGATTCCCCCCTCTCTTTCGCACCCTCCATGTCATATTCCGCTCCAGGAGTTCCATCATAGCTCCTCACTGTCGCTGGGAGGAATTTTTCTCCTCCGCTTGCCCCTTCCACCGTCATTTTCTCTCTACCCACCCTTGCCTCCTTTTCCGCGCAGCTCTCGATTCCCCCCTCTCTTTCGCACCCTCCATGTCATATTCCGCTCCAGGAGCTCCATCATAGCTCCTTGCTGTCGCTGGGAGGATGTTTTCTCCTCCGCTCGCCCCTTCCACCGTCATTTTCTCTCTACCCACCCTTGCCTCCTTTTCCGCGCAGCTCTCGATTCCCCCCTCTCTTTCGAACCCTCCATGTCATATTCCGCTCCAGGAGCTCCATCATAGCTCCTCGCTGTCGCTGGGAGGATGTTTTCTCCTCTGCTCGCCCCTTCCACCGTCATTTTCTCTCTACCCACCCTTTCCTCCTTTTCCGCGCAGCTCTCGATTCCCCCCTCTCTTTCGCACCCTCCATGTCATATTCCGCTCCAGGAGCTCCATCATAGCTCCTCGCTGTCGCTGGGAGGATGTTTTCTCCTCCGCTCGCCCCTTCCACCGTCATTTTCTTTCTACCCACCCTTGCCTCCTTTTCCACACAGCTCTCGATTCCCCCCTCTCTTTCGCACCCTCCATGTCATATTCCGCTCCAGGAGCTCCATCATAGCTCCTCGCTGTTGCTGGGAGGATGTTTTCTCCTCCGCTCGCCCCTTCCACCGTCATTTTCTCTCTACCCACCCTTGCCTCCTTCTCCGCGCAGCTCTCGATTCCCCCCTCTCTTGCGCACCCTCCATGTCATATTCCGCTCCAGGAGCTCCATCATAGCTCCTCACTGTCGCTGGGAGGAAGTTTTCTCCTCCGCTTGCCCCTTCCACCGTCATTTTCTCTCTACCCACCCTTGCCTCCTTTTCCGCGCAGCTCTCGATTCCCCCCTCTCTTTCGCACCCTCCATGTCATATTCCGCTCCAGGAGCTCCATCATAGCTCCTTGCTGTCGCTGGGAGGATGTTTTCTCCTCTGCTCGTCCCTTCCACCGTCATTTTCTCTCTACCCACCCTTGCCTCCTTTTCCGCGCAGCTCTCGATTCCCCCCTCTCTTTCGCACCCTCCATGTCATATTCCGCTCCAGGAGTTCCATCATAGCTCCTCACTGTCGCTGGGAGGATGTTTTCTCCTCCGCTCGCCCCTTCCACCGTCATTTTCTCTCTACCCACCCTTGCCTCCTTTTCCGCGCAGCTCTCGATTCCCCCCTCTCTTTCGCACCCTCCATGTCATATTCCGCTCCAGGAGCTCCATCATAGCTCCTCGCTGTCGCTGGGAGGATGTTTTCTCCTCCGCTCGCCCCTTTCACCGTCATTTTCTCTCTACCCACCCTTGCCTCCTTTTCCGCGCAGCTCTCGATTCCCCCCTCTCTTTCGCACCCTCCATGTCATATTCCGCTCCAGGAGTTCCATCATAGCTCCTCACTGTCGCTGGGAGGATGTTTTCTCCTCCGCTCGCCCCTTCCACCATCATTTTCTCTCTACCCCCCCTTGCCTCCTTTTCCGCGCAGCTCTCGATTCCCCCCTCTCTTTCGCACCCTCCATGTCATATTCCGCTCCAGGAGTTCCATCATAGCTCCTCACTGTCGCTGGGAGGATGTTTTCTCCTCCGCTCGCCCCTTCCACCGTCATTTTCTCTCTACCCACCCTTGCCTCCTTTTCCGCGCAGCTCTCGATTCCCCCCTCTCTTTCGCACCCTCCATGTCATATTCCGCTCCAGGAGCTCCATCATAGCTCCTTGCTGTCGCTGGGAGGATGTTTTCTCCTCCGCTCGCCCCTTCCACCGTCATTTTCTCTCTACCCACCCTTGCCTCCTTTTCCGCGCAGCTCTCGATTCCCCCCTCTCTTTCGCACCCTCCATGTCATATTCCGCTCCAGGAGTTCCATCATAGCTCCTCACTGTCGCTGGGAGGATGTTTTCTCCTCCGCTCGCCCCTTCCACCGTCATTTTCTCTCTACCCACCCTTGCCTCCTTCTCCGCGCAGCTCTCGATTCCCCCCTCTCTTTCGCACCCTCCATGTCATATTCCGCTCCAGGAGCTCCATCATAGCTCCTCGCTGTTGCTGGGAGGATGTTTTCTCCTCCGCTCGCCCCTTCCACCGTCATTTTCTCTCTACCCACCCTTGCCTCCTTCTCCGCGCAGCTCTCGATTCCCCCCTCTCTTGCGCACCCTCCATGTCATATTCCGCTCCAGGAGCTCCATCATAGCTCCTCACTGTCGCTGGGAGGAAGTTTTCTCCTCCGCTTGCCCCTTCCACCGTCATTTTCTCTCTACCCACCCTTGCCTCCTTTTCCGCGCAGCTCTCGATTCCCCCCTCTCTTTCGCACCCTCCATGTCATATTCCGCTCCAGGAGCTCCATCATAGCTCCTTGCTGTCGCTGGGAGGATGTTTTCTCCTCTGCTCGTCCCTTCCACCGTCATTTTCTCTCTACCCACCCTTGCCTCCTTTTCCGCGCAGCTCTCGATTCCCCCCTCTCTTTCGCACCCTCCATGTCATATTCCGCTCCAGGAGTTCCATCATAGCTCCTCACTGTCGCTGGGAGGATGTTTTCTCCTCCGCTCGCCCCTTCCACCGTCATTTTCTCTCTACCCACCCTTGCCTCCTTTTCCGCGCAGCTCTCGATTCCCCCCTCTCTTTCGCACCCTCCATGTCATATTCCGCTCCAGGAGCTCCATCATAGCTCCTCGCTGTCGCTGGGAGGATGTTTTCTCCTCCGCTCGCCCCTTTCACCGTCATTTTCTCTCTACCCACCCTTGCCTCCTTTTCCGCGCAGCTCTCGATTCCCCCCTCTCTTTCGCACCCTCCATGTCATATTCCGCTCCAGGAGTTCCATCATAGCTCCTCACTGTCGCTGGGAGGATGTTTTCTCCTCCGCTCGCCCCTTCCACCATCATTTTCTCTCTACCCCCCCTTGCCTCCTTTTCCGCGCAGCTCTCGATTCCCCCCTCTCTTTCGCACCCTCCATGTCATATTCCGCTCCAGGAGTTCCATCATAGCTCCTCACTGTCGCTGGGAGGATGTTTTCTCCTCCGCTCGCCCCTTCCACCGTCATTTTCTCTCTACCCACCCTTGCCTCCTTTTCCGCGCAGCTCTCGATTCCCCCCTCTCTTTCGCACCCTCCATGTCATATTCCGCTCCAGGAGCTCCATCATAGCTCCTTGCTGTCGCTGGGAGGATGTTTTCTCCTCCGCTCGCCCCTTCCACCGTCATTTTCTCTCTACCCACCCTTGCCTCCTTTTCCGCGCAGCTCTCGATTCCCCCCTCTCTTTCGCACCCTCCATGTCATATTCCGCTCCAGGAGTTCCATCATAGCTCCTCACTGTCGCTGGGAGGATGTTTTCTCCTCCGCTCGCCCCTTCCACCGTCATTTTCTCTCTACCCACCCTTGCCTCCTTCTCCGCGCAGCTCTCGATTCCCCCCTCTCTTTCGCACCCTCCATGTCATATTCCGCTCCAGGAGCTCCATCATAGCTCCTCGCTGTCGCTGGGAGGATGTTTTCTCCTCCGCTCGCCCCTTCCACCGTCATTTTCTCTCTACCCACCCTTGCCTCCTTTTCCGCGCAGCTCTCGATTCCCCCCTCTCTTTCGCACCCTCCATGTCATATTCCGCTCCAGGAGCTCCATCATAGCTCCTTGCTGTCGCTGGGAGGATGTTTTCTCCTCCGCTCGCCCCTTCCACCGTCATTTTCTCTCTACCCACCCTTGCCTCCTTTTCCGCGCAGCTCTCGATTCCCCCCTCTCTTTCGCACCCTCCATGTCATATTCCGCTCCAGGAGTTCCATCATAGCTCCTCACTGTCGCTGGGAGGATGTTTTCTCCTCCGCTCGCCCCTTCCACCGTCATTTTCTCTCTACCCACCCTTGCCTCCTTCTCCGCGCAGCTCTCGATTCCCCCCTCTCTTTCGCACCCTCCATGTCATATTCCGCTCCAGGAGTTCCATCATAGCTCCTCACTGTCGCTGGGAGGAAGTTTTCTCCTCCGCTCGCCCCTTCCACCGTCATTTTCTCTCTACCCACCCTTGCCTCCTTTTCCGCGCAGCTCTCGATTCCCCCCTCTCTTTCGCACCCTCCATGTCATATTCCGCTCCAGGAGTTCCATCATAGCTCCTCACTGTCGCTGGGAGGAATTTTTCTCCTCCGCTTGCCCCTTCCACCGTCATTTTCTCTCTACCCACCCTTGCCTCCTTTTCCGCGCAGCTCTCGATTCCCCCCTCTCTTTCGCACCCTCCATGTCATATTCCGCTCCAGGAGCTCCATCATAGCTCCTCGCTGTCGCTGGGAGGATGTTTTCTCCTCTGCTCGCCCCTTCCACCGTCATTTTCTCTCTACCCACCCTTTCCTCCTTTTCCGCGCAGCTCTCGATTCCCCCCTCTCTTTCGCACCCTCCATGTCATATTCCGCTCCAGGAGCTCCATCATAGCTCCTCGCTGTCGCTGGGAGGATGTTTTCTCCTCCGCTCGCCCCTTCCACCGTCATTTTCTTTCTACCCACCCTTGCCTCCTTTTCCACACAGCTCTCGATTCCCCCCTCTCTTTCGCACCCTCCATGTCATATTCCGCTCCAGGAGCTCCATCATAGCTCCTCGCTGTTGCTGGGAGGATGTTTTCTCCTCCGCTCGCCCCTTCCACCGTCATTTTCTCTCTACCCACCCTTGCCTCCTTCTCCGCGCAGCTCTCGATTCCCCCCTCTCTTGCGCACCCTCCATGTCATATTCCGCTCCAGGAGCTCCATCATAGCTCCTCACTGTCGCTGGGAGGAAGTTTTCTCCTCCGCTTGCCCCTTCCACCGTCATTTTCTCTCTACCCACCCTTGCCTCCTTTTCCGCGCAGCTCTCGATTCCCCCCTCTCTTTCGCACCCTCCATGTCATATTCCGCTCCAGGAGCTCCATCATAGCTCCTTGCTGTCGCTGGGAGGATGTTTTCTCCTCTGCTCGTCCCTTCCACCGTCATTTTCTCTCTACCCACCCTTGCCTCCTTTTCCGCGCAGCTCTCGATTCCCCCCTCTCTTTCGCACCCTCCATGTCATATTCCGCTCCAGGAGTTCCATCATAGCTCCTCACTGTCGCTGGGAGGATGTTTTCTCCTCCGCTCGCCCCTTCCACCGTCATTTTCTCTCTACCCACCCTTGCCTCCTTTTCCGCGCAGCTCTCGATTCCCCCCTCTCTTTCGCACCCTCCATGTCATATTCCGCTCCAGGAGCTCCATCATAGCTCCTCGCTGTCGCTGGGAGGATGTTTTCTCCTCCGCTCGCCCCTTTCACCGTCATTTTCTCTCTACCCACCCTTGCCTCCTTTTCCGCGCAGCTCTCGATTCCCCCCTCTCTTTCGCACCCTCCATGTCATATTCCGCTCCAGGAGTTCCATCATAGCTCCTCACTGTCGCTGGGAGGATGTTTTCTCCTCCGCTCGCCCCTTCCACCATCATTTTCTCTCTACCCCCCCTTGCCTCCTTTTCCGCGCAGCTCTCGATTCCCCCCTCTCTTTCGCACCCTCCATGTCATATTCCGCTCCAGGAGTTCCATCATAGCTCCTCACTGTCGCTGGGAGGATGTTTTCTCCTCCGCTCGCCCCTTCCACCGTCATTTTCTCTCTACCCACCCTTGCCTCCTTTTCCGCGCAGCTCTCGATTCCCCCCTCTCTTTCGCACCCTCCATGTCATATTTCGCTCCAGGAGCTCCATCATAGCTCCTTGCTGTCGCTGGGAGGATGTTTTCTCCTCCGCTCGCCCCTTCCACCGTCATTTTCTCTCTACCCACCCTTGCCTCCTTTTCCGCGCAGCTCTCGATTCCCCCCTCTCTTTCGCACCCTCCATGTCATATTTCGCTCCAGGAGCTCCATCATAGCTCCTCGCTGTCGCTGGGAGGATGTTTTCTCCTCCGCTCGCCCCTTCCACCGTCATTTTCTCTCTACCCACCCTTGCCTCCTTTTCCGCGCAGCTCTCGATTCCCCCCTCTCTTTCGCACCCTCCATGTCATATTCCGCTCCAGGAGCTCCATCATAGCTCCTTGCTGTCGCTGGGAGGATGTTTTCTCCTCCGCTCGCCCCTTCCACCGTCATTTTCTCTCTACCCACCCTTGCCTCCTTTTCCGCGCAGCTCTCGATTCCCCCCTCTCTTTCGCACCCTCCATGTCATATTCCGCTCCAGGAGTTCCATCATAGCTCCTCACTGTCGCTGGGAGGATGTTTTCTCCTCCGCTCGCCCCTTCCACCGTCATTTTCTCTCTACCCACCCTTGCCTCCTTCTCCGCGCAGCTCTCGATTCCCCCCTCTCTTTCGCACCCTCCATGTCATATTCCGCTCCAGGAGTTCCATCATAGCTCCTCACTGTCGCTGGGAGGAAGTTTTCTCCTCCGCTCGCCCCTTCCACCGTCATTTTCTCTCTACCCACCCTTGCCTCCTTTTCCGCGCAGCTCTCGATTCCCCCCTCTCTTTCGCACCCTCCATGTCATATTCCGCTCCAGGAGCTCCATCATAGCTCCTTGCTGTCGCTGGGAGGATGTTTTCTCCTCCGCTCGCCCCTTCCACCGTCATTTTCTCTCTACCCACCCTTGCCTCCTTTTCCGCGCAGCTCTCGATTCCCCCCTCTCTTTCGCACCCTCCATGTCATATTCCGCTCCAGGAGTTCCATCATAGCTCCTCACTGTCGCTGGGAGGATGTTTTCTCCTCCGCTCGCCCCTTCCACCGTCATTTTCTCTCTACCCACCCTTGCCTCCTTCTCCGCGCAGCTCTCGATTCCCCCCTCTCTTTCGCACCCTCCATATCATATTCCGCTCCAGGAGCTCCATCATAGCTCCTCGCTGTCGCTGGGAGGATGTTTTCTCCTCCGCTCTCCCCTTCCACCGTCATTTTCTCTCTACCCACCCTTGCCTTCTTTTCCGCGCAGCTCTCGATTCCCCCCTCTCTTTCGCACCCTCCATGTCATATTCCGCTCCAGGAGCTCCATCATAGCTCCTTGCTGTCGCTGGGAGGATGTTTTCTCCTCCGCTCGCCCCTTCCACCGTCATTTTCTCTCTACCCACCCTTGCCTCCTTTTCCGCGCAGCTCTCGATTCCCCCCTCTCTTTCGCACCCTCCATGTCATATTCCGCTCCAGGAGTTCCATCATAGCTCCTCACTGTCGCTGGGAGGATGTTTTCTCCTCCGCTCGCCCCTTCCACCGTCATTTTCTCTCTACCCACCCTTGCCTCCTTCTCCGCGCAGCTCTCGATTCCCCCCTCTCTTTCGCACCCTCCATGTCATATTCCGCTCCAGGAGCTCCATCATAGCTCCTCGCTGTCGCTGGGAGGATGTTTTCTCCTTCGCTCGCCCCTTCCACCGTCATTTTCTCTCTACCCACCCTTGCCTCCTTTTCCGCGCAGCTCTCGATTCCCCCCTCTCTTTCGCACCCTCCATGTCATATTCCGCTCCAGGAGCTCCATCATAGCTCCTTGCTGTCGCTGGGAGGATGTTTTCTCCTCCGCTCGCCCCTTCCACCGTCATTTTCTCTCTACCCACCCTTGCCTCCTTTTCCGCGCAGCTCTCGATTCCCCCCTCTCTTTCGCACCCTCCATGTCATATTCCGCTCCAGGAGTTCCATCATAGCTCCTCACTGTCGCTGGGAGGATGTTTTCTCCTCCGCTCGCCCCTTCCACCATCATTTTCTCTCTACCCACCCTTGCCTCCTTTTCCGCGCAGCTCTCGATTCCCCCCTCTCTTTCGCACCCTCCATGTCATATTCCGCTCCAGGAGTTCCATCATAGCTCCTCACTGTCGCTGGGAGGAAGTTTTCTCCTCCGCTCGCCCCTTCCACCGTCATTTTCTCTCTACCCACCCTTGCCTCCTTCTCCGCGCAGCTCTCGATTCCCCCCTCTCTTTCGCACCCTCCATGTCATATTCCGCTCCAGGAGCTCCATCATAGCTAATCGCTGTCGCTGGGAGGATGTTTTCTCCTCCGCTCGCCCCTTCCACCGTCATTTTCTCTCTACCCACCCTTGCCTCCTTTTCCGCGCAGCTCTCGATTCCCCCCTCTCTTTCGCACCCTCCATGTCATATTCCGCTCCAGGAGTTCCATCATAGCTCCTCACTGTCGCTGGGAGGAAGTTTTCTCCTCCGCTTGCCCCTTCCACCGTCATTTTCTCTCTACCCACCCTTGCCTCCTTTTCCGCGCAGCTCTCGATTCCCCCCTCTCTTTCGCACCCTCCATGTCATATTCCGCTCCAGGAGCTCCATCATAGCTCCTTGCTGTCGCTGGGAGGATGTTTTCTCCTCCGCTCGCCCCTTCCACCGTCATTTTCTCTCTACCCACCCTTGCCTCCTTTTCCGCGCAGCTCTCGATTCCCCCCTCTCTTTCGCACCCTCCATGTCATATTCCGCTCCAGGAGTTCCATCATAGCTCCTCACTGTCGCTGGGAGGATGTTTTCTCCTCCGCTCGCCCCTTCCACCATCATTTTCTCTCTACCCACCCTTGCCTCCTTTTCCGCGCAGCTCTCGATTCCCCCCTCTCTTTCGCACCCTCCATGTCATATTCCGCTCCAGGAGTTCCATCATAGCTCCTCACTGTCGCTGGGAGGATGTTTTCTCCTCCGCTCGCCCCTTCCACCGTCATTTTCTCTCTACCCACCCTTGCCTCCTTTTCCGCGCAGCTCTCGATTCCCCCCTCTCTTTCGCACCCTCCATGTCATATTCCGCTCCAGGAGTTCCATCATAGCTCCTCACTGTCGCTGGGAGGATGTTTTCTCCTCCGCTCGCCCCTTCCACCGTCATTTTCTCTCTACCCACCCTTGCCTCCTTTTCCGCGCAGCTCTCGATTCCCCCCTCTCTTTCGCACCCTCCATGTCATATTCCGCTCCAGGAGTTCCATCATAGCTCCTCACTGTCGCTGGGAGGATGTTTTCTCCTCCGCTCGCCCCTTCCACCGTCATTTTCTCTCTACCCACCCTTGCCTCCTTCTCCGCGCAGCTCTCGATTCCCCCCTCTCTTTCGCACCCTCCATGTCATATTCCGCTCCAGGAGCTCCATCATAGCTCCTCGCTGTCGCTGGGAGGATGTTTTCTCCTCCGCTCGCCCCTTCCACCGTCATTTTCTCTCTACCCACCCTTGCCTCCTTTTCCGCGCAGCTCTCGATTCCCCCCTCTCTTTCGCACCCTCCATGTCATATTCCGCTCCAGGAGCTCCATCATAGCTCCTTGCTGTCGCTGGGAGGATGTTTTCTCCTCCGCTCGCCCCTTCCACCGTCATTTTCTCTCCACCCACCCTTGCCTCCTTCTCCGCGCCGCTCTCGATTCCCCCCTCTCTTTCGCACCCTCCATGTCATATTCTGCTCCAGGAGCTCCATCATAGCTCCTCGCTGTCGCTGGGAGGATGTTTTCTCCTCCGCTCGCCCCTTCCACCGTCATTTTCTCTCTACCCACCCTTGCCTCCTTTTCCACACAGCTCTCGATTCCCCCCTCTCTTTCGCACCCTCCATGTCATATTCCGCTCCAGGAGCTCCATCATAGCTCCTCGCTGTTGCTGGGAGGATGTTTTCTCCTCCGCTCGCCCCTTCCACCGTCATTTTCTCTCTACCCACCCTTGCCTCCTTCTCCGCGCAGCTCTCGATTCCCCCCTCTCTTTCGCACCCTCCATGTCATATTCCGCTCCAGGAGCTCCATCATAGCTCCTCGCTGTCGCTGGGAGGATTTTTTCTCCTCTGCTCGCCCCTTCCACCGTCATTTTCTCTCTACCCACCCTTTCCTCCTTTTCCGCGCAGCTCTCGATTCCCCCCTCTCTTGCGCACCCTCCATGTCATATTCCGCTCCAGGAGCTCCATCATAGCTCCTCACTGTCGCTGGGAGGAAGTTTTCTCCTCCGCTTGCCCCTTCCACCGTCATTTTCTCTCTACCCACCCTTGCCTCCTTTTCCGCGCAGCTCTCGATTCCCCCCTCTCTTTCGCACCCTCCATGTCATATTCCGCTCCAGGAGCTCCATCATAGCTCCTTGCTGTCGCTGGGAGGATGTTTTCTCCTCCGCTCGCCCCTTCCACCGTCATTTTCTCTCTACCCACCCTTGCCTCCTTTTCCGCGCAGCTCTCGATTCCCCCCTCTCTTTCGCACCCTCCATGTCATATTCCGCTCCAGGAGTTCCATCATAGCTCCTCACTGTCGCTGGGAGGATGTTTTCTCCTCCGCTCGCCCCTTCCACCTTCATTTTCTCTCTACCCACCCTTGCCTCCTTTTCCGCGCAGCTCTCGATTCCCCCCTCTCTTTCGCACCCTCCATGTCATATTCCGCTCCAGGAGCTCCATCATAGCTCCTCGCTGTCGCTGGGAGGATGTTTTCTCCTCCGCTCGCCCCTTCCACCGTCATTTTCTCTCTACCCACCCTTGCCTCCTTTTCCGCGCAGCTCTCGATTCCCCCCTCTCTTTCGCACCCTCCATGTCATATTCCGCTCCAGGAGTTCCATCATAGCTCCTCACTGTCGCTGGGAGGATGTTTTCTCCTCCGCTCGCCCCTTCCACCATCATTTTCTCTCTACCCCCCCTTGCCTCCTTTTCCGCGCAGCTCTCGATTCCCCCCTCTCTTTCGCACCCTCCATGTCATATTCCGCTCCAGGAGTTCCATCATAGCTCCTCACTGTCGCTGGGAGGATGTTTTCTCCTCCGCTCGCCCCTTCCACCGTCATTTTCTCTCTACCCACCCTTGCCTCCTTTTCCGCGCAGCTCTCGATTCCCCCCTCTCTTTCGCACCCTCCATGTCATATTCCGCTCCAGGAGCTCCATCATAGCTCCTTGCTGTCGCTGGGAGGATGTTTTCTCCTCCGCTCGCCCCTTCCACCGTCATTTTCTCTCTACCCACCCTTGCCTCCTTTTCCGCGCAGCTCTCGATTCCCCCCTCTCTTTCGCACCCTCCATGTCATATTCCGCTCCAGGAGTTCCATCATAGCTCCTCACTGTCGCTGGGAGGATGTTTTCTCCTCCGCTCGCCCCTTCCACCGTCATTTTCTCTCTACCCACCCTTGCCTCCTTCTCCGCGCAGCTCTCGATTCCCCCCTCTCTTTCGCACCCTCCATGTCATATTCCGCTCCAGGAGTTCCATCATAGCTCCTCACTGTCGCTGGGAGGAAGTTTTCTCCTCCGCTTGCCCCTTCCACCGTCATTTTCTCTCTACCCACCCTTGCCTCCTTTTCCGCGCAGCTCTCGATTCCCCCCTCTCTTTCGCACCCTCCATGTCATATTCCGCTCCAGGAGCTCCATCATAGCTCCTTGCTGTCGCTGGGAGGATGTTTTCTCCTCCGCTCGCCCCTTCCACCGTCATTTTCTCTCTACCCACCCTTGCCTCCTTTTCCGCGCAGCTCTCGATTCCCCCCTCTCTTTCGCACCCTCCATGTCATATTCCGCTCCAGGAGCTCCATCATAGCTCCTTGCTGTCGCTGGGAGGATGTTTTCTCCTCCGCTCGCCCCTTCCACCGTCATTTTCTCTCTACCCACCCTTGCCTCCTTTTCCGCGCAGCTCTCGATTCCCCCCTCTCTTTCGCACCCTCCATGTCATATTCCGCTCCAGGAGTTCCATCATAGCTCCTCACTGTCGCTGGGAGGATGTTTTCTTCTCCGCTCGCCCCTTCCACCGTCATTTTCTCTCTACCCACCCTTGCCTCCTTCTCCGCGCAGCTCTCGATTCCCTCCTCTCTCTCGCACCCTCCATATTACATCCAGCTCCAGGAGCTTCATCATAGCTCCTCGCTGTCGCTGGGAGGATGTTTTCTCCTCCGCTCGCCCCTTCCACCGTCATTTTCTCTCTACCCACCCTTGCCTCCTTCTCCGCGCAGCTCTCGATTCCCTCCTCTCTCTCGCACCCTCCATATTACATCCAGCTCCAGGAGCTTCATCATAGCTCCTCGCTGTTGCTGGGAGGATGTTTTCTCCTCCGCTCGCCCCTTCCACCGTCATTTTCTCTCTACCCACCCTTGCCTCCTTCTCCGCGCAGCTCTCGATTCCCCCCCTCTCTTTCGCACCCTTCATGTCATATTCCGCTCCAGGAGCTCCATCATAGCTCCTCGCTGTCGCTGGGAGGATTTTTTCTCCTCTGCTCGCCTCTTCCACCGTCATTTTCTCTCTACCCACCCTTTCCTCCTTTTCCGCGCAGCTCTCGATTCCCCCCTCTCTTGCGCACCCTCCATGTCATATTCCGCTCCAGGAGCTCCATCATAGCTCCTCGCTGTCGCTGGGAGGATGTTTTCTCCTCCGCTCGCCCCTTCCACCGTCATTTTCTCTCTACCCACCCTTGCCTCCTTTTCCGCGCAGCTCTCGATTCCCCCCTCTCTTTCGCACCCTCCATGTCATATTCCGCTCCAGGAGTTCCATCATAGCTCCTCACTGTCGCTGGGAGGATGTTTTCTCCTCCACTCGCCCCTTCCACCGTCATTTTCTCTCTACCAACCCTTGCCTCCTTCTCCGCGCTGCTCTCGATTCCCTCCTCTCTCTCGCACCCTCCATATTACATCCAGCTCCAGGAGCTCCATCATAGCTCCTCGCTGTCGCTGGGAGGATGTTTTCTCCTCTGCTCGCCGCTTCCGCCGTCATTTTCTCTCCACCCACCCTTGCCTCCTTCTCCGCGCCGCTCTCGATTCCCCCCTCTCTTTCGCACCCTCCATGTCATATTCTGCTCCAGGAGCTCCATCATAGCTCCTCGCTGTCGCTGGGAGGATGTTTTCTCCTCCGCTCGCCCCTTCCACCGTCATTTTCTCTCTACCCACCCTTGCCTCCTTCTCCGCGCAGCTCTCGATTCCCCCCTCTCTTTCGCACCCTCCATGTCATATTCCGCTCCAGGAGCTCCATCATAGCTCCTCGCTGTCGCTGGGAGGATGTTTTCTCCTCCGCTCGCCCCTTCCACCGTCATTTTCTCTCTACCCACCCTTGCCTCCTTTTCCGCGCAGCTCTCGATTCCCCCCTCTCTTTCGCACCCTCCATGTCATATTCCGCTCCAGGAGTTCCATCATAGCTCCTCACTGTCGCTGGGAGGATGTTTTCTCCTCCACTCGCCCCTTCCACCGTCATTTTCTCTCTACCCACCCTTGCCTCCTTCTCCGCGCTGCTCTCGATTCCCTCCTCTCTCTCGCACCCTCCATATTACATCCAGCTCCAGGAGCTCCATCATAGCTCCTCGCTGTCGCTGGGAGGATGTTTTCTCCTCTGCTCGCCGCTTCCGCCGTCATTTTCTCTCCACCCACCCTTGCCTCCTTCTCCGCGCCGCTCTCGATTCCCCCCTCTCTTTCGCACCCTCCATGTCATATTCTGCTCCAGGAGCTCCATCATAGCTCCTCGCTGTCGCTGGGAGGATGTTTTCTCCTCCGCTCGCCCCTTCCACCGTCATTTTCTCTCTACCCACCCTTGCCTCCTTCTCCGCGCAGCTCTCGATTCCCCCCTCTCTTTCGCACCCTCCATGTCATATTCCGCTCCAGGAGCTCCATCATAGCTCCTCGCTGTCGCTGGGAGGATGTTTTCTCCTCCGCTCGCCCCTTCCACCGTCATTTTCTCTCTACCCACCCTTTCCTCCTTTTCCGCGCAGCTCTCGATTCCCCCCTCTCTTTCGCACCCTCCATGTCATATTCCGCTCCAGGAGCTCCATCATAGCTCCTCGCTGTCGCTGGGAGGATGTTTTCTCCTCCGCTCGCCCCTTCCACCGTCATTTTCTCTCTACCCACCCTTGCCTCCTTTTCCGCGCAGCTCTCGATTCCCCCCTCTCTTTCGCACCCTCCATGTCATATTCCGCTCCAGGAGCTCCATCATAGCTCCTCGCTGTCGCTGGGAGGATGTTTTCTCCTCCGCTCGCCCCTTCCACCGTCATTTTCTCTCTACCCACCCTTTCCTCCTTTTCCGCGCAGCTCTCGATTCCCCCCTCTCTTTCGCACCCTCCATGTCATATTCCGCTCCAGGAGCTCCATCATAGCTCCTCGCTGTCGCTGGGAGGATGTTTTCTCCTCCGCTCTCCCCTTCCACCGTCATTTTCTCTCTACCCACCCTTGCCTCCTTTTCCGCGCAGCTCTCGATTCCCCCCTCTCTTTCGCACCCTCCATGTCATATTCCGCTCCAGGAGCTCCATCATAGCTCCTCGCTGTCGCTGGGAGGATGTTTTCTCCTCCGCTCGCCCCTTCCACCGTCATTTTCTCTCTACCCACCCTTGCCTCCTTCTCCGCGCAGCTCTCAATTCCCCCCTCTCTTTCGCACCCTCCATGTCATATTCCGCTCCAGGAGCTCCATCATAGCTCCTCGCTGTCGCTGGGAGGATGTTTTCTCCTCCGCTCGCCCCTTCCACCGTCATTTTCTTTCTACCCACCCTTGCCTCCTTTTCCACGCAGCTCTCGATTCCCCCCTCTCTTTCGCACCCTCCATGTCATATTCCGCTCCAGGAGCTCCATCATAGCTCCTCGCTGTTGCTGGGAGGATGTTTTCTCCTCCGCTCGCCCCTTCCACCGTCATTTTCTCTCTACCCACCCTTGCCTCCTTCTCCGCACAGCTCTCGATTCCCCCCTCTCTTTCGCACCCTCCATGTCATATTCCGCTCCAGGAGCTCCATCATAGCTCCTCGCTGTCGCTGGGAGGATGTTTTCTCCTCTGCTCGCCCCTTCCACCGTCATTTTCTCTCTACCCACCCTTACCTCCTTCTCCGCGCAGCTCTCGATTCCCTCCTCTCTCTCGCACCCTCCATATTACATCCAGCTCCAGGAGCTCCATCATAGCTCTTCACTGTCGCTGGGAGGATGTTTTCTCCTCCACTCGCCCCTTCCACCGTCATTTTCTCTCTACCCACCCTTGCCTCCTTCTCCGCGCCGCTCTCGATTCCCTCCTCTCTCTCGCACCCTCCATATTACATCCAGCTCCAGGAGCTCCATCATAGCTCCTCGCTGTCGCTGGGAGGATGTTTTCTCCTCCGCTCGCCCCTTCCACCGTCATTTTCTCTCTACCCACCCTTGCCTCCTTCTCCGCGCAGCTCTCGATTCCCTCCTCTCTCTCGCACCCTCCATATTACATCCAGCTCCAGGAGCTCCATCATAGCTCCTCGCTGTCGCTGGGAGGATGTTTTCTCCTCTGCTCGCCGCTTCCGCCGTCATTTTCTCTCCACCCACCCTTGCCTCCTTCTCCGCGCCGCTCTCGATTCCCCCCTCTCTTTCGCACCCTCCATGTCATATTCCGCTCCAGGAGCTCCATCATAGCTCCTCGCTGTCGCTGGGAGGATGTTTTCTCCTCCGCTCGCCCCTTCCACCGTCATTTTCTCTCTACCCACCCTTGCCTCCTTCTCCGTGCAGCTCTCGATTCCCTCCTCTCTCTCGCACCCTCCATATTACATCCAGCTCCAGGAGCTCCATCATAGCTCTTCGCTGTCGCTGGGAGGATGTTTTCTCCTCCACTCGCCCCTTCCACCGTCATTTTCTCTCTACCCACCCTTGCCTCCTTCTCCGCGCTGCTCTCGATTCCCTCCTCTCTCTCGCACCCTCCATATTACATCCAGCTCCAGGAGCTCCATCATAGCTCCTCGCTGTCGCTGGGAGGATGTTTTCTCCTCCGCTCGCCCCTTCCACCGTCATTTTCTCTCTACCCACCCTTGCCTCCTTCTCCGCGCAGCTCTCGATTCCCTCCTCTCTCTCGCACCCTCCATATTACATCCAGCTCCAGGAGCTCCATCATAGCTCCTCGCTGTCGCTGGGAGGATGTTTTCTCCTCTGCTCGCCGCTTCCGCCGTCATTTTCTCTCCACCCACCCTTGCCTCCTTCTCCGCGCCGCTCTCGATTCCCCCCTCTCTTTCGCACCCTCCATGTCATATTCCGCTCCAGGAGTTCCATCATAGCTCCTCACTGTCGCTGGGAGGATGTTTTCTCCTCCACTCGCCCCTTCCACCGTCATTTTCTCTCTACCCACCCTTGCCTCCTTCTCCGCGCTGCTCTCGATTCCCTCCTCTCTCTCGCACCCTCCATATTACATCCAGCTCCAGGAGCTCCATCATAGCTCCTCGCTGTCGCTGGGAGGATGTTTTCTCCTCCGCTCGCCCCTTCCACCGTCATTTTCTCTCTACCCACCCTTGCCTCCTTCTACGCGCAGCTCTCGATTCCCTCCTCTCTCTCGCACCCTCCATATTACATCCAGCTCCAGGAGCTCCATCATAGCTCCTCGCTGTCGCTGGGAGGATGTTTTCTACTCTGCTCGCGCTTCCGCCGTCATTTTCTCTCCACCCACCCTTGCCTCCTTCTCCGCGCCGCTCTCGATTCCCCCCTCTCTTTCGCACCCTCCATGTCATATTCCGCTCCAGGAGCTCCATCATAGCTCCTCGCTGTCGCTGGGAGGATGTTTTCTCCTCCGCTCGCCCCTTCCACCGTCATTTTCTCTCTACCCACCCTTGCCTCCTTTTCCGCGCAGCTCTCGATTCCCCCCTCTCTTTCGCACCCTCCATGTCATATTCCGCTCCAGGAGCTCCATCATAGCTCCTCGCTGTCGCTGGGAGGATTTTTTCTCCTCTGCTCGCCCCTTCCACCGTCATTTTCTCTCTACCCACCCTTTCCTCCTTTTCCGCGCAGCTCTCGATTCCCCCCTCTCTTGCGCACCCTCCATGTCATATTCCGCTCCAGGAGCTCCATCATAGCTCCTCGCTGTCGCTGGGAGGATGTTTTCTCCTCCGCTCGCCCCTTCCACCGTCATTTTCTCTCTACCCACCCTTGCCTCCTTTTCCGTGCAGCTCTCGATTCCCCCCTCTCTTTCGCACCCTCCATGTCATATTCCGCTCCAGGAGTTCCATCATAGCTCCTCACTGTCGCTGGGAGGATGTTTTCTCCTCCACTCGCCCCTTCCACCGTCATTTTCTCTCTACCCACCCTTGCCTCCTTCTCCGCGCTGCTCTCGATTCCCTCCTCTCTCTCGCACCCTCCATATTACATCCAGCTCCAGGAGCTCCATCATAGCTCCTCGCTGTCGCTGGGAGGATGTTTTCTCCTCCGCTCGCCCCTTCCACCGTCATTTTCTCTCTACCCACCCTTGCCTCCTTCTCCGCGCAGCTCTCGATTCCCTCCTCTCTCTCGCACCCTCCATATTACATCCAGCTCCAGGAGCTCCATCATAGCTCCTCGCTGTCGCTGGGAGGATGTTTTCTCCTCTGCTCGCCGCTTCCGCCGTCATTTTCTCTCAACCCACCCTTGCCTCCTTCTCCGCGCCGCTCTCGATTCCCCCCTCTCTTTCGCACCCTCCATGTCATATTCTGCTCCAGGAGCTCCATCATAGCTCCTCGCTGTCGCTGGGAGGATGTTTTCTCCTCCGCTCGCCCCTTCCACCGTCATTTTCTCTCTACCCACCCTTGCCTCCTTCTCCGCGCAGCTCTCAATTCCCCCCTCTCTTTCGCACCCTCCATGTCATATTCCGCTTCAGGAGCTCCATCATAGCTCCTCGCTGTCGCTGGGAGGATGTTTTCTCCTCTGCTCGCCCCTTCCACCGTCATTTTCTCTCTACCCACCCTTTCCTCCTTTTCCGCGCAGCTCTCGATTCCCCCCTCTCTTTCGCACCCTCCATGTCATATTCCGCTCCAGGAGCTCCATCATAGCTCCTCGCTGTCGCTGGGAGGATGTTTTCTCCTCTGCTCGCCCCTTCCACCGTCATTTTCTCTCTACCCACCCTTTCCTCCTTTTCCGCGCAGCTCTCGATTCCCCCCTCTCTTTCGCACCCTCCATGTCATATTCCGCTCCAGGAGCTCCATCATAGCTCCTCGCTGTCGCTGGGAGGATGTTTTCTCCTCCGCTCGCCCCTTCCACCGTCATTTTCTTTCTACCCACCCTTGCCTCCTTTTCCACGAAGCTCTCGATTCCCCCCTCTCTTTCGCACCCTCCATGTCATATTCCGCTCCAGGAGCTCCATCATAGCTCCTCGCTGTTGCTGGGAGGATGTTTTCTCCTCCGCTCGCCCCTTCCACCGTCATTTTCTCTCTACCCACCCTTGCCTCCTTCTCCGCACAGCTCTCGATTCCCCCCTCTCTTTCGCACCCTCCATGTCATATTCCGCTCCAGGAGCTCCATCATAGCTCCTCGCTGTCGCTGGGAGGATGTTTTCTCCTCCGCTCGCCCCTTCCACCGTCATTTTCTCTCTACCCACCCTTGCCTCCTTTTCCGCGCAACTCTCGATTCCCCCCTCTCTTTCGCACCCTCCATGTCATATTCCGCTCCAGGAGTTCCATCATAGCTCCTCACTGTCGCTGGGAGGATGTTTTCTCCTCCGCTCGCCCCTTCCAACGTAATTTTCTCTCTACCCACCCTTGCCTCCTTCTCCGCGCAGCTCTCGATTCCCCCCTCTCTTTCGCACCCTCCATGTCATATTCCGATCCAGGAGCTCTATCATAGCTCTTCGCTGTCGCTGGGAGGATGTTTTCTCCTCCGCTCGCCCCTTCCACCGTCATTTTCTCTCTACCCACGCTTGCCTCCTTCTCCGCGCAGCTCTCGATTCCCTCCTCTCTCTCGCACCCTCCATATTACATCCAGCTCCAGGAGCTTCATCATAGCTCCTCGCTGTCGCTGGGAGGATGTTTTCTCCTCCGCTCGCCCCTTCCACCGTCATTTTCTCTCTACCCACCCTTGCCTCCTTCTCTGCGCAGCTCTCGATTCCCCCCTCTCTTTCGCACCCTCCATGTCATATTCCGCTCCAGGAGCTCCATCATAGCTCCTCGCTGTCGCTGGGAGGATGTTTTCTCCTCCGCTCGCCCCTTCCACCGTCATTTTCTCTCTACCCACCCTTGCCTCCTTCTCCGCGCAGCTCTCGATTCCCTCTTCTCTCTCGCACCCTCCATATTACATCCAGCTCCAGGAGCTCCATCATAGCTCCTCGCTGTCGCTGAGAGGATGTTTTCTCCTCTGCTCGCCGCTTCCGCCGTCATTTTCTCTCCACCCACCCTTGCCTCCTTCTCCGCGCCGCTCTCGATTCCCCCCTCTCTTTCGCACCCTCCATGTCATATTCCGCTCCAGGAGCTCCATCATAGCTCCTCGCTGTCGCTGGGAGGATGTTTTCTCCTCCGCTCGCCCCTTCCACCGTCATTTTCTCTCTACCCACCCTTTCCTCCTTTTCCGCGCAGCTCTCGATTCCCCCCTCTCTTTCACACCCTCCATGTCATATTCCGCTCCAGGAGCTCCATCATTGCTCCTCGCTGTCGCTGGGAGGATGTTTTCTCCTCCGCTCGCCCCTTCCACCGTCATTTTCTCTCTACCCACCCTTGCCTCCCTCTCCGCGCAGCTCTCAATTCCCCCCTCTCTTTCGCACCCTCCATGTCATATTCCGCTCCAGGAGCTCCATCATAGCTCCTCGCTGTCGCTGGGAGGATGTTTTCTCCTCCGCTCGCCCCTTTCACCGTCATTTTCTCTCTACCCACCCTTTCCTCCTTCTCCGCGCAGCTCTCGATTCCCCCCTCTCTTTCGAACCCTCCATGTCATATTCCGCTCCAGGAGCTCCATCATAGCTCCTCGCTGTCGCTGGGAGGATGTTTTCTCCTCTGCTCGCCCCTTCCACCGTCATTTTCTCTCTACCCACCCTTTCCTCCTTTTCCGCGCAGCTCTCGATTCCCCCTCTCTTTCGCACCCTCCATGTCATATTCCGCTCCAGGAGCTCCATCATAGCTCCTCGCTGTCGCTGGGAGGATGTTTTCTCCTCCGCTCGCCCCTTCCACCATCATTTTCTCTCTACCCACCCTTGCCTCCTTTTCCGCGCAGCTCTCGATTCCCCCCTCTCTTTCGCACCCTCCATGTCATATTCCGCTCCAGGAGTTCCATCATAGCTCCTCACTGTCGCTGGGAGGATGTTTTCTCCTCCACTCGCCCCTTCCACCGTCATTTTCTCTCTACCCACCCTTGCCTCCTTCTCCGCGCTGCTCTCGATTCCCACCTCTCTCTCGCACCCTCCATATTACATCCAGCTCCAGGAGCTCCATCATAGCTCCTCGCTGTCGCTGGGAGGATGTTTTCTCCTCCGCTCGCCCCTTCCACCGTCATTTTCTCTCTACCCACCCTTGCCTCCTTCTCCGCGCAGCTCTCGATTCCCTCCTCTCTCTCGCACCCTCCATATTACATCCAGCTCCAGGAGCTCCATCATAGCTCCTCGCTGTCGCTGGGAGGATGTTTTCTCCTCTGCTCGCCGCTTCCGCCGTCATTTTCTCTCCACCCACCCTTGCCTCCTTTTCCGCGCAGCTCTCAATTCCCCCCTCTCTTTCGCACCCTCCATGTCATATTCCGCTCCAGGAGCTCCATCATAGCTCCTTGCTGTCGCTGGGAGGATGTTTTCTCCTCCGCTCGCCCCTTCCACCGTCATTTTCTCTCTACCCACCCTTGCCTCCTTTTCCGCGCAGCTCTCGATTCCCCCCTCTCTTTCGCACCCTCCATGTCATATTCCGCTCCAGGAGTTCCATCATAGCTCCTCACTGTCGCTGGGAGGATGTTTTCTCCTCCGCTCGCCCCTTCCACCGTCATTTTCTCTCTACCCACCCTTGCCTCCTTCTCCGCGCAGCTCTCGATTCCCCCCTCTCTTTCGCACCCTCCATGTCATATTCTGCTCCAGGAGCTCCATCATAGCTCCTCGCTGTCGCTGGGAGGATGTTTTCTCCTCCGCTCGCCCCTTCCACCGTCATTTTCTCTCTACCCACCCTTGCCTCCTTCTCCACGCAGCTCTCGATTCCCCCCTCTCTTTCGCACCCTCCATGTCATATTCCGCTCCAGGAGCTCCCTCATAGCTCCTTGCTGTCGCTGGGAGGATGTTTTCTCCTCCGCTCGCCCCTTCCACCATCATTTTCTCTCTACCCACCCTTGCCTCCTTCTCCGCGCAGCTCTCGATTCCCCCCTCTCTTTCGCACCCTCCATGTCATATTCCGCTCCAGGAGCTCCATCATAGCTCCTCGCTGTCGCTGGGAGGATGTTTTCTCCTCCGCTCGCCCCTTCCACCGTCATTTTCTCTCTACCCACCCTTGCCTCCTTTTCCGCGCAGCTCTCGATTCCCCCCTCTCTTTCGCACCCTCCATGTCATATTCCGCTCCAGGAGTTCCATCATAGCTCCTCACTGTCGCTGGGAGGATGTTTTCTCCTCCACTCGCCCCTTCCACCGTCATTTTCTCTCTACCCACCCTTGCCTCCTTCTCCGCGCTGCTCTCGATTCCCACCTCTCTCTCGCACCCTCCATATTACATCCAGCTCCAGGAGCTCCATCATAGCTCCTCGCTGTCGCTGGGAGGATGTTTTCTCCTCCGCTCGCCCCTTCCACCGTCATTTTCTCTCTACCCACCCTTGCCTCCTTCTCCGCGCAGCTCTCGATTCCCTCCTCTCTCTCGCACCCTCCATATTACATCCAGCTCCAGGAGCTCCATCATAGCTCCTCGCTGTCGCTGGGAGGATGTTTTCTCCTCTGCTCGCCGCTTCCGCCGTCATTTTCTCTCCACCCACCCTTGCCTCCTTTTCCGCGCAGCTCTCAATTCCCCCCTCTCTTTCGCACCCTCCATGTCATATTCCGCTCCAGGAGCTCCATCATAGCTCCTTGCTGTCGCTGGGAGGATGTTTTCTCCTCCGCTCGCCCCTTCCACCGTCATTTTCTCTCTACCCACCCTTGCCTCCTTTTCCGCGCAGCTCTCGATTCCCCCCTCTCTTTCGCACCCTCCATGTCATATTCCGCTCCAGGAGTTCCATCATAGCTCCTCACTGTCGCTGGGAGGATGTTTTCTCCTCCGCTCGCCCCTTCCACCGTCATTTTCTCTCTACCCACCCTTGCCTCCTTCTCCGCGCAGCTCTCGATTCCCCCCTCTCTTTCGCACCCTCCATGTCATATTCTGCTCCAGGAGCTCCATCATAGCTCCTCGCTGTCGCTGGGAGGATGTTTTCTCCTCCGCTCGCCCCTTCCACCGTCATTTTCTCTCTACCCACCCTTGCCTCCTTCTCCACGCAGCTCTCGATTCCCCCCTCTCTTTCGCACCCTCCATGTCATATTCCGCTCCAGGAGCTCCCTCATAGCTCCTTGCTGTCGCTGGGAGGATGTTTTCTCCTCCGCTCGCCCCTTCCACCATCATTTTCTCTCTACCCACCCTTGCCTCCTTCTCCGCGCAGCTCTCGATTCCCCCCTCTCTTTCGCACCCTCCATGTCATATTCCGCTCCAGGAGCTCCATCATAGCTCCTCGCTGTCGCTGGGAGGATGTTTTCTCCTCCGCTCGCCCCTTCCACCGTCATTTTCTCTCTACCCACCCTTGCCTCCTTTTCCGCGCAGCTCTCGATTCCCCCCTCTCTTTCGCACCCTCCATGTCATATTCCGCTCCAGGAGCTCCATCATAGCTCCTCGCTGTCGCTGGGAGGATGTTTTCTCCTCCGCTCGCCCCTTCCACCGTCATTTTCTCTCTACCCACCCTTGCCTCCTTTTCCGCGCAGCTCTCGATTCCCCCTCTCTTTCGCACCCTCCATGTCATATTCCGCTCCCGGAGTTCCATCATAGCTCCTCACTGTCGCTGGGAGGAAGTTTTCTCCTCCGCTCGCCCCTTCCACCGTCATTTTCTCTCTACCCACCCTTGCCTCCTTTTCCGCGCAGCTCTCAATTCCCCCCTCTCTTTCGCACCCTCCATGTCATATTCCGCTCCAGGAGCTCCATCATAGCTCCTTGCTGTCGCTGGGAGGATGTTTTCTCCTCCGCTCGCCCCTTCCACCGTCATTTTCTTTCTACCCACCCTTGCCTCCTTTTCCACGCAGCTCTCGATTCCCCCCTCTCTTTCGCACCCTCCATGTCATATTCCGCTCCAGGAGCTCCATCATAGCTCCTCGCTGTTGCTGGGAGGATGTTTTCTCCTCCGCTCGCCCCTTCCACCGCCATTTTCTCTCTACCCACCCTTGCCTCCTTCTCCGCACAGCTCTCGATTCCCCCCTCTCTTTCGCACCCTCCATGTCATATTCCGCTCCAGGAGCTCCATCATAGCTCCTCGCTGTCGCTGGGAGGATGTTTTCTCCTCTGCTCGCCCCTTCCACCGTCATTTTCTCTCTACCCACCCTTTCCTCCTTTTCCGCGCAGCTCTCGATTCCCCCCTCTCTTTCGCACCCTCCATGTCATATTCCGCTCCAGGAGCTCCATCATAGCTCCTCGCTGTCGCTGGGAGGATGTTTTCTCCTCCGCTCGCCCCTTCCACCGTCATTTTCTTTCTACCCACCCTTGCCTCCTTTTCCACGCAGCTCTCGATTCCCCCCTCTCTTTCGCACCCTCCTTGTCATATTCCGCTCCAGGAGCTCCATCATAGCTCCTCGCTGTTGCTGGGAGGATGTTTTCTCCTCCGCTCGCCCCTTCCACCGTCATTTTCTCTCTACCCACCCTTGCCTCCTTCTCTGCACAGCTCTCGATTCCCCCCTCTCTTTCGCACCCTCCATGTCATATTCCGCTCCAGGAGCTCCATCATAGCTCCTCGCTGTCGCTGGGAGGATGTTTTCTCCTCTGCTCGCCCCTTCCACCGTCATTTTCTCTCTACCCACCCTTTCCTCCTTTTCCGCGCAGCTCTCGATTCCCCCCTCTCTTGCGCACCCTCCATGTCATATTCCGCTCCAGGAGCTCCATCATAGCTCCTCGCTGTCGCTGGGAGGATGTTTTCTCCTCCGCTCGCCCCTTCCACCGTCATTTTCTCTCTACCCACCCTTGCCTCCTTTTCCGCGCAGCTCTCGATTCCCCCCTCTCTTTCGCACCCTCCATGTCATATTCCGCTCCAGGAGTTCCATCATAGCTCCTCACTGTCGCTGGGAGGATGTTTTCTCCTCCGCTCGCCCCTTCCACCGTCATTTTCTCTCTACCCACCCTTGCCTCCTTCTCCGCGCAGCTCTCGATTCCCTCCTCTCTCTCGCACCCTCCATATTACATCCAGCTCCAGGAGCTTCATCATAGCTCCTCGCTGTCGCTGGGAGGATGTTTTCTCCTCCGCTCGCCCCTTCCACCGTCATTTTCTCTCTACCCACCCTTGCCTCCTTCTCTGCGCAGCTCTCGATTCCCCCCTCTCTTTCGCACCCTCCATGTCATATTCCGCTCCAGGAGCTCCATCATAGCTCCTCGCTGTCGCTGGGAGGATGTTTTCTCCTCCGCTCGCCCCTTCCACCGTCATTTTCTCTCTACCCACCCTTGCCTCCTTCTCCGCGCAGCTCTCGATTCCCTCTTCTCTCTCGCACCCTCCATATTACATCCAGCTCCAGGAGCTCCATCATAGCTCCTCGCTGTCGCTGGGAGGATGTTTTCTCCTCTGCTCGCCGCTTCCGCCGTCATTTTCTCTCCACCCACCCTTGCCTCCTTCTCCGCGCCGCTCTCGATTCCCCCCTCTCTTTCGCACCCTCCATGTCATATTCCGCTCCAGGAGCTCCATCATAGCTCCTCGCTGTCGCTGGGAGGATGTTTTCTCCTCCGCTCGCCCCTTCCACCGTCATTTTTTCTCTACCCACCCTTGCCTCCTTCTCCGCGCAGCTCTCGATTCCCCCCTCTCTTTCGCACCCTCCATGTCATATTCCGCTCCAGGAGCTCCATCATAGCTCCTCGCTGTCGCTGGGAGGATGTTTTCTCCTCCGCTCGCCCCTTCCACCGTCATTTTCTCTCTACCCACCCTTTCCTCCTTTTCCGCGCAGCTCTCGATTCCCCCCTCTCTTTCACACCCTCCATGTCATATTCCGCTCCAGGAGCTCCATCATTGCTCCTCGCTGTCGCTGGGAGGATGTTTTCTCCTCCGCTCGCCCCTTCCACCGTCATTTTCTCTCTACCCACCCTTGCCTCCCTCTCCGCGCAGCTCTCAATTCCCCCCTCTCTTTTGCACCCTCCATGTCATATTCCGCTCCAGGAGCTCCATCATAGCTCCTCGCTGTCGCTGGGAGGATGTTTTCTCCTCCGCTCGCCCCTTTCACCGTCATTTTCTCTCTACCCACCCTTTCCTCCTTCTCCGCGCAGCTCTCGATTCCCCCCTCTCTTTCGAACCCTCCATGTCATATTCCGCTCCAGGAGCTCCATCATAGCTCCTCGCTGTCGCTGGGAGGATGTTTTCTCCTCTGCTCGCCCCTTCCACCGTCATTTTCTCTCTACCCACCCTTTCCTCCTTTTCCGCGCAGCTCTCGATTCCCCCTCTCTTTCGCACCCTCCATGTCATATTCCGCTCCAGGAGCTCCATCATAGCTCCTCGCTGTCGCTGGGAGGATGTTTTCTCCTCCGCTCGCCCCTTCCACCGTCATTTTCTCTCTACCCACCCTTGCCTCCTTCTCCGCGCAGCTCTCGATTCCCCCCTCTCTTTCGCACCCTCCATGTCATATTCAGCTCCAGGAGCTCCATCATAGCTCCTTGCTGTCGCTGGGAGGATGTTTTCTCCTCCGCTCGCCCCTTCCACCATCATTTTCTCTCTACCCACCCTTGCCTCCTTCTCCGCGCAGCTCTCGATTCCCCCCTCTCTTTCGCACCCTCCATGTCATATTCCGCTCCAGGAGCTCCATCATAGCTCCTCGCTGTCGCTGGGAGGATGTTTTCTCCTCCGCTCGCCCCTTCCACCGTCATTTTCTCTCTACCCACCCTTGCCTCCTTTTCCGCGCAGCTCTCGATTCCCCCCTCTCTTTCGTACCCTCCATGTCATATTCCGCTCCAGGAGCTCCATCATAGCTCCTCGCTGTCGCTGGGAGGATGTTTTCTCCTCCGCTCGCCCCTTCCACCGTCATTTTCTCTCTACCTACCCTTGCCTCCTTTTCCGCGCAGCTCTCGATTCCCCCCTCTCTTTCGCACCCTCCATGTCATATTCCGCTCCAGGAGCTCCATCATAGCTCCTCGCTGTCGCTGGGAGGATGTTTTCTCCTCCGCTCGCCCCTTCCACCGTCATTTTCTCTCTACCCACCCTTGCCTCCTTTTCCGCGCAGCTCTCGATTCCCCCTCTCTTTCGCACCCTCCATGTCATATTCCGCTCCCGGAGTTCCATCATAGCTCCTCACTGTCGCTGGGAGGAAGTTTTCTCCTCCGCTCGCCCCTTCCACCGTCATTTTCTCTCTACCCACCCTTGCCTCCTTTTCCGCGCAGCTCTCGATTCCCCCCTCTCTTTCGCACCCTCCATGTCATATTCCGCTCCAGGAGTTCCATCATAGCTCCTCACTGTCGCTGGGAGGATGTTTTCTCCTCCGCTCGCCCCTTCCACCGTCATTTTCTCTCTACCCACCCTTGCCTCCTTCTCCGCGCAGCTCTCGATTCCCCCCTCTCTTTCGCACCCTCCATGTCATATTCCGCTCCAGGAGCTCCATCATAGCTCCTTGCTGTCGCTGGGAGGATGTTTTCTCCTCCGCTCACCCCTTCCACCATCATTTTCTCTCTACCCACCCTTGCCTACTTCTCCGCGCAGCTCTCGATTCCCCCCTCTCTTTCGCACCCTCCATGTCATATCCCGCTCCAGGAGCTCCATCATAGCTCCTCGCTGTCGCTGGGAGGATGTTTTCTCCTCCGCTCGCCCCTTCCACCGTCATTTTCTCTCTACCCACCCTTGCCTCCTTCTCCGCGCAGCTCTCGATTCCCCCCTCTCTCTCGCACCCTCCATATTACATCCAGCTCCAGGAGCTCCATCATAGCTCCTCGCTGTCGCTGGGAGGATGTTTTCTCCTCCGCTCGCCCCTTCCACCGTCATTTTCTCTCTTCCCACCCTTTCCTCCTTCTCCGCGCAGCTCTCGATTCCCCCCTCTCTTTCGCACCCTCCATGTCATATTCCGCTCCAGGAGCTCCATCATAGCTCTTCGCTGTCGCTGGGAGGATGTTTTCTCCTCCGCTCGCCCCTTCCACCGTCATTTTCTCTCTACCCACCCTTTCCTCCTTTTCCGCGCAGCTCTCGATTCCCCCCTCTCTTTCGCACCCTCCATGTCATATTCCGCTCCAGGAGCTCCATCATAGCTCCTCGCTGTCGCTGGGAGGATGTTTTCTCCTCCGCTCGCCCCTTCCACCGTCATTTTCTTTCTACCCACCCTTGCCTCCTTTTCCACGCAGCTCTCGATTCCCCCCTCTCTTTCGCACCCTCCATGTCATATTTCGCTCCAGGAGCTCCATCACAGCTCCCCGCTGTTGCTGGGAGGATGTTTTCTCCTCCGCTCGCCCCTTCCACCGTCATTTTCTCTCTACCCACCCTTGCCTCCTTCTCCGCACAGCTCTCGATTCCCCCCTCTCTTTCGCACCCTCCATGTCATATTCCGCTCCAGGAGCTCCATCATAGCTCCTCGCTGTCGCTGGGAGGATGTTTTCTCCTCTGCTCGCCCCTTCCACCGTCATTTTCTCTCTACCCACCCTTTCCTCCTTTTCCGCGCAGCTCTCGATTCCCCCCTCTCTTGCGCACCCTCCATGTCATATTCCGCTCCAGGAGCTCCATCATAGCTCCTCGCTGTCGCTGGGAGGATGTTTTCTCCTCCGCTCGCCCCTTCCACCGTCATTTTCTCTCTACCCACCCTTGCCTCCTTTTCCGCGCAGCTCTCGATTCCCCCCTCTCTTTCGCACCCTCCATGTCATATTCCGCTCCAGGAGTTCCATCATAGCTCCTCACTGTCGCTGGGAGGATGTTTTCTCCTCCGCTCGCCCCTTCCACCCTAATTTTCTCTCTACCCACCCTTGCCTCCTTCTCCGCGCAGCTCTCGATTCCCCCCTCTCTTTCGCACCCTCCATGTCATATTCCGCTCCAGGAGCTCTATCATAGCTCTTCGCTGTCGCTGGGAGGATGTTTTCTCCTCCGCTCGCCCCTTCCACCGTCATTTTCTCTCTACCCACGCTTGCCTCCTTCTCCGCGCAGCTCTCGATTCCCTCCTCTCTCTCGCACCCTCCATATTACATCCAGCTCCAGGAGCTTCATCATAGCTCCTCGCTGTCGCTGGGAGGATGTTTTCTCCTCCGCTCGCCCCTTCCACCGTCATTTTCTCTCTACCCACCCTTGCCTCCTTCTCTGCGCAGCTCTCGATTCCCCCCTCTCTTTCGCACCCTCCATGTCATATTCCGCTCCAGGAGCTCCATCATAGCTCCTCGCTGTCGCTGGGAGGATGTTTTCTCCTCCGCTCGCCCCTTCCACCGTCATTTTCTCTCTACCCACCCTTGCCTCCTTCTCCGCGCAGCTCTCGATTCCCTCTTCTCTCTCGCACCCTCCATATTACATCCAGCTCCAGGAGCTCCATCATAGCTCCTCGCTGTCGCTGGGAGGATGTTTTCTCCTCTGCTCGCCGCTTCCGCCGTCATTTTCTCTCCACCCACCCTTGCCTCCTTCTCCGCGCCGCTCTCGATTCCCCCCTCTCTTTCGCACCCTCCATGTCATATTCCGCTCCAGGAGCTCCATCATAGCTCCTCGCTGTCGCTGGGAGGATGTTTTCTCCTCCGCTCGCCCCTTCCACCGTCATTTTCTCTCTACCCACCCTTGCCTCCTTCTTCGCGCAGCTCTCGATTCCCCCCTCTCTTTCGCACCCTCCATGTCATATTCCGCTCCAGGAGCTCCATCATAGCTCCTCGCTGTCGCTGGGAGGATGTTTTCTCCTCCGCTCGCCCCTTCCACCGTCATTTTCTCTCTACCCACCCTTTCCTCCTTTTCCGCGCAGCTTTCGATTCCCCCCTCTCTTTCACACCCTCCATGTCATATTCCCCTCCAGGAGCTCCATCATTGCTCCTCGCTGTCGCTGGGAGGATGTTTTCTCCTCCGCTCGCCCCTTCCACCGTCATTTTCTCTCTACCCACCCTTGCCTCCCTCTCCGCGCAGCTCTCAATTCCCCCCTCTCTTTCGCACCCTCCATGTCATATTCCGCTCCAGGAGCTCCATCATAGCTCCTCGCTGTCGCTGGGAGGATGTTTTCTCCTCCGCTCGCCCCTTTCACCGTCATTTTCTCTCTACCCACCCTTTCCTCCTTTTCCGCGCAGCTCTCGATTCCCCCTCTCTTTCGCACCCTCCATGTCATATTCCGCTCCAGGAGCTCCATCATAGCTCCTCGCTGTCGCTGGGAGGATGTTTTCTCCTCCGCTCGCCCCTTCCACCGTCATTTTCTCTCTACCCACCCTTGCCTCCTTTTCCGCGCAGCTCTCGATTCCCCCCTCTCTTTCGCACCCTCCATGTCATATTCCGCTCCAGGAGTTCCATCATAGCTCCTCGCTGTCGCTGGGAGGATGTTTTCTCCTCCGCTCGCCCCTTCCACCGTCATTTTCTCTCTACCCACCCTTGCCTCCTTCTCCGCGCAGCTCTCGATTCCCTCCTCTCTCTCGCACCCTCCATATTACATCCAGCTCCAGGAGCTCCATCATAGCTCCTCGCTGTCGCTGGGAGGATGTTTTCTCCTCTGCTCGCCGCTTCCGCCGTCATTTTCTCTCCACCCACCCTTGCCTCCTTTTCCGCGCAGCTCTCAATTCCCCCCTCTCTTTCGCACCCTCCATGTCATATTCCGCTCCAGGAGCTCCATCATAGCTCCTTGCTGTCGCTGGGAGGATGTTTTCTCCTCCGCTCGCCCCTTCCACCGTCATTTTCTCTCTACCCACCCTTGCCTCCTTTTCCGCGCAGCTCTCGATTCCCCCCTCTCTTTCGCACCCTCCATGTCATATTCCGCTCCAGGAGTTCCATCATAGCTCCTCACTGTCGCTGGGAGGATGTTTTCTCCTCCGCTCGCCCCTTCCACCGTCATTTTCTCTCTACCCACCCTTGCCTCCTTCTCCGCGCAGCTCTCGATTCCCCCCTCTCTTTCGCACCCTCCATGTCATATTCTGCTCCAGGAGCTCCATCATAGCTCCTCGCTGTCGCTGGGAGGATGTTTTCTCCTCCGCTCGCCCCTTCCACCGTCATTTTCTCTCTACCCACCCTTGCCTCCTTCTCCGCGCAGCTCTCGATTCCCCCCTCTCTTTCGCACCCTCCATGTCATATTCCGCTCCAGGAGCTCCATCATAGCTCCTTGCTGTCGCTGGGAGGATGTTTTCTCCTCCGCTCGCCCCTTCCACCATCATTTTCTCTCTACCCACCCTTGCCTCCTTCTCCGCGCAGCTCTCGATTCCCCCCTCTCTTTCGCACCCTCCATGTCATATTCCGCTCCAGGAGCTCCATCATAGCTCCTCGCTGTCGCTGGGAGGATGTTTTCTCCTCCGCTCGCCCCTTCCACCGTCATTTTCTCTCTACCCACCCTTGCCTCCTTTTCCGCGCAGCTCTCGATTCCCCCCTCTCTTTCGCACCCTCCATGTCATATTCCGCTCCAGGAGCTCCATCATAGCTCCTCGCTGTCGCTGGGAGGATGTTTTCTCCTCCGCTCGCCCCTTCCACCGTCATTTTCTCTCTACCCACCCTTGCCTCCTTTTCCGCGCAGCTCTCGATTCCCCCCTCTCTTTCGCACCCTCCATGTCATATTCCGCTCCAGGAGCTCCATCATAGCTCCTCGCTGTCGCTGGGAGGATGTTTTCTCCTCCGCTCGCCCCTTCCACCGTCATTTTCTCTCTACCCACCCTTGCCTCCTTTTCCGCGCAGCTCTCGATTCCCCCTCTCTTTCGCACCCTCCATGTCATATTCCGCTCCCGGAGTTCCATCATAGCTCCTCACTGTCGCTGGGAGGAAGTTTTCTCCTCCGCTCGCCCCTTCCACCGTCATTTTCTCTCTACCCACCCTTGCCTCCTTTTCCGCGCAGCTCTCAATTCCCCCCTCTTTCGAACCCTCCATGTCATATTCCGCTCCAGGAGCTCCATCATAGCTCCTTGCTGTCGCTGGGAGGATGTTTTCTCCTCCGCTCGCCCCTTCCACCGTCATTTTCTCTCTACCCACCCTTGCCTCCTTTTCCGCGCAGCTCTCGATTCCCCCCTCTCTTTCGCACCCTCCATGTCATATTCCGCTCCAGGAGTTCCATCATAGCTCCTCACTGTCGCTGGGAGGATGTTTTCTCCTCCGCTCGCCCCTTCCACCGTCATTTTCTCTCTACCCACCCTTGCCTCCTTCTCCGCGCAGCTCTCGATTCCCCCCTCTCTTTCGCACCCTCCATGTCATATTCCGCTCCAGGAGCTCCATCATAGCTCCTTGCTGTCGCTGGGAGGATGTTTTCTCCTCCGCTCGCCCCTTCCACCATCATTTTCTCTCTACCCACCCTTGCCTCCTTCTCCGCGCAGCTCTCGATTCCCCCCTCTCTTTCGCACCCTCCATGTCATATTCCGCTCCAGGAGCTCCATCATAGCTCCTCGCTGTCGCTGGGAGGATGTTTTCTCCTCCGCTCGCCCCTTCCACCGTCATTTTCTCTCTACCCACCCTTGCCTCCTTTTCCGCGCAGCTCTCGATTCCCCCCTCTCTTTCGCACCCTCCATGTCATATTCCGCTCCAGGAGCTCCATCATAGCTCCTCGCTGTCGCTGGGAGGATGTTTTCTCCTCCGCTCGCCCCTTCCACCGTCATTTTCTTTCTACCCACCCTTGCCTCCTTTTCCACGCAGCTCTCGATTCCCCCCTCTCTTTCGCACCCTCCATGTCATATTCCGCTCCAGGAGCTCCATCATAGCTCCTCGCTGTCGCTGGGAGGATGTTTTCTCCTCCGCTCGCCCCTTCCACCGTCATTTTCTCTCTACCCACCCTTGCCTCCTTTTCCGCGCAGCTCTCGATTCCCCCCTCTCTTTCGCACCCTCCATGTCATATTCCGCTCCAGGAGCTCCATCATAGCTCCTCGCTGTCGCTGGGAGGATGTTTTCTCCTCCGCTCGCCCCTTCCACCGTCATTTTCTTTCTACCCACCCTTGCCTCCTTTTCCACGCAGCTCTCGATTCCCCCCTCTCTTTCGCACCCTCCATGTCATATTCCGCTCCAGGAGCTCCATCATAGCTCCTCGCTGTTGCTGGGAGGATGTTTTCTCCTCCGCTCGCCCCTTCCACCGTCATTTTCTCTCTACCCACCCTTGCCTCCTTCTCCGCACAGCTCTCGATTCCCCCCTCTCTTTCGCACCCTCCATGTCATATTCCGCTCCAGGAGCTCCATCATAGCTCCTCGCTGTCGCTGGGAGGAATTTTTCTCCTCTGCTCGCCCCTTCCACCGTCATTTTCTCTCTACCCACCCTTTCCTCCTTTTCCGCGCAGCTCTCGATTCCCCCCTCTCTTTCGCACCCTCCATGTCATATTCCGCTCCAGGAGCTCCATCATAGCTCCTCGCTGTCGCTGGGAGGATGTTTTCTCCTCCGCTCGCCCCTTCCACCGTCATTTTCTTTCTACCCACCCTTGCCTCCTTTTCCACGCAGCTCTCGATTCCCCCCTCTCTTTCGCACCCTCCATGTCATATTCCTCTCCAGGAGCTCCATCATAGCTCCTCGCTGTCGCTGGGAGGATGTTTTCTCCTCCGCTCGCCCCTTCCACCGTCATTTTCTCTCTACCCACCCTTGCCTCCTTTTCCGCGCAGCTCTCGATTCCCCCCTCTCTTTCGCACCCTCCATGTCATATTCCGCTCCAGGAGCTCCATCATAGCTCCTCGCTGTCGCTGGGAGGATGTTTTCTCCTCCGCTCGCCCCTTCCACCGTCATTTTCTTTCTACCCACCCTTGCCTCCTTTTCCACGCAGCTCTCGATTCCCCCCTCTCTTTCGCACCCTCCATGTCATATTCCGCTCCAGGAGCTCCATCATAGCTCCTCGCTGTTGCTGGGAGGATGTTTTCTCCTCCGCTCGCCCCTTCCACCGTCATTTTCTCTCTACCCACCCTTGCCTCCTTCTCCGCACAGCTCTCGATTCCCCCCTCTCTTTCGCACCCTCCATGTCATATTCCGCTCCAGGAGCTCCATCATAGCTCCTCGCTGTCGCTGGGAGGAATTTTTCTCCTCTGCTCGCCCCTTCCACCGTCATTTTCTCTCTACCCACCCTTTCCTCCTTTTCCGCGCAGCTCTCGATTCCCCCCTCTCTTTCGCACCCTCCATGTCATATTCCGCTCCAGGAGCTCCATCATAGCTCCTCGCTGTCGCTGGGAGGATGTTTTCTCCTCCGCTCGCCCCTTCCACCGTCATTTTCTTTCTACCCACCCTTGCCTCCTTTTCCACGCAGCTCTCGATTCCCCCCTCTCTTTCGCACCCTCCATGTCATATTCCGCTCCAGGAGCTCCATCATAGCTCCTCGCTGTTGCTGGGAGGATGTTTTCTCCTCCGCTCGCCCCTTCCACCGTCATTTTCTCTCTACCCACCCTTGCCTCCTTCTCCGCACAGCTCTCGATTCCCCCCTCTCTTTCGCACCCTCCATGTCATATTCCGCTCCAGGAGCTCCATCATAGCTCCTCGCTGTCGCTGGGAGGATGTTTTCTCCTCTGCTCGCCCCTTCCACCGTCATTTTCTCTCTACCCACCCTTTCCTCCTTTTCCGCGCAGCTCTCGATTCCCCCCTCTCTTGCGCACCCTCCATGTCATATTCCGCTCCAGGAGCTCCATCATAGCTCCTCGCTGTCGCTGGGAGGATGTTTTCTCCTCCGCTCGCCCCTTCCACCGTCATTTTCTCTCTACCCACCCTTGCCTCCTTTTCCGCGCAGCTCTCGATTCCCCCCTCTCTTTCGCACCCTCCATGTCATATTCCGCTCCAGGAGTTCCATCATAGCTCCTCACTGTCGCTGGGAGGATGTTTTCTCCTCCGCTCGCCCCTTCCACCGTCATTTTCTCTCTACCCACCCTTGCCTCCTTTTCCGCGCAGCTCTCGATTCCCCCCTCTCTTTCGCACCCTCCATGTCATATTCCGCTCCAGGAGTTCCATCATAGCTCCTCACTGTCGCTGGGAGGATGTTTTCTCCTCCGCTCGCCCCTTCCACCGTCATTTTCTCTCTACCCACCCTTGCCTCCTTCTCCTCGCAGCTCTCGATTCCCCCCTCTCTTTCGCACCCTCCATGTCATATTCCGCTCCAGGAGCTCCATCATAGCTCCTCGCTGTCGCTGGGAGGATGTTTTCTCCTCCGCTCGCCCCTTCCACCGTCATTTTCTCTCTACCCACCCTTGCCTCCTTTTCCGCGCAGCTCTCGATTCCCCCCTCTCTTTCGCACCCTCCATGTCATATTCCGCTCCAGGAGCTCCATCATAGCTCCTCGCTGTTGCTGGGAGGATGTTTTCTCCTCCGCTCGCCCCTTCCACCGTCATTTTCTCTCTACCCACCCTTGCCTCCTTCTCCGCACAGCTCTCGATTCCCCCCTCTCTTTCGCACCCTCCATGTCATATTCCGCTCCAGGAGCTCCATCATAGCTCCTCGCTGTCGCTGGGAGGAATTTTTCTCCTCTGCTCGCCCCTTCCACCGTCATTTTCTCTCTACCCACCCTTTCCTCCTTTTCCGCGCAGCTCTCGATTCCCCCCTCTCTTTCGCACCCTCCATGTCATATTCCGCTCCAGGAGCTCCATCATAGCTCCTCGCTGTCGCTGGGAGGATGTTTTCTCCTCCGCTCGCCCCTTCCACCGTCATTTTCTTTCTACCCACCCTTGCCTCCTTTTCCACGCAGCTCTCGATTCCCCCCTCTCTTTCGCACCCTCCATGTCATATTCCGCTCCAGGAGCTCCATCATAGCTCCTCGCTGTTGCTGGGAGGATGTTTTCTCCTCCGCTCGCCCCTTCCACCGTCATTTTCTCTCTACCCACCCTTGCCTCCTTCTCCGCACAGCTCTCGATTCCCCCCTCTCTTTCGCACCCTCCATGTCATATTCCGCTCCAGGAGCTCCATCATAGCTCCTCGCTGTCGCTGGGAGGATGTTTTCTCCTCTGCTCGCCCCTTCCACCGTCATTTTCTCTCTACCCACCCTTTCCTCCTTTTCCGCGCAGCTCTCGATTCCCCCCTCTCTTGCGCACCCTCCATGTCATATTCCGCTCCAGGAGCTCCATCATAGCTCCTCGCTGTCGCTGGGAGGATGTTTTCTCCTCCGCTCGCCCCTTCCACCGTCATTTTCTCTCTACCCACCCTTGCCTCCTTTTCCGCGCAGCTCTCGATTCCCCCCTCTCTTTCGCACCCTCCATGTCATATTCCGCTCCAGGAGTTCCATCATAGCTCCTCACTGTCGCTGGGAGGATGTTTTCTCCTCCGCTCGCCCCTTCCACCGTCATTTTCTCTCTACCCACCCTTGCCTCCTTTTCCGCGCAGCTCTCGATTCCCCCCTCTCTTTCGCACCCTCCATGTCATATTCCGCTCCAGGAGTTCCATCATAGCTCCTCACTGTCGCTGGGAGGATGTTTTCTCCTCCGCTCGCCCCTTCCACCGTCATTTTCTCTCTACCCACCCTTGCCTCCTTCTCCTCGCAGCTCTCGATTCCCCCCTCTCTTTCGCACCCTCCATGTCATATTCCGCTCCAGGAGCTCCATCATAGCTCTTCGCTGTCGCTGGGAGGATGTTTTCTCCTCCGCTCGCCCCTTCCACCGTCATTTTCTCTCTACCCACCCTTTCCTCCTTTTCCGCGCAGCTCTCGATTCCCCCCTCTCTTTAGCACCCTCCATGTCATATTCCGCTCCAGGAGCTCCATCATAGCTCCTCGCTGTCGCTGGGAGGATGTTTTCTCCTCCGCTCGCCCCTTCCACCGTCATTTTCTCTCTACCCACCCTTGCCTCCTTCTCCGCGCAGCTCTCAATTCCCCCCTCTCTTTCGCACCCTCCATGTCATATTCCGCTCCAGGAGCTCCATCATAGCTCTTCGCTGTCGCTGGGAGGATGTTTTCTCCTCCGCTCGCCCCTTCCACCGTCATTTTCTCTCTACCCACCCTTTCCTCCTTTTCCGCGCAGCTCTCGATTCCCCCCTCTCTTTCGCACCCTCCATGTCATATTCCGCTCCAGGCGCTCCATCATAGCTCCTCGCTGTCGCTGGGAGGATGTTTTCTCCTCCGCTCGCCCCTTCCACCGTCATTTTCTCTCTACCCACCCTTGCCTCCTTTTCCGCGCAGCTCTCGATTCCCCCCTCTCTTTCGCACCCTCCATGTCATATTCCGCTCCAGGAGTTCCATCATAGCTCCTCACTGTCGCTGGGAGGATGTTTTCTCCTCCGCTCGCCCCTTCCACCGTCATTTTCTCTCTACCCACCCTTGCCTCCTTCTCCGCGCAGCTCTCGATTCCCCCCTCTCTTTCGCACCCTCCATGTCATATTCCGCTCCAGGAGCTCCATCATAGCTCTTCGCTGTCGCTGGGAGGATGTTTTCTCCTCCGCTCGCCCCTTCCACCGTCATTTTCTCTCTACCCACCCTTTCCTCCTTTTCCGCGCAGCTCTCGATTCCCCCCTCTCTTTCGCACCCTCCATGTCATATTCCGCTCCAGGAGCTCCATCATAGCTCCTCGCTGTCGCTGGGAGGATGTTTTCTCCTCCGCTCGCCCCTTCCACCGTCATTTTCTCTCTACCCACCCTTGCCTCCTTTTCCGCGCAGCTCTCAATTCCCCCCTCTCTTTCGCACCCTCCATGTCATATTCCGCTCCAGGAGCTCCATCATAGCTCCTCGCTGTCGCTGGGAGGATGTTTTCTCCTCCGCTCGCCCCTTCCACCATCATTTTCTCTCTACCCACCCTTGCCTCCTTCTCCGCGCAGCTCTCAATTCCCCCCTCTCTTTCGCACCCTCCATGTCATATTCCGCTCCAGGAGCTCCATCATAGCTCCTCGCTGTCGCTGGGAGGATGTTTTCTCCTCCGCTCGCCCCTTCCACCGTCATTTTCTCTCTACCCACCCTTGCCTCCTTCTCCGCGCAGCTCTCGATTCCCCCCTCTCTTTCGCACCCTCCATGTCATATTCCGCTCCAGGAGTTCCATCATAGCTCCTCACTGTCGCTGGGAGGAAGTTTTCTCCTCCGCTCGCCCCTTCCACCGTCATTTTCTCTCTACCCACCCTTGCCTCCTTTTCCGCGCAGCTCTCGATTCCCCCCTCTCTTTCGCACCCTCCATGTCATATTCCGCTCCAGGAGCTCCATCATAGCTCCTCGCTGTCGCTGGGAGGATGTTTTCTCCTCCGCTCGCCCCTTCCACCGTCATTTTCTCTCTACCCACCCTTGCCTCCTTTTCCGCGCAGCTCTCGATTCCCCCCTCTCTTTCGCACCCTCAATGTCATATTCCGCTCCAGGAGTTCCATCATAGCTCCTCACTGTCGCTGGGAGGATGTTTTCTCCTCCGCTCGCCCCTTCCACCGTCATTTTCTCTCTACCCACCCTTGCCTCCTTTTCCGCGCAGCTCTCGATTCCCCCCTCTCTTTCGCACCCTCCATGTCATATTCCGCTCCAGGAGTTCCATCATAGCTCCTCACTGTCGCTGGGAGGAAGTTTTCTCCTCCGCTCGCCCCTTCCACCGTCATTTTCTCTCTACCCACCCTTGCCTCCTTTTCCGCGCAGCTCTCGATTCCCCCCTCTCTTTCGCACCCTCCATGTCATATTCCGCTCCAGGAGCTCCATCATAGCTCCTTGCTGTCGCTGGGAGGATGTTTTCTCCTCCGCTCGCCCCTTCCACCGTCATTTTCTCTCTACCCACCCTTGCCTCCTTTTCCGCGCAGCTCTCGATTCCCCCCTCTCTTTCGCACCCTCCATGTCATATTCCGCTCAAGGAGCTCCATCATAGCTCCTCGCTGTCGCTGGGAGGATGTTTTCTCCTCCGCTCGCCCCTTCCACCGTCATTTTCTCTCTACCCACCCTTGCCTCCTTCTTCGCGCAGCTCTCGATTCCCCCCTCTCTTTCGAACCCTCCATGTCATATTCCGCTCCAGGAGCTCCATCATAGCTCCTCGCTGTCGCTGGGAGGATGTTTTCTCCTCTGCTCGCCCCTTCCACCGTCATTTTCTCTCTACCCACCCTTTCCTCCTTTTCCGCGCAGCTCTCGATTCCCCCCTCTCTTTCGCACCCTCCATGTCATATTCCGCTCCAGGAGCTCCATCATAGCTCCTCGCTGTCGCTGGGAGGATGTTTTCTCCTCCGCTCGCCCCTTCCACCGTCATTTTCTTTCTACCCACCCTTGCCTCCTTTTCCACGCAGCTCTCGATTCCCCCCTCTCTTTCGCACCCTCCATGTCATATTCCGCTCCAGGAGCTCCATCATAGCTCCTCGCTGTCGCTGGGAGGATGTTTTCTCCTCCGCTCGCCCCTTCCACCGTCATTTTCTCTCTACCCACCCTTGCCTCCTTTTCCGCGCAGCTCTCGATTCCCCCCTCTCTTTCGCACCCTCCATGTCATATTCCGCTCCAGGAGTTCCATCATAGCTCCTCACTGTCGCTGGGAGGATGTTTTCTCCTCCGCTCGCCCCTTCCACCGTCATTTTCTCTCTACCCACCCTTGCCTCCTTCTCCGCGCAGCTCTCGATTCCCCCCTCTCTTTCGCACCCTCCATGTCATATTCCGCTCCAGGAGCTCCATCATAGCTCTTCGCTGTCGCTGGGAGGATGTTTTCTCCTCCGCTCGCCCCTTCCACCGTCATTTTCTCTCTACCCACCCTTTCCTCCTTTTCCGCGCAGCTCTCGATTCCCCCCTCTCTTTCGCACCCTCCATGTCATATTCCGCTCCAGGAGCTCCATCATAGCTCCTCGCTGTCGCTGGGAGGATGTTTTCTCCTCCGCTCGCCCCTTCCACCGTCATTTTCTCTCTACCCACCCTTGCCTCCTTTTCCGCGCAGCTCTCAATTCCCCCCTCTCTTTCGCACCCTCCATGTCATATTCCGCTCCAGGAGCTCCATCATAGCTCCTCGCTGTCGCTGGGAGGATGTTTTCTCCTCCGCTCGCCCCTTCCACCGTCATTTTCTCTCTACCCACCCTTGCCTCCTTCTCCGCGCAGCTCTCAATTCCCCCCTCTCTTTCGCACCCTCCATGTCATATTCCGCTCCAGGAGCTCCATCATAGCTCCTCGCTGTCGCTGGGAGGATGTTTTCTCCTCCGCTCGCCCCTTCCACCGTCATTTTCTCTCTACCCACCCTTTCCTCCTTTTCCGCGCAGCTCTTGATTCCCCCCTCTCTTTCGCACCCTCCATGTCATATTCCGCTCCAGGAGCTCCATCATAGCTCCTCGCTGTCGCTGGGAGGATGTTTTCTCCTCTGCTCGCCCCTTCCACCGTCATTTTCTCTCTACCCACCCTTTCCTCCTTTTCCGCGCAGCTCTCGATTCCCCCCTCTCTTGCGCACCCTCCATGTCATATTCCGCTCCAGGAGCTCCATCATAGCTCCTCGCTGTCGCTGGGAGGATGTTTTCTCCTCCGCTCGCCCCTTCCACCGTCATTTTCTCTCTACCCACCCTTGCCTCCTTTTCCGCGCAGCTCTCGATTCCCCCCTCTCTTTCGCACCCTCCATGTCATATTCCGCTCCAGGAGTTCCATCATAGCTCCTCACTGTCGCTGGGAGGATGTTTTCTCCTCCGCTCGCTCCTTCCACCGTCATTTTCTCTCTACCCACCCTTGCCTCCTTCTCCGCGCAGCTCTCGATTCCCCCCTCTCTTTCGCACCCTCCATGTCATATTCCGCTCCAGGAGCTCTATCATAGCTCTTCGCTGTCGCTGGGAGGATGTTTTCTCCTCCGCTCGCCCCTTCCACCGTCATTTTCTCTCTACCCACGCTTGCCTCCTTCTCCGCGCAGCTCTCGATTCCCTCCTCTCTCTCGCACCCTCCATATTACATCCAGCTCCAGGAGCTTCATCATAGCTCCTCGCTGTCACTGGGAGGATGTTTTCTCCTCCGCTCGCCCCTTCCACCGTCATTTTCTCTCTACCCACCCTTGCCTCCTTCTCCGCGCAGCTCTCAATTCCCCCCTCTCTTTCGCACCCTCCATGTCATATTCCGCTCCAGGAGCTCCATCATAGCTCCTCGCTGTCGCTGGGAGGATGTTTTCTCCTCCGCTCGCCCCTTCCACCGTCATTTTCTCTCTACCCACCCTTTCCTCCTTTTCCGCGCAGCTCTTGATTCCCCCCTCTCTTTCGCACCCTCCATGTCATATTCCGCTCCAGGAGCTCCATCATAGCTCCTCGCTGTCGCTGGGAGGATGTTTTCTCCTCTGCTCGCCCCTTCCACCGTCATTTTCTCTCTACCCACCCTTTCCTCCTTTTCCGCGCAGCTCTCGATTCCCCCCTCTCTTTCGCACCCTCCATGTCATATTCCGCTCCAGGAGTTCCATCATAGCTCCTCACTGTCGCTGGGAGGATGTTTTCTCCTCCGCTCGCTCCTTCCACCGTCATTTTCTCTCTACCCACCCTTGCCTCCTTCTCCGCGCAGCTCTCGATTCCCCCCTCTCTTTCGCACCCTCCATGTCATATTCCGCTCCAGGAGCTCTATCATAGCTCTTCGCTGTCGCTGGGAGGATGTTTTCTCCTCCGCTCGCCCCTTCCACCGTCATTTTCTCTCTACCCACGCTTGCCTCCTTCTCCGCGCAGCTCTCGATTCCCTCCTCTCTCTCGCACCCTCCATATTACATCCAGCTCCAGGAGCTTCATCATAGCTCCTCGCTGTCACTGGGAGGATGTTTTCTCCTCCGCTCGCCCCTTCCACCGTCATTTTCTCTCTACCCACCCTTGCCTCCTTCTCTGCGCAGCTCTCGATTCCCCCCTCTCTTTCGCACCTTCCATGTCATATTCCGCTCCAGGAGCTCCATCATAGCTCCTCGCTGTCGCTGGGAGGATGTTTTCTCCTCCGCTCGCCCCTTCCACCGTCATTTTCTCTCTACCCACCCTTGCCTCCTTCTCCGCGCAGCTCTCGATTCCCTCTTCTCTCTCGCACCCTCCATATTACATCCAGCTCCAGGAGCTCCATCATAGCTCCTCGCTGTCGCTGGGAGGATGTTTTCTCCTCTGCTCGCCGCTTGCGCCGTCATTTTCTCTCCACCCACCCTTGCCTCCTTCTCCGCGCCGCTCTCGATTCCCCCCTCTCTTTCGCACCCTCCATGTCATATTCCGCTCCAGGAGCTCCATCATAGCTCCTCGCTGTCGCTGGGAGGATGTTTTCTCCTCCGCTCGCCCCTTCCACCGTCATTTTCTCTCTACCCACCCTTGCCTCCTTCTCCGCGCAGCTCTCGATTCCCCCCTCTCTTTCGCACCCTCCATGTCATATTCCGCTCCAGGAGCTCCATCATAGCTCCTCGCTGTCGCTGGGAGGATGTTTTCTCCTCCGCTCGCCCCTTCCACCGTCATTTTCTCTCTACCCACCCTTTCCTCCTTTTCCGCGCAGCTCTCGATTCCCCCCTCTCTTTCACACCCTCCATGTCATATTCCGCTCCAGGAGCTCCATCATTGCTCCTCGCTGTCGCTGGGAGGATGTTTTCTCCTCCGCTCGCCCCTTCCACCGTCATTTTCTCTCTACCCACCCTTGCCTCCCTCTCCGCGCAGCTCTCAATTCCCCCCTCTCTTTCGCACCCTCCATGTCATATTCCGCTCCAGGAGCTCCATCATAGCTCCTCGCTGTCGCTGGGAGGATGTTTTCTCCTCCGCTCGCCCCTTTCACCGTCATTTTCTCTCTACCCACCCTTTCCTCCTTCTCCGCGCAGCTCTCGATTCCCCCCTCTCTTTCGAACCCTCCATGTCATATTCCGCTCCAGGAGCTCCATCATAGCTCCTCGCTGTCGCTGGAAGGATGTTTTCTCCTCTGCTCGCCCCTTCCACCGTCATTTTCTCTCTACCCACCCTTTCCTCCTTTTCCGCGCAGCTCTCGATTCCCCCCTCTCTTTCGCACCCTCCATGTCATATTCCGCTCCAGGAGCTCCATCATAGCTCCTCGCTGTCGCTGGGAGGATGTTTTCTCCTCCGCTCGCCCCTTCCACCGTCATTTTCTCTCTACCCACCCTTGCCTCCTTTTCCGCGCAGCTCTCGATTCCCCCCTCTCTTTCGCACCCTCCATGTCATATTCCGCTCCAGGAGTTCCATCATAGCTCCTCACTGTCGCTGGGAGGATGTTTTCTCCTCCACTCGCCCCTTCCACCGTCATTTTCTCTCTACCCACCCTTGCCTCCTTCTCCGCGCTGCTCTCGATTCCCTCCTCTCTCTCGCACCCTCCATATTACATCCAGCTCCAGGAGCTCCATCATAGCTCCTCGCTGTCGCTGGGAGGATGTTTTCTCCTCCGCTCGCCCCTTCCACCGTCATTTTCTCTCTACCCACCCTTGCCTCCTTCTCCGCGCAGCTCTCGATTCCCTCCTCTCTCTCGCACCCTCCATATTACATCCAGCTCCAGGAGCTCCATCATAGCTCCTCGCTGTCGCTGGGAGGATGTTTTCTCCTCTGCTCGCCGCTTCCGCCGTCATTTTCTCTCCACCCACCCTTGCCTCCTTCTCCGCGCCGCTCTCGATTCCCCCCTCTCTTTCGCACCCTCCATGTCATATTCTGCTCCAGGAGCTCCATCATAGCTCCTCGCTGTCGCTGGGAGGATGTTTTCTCCTCCGCTCGCCCCTTCCACCGTCATTTTCTCTCTACCCACCCTTTCCTCCTTTTCCGCGCAGCTCTCGATTCCCCCCTCTCTTTCGCACCCTCCATGTCATATTCCGCTCCAGGAGCTCCATCATAGCTCCTCGCTGTCGCTGGGAGGATGTTTTCTCCTCCGCTCGCCCCTTCCACCGTCATTTTCTCTCTACCCACCCTTGCCTCCTTCTCCGCGCAGCTCTCGATTCCCTCTTCTCTCTCGCACCCTCCATATTACATCCAGCTCCAGGAGCTCCATCATAGCTCCTCGCTGTCGCTGGGAGGATGTTTTCTCCTCTGCTCGCCGCTTGCGCCGTCATTTTCTCTCCACCCACCCTTGCCTCCTTCTCCGCGCCGCTCTCGATTCCCCCCTCTCTTTCGCACCCTCCATGTCATATTCCGCTCCAGGAGCTCCATCATAGCTCCTCGCTGTCGCTGGGAGGATGTTTTCTCCTCCGCTCGCCCCTTCCACCGTCATTTTCTCTCTACCCACCCTTGCCTCCTTCTCCGCGCAGCTCTCGATTCCCCCCTCTCTTTCGCACCCTCCATGTCATATTCCGCTCCAGGAGCTCCATCATAGCTCCTCGCTGTCGCTGGGAGGATGTTTTCTCCTCCGCTCGCCCCTTCCACCGTCATTTTCTCTCTACCCACCCTTTCCTCCTTTTCCGCGCAGCTCTCGATTCCCCCCTCTCTTTCACACCCTCCATGTCATATTCCGCTCCAGGAGCTCCATCATTGCTCCTCGCTGTCGCTGGGAGGATGTTTTCTCCTCTGCTCGCCCCTTCCACCGTCATTTTCTCTCTACCCACCCTTGCCTCCCTCTCCGCGCAGCTCTCAATTCCCCCCTCTCTTTCGCACCCTCCATGTCATATTCCGCTCCAGGAGCTCCATCATAGCTCCTCGCTGTCGCTGGGAGGATGTTTTCTCCTCCGCTCGCCCCTTTCACCGTCATTTTCTCTCTACCCACCCTTTCCTCCTTCTCCGCGCAGCTCTCGATTCCCCCCTCTCTTTCGAACCCTCCATGTCATATTCCGCTCCAGGAGCTCCATCATAGCTCCTCGCTGTCGCTGGAAGGATGTTTTCTCCTCTGCTCGCCCCTTCCACCGTCATTTTCTCTCTACCCACCCTTTCCTCCTTTTCCGCGCAGCTCTCGATTCCCCCCTCTCTTTCGCACCCTCCATGTCATATTCCGCTCCAGGAGCTCCATCATAGCTCCTCGCTGTCGCTGGGAGGATGTTTTCTCCTCCGCTCGCCCCTTCCACCGTCATTTTCTCTCTACCCACCCTTGCCTCCTTTTCCGCGCAGCTCTCGATTCCCCCCTCTCTTTCGCACCCTCCATGTCATATTCCGCTCCAGGAGTTCCATCATAGCTCCTCACTGTCGCTGGGAGGATGTTTTCTCCTCCACTCGCCCCTTCCACCGTCATTTTCTCTCTACCCACCCTTGCCTCCTTCTCCGCGCTGCTCTCGATTCCCTCCTCTCTCTCGCACCCTCCATATTACATCCAGCTCCAGGAGCTCCATCATAGCTCCTCGCTGTCGCTGGGAGGATGTTTTCTCCTCCGCTCGCCCCTTCCACCGTCATTTTCTCTCTACCCACCCTTGCCTCCTTCTCCGCGCAGCTCTCGATTCCCTCCTCTCTCTCGCACCCTCCATATTACATCCAGCTCCAGGAGCTCCATCATAGCTCCTCGCTGTCGCTGGGAGGATGTTTTCTCCTCTGCTCGCCGCTTCCGCCGTCATTTTCTCTCCACCCACCCTTGCCTCCTTCTCCGCGCCGCTCTCGATTCCCCCCTCTCTTTCGCACCCTCCATGTCATATTCTGCTCCAGGAGCTCCATCATAGCTCCTCGCTGTCGCTGGGAGGATGTTTTCTCCTCCGCTCGCCCCTTCCACCGTCATTTTCTCTCTACCCACCCTTTCCTCCTTTTCCGCGCAGCTCTCGATTCCCCCCTCTCTTTCGCACCCTCCATGTCATATTCCGCTCCAGGAGCTCCATCATAGCTCCTCGCTGTCGCTGGGAGGATGTTTTCTCCTCCGCTCGCCCCTTCCACCGTCATTTTCTCTCTACCCACCCTTGCCTCCTTCTCCGCGCAGCTCTCAATTCCCCCCTCTCTTTCGCACCCTCCATGTCATATTCCGCTCCAGGAGCTCCATCATAGCTCCTCGCTGTCGCTGGGAGGATGTTTTCTCCTCCGCTCGCCCCTTCCACCGTCATTTTCTCTCTACCCACCCTTGCCTCCTTCTCCGCGCAGCTCTCGATTCCCCCCTCTCTTTCGAACCCTCCATGTCATATTCCGCTCCAGGAGCTCCATCATAGCTCCTCGCTGTCGCTGGGAGGATGTTTTCTCCTCTGCTCGCCCCTTCCACCGTCATTTTCTCTCTACCCACCCTTTCCTCTTTTTCCGCGCAGCTCTCGATTCCCCCCTCTCTTTCGCACCCTCCATGTCATATTCCGCTCCAGGAGCTCCATCATAGCTCCTCGCTGTTGCTGGGAGGATGTTTTCTCCTCCGCTCGCCCCTTCCACCGTCATTTTCTCTCTACCCACCCTTGCCTCCTTTTCCGCGCAGCTCTCGATTCCCCCCTCTCTTTCGCACCCTCCATGTCATATTCCGCTCCAGGAGCTCCATCATAGCTCCTTGCTGTCGCTGGGAGGATGTTTTCTCCTCCGCTCGCCCCTTCCACCGTCATTTTCTCTCTACCCACCCTTGCCTCCTTTTCCGCACAGCTCTCGATTCCCCCCTCTCTTTCGCACCCTCCATGTCATATTCCGCTCCAGGAGTTCCATCATAGCTCCTCACTGTCGCTGGGAGGATGTTTTCTCCTCTACTCGCCCCTTCCACCGTCATTTTCTCTCTACCCACCCTTGCCTCCTTCTCCGCGCTGCTCTCGATTCCCTCCTCTCTCTCGCACCCTCCATATTACATCCAGCTCCAGGAGCTCCATCATAGCTCCTCGCTGTCGCTGGGAGGATGTTTTCTCCTCCGCTCGCCCCTTCCACCGTCATTTTCTCTCTACCCACCCTTGCCTCCTTCTCCGCGCAGCTCTCGATTCCCTCCTCTCTCTCGCACCCTCCATATTACATCCAGCTCCAGGAGCTCCATCATAGCTCCTCGCTGTCGCTGGGAGGATGTTTTCTCCTCTGCTCGCCGCTTCCGCCGTCATTTTCTCTCCACCCACCCTTGCCTCCTTCTCCGCGCCGCTCTCGATTCCCCCCTCTCTTTCGCACCCTCCATGTCATATTCTGCTCCAGGAGCTCCATCATAGCTCCTCGCTGTCGCTGGGAGGATGTTTTCTCCTCCGCTCGCCCCTTCCACCGTCATTTTCTCTCTACCCACCCTTGCCTCCTTCTCCGCGCAGCTCTCGATTCCCCCCTCTCTTTCGCACCCTCCATGTCATATTCCGCTCCAGGAGCTCCATCATAGCTCCTCGCTGTCGCTGGGAGGATGTTTTCTCCTCCGCTCGCCCCTTCCACCGTCATTTTCTCTCTACCCACCCTTTCCTCCTTTTCCGCGCAGCTCTCGATTCCCCCCTCTCTTTCGCACCCTCCATGTCATATTCCGCTCCAGGAGCTCCATCATAGCTCCTCGCTGTCGCTGGGAGGATGTTTTCTCCTCCGCTCGCCCCTTCCACCGTCATTTTCTCTCTACCCACCCTTGCCTCCTTCTCCGCGCAGCTCTCAATTCCCCCCTCTCTTTCGCACCCTCCATGTCATATTCCGCTCCAGGAGCTCCATCATAGCTCCTCGCTGTCGCTGGGAGGATGTTTTCTCCTCCGCTCGCCCCTTCCACCGTCATTTTCTCTCTACCCACCCTTGCCTCCTTCTCCGCGCAGCTCTCGATTCCCCCCTCTCTTTCGAACCCTCCATGTCATATTCCGCTCCAGGAGCTCCATCATAGCTCCTCGCTGTCGCTGGGAGGATGTTTTCTTCTCTGCTCGCCCCTTCCACCGTCATTTTCTCTCTACCCACCCTTGCCTCCTTTTCCGCGCAGCTCTCGATTCCCCCCTCTCTTTCGCACCCTCCATGTCATATTCCGCTCCAGGAGCTCCATCATAGCTCCTCGCTGTCGCTGGGAGGATGTTTTCTCCTCCGCTCGCCCCTTCCACCGTCATTTTCTCTCTACCCACCCTTGCCTCCTTTTCCGCGCAGCTCTCGATTCCCCCCTCTCTTTCGCACCCTCCATGTCATATTCCGCTCCAGGAGTTCCATCATAGCTCCTCACTGTCGCTGGGAGGATGTTTTCTCCTCCGCTCGCCCCTTCCACCATCATTTTCTCTCTACCCCCCCTTGCCTCCTTTTCCGCGCAGCTCTCGATTCCCCCCTCTCTTTCGCACCCTCCATGTCATATTCCGCTCCAGGAGTTCCATCATAGCTCCTCACTGTCGCTGGGAGGATGTTTTCTCCTCCGCTCGCCCCTTCCACCGTCATTTTCTCTCTACCCACCCTAGCCTCCTTTTCCGCGCAGCTCTCGATTCCCCCCTCTCTTTCGCACCCTCCATGTCATATTCCGCTCCAGGAGCTCCATCATAGCTCCTCGCTGTCGCTGGGAGGATGTTTTCTCCTCCGCTCGCCCCTTCCACCGTCATTTTCTCTCTACCCACCCTTGCCTCCTTTTCCGCGCAGCTCTCGATTCCCCCCTCTCTTTCGCACCCTCCATGTCATATTCCGCTCCAGGAGCTCCATCATAGCTCCTTGCTGTCGCTGGGAGGATGTTTTCTCCTCCGCTCGCCCCTTCCACCGTCATTTTCTCTCTACCCACCCTTGCCTCCTTTTCCGCGCAGCTCTCGATTCCCCCCTCTCTTTCGCACCCTCCATGTCATATTCCGCTCCAGGAGTTCCATCATAGCTCCTCACTGTCGCTGGGAGGATGTTTTCTCCTCCGCTCGCCCCTTCCACCGTCATTTTCTCTCTACCCACCCTTGCCTCCTTTTCCGCGCAGCTCTCGATTCCCCCCTCTCTTTCGCACCCTCCATGTCATATTCCGCTCCAGGAGTTCCATCATAGCTCCTCACTGTCGCTGGGAGGAAGTTTTCTCCTCCGCTCGCCCCTTCCACCGTCATTTTCTCTCTACCCACCCTTGCCTCCTTTTCCGCGCAGCTCTCGATTCCCCCCTCTCTTTCGCACCCTCCATGTCATATTCCGCTCCAGGAGCTCCATCATAGCTCCTCGCTGTCGCTGGGAGGATGTTTTCTCCTCCGCTCGCCCCTTCCACCGTCATTTTCTCTCTACCCACCCTTGCCTCCTTTTCCGCGCAGCTCTCGATTCCCCCCTCTCTTTCGCACCCTCAATGTCATATTCCGCTCCAGGAGTTCCATCATAGCTCCTCACTGTCGCTGGGAGGATGTTTTCTCCTCCGCTCGCCCCTTCCACCGTCATTTTCTCTCTACCCACCCCTGCCTCCTTTTCCGCGCAGCTCTCGATTCCCCCCTCTCTTTCGCACCCTCCATGTCATATTCCGCTCCAGGAGTTCCATCATAGCTCCTCACTGTCGCTGGGAGGAAGTTTTCTCCTCCGCTCGCCCCTTCCACCGTCATTTTCTCTCTACCCACCCTTGCCTCCTTTTCCGCGCAGCTCTCGATTCCCCCCTCTCTTTCGCACCCTCCATGTCATATTCCGCTCCAGGAGTTCCATCATAGCTCCTCGCTGTCGCTGGGAGGATGTTTTCTCCTCCGCTCGCCCCTTCCACCGTCATTTTCTCTCTACCCACCCTTGCCTCCTTCTCCGCGCAGCTCTCGATTCCCCCCTCTCTTTCGAACCCTCCATGTCATATTCCGCTCCAGGAGCTCCATCATAGCTCCTCGCTGTCGCTGGGAGGATGTTTTCTCCTCTGCTCGCCCCTTCCACCGTCATTTTCTCTCTACCCACCCTTTCCTCCTTTTCCGCGCAGCTCTCGATTCCCCCCTCTCTTTCGCACCCTCCATGTCATATTCCGCTCCAGGAGCTCCATCATAGCTCCTCACTGTCGCTGGGAGGATGTTTTCTCCTCCGCTCGCCCCTTCCACCGTCATTTTCTTTCTACCCACCCTTGCCTCCTTTTCCACACAGCTCTCGATTCCCCCCTCTCTTTCGCACCCTCCATGTCATATTCCGCTCCAGGAGCTCCATCATAGCTCCTCGCTGTTGCTGGGAGGATGTTTTCTCCTCCGCTCGCCCCTTCCACCGTCATTTTCTCTCTACCCACCCTTGCCTCCTTCTCCGCGCAGCTCTCGATTCCCCCCTCTCTTTCGCACCCTCCATGTCATATTCCGCTCCAGGAGCCCCATCATAGCTCCTCGCTGTCGCTGGGAGGATTTTTTCTCCTCTGCTCGCCCCTTCCACCGTCATTTTCTCTCTACCCACCCTTTCCTCCTTTTCCGCGCAGCTCTCGATTCCCCCCTCTCTTGCGCACCCTCCATGTCATATTCCGCTCCAGGAGCTCCATCATAGCTCCTCACTGTCGCTGGGAGGAAGTTTTCTCCTCCGCTTGCCCCTTCCACCGTCATTTTCTCTCTACCCACCCTTGCCTCCTTTTCCGCGCAGCTCTCGATTCCCCCCTCTCTTTCGCACCCTCCATGTCATATTCCGCTCCAGGAGCTCCATCATAGCTCCTTGCTGTCGCTGGGAGGATGTTTTCTCCTCCGCTCGCCCCTTCCACCGTCATTTTCTCTCTACCCACCCTTGCCTCCTTTTCCGCGCAGCTCTCGATTCCCCCCTCTCTTTCGCACCCTCCATGTCATATTCCGCTCCAGGAGTTCCATCATAGCTCCTCACTGTCGCTGGGACTATGTTTTCTCCTCCGCTCGCCCCTTCCACCGTCATTTTCTCTCTACCCACCCTTGCCTCCTTTTCCGCGCAGCTCTCGATTCCCCCCTCTCTTTCGCACCCTCCATGTCATATTCCGCTCCAGGAGCTCCATCATAGCTCCTCGCTGTCGCTGGGAGGATGTTTTCTCCTCCGCTCGCCCCTTCCACCGTCATTTTCTCTCTACCCACCCTTGCCTCCTTTTCCGCGCAGCTCTCGATTCCCCCCTCTCTTTCGCACCCTCCATGTCATATTCCGCTCCAGGAGCTCCATCATAGCTCCTCGCTGTCGCTGGGAGGATGTTTTCTCCTCCGCTCGCCCCTTCCACCGTCATTTTCTCTCTACCCACCCTTTCCTCCTTTTCCGCGCAGCTCTCGATTCCCCCCTCTCTTTCGCACCCTCCATGTCATATTCCGCTCCAGGAGCTCCATCATAGCTCCTCGCTGTCGCTGGGAGGATGTTTTCTCCTCCGCTCGCCCCTTCCACCGTCATTTTCTCTCTACCCACCCTTGCCTCCTTCTCCGCGCAGCTCTCAATTCCCCCCTCTCTTTCGCACCCTCCATGTCATATTCCGCTCCAGGAGCTCCATCATAGCTCCTCGCTGTCGCTGGGAGGATGTTTTCTCCTCTGCTCGCCGCTTCCGCCGTCATTTTCTCTCCACCCACCCTTGCCTCCTTCTCCGCGCCGCTCTCGATTCCCCCCTCTCTTTCGCACCCTCCATGTCATATTCTGCTCCAGGAGCTCCATCATAGCTCCTCGCTGTCGCTGGGAGGATGTTTTCTCCTCCGCTCGCCCCTTCCACCGTCATTTTCTCTCTACCCACCCTTGCCTCCTTCTCCGCGCAGCTCTCGATTCCCCCCTCTCTTTCGCACCCTCCATGTCATATTCCGCTCCAGGAGCTCCATCATAGCTCCTCGCTGTCGCTGGGAGGATGTTTTCTCCTCCGCTCGCCCCTTCCACCGTCATTTTCTCTCTACCCACCCTTTCCTCCTTTTCCGCGCAGCTCTCGATTCCCCCCTCTCTTTCGCACCCTCCATGTCATATTCCGCTCCAGGAGCTCCATCATAGCTCCTCGCTGTCGCTGGGAGGATGTTTTCTCCTCCGCTCGCCCCTTCCACCGTCATTTTCTCTCTACCCACCCTTGCCTCCTTCTCCGCGCAGCTCTCAATTCCCCCCTCTCTTTCGCACCCTCCATGTCATATTCCGCTCCAGGAGCTCCATCATAGCTCCTCGCTGTCGCTGGGAGGATGTTTTCTCCTCCGCTCGCCCCTTCCACCGTCATTTTCTCTCTACCCACCCTTGCCTCCTTCTCCGCGCAGCTCTCGATTCCCCCCTCTCTTTCGAACCCTCCATGTCATATTCCGCTCCAGGAGCTCCATCATAGCTCCTCGCTGTCGCTGGGAGGATGTTTTCTTCTCTGCTCGCCCCTTCCACCGTCATTTTCTCTCTACCCACCCTTGCCTCCTTTTCCGCGCAGCTCTCGATTCCCCCCTCTCTTTCGCACCCTCCATGTCATATTCCGCTCCAGGAGCTCCATCATAGCTCCTCGCTGTCGCTGGGAGGATGTTTTCTCCTCCGCTCGCCCCTTCCACCGTCATTTTCTCTCTACCCACCCTTGCCTCCTTTTCCGCGCAGCTCTCGATTCCCCCCTCTCTTTCGCACCCTCCATGTCATATTCCGCTCCAGGAGTTCCATCATAGCTCCTCACTGTCGCTGGGAGGATGTTTTCTCCTCCGCTCGCCCCTTCCACCATCATTTTCTCTCTACCCCCCCTTGCCTCCTTTTCCGCGCAGCTCTCGATTCCCCCCTCTCTTTCGCACCCTCCATGTCATATTCCGCTCCAGGAGTTCCATCATAGCTCCTCACTGTCGCTGGGAGGATGTTTTCTCCTCCGCTCGCCCCTTCCACCGTCATTTTCTCTCTACCCACCCTAGCCTCCTTTTCCGCGCAGCTCTCGATTCCCCCCTCTCTTTCGCACCCTCCATGTCATATTCCGCTCCAGGAGCTCCATCATAGCTCCTCGCTGTCGCTGGGAGGATGTTTTCTCCTCCGCTCGCCCCTTCCACCGTCATTTTCTCTCTACCCACCCTTGCCTCCTTTTCCGCGCAGCTCTCGATTCCCCCCTCTCTTTCGCACCCTCCATGTCATATTCCGCTCCAGGAGCTCCATCATAGCTCCTTGCTGTCGCTGGGAGGATGTTTTCTCCTCCGCTCGCCCCTTCCACCGTCATTTTCTCTCTACCCACCCTTGCCTCCTTTTCCGCGCAGCTCTCGATTCCCCCCTCTCTTTCGCACCCTCCATGTCATATTCCGCTCCAGGAGTTCCATCATAGCTCCTCACTGTCGCTGGGAGGATGTTTTCTCCTCCGCTCGCCCCTTCCACCGTCATTTTCTCTCTACCCACCCTTGCCTCCTTTTCCGCGCAGCTCTCGATTCCCCCCTCTCTTTCGCACCCTCCATGTCATATTCCGCTCCAGGAGTTCCATCATAGCTCCTCACTGTCGCTGGGAGGAAGTTTTCTCCTCCGCTCGCCCCTTCCACCGTCATTTTCTCTCTACCCACCCTTGCCTCCTTTTCCGCGCAGCTCTCGATTCCCCCCTCTCTTTCGCACCCTCCATGTCATATTCCGCTCCAGGAGCTCCATCATAGCTCCTCGCTGTCGCTGGGAGGATGTTTTCTCCTCCGCTCGCCCCTTCCACCGTCATTTTCTCTCTACCCACCCTTGCCTCCTTTTCCGCGCAGCTCTCGATTCCCCCCTCTCTTTCGCACCCTCAATGTCATATTCCGCTCCAGGAGTTCCATCATAGCTCCTCACTGTCGCTGGGAGGATGTTTTCTCCTCCGCTCGCCCCTTCCACCGTCATTTTCTCTCTACCCACCCCTGCCTCCTTTTCCGCGCAGCTCTCGATTCCCCCCTCTCTTTCGCACCCTCCATGTCATATTCCGCTCCAGGAGTTCCATCATAGCTCCTCACTGTCGCTGGGAGGAAGTTTTCTCCTCCGCTCGCCCCTTCCACCGTCATTTTCTCTCTACCCACCCTTGCCTCCTTTTCCGCGCAGCTCTCGATTCCCCCCTCTCTTTCGCACCCTCCATGTCATATTCCGCTCCAGGAGTTCCATCATAGCTCCTCGCTGTCGCTGGGAGGATGTTTTCTCCTCCGCTCGCCCCTTCCACCGTCATTTTCTCTCTACCCACCCTTGCCTCCTTCTCCGCGCAGCTCTCGATTCCCCCCTCTCTTTCGAACCCTCCATGTCATATTCCGCTCCAGGAGCTCCATCATAGCTCCTCGCTGTCGCTGGGAGGATGTTTTCTCCTCTGCTCGCCCCTTCCACCGTCATTTTCTCTCTACCCACCCTTTCCTCCTTTTCCGCGCAGCTCTCGATTCCCCCCTCTCTTTCGCACCCTCCATGTCATATTCCGCTCCAGGAGCTCCATCATAGCTCCTCACTGTCGCTGGGAGGATGTTTTCTCCTCCGCTCGCCCCTTCCACCGTCATTTTCTTTCTACCCACCCTTGCCTCCTTTTCCACACAGCTCTCGATTCCCCCCTCTCTTTCGCACCCTCCATGTCATATTCCGCTCCAGGAGCTCCATCATAGCTCCTCGCTGTTGCTGGGAGGATGTTTTCTCCTCCGCTCGCCCCTTCCACCGTCATTTTCTCTCTACCCACCCTTGCCTCCTTCTCCGCGCAGCTCTCGATTCCCCCCTCTCTTTCGCACCCTCCATGTCATATTCCGCTCCAGGAGCTCCATCATAGCTCCTCGCTGTCGCTGGGAGGATTTTTTCTCCTCTGCTCGCCCCTTCCACCGTCATTTTCTCTCTACCCACCCTTTCCTCCTTTTCCGCGCAGCTCTCGATTCCCCCCTCTCTTGCGCACCCTCCATGTCATATTCCGCTCCAGGAGCTCCATCATAGCTCCTCACTGTCGCTGGGAGGAAGTTTTCTCCTCCGCTTGCCCCTTCCACCGTCATTTTCTCTCTACCCACCCTTGCCTCCTTTTCCGCGCAGCTCTCGATTCCCCCCTCTCTTTCGCACCCTCCATGTCATATTCCGCTCCAGGAGCTCCATCATAGCTCCTTGCTGTCGCTGGGAGGATGTTTTCTCCTCCGCTCGCCCCTTCCACCGTCATTTTCTCTCTACCCACCCTTGCCTCCTTTTCCGCGCAGCTCTCGATTCCCCCCTCTCTTTCGCACCCTCCATGTCATATTCCGCTCCAGGAGTTCCATCATAGCTCCTCACTGTCGCTGGGACTATGTTTTCTCCTCCGCTCGCCCCTTCCACCGTCATTTTCTCTCTACCCACCCTTGCCTCCTTTTCCGCGCAGCTCTCGATTCCCCCCTCTCTTTCGCACCCTCCATGTCATATTCCGCTCCAGGAGCTCCATCATAGCTCCTCGCTGTCGCTGGGAGGATGTTTTCTCCTCCGCTCGCCCCTTCCACCGTCATTTTCTCTCTACCCACCCTTGCCTCCTTTTCCGCGCAGCTCTCGATTCCCCCCTCTCTTTCGCACCCTCCATGTCATATTCCGCTCCAGGAGCTCCATCATAGCTCCTCGCTGTCGCTGGGAGGATGTTTTCTCCTCCGCTCGCCCCTTCCACCGTCATTTTCTCTCTACCCACCCTTTCCTCCTTTTCCGCGCAGCTCTCGATTCCCCCCTCTCTTTCGCACCCTCCATGTCATATTCCGCTCCAGGAGCTCCATCATAGCTCCTCGCTGTCGCTGGGAGGATGTTTTCTCCTCCGCTCGCCCCTTCCACCGTCATTTTCTCTCTACCCACCCTTGCCTCCTTCTCCGCGCAGCTCTCAATTCCCCCCTCTCTTTCGCACCCTCCATGTCATATTCCGCTCCAGGAGCTCCATCATAGCTCCTCGCTGTCGCTGGGAGGATGTTTTCTCCTCCGCTCGCCCCTTCCACCGTCATTTTCTCTCTACCCACCCTTGCCTCCTTCTCCGCGCAGCTCTCGATTCCCCCCTCTCTTTCGAACCCTCCATGTCATATTCCGCTCCAGGAGCTCCATCATAGCTCCTCGCTGTCGCTGGGAGGATGTTTTCTTCTCTGCTCGCCCCTTCCACCGTCATTTTCTCTCTACCCACCCTTGCCTCCTTTTCCGCGCAGCTCTCGATTCCCCCCTCTCTTTCGCACCCTCCATGTCATATTCCGCTCCAGGAGCTCCATCATAGCTCCTCGCTGTCGCTGGGAGGATGTTTTCTCCTCCGCTCGCCCCTTCCACCGTCATTTTCTCTCTACCCACCCTTGCCTCCTTTTCCGCGCAGCTCTCGATTCCCCCCTCTCTTTCGCACCCTCCATGTCATATTCCGCTCCAGGAGTTCCATCATAGCTCCTCACTGTCGCTGGGAGGATGTTTTCTCCTCCGCTCGCCCCTTCCACCATCATTTTCTCTCTACCCCCCCTTGCCTCCTTTTCCGCGCAGCTCTCGATTCCCCCCTCTCTTTCGCACCCTCCATGTCATATTCCGCTCCAGGAGTTCCATCATAGCTCCTCACTGTCGCTGGGAGGATGTTTTCTCCTCCGCTCGCCCCTTCCACCGTCATTTTCTCTCTACCCACCCTAGCCTCCTTTTCCGCGCAGCTCTCGATTCCCCCCTCTCTTTCGCACCCTCCATGTCATATTCCGCTCCAGGAGCTCCATCATAGCTCCTCGCTGTCGCTGGGAGGATGTTTTCTCCTCCGCTCGCCCCTTCCACCGTCATTTTCTCTCTACCCACCCTTGCCTCCTTTTCCGCGCAGCTCTCGATTCCCCCCTCTCTTTCGCACCCTCCATGTCATATTCCGCTCCAGGAGCTCCATCATAGCTCCTTGCTGTCGCTGGGAGGATGTTTTCTCCTCCGCTCGCCCCTTCCACCGTCATTTTCTCTCTACCCACCCTTGCCTCCTTTTCCGCGCAGCTCTCGATTCCCCCCTCTCTTTCGCACCCTCCATGTCATATTCCGCTCCAGGAGTTCCATCATAGCTCCTTGCTGTCGCTGGGAGGATGTTTTCTCCTCCGCTCGCCCCTTCCACCGTCATTTTCTCTCTACCCACCCTTGCCTCCTTTTCCGCGCAGCTCTCGATTCCCCCCTCTCTTTCGCACCCTCCATGTCATATTCCGCTCCAGGAGTTCCATCATAGCTCCTCACTGTCGCTGGGAGGATGTTTTCTCCTCCGCTCGCCCCTTCCACCGTCATTTTCTCTCTACCCACCCTTGCCTCCTTTTCCGCGCAGCTCTCGATTCCCCCCTCTCTTTCGCACCCTCCATGTCATATTCCGCTCCAGGAGTTCCATCATAGCTCCTCACTGTCGCTGGGAGGAAGTTTTCTCCTCCGCTCGCCCCTTCCACCGTCATTTTCTCTCTACCCACCCTTGCCTCCTTTTCCGCGCAGCTCTCGATTCCCCCCTCTCTTTCGCACCCTCCATGTCATATTCCGCTCCAGGAGCTCCATCATAGCTCCTCGCTGTCGCTGGGAGGATGTTTTCTCCTCCGCTCGCCCCTTCCACCGTCATTTTCTCTCTACCCACCCTTGCCTCCTTTTCCGCGCAGCTCTCGATTCCCCCCTCTCTTTCGCACCCTCCATGTCATATTCCGCTCCAGGAGTTCCATCATAGCTCCTCACTGTCGCTGGGAGGAAGTTTTCTCCTCCGCTCGCCCCTTCCACCGTCATTTTCTCTCTACCCACCCTTGCCTCCTTTTCCGCGCAGCTCTCGATTCCCCCCTCTCTTTCGCACCCTCCATGTCATATTCCGCTCCAGGAGTTCCATCATAGCTCCTCGCTGTCGCTGGGAGGATGTTTTCTCCTCCGCTCGCCCCTTCCACCGTCATTTTCTCTCTACCCACCCTTGCCTCCTTCTCCGCGCAGCTCTCGATTCCCCCCTCTCTTTCGAACCCTCCATGTCATATTCCGCTCCAGGAGCTCCATCATAGCTCCTCGCTGTCGCTGGGAGGATGTTTTCTCCTCTGCTCGCCCCTTCCACCGTCATTTTCTCTCTACCCACCCTTTCCTCCTTTTCCGCGCAGCTCTCGATTCCCCCCTCTCTTTCGCACCCTCCATGTCATATTCCGCTCCAGGAGCTCCATCATAGCTCCTCACTGTCGCTGGGAGGATGTTTTCTCCTCCGCTCGCCCCTTCCACCGTCATTTTCTTTCTACCCACCCTTGCCTCCTTTTCCACACAGCTCTCGATTCCCCCCTCTCTTTCGCACCCTCCATGTCATATTCCGCTCCAGGAGCTCCATCATAGCTCCTCGCTGTTGCTGGGAGGATGTTTTCTCCTCCGCTCGCCCCTTCCACCGTCATTTTCTCTCTACCCACCCTTGCCTCCTTCTCCGCGCAGCTCTCGATTCCCCCCTCTCTTTCGCACCCTCCATGTCATATTCCGCTCCAGGAGCTCCATCATAGCTCCTCGCTGTCGCTGGGAGGATTTTTTCTCCTCTGCTCGCCCCTTCCACCGTCATTTTCTCTCTACCCACCCTTTCCTCCTTTTCCGCGCAGCTCTCGATTCCCCCCTCTCTTACGCACCCTCCATGTCATATTCCGCTCCAGGAGCTCCATCATAGCTCCTCACTGTCGCTGGGAGGAAGTTTTCTCCTCCGCTTGCCCCTTCCACCGTCATTTTCTCTCTACCCACCCTTGCCTCCTTTTCCGCGCAGCTCTCGATTCCCCCCTCTCTTTCGCACCCTCCATGTCATATTCCGCTCCAGGAGCTCCATCATAGCTCCTTGCTGTCGCTGGGAGGATGTTTTCTCCTCCGCTCGCCCCTTCCACCGTCATTTTCTCTCTATCCACCCTTGCCTCCTTTTCCGCGCAGCTCTCGATTCCCCCCTCTCTTTCGCACCCTCCATGTCATATTCCGCTCCAGGAGTTCCATCATAGCTCCTCACTGTCGCTGGGAGGATGTTTTCTCCTCCGCTCGCCCCTTCCACCGTCATTTTCTCTCTACCCACCCTTGCCTCCTTTTCCGCGCAGCTCTCGATTCCCCCCTCTCTTTCGCACCCTCCATGTCATATTCCGCTCCAGGAGCTCCATCATAGCTCCTCGCTGTCGCTGGGAGGATGTTTTCTCCTCCGCTCGCCCCTTCCACCGTCATTTTCTCTCTACCCACCCTTGCCTCCTTTTCCGCGCAGCTCTCGATTCCCCCCTCTCTTTCGCACCCTCCATGTCATATTCCGCTCCAGGAGTTCCATCATAGCTCCTCACTGTCGCTGGGAGGATGTTTTCTCCTCCGCTCGCCCCTTCCACCATCATTTTCTCTCTACCCCCCCTTGCCTCCTTTTCCGCGCAGCTCTCGATTCCCCCCTCTCTTTCGCACCCTCCATGTCATATTCCGCTCCAGGAGTTCCATCATAGCTCCTCACTGTCGCTGGGAGGATGTTTTCTCCTCCGCTCGCCCCTTCCACCGTCATTTTCTCTCTACCCACCCTTGCCTCCTTTTCCGCGCAGCTCTCGATTCCCCCCTCTCTTTCGCACCCTCCATGTCATATTCCGCTCCAGGAGTTCCATCATAGCTCCTCACTGTCGCTGGGAGGATGTTTTCTCCTCCGCTCGCCCCTTCCACCGCCATTTTCTCTCTACCCACCCTTGCCTCCTTCTCCGCGCAGCTCTCGATTCCCCCCTCTCTTTCGCACCCTCCATGTCATATTCCGCTCCAGGAGCTCCATCATAGCTCCTCGCTGTCGCTGGGAGGATGTTTTCTCCTCCGCTCGCCCCTTCCACCGTCATTTTCTCTCTACCCACCCTTGCCTCCTTTTCCGCGCAGCTCTCTATTCCCCCCTCTCTTTCGCACCCTCCATGTCATATTCCGCTCCAGGAGCTCCATCATAGCTCCTTGCTGTCGCTGGGAGGATGTTTTCTCCTCCGCTCGCCCCTTCCACCGTCATTTTCTCTCTACCCACCCTTGCCTCCTTTTCCGCGCAGCTCTCGATTCCCCCCTCTCTTTCGCACCCTCCATGTCATATTCCGCTCCAGGAGTTCCATCATAGCTCCTCACTGTCGCTGGGAGGATGTTTTCTCCTCCGCTCGCCCCTTCCACCATCATTTTCTCTCTACCCACCCTTGCCTCCTTTTCCGCGCAGCTCTCGATTCCCCCCTCTCTTTCGCACCCTCCATGTCATATTCCGCTCCAGGAGTTCCATCATAGCTCCTCACTGTCGCTGGGAGGAAGTTTTCTCCTCCGCTCGCCCCTTCCACCGTCATTTTCTCTCTACCCACCCTTGCCTCCTTTTCCGCGCAGCTCTCGATTCCCCCCTCTCTTTCGCACCCTCCATGTCATATTCCGCTCCAGGAGTTCCATCATAGCTCCTCACTGTCGCTGGGAGGAAGTTTTCTCCTCCGCTTGCCCCTTCCACCGTCATTTTCTCTCTACCCACCCTTGCCTCCTTTTCCGCGCAGCTCTCGATTCCCCCCTCTCTTTCGCACCCTCCATGTCATATTCCGCTCCAGGAGCTCCATCATAGCTCCTTGCTGTCGCTGGGAGGATGTTTTCTCCTCCGCTCGCCCCTTCCACCGTCATTTTCTCTCTACCCACCCTTGCCTCCTTTTCCGCGCAGCTCTCTGTCGCTGGGAGGATGTTTTCTCCTCCGCTCGCCCCTTCCACCGTCATTTTCTCTCTACCCACCCTTGCCTCCTTTTCCGCGAAGCTCTCGATTCCCCCCTCTCTTTCGCACCCTCAATGTCATATTCCGCTCCAGGAGTTCCATCATAGCTCCTCACTGTCGCTGGGAGGATGTTTTCTCCTCCGCTCGCCCCTTCCACCGTCATTTTCTCTCTACCCACCCTTGCCTCCTTTTCCGCGCAGCTCTCGATTCCCCCCTCTCTTTCGCACCCTCCATGTCATATTCCGCTCCAGGAGTTCCATCATAGCTCCTCACTGTCGCTGGGAGGAAGTTTTCTCCTCCGCTCGCCCCTTCCACCGTCATTTTCTCTCTACCCACCCTTGCCTCCTTTTCCGCGCAGCTCTCGATTCCCCCCTCTCTTTCGCACCCTCCATGTCATATTCCGCTCCAGGAGCTCCATCATAGCTCCTTGCTGTCGCTGGGAGGAAGTTTTCTCCTCCGCTCGCCCCTTCCACCGTCATTTTCTCTCTACCCACCCTTGCCTCCTTTTCCGCGCAGCTCTCGATTCCCCCCTCTCTTTCGCACCCTCCATGTCATATTCCGCTCCAGGAGTTCCATCATAGCTCCTCACTGTCGCTGGGAGGATGTTTTCTCCTCCGCTCGCCCCTTCCACCGTCATTTTCTCTCTACCCACCCTTGCCTCCTTCTCCGCGCAGCTCTCGATTCCCCCCTCTCTTTCGCACCCTCCATGTCATATTCTGCTCCAGGAGCTCCATCATAGCTCCTCGCTGTCGCTGGGAGGATGTTTTCTCCTCCGCTCGCCCCTTCCACCGTCATTTTCTCTCTACCCACCCTTGCCTCCTTCTCCGCGCAGCTCTCGATTCCCCCCTCTCTTTCGCACCCTCCATGTCATATTCCGCTCCAGGAGCTCCATCATAGCTCCTCGCTGTCGCTGGGAGGATGTTTTCTCCTCCGCTCGCCCCTTCCACCGTCATTTTCTCTCTACCCACCCTTGCCTCCTTTTCCGCGCAGCTCTCGATTCCCCCCTCTCTTTCGCACCCTCCATGTCATATTTTGCTCCAGGAGCTCCATCATAGCTCCTCGCTGTTGCTGGGAGGATGTTTTCTCCTCCGCTCGCCCCTTCCACCGTCATTTTCTCTCTACCCACCCTTGCCTCCTTTTCCGCGCAGCTCTCGATTCCCCCCTCTCTTTCGCACCCTCCATGTCATATTCCGCTCCAGGAGTTCCATCATAGCTCCTCACTGTCGCTGGGAGGAAGTTTTCTCCTCCGCTCGCCCCTTCCACCGTCATTTTCTCTCTACCCACCCTTGCCTCCTTTTCCGCGCAGCTCTCGATCCCCCCCTCTCTTTCGCACCCTCCATGTCATATTCCGCTCCAGGAGCTCCATCATAGCTCCTTGCTGTCGCTGGGAGGATGTTTTCTCCTCCGCTCGCCCCTTCCACCGTCATTTTCTCTCTACCCACCCTTGCCTCCTTTTCCGCGCAGCTCTCGATTCCCCCCTCTCTTTCGCACCCTCCATGTCATATTCCGCTCCAGGAGTTCCATCATAGCTCCTCACTGTCGCTGGGAGGACGTTTTCTCCTCCGCTCGCCCCTTCCACCGTCATTTTCTCTCTACCCACCCTTGCCTCCTTTTCCGCGCAGCTCTCGATTCCCCCCTCTCTTTCGCACCCTCCATGTCATATTCCGCTCCAGGAGCTCCATCATAGCTCCTCGCTGTCGCTGGGAGGATGTTTTCTCCTCCGCTCGCCCCTTCCACCGTCATTTTCTCTCTACCCACCCTTGCCTCCTTTTCCGCGCAGCTCTCGATTCCCCCCTCTCTTTCGCACCCTCCATGTCATATTCCGCTCCAGGAGTTCCATCATAGCTCCTCACTGTCGCTGGGAGGATGTTTTCTCCTCCGCTCGCCCCTTCCACCATCATTTTCTCTCTACCCACCCTTGCCTCCTTTTCCGCGCAGCTCTCGATTCCCCCCTCTCTTTCGCACCCTCCATGTCATATTCCGCTCCAGGAGTTCCATCATAGCTCCTCACTGTCGCTGGGAGGATGTTTTCTCCTCCGCTCGCCCCTTCCACCGTCATTTTCTCTCTACCCACCCTTGCCTCCTTCTCCGCGCAGCTCTCGATTCCCCCCTCTCTTTCGCACCCTCCATGTCATATTCTGCTCCAGGAGCTCCATCATAGCTCCTCGCTGTCGCTGGGAGGATGTTTTCTCCTCCGCTCGCCCCTTCCACCGTCATTTTCTCTCTACCCACCCTTGCCTCCTTCTCCGCGCAGCTCTCGATTCCCCCCTCTCTTTCGCACCCTCCATGTCATATTCCGCTCCAGGAGCTCCATCATAGCTCCTCGCTGTCGCTGGGAGGATGTTTTCTCCTCCGCTCGCCCCTTCCACCGTCATTTTCTCTCTACCCACCCTTGCCTCCTTTTCCGCGCAGCTCTCGATTCCCCCCTCTCTTTCGCACCCTCCATGTCATATTTTGCTCCAGGAGCTCCATCATAGCTCCTCGCTGTTGCTGGGAGGATGTTTTCTCCTCCGCTCGCCCCTTCCACCGTCATTTTCTCTCTACCCACCCTTGCCTCCTTTTCCGCGCAGCTCTCGATTCCCCCCTCTCTTTCGCACCCTCCATGTCATATTCCGCTCCAGGAGTTCCATCATAGCTCCTCACTGTCGCTGGGAGGAAGTTTTCTCCTCCGCTCGCCCCTTCCACCGTCATTTTCTCTCTACCCACCCTTGCCTCCTTTTCCGCGCAGCTCTCGATCCCCCCCTCTCTTTCGCACCCTCCATGTCATATTCCGCTCCAGGAGCTCCATCATAGCTCCTTGCTGTCGCTGGGAGGATGTTTTCTCCTCCGCTCGCCCCTTCCACCGTCATTTTCTCTCTACCCACCCTTGCCTCCTTTTCCGCGCAGCTCTCGATTCCCCCCTCTCTTTCGCACCCTCCATGTCATATTCCGCTCCAGGAGTTCCATCATAGCTCCTCACTGTCGCTGGGAGGACGTTTTCTCCTCCGCTCGCCCCTTCCACCGTCATTTTCTCTCTACCCACCCTTGCCTCCTTTTCCGCGCAGCTCTCGATTCCCCCCTCTCTTTCGCACCCTCCATGTCATATTCCGCTCCAGGAGCTCCATCATAGCTCCTCGCTGTCGCTGGGAGGATGTTTTCTCCTCCGCTCGCCCCTTCCACCGTCATTTTCTCTCTACCCACCCTTGCCTCCTTTTCCGCGCAGCTCTCGATTCCCCCCTCTCTTTCGCACCCTCCATGTCATATTCCGCTCCAGGAGTTCCATCATAGCTCCTCACTGTCGCTGGGAGGATGTTTTCTCCTCCGCTCGCCCCTTCCACCATCATTTTCTCTCTACCCACCCTTGCCTCCTTTTCCGCGCAGCTCTCGATTCCCCCCTCTCTTTCGCACCCTCCATGTCATATTCCGCTCCAGGAGTTCCATCATAGCTCCTCACTGTCGCTGGGAGGATGTTTTCTCCTCCGCTCGCCCCTTCCACCGTCATTTTCTCTCTACCCACCCTTGCCTCCTTTTCCGCGCAGCTCTCGATTCCCCCCTCTCTTTCGCACCCTCCATGTCATATTCCGCTCCAGGAGCTCCATCATAGCTCCTTGCTGTCGCTGGGAGGATGTTTTCTCCTCCGCTCGCCCCTTCCACCGTCATTTTCTCTCTACCCACCCTTGCCTCCTTTTCCGCGCAGCTCTCGATTCCCCCCTCTCTTTCGCACCCTCCATGTCATATTCCGCTCCAGGAGTTCCATCATAGCTCCTCACTGTCGCTGGGAGGATGTTTTCTCCTCCGCTCGCCCCTTCCACCGTCATTTTCTCTCTACCCACCCTTGCCTCCTTTTCCGCGCAGCTCTCGATTCCCCCCTCTCTTTCGCACCCTCCATGTCATATTCCGCTCCAGGAGCTCCATCATAGCTCCTTGCTGTCGCTGGGAGGACGTTTTCTCCTCCGTTTGCCCCTTCCACCGTCATTTTCTCTCTACCCACCCTTGCCTCCTTTTCCGCGCAGCTCTCGATTCCCCCCTCTCTTTCGCACCCTCCATGTCATATTCCGCTCCAGGAGTTCCATCATAGCTCCTCACTGTCGCTGGGAGGATGTTTTCTCCTCTGCTCGCCCCTTCCACCGTCATTTTCTCTCTACCCACCCTTGCCTCCTTTTCCGCGCAGCTCTCGATTCCCCCCTCTCTTTCGCACCCTCCATGTCATATTCCGCTTCAGGAGTTCCATCATAGCTCCTCACTGTCGCTGGGAGGAAGTTTTCTCCTCCGCTTGCCCCTTCCACCGTCATTTTCTCTCTACCCACCCTTGCCTCCTTTTCCGCGCAGCTCTCGATTCCCCCCTCTCTTTCACACCCTCCATGTCATATTCCGCTCCAGGAGCTCCATCATAGCTCCTTGCTGTCGCTGGGAGGATGTTTTCTCCTCCGCTCGCCCCTTCCACCGTCATTTTCTCTCTACCCACCCTTGCCTCCTTTTCCGCGCAGCTCTCGATTCCCCCCTCTCTTTCGCACCCTCCATGTCATATTCCGCTCCAGGAGTTCCATCATAGCTCCTCACTGTCGCTGGGAGGATGTTTTCTCCTCCGCTCGCCCCTTCCACCGTCATTTTCTCTCTACCCACCCTTGCCTCCTTTTCCGCGCAGCTCTCGATTCCCCCCTCTCTTTCGCACCCTCCATGTCATATTCCGCTCCAGGAGCTCCATCATAGCTCCTCGCTGTCGCTGGGAGGATGTTTTCTCCTCCGCTCGCCCCTTACACCGTCATTTTCTCTCTACCCACCCTTGCCTCCTTTTCCGCGCAGCTCTCGATTCCCCCCTCTCTTTCGCACCCTCCATGTCATATTCCGCTCCAGGAGTTCCATCATAGCTCCTCACTGTCGCTGGGAGGATGTTTTCTCCTCCGCTCGCCCCTTCCACCGTCATTTTCTCTCTACCCACCCTTGCCTCCTTTTCCGCGCAGCTCTCGATTCCCCCCTCTCTTTCGCACCCTCCATGTCATATTCCGCTCCAGGAGCTCCATCATAGCTCCTTGCTGTCGCTGGGAGGATGTTTTCTCCTCCGCTCGCCCCTTCCACCGTCATTTTCTCTCTACCCACCCTTGCCTCCTTTTCCGCGCAGCTCTCGATTCCCCCCTCTCTTTCGCACCCTCCATGTCATATTCCGCTCCAGGAGTTCCATCATAGCTCCTCACTGTCGCTGGGAGGATGTTTTCTCCTCCGCTCGCCCCTTCCACCGTCATTTTCTCTCTACCCACCCTTGCCTCCTTTTCCGCGCAGCTCTCGATTCCCCCCTCTCTTTCGCACCCTCCATGTCATATTCCGCTCCAGGAGCTCCATCATAGCTCCTTGCTGTCGCTGGGAGGATGTTTTCTCCTCCGCTCGCCCCTTCCACCGTCATTTTCTCTCTACCCACCCTTGCCTCCTTTTCCGCGCAGCTCTCGATTCCCCCCTCTCTTTCGCACCCTCCATGTCATATTCCGCTCCAGGAGTTCCATCATAGCTCCTCACTGTCGCTGGGAGGATGTTTTCTCCTCCGCTCGCCCCTTCCACCGTCATTTTCTCTCTACCCACCCTTGCCTCCTTTTCCGCGCAGCTCTCGATTCCCCCCTCTCTTTCGCACCCTCCATGTCATATTCCGCTCCAGGAGCTCCATCATAGCTCCTTGCTGTCGCTGGGAGGACGTTTTCTCCTCCGTTTGCCCCTTCCACCGTCATTTTCTCTCTACCCACCCTTGCCTCCTTTTCCGCGCAGCTCTCGATTCCCCCCTCTCTTTCGCACCCTCCATGTCATATTCCGCTCCAGGAGTTCCATCATAGCTCCTCACTGTCGCTGGGAGGATGTTTTCTCCTCTGCTCGCCCCTTCCACCGTCATTTTCTCTCTACCCACCCTTGCCTCCTTTTCCGCGCAGCTCTCGATTCCCCCCTCTCTTTCGCACCCTCCATGTCATATTCCGCTCCAGGAGTTCCATCATAGCTCCTCACTGTCGCTGGGAGGAAGTTTTCTCCTCCGCTTGCCCCTTCCACCGTCATTTTCTCTCTACCCACCCTTGCCTCCTTTTCCGCGCAGCTCTCGATTCCCCCCTCTCTTTCACACCCTCCATGTCATATTCCGCTCCAGGAGCTCCATCATAGCTCCTTGCTGTCGCTGGGAGGATGTTTTCTCCTCCGCTCGCCCCTTCCACCGTCATTTTCTCTCTACCCACCCTTGCCTCCTTTTCCGCGCAGCTCTCGATTCCCCCCTCTCTTTCGCACCCTCCATGTCATATTCCGCTCCAGGAGTTCCATCATAGCTCCTCACTGTCGCTGGGAGGATGTTTTCTCCTCCGCTCGCCCCTTCCACCGTCATTTTCTCTCTACCCACCCTTGCCTCCTTTTCCGCGCAGCTCTCGATTCCCCCCTCTCTTTCGCACCCTCCATGTCATATTCCGCTCCAGGAGTTCCATCATAGCTCCTCACTGTCGCTGGGAGGATGTTTTCTCCTCCGCTCGCCCCTTCCACCGTCATTTTCTCTCTACCCACCCTTGCCTCCTTTTCCGCGCAGCTCTCGATTCCCCCCTCTCTTTCGCACCCTCCATGTCATATTCCGCTCCAGGAGCTCCATCATAGCTCCTTGCTGTCGCTGGGAGGATGTTTTCTCCTCCGCTCGCCCCTTCCACCGTCATTTTCTCTCTACCCACCCTTGCCTCCTTTTCCGCGCAGCTCTCGATTCCCCCCTCTCTTTCGCACCCTCCATGTCATATTCCGCTCCAGGAGTTCCATCATAGCTCCTCACTGTCGCTGGGAGGAAGTTTTCTCCTCCGCTTGCCCCTTCCACCGTCATTTTCTCTCTACCCACCCTTGCCTCCTTTTCCGCGCAGCTCTCGATTCCCCCCTCTCTTTCACACCCTCCATGTCATATTCCGCTCCAGGAGCTCCATCATAGCTCCTTGCTGTCGCTGGGAGGATGTTTTCTCCTCCGCTCGCCCCTTCCACCGTCATTTTCTCTCTACCCACCCTTGCCTCCTTTTCCGCGCAGCTCTCGATTCCCCCCTCTCTTTCGCACCCTCCATGTCATATTCCGCTCCAGGAGTTCCATCATAGCTCCTCACTGTCGCTGGGAGGATGTTTTCTCCTCCGCTCGCCCCTTCCACCGTCATTTTCTCTCTACCCACCCTTGCCTCCTTTTCCGCGCAGCTCTCGATTCCCCCCTCTCTTTCGCACCCTCCATGTCATATTCCGCTCCAGGAGCTCCATCATAGCTCCTCGCTGTCGCTGGGAGGATGTTTTCTCCTCCGATCGCCCCTTACACCGTCATTTTCTCTCTACCCACCCTTGCCTCCTTTTCCGCGCAGCTCTCGATTCCCCCCTCTCTTTCGCACCCTCCATGTCATATTCCGCTCCAGGAGTTCCATCATAGCTCCTCACTGTCGCTGGGAGGATGTTTTCTCCTCCGCTCGCCCCTTCCACCATCATTTTCTCTCTACCCACCCTTGCCTCCTTTTCCGCGCAGCTCTCGATTCCCCCCTCTCTTTCGCACCCTCCATGTCATATTCCGCTCCAGGAGTTCCATCATAGCTCCTCACTGTCGCTGGGAGGATGTTTTCTCCTCCGCTCGCCCCTTCCACCGTCATTTTCTCTCTACCCACCCTTGCCTCCTTTTCCGCGCAGCTCTCGATTCCCCCCTCTCTTTCGCACCCTCCATGTCATATTCCGCTCCAGGAGCTCCATCATAGCTCCTTGCTGTCGCTGGGAGGATGTTTTCTCCTCCGCTCGCCCCTTCCACCGTCATTTTCTCTCTACCCACCCTTGCCTCCTTTTCCGCGCAGCTCTCGATTCCCCCCTCTCTTTCGCACCCTCCATGTCATATTCCGCTCCAGGAGTTCCATCATAGCTCCTCACTGTCGCTGGGAGGATGTTTTCTCCTCCGCTCGCCCCTTCCACCGTCATTTTCTCTCTACCCACCCTTGCCTCCTTCTCCGCGCAGCTCTCGATTCCCCCCTCTCTTTCGCACCCTCCATGTCATATTCCGCTCCAGGAGCTCCATCATAGCTCCTCGCTGTCGCTGGGAGGATGTTTTCTCCTCCGCTCGCCCCTTCCACCGTCATTTTCTCTCTACCCACCCTTGCCTCCTTTTCCGCGCAGCTCTCGATTCCCCCCTCTCTTTCGCACCCTCCATGTCATATTCCGCTCCAGGAGCTCCATCATAGCTCCTTGCTGTCGCTGGGAGGACGTTTTCTCCTCCGTTTGCCCCTTCCACCGTCATTTTCTCTCTACCCACCCTTGCCTCCTTTTCCGCGCAGCTCTCGATTCCCCCCTCTCTTTCGCACCCTCCATGTCATATTCCGCTCCAGGAGTTCCATCATAGCTCCTCACTGTCGCTGGGAGGATGTTTTCTCCTCTGCTCGCCCCTTCCACCGTCATTTTCTCTCTACCCACCCTTGCCTCCTTTTCCGCGCAGCTCTCGATTCCCCCCTCTCTTTCGCACCCTCCATGTCATATTCCGCTCCAGGAGTTCCATCATAGCTCCTCACTGTCGCTGGGAGGAAGTTTTCTCCTCCGCTTGCCCCTTCCACCGTCATTTTCTCTCTACCCACCCTTGCCTCCTTTTCCGCGCAGCTCTCGATTCCCCCCTCTCTTTCACACCCTCCATGTCATATTCCGCTCCAGGAGCTCCATCATAGCTCCTTGCTGTCGCTGGGAGGATGTTTTCTCCTCCGCTCGCCCCTTCCACCGTCATTTTCTCTCTACCCACCCTTGCCTCCTTTTCCGCGCAGCTCTCGATTCCCCCCTCTCTTTCGCACCCTCCATGTCATATTCCGCTCCAGGAGTTCCATCATAGCTCCTCACTGTCGCTGGGAGGATGTTTTCTCCTCCGCTCGCCCCTTCCACCGTCATTTTCTCTCTACCCACCCTTGCCTCCTTTTCCGCGCAGCTCTCGATTCCCCCCTCTCTTTCGCACCCTCCATGTCATATTCCGCTCCAGGAGCTCCATCATAGCTCCTCGCTGTCGCTGGGAGGATGTTTTCTCCTCCGCTCGCCCCTTACACCGTCATTTTCTCTCTACCCACCCTTGCCTCCTTTTCCGCGCAGCTCTCGATTCCCCCCTCTCTTTCGCACCCTCCATGTCATATTCCGCTCCAGGAGTTCCATCATAGCTCCTCACTGTCGCTGGGAGGATGTTTTCTCCTCCGCTCGCCCCTTCCACCATCATTTTCTCTCTACCCACCCTTGCCTCCTTTTCCGCGCAGCTCTCGATTCCCCCCTCTCTTTCGCACCCTCCATGTCATATTCCGCTCCAGGAGTTCCATCATAGCTCCTCACTGTCGCTGGGAGGATGTTTTCTCCTCCGCTCGCCCCTTCCACCGTCATTTTCTCTCTACCCACCCTTGCCTCCTTTTCCGCGCAGCTCTCGATTCCCCCCTCTCTTTCGCACCCTCCATGTCATATTCCGCTCCAGGAGCTCCATCATAGCTCCTTGCTGTCGCTGGGAGGATGTTTTCTCCTCCGCTCGCCCCTTCCACCGTCATTTTCTCTCTACCCACCCTTGCCTCCTTTTCCGCGCAGCTCTCGATTCCCCCCTCTCTTTCGCACCCTCCATGTCATATTCCGCTCCAGGAGTTCCATCATAGCTCCTCACTGTCGCTGGGAGGATGTTTTCTCCTCCGCTCGCCCCTTCCACCGTCATTTTCTCTCTACCCACCCTTGCCTCCTTCTCCGCGCAGCTCTCGATTCCCCCCTCTCTTTCGCACCCTCCATGTCATATTCCGCTCCAGGAGCTCCATCATAGCTCCTCGCTGTCGCTGGGAGGATGTTTTCTCCTCCGCTCGCCCCTTCCACCGTCATTTTCTCTCTACCCACCCTTGCCTCCTTTTCCGCGCAGCTCTCGATTCCCCCCTCTCTTTCGCACCCTCCATGTCATATTCCGCTCCAGGAGCTCCATCATAGCTCCTTGCTGTCGCTGGGAGGATGTTTTCTCCTCCGCTCGCCCCTTCCACCGTCATTTTCTCTCTACCCACCCTTGCCTCCTTTTCCGCGCAGCTCTCGATTCCCCCCTCTCTTTCGCACCCTCCATGTCATATTCCGCTCCAGGAGTTCCATCATAGCTCCTCACTGTCGCTGGGAGGATGTTTTCTCCTCCGCTCGCCCCTTCCACCGTCATTTTCTCTCTACCCACCCTTGCCTCCTTCTCCGCGCAGCTCTCGATTCCCCCCTCTCTTTCGCACCCTCCATGTCATATTCCGCTCCAGGAGCTCCATCATAGCTCCTCGCTGTCGCTGGGAGGATGTTTTCTCCTCCGCTCGCCCCTTCCACCGTCATTTTCTCTCTACCCACCCTTGCCTCCTTTTCCGCGCAGCTCTCGATTCCCCCCTCTCTTTCGCACCCTCCATGTCATATTCCGCTCCAGGAGCTCCATCATAGCTCCTTGCTGTCGCTGGGAGGATGTTTTCTCCTCCGCTCGCCCCTTCCACCGTCATTTTCTCTCTACCCACCCTTGCCTCCTTTTCCGCGCAGCTCTCGATTCCCCCCTCTCTTTCGCACCCTCCATGTCATATTCCGCTCCAGGAGTTCCATCATAGCTCCTCACTGTCGCTGGGAGGATGTTTTCTCCTCCGCTCGCCCCTTCCACCATCATTTTCTCTCTACCCACCCTTGCCTCCTTTTCCGCGCAGCTCTCGATTCCCCCCTCTCTTTCGCACCCTCCATGTCATATTCCGCTCCAGGAGTTCCATCATAGCTCCTCACTGTCGCTGGGAGGAAGTTTTCTCCTCCGCTCGCCCCTTCCACCGTCATTTTCTCTCTACCCACCCTTGCCTCCTTTTCCGCGCAGCTCTCGATTCCCCCCTCTCTTTCGCACCCTCCATGTCATATTCCGCTCCAGGAGTTCCATCATAGCTCCTCACTGTCGCTGGGAGGAAGTTTTCTCCTCCGCTTGCCCTTTCCACCGTCATTTTCTCTCTACCCACCCTTGCCTCCTTCTCCGCGCAGCTCTCGATTCCCCCCTCTCTTTCGCACCCTCCATGTCATATTCCGCTCCAGGAGCTCCATCATAGCTCCTTGCTGTCGCTGGGAGGATGTTTTCTCCTCCGCTCGCCCCTTCCACCGTCATTTTCTCTCTACCCACCCTTGCCTCCTTTTCCGCGCAGCTCTCGATTCCCCCCTCTCTTTCGCACCCTCCATGTCATATTCCGCTCCAGGAGTTCCATCATAGCTCCTCACTGTCGCTGGGAGGATGTTTTCTCCTCCGCTCGCCCCTTCCACCGTCATTTTCTCTCTACCCACCCTTGCCTCCTTTTCCGCGCAGCTCTCGATTCCCCCCTCTCTTTCGCACCCTCCATGTCATATTCCGCTCCAGGAGCTCCATCATAGCTCCTCGCTGTCGCTGGGAGGATGTTTTCTCCTCCGCTCGCCCCTTCCACCGTCATTTTCTCTCTACCCACCCTTGCCTCCTTTTCCGCGCAGCTCTCGATTCCCCCCTCTCTTTCGCACCCTCCATGTCATATTCCGCTCCAGGAGTTCCATCATAGCTCCTCACTGTCGCTGGGAGGAAGTTTTCTCCTCCGCTCGCCCCTTCCACCGTCATTTTCTCTCTACCCACCCTTGCCTCCTTTTCCGCGCAGCTCTCGATTCCCCCCTCTCTTTCGCACCCTCCATGTCATATTCCGCTCCAGGTGCTCCATCATAGCTCCTCGCTGTCGCTGGGAGGATGTTTTCTCCTCCGCTCGCCCCTTCCACCGTCATTTTCTCTCTACCCACCCTTGCCTCCTTTTCCGCGCAGCTCTCGATTCCCCCCTCTCTTTCGCACCCTCAATGTCATATTCCGCTCCAGGAGTTCCATCTTAGCTCCTCACTGTCGCTGGGAGGATGTTTTCTCCTCCGCTCGCCCCTTCCACCGTCATTTTCTCTCTACCCACCCTTGCCTCCTTTTCCGCGCAGCTCTCGATTCCCCCCTCTCTTTCGCACCCTCCATGTCATATTCCGCTCCAGGAGTTCCATCACAGCTCCTCACTGTCGCTGGGAGGAAGTTTTCTCCTCCGCTCGCCCCTTCCACCGTCATTTTCTCTCTACCCACCCTTGCCTCCTTTTCCGCGCAGCTCTCGATTCCCCCCTCTCTTTCGCACCCTCCATGTCATATTCCGCTCCAGGAGCTCCATCATAGCTCCTTGCTGTCGCTGGGAGGATGTTTTCTCCTCCGCTCGCCCCTTCCACCGTCATTTTCTCTCTACCCACCCTTGCCTCCTTTTCCGCGCAGCTCTCGATTCCCCCCTCTCTTTCGCACCCTCCATGTCATATTCCGCTCCAGGAGTTCCATCATAGCTCCTCACTGTCGCTGGGAGGATGTTTTCTCCTCCGCTCGCCCCTTCCACCGTCATTTTCTCTCTACCCACCCTTGCCTCCTTTTCCGCGCAGCTCTCGATTCCCCCCTCTCTTTCGCACCCTCAATGTCATATTCCGCTCCAGGAGTTCCATCATAGCTCCTCACTGTCGCTGGGAGGAAGTTTTCTCCTCCGCTCGCCCCTTCCACCGTCATTTTCTCTCTACCCACCCTTGCCTCCTTTTCCGCGCAGCTCTCGATTCCCCCCTCTCTTTCGCACCCTCCATGTCATATTCCGCTCCAGGAGCTCCATCATAGCTCCTCGCTGTCGCTGGGAGGATGTTTTCTCCTCCGCTCGCCCCTTCCACCGTCATTTTCTCTCTACCCACCCTTGCCTCCTTTTCCGCGCAGCTCTCGATTCCCCCCTCTCTTTCGCACCCTCCATGTCATATTCCGCTCCAGGAGCTCCATCATAGCTCCTTGCTGTCGCTGGGAGGATGTTTTCTCCTCCGCTCGCCCCTTCCACCGTCATTTTCTCTCTACCCACCCTTGCCTCCTTTTCCGCGCAGCTCTCGATTCCCCCCTCTCTTTCGCACCCTCCATGTCATATTCCGCTCCAGGAGTTCCATCATAGCTCCTCACTGTCGCTGGGAGGAAGTTTTCTCCTCCGCTCGCCCCTTCCACCGTCATTTTCTCTCTACCCACCCTTGCCTCCTTTTCCGCGCAGCTCTCGATTCCCCCCTCTCTTTCGCACCCTCCATGTCATATTCCGCTCCAGGAGCTCCATCATAGCTCCTCGCTGTCGCTGGGAGGATGTTTTCTCCTCCGCTCGCCCCTTCCACCGTCATTTTCTCTCTACCCACCCTTGCCTCCTTTTCCGCGCAGCTCTCGATTCCCCCATCTCTTTCGCACCCTCCATGTCATATTCCGCTCCAGGAGCTCCATCATAGCTCCTTGCTGTCGCTGGGAGGATGTTTTCTCCTCCGCTCGCCCCTTCCACCGTCATTTTCTCTCTACCCACTCTTGCCTCCTTTTCCGCGCAGCTCTCGATTCCCCCCTCTCTTTCGCACCCTCCATGTCATATTCCGCTCCAGGAGTTCCATCATAGCTCCTCACTGTCGCTGGGAGGATGTTTTCTCCTCCGCTCGCCCCTTCCACCGTCATTTTCTCTCTACCCACCCTTGCCTCCTTTTCCGCGCAGCTCTCGATTCCCCCCTCTCTTTCGCACCCTCAATGTCATATTCCGCTCCAGGAGTTCCATCATAGCTCCTCACTGTCGCTGGGAGGATGTTTTCTCCTCCGCTCGCCCCTTCCACCGTCATTTTCTCTCTACCCACCCTTGCCTCCTTTTCCGCGCAGCTCTCGATTCCCCCCTCTCTTTCGCACCCTCCATGTCATATTCCGCTCCAGGAGTTCCATCATAGCTCCTCACTGTCGCTGGGAGGATGTTTTCTCCTCCGCTCGCCCCTTCCACCGTCATTTTCTCTCTACCCACCCTTGCCTCCTTTTCCGCGCAGCTCTCGATTCCCCCCTCTCTTTCGCACCCTCCATGTCATATTCCGCTCCAGGAGTTCCATCATAGCTCCTCACTGTCGCTGGGAGGAAGTTTTCTCCTCCGCTCGCCCCTTCCACCGTCATTTTCTCTCTACCCACCCTTGCCTCCTTTTCCGCGCAGCTCTCGATTCCCCCCTCTCTTTCGCACCCTCCATGTCATATTCCGCTCCAGGAGCTCCATCATAGCTCCTCGCTGTCGCTGGGAGGATGTTTTCTCCTCCGCTCGCCCCTTCCACCGTCATTTTCTCTCCACCCACCCTTGCCTCCTTTTCCGCGCAGCTCTCGATTCCCCCCTCTCTTTCGCACCCTCCATGTCATATTCCGCTCCAGGAGTTCCATCATAGCTCCTCACTGTCGCTGGGAGGAAGTTTTCTCCTCCGCTCGCCCCTTCCACCGTCATTTTCTCTCTACCCACCCTTGCCTCCTTTTCCGCGCAGCTCTCGATTCCCCCCTCTCTTTCGCACCCTCCATGTCATATTCCGCTCCAGGAGCTCCATCATAGCTCCTTGCTGTCGCTGGGAGGATGTTTTCTCCTCCGCTCGCCCCTTCCACCGTCATTTTCTCTCTACCCACCCTTGCCTCCTTTTCCGCGCAGCTCTCGATTCCCCCCTCTCTTTCGCACCCTCAATGTCATATTCCGCTCCAGGAGTTCCATCATAGCTCCTCACTGTCGCTGGGAGGAAGTTTTCTCCTCCGCTCGCCCCTTCCACCGTCATTTTCTCTCTACCCACCCTTGCCTCCTTTTCCGCGCAGCTCTCGATTCCCCCCTCTCTTTCGCACCCTCCATGTCATATTCCGCTCCAGGAGCTCCATCATAGCTCCTCGCTGTCGCTGGGAGGATGTTTTCTCCTCCGCTCGCCCCTTCCACCGTCATTTTCTCTCTACCCACCCTTGCCTCCTTTTCCGCGCAGCTCTCGATTCCCCCCTCTCTTTCGCACCCTCCATGTCATATTCCGCTCCAGGAGCTCCATCATAGCTCCTTGCTGTCGCTGGGAGGATGTTTTCTCCTCCGCTCGCCCCTTCCACCGTCATTTTCTCTCTACCCACCCTTGCCTCCTTTTCCGCGCAGCTCTCGATTCCCCCCTCTCTTTCGCACCCTCCATGTCATATTCCGCTCCAGGAGTTCCATCATAGCTCCTCACTGTCGCTGGGAGGAAGTTTTCTCCTCCGCTCGCCCCTTCCACCGTCATTTTCTCTCTACCCACCCTTGCCTCCTTTTCCGCGCAGCTCTCGATTCCCCCCTCTCTTTCGCACCCTCCATGTCATATTCCGCTCCAGGAGCTCCATCATAGCTCCTCGCTGTCGCTGGGAGGATGTTTTCTCCTCCGCTCGCCCCTTCCACCGTCATTTTCTCTCTACCCACCCTTGCCTCCTTTTCCGCGCAGCTCTCGATTCCCCCATCTCTTTCGCACCCTCCATGTCATATTCCGCTCCAGGAGCTCCATCATAGCTCCTTGCTGTCGCTGGGAGGATGTTTTCTCCTCCGCTCGCCCCTTCCACCGTCATTTTCTCTCTACCCACCCTTGCCTCCTTTTCCGCGCAGCTCTCGATTCCCCCCTCTCTTTCGCACCCTCCATGTCATATTCCGCTCCAGGAGTTCCATCATAGCTCCTCACTGTCGCTGGGAGGATGTTTTCTCCTCCGCTCGCCCCTTCCACCGTCATTTTCTCTCTACCCACCCTTGCCTCCTTTTCCGCGCAGCTCTCGATTCCCCCCTCTCTTTCGCACCCTCAATGTCATATTCCGCTCCAGGAGTTCCATCATAGCTCCTCACTGTCGCTGGGAGGATGTTTTCTCCTCCGCTCGCCCCTTCCACCGTCATTTTCTCTCTACCCACCCTTGCCTCCTTTTCCGCGCAGCTCTCGATTCCCCCCTCTCTTTCGCACCCTCCATGTCATATTCCGCTCCAGGAGTTCCATCATAGCTCCTCACTGTCGCTGGGAGGATGTTTTCTCCTCCGCTCGCCCCTTCCACCGTCATTTTCTCTCTACCCACCCTTGCCTCCTTTTCCGCGCAGCTCTCGATTCCCCCCTCTCTTTCGCACCCTCCATGTCATATTCCGCTCCAGGAGTTCCATCATAGCTCCTCACTGTCGCTGGGAGGAAGTTTTCTCCTCCACTCGCCCCTTCCACCGTCATTTTCTCTCTACCCACCCTTGCCTCCTTTTCCGCGCAGCTCTCGATTCCCCCCTCTCTTTCGCACCCTCCATGTCATATTCCGCTCCAGGAGCTCCATCATAGCTCCTCGCTGTCGCTGGGAGGATGTTTTCTCCTCCGCTCGCCCCTTCCACCGTCATTTTCTCTCCACCCACCCTTGCCTCCTTTTCCGCGCAGCTCTCGATTCCCCCCTCTCTTTCGCACCCTCCATGTCATATTCCGCTCCAGGAGTTCCATCATAGCTCCTCACTGTCGCTGGGAGGAAGTTTTCTCCTCCGCTCGCCCCTTCCACCGTCATTTTCTCTCTACCCACCCTTGCCTCCTTTTCCGCGCAGCTCTCGATTCCCCCCTCTCTTTCGCACCCTCCATGTCATATTCCGCTCCAGGAGCTCCATCATAGCTCCTTGCTGTCGCTGGGAGGATGTTTTCTCCTCCGCTCGCCCCTTCCACCGTCATTTTCTCTCTACCCACCCTTGCCTCCTTTTCCGCGCAGCTCTCGATTCCCCCCTCTCTTTCGCACCCTCCATGTCATATTCCGCTCCAGGAGCTCCATCATAGCTCCTTGCTGTCGCTGGGAGGATGTTTTCTCCTCCGCTCGCCCCTTCCACCGTCATTTTCTCTCTACCCACCCTTGCCTCCTTTTCCGCGCAGCTCTCGATTCCCCCCTCTCTTTCACACCCTCCATGTCATATTCCGCTCCAGGAGTTCCATCATAGCTCCTCACTGTCGCTGGGAGGATGTTTTCTCCTCCGCTCGCCCCTTCCACCGTCATTTTCTCTCTACCCACCCTTGCCTCCTTCTCCGCGCAGCTCTCGATTCCCCCCTCTCTTTCGCACCCTCCATGTCATATTCCGCTCCAGGAGCTCCATCATAGCTCCTTGCTGTCGCTGGGAGGATGTTTTCTCCTCCGCTCGCCCCTTCCACCGTCATTTTCTCTCTACCCACCCTTGCCTCCTTTTCCGCGCAGCTCTCGATTCCCCCCTCTCTTTCGCACCCTCCATGTCATATTCCGCTCCAGGAGTTCCATCATAGCTCCTCACTGTCGCTGGGAGGATGTTTTCTCCTCCGCTCGCCCCTTCCACCATCATTTTCTCTCTACCCACCCTTGCCTCCTTTTCCGCGCAGCTCTCGATTCCCCCCTCTCTTTCGCACCCTCCATGTCATATTTCGCTCCAGGAGTTCCATCATAGCTCCTCACTGTCGCTGGGAGGAAGTTTTCTCCTCCGCTCGCCCCTTCCACCGTCATTTTCTCTCTACCCACCCTTGCCTCCTTTTCCGCGCAGCTCTCGATTCCCCCCTCTCTTTCGCACCCTCCATGTCATATTCCGCTCCAGGAGTTCCATCATAGCTCCTCACTGTCGCTGGGAGGATGTTTTCTCCTCCGCTCGCCCCTTCCACCGTCATTTTCTCTCTACCCACCCTTGCCTCCTTCTCCGCGCAGCTCTCGATTCCCCCCTCTCTTTCGCACCCTCCATGTCATATTCCGCTCCAGGAGCTCCATCATAGCTCTTCGCTGTCGCTGGGAGGATGTTTTCTCCTCCGCTCGCCCCTTCCACCGTCATTTTCTCTCTACCCACCCTTTCCTCCTTTTCCGCGCAGCTCTCGATTCCCCCCTCTCTTTCGCACCCTCCATGTCATATTCCGCTCCAGGAGCTCCATCATAGCTCCTCGCTGTCGCTGGGAGGATGTTTTCTCCTCCGCTCGCCCCTTCCACCGTCATTTTCTCTCTACCCACCCTTGCCTCCTTTTCCGCGCAGCTCTCGATTCCCCCCTCTCTTTCGCACCCTCCATGTCATATTCCGCTCCAGGAGCTCCATCATCGCTCCTCGCTGTCGCTGGGAGGATGTTTTCTCCTCCGCTCGCCCCTTCCACCGTCATTTTCTCTCTACCCTCCCTTGCCTCCTTCTCCGCGCAGCTCTCAATTCCCCCCTCTCTTTCGCACCCTCCATGTCATATTCCGCTCCAGGAGCTCCATCATAGCTCCTCGCTGTCGCTGGGAGGATGTTTTCTCCTCCGCTCGCCCCTTCCACCGTCATTTTCTCTCTACCCACCCTTGCCTCCTTTTCCGCGTAGCTCTCGATTCCCCCCTCTCTTTCGCACCCTCCATGTCATATTCCGCTCCAGGAGTTCCATCATAGCTCCTCACTGTCGCTGGGAGGATGTTTTCTCCTCCGCTCGCCCCTTCCACCGTCATTTTCTCTCTACCCACCCTTGCCTCCTTTTCCGCGCAGCTCTCGATTCCCCCCTCTCTTTCGCACCCTCCATGTCATATTCCGCTCCAGGAGTTCCATCATAGCTCCTCACTGTCGCTGGGAGGAAGTTTTCTCCTTCGCTTGCCCCTTCCACCGTCATTTTCTCTCTACCCACCCTTGCCTCCTTTTCCGCGCAGCTCTCGATTCCCCCCTCTCTTTCGCACCCTCCATGTCATATTCCGCTCCAGGAGCTCCATCATAGCTCCTTGCTGTCGCTGGGAGGATGTTTTCTCCTCCGCTCGCCCCTTCCACCGTCATTTTCTCTCTACCCACCCTTGCCTCCTTTTCCGCGCAGCTCTCGATTCCCCCCTCTCTTTCGCACCCTCCATGTCATATTCCGCTCCAGGAGTTCCATCATAGCTCCTCACTGTCGCTGGGAGGATGTTTTCTCCTCCGCTCGCCCCTTCCACCGTCATTTTCTCTCTACCCACCCTTGCCTCCTTTTCCGCGCAGCTCTCGATTCCCCCCTCTCTTTCGCACCCTCCATGTCATATTCCGCTCCAGGAGCTCCATCATAGCTCATCGCTGTCGCTGGGAGGATGTTTTCTCCTCCGCTCGCCCCTTCCACCGTCATTTTCTCTCTACCCACCCTTGCCTCCTTTTCCGCGCAGCTCTCGATTCCCCCCTCTCTTTCGCACCCTCAATGTCATATTCCGCTCCAGGAGTTCCATCATAGCTCCTCACTGTCGCTGGGAGGATGTTTTCTCCTCCGCTCGCCCCTTCCACCGTCATTTTCTCTCTACCCACCCTTGCCTCCTTTTCCGCGCAGCTCTCGATTCCCCCCTCTCTTTCGCACCCTCCATGTCATATTCCGCTCCAGGAGCTCCATCATAGCTCCTCGCTGTCGCTGGGAGGATGTTTTCTCCTCCGCTCGCCCCTTCCACCGTCATTTTCTCTCTACCCACCCTTGCCTCCTTTTCCGCGCAGCTCTCGATTCCCCCCTCTCTTTCGCACCCTCCATGTCATATTCCGCTCCAGGAGCTCCATCATAGCTCCTTGCTGTCGCTGGGAGGATGTTTTCTCCTCCGCTCGCCCCTTCCACCGTCATTTTCTCTCTACCCACCCTTGCCTCCTTTTCCGCGCAGCTCTCGATTCCCCCCTCTCTTTTGCACCCTCCATGTCATATTCCGCTCCAGGAGTTCCATCATAGCTCCTCACTGTCGCTGGGAGGATGTTTTCTCCTCCGCTCGCCCCTTCCACCATCATTTTCTCTCTACCCACCCTTGCCTCCTTTTCCGCGCAGCTCTCGATTCCCCCCTCTCTTTCGCACCCTCCATGTCATATTTCGCTCCAGGAGTTCCATCATAGCTCCTCACTGTCGCTGGGAGGAAGTTTTCTCCTCCGCTCGCCCCTTCCACCGTCATTTTCTCTCTACCCACCCTTGCCTCCTTTTCCGCGCAGCTCTCGATTCCCCCCTCTCTTTCGCACCCTCCATGTCATATTCCGCTCCAGGAGTTCCATCATAGCTCCTCACTGTCGCTGGGAGGATGTTTTCTCCTCCGCTCGCCCCTTCCACCGTCATTTTCTCTCTACCCACCCTTGCCTCCTTCTCCGCGCAGCTCTCGATTCCCCCCTCTCTTTCGCACCCTCCATGTCATATTCCGCTCCAGGAGCTCCATCATAGCTCTTCGCTGTCGCTGGGAGGATGTTTTCTCCTCCGCTCGCCCCTTCCACCGTCATTTTCTCTCTACCCACCCTTTCCTCCTTTTCCGCGCAGCTCTCGATTCCCCCCTCTCTTTCGCACCCTCCATGTCATATTCCGCTCCAGGAGCTCCATCATAGCTCCTCGCTGTCGCTGGGAGGATGTTTTCTCCTCCGCTCGCCCCTTCCACCGTCATTTTCTCTCTACCCACCCTTGCCTCCTTTTCCGCGCAGCTCTCGATTCCCCCCTCTCTTTCGCACCCTCCATGTCATATTCCGCTCCAGGAGCTCCATCATAGCTCCTCGCTGTCGCTGGGAGGATGTTTTCTCCTCCGCTCGCCCCTTCCACCGTCATTTTCTCTCTACCCACCCTTGCCTCCTTCTCCGCGCAGCTCTCAATTCCCCCCTCTCTTTCGCACCCTCCATGTCATATTCCGCTCCAGGAGCTCCATCATAGCTCCTCGCTGTCGCTGGGAGGATGTTTTCTCCTCCGCTCGCCCCTTCCACCGTCATTTTCTCTCTACCCACCCTTGCCTCCTTTTCCGCGTAGCTCTCGATTCCCCCCTCTCTTTCGCACCCTCCATGTCATATTCCGCTCCAGGAGTTCCATCATAGCTCCTCACTGTCGCTGGGAGGATGTTTTCTCCTCCGCTCGCCCCTTCCACCGTCATTTTCTCTCTACCCACCCTTGCCTCCTTTTCCGCGCAGCTCTCGATTCCCCCCTCTCTTTCGCACCCTCCATGTCATATTCCGCTCCAGGAGTTCCATCATAGCTCCTCACTGTCGCTGGGAGGAAGTTTTCTCCTCCGCTTGCCCCTTCCACCGTCATTTTCTCTCTACCCACCCTTGCCTCCTTTTCCGCGCAGCTCTCGATTCCCCCCTCTCTTTCGCACCCTCCATGTCATATTCCGCTCCAGGAGCTCCATCATAGCTCCTTGCTGTCGCTGGGAGGATGTTTTCTCCTCCGCTCGCCCCTTCCACCGTCATTTTCTCTCTACCCACCCTTGCCTCCTTTTCCGCGCAGCTCTCGATTCCCCCCTCTCTTTCGCACCCTCCATGTCATATTCCGCTCCAGGAGTTCCATCATAGCTCCTCACTGTCGCTGGGAGGATGTTTTCTCCTCCGCTCGCCCCTTCCACCGTCATTTTCTCTCTACCCACCCTTGCCTCCTTTTCCGCGCAGCTCTCGATTCCCCCCTCTCTTTCGCACCCTCCATGTCATATTCCGCTCCAGGAGCTCCATCATAGCTCCTCGCTATCGCTGGGAGGATGTTTTCTCCTCCGCTCGCCCCTTCCACCGTCATTTTCTCTCTACCCACCCTTGCCTCCTTTTCCGCGCAGCTCTCGATTCCCCCCTCTCTTTCGCACCCTCAATGTCATATTCCGCTCCAGGAGTTCCATCATAGCTCCTCACTGTCGCTGGGAGGATGTTTTCTCCTCCGCTCGCCCCTTCCACCGTCATTTTCTCTCTACCCACCCTTGCCTCCTTTTCCGCGCAGCTCTCGATTCCCCCCTCTCTTTCGCACCCTCCATGTCATATTCCGCTCCAGGAGCTCCATCATAGCTCCTTGCTGTCGCTGGGAGGATGTTTTCTCCTCCGCTCGCCCCTTCCACCGTCATTTTCTCTCTACCCACCCTTGCCTCCTTTTCCGCGCAGCTCTCGATTCCCCCCTCTCTTTCGCACCCTCCATGTCATATTCCGCTCCAGGAGTTCCATCATAGCTCCTCACTGTCGCTGGGAGGATGTTTTCTCCTCCGCTCGCCCCTTCCACCGTCATTTTCTCTCTACCCACCCTTGCCTCCTTTTCCGCGCAGCTCTCGATTCCCCCCTCTCTTTCGCACCCTCCATGTCATATTCCGCTCCAGGAGCTCCATCATAGCTCCTCGCTGTCGCTGGGAGGATGTTTTCTCCTCCGCTCGCCCCTTCCACCGTCATTTTCTCTCTACCCACCCTTGCCTCCTTTTCCGCGCAGCTCTCGATTCCCCCCTCTCTTTCGCACCCTCAATGTCATATTCCGCTCCAGGAGTTCCATCATAGCTCCTCACTGTCGCTGGGAGGATGTTTTCTCCTCCGCATGCCCCTTCCACCGTCATTTTCTCTCTACCCACCCTTGCCTCCTTTTCCGCGCAGCTCTCGATTCCCCCCTCTCTTTCGCACCCTCCATGTCATATTCCGCTCCAGGAGCTCCATCATAGCTCCTCGCTGTCGCTGGGAGGATGTTTTCTCCTCCGCTCGCCCCTTCCACCGTCATTTTCTCTCTACCCACCCTTGCCTCCTTTTCCGCGCAGCTCTCGATTCCCCCCTCTCTTTCGCACCCTCAATGTCATATTCCGCTCCAGGAGTTCCATCATAGCTCCTCACTGTCGCTGGGAGGATGTTTTCTCCTCCGCTCGCCCCTTCCACCGTCATTTTCTCTCTACCCACCCTTGCCTCCTTTTCCGCGCAGCTCTCGATTCCCCCCTCTCTTTCGCACCCTCCATGTCATATTCCGCTCCAGGAGTTCCATCATAGCTCCTCACTGTCGCTGGGAGGAAGTTTTCTCCTCCGCTCGCCCCTTCCACCGTCATTTTCTCTCTACCCACCCTTGCCTCCTTTTCCGCGCAGCTCTCGATTCCCCCCTCTCTTTCGCACCCTCCATGTCATATTCCGCTCCAGGAGCTCCATCATAGCTCCTTGCTGTCGCTGGGAGGATGTTTTCTCCTCCGCTCGCCCCTTCCACCGTCATTTTCTCTCTACCCACCCTTGCCTCCTTTTCCGCGCAGCTCTCGATTCCCCCCTCTCTTTCGCACCCTCCATGTCATATTCCGCTCCAGGAGTTCCATCATAGCTCCTCACTGTCGCTGGGAGGAAATTTTCTCCTCAGCTCGCCCCTTCCACCGTCATTTTCTCTCTACCCACCCTTGCCTCCTTTTCCGCGCAGCTCTCGATTCCCCCCTCTCTTTCGCACCCTCCATGTCATATTCCGCTCCAGGAGCTCCATCATAGCTCCTCGCTGTCGCTGGGAGGATGTTTTCTCCTCCGCTCGCCCCTTCCACCGTCATTTTCTCTCTACCCACCCTTGCCTCCTTTTCCGCGCAGCTCTCGATTCCCCCCTCTCTTTCGCACCCTCCATGTCATATTCCGCTCCAGGAGTTCCATCATAGCTCCTCACTGTCGCTGGGAGGAAGTTTTCTCCTCCGCTTGCCCCTTCCACCGTCATTTTCTCTCTACCCACCCTTGCCTCCTTTTCCGCGCAGCTCTCGATTCCCCCCTCTCTTTCGCACCCTCCATGTCATATTCCGCTCCAGGAGCTCCATCATAGCTCCTTGCTGTCGCTGGGAGGATGTTTTCTCCTCCGCTCGTCCCTTCCACCGTCATTTTCTCTCTACCCACCCTTGCCTCCTTTTCCGCGCAGCTCTCGATTCCCCCCTCTCTTTCGCACCCTCCATGTCATATTCCGCTCCAGGAGTTCCATCATAGCTCCTCACTGTCGCTGGGAGGATGTTTTCTCCTCCGCTCGCCCCTTCCACCGTCATTTTCTCTCTACCCACCCTTGCCTCCTTTTCCGCGCAGCTCTCGATTCCCCCCTCTCTTTCGCACCCTCCATGTCATATTCCGCTCCAGGAGCTCCATCATAGCTCCTCGCTGTCGCTGGGAGGATGTTTTCTCCTCCGCTCGCCCCTTCCACCGTCATTTTCTCTCTACCCACCCTTGCCTCCTTTTCCGCGCAGCTCTCGATTCCCCCCTCTCTTTCGCACCCTCAATGTCATATTCCGCTCCAGGAGTTCCATCATAGCTCCTCACTGTCGCTGGGAGGATGTTTTCTCCTCCGCTCGCCCCTTCCACCGTCATTTTCTCTCTACCCACCCTTGCCTCCTTTTCCGCGCAGCTCTCGATTCCCCCCTCTCTTTCGCACCCTCCATGTCATATTCCGCTCCAGGAGCTCCATCATAGCTCCTTGCTGTCGCTGGGAGGATGTTTTCTCCTCCGCTCGCCCCTTCCACCGTCATTTTCTCTCTACCCACCCTTGCCTCCTTTTCCGCGCAGCTCTCGATTCCCCCCTCTCTTTCGCACCCTCCATGTCATATTCCGCTCCAGGAGTTCCATCATAGCTCCTCACTGTCGCTGGGAGGATGTTTTCTCCTCCGCTCGCCCCTTCCACCGTCATTTTCTCTCTACCCACCCTTGCCTCCTTTTCCGCGCAGCTCTCGATTCCCCCCTCTCTTTCGCACCCTCCATGTCATATTCCGCTCCAGGAGCTCCATCATAGCTCCTCGCTGTCGCTGGGAGGATGTTTTCTCCTCCGCTCGCCCCTTCCACCGTCATTTTCTCTCTACCCACCCTTGCCTCCTTTTCCGCGCAGCTCTCGATTCCCCCCTCTCTTTCGCACCCTCAATGTCATATTCCGCTCCAGGAGTTCCATCATAGCTCCTCACTGTCGCTGGGAGGATGTTTTCTCCTCCGCTCGCCCCTTCCACCGTCATTTTCTCTCTACCCACCCTTGCCTCCTTTTCCGCGCAGCTCTCGATTCCCCCCTCTCTTTCGCACCCTCCATGTCATATTCCGCTCCAGGAGCTCCATCATAGCTCCTCGCTGTCGCTGGGAGGATGTTTTCTCCTCCGCTCGCCCCTTCCACCGTCATTTTCTCTCTACCCACCCTTGCCTCCTTTTCCGCGCAGCTCTCGATTCCCCCCTCTCTTTCGCACCCTCAATGTCATATTCCGCTCCAGGAGTTCCATCATAGCTCCTCACTGTCACTGGGAGGATGTTTTCTCCTCCGCTCGCCCCTTCCACCGTCATTTTCTCTCTACCCACCCTTGCCTCCTTTTCCGCGCAGCTCTCGATTCCCCCCTCTCTTTCGCACCCTCCATGTCATATTCCGCTCCAGGAGTTCCATCATAGCTCCTCACTGTCGCTGGGAGGAAGTTTTCTCCTCCGCTCGCCCCTTCCACCGTCATTTTCTCTCTACCCACCCTTGCCTCCTTTTCCGCGCAGCTCTCGATTCCCCCCTCTCTTTCGCACCCTCCATGTCATATTCCGCTCCAGGAGCTCCATCATAGCTCCTCGCTGTTGCTGGGAGGATGTTTTCTCCTCCGCTCGCCCTTCCACCGTCATTTTCTCTCTACCCACCCTTGCCTCCTTCTCCGCACAGCTCTCGATTCCCCCCTCTCTTTCGCACCCTCCATGTCATATTCCGCTCCAGGAGCTCCATCATAGCTCCTCGCTGTCGCTGGGAGGATGTTTTCTCCTCTGCTCGCCCCTTCCACCGTCATTTTCTCTCTACCCACCCTTTCCTCCTTTTCCGCGCAGCTCTCGATTCCCCCCTCTCTTGCGCACCCTCCATGTCATATTCCGCTCCAGGAGCTCCATCATAGCTCCTCGCTGTCGCTGGGAGGATGTTTTCTCCTCCGCTCGCCCCTTCCACCGTCATTTTCTCTCTACCCACCCTTTCCTCCTTTTCCGCGCAGCTCTCGATTCCCCCCTCTCTTTCGCACCCTCCATGTCATATTCCGCTCCAGGAGCTCCATCATAGCTCCTCGCTGTCGCTGGGAGGATGTTTTCTCCTCCGCTCGCCCCTTCCACCGTCATTTTCTCTCTACCCACCCTTGCCTCCTTTTCCGCGCAGCTCTCGATTCCCCCCTCTCTTTCGCACCCTCCATGTCATATTCCGCTCCAGGAGCTCCATCATAGCTCCTCGCTGTCGCTGGGAGGATGTTTTCTCCTCCGCTCGCCCCTTCCACCGTCATTTTCTCTCTACCCACCCTTGCCTCCTTCTCCGCGCAGCTCTCAATTCCCCCCTCTCTTTCGCACCCTCCATGTCATATTCCGCTCCAGGAGCTCCATCATAGCTCCTCGCTGTCGCTGGGAGGATGTTTTCTCCTCCGCTCGCCCCTTCCACCGTCATTTTCTCTCTACCCACCCTTTCCTCCTTCTCCGCGCAGCTCTCGATTCCCCCCTCTCTTTCGAACCCTCCATGTCATATTCCGCTCCAGGAGCTCCATCATAGCTCCTCGCTGTCGCTGGGAGGATGTTTTCTCCTCTGCTCGCCCCTTCCACCGTCATTTTCTCTCTACCCACCCTTTCCTCCTTTTCCGCGCAGCTCTCGATTCCCCCCTCTCTTTCGCACCCTCCATGTCATATTCCGCTCCAGGAGCTCCATCATAGCTCCTCGCTGTCGCTGGGAGGATGTTTTCTCCTCCGCTCGCCCCTTCCACCGTCATTTTCTTTCTACCCACCCTTGCCTCCTTTTCCACGCAGCTCTCGATTCCCCCCTCTCTTTCGCACCCTCCATGTCATATTCCGCTCCAGGAGCTCCATCATAGCTCCTCGCTGTCGCTGGGAGGATGTTTTCTCCTCTGCTCGCCCCTTCCACCGTCATTTTCTCTCTACCCACCCTTTCCTCCTTTTCCGCGCAGCTCTCGATTCCCCCCTCTCTTTCGCACCCTCCATGTCATATTCCGCTCCAGGAGTTCCATCATAGCTCCTCACTGTCGCTGGGAGGAAGTTTTCTCCTCCGCTCGCCCCTTCCACCGTCATTTTCTCTCTACCCACCCTTGCCTCCTTTTCCGCGCAGCTCTCGATTCCCCCCTCTCTTTCGCACCCTCCATGTCATATTCCGCTCCAGGAGCTCCATCATAGCTCCTCGCTGTCGCTGGGAGGACGTTTTCTCCTCCGCTCGCCCCTTCCACCGTCATTTTCTCTCTACCCACCCTTGCCTCCTTTTCCGCGCAGCTCTCTATTCCCCCCTCTCTTTCGCACCCTCCATGTCATATTCCGCTCCAGGAGTTCCATCATAGCTCCTCACTGTCGCTGGGAGGATGTTTTCTCCTCCGCTCGCCCCTTCCACCGTCATTTTCTCTCTACCCACCCTTGCCTCCTTTTCCGCGCAGCTCTCGATTCCCCCCTCTCTTTCGCACCCTCCATGTCATATTCCGCTCCAGGAGTTCCATCATAGCTCCTCACTGTCGCTGGGAGGAAGTTTTCTCCTCCGCTTGCCCCTTCCACCGTCATTTTCTCTCTACCCACCCTTGCCTCCTTTTCCGCGCAGCTCTCGATTCCCCCCTCTCTTTCGCACCCTCCATGTCATATTCCGCTCCAGGAGCTCCATCATAGCTCCTTGCTGTCGCTGGGAGGATGTTTTCTCCTCCGCTCGCCCCTTCCACCGTCATTTTCTCTCTACCCACCCTTGCCTCCTTTTCCGCGCAGCTCTCGATTCCCCCCTCTCTTTCGCACCCTCCATGTCATATTCCGCTCCAGGAGTTCCATCATAGCTCCTCACTGTCGCTGGGAGGATGTTTTCTCCTCCGCTCGCCCCTTCCACCGTCATTTTCTCTCTACCCACCCTTGCCTCCTTTTCCGCGCAGCTCTCGATTCCCCCCTCTCTTTCGCACCCTCCATGTCATATTCCGCTCCAGGAGCTCCATCATAGCTCCTCGCTGTCGCTGGGAGGATGTTTTCTCCTCCGCTCGCCCCTTCCACCGTCATTTTCTCTCTACCCACCCTTGCCTCCTTTTCCGCGCAGCTCTCGATTCCCCCCTCTCTTTCGCACCCTCCATGTCATATTCCGCTCCAGGAGTTCCATCATAGCTCCTCACTGTCGCTGGGAGGAAGTTTTCTCCTCCGCTTGCCCCTTCCACCGTCATTTTCTCTCTACCCACCCTTGCCTCCTTTTCCGCGCAGCTCTCGATTCCCCCCTCTCTTTCGCACCCTCCATGTCATATTCCGCTCCAGGAGCTCCATCATAGCTCCTCGCTGTCGCTGGGAGGATGTTTTCTCCTCCGCTCGTCCCTTCCACCGTCATTTTCTCTCTACCCACCCTTGCCTCCTTTTCCGCGCAGCTCTCGATTCCCCCCTCTCTTTCGCACCCTCCATGTCATATTCCGCTCCAGGAGTTCCATCATAGCTCCTCACTGTCGCTGGGAGGATGTTTTCTCCTCCGCTCGCCCCTTCCACCGTCATTTTCTCTCTACCCACCCTTGCCTCCTTTTCCGCGCAGCTCTCGATTCCCCCCTCTCTTTCGCACCCTCCATGTCATATTCCGCTCCAGGAGCTCCATCATAGCTCCTCGCTGTCGCTGGGAGGATGTTTTCTCCTCCGCTCGCCCCTTCCACCGTCATTTTCTCTCTACCCACCCTTGCCTCCTTTTCCGCGCAGCTCTCGATTCCCCCCTCTCTTTCGCACCCTCAATGTCATATTCCGCTCCAGGAGTTCCATCATAGCTCCTCACTGTCGCTGGGAGGATGTTTTCTCCTCCGCTCGCCCCTTCCACCGTCATTTTCTCTCTACCCACCCTTGCCTCCTTTTCCGCGCAGCTCTCGATTCCCCCCTCTCTTTCGCACCCTCCATGTCATATTCCGCTCCAGGAGCTCCATCATAGCTCCTTGCTGTCGCTGGGAGGATGTTTTCTCCTCCGCTCGCCCCTTCCACCGTCATTTTCTCTCTACCCACCCTTGCCTCCTTTTCCGCGCAGCTCTCGATTCCCCCCTCTCTTTCGCACCCTCCATGTCATATTCCGCTCCAGGAGTTCCATCATAGCTCCTCACTGTCGCTGGGAGGATGTTTTCTCCTCCGCTCGCCCCTTCCACCGTCATTTTCTCTCTACCCACCCTTGCCTCCTTTTCCGCGCAGCTCTCGATTCCCCCCTCTCTTTCGCACCCTCCATGTCATATTCCGCTCCAGGAGTTCCATCATAGCTCCTCACTGTCGCTGGGAGGATGTTTTCTCCTCCGCTCGCCCCTTCCACCGTCATTTTCTCTCTACCCACCCTTGCCTCCTTTTCCGCGCAGCTCTCGATTCCCCCCTCTCTTTCGCACCCTCAATGTCATATTCCGCTCCAGGAGTTCCATCATAGCTCCTCACTGTCACTGGGAGGATGTTTTCTCCTCCGCTCGCCCCTTCCACCGTCATTTTCTCTCTACCCACCCTTGCCTCCTTTTCCGCGCAGCTCTCGATTCCCCCCTCTCTTTCGCACCCTCCATGTCATATTCCGCTCCAGGAGTTCCATCATAGCTCCTCACTGTCGCTGGGAGGAAGTTTTCTCCTCCGCTCGCCCCTTCCACCGTCATTTTCTCTCTACCCACCCTTGCCTCCTTTTCCGCGCAGCTCTCGATTCCCCCCTCTCTTTCGCACCCTCCATGTCATATTCCGCTCCAGGAGCTCCATCATAGCTCCTCGCTGTTGCTGGGAGGATGTTTTCTCCTCCGCTCGCCCTTCCACCGTCATTTTCTCTCTACCCACCCTTGCCTCCTTCTCCGCACAGCTCTCGATTCCCCCCTCTCTTTCGCACCCTCCATGTCATATTCCGCTCCAGGAGCTCCATCATAGCTCCTCGCTGTCGCTGGGAGGATGTTTTCTCCTCCGCTCGCCCCTTCCACCGTCATTTTCTCTCTACCCACCCTTGCCTCCTTTTCCGCGCAGCTCTCGATTCCCCCCTCTCTTTCGCACCCTCCATGTCATATTCCGCTCCAGGAGTTCCATCATAGCTCCTCACTGTCGCTGGGAGGAAGTTTTCTCCTCCGCTCGCCCCTTCCACCGTCATTTTCTCTCTACCCACCCTTGCCTCCTTTTCCGCGCAGCTCTCGATTCCCCCCTCTCTTTCGCACCCTCCATGTCATATTCCGCTCCAGGAGCTCCATCATAGCTCCTCGCTGTCGCTGGGAGGATGTTTTCTCCTCCGCTCGCCCCTTCCACCGTCATTTTCTCTCTACCCACCCTTGCCTCCTTTTCCGCGCAGCTCTCGATTCCCCCCTCTCTTTCGCACCCTCAATGTCATATTCCGCTCCAGGAGTTCCATCATAGCTCCTCACTGTCGCTGGGAGGATGTTTTCTCCTCCGCTCGCCCCTTCCACCGTCATTTTCTCTCTACCCACCCTTGCCTCCTTTTCCGCGCAGCTCTCGATTCCCCCCTCTCTTTCGCACCCTCCATGTCATATTCCGCTCCAGGAGTTCCATCATAGCTCCTCACTGTCGCTGGGAGGAAGTTTTCTCCTCCGCTCGCCCCTTCCACCGTCATTTTCTCTCTACCCACCCTTGCCTCCTTTTCCGCGCAGCTCTCGATTCCCCCCTCTCTTTCGCACCCTCCATGTCATATTCCGCTCCAGGAGCTCCATCATAGCTCCTTGCTGTCGCTGGGAGGATGTTTTCTCCTCCGCTCGCCCCTTCCACCGTCATTTTCTCTCTACCCACCCTTGCCTCCTTTTCCGCGCAGCTCTCGATTCCCCCCTCTCTTTCGCACCCTCCATGTCATATTCCGCTCCAGGAGTTCCATCATAGCTCCTCACTGTCGCTGGGAGGATGTTTTCTCCTCCGCTCGCCCCTTCCACCATCATTTTCTCTCTACCCACCCTTGCCTCCTTTTCCGCGCAGCTCTCGATTCCCCCCTCTCTTTCGCACCCTCCATGTCATATTCCGCTCCAGGAGTTCCATCATAGCTCCTCACTGTCGCTGGGAGGATATTTTCTCCTCCGCTCGCCCCTTCCACCGTCATTTTCTCTCTACCCACCCTTGCCTCCTTTTCCGCGCAGCTCTCGATTCCCCCCTCTCTTTCGCACCCTCCATGTCATATTCCGCTCCAGGAGCTTCATCATAGCTCCTTGCTGTCGCTGGGAGGATGTTTTCTCCTCCGCTCGCCCCTTCCACCGTCATTTTCTCTCTACCCACCCTTGCCTCCTTTTCCGCGCAGCTCTCGATTCCCCCCTCTCTTTCGCACCCTCCATGTCATATTCCGCTCCAGGAGTTCCATCATAGCTCCTCACTGTCGCTGGGAGGATGTTTTCTCCTCCGCTCGCCCCTTCCACCGTCATTTTCTCTCTACCCACCCTTGCCTCCTTCTCCGCGCAGCTCTCGATTCCCCCCTCTCTTTCGCACCCTCCATGTCATATTCCGCTCCAGGAGTTCCATCATAGCTCCTCACTGTCGCTGGGAGGAAGTTTTCTCCTCCGCTCGCCCCTTCCACCGTCATTTTCTCTCTACCCACCCTTGCCTCCTTCTCCGCGCAGCTCTCGATTCCCCCCTCTCTTTCGCACCCTCCATGTCATATTCCGCTCCAGGAGCTCCATCATAGCTCTTCGCTGTCGCTGGGAGGATGTTTTCTCCTCCGCTCGCCCCTTCCACCGTCATTTTCTTTCTACCCACCCTTGCCTCCTTTTCCACGCAGCTCTCGATTCCCCCCTCTCTTTCGCACCCTCCATGTCATATTCCGCTCCAGGAGCTCCATCATAGCTCCTCGCTGTTGCTGGGAGGATGTTTTCTCCTCCGCTCGCCCCTTCCACCGTCATTTTCTCTCTACCCACCCTTGCCTCCTTCTCCGCACAGCTCTCGATTCCCCCCTCTCTTTCGCACCCTCCATGTCATATTCCGCTCCAGGAGCTCCATCATAGCTCCTCGCTGTCGCTGGGAGGATGTTTTCTCCTCTGCTCGCCCCTTCCACCGTCATTTTCTCTCTACCCACCCTTTCCTCCTTTTCCGCGCAGCTCTCGATTCCCCCCTCTCTTGCGCACCCTCCATGTCATATTCCGCTCCAGGAGCTCCATCATAGCTCCTCGCTGTCGCTGGGAGGATGTTTTCTCCTCCGCTCGCCCCTTCCACCGTCATTTTCTCTCTACCCACCCTTGCCTCCTTTTCCGCGCAGCTCTCGATTCCCCCCTCTCTTTCGCACCCTCCATGTCATATTCCGCTCCAGGAGCTCCATCATAGCTCCTCGCTGTCGCTGGGAGGATGTTTTCTCCTCCGCTCGCCCCTTCCACCGTCATTTTCTCTCTACCCACCCTTGCCTCCTTCTCCGCGCAGCTCTCAATTCCCCCCTCTCTTTCGCACCCTCCATGTCATATTCCGCTCCAGGAGCTCCATCATAGCTCCTCGCTGTCGCTGGGAGGATGTTTTCTCCTCCGCTCGCCCCTTCCACCGTCATTTTCTCTCTACCCACCCTTGCCTCCTTCTCCGCGCAGCTCTCGATTCCCCCCTCTCTTTCAAACCCTCCATGTCATATTCCGCTCCAGGAGCTCCATCATAGCTCCTCGCTGTCGCTGGGAGGATGTTTTCTCCTCTGCTCGCCCCTTCCACCGTCATTTTCTCTCTACCCACCCTTTCCTCCTTTTCCGCGCAGCTCTCGATTCCCCCCTCTCTTTCGCACCCTCCATGTCATATTCCGCTCCAGGAGCTCCATCATAGCTCCTCGCTGTCGCTGGGAGGATGTTTTCTCCTCCGCTCGCCCCTTCCACCGTCATTTTCTTTCTACCCACCCTTGCCTCCTTTTCCACGCAGCTCTCGATTCCTCCCTCTCTTTCGCACCCTCCATGTCATATTCCGCTCCAGGAGCTCCATCATAGCTCCTCGCTGTCGCTGGGAGGATGTTTTCTCCTCTGCTCGCCCCTTCCACCGTCATTTTCTCTCTACCCACCCTTTCCTCCTTTTCCGCGCAGCTCTCGATTCCCCCCTCTCTTTCGCACCCTCCATGTCATATTCCGCTCAAGGAGTTCCATCATAGCTCCTCACTGTCGCTGGGAGGAAGTTTTCTCCTCCGCTCGCCCCTTCCACCGTCATTTTCTCTCTACCCACCCTTGCCTCCTTTTCCGCGCAGCTCTCGATTCCCCCCTCTCTTTCGCACCCTCCATGTCATATTCCGCTCCAGGAGCTCCATCATAGCTCCTCGCTGTCGCTGGGAGGATGTTTTCTCCTCCGCTCGCCCCTTCCACCGTCATTTTCTCTCTACCCACCCTTGCCTCCTTTTCCGCGCAGCTCTCGATTCCCCCCTCTCTTTCGCACCCTCCATGTCATATTCCGCTCCAGGAGTTCCATCATAGCTCCTCACTGTCGCTGGGAGGAAGTTTTCTCCTCCGCTCGCCCCTTCCACCGTCATTTTCTCTCTACCCACCCTTGCCTCCTTTTCCGCGCAGCTCTCGATTCCCCCCTCTCTTTCGCACCCTCCATGTCATATTCCGCTCCAGGAGCTCCATCATAGCTCCTCGCTGTCGCTGGGAGGATGTTTTCTCCTCCGCTCGCCCCTTCCACCGTCATTTTCTCTCTACCCACCCTTGCCTCCTTTTCCGCGCAGCTCTCGATTCCCCCCTCTCTTTCGCACCCTCAATGTCATATTCCGCTCCAGGAGTTCCATCATAGCTCCTCACTGTCGCTGGGAGGATGTTTTCTCCTCCGCTCGCCCCTTCCACCGTCATTTTCTCTCTACCCACCCTTGCCTCCTTTTCCGCGCAGCTCTCGATTCCCCCCTCTCTTTCGCACCCTCCATGTCATATTCCGCTCCAGGAGTTCCATCATAGCTCCTCACTGTCGCTGGGAGGAAGTTTTCTCCTCCGCTCGCCCCTTCCACCGTCATTTTCTCTCTACCCACCCTTGCCTCCTTTTCCGCGCAGCTCTCGATTCCCCCCTCTCTTTCGCACCCTCCATGTCATATTCCGCTCCAGGAGCTCCATCATAGCTCCTTGCTGTCGCTGGGAGGATGTTTTCTCCTCCGCTCGCCCCTTCCACCGTCATTTTCTCTCTACCCACCCTTGCCTCCTTTTCCGCGCAGCTCTCGATTCCCCCCTCTCTTTCGCACCCTCCATGTCATATTCCGCTCCAGGAGTTCCATCATAGCTCCTCACTGTCGCTGGGAGGATGTTTTCTCCTCCGCTCGCCCCTTCCACCATCATTTTCTCTCTACCCACCCTTGCCTCCTTTTCCGCGCAGCTCTCGATTCCCCCCTCTCTTTCGCACCCTCCATGTCATATTCCGCTCCAGGAGTTCCATCATAGCTCCTCACTGTCGCTGGGAGGATATTTTCTCCTCCGCTCGCCCCTTCCACCGTCATTTTCTCTCTACCCACCCTTGCCTCCTTTTCCGCGCAGCTCTCGATTCCCCCCTCTCTTTCGCACCCTCCATGTCATATTCCGCTCCAGGAGCTTCATCATAGCTCCTTGCTGTCGCTGGGAGGATGTTTTCTCCTCCGCTCGCCCCTTCCACCGTCATTTTCTCTCTACCCACCCTTGCCTCCTTTTCCGCGCAGCTCTCGATTCCCCCCTCTCTTTCGCACCCTCCATGTCATATTCCGCTCCAGGAGTTCCATCATAGCTCCTCACTGTCGCTGGGAGGATGTTTTCTCCTCCGCTCGCCCCTTCCACCGTCATTTTCTCTCTACCCACCCTTGCCTCCTTCTCCGCGCAGCTCTCGATTCCCCCCTCTCTTTCGCACCCTCCATGTCATATTCCGCTCCAGGAGCTCCATCATAGCTCCTCGCTGTCGCTGGGAGGATGTTTTCTCCTCCGCTCGCCCCTTCCACCGTCATTTTCTCTCTACCCACCCTTGCCTCCTTTTCCGCGCAGCTCTCGATTCCCCCCTCTCTTTCGCACCCTCCATGTCATATTCCGCTCCAGGAGCTCCATCATAGCTCCTTGCTGTCGCTGGGAGGATGTTTTCTCCTCCGCTCGCCCCTTCCACCGTCATTTTCTCTCTACCCACCCTTGCCTCCTTTTCCGCGCAACTCTCGATTCCCCCCTCTCTTTCGCACCCTCCATGTCATATTCCGCTCCAGGAGTTCCATCATAGCTCCTCACTGTCGCTGGGAGGATGTTTTCTCCTCCGCTCGCCCCTTCCACCATCATTTTCTCTCTACCCACCCTTGCCTCCTTTTCCGCGCAGCTCTCGATTCCCCCCTCTCTTTCGCACCCTCCATGTCATATTCCGCTCCAGGAGTTCCATCATAGCTCCTCACTGTCGCTGGGAGGAAGTTTTCTCCTCCGCTCGCCCCTTCCACCGTCATTTTCTCTCTACCCACCCTTGCCTCCTTCTCCGCGCAGCTCTCGATTCCCCCCTCTCTTTCGCACCCTCCATGTCATATTCCGCTCCAGGAGCTCCATCATAGCTAATCGCTGTCGCTGGGAGGATGTTTTCTCCTCCGCTCGCCCCTTCCACCGTCATTTTCTCTCTACCCACCCTTGCCTCCTTTTCCGCGCAGCTCTCGATTCCCCCCTCTCTTTCGCACCCTCCATGTCATATTCCGCTCCAGGAGTTCCATCATAGCTCCTCACTGTCGCTGGGAGGATGTTTTCTCCTCCGCTCGCCCCTTCCACCGTCATTTTCTCTCTACCCACCCTTGCCTCCTTTTCCGCGCAGCTCTCGATTCCCCCCTCTCTTTCGCACCCTCCATGTCATATTCCGCTCCAGGAGTTCCATCATAGCTCCTCACTGTCGCTGGGAGGATGTTTTCTCCTCCGCTCGCCCCTTCCACCGTCATTTTCTCTCTACCCACCCTTGCCTCCTTTTCCGCGCAGCTCTCGATTCCCCCCTCTCTTTCGCACCCTCCATGTCATATTCCGCTCCAGGAGCTCCATCATAGCTCCTTGCTGTCGCTGGGAGGATGTTTTCTCCTCCGCTCGCCCCTTCCACCGTCATTTTCTCTCTACCCACCCTTGCCTCCTTTTCCGCGCAGCTCTCGATTCCCCCCTCTCTTTCGCACCCTCCATGTCATATTCCGCTCCAGGAGCTCCATCATAGCTCCTTGCTGTCGCTGGGAGGATGTTTTCTCCTCCGCTCGCCCCTTCCACCGTCATTTTCTCTCTACCCACCCTTGCCTCCTTCTCCGCGCAGCTCTCGATTCCCTCCTTTCTCTCGCACCCTCCATATTACATCCAGCTCCAGGAGCTTCATCATAGCTCCTCGCTGTCGCTGGGAGGATGTTTTCTCCTCCGCTCGCCCCTTCCACCGTCATTTTCTCTCTACCCACCCTTGCCTCCTTCTCTGCGCAGCTCTCGATTCCCCCCTCTCTTTCGCACCCTCCATGTCATATTCCGCTCCAGGAGCTCCATCATAGCTCCTCGCTGTCGCTGGGAGGATGTTTTCTCCTCCGCTCGCCCCTTCCACCGTCATTTTCTCTCTACCCACCCTTGCCTCCTTCTCCGCGCAGCTCTCGATTCCCTCCTCTCTCTCGCACCCTCCATATTACATCCAGCTCCAGGAGCTCCATCATAGCTCCTCGCTGTCGCTGGGAGGATGTTTTCTCCTCTGCTCGCCGCTTCCGCCGTCATTTTCTCTCCACCCACCCTTGCCTCCTTCTCCGCGCCGCTCTCGATTCCCCCCTCTCTTTCGCACCCTCCATGTCATATTCCGCTCCAGGAGCTCCATCATAGCTCCTCGCTGTCGCTGGGAGGATGTTTTCTCCTCCGCTCGCCCCTTCCACCGTCATTTTCTCTCTACCCACCCTTGCCTCCTTTTCCGCGCAGCTCTCGATTCCCCCCTCTCTTTCACACCCTCCATGTCATATTCCGCTCCAGGAGCTCCATCATAGCTCCTTGCTGTCGCTGGGAGGATGTTTTCTCCTCCGCTCGCCCCTTCCACCGTCATTTTCTCTCTACCCACCCTTGCCTCCTTTTCCGCGCAGCTCTCGATTCCCCCCTCTCTTTCGCACCCTCCATGTCATATTCCGCTCCAGGAGTTCCATCATAGCTCCTCACTGTCGCTGGGAGGATGTTTTCTCCTCCGCTCGCCCCTTCCACCATCATTTTCTCTCTACCCACCCTTGCCTCCTTTTCCGCGCAGCTCTCGATTCCCCCCTCTCTTTCGCACCCTCCATGTCATATTCCGCTCCAGGAGTTCCATCATAGCTCCTCACTGTCGCTGGGAGGATATTTTCTCCTCCGCTCGCCCCTTCCACCGTCATTTTCTCTCTACCCACCCTTGCCTCCTTTTCCGCGCAGCTCTCGATTCCCCCCTCTCTTTCGCACCCTCCATGTCATATTCCGCTCCAGGAGCTTCATCATAGCTCCTTGCTGTCGCTGGGAGGATGTTTTCTCCTCCGCTCGCCCCTTCCACCGTCATTTTCTCTCTACCCACCCTTGCCTCCTTTTCCGCGCAGCTCTCGATTCCCCCCTCTCTTTCGCACCCTCCATGTCATATTCCGCTCCAGGAGTTCCATCATAGCTCCTCACTGTCGCTGGGAGGATGTTTTCTCCTCCGCTCGCCCCTTCCACCGTCATTTTCTCTCTACCCACCCTTGCCTCCTTCTCCGCGCAGCTCTCGATTCCCCCCTCTCTTTCGCACCCTCCATGTCATATTCCGCTCCAGGAGCTCCATCATAGCTCCTCGCTGTCGCTGGGAGGATGTTTTCTCCTCCGCTCGCCCCTTCCACCGTCATTTTCTCTCTACCCACCCTTGCCTCCTTTTCCGCGCAGCTCTCGATTCCCCCCTCTCTTTCGCACCCTCCATGTCATATTCCGCTCCAGGAGCTCCATCATAGCTCCTTGCTGTCGCTGGGAGGATGTTTTCTCCTCCGCTCGCCCCTTCCACCGTCATTTTCTCTCTACCCACCCTTGCCTCCTTTTCCGCGCAACTCTCGATTCCCCCCTCTCTTTCGCACCCTCCATGTCATATTCCGCTCCAGGAGTTCCATCATAGCTCCTCACTGTCGCTGGGAGGATGTTTTCTCCTCCGCTCGCCCCTTCCACCATCATTTTCTCTCTACCCACCCTTGCCTCCTTTTCCGCGCAGCTCTCGATTCCCCCCTCTCTTTCGCACCCTCCATGTCATATTCCGCTCCAGGAGTTCCATCATAGCTCCTCACTGTCGCTGGGAGGAAGTTTTCTCCTCCGCTCGCCCCTTCCACCGTCATTTTCTCTCTACCCACCCTTGCCTCCTTCTCCGCGCAGCTCTCGATTCCCCCCTCTCTTTCGCACCCTCCATGTCATATTCCGCTCCAGGAGCTCCATCATAGCTAATCGCTGTCGCTGGGAGGATGTTTTCTCCTCCGCTCGCCCCTTCCACCGTCATTTTCTCTCTACCCACCCTTGCCTCCTTTTCCGCGCAGCTCTCGATTCCCCCCTCTCTTTCGCACCCTCCATGTCATATTCCGCTCCAGGAGTTCCATCATAGCTCCTCACTGTCGCTGGGAGGATGTTTTCTCCTCCGCTCGCCCCTTCCACCGTCATTTTCTCTCTACCCACCCTTGCCTCCTTTTCCGCGCAGCTCTCGATTCCCCCCTCTCTTTCGCACCCTCCATGTCATATTCCGCTCCAGGAGTTCCATCATAGCTCCTCACTGTCGCTGGGAGGATGTTTTCTCCTCCGCTCGCCCCTTCCACCGTCATTTTCTCTCTACCCACCCTTGCCTCCTTCTCCGCGCAGCTCTCGATTCCCTCCTCTCTCTCGCACCCTCCATATTACATCCAGCTCCAGGAGCTTCATCATAGCTCCTCGCTGTCGCTGGGAGGATGTTTTCTCCTCCGCTCGCCCCTTCCACCGTCATTTTCTCTCTACCCACCCTTGCCTCCTTCTCTGCGCAGCTCTCGATTCCCCCCTCTCTTTCGCACCCTCCATGTCATATTCCGCTCCAGGAGCTCCATCATAGCTCCTCGCTGTCGCTGGGAGGATGTTTTCTCCTCCGCTCGCCCCTTCCACCGTCATTTTCTCTCTACCCACCCTTGCCTCCTTCTCCGCGCAGCTCTCGATTCCCTCCTCTCTCTCGCACCCTCCATATTACATCCAGCTCCAGGAGCTCCATCATAGCTCCTCGCTGTCGCTGGGAGGATGTTTTCTCCTCTGCTCGCCCCTTCCGCCGTCATTTTCTCTCCACCCACCCTTGCCTCCTTCTCCGCGCCGCTCTCGATTCCCCCCTCTCTTTCGCACCCTCCATGTCATATTCCGCTCCAGGAGCTCCATCATAGCTCCTCGCTGTCGCTGGGAGGATGTTTTCTCCTCCGCTCGCCCCTTCCACCGTCATTTTCTCTCTACCCACCCTTGCCTCCTTCTCCGGGCAGCTCTCGATTCCCCCCTCTCTTTCGCACCCTCCATGTCATATTCCGCTCCAGGAGCTCCATCATAGCTCCTTGCTGTCGCTGGGAGGATGTTTTCTCCTCCGCTCGCCCCTTCCACCGTCATTTTCTCTCTACCCACCCTTGCCTCCTTTTCCGCGCAGCTCTCGATTCCCCCCTCTCTTTCGCACCCTCCATGTCATATTCCGCTCCAGGAGTTCCATCATAGCTCCTCACTGTCGCTGGGAGGATGTTTTCTCCTCCGCTCGCCCCTTCCACCATCATTTTCTCTCTACCCACCCTTGCCTCCTTTTCCGCGCAGCTCTCGATTCCCCCCTCTCTTTCGCACCCTCCATGTCATATTCCGCTCCAGGAGTTCCATCATAGCTCCTCACTGTCGCTGGGAGGATATTTTCTCCTCCGCTCGCCCCTTCCACCGTCATTTTCTCTCTACCCACCCTTGCCTCCTTTTCCGCGCAGCTCTCGATTCCCCCCTCTCTTTCGCACCCTCCATGTCATATTCCGCTCCAGGAGCTTCATCATAGCTCCTTGCTGTCGCTGGGAGGATGTTTTCTCCTCCGCTCGCCCCTTCCACCATCATTTTCTCTCTACCCACCCTTGCCTCCTTTTCCGCGCAGCTCTCGATTCCCCCCTCTCTTTCGCACCCTCCATGTCATATTCCGCTCCAGGAGTTCCATCATAGCTCCTCACTGTCGCTGGGAGGATGTTTTCTCCTCCGCTCGCCCCTTCCACCGTCATTTTCTCTCTACCCACCCTTGCCTCCTTCTCCGCGCAGCTCTCGATTCCCCCCTCTCTTTCGCACCCTCCATGTCATATTCCGCTCCAGGAGCTCCATCATAGCTCCTCGCTGTCGCTGGGAGGATGTTTTCTCCTCCGCTCGCCCCTTCCACCGTCATTTTCTCTCTACCCACCCTTGCCTCCTTTTCCGCGCAGCTCTCGATTCCCCCCTCTCTTTCGCACCCTCCATGTCATATTCCGCTCCAGGAGCTCCATCATAGCTCCTTGCTGTCGCTGGGAGGATGTTTTCTCCTCCGCTCGCCCCTTCCACCGTCATTTTCTCTCTACCCACCCTTGCCTCCTTTTCCGCGCAACTCTCGATTCCCCCCTCTCTTTCGCACCCTCCATGTCATATTCCGCTCCAGGAGTTCCATCATAGCTCCTCACTGTCGCTGGGAGGATGTTTTCTCCTCCGCTCGCCCCTTCCACCATCATTTTCTCTCTACCCACCCTTGCCTCCTTTTCCGCGCAGCTCTCGATTCCCCCCTCTCTTTCGCACCCTCCATGTCATATTCCGCTCCAGGAGTTCCATCATAGCTCCTCACTGTCGCTGGGAGGAAGTTTTCTCCTCCGCTCGCCCCTTCCACCGTCATTTTCTCTCTACCCACCCTTGCCTCCTTCTCCGCGCAGCTCTCGATTCCCCCCTCTCTTTCGCACCCTCCATGTCATATTCCGCTCCAGGAGCTCCATCATAGCTAATCGCTGTCGCTGGGAGGATGTTTTCTCCTCCGCTCGCCCCTTCCACCGTCATTTTCTCTCTACCCACCCTTGCCTTCTTTTCCGCGCAGCTCTCGATTCCCCCCTCTCTTTCGCACCCTCCATGTCATATTCCGCTCCAGGAGTTCCATCATAGCTCCTCACTGTCGCTGGGAGGATGTTTTCTCCTCCGCTCGCCCCTTCCACCGTCATTTTCTCTCTACCCACCCTTGCCTCCTTTTCCGCGCAGCTCTCGATTCCCCCCTCTCTTTCGCACCCTCCATGTCATATTCCGCTCCAGGAGTTCCATCATAGCTCCTCACTGTCGCTGGGAGGATGTTTTCTCCTCCGCTCGCCCCTTCCACCGTCATTTTCTCTCTACCCACCCTTGCCTCCTTTTCCGCGCAGCTCTCGATTCCCCCCTCTCTTTCGCACCCTCCATGTCATATTCCGCTCCAGGAGCTCCATCATAGCTCCTTGCTGTCGCTGGGAGGATGTTTTCTCCTCCGCTCGCCCCTTCCACCGTCATTTTCTCTCTACCCACCCTTGCCTCCTTTTCCGCGCAGCTCTCGATTCCCCCCTCTCTTTCGCACCCTCCATGTCATATTCCGCTCCAGGAGCTCCATCATAGCTCCTTGCTGTCGCTGGGAGGATGTTTTCTCCTCCGCTCGCCCCTTCCACCGTCATTTTCTCTCTACCCACCCTTGCCTCCTTCTCCGCGCAGCTCTCGATTCCCTCCTCTCTCTCGCACCCTCCATATTACATCCAGCTCCAGGAGCTTCATCATAGCTCCTCGCTGTCGCTGGGAGGATGTTTTCTCCTCCGCTCGCCCCTTCCACCGTCATTTTCTCTCTACCCACCCTTGCCTCCTTCTCTGCGCAGCTCTCGATTCCCCCCTCTCTTTCGCACCCTCCATGTCATATTCCGCTCCAGGAGCTCCATCATAGCTCCTCGCTGTCGCTGGGAGGATGTTTTCTCCTCCGCTCGCCCCTTCCACCGTCATTTTCTCTCTACCCACCCTTGCCTCCTTTTCCGCGCAGCTCTCGATTCCCCCCTCTCTTTCGCACCCTCCATGTCATATTCCGCTCCAGGAGCTTCATCATAGCTCCTTGCTGTCGCTGGGAGGATGTTTTCTCCTCCGCTCGCCCCTTCCACCATCATTTTCTCTCTACCCACCCTTGCCTCCTTTTCCGCGCAGCTCTCGATTCCCCCCTCTCTTTCGCACCCTCCATGTCATATTCCGCTCCAGGAGTTCCATCATAGCTCCTCACTGTCGCTGGGAGGATGTTTTCTCCTCCGCTCGCCCCTTCCACCGTCATTTTCTCTCTACCCACCCTTGCCTCCTTCTCCGCGCAGCTCTCGATTCCCCCCTCTCTTTCGCACCCTCCATGTCATATTCCGCTCCAGGAGCTCCATCATAGCTCCTCGCTGTCGCTGGGAGGATGTTTTCTCCTCCGCTCGCCCCTTCCACCGTCATTTTCTCTCTACCCACCCTTGCCTCCTTTTCCGCGCAGCTCTCGATTCCCCCCTCTCTTTCGCACCCTCCATGTCATATTCCGCTCCAGGAGCTCCATCATAGCTCCTTGCTGTCGCTGGGAGGATGTTTTCTCCTCCGCTCGCCCCTTCCACCGTCATTTTCTCTCTACCCACCCTTGCCTCCTTTTCCGCGCAACTCTCGATTCCCCCCTCTCTTTCGCACCCTCCATGTCATATTCCGCTCCAGGAGTTCCATCATAGCTCCTCACTGTCGCTGGGAGGATGTTTTCTCCTCCGCTCGCCCCTTCCACCATCATTTTCTCTCTACCCACCCTTGCCTCCTTTTCCGCGCAGCTCTCGATTCCCCCCTCTCTTTCGCACCCTCCATGTCATATTCCGCTCCAGGAGTTCCATCATAGCTCCTCACTGTCGCTGGGAGGAAGTTTTCTCCTCCGCTCGCCCCTTCCACCGTCATTTTCTCTCTACCCACCCTTGCCTCCTTCTCCGCGCAGCTCTCGATTCCCCCCTCTCTTTCGCACCCTCCATGTCATATTCCGCTCCAGGAGCTCCATCATAGCTAATCGCTGTCGCTGGGAGGATGTTTTCTCCTCCGCTCGCCCCTTCCACCGTCATTTTCTCTCTACCCACCCTTGCCTCCTTTTCCGCGCAGCTCTCGATTCCCCCCTCTCTTTCGCACCCTCCATGTCATATTCCGCTCCAGGAGTTCCATCATAGCTCCTCACTGTCGCTGGGAGGATGTTTTCTCCTCCGCTCGCCCCTTCCACCGTCATTTTCTCTCTACCCACCCTTGCCTCCTTTTCCGCGCAGCTCTCGATTCCCCCCTCTCTTTCGCACCCTCCATGTCATATTCCGCTCCAGGAGTTCCATCATAGCTCCTCACTGTCGCTGGGAGGATGTTTTCTCCTCCGCTCGCCCCTTCCACCGTCATTTTCTCTCTACCCACCCTTGCCTCCTTTTCCGCGCAGCTCTCGATTCCCCCCTCTCTTTCGCACCCTCCATGTCATATTCCGCTCCAGGAGCTCCATCATAGCTCCTTGCTGTCGCTGGGAGGATGTTTTCTCCTCCGCTCGCCCCTTCCACCGTCATTTTCTCTCTACCCACCCTTGCCTCCTTTTCCGCGCAGCTCTCGATTCCCCCCTCTCTTTCGCACCCTCCATGTCATATTCCGCTCCAGGAGCTCCATCATAGCTCCTTGCTGTCGCTGGGAGGATGTTTTCTCCTCCGCTCGCCCCTTCCACCGTCATTTTCTCTCTACCCACCCTTGCCTCCTTCTCCGCGCAGCTCTCGATTCCCTCCTCTCTCTCGCACCCTCCATATTACATCCAGCTCCAGGAGCTTCATCATAGCTCCTCGCTGTCGCTGGGAGGATGTTTTCTCCTCCGCTCGCCCCTTCCACCGTCATTTTCTCTCTACCCACCCTTGCCTCCTTCTCTGCGCAGCTCTCGATTCCCCCCTCTCTTTCGCACCCTCCATGTCATATTCCGCTCCAGGAGCTCCATCATAGCTCCTCGCTGTCGCTGGGAGGATGTTTTCTCCTCCGCTCGCCCCTTCCACCGTCATTTTCTCTCTACCCACCCTTGCCTCCTTCTCCGCGCAGCTCTCGATTCCCTCCTCTCTCTCGCACCCTCCATATTACATCCAGCTCCAGGAGCTCCATCATAGCTCCTCGCTGTCGCTGGGAGGATGTTTTCTCCTCTGCTCGCCGCTTCCGCCGTCATTTTCTCTCCACCCACCCTTGCCTCCTTCTCCGCGCCGCTCTCGATTCCCCCCTCTCTTTCGCACCCTCCATGTCATATTCCGCTCCAGGAGCTCCATCATAGCTCCTCGCTGTCGCTGGGAGGATGTTTTCTCCTCCGCTCGCCCCTTCCACCGTCATTTTCTCTCTACCCACCCTTGCCTCCTTTTCCGCGCAGCTCTCGATTCCCCCCTCTCTTTCGCACCCTCCATGTCATATTCCGCTCCAGGAGCTCCATCATAGCTCCTTGCTGTCGCTGGGAGGATGTTTTCTCCTCCGCTCGCCCCTTCCACCGTCATTTTCTCTCTACCCACCCTTGCCTCCTTTTCCGCGCAGCTCTCGATTCCCCCCTCTCTTTCGCACCCTCCATGTCATATTCCGCTCCAGGAGTTCCATCATAGCTCCTCACTGTCGCTGGGAGGATGTTTTCTCCTCCGCTCGCCCCTTCCACCATCATTTTCTCTCTACCCACCCTTGCCTCCTTTTCCGCGCAGCTCTCGATTCCCCCCTCTCTTTCGCACCCTCCATGTCATATTCCGCTCCAGGAGTTCCATCATAGCTCCTCACTGTCGCTGGGAGGATATTTTCTCCTCCGCTCGCCCCTTCCACCGTCATTTTCTCTCTACCCACCCTTGCCTCCTTTTCCGCGCAGCTCTCGATTCCCCCCTCTCTTTCGCACCCTCCATGTCATATTCCGCTCCAGGAGCTTCATCATAGCTCCTTGCTGTCGCTGGGAGGATGTTTTCTCCTCCGCTCGCCCCTTCCACCGTCATTTTCTCTCTACCCACCCTTGCCTCCTTTTCCGCGCAGCTCTCGATTCCCCCCTCTCTTTCGCACCCTCCATGTCATATTCCGCTCCAGGAGTTCCATCATAGCTCCTCACTGTCGCTGGGAGGATGTTTTCTCCTCCGCTCGCCCCTTCCACCGTCATTTTCTCTCTACCCACCCTTGCCTCCTTCTCCGCGCAGCTCTCGATTCCCCCCTCTCTTTCGCACCCTCCATGTCATATTCCGCTCCAGGAGCTCCATCATAGCTCCTCGCTGTCGCTGGGAGGATGTTTTCTCCTCCGCTCGCCCCTTCCACCGTCATTTTCTCTCTACCCACCCTTGCCTCCTTTTCCGCGCAGCTCTCGATTCCCCCCTCTCTTTCGCACCCTCCATGTCATATTCCGCTCCAGGAGCTCCATCATAGCTCCTTGCTGTCGCTGGGAGGATGTTTTCTCCTCCGCTCGCCCCTTCCACCGTCATTTTCTCTCTACCCACCCTTGCCTCCTTTTCCGCGCAACTCTCGATTCCCCCCTCTCTTTCGCACCCTCCATGTCATATTCCGCTCCAGGAGTTCCATCATAGCTCCTCACTGTCGCTGGGAGGATGTTTTCTCCTCCGCTCGCCCCTTCCACCATCATTTTCTCTCTACCCACCCTTGCCTCCTTTTCCGCGCAGCTCTCGATTCCCCCCTCTCTTTCGCACCCTCCATGTCATATTCCGCTCCAGGAGTTCCATCATAGCTCCTCACTGTCGCTGGGAGGAAGTTTTCTCCTCCGCTCGCCCCTTCCACCGTCATTTTCTCTCTACCCACCCTTGCCTCCTTCTCCGCGCAGCTCTCGATTCCCCCCTCTCTTTCGCACCCTCCATGTCATATTCCGCTCCAGGAGCTCCATCATAGCTAATCGCTGTCGCTGGGAGGATGTTTTCTCCTCCGCTCGCCCCTTCCACCGTCATTTTCTCTCTACCCACCCTTGCCTCCTTTTCCGCGCAGCTCTCGATTCCCCCCTCTCTTTCGCACCCTCCATGTCATATTCCGCTCCAGGAGTTCCATCATAGCTCCTCACTGTCGCTGGGAGGATGTTTTCTCCTCCGCTCGCCCCTTCCACCGTCATTTTCTCTCTACCCACCCTTGCCTCCTTTTCCGCGCAGCTCTCGATTCCCCCCTCTCTTTCGCACCCTCCATGTCATATTCCGCTCCAGGAGCTCCATCATAGCTCCTTGCTGTCGCTGGGAGGATGTTTTCTCCTCCGCTCGCCCCTTCCACCGTCATTTTCTCTCTACCCACCCTTGCCTCCTTTTCCGCGCAGCTCTCGATTCCCCCCTCTCTTTCGCACCCTCCATGTCATATTCCGCTCCAGGAGTTCCATCATAGCTCCTCACTGTCGCTGGGAGGATGTTTTCTCCTCCGCTCGCCCCTTCCACCGTCATTTTCTCTCTACCCACCCTTGCCTCCTTCTCCGCGCAGCTCTCGATTCCCTCCTCTCTCTCGCACCCTCCATATTACATCCAGCTCCAGGAGCTTCATCATAGCTCCTCGCTGTCGCTGGGAGGATGTTTTCTCCTCCGCTCGCCCCTTCCACCGTCATTTTCTCTCTACCCACCCTTGCCTCCTTCTCTGCGCAGCTCTCGATTCCCCCCTCTCTTTCGCACCCTCCATGTCATATTCCGCTCCAGGAGCTCCATCATAGCTCCTCGCTGTCGCTGGGAGGATGTTTTCTCCTCCGCTCGCCCCTTCCACCGTCATTTTCTCTCTACCCACCCTTGCCTCCTTCTCCGCGCAGCTCTCGATTCCCTCCTCTCTCTCGCACCCTCCATATTACATCCAGCTCCAGGAGCTCCATCATAGCTCCTCGCTGTCGCTGGGAGGATGTTTTCTCCTCTGCTCGCCGCTTCCGCCGTCATTTTCTCTCCACCCACCCTTGCCTCCTTCTCCGCGCCGCTCTCGATTCCCCCCTCTCTTTCGCACCCTCCATGTCATATTCCGCTCCAGGAGCTCCATCATAGCTCCTCGCTGTCGCTGGGAGGATGTTTTCTCCTCCGCTCGCCCCTTCCACCGTCATTTTCTCTCTACCCACCCTTGCCTCCTTCTCCGGGCAGCTCTCGATTCCCCCCTCTCTTTCGCACCCTCCATGTCATATTCCGCTCCAGGAGCTCCATCATAGCTCCTCGCTGTCGCTGGGAGGATGTTTTCTCCTCCGCTCGCCCCTTCCACCGTCATTTTCTCTCTACCCACCCTTGCCTCCTTCTCTGCGCAGCTCTCAATTCCCCCCTCTCTTTCGCACCCTCCATGTCATATTCCGCTCCAGGAGCTCCATCATAGCTCCTCGCTGTCGCTGGGAGGATGTTTTCTCCTCCGCTCGCCCCTTCCACCGTCATTTTCTCTCTACCCACCCTTGCCTCCTTCTCCGCGCAGCTCTCGATTCCCCCCTCTCTTTCGAACCCTCCATGTCATATTCCGCTCCAGGAGCTCCATCATAGCTCCTCGCTGTCGCTGGGAGGATGTTTTCTCCTCTGCTCGCCCCTTCCACCGTCATTTTCTCGCTACCCACCCTTTCCTCCTTTTCCGCGCAGCTCTCGATTCCCCCCTCTCTTTCGCACCCTCCATGTCATATTCCGCTCCAGGAGCTCCATCATAGCTCCTCGTTGTCGCTGGGAGGATGTTTTCTCCTCCGCTCGCCCCTTCCACCGTCATTTTCTCTCTACCCACCCTTGCCTCCTTCTCCGCGCAGCTCTCGATTCCCTCCTCTCTCTCGCACCCTCCATATTACATCCAGCTCCAGGAGCTCCATCATAGCTCTTCGCTGTCGCTGGGAGGATGTTTTCTCCTCCGCTCGCCCCTTCCACCGTCATTTTCTCTCTACCCACCCTTGCCTCCTTCTCCGCGCAGCTCTCGATTCCCTCCTCTCTCTCGCACCCTCCATATTACATCCAGCTCCAGGAGCTCCATCATAGCTCTTCGCTGTCGCTGGGAGGATGTTTTCTCCTCCACTCGCCCCTTCCACCGTCATTTTCTCTCTACCCACCCTTGCCTCCTTCTCCGCGCTGCTCTCGATTCCCTCCTCTCTCTCGCACCCTCCATATTACATCCAGCTCCAGGAGCTCCATCATAGCTCCTCGCTGTCGCTGGGAGGATGTTTTCTCCTCCGCTCGCCCCTTCCACCGTCATTTTCTCTCTACCCACCCTTGCCTCCTTCTCCGCGCAGCTCTCGATTCCCTCCTCTCTCTCGCACCCTCCATATTACATCCAGCTCCAGGAGCTCCATCATAGCTCCTCGCTGTCGCTGGGAGGATGTTTTCTCCTCTGCTCGCCGCTTCCGCCGTCATTTTCTCTCCACCCACCCTTGCCTCCTTCTCCGCGCCGCTCTCGATTCCCCCCTCTCTTTCGCACCCTCCATGTCATATTCCGCTCCAGGAGCTCCATCATAGCTCCTCGCTGTCGCTGGGAGGATGTTTTCTCCTCCGCTCGCCCCTTCCACCGTCATTTTCTCTCTACCCACCCTTGCCTCCTTCTCCGGGCAGCTCTCGATTCCCCCCTCTCTTTCGCACCCTCCATGTCATATTCCGCTCCAGGAGCTCCATCATAGCTCCTCGCTGTCGCTGGGAGGATGTTTTCTCCTCCGCTCGCCCCTTCCACCGTCATTTTCTCTCTACCCACCCTTGCCTCCTTCTCTGCGCAGCTCTCAATTCCCCCCTCTCTTTCGCACCCTCCATGTCATATTCCGCTCCAGGAGCTCCATCATAGCTCCTCGCTGTCGCTGGGAGGATGTTTTCTCCTCCGCTCGCCCCTTCCACCGTCATTTTCTCTCTACCCACCCTTGCCTCCTTCTCCGTGCAGCTCTCGATTCCCCCCTCTCTTTCGCACCCTCCATGTCATATTCCGCTCCAGGAGCTCCATCATAGCTCCTCGCTGTCGCTGGGAGGATGTTTTCTCCTCCGCTCGCCCCTTCCACCGTCATTTTCTCTCTACCCACCCTTTCCTCCTTTTCCGCCCAGCTCTCGATTCCCCCCTCTCTTTCGCACCCTCCATGTCATATTCCGCTCCAGGAGCTCCATCATAGCTCCTCGCTGTCGCTGGGAGGATGTTTTCTCCTCCGCTCGCCCCTTCCACCGTCATTTTCTCTCTACCCACCCTTGCCTCCTTTTCCGCGCAGCTCTCGATTCCCCCCTCTCTTTCGCACCCTCCATGTCATATTCTGCTCCAGGAGCTCCATCATAGTTCCTCGCTGTCGCTGGGAGGATGTTTTCTCCTCCGCTCGCCCCTTCCACCGTCATTTTCTCTCTACCCACCCTTGCCTCCTTCTCCGCGCAGCTCTCGATTCCCCCCTCTCTTTCGAACCCTCCATGTCATATTCCGCTCCAGGAGCTCCATCATAGCTCCTCGCTGTCGCTGGGAGGATGTTTTCTCCTCTGCTCGCCCCTTCCACCGTCATTTTCTCTCTACCCACCCTTTCCTCCTTTTCCGCGCAGCTCTCGATTCCCCCCTCTCTTTCGCACCCTCCATGTCATATTCCGCTCCAGGAGCTCCATCATAGCTCCTCGCTGTCGCTGGGAGGATGTTTTCTCCTCCGCTCGCCCCTTCCACCGTCATTTTCTTTCTACCCACCCTTGCCTCCTTTTCCACGCAGCTCTCGATTCCCCCCTCTCTTTCGCACCCTCCATGTCATATTCCGCTCCAGGAGCTCCATCATAGCTCCTCGCTGTTGCTGGGAGGATGTTTTCACCTCCGCTCGCCCCTTCCACCGTCATTTTCTCTCTACCCACCCTTGCCTCCTTCTCCGCGCAGCTCTCGATTCCCCCCTCTCTTTCGCACCCTCCATGTCATATTCCGCTCCAGGAGCTCCATCATAGCTCCTCGCTGTCGCTGGGAGGATTTTTTCTCCTCTGCTCGCCCCTTCCACCGTCATTTTCTCTCTTCCCACCCTTTCCTCCTTTTCCGCGCAGCTCTCGATTCCCCCCTCTCTTGCGCACCCTCCATGTCATATTCCGCTCCAGGAGCTCCATCATAGCTCCTCGCTGTCGCTGGGAGGATGTTTTCTCCTCCGCTCGCCCCTTCCACCGTCATTTTCTCTCTACCCACCCTTGCCTCCTTTTCCGCGCAGCTCTCGATTCCCCCCTCTCTTTCGCACCCTCCATGTCATATTCCACTCCAGGAGTTCCATCATAGCTCCTCACTGTCGCTGGGAGGATGTTTTCTCCTCCACTCGCCCCTTCCACCGTCATTTTCTCTCTACCCACCCTTGCCTCCTTCTCCGCGCTGCTCTCGATTCCCTCCTCTCTCTCGCACCCTCCATATTACATCCAGCTCCAGGAGCTCCATCATAGCTCCTCGCTGTCGCTGGGAGGATGTTTTCTCCTCTGCTCGCCGCTTCCGCCGTCATTTTCTCTCCACCCACCCTTGCCTCCTTCTCCGCGCCGCTCTCGATTCCCCCCTCTCTTTCGCACCCTCCATGTCATATTCTGCTCCAGGAGCTCCATCATAGCTCCTCGCTGTCGCTGGGAGGATGTTTTCTCCTCCGCTCGCCCCTTCCACCGTCATTTTCTCTCTACCCACCCTTGCCTCCTTTTCCACACAGCTCTCGATTCCCCCCTCTCTTTCGCACCCTCCATGTCATATTCCGCTCCAGGAGCTCCATCATAGCTCCTCGCTGTTGCTGGGAGGATGTTTTCTCCTCCGCTCGCCCCTTCCACCGTCATTTTCTCTCTACCCACCCTTGCCTCCTTCTCCGCGCAGCTCTCGATTCCCCCCTCTCTTTCGCACCCTCCATGTCATATTCCGCTCCAGGAGCTCCATCATAGCTCCTCGCTGTCGCTGGGAGGATTTTTTCTCCTCTGCTCGCCCCTTCCACCGTCATTTTCTCTCTACCCACCCTTTCCTCCTTTTCCGCGCAGCTCTCGATTCCCCCCTCTCTTGCGCACCCTCCATGTCATATTCCGCTCCAGGAGCTCCATCATAGCTCCTCACTGTCGCTGGGAGGAAGTTTTCTCCTCCGCTTGCCCCTTCCACCGTCATTTTCTCTCTACCCACCCTTGTCTCCTTTTCCGCGCAGCTCTCGATTCCCCCCTCTCTTTCGCACCCTCCATGTCATATTCCGCTCCAGGAGCTCCATCATAGCTCCTTGCTGTCGCTGGGAGGATGTTTTCTCCTCCGCTCGCCCCTTCCACCGTCATTTTCTCTCTACCCACCCTTGCCTCCTTTTCCGCGCAGCTCTCGATTCCCCCCTCTCTTTCGCACCCTCCATGTCATATTCCGCTCCAGGAGTTCCATCATAGCTCCTCACTGTCGCTGGGAGGATGTTTTCTCCTCCGCTCGCCCCTTCCACCGTCATTTTCTCTCTACCCACCCTTGCCTCCTTTTCCGCGCAGCTCTCGATTCCCCCCTCTCTTTCGCACCCTCCATGTCATATTCCGCTCCAGGAGCTCCATCATAGCTCCTCGCTGTCGCTGGGAGGATGTTTTCTCCTCCGCTCGCCCCTTCCACCGTCATTTTCTCTCTACCCACCCTTGCCTCCTTTTCCGCGCAGCTCTCGATTCCCCCCTCTCTTTCGCACCCTCCATGTCATATTCCGCTCCAGGAGTTCCATCATAGCTCCTCACTGTCGCTGGGAGGATGTTTTCTCCTCCGCTCGCCCCTTCCACCATCATTTTCTCTCTACCCCCCCTTGCCTCCTTTTCCGCGCAGCTCTCGATTCCCCCCTCTCTTTCGCACCCTCCATGTCATATTCCGCTCCAGGAGTTCCATCATAGCTCCTCACTGTCGCTGGGAGGATGTTTTCTCCTCCGCTCGCCCCTTCCACCGTCATTTTCTCTCTACCCACCCTTGCCTCCTTTTCCGCGCAGCTCTCGATTCCCCCCTCTCTTTCGCACCCTCCATGTCATATTCCGCTCCAGGAGCTCCATCATAGCTCCTTGCTGTCGCTGGGAGGATGTTTTCTCCTCCGCTCGCCCCTTCCACCGTCATTTTCTCTCTACCCACCCTTGCCTCCTTTTCCGCGCAGCTCTCGATTCCCCCCTCTCTTTCGCACCCTCCATGTCATATTCCGCTCCAGGAGTTCCATCATAGCTCCTCACTGTCGCTGGGAGGATGTTTTCTCCTCCGCTCGCCCCTTCCACCGTCATTTTCTCTCTACCCACCCTTGCCTCCTTCTCCGCGCAGCTCTCGATTCCCCCCTCTCTTTCGCACCCTCCATGTCATATTCCGCTCCAGGAGCTCCATCATAGCTCCTCGCTGTCGCTGGGAGGATGTTTTCTCCTCCGCTCGCCCCTTCCACCGTCATTTTCTCTCTACCCACCCTTGCCTCCTTTTCCGCGCAGCTCTCGATTCCCCCCTCTCTTTCGCACCCTCCATGTCATATTCCGCTCCAGGAGCTCCATCATAGCTCCTTGCTGTCGCTGGGAGGATGTTTTCTGCTCCGCTCGCCCCTTCCACCGTCATTTTCTCTCTACCCACCCTTGCCTCCTTTTCCGCGCAGCTCTCGATTCCCCCCTCTCTTTCGCACCCTCCATGTCATATTCCGCTCCAGGAGTTCCATCATAGCTCCTCACTGTCGCTGGGAGGATGTTTTCTCCTCCGCTCGCCCCTTCCACCGTCATTTTCTCTCTACCCACCCTTGCCTCCTTCTCCGCGCAGCTCTCGATTCCCCCCTCTCTTTCGCACCCTCCATGTCATATTCCGCTCCAGGAGCTCCATCATAGCTCCTCGCTGTCGCTGGGAGGATGTTTTCTCCTCCGCTCGCCCCTTCCACCGTCATTTTCTCTCTACCCACCCTTGCCTCTTTTTCCGCGCAGCTCTCGATTCCCCCCTCTCTTTCGCACCCTCCATGTCATATTCCGCTCCAGGAGCTCCATCATAGCTCCTTGCTGTCGCTGGGAGGATGTTTTCTCCTCCGCTCGCCCCTTCCACCGTCATTTTCTCTCTACCCACCCTTGCCTCCTTTTCCGCGCAGCTCTCGATTCCCCCCTCTCTTTCGCACCCTCCATGTCATATTCCGCTCCAGGAGTTCCATCATAGCTCCTCACTGTCGCTGGGAGGATGTTTTCTCCTCCGCTCGCCCCTTCCACCATCATTTTCTCTCTACCCACCCTTGCCTCCTTTTCCGCGCAGCTCTCGATTCCCCCCTCTCTTTCGCACCCTCCATGTCATATTCCGCTCCAGGAGTTCCATCATAGCTCCTCACTGTCGCTGGGAGGAAGTTTTCTCCTCCGCTCGCCCCTTCCACCGTCATTTTCTCTCTACCCACCCTTGCCTCCTTTTCCGCACAGCTCTCGATTCCCCCCTCTCTTTCGCACCCTCCATGTCATATTCCGCTCCAGGAGTTCCATCATAGCTCCTCACTGTCGCTGGGAGGAAGTTTTCTCCTCCGCTTGCCCCTTCCACCGTCATTTTCTCTCTACCCACCCTTGCCTCCTTTTCCGCGCAGCTCTCGATTCCCCCCTCTCTTGCGCACCCTCCATGTCATATTCCGCTCCAGGAGCTCCATCATAGCTCCTCACTGTCGCTGGGAGGAAGTTTTCTCCTCCGCTTGCCCCTTCCACCGTCATTTTCTCTCTACCCACCCTTGCCTCCTTTTCCGCGCAGCTCTCGATTCCCCCCTCTCTTTCGCACCCTCCATGTCATATTCCGCTCCAGGAGCTCCATCATAGCTCCTTGCTGTCGCTGGGAGGATGTTTTCTCCTCCGCTCGCCCCTTCCACCGTCATTTTCTCTCTACCCACCCTTGCCTCCTTTTCCGCGCAGCTCTCGATTCCCCCCTCTCTTTCGCACCCTCCATGTCATATTCCGCTCCAGGAGTTCCATCATAGCTCCTCACTGTCGCTGGGAGGATGTTTTCTCCTCCGCTCGCCCCTTCCACCGTCATTTTCTCTCTACCCACCCTTGCCTCCTTTTCCGCGCAGCTCTCGATTCCCCCCTCTCTTTCGCACCCTCCATGTCATATTCCGCTCCAGGAGCTCCATCATAGCTCCTCGCTGTCGCTGGGAGGATGTTTTCTCCTCCGCTCGCCCCTTCCACCGTCATTTTCTCTCTACCCACCCTTGCCTCCTTTTCCGCGCAGCTCTCGATTCCCCCCTCTCTTTCGCACCCTCCATGTCATATTCCGCTCCAGGAGTTCCATCATAGCTCCTCACTGTCGCTGGGAGGATGTTTTCTCCTCCGCTCGCCCCTTCCACCATCATTTTCTCTCTACCCCCCCTTGCCTCCTTTTCCGCGCAGCTCTCGATTCCCCCCTCTCTTTCGCACCCTCCATGTCATATTCCGCTCCAGGAGTTCCATCATAGCTCCTCACTGTCGCTGGGAGGATGTTTTCTCCTCCGCTCGCCCCTTCCACCGTCATTTTCTCTCTACCCACCCTTGCCTCCTTTTCCGCGCAGCTCTCGATTCCCCCCTCTCTTTCGCACCCTCCATGTCATATTCCGCTCCAGGAGCTCCATCATAGCTCCTTGCTGTCGCTGGGAGGATGTTTTCTCCTCCGCTCGCCCCTTCCACCGTCATTTTCTCTCTACCCACCCTTGCCTCCTTTTCCGCGCAGCTCTCGATTCCCCCCTCTCTTTCGCACCCTCCATGTCATATTCCGCTCCAGGAGTTCCATCATAGCTCCTCACTGTCGCTGGGAGGATGTTTTCTCCTCCGCTCGCCCCTTCCACCGTCATTTTCTCTCTACCCACCCTTGCCTCCTTCTCCGCGCAGCTCTCGATTCCCCCCTCTCTTTCGCACCCTCCATGTCATATTCCGCTCCAGGAGCTCCATCATAGCTCCTCGCTGTCGCTGGGAGGATGTTTTCTCCTCCGCTCGCCCCTTCCACCGTCATTTTCTCTCTACCCACCCTTGCCTCCTTTTCCGCGCAGCTCTCGATTCCCCCCTCTCTTTCGCACCCTCCATGTCATATTCCGCTCCAGGAGCTCCATCATAGCTCCTTGCTGTCGCTGGGAGGATGTTTTCTGCTCCGCTCGCCCCTTCCACCGTCATTTTCTCTCTACCCACCCTTGCCTCCTTTTCCGCGCAGCTCTCGATTCCCCCCTCTCTTTCGCACCCTCCATGTCATATTCCGCTCCAGGAGTTCCATCATAGCTCCTCACTGTCGCTGGGAGGATGTTTTCTCCTCCGCTCGCCCCTTCCACCGTCATTTTCTCTCTACCCACCCTTGCCTCCTTCTCCGCGCAGCTCTCGATTCCCCCCTCTCTTTCGCACCCTCCATGTCATATTCCGCTCCAGGAGCTCCATCATAGCTCCTCGCTGTCGCTGGGAGGATGTTTTCTCCTCCGCTCGCCCCTTCCACCGTCATTTTCTCTCTACCCACCCTTGCCTCTTTTTCCGCGCAGCTCTCGATTCCCCCCTCTCTTTCGCACCCTCCATGTCATATTCCGCTCCAGGAGCTCCATCATAGCTCCTTGCTGTCGCTGGGAGGATGTTTTCTCCTCCGCTCGCCCCTTCCACCGTCATTTTCTCTCTACCCACCCTTGCCTCCTTTTCCGCGCAGCTCTCGATTCCCCCCTCTCTTTCGCACCCTCCATGTCATATTCCGCTCCAGGAGTTCCATCATAGCTCCTCACTGTCGCTGGGAGGATGTTTTCTCCTCCGCTCGCCCCTTCCACCATCATTTTCTCTCTACCCACCCTTGCCTCCTTTTCCGCGCAGCTCTCGATTCCCCCCTCTCTTTCGCACCCTCCATGTCATATTCCGCTCCAGGAGTTCCATCATAGCTCCTCACTGTCGCTGGGAGGAAGTTTTCTCCTCCGCTCGCCCCTTCCACCGTCATTTTCTCTCTACCCACCCTTGCCTCCTTTTCCGCACAGCTCTCGATTCCCCCCTCTCTTTCGCACCCTCCATGTCATATTCCGCTCCAGGAGTTCCATCATAGCTCCTCACTGTCGCTGGGAGGAAGTTTTCTCCTCCGCTTGCCCCTTCCACCGTCATTTTCTCTCTACCCACCCTTGCCTCCTTTTCCGCGCAGCTCTCGATTCCCCCCTCTCTTTCGCACCCTCCATGTCATATTCCGCTCCAGGAGCTCCATCATAGCTCCTTGCTGTCGCTGGGAGGATGTTTTCTCCTCCGCTCGCCCCTTCCACCGTCATTTTCTCTCTACCCACCCTTGCCTCCTTTTCCGCGCAGCTCTCGATTCCCCCCTCTCTTTCGAACCCTCCATGTCATATTCCGCTCCAGGAGCTCCATCATAGCTCCTCGCTGTCGCTGGGAGGATGTTTTCTCCTCTGCTCGCCCCTTCCACCGTCATTTTCTCTCTACCCACCCTTGCCTCCTTTTCCGCGCAGCTCTCGATTCCCCCCTCTCTTTCGCACCCTCCATGTCATATTCCGCTCCAGGAGCTCCATCATAGCTCCTTGCTGTCGCTGGGAGGATGTTTTCTCCTCCGCTCGCCCCTTCCACCGTCATTTTCTCTCTACCCACCCTTGCCTCCTTTTCCGCGCAGCTCTCGATTCCCCCCTCTCTTTCGCACCCTCCATGTCATATTCCGCTCCAGGAGTTCCATCATAGCTCCTCACTGTCGCTGGGAGGATGTTTTCTCCTCCGCTCGCCCCTTCCACCGTCATTTTCTCTCTACCCACCCTTGCCTCCTTTTCCGCGCAGCTCTCGATTCCCCCCTCTCTTTCGCACCCTCCATGTCATATTCCGCTCCAGGAGCTCCATCATAGCTCCTCACTGTCGCTGGGAGGATGTTTTCTCCTCCGCTCGCCCCTTCCACCGTCATTTTCTCTCTACCCACCCTTGCCTCCTTTTCCGCGCAGCTCTCGATTCCCCCCTCTCATTCGCACCCTCCATGTCATATTCCGCTCCAGGAGTTCCATCATAGCTCCTCACTGTCGCTGGGAGGATGTTTTCTCCTCCGCTCGCCCCTTCCACCGTCATTTTCTCTCTACCCACCCTTGCCTCCTTTTCCGCGCAGCTCTCGATTCCCCCCTCTCTTTCGCACCCTCCATGTCATATTCCGCTCCAGGAGTTCCATCATAGCTCCTCACTGTCGCTGGGAGGATGTTTTCTCCTCCGCTCGCCCCTTCCACCGTCATTTTCTCTCTACCCACCCTTGCCTCCTTTTCCGCGCAGCTCTCGATTCCCCCCTCTCTTTCGCACCCTCCATGTCATATTCCGCTCCAGGAGCTCCATCATAGCTCCTTGCTGTCGCTGGGAGGATGTTTTCTCCTCCGCTCGCCCCTTCCACCGTCATTTTCTCTCTACCCACCCTTGCCTCCTTTTCCGCGCAGCTCTCGATTCCCCCCTCTCTTTCGCACCCTCCATGTCATATTCCGCTCCAGGAGTTCCATCATAGCTCCTCACTGTCGCTGGGAGGATGTTTTCTCCTCCGCTCGCCCCTTCCACCATCATTTTCTCTCTACCCACCCTTGCCTCCTTTTCCGCGCAGCTCTCGATTCCCCCCTCTCTTTCGCACCCTCCATGTCATATTCCGCTCCAGGAGTTCCATCATAGCTCCTCACTGTCGCTGGGAGGAAGTTTTCTCCTCCACTCGCCCTTTCCACCGTCATTTTCTCTCTACCCACCCTTGCATCCTTTTCCGCGCAGCTCTCGATTCCCCCCTCTCTTTCGCACCCTCCATGTCATATTCCGCTCCAGGAGTTCCATCATAGCTCCTCACTGTCGCTGGGAGGAAGTTTTCTCCTCCGCTTGCCCCTTCCACCGTCATTTTCTCTCTACCCACCCTTGCCTCCTTTTCCGCGCAGCTCTCGATTCCCCCCTCTCTTTCGCACCCTCCATGTCATATTCCGCTCCAGGAGCTCCATCATAGCTCCTTGCTGTCGCTGGGAGGATGTTTTCTCCTCCGCTCGCCCCTTCCACCGTCATTTTCTCTCTACCCACCCTTGCCTCCTTTTCCGCGCAGCTCTCGATTCCCCCCTCTCTTTCGCACCCTCCATGTCATATTCCGCTCCAGGAGTTCCATCATAGCTCCTCACTGTCGCTGGGAGGATGTTTTCTCCTCCGCTCGCCCCTTCCACCGTCATTTTCTCTCTACCCACCCTTGCCTCCTTTTCCGCGCAGCTCTCGATTCCCCCCTCTCTTTCGCACCCTCCATGTCATATTCCGCTCCAGGAGCTCCATCATAGCTCCTCGCTGTCGCTGGGAGGATGTTTTCTCCTCCGCTCGCCCCTTCCACCGTCATTTTCTCTCTACCCACCCTTGCCTCCTTTTCCGCGCAGCTCTCGATTCCCCCCTCTCTTTCGCACCCTCAATGTCATATTCCGCTCCAGGAGTTCCATCATAGCTCCTCACTGTCGCTGGGAGGATGTTTTCTCCTCCGCTCGCCCCTTCCACCGTCATTTTCTCTCTACCCACCCTTGCCTCCTTTTCCGCGCAGCTCTCGATTCCCCCCTCTCTTTCGCACCCTCCATGTCATATTCCGCTCCAGGAGCTCCATCATAGCTCCTTGCTGTCGCTGGGAGGATGTTTTCTCCTCCGCTCGCCCCTTCCACCGTCATTTTCTCTCTACCCACCCTTGCCTCCTTTTCCGCGCAGCTCTCGATTCCCCCCTCTCTTTCGCACCCTCCATGTCATATTCCGCTCCAGGAGTTCCATCATAGCTCCTCACTGTCGCTGGGAGGATGTTTTCTCCTCCACTCGCCCCTTCCACCATCATTTTCTCTCTACCCACCCTTGCCTCCTTTTCCGCGCAGCTCTCGATTCCCCCCTCTCTTTCGCACCCTCCATGTCATATTCCGCTCCAGGAGTTCCATCATAGCTCCTCACTGTCGCTGGGAGGATGTTTTCTCCTCCGCTCGCCCCTTCCACCGTCATTTTCTCTCTACCCACCCTTGCCTCCTTCTCCGCGCAGCTCTCGATTCCCCCCTCTCTTTCGCACCCTCCATGTCATATTCTGCTCCAGGAGCTCCATCATAGCTCCTCGCTGTCGCTGGGAGGATGTTTTCTCCTCCGCTCCCCCCTTCCACCGTCATTTTCTCTCTACCCACCCTTGCCTCCTTTTCCGCGCAGCTCTCGATTCCCCCCTCTCTTTCGCACCCTCCATGTCATATTCCGCTCCAGGAGTTCCATCATAGCTCCTCACTGTCGCTGGGAGGATGTTTTCTCCTCCGCTCGCCCCTTCCACCATCATTTTCTCTCTACCCACCCTTGCCTCCTTTTCCGCGCAGCTCTCGATTCCCCCCTCTCTTTCGCACCCTCCATGTCATATTCCGCTCCAGGAGTTCCATCATAGCTCCTCACTGTCGCTGGGAGGATGTTTTCTCCTCCGCTCGCCCCTTCCACCGTCATTTTCTCTCTACCCACCCTTGCCTCCTTCTCCGCGCAGCTCTCGATTCCCCCCTCTCTTTCGCACCCTCCATGTCATATTCTGCTCCAGGAGCTCCATCATAGCTCCTCGCTGTCGCTGGGAGGATGTTTTCTCCTCCGCTCGCCCCTTCCACCGTCATTTTCTCTCTACCCACCCTTGCCTCCTTTTCCGCGCAGCTCTCGATTCCCCCCTCTCTTTCGCACCCTCCATGTCATATTCCGCTCCAGGAGCTCCATCATAGCTCCTCACTGTCGCTGGGAGGATGTTTTCTCCTCCGCTCGCCCCTTCCACCGTCATTTTCTCTCTACCCACCCTTGCCTCCTTTTCCGCGCAGCTCTCGATTCCCCCCTCTCATTCGCACCCTCCATGTCATATTCCGCTCCAGGAGTTCCATCATAGCTCCTCACTGTCGCTGGGAGGATGTTTTCTCCTCCGCTCGCCCCTTCCACCGTCATTTTCTCTCTACCCACCCTTGCCTCCTTTTCCGCGCAGCTCTCGATTCCCCCCTCTCTTTCGCACCCTCCATGTCATATTCCGCTCCAGGAGTTCCATCATAGCTCCTCACTGTCGCTGGGAGGATGTTTTCTCCTCCGCTCGCCCCTTCCACCGTCATTTTCTCTCTACCCACCCTTGCCTCCTTTTCCGCGCAGCTCTCGATTCCCCCCTCTCTTTCGCACCCTCCATGTCATATTCCGCTCCAGGAGCTCCATCATAGCTCCTTGCTGTCGCTGGGAGGATGTTTTCTCCTCCGCTCGCCCCTTCCACCGTCATTTTCTCTCTACCCACCCTTGCCTCCTTTTCCGCGCAGCTCTCGATTCCCCCCTCTCTTTCGCACCCTCCATGTCATATTCCGCTCCAGGAGTTCCATCATAGCTCCTCACTGTCGCTGGGAGGATGTTTTCTCCTCCGCTCGCCCCTTCCACCATCATTTTCTCTCTACCCACCCTTGCCTCCTTTTCCGCGCAGCTCTCGATTCCCCCCTCTCTTTCGCACCCTCCATGTCATATTCCGCTCCAGGAGTTCCATCATAGCTCCTCACTGTCGCTGGGAGGAAGTTTTCTCCTCCACTCGCCCTTTCCACCGTCATTTTCTCTCTACCCACCCTTGCATCCTTTTCCGCGCAGCTCTCGATTCCCCCCTCTCTTTCGCACCCTCCATGTCATATTCCGCTCCAGGAGTTCCATCATAGCTCCTCACTGTCGCTGGGAGGAAGTTTTCTCCTCCGCTTGCCCCTTCCACCGTCATTTTCTCTCTACCCACCCTTGCCTCCTTTTCCGCGCAGCTCTCGATTCCCCCCTCTCTTTCGCACCCTCCATGTCATATTCCGCTCCAGGAGCTCCATCATAGCTCCTTGCTGTCGCTGGGAGGATGTTTTCTCCTCCGCTCGCCCCTTCCACCGTCATTTTCTCTCTACCCACCCTTGCCTCCTTTTCCGCGCAGCTCTCGATTCCCCCCTCTCTTTCGCACCCTCCATGTCATATTCCGCTCCAGGAGTTCCATCATAGCTCCTCACTGTCGCTGGGAGGATGTTTTCTCCTCCGCTCGCCCCTTCCACCGTCATTTTCTCTCTACCCACCCTTGCCTCCTTTTCCGCGCAGCTCTCGATTCCCCCCTCTCTTTCGCACCCTCCATGTCATATTCCGCTCCAGGAGCTCCATCATAGCTCCTCGCTGTCGCTGGGAGGATGTTTTCTCCTCCGCTCGCCCCTTCCACCGTCATTTTCTCTCTACCCACCCTTGCCTCCTTTTCCGCGCAGCTCTCGATTCCCCCCTCTCTTTCGCACCCTCAATGTCATATTCCGCTCCAGGAGTTCCATCATCGCTCCTCACTGTCGCTGGGAGGATGTTTTCTCCTCCGCTCGCCCCTTCCACCGTCATTTTCTCTCTACCCACCCTTGCCTCCTTTTCCGCGCAGCTCTCGATTCCCCCCTCTCTTTCGCACCCTCCATGTCATATTCCGCTCCAGGAGCTCCATCATAGCTCCTTGCTGTCGCTGGGAGGATGTTTTCTCCTCCGCTCGCCCCTTCCACCGTCATTTTCTCTCTACCCACCCTTGCCTCCTTTTCCGCGCAGCTCTCGATTCCCCCCTCTCTTTCGCACCCTCCATGTCATATTCCGCTCCAGGAGTTCCATCATAGCTCCTCACTGTCGCTGGGAGGATGTTTTCTCCTCCGCTCGCCCCTTCCACCATCATTTTCTCTCTACCCACCCTTGCCTCCTTTTCCGCGCAGCTCTCGATTCCCCCCTCTCTTTCGCACCCTCCATGTCATATTCCGCTCCAGGAGTTCCATCATAGCTCCTCACTGTCGCTGGGAGGATGTTTTCTCCTCCGCTCGCCCCTTCCACCGTCATTTTCTCTCTACCCACCCTTGCCTCCTTCTCCGCGCAGCTCTCGATTCCCCCCTCTCTTTCGCACCCTCCATGTCATATTCTGCTCCAGGAGCTCCATCATAGCTCCTCGCTGTCGCTGGGAGGATGTTTTCTCCTCCGCTCGCCCCTTCCACCGTCATTTTCTCTCTACCCACCCTTGCCTCCTTCTCCGCGCAGCTCTCGATTCCCCCCTCTCTTTCGCACCCTCCATGTCATATTCCGCTCCAGGAGCTCCATCATAGCTCCTTGCTGTCGCTGGGAGGATGTTTTCTCCTCCGCTCGCCCCTTCCACCATCATTTTCTCTCTACCCACCCTTGCCTCCTTCTCCGCGCAGCTCTCGATTCCCCCCTCTCTTTCGCACCCTCCATGTCATATTCCGCTCCAGGAGCTCCATCATAGCTCCTTGCTGTCGCTGGGAGGATGTTTTCTCCTCCGCTCGCCCCTTCCACCATCATTTTCTCTCTACCCACCCTTGCCTCCTTTTCCGCGCAGCTCTCGATTCCCCCCTCTCTTTCGCACCCTCCATGTCATATTCCGCTCCAGGAGCTCCATCATAGCTCCTCGCTGTCGCTGGGAGGATGTTTTCTCCTCCGCTCGCCCCATCCACCGTCATTTTCTTTCTACCCACCCTTGCCTCCTTTTCCACGCAGCTCTCGATTCCCCCCTCTCTTTCGCACTCTCCATGTCATATTCCGCTCCAGGAGCTCCATCATAGCTCCTCGCTGTTGCTGGGAGGATGTTTTCTCCTCCGCTCGCCCCTTCCACCGTCATTTTCTCTCTACCCACCCTTGCCTCCTTTTCCGCGCAGCTCTCGATTCCCCCCTCTCTTTCGCACCCTCAATGTCATATTCCGCTCCAGGAGTTCCATCATAGCTCCTCACTGTCGCTGGGAGGATGTTTTCTCCTCCGCTCGCCCCTTCCACCGTCATTTTCTCTCTACCCACCCTTGCCTCCTTTTCCGCGCAGCTCTCGATTCCCCCCTCTCTTTCGCACCCTCCATGTCATATTCCGCTCCAGGAGTTCCATCATAGCTCCTCACTGTCGCTGGGAGGAAGTTTTCTCCTCCGCTCGCCCCTTCCACCGTCATTTTCTCTCTACCCACCCTTTCCTCCTTTTCCGCGCAGCTCTCGATTCCCCCCTCTCTTTCGCACCCTCCATGTCATATTCCGCTCCAGGAGCTAAATCATAGCTCCTTGCTGTCGCTGGGAGGATGTTTTCTCCTCCGCTCGCCCCTTCCACCGTCATTTTCTCTCTACCCACCCTTGCCTCCTTTTCCGCGCAGCTCTCGATTCCCCCCTCTCTTTCGCACCCTCCATGTCATATTCCGCTCCAGGAGTTCCATCATAGCTCCTCACTGTCGCTGGGAGGATGTTTTCTCCTCCGCTCGCCTCTTCCACCGTCATTTTCTCTCTACCCACCCTTGCCTCCTTTTCCGCGCAGCTCTCGATTCCCCCCTCTCTTTCGCACCCTCCATGTCATATTCCGCTCCAGGAGCTCCATCATAGCTCCTTGCTGTCGCTGGGAGGATGTTTTCTCCTCCGCTCGCCCCTTCCACCGTCATTTTCTCTCTACCCACCCTTGCCTCCTTTTCCGCGCAGCTCTCGATTCCCCCCTCTCTTTCGCACCCTCCATGTCATATTCCGCTCCAGGAGTTCCATCATAGCTCCTCACTGTCGCTGGGAGGATGTTTTCTCCTCCGCTCGCCCCTTCCACCGTCATTTTCTCTCTACCCACCCTTGCCTCCTTTTCCGCGCAGCTCTCGATTCCCCCTCTCTTTCGCACCCTCCATGTCATATTCCGCTCCAGGAGTTCCATCAAAGCTCCTCACTGTCGCTGGGAGGAAGTTTTCTCCTCCGCTCGCCCCTTCCACCGTCATTTTCTCTCTACCCACCCTTGCCTCCTTTTCCGCGCAGCTCTCGATTCCCCCCTCTCTTTCGCACCCTCCATGTCATATTCCGCTCCAGGAGCTCCATCATAGCTCCTTGCTGTCGCTGGGAGGATGTTTTCTCCTCCGCTCGCCCCTTCCACCGTTATTTTCTCTCTACCCACCCTTGCCTCCTTTTCCGCGCAGCTCTCGATTCCCCCCTCTCTTTCGCACCCTCCATGTCATATTCCGCTCCAGGAGTTCCATCATAGCTCCTCACTGTCGCTGGGAGGATGTTTTCTCCTCCGCTCGCCCCTTCCACCATCATTTTCTCTCTACCCACCCTTGCCTCCTTTTCCGCGCAGCTCTCGATTCCCCCCTCTCTTTCGCACCCTCCATGTCATATTCCGCTCCAGGATTTCCATCATAGCTCCTCACTGTCGCTGGGAGGAAGTTTTCTCCTCCGCTCGCCCCTTCCACCGTCATTTTCTCTCTACCCACCCTTGCCTCCTTTTCCGCGCAGCTCTCGATTCCCCCCTCTCTTTCGCACCCTCCATGTCATATTCCGCTCCAGGAGCTCCATCATAGCTCCTTGCTGTCGCTGGGAGGATGTTTTCTCCTCCGCTCGCCCCTTCCACCGTCATTTTCTCTCTACCCACCCTTGCCTCCTTTTCCGCGCAGCTCTCGATTCCCCCCTCTCTTTCGCACCCTCCATGTCATATTCCGCTCCAGGAGCTCCATCATAGCTCCTTGCTGTCGCTGGGAGGATGTTTTCTCCTCCGCTCGCCCCTTCCACTGTCATTTTCTCTCTACCCACCCTTGCCTCCTTTTCCGCGCAGCTCTCGATTCCCCCCTCTCTTTCGCACCCTCCATGTCATATTCCGCTCCAGGAGTTCCATCATAGCTCCTCACTGTCGCTGGGAGGATGTTTTCTCCTCCGCTCGCCCCTTCCACCGTCATTTTCTCTCTACCCACCCTTGCCTCCTTTTCCGCGCAGCTCTCGATTCCCCCCTCTCTTTCGCACCCTCCATGTCATATTCCGCTCCAGGAGTTCCATCATAGCTCCTCACTGTCGCTGGGAGGATGTTTTCTCCTCCGCTCGCCCCTTCCACCGTCATTTTCTCTCTACCCACCCTTGCCTCCTTTTCCGCGCAGCTCTCGATTCCCCCCTCTCTTTCGCACCCTCCATGTCATATTCCGCTCCAGGAGTTCCATCATAGCTCCTCACTGTCGCTGGGAGGATGTTTTCTCCTCCGCTCGCCCCTTCCACCGTCATTTTCTCTCTACCCACCCTTGCCTCCTTTTCCGCGCAGCTCTCGATTCCCCCCTCTCTTTCGCACCCTCCATGTCATATTCCGCTCCAGGAGCTCCATCATAGCTCCTTGCTGTCGCTGGGAGGATGTTTTCTCCTCCGCTCGCCCCTTCCACCGTCATTTTCTCTCTACCCACCCTTGCCTCCTTTTCCGCGCAGCTCTCGATTCCCCCCTCTCTTTCGCACCCTCCATGTCATATTCCGCTCCAGGAGTTCCATCATAGCTCCTCACTGTCGCTGGGAGGATGTTTTCTCCTCCGCTCGCCCCTTCCACCGTCATTTTCTCTCTACCCACCCTTGCCTCCTTTTCCGCGCAGCTCTCGATTCCCCCCTCTCTTTCGCACCCTCCATGTCATATTCCGCTCCAGGAGTTCCATCATAGCTCCTCACTGTCGCTGGGAGGATGTTTTCTCCTCCGCTCGCCCCTTCCACCGTCATTTTCTCTCTACCCACCCTTGCCTCCTTTTCCGCGCAGCTCTCGATTCCCCCCTCTCTTTCGCACCCTCCATGTCATATTCCGCTCCAGGAGTTCCATCATAGCTCCTCACTGTCGCTGGGAGGATGTTTTCTCCTCCGCTCGCCCCTTCCACCGTCATTTTCTCTCTACCCACCCTTGCCTCCTTTTCCGCGCAGCTCTCGATTCCCCCCTCTCTTTCGCACCCTCCATGTCATATTCCGCTCCAGGAGTTCCATCATAGCTCCTCACTGTCGCTGGGAGGATGTTTTCTCCTCCGCTCGCCCCTTCCACCGTCATTTTCTCTCTACCCACCCTTGCCTCCTTTTCCGCGCAGCTCTCGATTCCCCCCTCTCTTTCGCACCCTCCATGTCATATTCCGCTCCAGGAGTTCCATCATAGCTCCTCACTGTCGCTGGGAGGAAGTTTTCTCCTCCGCTCGCCCCTTCCACCGTCATTTTCTCTCTACCCACCCTTGCCTCCTTTTCCGCGCAGCTCTCGATTCCCCCCTCTCTTTCGCACCCTCCATGTCATATTCCGCTCCAGGAGTTCCATCATAGCTCCTCACTGTCGCTGGGAGGATGTTTTCTCCTCCGCTCGCCCCTTCCACCATCATTTTCTCTCTACCCACCCTTGCCTCCTTTTCCGCGCAGCTCTCGATTCCCCCCTCTCTTTCGCACCCTCCATGTCATATTCCGCTCCAGGAGTTCCATCATAGCTCCTCACTGTCGCTGGGAGGAAGTTTTCTCCTCCGCTCGCCCCTTCCACCGTCATTTTCTCTCTACCCACCCTTGCCTCCTTTTCCGCGCAGCTCTCGATTCCCCCCTCTCTTTCGCACCCTCCATGTCATATTCCGCTCCAGGAGCTCCATCATAGCTCCTTGCTGTCGCTGGGAGGATGTTTTCTCCTCCGCTCGCCCCTTCCACCGTCATTTTCTCTCTACCCACCCTTGCCTCCTTTTCCGCGCAGCTCTCGATTCCCCCCTCTCTTTCGCACCCTCCATGTCATATTCCGCTCCAGGAGTTCCATCATAGCTCCTCACTGTCGCTGGGACGATGTTTTCTCCTCCGCTCGCCCCTTCCACCGTCATTTTCTCTCTACCCACCCTTGCCTCCTTCTCCGCGCAGCTCTCGATTCCCCCCTCTCTTTCGCACCCTCCATGTCATATTCCGCTCCAGGAGCTCCATCATAGCTAATCGCTGTCGCTGGGAGGATGTTTTCTCCTCCGCTCGCCCCTTCCACCGTCATTTTCTCTCTACCCACCCTTGCCTCCTTTTCCGCGCAGCTCTCGATTCCCCCCTCTCTTTCGCACCCTCCATGTCATATTCCGCTCCAGGAGTTCCATCATAGCTCCTCACTGTCGCTGGGAGGATGTTTTCTCCTCCGCTCGCCCCTTCCACCGTCATTTTCTCTCTACCCACCCTTGCCTCCTTTTCCGCGCAGCTCTAGATTCCCCCCTCTCTTTCGCACCCTCCATGTCATATTCCGCTCCAGGAGTTCCATCATAGCTCCTCACTGTCGCTGGGAGGATGTTTTCTCCTCCGCTCGCCCCTTCCACCGTCATTTTCTCTCTACCCACCCTTGCCTCCTTCTCCGCGCAGCTCTCGATTCCCCCCTCTCTTTCGCACCCTCCATGTCATATTCCGCTCCATGAGCTCCATCATAGCTCCTCGCTGTCGCTGGGAGGATGTTTTCTCCTCCGCTCGCCCCTTTCACCGTCATTTTCTCTCTACCCACCCTTGCCTCCTTCTCCGCGCAGCTCTCGATTCCCCCCTCTCTTTCGCACCCTCCATGTCATATTCCGCTCCAGGAGCTCCATCATAGCTCCTCGCTGTCGATGGGAGGATGTTTTCTCCTCCGCTCGCCCCTTCCACCGTCATTTTCTCTCTACCCACCCTTGCCTCCTTCTCCGCGCAGCTCTCGATTCCCCCCTCTCTTTCGCACCCTCCATGTCATATTCCGCTCCAGGAGCTCCATCATAGCTAATCGCTGTCGCTGGGAGGATGTTTTCTCCTCCGCTCGCCCCTTCCACCGTCATTTTCTCTCTACCCACCCTTGCCTCCTTTTCCGCGCAGCTCTCGATTCCCCCCTCTCTTTCGCACCCTCCATGTCATATTCCGCTCCAGGAGTTCCATCATAGCTCCTCACTGTCGCTGGGAGGATGTTTTCTCCTCCGCTCGCCCCTTCCACCATCATTTTCTCTCTACCCACCCTTGCCTCCTTTTCCGCGCAGCTCTCGATTCCCCCCTCTCTTTCGCACCCTCCATGTCATATTCCGCTCCAGGAGTTCCATCATAGCTCCTCACTGTCGCTGGGAGGAAGTTTTCTCCTCCGCTCGCCCCTTCCACCGTCATTTTCTCTCTACCCACCCTTGCCTCCTTTTCCGCGCAGCTCTCGATTCCCCCCTCTCTTTCGCACCCTCCATGTCATATTCCGCTCCAGGAGCTCCATCATAGCTCCTTGCTGTCGCTGGGAGGATGTTTTCTCCTCCGCTCGCCCCTTCCACCGTCATTTTCTCTCTACCCACCCTTGCCTCCTTTTCCGCGCAGCTCTCGATTCCCCCCTCTCTTTCGCACCCTCCATGTCATATTCCGCTCCAGGAGTTCCATCATAGCTCCTCACTGTCGCTGGGACGATGTTTTCTCCTCCGCTCGCCCCTTCCACCGTCATTTTCTCTCTACCCACCCTTGCCTCCTTCTCCGCGCAGCTCTCGATTCCCCCCTCTCTTTCGCACCCTCCATGTCATATTCCGCTCCAGGAGCTCCATCATAGCTAATCGCTGTCGCTGGGAGGATGTTTTCTCCTCCGCTCGCCCCTTCCACCGTCATTTTCTCTCTACCCACCCTTGCCTCCTTTTCCGCGCAGCTCTCGATTCCCCCCTCTCTTTCGCACCCTCCATGTCATATTCCGCTCCAGGAGTTCCATCATAGCTCCTCACTGTCGCTGGGAGGATGTTTTCTCCTCCGCTCGCCCCTTCCACCGTCATTTTCTCTCTACCCACCCTTGCCTCCTTTTCCGCGCAGCTCTAGATTCCCCCCTCTCTTTCGCACCCTCCATGTCATATTCCGCTCCAGGAGTTCCATCATAGCTCCTCACTGTCGCTGGGAGGATGTTTTCTCCTCCGCTCGCCCCTTCCACCGTCATTTTCTCTCTACCCACCCTTGCCTCCTTCTCCGCGCAGCTCTCGATTCCCCCCTCTCTTTCGCACCCTCCATGTCATATTCCGCTCCAGGAGCTCCATCATAGCTAATCGCTGTCGCTGGGAGGATGTTTTCTCCTCCGCTCGCCCCTTCCACCGTCATTTTCTCTCTACCCACCCTTGCCTCCTTTTCCGCGCAGCTCTCGATTCCCCCCTCTCTTTCGCACCCTCCATGTCATATTCCGCTCCAGGAGTTCCATCATAGCTCCTCACTGTCGCTGGGAGGATGTTTTCTCCTCCGCTCGCCCCTTCCACCGTCATTTTCTCTCTACCCACCCTTGCCTCCTTTTCCGCGCAGCTCTCGATTCCCCCCTCTCTTTCGCACCCTCCATGTCATATTCCGCTCCAGGAGTTCCATCATAGCTCCTCACTGTCGCTGGGAGGATGTTTTCTCCTCCGCTCGCCCCTTCCACCGTCATTTTCTCTCTACCCACCCTTGCCTCCTTCTCCGCGCAGCTCTCGATTCCCCCCTCTCTTTCGCACCCTCCATGTCATATTCCGCTCCAGGAGCTCCATCATAGCTCCTCGCTGTCGCTGGGAGGATGTTTTCTCCTCCGCTCGCCCCTTCCACCGTCATTTTCTCTCTACCCACCCTTGCCTCCTTTTCCGCGCAGCTCTCGATTCCCCCCTCTCTTTCGCACCCTCCATGTCATATTCCGCTCCAGGAGTTCCATCATAGCTCCTCACTAGCGCTGGGAGGATGTTTTCTCCTCCGCTCGCCTCTTCCACCGTCATTTTCTCTCTACCCACCCTTGCCTCCTTTTCCGCGCAGCTCTCGATTCCCCCCTCTCTTTCGCACCCTCCATGTCATATTCCGCTCCAGGAGTTCCATCATAGCTCCTCACTAGCGCTGGGAGGATGTTTTCTCCTCCGCTCGCCCCTTCCACCGTCATTTTCTCTCTACCCACCCTTGCCTCCTTTTCCGCGCAGCTCTCGATTCCCCCCTCTCTTTCGCACCCTCCATGTCATATTCCGCTCCAGGAGCTCCATCATAGCTCCTTGCTGTCGCTGGGAGGACGTTTTCTCCTCCGCTCGCCCCTTCCACCGTCATTTTCTCTCTACCCACCCTTGCCTCCTTTTCCGCGCAGCTCTCGATTCCCCCCTCTCTTTCGCACCCTCCATGTCATATTCCGCTCCAGGAGTTCCATCATAGCTCCTCACTGTCGCTGGGAGGAAGTTTTCTCCTCCGCTCGCCCCTTCCACCGTCATTTTCTCTCTACCCACCCTTGCCTCCTTTTCCGTGCTGCTCTCGATTCCCCCCTCTCTTTCGCACCCTCCATGTCATATTCCGCTCCAGGAGCTCCATCATAGCTCCTCGCTGTCGCTGGGAGGATGTTTTCTCCTCCGCTCGCCCCTTCCACCGTCATTTTCTCTCTACCCACCCTTGCCTCCTTTTCCGCGCAGCTCTCGATTCCCCCCTCTCTTTCGCACCCTCCATGTCATATTCCGCTCCAGGAGCTCCATCATAGCTCCTTGCTGTCGCTGGGAGGATGTTTTCTCCTCCGCTCGCCCCTTCCACCGTCATTTTCTCTCTACCCACCCTTGCCTCCTTTTCCGCGCAGCTCTCGATTCCCCCCTCTCTTTCGCACCCTCCATGTCATATTCCGCTCCAGGAGTTCCATCATAGCTCCTCACTGTCGCTGGGAGGATGTTTTCTCCTCCGCTCGCCCCTTCCACCGTCATTTTCTCTCTACCCACCCTTGCCTCCTTTTCCGCGCAGCTCTCGATTCCCCCCTCTCTTTCGCACCCTCCATGTCATATTCCGCTCCAGGAGTTCCATCATAGCTCCTCACTGTCGCTGGGAGGATGTTTTCTCCTCCGCTCGCCCCTTCCACCGTCATTTTCTCTCTACCCACCCTTGCCTCCTTTTCCGCGCAGCTCTCGATTCCCCCCTCTCTTTCGCACCCTCCATGTCATATTCCGCTCCAGGAGTTCCATCATAGCTCCTCACTGTCGCTGGGAGGAAGTTTTCTCCTCCGCTCGCCCCTTCCACCGTCATTTTCTCTCTACCCACCCTTGCCTCCTTTTCCGCGCAGCTCTCGATTCCCCCCTCTCTTTCGCACCCTCCATGTCATATTCCGCTCCAGGAGCTCCATCATAGCTCCTTGCTGTCGCTGGGAGGATGTTTTCTCCTCCGCTCGCCCCTTCCACCGTCATTTTCTCTCTACCCACCCTTGCCTCCTTTTCCGCGCAGCTCTCGATTCCCCCCTCTCTTTCGCACCCTCCATGTCATATTCCGCTCCAGGAGTTCCATCATAGCTCCTCACTGTCGCTGGGAGGATGTTTTCTCCTCCGCTCGCCCCTTCCACCATCATTTTCTCTCTACCCACCCTTGCCTCCTTTTCCGCGCAGCTCTCGATTCCCCCCTCTCTTTCGCACCCTCCATGTCATATTCCGCTCCAGGAGCTCCATCATAGCTCCTTGCTGTCGCTGGGAGGATGTTTTCTCCTCCGCTCGCCCCTTCCACCGTCATTTTCTCTCTACCCACCCTTGCCTCCTTTTCCGCGCAGCTCTCGATTCCCCCCTCTCTTTCACACCCTCCATGTCATATTCCGCTCCAGGAGTTCCATCATAGCTCCTCGCTGTCGCTGGGAGGATGTTTTCTCCTCTGCTCGCCCCTTCCACCGTCATTTTCTCTCTACCCACCCTTTCCTCCTTTTCCGCGCAGCTCTCGATTCCCCCCTCTCTTTCGCACCCTCCATGTCATATTCCGCTCCAGGAGTTCCATCATAGCTCCTCACTGTCGCTGGGAGGAAGTTTTCTCCTCCGCTCGCCCCTTCCACCGTCATTTTCTCTCTACCCACCCTTGCCTCCTTTTCCGCGCAGCTCTCGATTCACCCCTCTCTTTCGCACCCTCCATGTCATATTCCGCTCCAGGAGCTCCATCATAGTTCCTCGCTGTCGCTGGGAGGATGTTTTCTCCTCCGCTCGCCCCTTCCACCGTCATTTTCTCTCTACCCACCCTTGCCTCCTTTTCCGCGCAGCTCTCGATTCCCCCCTCTCTTTCGCACCCTCCATGTCATATTCTGCTCCAGGAGCTCCATCATAGCTCCTCGCTGTCGCTGGGAGGATGTTTTCTCCTCTGCTCGCCCCTTCCACCGTCATTTTCTCTCTACCCACCCTTGCCTCCTTTTCCGCGCAGCTCTCGATTCCCCCTCTCTTTCGCACCCTCCATGTCATATTCCGCTCCCGGAGTTCCATCATAGCTCCTCACTGTCGCTGGGAGGAAGTTTTCTCCTCCGCTCGCCCCTTCCACCGTCATTTTCTCTCTACCCACCCTTGCCTCCTTTTCCGCGCAGCTCTCAATTCCCCCCTCTCTTTCGCACCCTCCATGTCATATTCCGCTCCAGGAGCTCCATCATAGCTCCTTGCTGTCGCTGGGAGGATGTTTTCTCCTCCGCTCGCCCCTTCCACCGTCATTTTCTCTCTACCCACCCTTGCCTCCTTTTCCGCGCAGCTCTCGATTCCCCCCTCTCTTTCGCACCCTCCATGTCATATTCCGCTCCAGGAGTTCCATCATAGCTCCTCACTGTCGCTGGGAGGATGTTTTCTCCTCCGCTCGCCCCTTCCACCGTCATTTTCTCTCTACCCACCCTTGCCTCCTTTTCCGCGCAGCTCTCGATTCCCCCCTCTCTTTCGCACCCTCCATGTCATATTCCGCTCCAGGAGTTCCATCATAGCTCCTCACTGTCGCTGGGAGGAAGTTTTCTCCTCCGCTCGCCCCTTCCACCGTCATTTTCTCTCTACCCACCCTTGCCTCCTTTTCCGCGCAGCTCTCGATTCCCCCCTCTCTTTCGCACCCTCCATGTCATATTCCGCTCCAGGAGCTCCATCATAGCTCCTTGCTGTCGCTGGGAGGATGTTTTCTCCTCCGCTCGCCCCTTCCACCGTCATTTTCTCTCTACCCACCCTTGCCTCCTTTTCCGCGCAGCTCTCGATTCCCCCCTCTCTTTCGCACCCTCCATGTCATATTCCGCTCCAGGAGTTCCATCATAGCTCCTCACTGTCGCTGGGAGGATGTTTTCTCCTCCGCTCGCCCCTTCCACCATCATTTTCTCTCTACCCACCCTTGCCCCCTTTTCCGCGCAGCTCTCGATTCCCCCCTCTCTTTCGCACCCTCCATGTCATATTCCGCTCCAAGAGTTCCATCATAGCTCCTCACTGTCGCTGGGAGGATGTTTTCTCCTCCGCTCGCCCCTTCCACCGTCATTTTCTCTCTACCCACCCTTGCCTCCTTCTCCGCGCAGCTCTCGATTCCCCCCTCTCTTTCGCACCCTCCATGTCATATTCTGCTCCAGGAGCTCCATCATAGCTCCTCGCTGTCGCTGGGAGGATGTTTTCTCCTCCGCTCGCCCCTTCCACCGTCATTTTCTCTCTACCCACCCTTGCCTCCTTCTCCGCGCAGCTCTCGATTCCCCCCTCTCTTTCGCACCCTCCATGTCATATTCCGCTCCAGGAGCTCCATCATAGCTCCTTGCTGTCGCTGGGAGGATGTTTTCTCCTCCGCTTGCCCCTTCCACCATCATTTTCTCTCTACCCACCCTTGCCTCCTTTTCCGCGCAGCTCTCGATTCACCCCTCTCTTTCGCACCCTCCATGTCATATTCCGCTCCAGGAGCTCCATCATAGCTCCTCGCTGTCGCTGGGAGGATGTTTTCTCCTCCGCTCGCCCCTTCCACCGTCATTTTCTCTCTACCCACCCTTGCCTCCTTTTCCGCGCAGCTCTCGATTCCCCCCTCTCTTTCGCACCCTCCATGTCATATTCCGCTCCAGGAGCTCCATCATAGCTCCTCGCTGTCGCTGGGAGGATGTTTTCTCCTCCGCTCGCCCCTTCCACCGTCATTTTCTCTCTACCCACCCTTGCCTCCTTTTCCGCGCAGCTCTCGATTCCCCCTCTCTTTCGCACCCTCCATGTCATATTCCGCTCCCGGAGTTCCATCATAGCTCCTCACTGTCGCTGGGAGGAAGTTTTCTCCTCCGCTCGCCCCTTCCACCGTCATTTTCTCTCTACCCACCCTTGCCTCCTTTTCCGCGCAGCTCTCAATTCCCCCCTCTCTTTCGCACCCTCCATGTCATATTCCGCTACAGGAGCTCCATCATAGCTCCTTGCTGTCGCTGGGAGGATGTTTTCTCCTCCGCTCGCCCCTTCCACCATCATTTTCTCTCTACCCACCCTTGCCTCCTTTTCCGCGCAGCTCTCGATTCCCCCCTCTCTTTCGCACCCTCCATGTCATATTCCGCTCCAGGAGTTCCATCATAGCTCCTCACTGTCGCTGGGAGGATGTTTTCTCCTCCGCTCGCCCCTTCCACCGTCATTTTCTCTCTACCCACCCTTGCCTCCTTTTCCGCGCAGCTCTCGATTCCCCCCTCTCTTTCGCACCCTCCATGTCATATTCCGCTCCAGGAGTTCCATCATAGCTCCTCACTGTCGCTGGGAGGAAGTTTTCTCCTCCGCTCGCCCCTTCCACCGTCATTTTCTCTCTACCCACCCTTGCCTCCTTTTCCGCGCAGCTCTCGATTCCCCCCTCTCTTTCGCACCCTCCATGTCATATTCCGCTCCAGGAGCTCCATCATAGCTCCTTGCTGTCGCTGGGAGGATGTTTTCTCCTCCGCTCGCCCCTTCCACCGTCATTTTCTCTCTACCCACCCTTGCCTCCTTTTCCGCGCAGCTCTCGATTCCCCCCTCTCTTTCGCACCCTCCATGTCATATTCCGCTCCAGGAGTTCCATCATAGCTCCTCACTGTCGCTGGGAGGATGTTTTCTCCTCCGCTCGCCCCTTCCACCATCATTTTCTCTCTACCCACCCTTGCCCCCTTTTCCGCGCAGCTCTCGATTCCCCCCTCTCTTTCGCACCCTCCATGTCATATTCCGCTCCAGGAGTTCCATCATAGCTCCTCACTGTCGCTGGGAGGATGTTTTCTCCTCCGCTCGCCCCTTCCACCGTCATTTTCTCTCTACCCACCCTTGCCTCCTTCTCCGCGCAGCTCTCGATTCCCCCCTCTCTTTCGCACCCTCCATGTCATATTCTGCTCCAGGAGCTCCATCATAGCTCCTCGCTGTCGCTGGGAGGATGTTTTCTCCTCCGCTCGCCCCTTCCACCGTCATTTTCTCTCTACCCACCCTTGCCTCCTTCTCCGCGCAGCTCTCGATTCCCCCCTCTCTTTCGCACCCTCCATGTCATATTCCGCTCCAGGAGCTCCATCATAGCTCCTTGCTGTCGCTGGGAGGATGTTTTCTCCTCCGCTTGCCCCTTCCACCATCATTTTCTCTCTACCCACCCTTGCCTCCTTCTCCGCGCAGCTCTCGATTCCCCCCTCTCTTTCGCACCCTCCATGTCATATTCCGCTCCAGGAGCTCCATCATAGCTCCTCGCTGTCGCTGGGAGGATGTTTTCTCCTCCGCTCGCCCCTTCCACCGTCATTTTCTCTCTACCCACCCTTGCCTCCTTTTCCGCGCAGCACTCGATTCCCCCCTCTCTTTCGCACCCTCCATGTCATATTCCGCTCCAGGAGCTCCATCATAGCTCCTCGCTGTCGCTGGGAGGATGTTTTCTCCTCCGCTCGCCCCTTCCACCGTCATTTTCTTTCTACCCACCCTTGCCTCCTTTTCCACGCAGCTCTCGATTCCCCCCTCTCTTTCGCACCCTCCATGTCATATTCCGCTCCAGGAGCTCCATCATAGCTCCTCGCTGTTGCTGGGAGGATGTTTTCTCCTCCGCTCGCCCCTTCCACCGTCATTTTCTCTCTACCCACCCTTGCCTCCTTCTCCGCACAGCTCTCGATTCCCCCCTCTCTTTCGCACCCTCCATGTCATATTCCGCTCCAGGAGCTCCATCATAGCTCCTCGCTGTCGCTGGGAGGATGTTTTCTCCTCTGCTCGCCCCTTCCACCGTCATTTTCTCTCTACCCACCCTTTCCTCCTTTTCCGCGCAGCTCTCGATTCCCCCCTCTCTTGCGCACCCTCCATGTCATATTCCGCTCCAGGAGCTCCATCATAGCTCCTCGCTGTCGCTGGGAGGATGTTTTCTCCTCCGCTCGCCCCTTCCACCGTCATTTTCTCTCTACCCACCCTTTCCTCCTTTTCCGCGCAGCTCTCGATTCCCCCCTCTCTTTCGCACCCTCCATGTCATATTCCGCTCCAGGAGCTCCATCATAGCTCCTCGCTGTCGCTGGGAGGATGTTTTCTCCTCCGCTCGCCCCTTCCACCGTCATTTTCTCTCTACCCACCCTTGCCTCCTTTTCCGCGCAGCTCTCGATTCCCCCCTCTCTTTCGCACCCTCCATGTCATATTCCGCTCCAGGAGCTCCATCATAGCTCCTTGCTGTCGCTGGGAGGACGTTTTCTCCTCCGCTCGCCCCTTCCACCGTCATTTTCTCTCTACCCACCCTTGCCTCCTTTTCCGCGCAGCTCTCTATTCCCCCCTCTCTTTCGCACCCTCCATGTCATATTCCGCTCCAGGAGTTCCATCATAGCTCCTCACTGTCGCTGGGAGGATGTTTTCTCCTCCGCTCGCCCCTTCCACCGTCATTTTCTCTCTACCCACCCTTGCCTCCTTTTCCGCGCAGCTCTCGATTCCCCCCTCTCTTTCGCACCCTCCATGTCATATTCCGCTCCAGGAGTTCCATCATAGCTCCTCACTGTCGCTGGGAGGAAGTTTTCTCCTCCGCTTGCCCCTTCCACCGTCATTTTCTCTCTACCCACCCTTGCCTCCTTTTCCGCGCAGCTCTCGATTCCCCCCTCTCTTTCGCACCCTCCATGTCATATTCCGCTCTAGGAGCTCCATCATAGCTCCTTGCTGTCGCTGGGAGGATGTTTTCTCCTCCGCTCGCCCCTTCCACCGTCATTTTCTCTCTACCCACCCTTGCCTCCTTTTCCGCGCAGCTCTCGATTCCCCCCTCTCTTTCGCACCCTCCATGTCATATTCCGCTCCAGGAGTTCCATCATAGCTCCTCACTGTCGCTGGGAGGATGTTTTCTCCTCCGCTCGCCCCTTCCACCGTCATTTTCTCTCTACCCACCCTTTCCTCCTTTTCCGCGCAGCTCTCGATTCCCCCCTCTCTTTCGCACCCTCCATGTCATATTCCGCTCCAGGAGCTCCATCATAGCTCCTCGCTGTCGCTGGGAGGATGTTTTCTCCTCCGCTCGCCCCTTCCACCGTCATTTTCTTTCTACCCACCCTTGCCTCCTTTTCCACGCAGCTCTCGATTCCCCCCTCTCTTTCGCACCCTACATGTCATATTCCGCTCCAGGAGCTCCATCATAGCTCCTCGCTGTTGCTGGGAGGATGTTTTCTCCTCCGCTCGCCCCTTCCACCGTCATTTTCTCTCTACCCACCCTTGCCTCCTTCTCCGCACAGCTCTCGATTCCCCCCTCTCTTTCGCACCCTCCATGTCATATTCCGCTCCAGGAGCTCCATCATAGCTCCTCGCTGTCGCTGGGAGGATGTTTTCTCCTCTGCTCGCCCCTTCCACCGTCATTTTCTCTCTACCCACCCTTTCCTCCTTTTCCGCGCAGCTCTCGATTCCCCCTCTCTCTTGCGCACCCTCCATGTCATATTCCGCTCCAGGAGCTCCATCATAGCTCCTCGCTGTCGCTGGGAGGATGTTTTCTCCTCCGCTCGCCCCTTCCACCGTCATTTTCTCTCTACCCACCCTTGCCTCCTTTTCCGCGCAGCTCTCGATTCCCCCCTCTCTTTCGCACCCTCCATGTCATATTCCGCTCCAGGAGTTCCATCATAGCTCCTCACTGTCGCTGGGAGGATGTTTTCTCCTCCGCTCGCCCCTTCCACCGTCATTTTCTCTCTACCCACCCTTGCCTCCTTCTCCGCGCAGCTCTCGATTCCCCCCTCTCTTTCGCACCCTCCATGTCATATTCCGCTCCAGGAGTTCCATCATAGCTCCTCACTGTCGCTGGGAGGAAGTTTTCTCCTCCGCTTGCCCCTTCCACCGTCATTTTCTCTCTACCCACCCTTGCCTCCTTTTCCGCGCAGCTCTCGATTCCCCCCTCTCTTTCGCACCCTCCATGTCATATTCCGCTCCAGGAGCTCCATCATAGCTCCTTGCTGTCGCTGGGAGGATGTTTTCTCCTCCGCTCGCCCCTTCCACCGTCATTTTCTCTCTACCCACCCTTGCCTCCTTTTCCGCGCAGCTCTCGATTCCCCCCTCTCTTTCGCACCCTCCATGTCATATTCCGCTCCAGGAGTTCCATCATAGCTCCTCACTGTCGCTGGGAGGATGTTTTCTCCTCCGCTCGCCCCTTCCACCGTCATTTTCTCTCTACCCACCCTTTCCTCCTTTTCCGCGCAGCTCTCGATTCCCCCCTCTCTTTCGCACCCTCCATGTCATATTCCGCTCCAGGAGCTCCATCATAGCTCCTCGCTGTCGCTGGGAGGATGTTTTCTCCTCCGCTCGCCCCTTCCACCGTCATTTTCTTTCTACCCACCCTTGCCTCCTTTTCCACGCAGCTCTCGATTCCCCCCTCTCTTTCGCACCCTACATGTCATATTCCGCTCCAGGAGCTCCATCATAGCTCCTCGCTGTTAATGGGAGGATGTTTTCTCCTCCGCTCGCCCCTTCCACCGTCATTTTCTCTCTACCCACCCTTGCCTCCTTCTCCGCACAGCTCTCGATTCCCCCCTCTCTTTCGCACCCTCCATGTCATATTCCGCTCCAGGAGCTCCATCATAGCTCCTCGCTGTCGCTGGGAGGATGTTTTCTCCTCTGCTCGCCCCTTCCACCGTCATTTTCTCTCTACCCACCCTTTCCTCCTTTTCCGCGCAGCTCTCGATTCCCCCTCTCTCTTGCGCACCCTCCATGTCATATTCCGCTCCAGGAGCTCCATCATAGCTCCTCGCTGTCGCTGGGAGGATGTTTTCTCCTCCGCTCGCCCCTTCCACCGTCATTTTCTCTCTACCCACCCTTGCCTCCTTTTCCGCGCAGCTCTCGATTCCCCCCTCTCTTTCGCACCCTCCATGTCATATTCCGCTCCAGGAGTTCCATCATTGCTCCTCACTGTCGCTGGGAGGATGTTTTCTCCTCCGCTCGCCCCTTCCACCGTCATTTTCTCTCTACCCACCCTTGCCTCCTTCTCCGCGCAGCTCTCGATTCCCCCCTCTCTTTCGCACCCTCCATGTCATATTCCGCTCCAGGAGCTCCATCATAGCTCTTCGCTGTCGCTGGGAGGATGTTTTCTCCTCCGCTCGCCCCTTCCACCGTCATTTTCTCTCTACCCACCCTTTCCTCCTTTTCCGCGCAGCTCTCGATTCCCCCCTATCTTTCGCACCCTCCATGTCATATTCCGCTCCAGGAGCTCCATCATAGCTCCTCGCTGTCGCTGGGAGGATGTTTTCTCCTCCGCTCGCCCCTTCCACCGTCATTTTCTCTCTACCCACCCTTGCCTCCTTCTCCGCGCAGCTCTCGATTCCCCCCTCTCTTTCGAACCCTCCATGTCATATTCCGCTCCAGGAGCTCCATCATTGCTCCTCGCTGTCGCTGGGAGGATGTTTTCTCCTCTGCTCGCCCCTTCCGCCGTCATTTTCTCTCTACCCACCCTTTCCTCCTTTTCCGCGCAGCTCTCGATTCCCCCCTCTCTTTCGCACCCTCCATGTCATATTCCGCTCCAGGAGCTCCATCATAGCTCCTCGCTGTCGCTGGGAGGATGTTTTCTCCTCCGCTCGCCCCTTCCACCGTCATTTTCTTTCTACCCACCCTTGCCTCCTTTTTCACGCAGCTCTCGATTCCCCCCTCTCTTTCGCACCCTCCATGTCATATTCCGCTCCAGGAGCTCCATCATAGCTCCTCGCTGTCGCTGGGAGGATGTTTTCTCCTCTGCTCGCCCCTTCCACCGTCATTTTCTCTCTACCCACCCTTTCCTCCTTTTCCGCGCAGCTCTCGATTCCCCCCTCTCTTTCGCACCCTATATGTCATATTCCGCTCCAGGAGCTCCATCATAGCTCCTCGCTGTCGCTGGGAGGATGTTTTCTCCTCTGCTCGCCCCTTCCACCGTCATTTTCTCTCTACCCACCCTTGCCTCCTTCTCCGCACAGCTCTCGATTCCCCCCTCTCTTTCGCACCCTCCATGTCATATTCCGCTCCAGGAGCTCCATCATAGCTCCTCGCTGTCGCTGGGAGGATGTTTTCTCCTCTGCTCGCCCCTTCCACCGTCATTTTCTCTCTACCCACCCTTGCCTCCTTCTCCGCACAGCTCTCGATTCCCCCCTCTCTTTCGCACCCTCCATGTCATATTCCGCTCCAGGAGCTCCATCATAGCTCCTCGCTGTCGCTGGGAGGATGTTTTCTCCTCTGCTCGCCCCTTCCACCGTCATTTTCTCTCTACCCACCCTTTCCTCCTTTTCCGCGCAGCTCTCGATTCCCCCTCTCTCTTGCGCACCCTCCATGTCATATTCCGCTCCAGGAGCTCCATCATAGCTCCTCGCTGTCGCTGGGAGGATGTTTTCTCCTCCGCTCGCCCCTTCCACCGTCATTTTCTCTCTACCCACCCTTGCCTCCTTTTCCGCGCAGCTCTCGATTCCCCCCTCTCTTTCGCACCCTCCATGTCATATTCCGCTCCAGGAGTTCCATCATAGCTCCTCACTGTCGCTGGGAGGATGTTTTCTCCTCCGCTCGCCCCTTCCACCGTCATTTTCTCTCTACCCACCCTTGCCTCCTTCTCCGCGCAGCTCTCGATTCCCCCCTCTCTTTCGCACCCTCCATGTCATATTCCGCTCCAGGAGCTCCATCATAGCTCTTCGCTGTCGCTGGGAGGATGTTTTCTCCTCCGCTCGCCCCTTCCACCGTCATTTTCTCTCTACCCACCCTTTCCTCCTTTTCCGCGCAGCTCTCGATTCCCCCCTATCTTTCGCACCCTCCATGTCATATTCCGCTCCAGGAGCTCCATCATAGCTCCTCGCTGTCGCTGGGAGGATGTTTTCTCCTCCGCTCGCCCCTTCCACCGTCATTTTCTCTCTACCCACCCTTGCCTCCTTCTCCGCGCAGCTCTCAATTCCCCCCTCTCTTTCGCACCCTCCATGTCATATTCCGCTCCAGGAGCTCCATCATAGCTCCTCGCTGTCGCTGGGAGGATGTTTTCTCCTCCGCTCGCCCCTTCCACCGTCATTTTCTCTCTACCCACCCTTGCCTCCTTCTCCGCGCAGCTCTCGATTCCCCCCTCTCTTTCGAACCCTCCATGTCATATTCCGCTCCAGGAGCTCCATCATTGCTCCTCGCTGTCGCTGGGAGGATGTTTTCTCCTCTGCTCGCCCCTTCCGCCGTCATTTTCTCTCTACCCACCCTTTCCTCCTTTTCCGCGCAGCTCTCGATTCCCCCCTCTCTTTCGCACCCTCCATGTCATATTCCGCTCCAGGAGCTCCATCATAGCTCCTCGCTGTCGCTGGGAGGATGTTTTCTCCTCCGCTCGCCCCTTCCACCGTCATTTTCTTTCTACCCACCCTTGCCTCCTTTTCCACGCAGCTCTCGATTCCCCCCTCTCTTTCGCACCCTCCATGTCATATTCCGCTCCAGGAGCTCCATCATAGCTCCTCGCTGTCGCTGGGAGGATGTTTTCTCCTCTGCTCGCCCCTTCCACCGTCATTTTCTCTCTACCCACCCTTTCCTCCTTTTCCGCGCAGCTCTCGATTCCCCCCTCTCTTTCGCACCCTATATGTCATATTCCGCTCCAGGAGTTCCATCATAGCTCCTCACTGTCGCTGGGAGGAAGTTTTCTCCTCCGCTCGCCCCTTCCACCGTCATTTTCTCTCTACCCACCCTTGCCTCCTTTTCCGCGCAGCTCTCGATTCCCCCCTCTCTTTCGCACCCTCCATGTCATATTCCGCTCCAGGAGCTCCATCATAGCTCCTCGCTGTCGCTGGGAGGATGTTTTCTCCTCCGCTCGCCCCTTCCACCGTCATTTTCTCTCTACCCACCCTTGCCTCCTTTTCCGCGCAGCTCTCGATTCCCCCCTCTCTTTCGCACCCTCCATGTCATATTCCGCTCCAGAAGTTCCATCATAGCTCCTCACTGTCGCTGGGAGGAAGTTTTCTCCTCCGCTCGCCCCTTCCACCGTCATTTTCTCTCTACCCACCCTTGCCTCCTTTTCCGCGCAGCTCTCGATTCCCCCCTCTCTTTCGCACCCTCCATGTCATATTCCGCTCCAGGAGCTCCATCATAGCTCCTCGCTGTCGCTGGGAGGATGTTTTCTCCTCCGCTCGCCCCTTCCACCGTCATTTTCTCTCTACCCACCCTTGCCTCCTTTTCCGCGCAGCTCTCGATTCCCCCCTCTCTTTCGCACCCTCCATGTCATATTCCGCTCCAGGAGTTCCATCATAGCTCCTCACTGTCGCTGGGAGGATGTTTTCTCCTCCGCTCGCCCCTTCCACCGTCATTTTCTCTCTACCCACCCTTGCCTCCTTCTCCGCGCAGCTCTCGATTCCCCCCTCTCTTTCGCACCCTCCATGTCATATTCCGCTCCAGGAGCTCCATCATAGCTAATCGCTGTCGCTGGGAGGATGTTTTCTCCTCCGCTCGCCCCTTCCACCGTCATTTTCTCTCTACCCACCCTTGCCTCCTTTTCCGCGCAGCTCTCGATTCCCCCCTCTCTTTCGCACCCTCCATGTCATATTCCGCTCCAGGAGCTCCATCATAGCTCCTTGCTGTCGCTGGGAGGATGTTTTCTCCTCCGCTCGCCCCTTCCACTGTCATTTTCTCTCTACCCACCCTTGCCTCCTTTTCCGCGCAGCTCTCGATTCCCCCCTCTCTTTCGCACCCTCCATGTCATATTCCGCTCCAGGAGTTCCATCATAGCTCCTCACTGTCGCTGGGAGGATGTTTTCTCCTCCGCTCGCCCCTTCCACCATCATTTTCTCTCTACCCACCCTTGCCTCCTTTTCCGCGCAGCTCTCGATTCCCCCCTCTCTTTCGCACCCTCCATGTCATATTCCGCTCCAGGAGTTCCATCATAGCTCCTCACTGTCGCTGGGAGGATGTTTTCTCCTCCGCTCGCCCCTTCCACCGTCATTTTCTCTCTACCCACCCTTGCCTCCTTTTCCGCGCAGCTCTCGATTCCCCCCTCTCTTTCGCACCCTCCATGTCATATTCCGCTCCAGGAGTTCCATCATAGCTCCTCACTGTCGCTGGGAGGATGTTTTCTCCTCCGCTCGCCTCTTCCACCGTCATTTTCTCTCTACCCACCCTTGCCTCCTTTTCCGCGCAGCTCTCGACTCCCCCCTTCTTTCGCACCCTCCATGTCATATTCCGCTCCAGGAGTTCCATCATAGCTCCTCACTGTCGCTGGGAGGAAGTTTTCTCCTCCGCTCGCCCCTTCCACCGTCATTTTCTCTCTACCCACCCTTGCCTCCTTTTCCGCGCAGCTCTCGATTCCCCCCTCTCTTTCGCACCCTCCATGTCATATTCCGCTCCAGGAGCTCCATCATAGCTCCTTGCTGTCGCTGGGAGGATGTTTTCTCCTCCGCTCGCCCCTTCCACCGTCATTTTCTCTCTACCCACCCTTGCCTCCTTTTCCGCGCAGCTCTCGATTCCCCCCTCTCTTTCGCACCCTCCATGTCATATTCCGCTCCAGGAGTTCCATCATAGCTCCTCACTGTCGCTGGGAGGATGTTTTCTCCTCCGCTCGCCCCTTCCACCGTCATTTTCTCTCTACCCACCCTTGCCTCCTTTTCCGCGCAGCTCTCGATTCCCCCTCTCTTTCGCACCCTCCATGTCATATTCCGCTCCAGGAGTTCCATCAAAGCTCCTCACTGTCGCTGGGAGGAAGTTTTCTCCTCCGCTCGCCCCTTCCACCGTCATTTTCTCTCTACCCACCCTTGCCTCCTTTTCCGCGCAGCTCTCGATTCCCCCCTCTCTTTCGCACCCTCCATGTCATATTCCGCTCCAGGAGCTCCATCATAGCTCCTTGCTGTCGCTGGGAGGATGTTTTCTCCTCCGCTCGCCCCTTCCACCGTTATTTTCTCTCTACCCACCCTTGCCTCCTTTTCCGCGCAGCTCTCGATTCCCCCCTCTCTTTCGCACCCTCCATGTCATATTCCGCTCCAGGAGTTCCATCATAGCTCCTCACTGTCGCTGGGAGGATGTTTTCTCCTCCGCTCGCCCCTTCCACCATCATTTTCTCTCTACCCACCCTTGCCTCCTTTTCCGCGCAGCTCTCGATTCCCCCCTCTCTTTCGCACCCTCCATGTCATATTCCGCTCCAGGAGTTCCATCATAGCTCCTCACTGTCGCTGGGAGGAAGTTTTCTCCTCCGCTCGCCCCTTCCACCGTCATTTTCTCTCTACCCACCCTTGCCTCCTTTTCCGCGCAGCTCTCGATTCCCCCCTCTCTTTCGCACCCTCCATGTCATATTCCGCTCCAGGAGCTCCATCATAGCTCCTTGCTGTCGCTGGGAGGATGTTTTCTCCTCCGCTCGCCCCTTCCACCGTCATTTTCTCTCTACCCACCCTTGCCTCCTTTTCCGCGCAGCTCTCGATTCCCCCCTCTCTTTCGCACCCTCCATGTCATATTCCGCTCCAGGAGTTCCATCATAGCTCCTCACTGTCGCTGGGAGGATGTTTTCTCCTCCGCTCGCCCCTTCCACCGTCATTTTCTCTCTACCCACCCTTGCCTCCTTCTCCGCGCAGCTCTCGATTCCCCCCTCTCTTTCGCACCCTCCATGTCATATTCCGCTCCAGGAGCTCCATCATAGCTAATCGCTGTCGCTGGGAGGATGTTTTCTCCTCCGCTCGCCCCTTCCACCGTCATTTTCTCTCTACCCACCCTTGCCTCCTTTTCCGCGCAGCTCTCGATTCCCCCCTCTCTTTCGCACCCTCCATGTCATATTCCGCTCCAGGAGCTCCATCATAGCTCCTTGCTGTCGCTGGGAGGATGTTTTCTCCTCCGCTCGCCCCTTCCACTGTCATTTTCTCTCTACCCACCCTTGCCTCCTTTTCCGCGCAGCTCTCGATTCCCCCCTCTCTTTCGCACCCTCCATGTCATATTCCGCTCCAGGAGTTCCATCATAGCTCCTCACTGTCGCTGGGAGGATGTTTTCTCCTCCGCTCGCCCCTTCCACCGTCATTTTCTCTCTACCCACCCTTGCCTCCTTTTCCGCGCAGCTCTCGATTCCCCCCTCTCTTTCGCACCCTCCATGTCATATTCCGCTCCAGGAGTTCCATCATAGCTCCTCACTGTCGCTGGGAGGATGTTTTCTCCTCCGCTCGCCCCTTCCACCGTCATTTTCTCTCTACCCACCCTTGCCTCCTTTTCCGCGCAGCTCTCGATTCCCCCCTCTCTTTCGCACCCTCCATGTCATATTCCGCTCCAGGAGTTCCATCATAGCTCCTCACTGTCGCTGGGAGGATGTTTTCTCCTCCGCTCGCCCCTTCCACCGTCATTTTCTCTCTACCCACCCTTGCCTCCTTTTCCGCGCAGCTCTCGATTCCCCCCTCTCTTTCGCACCCTCCATGTCATATTCCGCTCCAGGAGCTCCATCATAGCTCCTTGCTGTCGCTGGGAGGATGTTTTCTCCTCCGCTCGCCCCTTCCACCGTCATTTTCTCTCTACCCACCCTTGCCTCCTTTTCCGCGCAGCTCTCGATTCCCCCCTCTCTTTCGCACCCTCCATGTCATATTCCGCTCCAGGAGTTCCATCATAGCTCCTCACTGTCGCTGGGAGGATGTTTTCTCCTCCGCTCGCCCCTTCCACCGTCATTTTCTCTCTACCCACCCTTGCCTCCTTTTCCGCGCAGCTCTCGATTCCCCCCTCTCTTTCGCACCCTCCATGTCATATTCCGCTCCAGGAGTTCCATCATAGCTCCTCACTGTCGCTGGGAGGATGTTTTCTCCTCCGCTCGCCCCTTCCACCGTCATTTTCTCTCTACCCACCCTTGCCTCCTTTTCCGCGCAGCTCTCGATTCCCCCCTCTCTTTCGCACCCTCCATGTCATATTCCGCTCCAGGAGTTCCATCATAGCTCCTCACTGTCGCTGGGAGGATGTTTTCTCCTCCGCTCGCCCCTTCCACCGTCATTTTCTCTCTACCCACCCTTGCCTCCTTTTCCGCGCAGCTCTCGATTCCCCCCTCTCTTTCGCACCCTCCATGTCATATTCCGCTCCAGGAGCTCCATCATAGCTCCTTGCTGTCGCTGGGAGGATGTTTTCTCCTCCGCTCGCCCCTTCCACCGTCATTTTCTCTCTACCCACCCTTGCCTCCTTTTCCGCGCAGCTCTCGATTCCCCCCTCTCTTTCGCACCCTCCATGTCATATTCCGCTCCAGGAGTTCCATCATAGCTCCTCACTGTCGCTGGGAGGATGTTTTCTCCTCCGCTCGCCCCTTCCACCGTCATTTTCTCTCTACCCACCCTTGCCTCCTTTTCCGCGCAGCTCTCGATTCCCCCCTCTCTTTCGCACCCTCCATGTCATATTCCGCTCCAGGAGTTCCATCATAGCTCCTCACTGTCGCTGGGAGGATGTTTTCTCCTCCGCTCGCCCCTTCCACCGTCATTTTCTCTCTACCCACCCTTGCCTCCTTTTCCGCGCAGCTCTCGATTCCCCCCTCTCTTTCGCACCCTCCATGTCATATTCCGCTCCAGGAGTTCCATCATAGCTCCTCACTGTCGCTGGGAGGAAGTTTTCTCCTCCGCTCGCCCCTTCCACCGTCATTTTCTCTCTACCCACCCTTGCCTCCTTTTCCGCGCAGCTCTCGATTCCCCCCTCTCTTTCGCACCCTCCATGTCATATTCCGCTCCAGGAGTTCCATCATAGCTCCTCACTGTCGCTGGGAGGATGTTTTCTCCTCCGCTCGCCCCTTCCACCATCATTTTCTCTCTACCCACCCTTGCCTCCTTTTCCGCGCAGCTCTCGATTCCCCCCTCTCTTTCGCACCCTCCATGTCATATTCCGCTCCAGGAGTTCCATCATAGCTCCTCACTGTCGCTGGGAGGAAGTTTTCTCCTCCGCTCGCCCCTTCCACCGTCATTTTCTCTCTACCCACCCTTGCCTCCTTTTCCGCGCAGCTCTCGATTCCCCCCTCTCTTTCGCACCCTCCATGTCATATTCCGCTCCAGGAGCTCCATCATAGCTCCTTGCTGTCGCTGGGAGGATGTTTTCTCCTCCGCTCGCCCCTTCCACCGTCATTTTCTCTCTACCCACCCTTGCCTCCTTTTCCGCGCAGCTCTCGATTCCCCCCTCTCTTTCGCACCCTCCATGTCATATTCCGCTCCAGGAGTTCCATCATAGCTCCTCACTGTCGCTGGGACGATGTTTTCTCCTCCGCTCGCCCCTTCCACCGTCATTTTCTCTCTACCCACCCTTGCCTCCTTCTCCGCGCAGCTCTCGATTCCCCCCTCTCTTTCGCACCCTCCATGTCATATTCCGCTCCAGGAGCTCCATCATAGCTAATCGCTGTCGCTGGGAGGATGTTTTCTCCTCCGCTCGCCCCTTCCACCGTCATTTTCTCTCTACCCACCCTTGCCTCCTTTTCCGCGCAGCTCTCGATTCCCCCCTCTCTTTCGCACCCTCCATGTCATATTCCGCTCCAGGAGTTCCATCATAGCTCCTCACTGTCGCTGGGAGGATGTTTTCTCCTCCGCTCGCCCCTTCCACCGTCATTTTCTCTCTACCCACCCTTGCCTCCTTTTCCGCGCAGCTCTCGATTCCCCCCTCTCTTTCGCACCCTCCATGTCATATTCCGCTCCAGGAGTTCCATCATAGCTCCTCACTGTCGCTGGGAGGATGTTTTCTCCTCCGCTCGCCCCTTCCACCGTCATTTTCTCTCTACCCACCCTTGCCTCCTTTTCCGCGCAGCTCTCGATTCCCCCCTCTCTTTCGCACCCTCCATGTCATATTCCGCTCCAGGAGTTCCATCATAGCTCCTCACTGTCGCTGGGAGGAAGTTTTCTCCTCCGCTCGCCCCTTCCACCGTCATTTTCTCTCTACCCACCCTTGCCTCCTTTTCCGCGCAGCTCTCGATTCCCCCCTCTCTTTCGCACCCTCCATGTCATATTCCGCTCCAGGAGTTCCATCATAGCTCCTCACTGTCGCTGGGAGGATGTTTTCTCCTCCGCTCGCCCCTTCCACCATCATTTTCTCTCTACCCACCCTTGCCTCCTTTTCCGCGCAGCTCTCGATTCCCCCCTCTCTTTCGCACCCTCCATGTCATATTCCGCTCCAGGAGTTCCATCATAGCTCCTCACTGTCGCTGGGAGGAAGTTTTCTCCTCCGCTCGCCCCTTCCACCGTCATTTTCTCTCTACCCACCCTTGCCTCCTTTTCCGCGCAGCTCTCGATTCCCCCCTCTCTTTCGCACCCTCCATGTCATATTCCGCTCCAGGAGCTCCATCATAGCTCCTTGCTGTCGCTGGGAGGATGTTTTCTCCTCCGCTCGCCCCTTCCACCGTCATTTTCTCTCTACCCACCCTTGCCTCCTTTTCCGCGCAGCTCTCGATTCCCCCCTCTCTTTCGCACCCTCCATGTCATATTCCGCTCCAGGAGTTCCATCATAGCTCCTCACTGTCGCTGGGAGGATGTTTTCTCCTCCGCTCGCCCCTTCCACCGTCATTTTCTCTCTACCCACCCTTGCCTCCTTTTCCGCGCAGCTCTCGATTCCCCCCTCTCTTTCGCACCCTCCATGTCATATTCCGCTCCAGGAGTTCCATCATAGCTCCTCACTGTCGCTGGGAGGATGTTTTCTCCTCCGCTCGCCCCTTCCACCGTCATTTTCTCTCTACCCACCCTTGCCTCCTTTTCCGCGCAGCTCTCGATTCCCCCCTCTCTTTCGCACCCTCCATGTCATATTCCGCTCCAGGAGTTCCATCATAGCTCCTCACTGTCGCTGGGAGGAAGTTTTCTCCTCCGCTCGCCCCTTCCACCGTCATTTTCTCTCTACCCACCCTTGCCTCCTTTTCCGCGCAGCTCTCGATTCCCCCCTCTCTTTCGCACCCTCCATGTCATATTCCGCTCCAGGAGCTCCATCATAGCTCCTTGCTGTCGCTGGGAGGATGTTTTCTCCTCCGCTCGCCCCTTCCACCGTCATTTTCTCTCTACCCACCCTTGCCTCCTTTTCCGCGCAGCTCTCGATTCCCCCCTCTCTTTCGCACCCTCCATGTCATATTCCGCTCCAGGAGTTCCATCATAGCTCCTTGCTGTCGCTGGGAGGATGTTTTCTCCTCCGCTCGCCCCTTCCACCATCATTTTCTCTCTACCCACCCTTGCCTCCTTTTCCGCGCAGCTCTCGATTCCCCCCTCTCTTTCGCACCCTCCATGTCATATTCCGCTCCAGGAGCTCCATCATAGCTCCTTGCTGTCGCTGGGAGGATGTTTTCTCCTCCGCTCGCCCCTTCCACCGTCATTTTCTCTCTACCCACCCTTGCCTCCTTTTCCGCGCAGCTCTCGATTCCCCCCTCTCTTTCACACCCTCCATGTCATATTCCGCTCCAGGAGTTCCATCATAGCTCCTCACTGTCGCTGGGAGGATGTTTTCTCCTCCGCTCGCCCCTTCCACCATAATTTTCTCTCTACCCACCCTTGCCTCCTTTTCCGCGCAGCTCTCGATTCCCCCCTCTCTTTCGCACCCTCCATGTCATATTCCGCTCCAGGAGTTCCATCATAGCTCCTCACTGTCGCTGGGAGGAAGTTTTCTCCTCCGCTCGCCCCTTCCACCGTCATTTTCTCTCTACCCACCCTTGCCTCCTTTTCCGCGCAGCTCTCGATTCCCCCCTCTCTTTCGCACCCTCCATGTCATATTCCGCTCCAGGAGCTCCATCATAGCTCCTTGCTGTCGCTGGGAGGATGTTTTCTCCTCCGCTCGCCCCTTCCACCGTCATTTTCTCTCTACCCACCCTTGCCTCCTTTTCCGCGCAGCTCTCGATTCCCCCCTCTCTTTCGCACCCTCCATGTCATATTCCGCTCCAGGAGTTCCATCATAGCTCCTCACTGTCGCTGGGAGGAAGTTTTCTCCTCCGCTTGCCCCTTCCACCGTCATTTTCTCTCTACCCACCCTTGCCTCCTTTTCCGCGCAGCTCTCGATTCCCCCCTCTCTTGCGCACCCTCCATGTCATATTCCGCTCCAGGAGCTCCATCATAGCTCCTTGCTGTCGCTGGGAGGATGTTTTCTCCTCCGCTCGCCCCTTCCACCGTCATTTTCTCTCTACCCACCCTTGCCTCCTTTTCCGCGCAGCTCTCGATTCCCCCCTCTCTTTCGCACCCTCCATGTCATATTCCGCTCCAGGAGCTCCATCATAGCTCCTCGCTGTCGCTGGGAGGATGTTTTCTCCTCCGCTCGCCCCTTCCACCGTCATTTTCTCTCTACCCACCCTTGCCTCCTTTTCCGCGCAGCTCTCGATTCCCCCCTCTCTTTCGCACCCTCAATGTCATATTCCGCTCCAGGAGTTCCATCATAGCTCCTCACTGTCGCTGGGAGGATGTTTTCTCCTCCGCTCGCCCCTTCCACCGTCATTTTCTCTCTACCCACCCTTGCCTCCTTTTCCGCGCAGCTCTCGATTCCCCCCTCTCTTTCGCACCCTCCATGTCATATTCCGCTCCAGGAGTTCCATCATAGCTCCTCACTGTCGCTGGGAGGAAGTTTTCTCCTCCGCTCGCCCCTTCCACCGTCATTTTCTCTCTACCCACCCTTGCCTCCTTCTCCGCGCAGCTCTCGATTCCCCCCTCTCTTTCGAACCCTCCATGTCATATTCCGCTCCAGGAGCTCCATCATAGCTCCTCGCTGTCGCTGGGAGGATGTTTTCTCCTCTGCTCGCCCCTTCCACCGTCATTTTCTCTCTACTCACCCTTTCCTCCTTTTCCGCGCAGCTCTCGATTCCCCCCTCTCTTTCGCACCCTCCATGTCATATTCCGCTCCAGGAGCTCCATCATAGCTCCTCGCTGTCGCTGGGAGGATGTTTTCTCCTCCGCTCGCCCCTTCCACCGTCATTTTCTTTCTACCCACCCTTGCCTCCTTTTCCACGCAGCTCTCGATTCCCCCCTCTCTTTCGCACCCTCCATGTCATATTCCGCTCCAGGAGTTCCATCATAGCTCCTCACTGTCGCTGGGAGGATGTTTTCTCCTCCGCTCGCCCCTTCCACCGTCATTTTCTCTCTACCCACCCTTGCCTCCTTTTCCGCGCAGCTCTCGATTCCCCCCTCTCTTTCGCACCCTCCATGTCATATTCCGCTCCAGGAGTTCCATCATAGCTCCTCACTGTCGCTGGGAGGAAGTTTTCTCCTCCGCTCGCCCCTTCCACCGTCATTTTCTCTCTACCCACCCTTGCCTCCTTTTCCGCGCAGCTCTCGATTCCCCCCTCTCTTTCGCACCCTCCATGTCATATTCCGCTCCAGGAGCTCCATCATAGCTCCTTGCTGTCGCTGGGAGGATGTTTTCTCCTCCGCTCGCCCCTTCCACCGTCATTTTCTCTCTACCCACCCTTGCCTCCTTTTCCGCGCAGCTCTCGATTCCCCCCTCTCTTTCGCACCCTCCATGTCATATTCCGCTCCAGGAGTTCCATCATAGCTCCTCACTGTCGCTGGGAGGATGTTTTCTCCTCCGCTCGCCCCTTCCACCGTCATTTTCTTTCTACCCACCCTTGCCTCCTTTTCCACGCAGCTCTCGATTCCCCCCTCTCTTTCGCACCCTCCATGTCATATTCCGCTCCAGGAGTTCCATCATAGCTCCTCACTGTCGCTGGGAGGATGTTTTCTCCTCCGCTCGCCCCTTCCACCGTCATTTTCTCTCTACCCACCCTTGCCTCCTTTTCCGCGCAGCTCTCGATTCCCCCCTCTCTTTCGCACCCTCCATGTCATATTCCGCTCCAGGAGTTCCATCATAGCTCCTCACTGTCGCTGGGAGGAAGTTTTCTCCTCCGCTCGCCCCTTCCACCGTCATTTTCTCTCTACCCACCCTTGCCTCCTTTTCCGCGCAGCTCTCGATTCCCCCCTCTCTTTCGCACCCTCCATGTCATATTCCGCTCCAGGAGCTCCATCATAGCTCCTTGCTGTCGCTGGGAGGATGTTTTCTCCTCCGCTCGCCCCTTCCACCGTCATTTTCTCTCTACCCACCCTTGCCTCCTTTTCCGCGCAGCTCTCGATTCCCCCCTCTCTTTCGCACCCTCCATGTCATATTCCGCTCCAGGAGTTCCATCATAGCTCCTCACTGTCGCTGGGAGGATGTTTTCTCCTCCGCTCGCCCCTTCCACCGTCATTTTCTCTCTACCCACCCTTGCCTCCTTTTCCGCGCAGCTCTCGATTCCCCCCTCTCTTTCGCACCCTCCATGTCATATTCCGCTCCAGGAGCTCCATCATAGCTCCTTGCTGTCGCTGGGAGGATGTTTTCTCCTCCGCTCGCCCCTTCCACCGTCATTTTCTCTCTACCCACCCTTGCCTCCTTTTCCGCGCAGCTCTCGATTCCCCCCTCTCTTTCGCACCCTCAATGTCATATTCCGCTCCAGGAGTTCCATCATAGCTCCTCACTGTCGCTGGGAGGATGTTTTCTCCTCCGCTCGCCCCTTCCACCGTCATTTTCTCTCTACCCACCCTTGCCTCCTTTTCCGCGCAGCTCTCGATTCCCCCCTCTCTTTCGCACCCTCCATGTCATATTCCGCTCCAGGAGTTCCATCATAGCTCCTCACTGTCGCTGGGAGGAAGTTTTCTCCTCCGCTCGCCCCTTCCACCGTCATTTTCTCTCTACCCACCCTTGCCTCCTTCTCCGCGCAGCTCTCGATTCCCCCCTCTCTTTCGAACCCTCCATGTCATATTCCGCTCCAGGAGCTCCATCATAGCTCCTCGCTGTCGCTGGGAGGATGTTTTCTCCTCTGCTCGCCCCTTCCACCGTCATTTTCTCTCTACTCACCCTTTCCTCCTTTTCCGCGCAGCTCTCGATTCCCCCCTCTCTTTCGCACCCTCCATGTCATATTCCGCTCCAGGAGCTCCATCATAGCTCCTCGCTGTCGCTGGGAGGATGTTTTCTCCTCCGCTCGCCCCTTCCACCGTCATTTTCTTTCTACCCACCCTTGCCTCCTTTTCCACGCAGCTCTCGATTCCCCCCTCTCTTTCGCACCCTCCATGTCATATTCCGCTCCAGGAGTTCCATCATAGCTCCTCACTGTCGCTGGGAGGATGTTTTCTCCTCCGCTCGCCCCTTCCACCGTCATTTTCTCTCTACCCACCCTTGCCTCCTTTTCCGCGCAGCTCTCGATTCCCCCCTCTCTTTCGCACCCTCCATGTCATATTCCGCTCCAGGAGTTCCATCATAGCTCCTCACTGTCGCTGGGAGGAAGTTTTCTCCTCCGCTCGCCCCTTCCACCGTCATTTTCTCTCTACCCACCCTTGCCTCCTTTTCCGCGCAGCTCTCGATTCCCCCCTCTCTTTCGCACCCTCCATGTCATATTCCGCTCCAGGAGCTCCATCATAGCTCCTTGCTGTCGCTGGGAGGATGTTTTCTCCTCCGCTCGCCCCTTCCACCGTCATTTTCTCTCTACCCACCCTTGCCTCCTTTTCCGCGCAGCTCTCGATTCCCCCCTCTCTTTCGCACCCTCCATGTCATATTCCGCTCCAGGAGTTCCATCATAGCTCCTCACTGTCGCTGGGAGGATGTTTTCTCCTCCGCTCGCCCCTTCCACCGTCATTTTCTTTCTACCCACCCTTGCCTCCTTTTCCACGCAGCTCTCGATTCCCCCCTCTCTTTCGCACCCTCCATGTCATATTCCGCTCCAGGAGTTCCATCATAGCTCCTCACTGTCGCTGGGAGGATGTTTTCTCCTCCGCTCGCCCCTTCCACCGTCATTTTCTCTCTACCCACCCTTGCCTCCTTTTCCGCGCAGCTCTCGATTCCCCCCTCTCTTTCGCACCCTCCATGTCATATTCCGCTCCAGGAGTTCCATCATAGCTCCTCACTGTCGCTGGGAGGAAGTTTTCTCCTCCGCTCGCCCCTTCCACCGTCATTTTCTCTCTACCCACCCTTGCCTCCTTTTCCGCGCAGCTCTCGATTCCCCCCTCTCTTTCGCACCCTCCATGTCATATTCCGCTCCAGGAGCTCCATCATAGCTCCTTGCTGTCGCTGGGAGGATGTTTTCTCCTCCGCTCGCCCCTTCCACCGTCATTTTCTCTCTACCCACCCTTGCCTCCTTTTCCGCGCAGCTCTCGATTCCCCCCTCTCTTTCGCACCCTCCATGTCATATTCCGCTCCAGGAGTTCCATCATAGCTCCTCACTGTCGCTGGGAGGATGTTTTCTCCTCCGCTCGCCCCTTCCACCATCATTTTCTCTCTACCCACCCTTGCCCCCTTTTCCGCGCAGCTCTCGATTCCCCCCTCTCTTTCGCACCCTCCATGTCATATTCCGCTCCAGGAGTTCCATCATAGCTCCTCACTGTCGCTGGGAGGATGTTTTCTCCTCCGCTCGCCCCTTCCACCGTCATTTTCTCTCTACCCACCCTTGCCTCCTTCTCCGCGCAGCTCTCGATCCCCCCCTCTCTTTCGCACCCTCCATGTCATATTCTGCTCCAGGAGCTCCATCATAGCTCCTCGCTGTCGCTGGGAGGATGTTTTCTCCTCCGCTCGCCCCTTCCACCGTCATTTTCTCTCTACCCACCCTTGCCTCCTTCTCCGCGCAGCTCTCGATTCCCCCCTCTCTTTCGCACCCTCCATGTCATATTCCACTCCAGGAGCTCCATCATAGCTCCTCGCTGTCGCTGGGAGGATGTTTTCTCCTCTGCTCGCCCCTTCCACCGTCATTTTCTCTCTACCCACCCTTTCCTCCTTTTCCGCGCAGCTCTCGATTCCCCCCTCTCTTTCGCACCCTCCATGTCATATTCCGCTCCAGGAGCTCCATCATAGCTCCTCGCTGTCGCTGGGAGGATGTTTTCTCCTCCGCTCGCCCCTTCCACCGTCATTTTCTTTCTACCCACCCTTGCCTCCTTTTCCACGCAGCTCTCGATTCCCCCCTCTCTTTCGCACCCTCCATGTCATATTCCCCTCCAGGAGCTCCATCATAGCTCCTCGCTGTTGCTGGGAGGATGTTTTCTCCTCCGCTCGCCCTTCCACCGTCATTTTCTCTCTACCCACCCTTGCCTCCTTCTCCGCACAGCTCTCGATTCCCCCCTCTCTTTCGCACCCTCCATGTCATATTCCGCTCCAGGAGCTCCATCATAGCTCCTCACTGTCGCTGGGAGGATGTTTTCTCCTCTGCTCGCCCCTTCCACCGTCATTTTCTCTCTACCCACCCTTTCCTCCTTTTCCGCGCAGCTCTCGATTCCCCCCTCTCTTGCGCACCCTCCATGTCATATTCCGCTCCAGGAGCTCCATCATAGCTCCTCGCTGTCGCTGGGAGGATGTTTTCTCCTCCGCTCGCCCCTTCCACCGTCATTTTCTCTCTACCCACCCTTTCCTCCTTTTCCGCGCAGCTCTCGATTCCCCCCTCTCTTTCGCACCCTCCATGTCATATTCCGCTCCAGGAGCTCCATCATAGCTCCTCGCTGTCGCTGGGAGGATGTTTTCTCCTCCGCTCGCCCCTTCCACCGTCATTTTCTCTCTACCCACCCTTGCCTCCTTTTCCGCGCAGCTCTCGATTCCCCCCTCTCTTTCGCACCCTCCATGTCATATTCCGCTCCAGGAGCTCCATCATAGCTCCTTGCTGTCGCTGGGAGGACGTTTTCTCCTCCGCTCGCCCCTTCCACCGTCATTTTCTCTCTACCCACCCTTGCCTCCTTTTCCGCGCAGCTCTCTATTCCCCCCTCTCTTTCGCACCCTCCATGTCATATTCCGCTCCAGGAGTTCCATCATAGCTCCTCACTGTCGCTGGGAGGATGTTTTCTCCTCCGCTCGCCCCTTCCACCGTCATTTTCTCTCTACCCACCCTTGCCTCCTTTTCCGCGCAGCTCTCGATTCCCCCCTCTCTTTCGCACCCTCCATGTCATATTCCGCTCCAGGAGTTCCATCATAGCTCCTCACTGTCGCTGGGAGGAAGTTTTCTCCTCCGCTTGCCCCTTCCACCGTCATTTTCTCTCTACCCACCCTTGCCTCCTTTTCCGCGCAGCTCTCGATTCCCCCCTCTCTTTCGCACCCTCCATGTCATATTCCGCTCCAGGAGCTCCATCATAGCTCCTTGCTGTCGCTGGGAGGATGTTTTCTCCTCCGCTCGCCCCTTCCACCGTCATTTTCTCTCTACCCACCCTTGCCTCCTTTTCCGCGCAGCTCTCGATTCCCCCCTCTCTTTCGCACCCTCCATGTCATATTCCGCTCCAGGAGTTCCATCATAGCTCCTCACTGTCGCTGGGAGGATGTTTTCTCCTCCGCTCGCCCCTTCCACCGTCATTTTCTCTCTACCCACCCTTTCCTCCTTTTCCGCGCAGCTCTCGATTCCCCCCTCTCTTTCGCACCCTCCATGTCATATTCCGCTCCAGGAGCTCCATCATAGCTCCTCGCTGTCGCTGGGAGGATGTTTTCTCCTCCGCTCGCCCCTTCCACCGTCATTTTCTTTCTACCCACCCTTGCCTCCTTTTCCACGCAGCTCTCGATTCCCCCATCTCTTTCGCACCCTACATGTCATATTCCGCTCCAGGAGCTCCATCATAGCTCCTCGCTGTTGCTGGGAGGATGTTTTCTCCTCCGCTCGCCCCTTCCACCGTCATTTTCTCTCTACCCACCCTTGCCTCCTTCTCCGCACAGCTCTCGATTCCCCCCTCTCTTTCGCACCCTCCATGTCATATTCCGCTCCAGGAGCTCCATCATAGCTCCTCGCTGTCGCTGGGAGGATGTTTTCTCCTCTGCTCGCCCCTTCCACCGTCATTTTCTCTCTACCCACCCTTTCCTCCTTTTCCGCGCAGCTCTCGATTCCCCCTCTCTCTTGCGCACCCTCCATGTCATATTCCGCTCCAGGAGCTCCATCATAGCTCCTCGCTGTCGCTGGGAGGATGTTTTCTCCTCCGCTCGCCCCTTCCATCGTCATTTTCTCTCTACCCACCCTTGCCTCCTTTTCCGCGCAGCTCTCGATTCCCCCCTCTCTTTCGCACCCTCCATGTCATATTCCGCTCCAGGAGTTCCATCATAGCTCCTCACTGTCGCTGGGAGGATGTTTTCTCCTCCGCTCGCCCCTTCCACCGTCATTTTCTCTCTACCCACCCTTGCCTCCTTCTCCGCGCAGCTCTCGATTCCCCCCTCTCTTTCGCACCCTCCATGTCATATTCCGCTCCAGGAGCTCCATCATAGCTCTTCGCTGTCGCTGGGAGGATGTTTTCTCCTCCGCTCGATCTTTCCACCGTCATTTTCTCTCTACCCACCCTTTCCTCCTTTTCCGCGCAGCTCTCGATTCCCCCCTATCTTTCGCACCCTCCATGTCATATTCCGCTCCAGGAGCTCCATCATAGCTCCTCGCTGTCGCTGGGAGGATGTTTTCTCCTCCGCTCGCCCCTTCCACCGTCATTTTCTCTCTACCCACCCTTGCCTCCTTTTCCGCGCAGCTCTCGATTCCCCCCTCTCTTTCGCACCCTCCATGTCATATTCCGCTCCAGGAGCTCCATCATAGCTCCTCGCTGTCGCTGGGAGGATGTTTTCTCCTCCGCTCGCCCCTTCCACCGTCATTTTCTCTCTACCCACCCTTGCCTCCTTCTCCGCGCAGCTCTCAATTCCCCCCTCTCTTTCGCACCCTCCATGTCATATTCCGCTCCAGGAGCTCCATCATAGCTCCTCGCTGTCGCTGGGAGGATGTTTTCTCCTCCGCTCGCCCCTTCCACCGTCATTTTCTCTCTACCCACCCTTGCCTCCTTCTCCGCGCAGCTCTCGATTCCCCCCTCTCTTTCGAACCCTCCATGTCATATTCCGCTCCAGGAGCTCCATCATTGCTCCTCGCTGTCGCTGGGAGGATGTTTTCTCCTCTGCTCGCCCCTTCCGCCGTCATTTTCTCTCTACCCACCCTTTCCTCCTTTTCCGCGCAGCTCTCGATTCCCCCCTCTCTTTCGCACCCTCCATGTCATATTCCGCTCCAGGAGCTCCATCATAGCTCCTCGCTGTCGCTGGGAGGATGTTTTCTCCTCCGCTCGCCCCTTCCACCGTCATTTTCTTTCTACCCACCCTTGCCTCCTTTTCCACGCAGCTCTCGATTCCCCCCTCTCTTTCGCACCCTCCATGTCATATTCCGCTCCAGGAGCTCCATCATAGCTCCTCGCTGTCGCTGGGAGGATGTTTTCTCCTCTGCTCGCCCCTTCCACCGTCATTTTCTCTCTACCCACCCTTTCCTCCTTTTCCGCGCAGCTCTCGATTCCCCCCTCTCTTTCGCACCCTCCATGTCATATTCCGCTCCAGGAGTTCCATCATAGCTCCTCACTGTCGCTGGGAGGAAGTTTTCTCCTCCGCTCGCCCCTTCCACCGTCATTTTCTCTCTACCCACCCTTGCCTCCTTTTCTGCGCAGCTCTCGATTCCCCCCTCTCTTTCGCACCCTCCATGTCATATTCCGCTCCAGGAGCTCCATCATAGCTCCTCGCTGTCGCTGGGAGGATGTTTTCTCCTCCGCTCGCCCCTTCCACCGTCATTTTCTCTCTACCCACCCTTGCCTCCTTTTCCGCGCAGCTCTCGATTCCCCCCTCTCTTTCGCACCCTCCATGTCATATTCCGCTCCAGGAGCTCCATCATAGCTCCTCGCTGTCGCTGGGAGGATGTTTTCTCCTCCGCTCGCCCCTTCCACCGTCATTTTCTCTCTACCCACCCTTGCCTCCTTTTCCGCGCAGCTCTCGATTCCCCCCTCTCTTTCGCACCCTCAATGTCATATTCCGCTCCAGGAGTTCCATCATAGCTCCTCACTGTCGCTGGGAGGATGTTTTCTCCTCCGCTCGCCCCTTCCACCGTCATTTTCTCTCTACCCACCCTTGCCTCCTTTTCCGCGCAGCTCTCGATTCCCCCCTCTCTTTCGCACCCTCCATGTCATATTCCGCTCCAGGAGTTCCATCATAGCTCCTCACTGTCGCTGGGAGGAAGTTTTCTCCTCCGCTCGCCCCTTCCACCGTCATTTTCTCTCTACCCACCCTTGCCTCCTTTTCCGCGCAGCTCTCGATTCCCCCCTCTCTTTCGCACCCTCCATGTCATATTCCGCTCCAGGAGCTCCATCATAGCTCCTTGCTGTCGCTGGGAGGATGTTTTCTCCTCCGCTCGCCCCTTCCACCGTCATTTTCTCTCTACCCACCCTTGCCTCCTTTTCCGCGCAGCTCTCGATTCCCCCCTCTCTTTCGCACCCTCCATGTCATATTCCGCTCCAGGAGCTCCATCATAGCTCCTCGCTGTCGCTGGGAGGATGTTTTCTCCTCCGCTCGCCCCTTCCACCGTCATTTTCTCTCTACCCACCCTTGCCTCCTTTTCCGCGCAGCTCTCGATTCCCCCCTCTCTTTCGCACCCTCCATGTCATATTCCGCTCCAGGAGCTCCATCATAGCTCCTTGCTGTCGCTGGGAGGATGTTTTCTCCTCCGCTCGCCCCTTCCACCGTCATTTTCTCTCTACCCACCCTTGCCTCCTTTTCCGCGCAGCTCTCGATTCCCCCCTCTCTTTCGCACCCTCCATGTCATATTCCGCTCCAGGAGTTCCATCATAGCTCCTCACTGTCGCTGGGAGGATGTTTTCTCCTCCGCTCGCCCCTTCCACCGTCATTTTCTCTCTACCCACCCTTGCCTCCTTTTCCGCGCAGCTCTCGATTCCCCCCTCTCTTTCGCACCCTCCATGTCATATTCCGCTCCAGGAGTTCCATCATAGCTCCTCACTGTCGCTGGGAGGATGTTTTCTCCTCCGCTCGCCCCTTCCACCGTCATTTTCTCTCTACCCACCCTTGCCTCCTTTTCCGCGCAGCTCTCGATTCCCCCCTCTCTTTCGCACCCTCCATGTCATATTCCGCTCCAGGAGTTCCATCATAGCTCCTCACTGTCGCTGGGAGGAAGTTTTCTCCTCCGCTCGCCCCTTCCACCGTCATTTTCTCTCTACCCACCCTTGCCTCCTTTTCCGCGCAGCTCTCGATTCCCCCCTCTCTTTCGCACCCTCCATGTCATATTCCGCTCCAGGAGTTCCATCATAGCTCCTCACTGTCGCTGGGAGGATGTTTTCTCCTCCGCTCGCCCCTTCCACCATCATTTTCTCTCTACCCACCCTTGCCTCCTTTTCCGCGCAGCTCTCGATTCCCCCCTCTCTTTCGCACCCTCCATGTCATATTCCGCTCCAGGAGTTCCATCATAGCTCCTCACTGTCGCTGGGAGGAAGTTTTCTCCTCCGCTCGCCCCTTCCACCGTCATTTTCTCTCTACCCACCCTTGCCTCCTTTTCCGCGCAGCTCTCGATTCCCCCCTCTCTTTCGCACCCTCCATGTCATATTCCGCTCCAGGAGCTCCATCATAGCTCCTTGCTGTCGCTGGGAGGATGTTTTCTCCTCCGCTCGCCCCTTCCACCGTCATTTTCTCTCTACCCACCCTTGCCTCCTTTTCCGCGCAGCTCTCGATTCCCCCCTCTCTTTCGCACCCTCCATGTCATATTCCGCTCCAGGAGTTCCATCATAGCTCCTCACTGTCGCTGGGACGATGTTTTCTCCTCCGCTCGCCCCTTCCACCGTCATTTTCTCTCTACCCACCCTTGCCTCCTTCTCCGCGCAGCTCTCGATTCCCCCCTCTCTTTCGCACCCTCCATGTCATATTCCGCTCCAGGAGCTCCATCATAGCTAATCGCTGTCGCTGGGAGGATGTTTTCTCCTCCGCTCGCCCCTTCCACCGTCATTTTCTCTCTACCCACCCTTGCCTCCTTTTCCGCGCAGCTCTCGATTCCCCCCTCTCTTTCGCACCCTCCATGTCATATTCCGCTCCAGGAGTTCCATCATAGCTCCTCACTGTCGCTGGGAGGATGTTTTCTCCTCCGCTCGCCCCTTCCACCGTCATTTTCTCTCTACCCACCCTTGCCTCCTTTTCCGCGCAGCTCTAGATTCCCCCCTCTCTTTCGCACCCTCCATGTCATATTCCGCTCCAGGAGTTCCATCATAGCTCCTCACTGTCGCTGGGAGGATGTTTTCTCCTCCGCTCGCCCCTTCCACCGTCATTTTCTCTCTACCCACCCTTGCCTCCTTCTCCGCGCAGCTCTCGATTCCCCCCTCTCTTTCGCACCCTCCATGTCATATTCCGCTCCAGGAGCTCCATCATAGCTAATCGCTGTCGCTGGGAGGATGTTTTCTCCTCCGCTCGCCCCTTCCACCGTCATTTTCTCTCTACCCACCCTTGCCTCCTTTTCCGCGCAGCTCTCGATTCCCCCCTCTCTTTCGCACCCTCCATGTCATATTCCGCTCCAGGAGTTCCATCATAGCTCCTCACTGTCGCTGGGAGGATGTTTTCTCCTCCGCTCGCCCCTTCCACCGTCATTTTCTCTCTACCCACCCTTGCCTCCTTTTCCGCGCAGCTCTCGATTCCCCCCTCTCTTTCGCACCCTCCATGTCATATTCCGCTCCAGGAGTTCCATCATAGCTCCTCACTGTCGCTGGGAGGATGTTTTCTCCTCCGCTCGCCCCTTCCACCGTCATTTTCTCTCTACCCACCCTTGCCTCCTTCTCCGCGCAGCTCTCGATTCCCCCCTCTCTTTCGCACCCTATATGTCATATTCCGCTCCAGGAGCTCCATCATAGCTCCTCGCTGTCGCTGGGAGGATGTTTTCTCCTCCGCTCGCCCCTTCCACCGTCATTTTCTCTCTACCCACCCTTGCCTCCTTTTCCGCGCAGCTCTCGATTCCCCCCTCTCTTTCGCACCCTCCATGTCATATTCCGCTCCAGGAGTTCCATCATAGCTCCTCACTAGCGCTGGGAGGATGTTTTCTCCTCCGCTCGCCTCTTCCACCGTCATTTTCTCTCTACCCACCCTTGCCTCCTTTTCCGCGCAGCTCTCGATTCCCCCCTCTCTTTCGCACCCTCCATGTCATATTCCGCTCCAGGAGCTCCATCATAGCTCCTTGCTGTCGCTGGGAGGACGTTTTCTCCTCCGCTCGCCCCTTCCACCGTCATTTTCTCTCTACCCACCCTTGCCTCCTTTTCCGCGCAGCTCTCGATTCCCCCCTCTCTTTCGCACCCTCCATGTCATATTCCGCTCCAGGAGTTCCATCATAGCTCCTCACTGTCGCTGGGAGGAAGTTTTCTCCTCCGCTCGCCCCTTCCACCGTCATTTTCTCTCTACCCACCCTTGCCTCCTTTTCCGCGCAGCTCTCGATTCCCCCCTCTCTTTCGCACCCTCCATGTCATATTCCGCTCCAGGAGTTCCATCATAGCTCCTCACTGTCGCTGGGAGGAAGTTTTCTCCTCCGCTCGCCCCTTCCACCGTCATTTTCTCTCTACCCACCCTTGCCTCCTTTTCCGCGCAGCTCTCGATTCCCCCCTCTCTTTCGCACCCTCCATGTCATATTCCGCTCCAGGAGCTCCATCATAGCTCCTCGCTGTCGCTGGGAGGATGTTTTCTCCTCCGCTCGCCCCTTCCACCGTCATTTTCTCTCTACCCACCCTTGCCTCCTTTTCCGCGCAGCTCTCGATTCCCCCCTCTCTTTCGCACCCTCCATGTCATATTCCGCTCCAGGAGCTCCATCATAGCTCCTTGCTGTCGCTGGGAGGATGTTTTCTCCTCCGCTCGCCCCTTCCACCGTCATTTTCTCTCTACCCACCCTTGCCTCCTTTTCCGCGCAGCTCTCGATTCCCCCCTCTCTTTCGCACCCTCCATGTCATATTCCGCTCCAGGAGTTCCATCATAGCTCCTCACTGTCGCTGGGAGGATGTTTTCTCCTCCGCTCGCCCCTTCCACCGTCATTTTCTCTCTACCCACCCTTGCCTCCTTTTCCGCGCAGCTCTCGATTCCCCCCTCTCTTTCGCACCCTCCATGTCATATTCCGCTCCAGGAGTTCCATCATAGCTCCTCACTGTCGCTGGGAGGATGTTTTCTCCTCCGCTCGCCCCTTCCACCGTCATTTTCTCTCTACCCACCCTTGCCTCCTTTTCCGCGCAGCTCTCGATTCCCCCCTCTCTTTCGCACCCTCCATGTCATATTCCGCTCCAGGAGTTCCATCATAGCTCCTCACTGTCGCTGGGAGGAAGTTTTCTCCTCCGCTCGCCCCTTCCACCGTCATTTTCTCTCTACCCACCCTTGCCTCCTTTTCCGCGCAGCTCTCGATTCCCCCCTCTCTTTCGCACCCTCCATGTCATATTCCGCTCCAGGAGCTCCATCATAGCTCCTTGCTGTCGCTGGGAGGATGTTTTCTCCTCCGCTCGCCCCTTCCACCGTCATTTTCTCTCTACCCACCCTTGCCTCCTTTTCCGCGCAGCTCTCGATTCCCCCCTCTCTTTCGCACCTTCCATGTCATATTCCGCTCCAGGAGTTCCATCATAGCTCCTCACTGTCGCTGGGAGGATGTTTTCTCCTCCGCTCGCCCCTTCCACCATCATTTTCTCTCTACCCACCCTTGCCTCCTTTTCCGCGCAGCTCTCGATTCCCCCCTCTCTTTCGCACCCTCCATGTCATATTCCGCTCCAGGAGCTCCATCATAGCTCCTTGCTGTCGCTGGGAGGATGTTTTCTCCTCCGCTCGCCCCTTCCACCGTCATTTTCTCTCTACCCACCCTTGCCTCCTTTTCCGCGCAGCTCTCGATTCCCCCCTCTCTTTCACACCCTCCATGTCATATTCCGCTCCAGGAGTTCCATCATAGCTCCTCACTGTCGCTGGGAGGATGTTTTCTCCTCCGCTCGCCCCTTCCACCATAATTTTCTCTCTACCCACCCTTGCCTCCTTTTCCGCGCAGCTCTCGATTCCCCCCTCTCTTTCGCACCCTCCATGTCATATTCCGCTCCAGGAGTTCCATCATAGCTCCTCACTGTCGCTGGGAGGAAGTTTTCTCCTCCGCTCGCCCCTTCCACCGTCATTTTCTCTCTACCCACCCTTGCCTCCTTTTCCGCGCAGCTCTCGATTCCCCCCTCTCTTTCGCACCCTCCATGTCATATTCCGCTCCAGGAGCTCCATCATAGCTCCTTGCTGTCGCTGGGAGGATGTTTTCTCCTCCGCTCGCCCCTTCCACCGTCATTTTCTCTCTACCCACCCTTGCCTCCTTTTCCGCGCAGCTCTCGATTCCCCCCTCTCTTTCGCACCCTCCATGTCATATTCCGCTCCAGGAGTTCCATCATAGCTCCTCACTGTCGCTGGGAGGAAGTTTTCTCCTCCGCTTGCCCCTTCCACCGTCATTTTCTCTCTACCCACCCTTGCCTCCTTTTCCGCGCAGCTCTCGATTCCCCCCTCTCTTGCGCACCCTCCATGTCATATTCCGCTCCAGGAGCTCCATCATAGCTCCTTGCTGTCGCTGGGAGGATGTTTTCTCCTCCGCTCGCCCCTTCCACCGTCATTTTCTCTCTACCCACCCTTGCCTCCTTTTCCGCGCAGCTCTCGATTCCCCCCTCTCTTTCGCACCCTCCATGTCATATTCCGCTCCAGGAGCTCCATCATAGCTCCTCGCTGTCGCTGGGAGGATGTTTTCTCCTCCGCTCGCCCCTTCCACCGTCATTTTCTCTCTACCCACCCTTGCCTCCTTTTCCGCGCAGCTCTCGATTCCCCCCTCTCTTTCGCACCCTCAATGTCATATTCCGCTCCAGGAGTTCCATCATAGCTCCTCACTGTCGCTGGGAGGATGTTTTCTCCTCCGCTCGCCCCTTCCACCGTCATTTTCTCTCTACCCACCCTTGCCTCCTTTTCCGCGCAGCTCTCGATTCCCCCCTCTCTTTCGCACCCTCCATGTCATATTCCGCTCCAGGAGTTCCATCATAGCTCCTCACTGTCGCTGGGAGGAAGTTTTCTCCTCCGCTCGCCCCTTCCACCGTCATTTTCTCTCTACCCACCCTTGCCTCCTTCTCCGCGCAGCTCTCGATTCCCCCCTCTCTTTCGAACCCTCCATGTCATATTCCGCTCCAGGAGCTCCATCATAGCTCCTCGCTGTCGCTGGGAGGATGTTTTCTCCTCTGCTCGCCCCTTCCACCGTCATTTTCTCTCTACTCACCCTTTCCTCCTTTTCCGCGCAGCTCTCGATTCCCCCCTCTCTTTCGCACCCTCCATGTCATATTCCGCTCCAGGAGCTCCATCATAGCTCCTCGCTGTCGCTGGGAGGATGTTTTCTCCTCCGCTCGCCCCTTCCACCGTCATTTTCTTTCTACCCACCCTTGCCTCCTTTTCCACGCAGCTCTCGATTCCCCCCTCTCTTTCGCACCCTCCATGTCATATTCCGCTCCAGGAGTTCCATCATAGCTCCTCACTGTCGCTGGGAGGATGTTTTCTCCTCCGCTCGCCCCTTCCACCGTCATTTTCTCTCTACCCACCCTTGCCTCCTTTTCCGCGCAGCTCTCGATTCCCCCCTCTCTTTCGCACCCTCCATGTCATATTCCGCTCCAGGAGTTCCATCATAGCTCCTCACTGTCGCTGGGAGGAAGTTTTCTCCTCCGCTCGCCCCTTCCACCGTCATTTTCTCTCTACCCACCCTTGCCTCCTTTTCCGCGCAGCTCTCGATTCCCCCCTCTCTTTCGCACCCTCCATGTCATATTCCGCTCCAGGAGCTCCATCATAGCTCCTTGCTGTCGCTGGGAGGATGTTTTCTCCTCCGCTCGCCCCTTCCACCGTCATTTTCTCTCTACCCACCCTTGCCTCCTTTTCCGCGCAGCTCTCGATTCCCCCCTCTCTTTCGCACCCTCCATGTCATATTCCGCTCCAGGAGTTCCATCATAGCTCCTCACTGTCGCTGGGAGGATGTTTTCTCCTCCGCTCGCCCCTTCCACCGTCATTTTCTCTCTACCCACCCTTGCCTCCTTCTCCGCGCAGCTCTCGATTCCCCCCTCTCTTTCGCACCCTCCATGTCATATTCTGCTCCAGGAGCTCCATCATAGCTCCTCGCTGTCGCTGGGAGGATGTTTTCTCCTCCGCTCGCCCCTTCCACCGTCATTTTCTCTCTACCCACCCTTGCCTCCTTCTCCGCGCAGCTCTCGATTCCCCCCTCTCTTTCGCACCCTCCATGTCATATTCCGCTCCAGGAGCTCCATCATAGCTCCTTGCTGTCGCTGGGAGGATGTTTTCTCCTCCGCTTGCCCCTTCCACCATCATTTTCTCTCTACCCACCCTTGCCTCCTTCTCCGCGCAGCTCTCGATTCCCCCCTCTCTTTCGCACCCTCCATGTCATATTCCGCTCCAGGAGCTCCATCATAGCTCTTCGCTGTCGCTGGGAGGATGTTTTCTCCTCCGCTCGCCCCTTCCACCGTCATTTTCTCTCTACCCACCCTTGCCTCCTTTTCCGCGCAGCTCTCGATTCCCCCCTCTCTTTCGCACCCTCCATGTCATATTCCGCTCCAGGAGCTCCATCATAGCTCCTCGCTGTCGCTGGGAGGATGTTTTCTCCTCCGCTCGCCCCTTCCACCGTCATTTTCTTTCTACCCACCCTTGCCTCCTTTTCCACGCAGCTCTCGATTCCCCCCTCTCTTTCGCACCCTCCATGTCATATTCCGCTCCAGGAGCTCCATCATAGCTCCTCGCTGTTGCTGGGAGGATGTTTTCTCCTCCGCTCGCCCCTTCCACCGTCATTTTCTCTCTACCCACCCTTGCCTCCTTCTCCGCACAGCTCTCGATTCCCCCCTCTCTTTCGCACCCTCCATGTCATATTCCGCTCCAGGAGCTCCATCATAGCTCCTCGCTGTCGCTGGGAGGATGTTTTCTCCTCTGCTCGCCCCTTCCACCGTCATTTTCTCTCTACCCACCCTTTCCTCCTTTTCCGCGCAGCTCTCGATTCCCCCCTCTCTTTCGCACCCTCCATGTCATATTCCGCTCCAGGAGCTCCATCATAGCTCCTCGCTGTCGCTGGGAGGATGTTTTCTCCTCCGCTCGCCCCTTCCACCGTCATTTTCTTTCTACCCACCCTTGCCTCCTTTTCCACGCAGCTCTCGATTCCCCCCTCTCTTTCGCACCCTCCATGTCATATTCCCCTCCAGGAGCTCCATCATAGCTCCTCGCTGTTGCTGGGAGGATGTTTTCTCCTCCGCTCGCCCTTCCACCGTCATTTTCTCTCTACCCACCCTTGCCTCCTTCTCCGCACAGCTCTCGATTCCCCCCTCTCTTTCGCACCCTCCATGTCATATTCCGCTCCAGGAGCTCCATCATAGCTCCTCGCTGTCGCTGGGAGGATGTTTTCTCCTCTGCTCGCCCCTTCCACCGTCATTTTCTCTCTACCCACCCTTTCCTCCTTTTCCGCGCAGCTCTCGATTCCCCCCTCTCTTGCGCACCCTCCATGTCATATTCCGCTCCAGGAGCTCCATCATAGCTCCTCGCTGTCGCTGGGAGGATGTTTTCTCCTCCGCTCGCCCCTTCCACCGTCATTTTCTCTCTACCCACCCTTTCCTCCTTTTCCGCGCAGCTCTCGATTCCCCCCTCTCTTTCGCACCCTCCATGTCATATTCCGCTCCAGGAGCTCCATCATAGCTCCTCGCTGTCGCTGGGAGGATGTTTTCTCCTCCGCTCGCCCCTTCCACCGTCATTTTCTCTCTACCCACCCTTGCCTCCTTTTCCGCGCAGCTCTCGATTCCCCCCTCTCTTTCGCACCCTCCATGTCATATTCCGCTCCAGGAGCTCCATCATAGCTCCTTGCTGTCGCTGGGAGGACGTTTTCTCCTCCGCTCGCCCCTTCCACCGTCATTTTCTCTCTACCCACCCTTGCCTCCTTTTCCGCGCAGCTCTCTATTCCCCCCTCTCTTTCGCACCCTCCATGTCATATTCCGCTCCAGGAGTTCCATCATAGCTCCTCACTGTCGCTGGGAGGATGTTTTCTCCTCCGCTCGCCCCTTCCACCGTCATTTTCTCTCTACCCACCCTTGCCTCCTTTTCCGCGCAGCTCTCGATTCCCCCCTCTCTTTCGCACCCTCCATGTCATATTCCGCTCCAGGAGTTCCATCATAGCTCCTCACTGTCGCTGGGAGGAAGTTTTCTCCTCCGCTTGCCCCTTCCACCGTCATTTTCTCTCTACCCACCCTTGCCTCCTTTTCCGCGCAGCTCTCGATTCCCCCCTCTCTTTCGCACCCTCCATGTCATATTCCGCTCCAGGAGCTCCATCATAGCTCCTTGCTGTCGCTGGGAGGATGTTTTCTCCTCCGCTCGCCCCTTCCACCGTCATTTTCTCTCTACCCACCCTTGCCTCCTTTTCCGCGCAGCTCTCGATTCCCCCCTCTCTTTCGCACCCTCCATGTCATATTCCGCTCCAGGAGTTCCATCATAGCTCCTCACTGTCGCTGGGAGGATGTTTTCTCCTCCGCTCGCCCCTTCCACCGTCATTTTCTCTCTACCCACCCTTTCCTCCTTTTCCGCGCAGCTCTCGATTCCCCCCTCTCTTTCGCACCCTCCATGTCATATTCCGCTCCAGGAGCTCCATCATAGCTCCTCGCTGTCGCTGGGAGGATGTTTTCTCCTCCGCTCGCCCCTTCCACCGTCATTTTCTTTCTACCCACCCTTGCCTCCTTTTCCACGCAGCTCTCGATTCCCCCCTCTCTTTCGCACCCTACATGTCATATTCCGCTCCAGGAGCTCCATCATAGCTCCTCGCTGTTGCTGGGAGGATGTTTTCTCCTCCGCTCGCCCCTTCCACCGTCATTTTCTCTCTACCCACCCTTGCCTCCTTCTCCGCACAGCTCTCGATTCCCCCCTCTCTTTCGCACCCTCCATGTCATATTCCGCTCCAGGAGCTCCATCATAGCTCCTCGCTGTCGCTGGGAGGATGTTTTCTCCTCTGCTCGCCCCTTCCACCGTCATTTTCTCTCTACCCACCCTTTCCTCCTTTTCCGCGCAGCTCTCGATTCCCCCTCTCTCTTGCGCACCCTCCATGTCATATTCCGCTCCAGGAGCTCCATCATAGCTCCTCGCTGTCGCTGGGAGGATGTTTTCTCCTCCGCTCGCCCCTTCCACCGTCATTTTCTCTCTACCCACCCTTGCCTCCTTTTCCGCGCAGCTCTCGATTCCCCCCTCTCTTTCGCACCCTCCATGTCATATTCCTTTCCAGGAGTTCCATCATAGCTCCTCACTGTCGCTGGGAGGATGTTTTCTCCTCCGCTCGCCCCTTCCACCGTCATTTTCTCTCTACCCACCCTTGCCTCCTTCTCCGCGCAGCTCTCGATTCCCCCCTCTCTTTCGCACCCTCCATGTCATATTCCGCTCCAGGAGCTCCATCATAGCTCTTCGCTGTCGCTGGGAGGATGTTTTCTCCTCCGCTCGCCCCTTCCACCGTCATTTTCTCTCTACCCACCCTTTCCTCCTTCTCCGCGCAGCTCTCGATTCCCCCCTCTCTTTCGCACCCTCCATGTCATATTCCGCTCCAGGAGCTCCATCATAGCTCCTCGCTGTCGCTGGGAGGATGTTTTCTCCTCCGCTCGCCCCTTCCACCGTCATTTTCTCTCTACCCACCCTTGCCTCCTTTTCCGCGCAGCTCTCGATTCCCCCCTCTCTTTCGCACCCTCCATGTCATATTCCGCTCCAGGAGCTCCATCATAGCTCCTCGCTGTCGCTGGGAGGATGTTTTCTCCTCCGCTCGCCCCTTCCACCGTCATTTTCTTTCTACCCACCCTTGCCTCCTTTTCCACGCAGCTCTCGATTCCCCCCTCTCTTTCGCACCCTCCATGTCATATTCCGCTCCAGGAGCTCCATCATAGCTCCTCGCTGTTGCTGGGAGGATGTTTTCTCCTCCGCTCGCCCCTTCCACCGTCATTTTCTCTCTACCCACCCTTGCCTCCTTCTCCGCACAGCTCTCGATTCCCCCCTCTCTTTCGCACCCTCCATGTCATATTCCGCTCCAGGAGCTCCATCATAGCTCCTCGCTGTCGCTGGGAGGATGTTTTCTCCTCTGCTCGCCCCTTCCACCGTCATTTTCTCTCTACCCACCCTTTCCTCCTTTTCCGCGCAGCTCTCGATTCCCCCCTCTCTTTCGCACCCTCCATGTCATATTCCGCTCCAGGAGCTCCATCATAGCTCCTCGCTGTCGCTGGGAGGATGTTTTCTCCTCTGCTCGCCCCTTCCACCGTCATTTTCTCTCTACCCACCCTTTCCTCCTTTTCCGCGCAGCTCTCGATTCCCCCCTCTCTTGCGCACCCTCCATGTCATATTCCGCTCCAGGAGCTCCATCATAGCTCCTCGCTGTCGCTGGGAGGATGTTTTCTCCTCCGCTCGCCCCTTCCACCGTCATTTTCTCTCTACCCACCCTTTCCTCCTTTTCCGCGCAGCTCTCGATTCCCCCCTCTCTTTCGCACCCTCCATGTCATATTCCGCTCCAGGAGCTCCATCATAGCTCCTCGCTGTCGCTGGGAGGATGTTTTCTCCTCCGCTCGCCCCTTCCACCGTCATTTTCTCTCTACCCACCCTTGCCTCCTTTTCCGCGCAGCTCTCGATTCCCCCCTCTCTTTCGCACCCTCCATGTCATATTCCGCTCCAGGAGCTCCATCATAGCTCCTTGCTGTCGCTGGGAGGACGTTTTCTCCTCCGCTCGCCCCTTCCACCGTCATTTTCTCTCTACCCACCCTTGCCTCCTTTTCCGCGCAGCTCTCTATTCCCCCCTCTCTTTCGCACCCTCCATGTCATATTCCGCTCCAGGAGTTCCATCATAGCTCCTCACTGTCGCTGGGAGGATGTTTTCTTCTCCGCTCGCCACTTCCACCGTCATTTTCTCTCTACCCACCCTTGCCTCCTTTTCCGCGCAGCTCTCGATTCCCCCCTCTCTTTCGCACCCTCCATGTCATATTCCGCTCCAGGAGTTCCATCATAGCTCCTCACTGTCGCTGGGAGGAAGTTTTCTCCTCCGCTTGCCCCTTCCACCGTCATTTTCTCTCTACCCACCCTTGCCTCCTTTTCCGCGCAGCTCTCGATTCCCCCCTCTCTTTCGCACCCTCCATGTCATATTCCGCTCCAGGAGCTCCATCATAGCTCCTTGCTGTCGCTGGGAGGATGTTTTCTCCTCCGCTCGCCCCTTCCACCGTCATTTTCTCTCTACCCACCCTTGCCTCCTTTTCCGCGCAGCTCTCGATTCCCCCCTCTCTTTCGCACCCTCCATGTCATATTCCGCTCCAGGAGTTCCATCATAGCTCCTCACTGTCGCTGGGAGGATGTTTTCTCCTCCGCTCGCCCCTTCCACCGTCATTTTCTCTCTACCCACCCTTTCCTCCTTTTCCGCGCAGCTCTCGATTCCCCCCTCTCTTTCGCACCCTCCATGTCATATTCCGCTCCAGGAGCTCCATCATAGCTCCTCGCTGTCGCTGGGAGGATGTTTTCTCCTCTGCTCGCCCCTTCCACCGTCATTTTCTTTCTACCCACCCTTGCCTCCTTTTCCACGCAGCTCTCGATTCCCCCCTCTCTTTCGCACCCTACATGTCATATTCCGCTCCAGGAGCTCCATCATAGCTCCTCGCTGTTGCTGGGAGGATGTTTTCTCCTCCGCTCGCCCCTTCCACCGTCATTTTCTCTCTACCCACCCTTGCCTCCTTCTCCGCACAGCTCTCGATTCCCCCCTCTCTTTCGCACCCTCCATGTCATATTCCGCTCCAGGAGCTCCATCATAGCTCCTCGCTGTCGCTGGGAGGATGTTTTCTCCTCTGCTCGCCCCTTCCACCGTCATTTTCTCTCTACCCACCCTTTCCTCCTTTTCCGCGCAGCTCTCGATTCCCCCTCTCTCTTGCGCACCCTCCATGTCATATTCCGCTCCAGGAGCTCCATCATAGCTCCTCGCTGTCGCTGGGAGGATGTTTTCTCCTCCGCTCGCCCCTTCCACCGTCATTTTCTCTCTACCCACCCTTGCCTCCTTTTCCGCGCAGCTCTCGATTCCCCCCTCTCTTTCGCACCCTCCATGTCATATTCCGCTCCAGGAGTTCCATCATAGCTCCTCACTGTCGCTGGGAGGATGTTTTCTCCTCCGCTCGCCCCTTCCACCGTCATTTTCTCTCTACCCACCCTTGCCTCCTTCTCCGCGCAGCTCTCAATTCCCCCCTCTCTTTCGCACCCTCCATGTCATATTCCGCTCCAGGAGCTCCATCATAGCTCCTCGCTGTCGCTGGGAGGATGTTTTCTCCTCCGCTCGCCCCTTCCACCGTCATTTTCTCTCTACCCACCCTTGCCTCCTTCTCCGCGCAGCTCTCGATTCCCCCCTCTCTTTCGAACCCTCCATGTCATATTCCGCTCCAGGAGCTCCATCATTGCTCCTCGCTGTCGCTGGGAGGATGTTTTCTCCTCTGCTCACCCCTTCCGCCGTCATTTTCTCTCTACCCACCCTTTCCTCCTTTTCCGCGCAGCTCTCGATTCCCCCCTCTCTTTCGCACCCTCCATGTCATATTCCGCTCCAGGAGCTCCATCATAGCTCCTCGCTGTCGCTGGGAGGATGTTTTCTCCTCCGCTCGCCCCTTCCACCGTCATTTTCTTTCTACCCACCCTTGCCTCCTTTTCCACGCAGCTCTCGATTCCCCCCTCTCTTTCGCACCCTCCATGTCATATTCCGCTCCAGGAGCTCCATCATAGCTCCTCGCTGTCGCTGGGAGGATGTTTTCTCCTCTGCTCGCCCCTTCCACCGTCATTTTCTCTCTACCCACCCTTTCCTCCTTTTCCGCGCAGCTCTCGATTCCCCCCTCTCTTTCGCACCCTCCATGTCATATTCCGCTCCAGGAGTTCCATCATAGCTCCTCACTGTCGCTGGGAGGAAGTTTTCTCCTCCGCTCGCCCCTTCCACCGTCATTTTCTCTCTACCCACCCTTGCCTCCTTTTCCGCGCAGCTCTCGATTCCCCCCTCTCTTTCGCACCCTCCATGTCATATTCCGCTCCAGGAGCTCCATCATAGCTCCTCGCTGTCGCTGGGAGGATGTTTTCTCCTCCGCTCGCCCCTTCCACCGTCATTTTCTCTCTACCCACCCTTGCCTCCTTTTCCGCGCAGCTCTCGATTCCCCCCTCTCTTTCGCACCCTCCATGTCATATTCCGCTCCAGGAGTTCCATCATAGCTCCTCACTGTCGCTGGGAGGAAGTTTTCTCCTCCGCTCGCCCCTTCCACCGTCATTTTCTCTCTACCCACCCTTGCCTCCTTTTCCGCGCAGCTCTCGATTCCCCCCTCTCTTTCGCACCCTCCATGTCATATTCCGCTCCAGGAGCTCCATCATAGCTCCTCGCTGTCGCTGGGAGGATGTTTTCTCCTCCGCTCGCCCCTTCCACCGTCATTTTCTCTCTACCCACCCTTGCCTCCTTTTCCGCGCAGCTCTCGATTCCCCCCTCTCTTTCGCACCCTCAATGTCATATTCCGCTCCAGGAGTTCCATCATAGCTCCTCACTGTCGCTGGGAGGATGTTTTCTCCTCCGCTCGCCCCTTCCACCGTCATTTTCTCTCTACCCACCCTTGCCTCCTTTTCCGCGCAGCTCTCGATTCCCCCCTCTCTTTCGCACCCTCCATGTCATATTCCGCTCCAGGAGTTCCATCATAGCTCCTCACTGTCGCTGGGAGGAAGTTTTCTCCTCCGCTCGCCCCTTCCACCGTCATTTTCTCTCTACCCACCCTTGCCTCCTTTTCCGCGCAGCTCTCGATTCCCCCCTCTCTTTCGCACCCTCCATGTCATATTCCGCTCCAGGAGCTCCATCATAGCTCCTTGCTGTCGCTGGGAGGATGTTTTCTCCTCCGCTCGCCCCTTCCACCGTCATTTTCTCTCTACCCACCCTTGCCTCCTTTTCCGCGCAGCTCTCGATTCCCCCCTCTCTTTCGCACCCTCCATGTCATATTCCGCTCCAGGAGCTCCATCATAGCTCCTCGCTGTCGCTGGGAGGATGTTTTCTCCTCCGCTCGCCCCTTCCACCGCCATTTTCTCTCTACCCACCCTTGCCTCCTTTTCCGCGCAGCTCTCGATTCCCCCCTCTCTTTCGCACCCTCAATGTCATATTCCGCTCCAGGAGTTCCATCATAGCTCCTCACTGTCGCTGGGAGGATGTTTTCTCCTCCGCTCGCCCCTTCCACCGTCATTTTCTCTCTACCCACCCTTGCCTCCTTTTCCGCGCAGCTCTCGATTCCCCCCTCTCTTTCGCACCCTCCATGTCATATTCCGCTCCAGGAGTTCCATCATAGCTCCTCACTGTCGCTGGGAGGAAGTTTTCTCCTCCGCTCGCCCCTTCCACCGTCATTTTCTCTCTACCCACCCTTGCCTCCTTCTCCGCGCAGCTCTCGATTCCCCCCTCTCTTTCGAACCCTCCATGTCATATTCCGCTCCAGGAGCTCCATCATAGCTCCTCGCTGTCGCTGGGAGGATGTTTTCTCCTCTGCTCGCCCCTTCCACCGTCATTTTCTCTCTACTCACCCTTTCCTCCTTTTCCGCGCAGCTCTCGATTCCCCCCTCTCTTTCGCACCCTCCATGTCATATTCCGCTCCAGGAGCTCCATCATAGCTCCTCGCTGTCGCTGGGAGGATGTTTTCTCCTCCGCTCGCCCCTTCCACCGTCATTTTCTTTCTACCCACCCTTGCCTCCTTTTCCACGCAGCTCTCGATTCCCCCCTCTCTTTCGCACCCTCCATGTCATATTCCGCTCCAGGAGTTCCATCATAGCTCCTCACTGTCGCTGGGAGGATGTTTTCTCCTCCGCTCGCCCCTTCCACCGTCATTTTCTCTCTACCCACCCTTGCCTCCTTTTCCGCGCAGCTCTCGATTCCCCCCTCTCTTTCGCACCCTCCATGTCATATTCCGCTCCAGGAGTTCCATCATAGCTCCTCACTGTCGCTGGGAGGAAGTTTTCTCCTCCGCTCGCCCCTTCCACCGTCATTTTCTCTCTACCCACCCTTGCCTCCTTTTCCGCGCAGCTCTCGATTCCCCCCTCTCTTTCGCACCCTCCATGTCATATTCCGCTCCAGGAGCTCCATCATAGCTCCTTGCTGTCGCTGGGAGGATGTTTTCTCCTCCGCTCGCCCCTTCCACCGTCATTTTCTCTCTACCCACCCTTGCCTCCTTTTCCGCGCAGCTCTCGATTCCCCCCTCTCTTTCGCACCCTCCATGTCATATTCCGCTCCAGGAGTTCCATCATAGCTCCTCACTGTCGCTGGGAGGATGTTTTCTCCTCCGCTCGCCCCTTCCACCATCATTTTCTCTCTACCCACCCTTGCCCCCTTTTCCGCGCAGCTCTCGATTCCCCCCTCTCTTTCGCACCCTCCATGTCATATTCCGCTCCAGGAGTTCCATCATAGCTCCTCACTGTCGCTGGGAGGATGTTTTCTCCTCCGCTCGCCCCTTCCACCGTCATTTTCTCTCTACCCACCCTTGCCTCCTTCTCCGCGCAGCTCTCGATTCCCCCCTCTCTTTCGCACCCTCCATGTCATATTCTGCTCCAGGAGCTCCATCATAGCTCCTCGCTGTCGCTGGGAGGATGTTTTCTCCTCCGCTCGCCCCTTCCACCGTCATTTTCTCTCTACCCACCCTTGCCTCCTTCTCCGCGCAGCTCTCGATTCCCCCCTCTCTTTCGCACCCTCCATGTCATATTCCGCTCCAGGAGCTCCATCATAGCTCCTTGCTGTCGCTGGGAGGATGTTTTCTCCTCCGCTTGCCCCTTCCACCATCATTTTCTCTCTACCCACCCTTGCCTCCTTCTCCGCGCAGCTCTCGATTCCCCCCTCTCTTTCGCACCCTCCATGTCATATTCCGCTCCAGGAGCTCCATCATAGCTCCTCGCTGTCGCTGGGAGGATGTTTTCTCCTCCGCTCGCCCCTTCCACCGTCATTTTCTCTCTACCCACCCTTGCCTCCTTTTCCGCGCAGCTCTCGATTCCCCCCTCTCTTTCGCACCCTCCATGTCATATTCCGCTCCAGGAGCTCCATCATAGCTCCTTGCTGTCGCTGGGAGGATGTTTTCTCCTCCGCTCGCCCCTTCCACCGTCATTTTCTCTCTACCCACCCTTGCCTCCTTTTCCGCGCAGCTCTCGATTCCCCCCTCTCTTTCGCACCCTCCATGTCATATTCCGCTCCAGGAGTTCCATCATAGCTCCTCACTGTCGCTGGGAGGATGTTTTCTCCTCCGCTCGCCCCTTCCACCGTCATTTTCTCTCTACCCACCCTTGCCTCCTTTTCCGCGCAGCTCTCGATTCCCCCCTCTCTTTCGCACCCTCCATGTCATATTCCGCTCCAGGAGTTCCATCATAGCTCCTCACTGTCGCTGGGAGGATGTTTTCTCCTCCGCTCGCCCCTTCCACCGTCATTTTCTCTCTACCCACCCTTGCCTCCTTCTCCGCGCAGCTCTCGATTCCCCCCTCTCTTTCGCACCCTCCATGTCATATTCCGCTCCAGGAGTTCCATCATAGCTCCTCACTGTCGCTGGGAGGATGTTTTCTCCTCCGCTCGCCTCTTCCACCGTCATTTTCTCTCTACCCACCCTTGCCTTCTTTTCCGCGCAGCTCTCGATTCCCCCCTTCTTTCGCACCCTCCATGTCATATTCCGCTCCAGGAGTTCCATCATAGCTCCTCACTGTCGCTGGGAGGAAGTTTTCTCCTCCGCTCGCCCCTTCCACCGTCATTTTCTCTCTACCCACCCTTGCCTCCTTTTCCGCGCAGCTCTCGATTCCCCCCTCTCTTTCGCACCCTCCATGTCATATTCCGCTCCAGGAGCTCCATCATAGCTCCTTGCTGTCGCTGGGAGGATGTTTTCTCCTCCGCTCGCCCCTTCCACCGTCATTTTCTCTCTACCCACCCTTGCCTCCTTTTCCGCGCAGCTCTCGATTCCCCCCTCTCTTTCGCACCCTCCATGTCATATTCCGCTCCAGGAGTTCCACCATAGCTCCTCACTGTCGCTGGGAGGATGTTTTCTCCTCCGCTCGCCCCTTCCACCGTCATTTTCTCTTTACCCACCCTTGCCTCCTTTTCCGCGCAGCTCTCGATTCCCCCTCTCTTTCGCACCCTCCATGTCATATTCCGCTCCAGGAGTTCCATCAAAGCTCCTCACTGTCGCTGGGAGGAAGTTTTCTCCTCCGCTCGCCCCTTCCACCGTCATTTTCTCTCTACCCACCCTTGCCTCCTTTTCCGCGCAGCTCTCGATTCCCCCCTCTCTTTCGCACCCTCCATGTCATATTCCGCTCCAGGAGCTCCATCATAGCTCCTTGCTGTCGCTGGGAGGATGTTTTCTCCTCCGCTCGCCCCTTCCACCGTTATTTTCTCTCTACCCACCCTTGCCTCCTTTTCCGCGCAGCTCTCGATTCCCCCCTCTCTTTCGCACCCTCCATGTCATATTCCGCTCCAGGAGTTCCATCATAGCTCCTCACTGTCGCTGGGAGGATGTTTTCTCCTCCGCTCGCCCCTTCCACCATCATTTTCTCTCTACCCACCCTTGCCTCCTTTTCCGCGCAGCTCTCGATTCCCCCCTCTCTTTCGCACCCTCCATGTCATATTCCGCTCCAGGAGTTCCATCATAGCTCCTCACTGTCGCTGGGAGGAAGTTTTCTCCTCCGCTCGCCCCTTCCACCGTCATTTTCTCTCTACCCACCCTTGCCTCCTTTTCCGCGCAGCTCTCGATTCCCCCCTCTCTTTCGCACCCTCCATGTCATATTCCGCTCCAGGAGCTCCATCATAGCTCCTTGCTGTCGCTGGGAGGATGTTTTCTCCTCCGCTCGCCCCTTCCACCGTCATTTTCTCTCTACCCACCCTTGCCTCCTTTTCCGCGCAGCTCTCGATTCCCCCCTCTCTTTCGCACCCTCCATGTCATATTCCGCTCCAGGAGTTCCATCATAGCTCCTCACTGTCGCTGGGAGGATGTTTTCTCCTCCGCTCGCCCCTTCCACCGTCATTTTCTCTCTACCCACCCTTGCCTCCTTTTCCGCGCAGCTCTCGATTCCCCCCTCTCTTTCGCACCCTCCATGTCATATTCCGCTCCAGGAGTTCCATCATAGCTCCTCACTGTCGCTGGGAGGATGTTTTCTCCTCCGCTCGCCCCTTCCACCGTCATTTTCTCTCTACCCACCCTTGCCTCCTTTTCCGCGCAGCTCTCGATTCCCCCCTCTCTTTCGCACCCTCCATGTCATATTCCGCTCCAGGAGTTCCATCATAGCTCCTCACTGTCGCTGGGAGGATGTTTTCTCCTCCGCTCGCCTCTTCCACCGTCATTTTCTCTCTACCCACCCTTGCCTCCTTTTCCGCGCAGCTCTCGATTCCCCCCTTCTTTCGCACCCTCCATGTCATATTCCGCTCCAGGAGTTCCATCATAGCTCCTCACTGTCGCTGGGAGGATGTTTTCTCCTCCGCTCGCCCCTTCCACCGTCATTTTCTCACTACCCACCCTTGCCTCCTTTTCCGCGCAGCTCTCGATTCCCCCCTCTCTTTCGCACCCTCCATGTCATATTCCGCTCCAGGAGTTCCATCATAGCTCCTCACTGTCGCTGGGAGGATGTTTTCTCCTCCGCTCGCCCCTTCCACCGTCATTTTCTCTCTACCCACCCTTGCCTCCTTTTCCGCGCAGCTCTCGATTCCCCCCTCTCTTTCGCACCCTCCATGTCATATTCCGCTCCAGGAGTTCCATCATAGCTCCTCACTGTCGCTGGGAGGATGTTTTCTCCTCCGCTCGCCTCTTCCACCGTCATTTTCTCTCTACCCACCCTTGCCTCCTTTTCCGCGCAGCTCTCGATTCCCCCCTTCTTTCGCACCCTCCATGTCATATTCCGCTCCAGGAGTTCCATCATAGCTCCTCACTGTCGCTGGGAGGATGTTTTCTCCTCCGCTCGCCCCTTCCACCGTCATTTTCTCTCTACCCACCCTTGCCTCCTTTTCCGCGCAGCTCTCGATTCCCCCCTCTCTTTCGCACCCTCCATGTCATATTCCGCTCCAGGAGCTCCATCATAGCTCCTTGCTGTCGCTGGGAGGATGTTTTCTCCTCCGCTCGCCCCTTCCACCGTCATTTTCTCTCTACCCACCCTTGCCTCCTTTTCCGCGCAGCTCTCGATTCCCCCCTCTCTTTCGCACCCTCCATGTCATATTCCGCTCCAGGAGTTCCATCATAGCTCCTCACTGTCGCTGGGAGGATGTTTTCTCCTCCGCTCGCCCCTTCCACCGTCATTTTCTCTCTACCCACCCTTGCCTCCTTTTCCGCGCAGCTCTCGATTCCCCCTCTCTTTCGCACCCTCCATGTCATATTCCGCTCCAGGAGTTCCATCAAAGCTCCTCACTGTCGCTGGGAGGAAGTTTTCTCCTCCGCTCGCCCCTTCCACCGTCATTTTCTCTCTACCCACCCTTGCCTCCTTTTCCGCGCAGCTCTCGATTCCCCCCTCTCTTTCGCACCCTCCATGTCATATTCCGCTCCAGGAGCTCCATCATAGCTCCTTGCTGTCGCTGGGAGGATGTTTTCTCCTCCGCTCGCCCCTTCCACCGTTATTTTCTCTCTACCCACCCTTGCCTCCTTTTCCGCGCAGCTCTCGATTCCCCCCTCTCTTTCGCACCCTCCATGTCATATTCCGCTCCAGGAGTTCCATCATAGCTCCTCACTGTCGCTGGGAGGATGTTTTCTCCTCCGCTCGCCCCTTCCACCATCATTTTCTCTCTACCCACCCTTGCCTCCTTTTCCGCGCAGCTCTCGATTCCCCCCTCTCTTTCGCACCCTCCATGTCATATTCCGCTCCAGGAGTTCCATCATAGCTCCTCACTGTCGCTGGGAGGAAGTTTTCTCCTCCGCTCGCCCCTTCCACCGTCATTTTCTCTCTACCCACCCTTGCCTCCTTTTCCGCGCAGCTCTCGATTCCCCCCTCTCTTTCGCACCCTCCATGTCATATTCCGCTCCAGGAGCTCCATCATAGCTCCTTGCTGTCGCTGGGAGGATGTTTTCTCCTCCGCTCGCCCCTTCCACCGTCATTTTCTCTCTACCCACCCTTGCCTCCTTTCCCGCGCAGCTCTCGATTCCCCCCTCTCTTTCGCACCCTCCATGTCATATTCCGCTCCAGGAGTTCCATCATAGCTCCTCACTGTCGCTGGGAGGATGTTTTCTCCTCCGCTCGCCCCTTCCACCGTCATTTTCTCTCTACCCACCCTTGCCTCCTTCTCCGCGCAGCTCTCGATTCCCCCCTCTCTTTCGCACCCTCCATGTCATATTCCGCTCCAGGAGCTCCATCATAGCTAATCGCTGTCGCTGGGAGGATGTTTTCTCCTCCGCTCGCCCCTTCCACCGTCATTTTCTCTCTACCCACCCTTGCCTCCTTTTCCGCGCAGCTCTCGATTCCCCCCTCTCTTTCGCACCCTCCATGTCATATTCCGCTCCAGGAGCTCCATCATAGCTCCTTGCTGTCGCTGGGAGGATGTTTTCTCCTCCGCTCGCCCCTTCCACTGTCATTTTCTCTCTACCCACCCTTGCCTCCTTTTCCGCGCAGCTCTCGATTCCCCCCTCTCTTTCGCACCCTCCATGTCATTTTCCGCTCCAGGAGTTCCATCATAGCTCCTCACTGTCGCTGGGAGGATGTTTTCTCCTCCGCTCGCCCCTTCCACCGTCATTTTCTCTCTACCCACCCTTGCCTCCTTTTCCGCGCAGCTCTCGATTCCCCCCTCTCTTTCGCACCCTCCATGTCATATTCCGCTCCAGGAGTTCCATCATAGCTCCTCACTGTCGCTGGGAGGATGTTTTCTCCTCCGCTCGCCCCTTCCACCGTCATTTTCTCTCTACCCACCCTTGCCTCCTTTTCCGCGCAGCTCTCGATTCCCCCCTCTCTTTCGCACCCTCCATGTCATATTCCGCTCCAGGAGTTCCATCATAGCTCCTCACTGTCGCTGGGAGGATGTTTTCTCCTCCGCTCGCCCCTTCCACCGTCATTTTCTCTCTACCCACCCTTGCCTCCTTTTCCGCGCAGCTCTCGATTCCCCCCTCTCTTTCGCACCCTCCATGTCATATTCCGCTCCAGGAGCTCCATCATAGCTCCTTGCTGTCGCTGGGAGGATGTTTTCTCCTCCGCTCGCCCCTTCCACCGTCATTTCCTCTCTACCCACCCTTGCCTCCTTTTCCGCGCAGCTCTCGATTCCCCCCTCTCTTTCGCACCCTCCATGTCATATTCCGCTCCAGGAGTTCCATCATAGCTCCTCACTGTCGCTGGGAGGATGTTTTCTCCTCCGCTCGCCCCTTCCACCGTCATTTTCTCTCTACCCACCCTTGCCTCCTTTTCCGCGCAGCTCTCGATTCCCCCCTCTCTTTCGCACCCTCCATGTCATATTCCGCTCCAGGAGTTCCATCATAGCTCCTCACTGTCGCTGGGAGGATGTTTTCTCCTCCGCTCGCCCCTTCCACCGTCATTTTCTCTCTACCCACCCTTGCCTCCTTTTCCGCGCAGCTCTCGATTCCCCCCTCTCTTTCGCACCCTCCATGTCATATTCCGCTCCAGGAGTTCCATCATAGCTCCTCACTGTCGCTGGGAGGATGTTTTCTCCTCCGCTCGCCCCTTCCACCGTCATTTTCTCTCTACCCACCCTTGCCTCCTTTTCCGCGCAGCTCTCGATTCCCCCCTCTCTTTCGCACCCTCCATGTCATATTCCGCTCCAGGAGCTCCATCATAGCTCCTTGCTGTCGCTGGGAGGATGTTTTCTCCTCCGCTCGCCCCTTCCACCGTCATTTTCTCTCTACCCACCCTTGCCTCCTTTTCCGCGCAGCTCTCGATTCCCCCCTCTCTTTCGCACCCTCCATGTCATATTCCGCTCCAGGAGTTCCATCATAGCTCCTCACTGTCGCTGGGAGGATGTTGTCTCCTCCGCTCGCCCCTTCCACCGTCATTTTCTCTCTACCCACCCTTGCCTCCTTTTCCGCGCAGCTCTCGATTCCCCCACTCTCTTTCGCACCCTCCATGTCATATTCCGCTCCAGGAGTTCCATCATAGCTCCTCACTGTCGCTGGGAGGATGTTTTCTCCTCCGCTCGCCCCTTCCACCGTCATTTTCTCTCTACCCACCCTTGCCTCCTTTTCCGCGCAGCTCTCGATTCCCCCCTCTCTTTCGCACCCTCCATGTCATATTCCGCTCCAGGAGTTCCATCATAGCTCCTCACTGTCGCTGGGAGGAAGTTTTCTCCTCTGCTCGCCCCTTCCACCGTCATTTTCTCTCTACCCACCCTTGCCTCCTTTTCCGCGCAGCTCTCGATTCCCCCCTCTCTTTCGCACCCTCCATGTCATATTCCGCTCCAGGAGTTCCATCATAGCTCCTCACTGTCGCTGGGAGGATGTTTTCTCCTCCGCTCGCCCCTTCCACCATCATTTTCTCTCTACCCACCCTTGCCTCCTTTTCCGCGCAGCTCTCGATTCCCCCCTCTCTTTCGCACCCTCCATGTCATATTCCGCTCCAGGAGTTCCATCATAGCTCCTCACTGTCGCTGGGAGGAAGTTTTCTCCTCCGCTCGCCCCTTCCACCGTCATTTTCTCTCTACCCACCCTTGCCTCCTTTTCCGCGCAGCTCTCGATTCCCCCCTCTCTTTCGCACCCTCCATGTCATATTCCGCTCCAGGAGCTCCATCATAGCTCCTTGCTGTCGCTGGGAGGATGTTTTCTCCTCCGCTCGCCCCTTCCACCGTCATTTTCTCTCTACCCACCCTTGCCTCCTTTTCCGCGCAGCTCTCGATTCCCCCCTCTCTTTCGCACCCTCCATGTCATATTCCGCTCCAGGAGTTCCATCATAGCTCCTCACTGTCGCTGGGACGATGTTTTCTCCTCCGCTCGCCCCTTCCACCGTCATTTTCTCTCTACCCACCCTTGCCTCCTTCTCCGCGCAGCTCTCGATTCCCCCCTCTCTTTCGCACCCTCCATGTCATATTCCGCTCCAGGAGCTCCATCATAGCTAATCGCTGTCGCTGGGAGGATGTTTTCTCCTCCGCTCGCCCCTTCCACCGTCATTTTCTCTCTACCCACCCTTGCCTCCTTTTCCGCGCAGCTCTCGATTCCCCCCTCTCTTTCGCACCCTCCATGTCATATTCCGCTCCAGGAGTTCCATCATAGCTCCTCACTGTCGCTGGGAGGATGTTTTCTCCTCCGCTCGCCCCTTCCACCGTCATTTTCTCTCTACCCACCCTTGCCTCCTTTTCCGCGCAGCTCTAGATTCCCCCCTCTCTTTCGCACCCTCCATGTCATATTCCGCTCCAGGAGTTCCATCATAGCTCCTCACTGTCGCTGGGAGGATGTTTTCTCCTCCGCTCGCCCCTTCCACCGTCATTTTCTCTCTACCCACCCTTGCCTCCTTCTCCGCGCAGCTCTCGATTCCCCCCTCTCTTTCGCACCCTCCATGTCATATTCCGCTCCAGGAGCTCCATCATAGCTAATCGCTGTCGCTGGGAGGATGTTTTCTCCTCCGCTCGCCCCTTCCACCGTCATTTTCTCTCTACCCACCCTTGCCTCCTTTTCCGCGCAGCTCTCGATTCCCCCCTCTCTTTCGCACCCTCCATGTCATATTCCGCTCCAGGAGTTCCATCATAGCTCCTCACTGTCGCTGGGAGGATGTTTTCTCCTCCGCTCGCCCCTTCCACCGTCATTTTCTCTCTACCCACCCTTGCCTCCTTTTCCGCGCAGCTCTCGATTCCCCCCTCTCTTTCGCACCCTCCATGTCATATTCCGCTCCAGGAGTTCCATCATAGCTCCTCACTGTCGCTGGGAGGATGTTTTCTCCTCCGCTCGCCCCTTCCACCGTCATTTTCTCTCTACCCACCCTTGCCTCCTTCTCCGCGCAGCTCTCGATTCCCCCCTCTCTTTCGCACCCTCCATGTCATATTCCGCTCCAGGAGCTCCATCATAGCTCCTCGCTGTCGCTGGGAGGATGTTTTCTCCTCCGCTCGCCCCTTCCACCGTCATTTTCTCTCTACCCACCCTTGCCTCCTTTTCCGCGCAGCTCTCGATTCCCCCCTCTCTTTCGCACCCTCCATGTCATATTCCGCTCCAGGAGTTCCATCATAGCTCCTCACTAGCGCTGGGAGGATGTTTTCTCCTCCGCTCGCCTCTTCCACCGTCATTTTCTCTCTACCCACCCTTGCCTCCTTTTCCGCGCAGCTCTCGATTCCCCCCTCTCTTTCGCACCCTCCATGTCATATTCCGCTCCAGGAGCTCCATCATAGCTCCTTGCTGTCGCTGGGAGGACGTTTTCTCCTCCGCTCGCCCCTTCCACCGTCATTTTCTCTCTACCCACCCTTGCCTCCTTTTCCGCGCAGCTCTCGATTCCCCCCTCTCTTTCGCACCCTCCATGTCATATTCCGCTCCAGGAGTTCCATCATAGCTCCTCACTGTCGCTGGGAGGAAGTTTTCTCCTCCGCTCGCCCCTTCCACCGTCATTTTCTCTCTACCCACCCTTGCCTCCTTTTCCGCGCAGCTCTCGATTCCCCCCTCTCTTTCGCACCCTCCATGTCATATTCCGCTCCAGGAGCTCCATCATAGCTCCTCGCTGTCGCTGGGAGGATGTTTTCTCCTCCGCTCGCCCCTTCCACCGTCATTTTCTCTCTACCCACCCTTGCCTCCTTTTCCGCGCAGCTCTCGATTCCCCCCTCTCTTTCGCACCCTCCATGTCATATTCCGCTCCAGGAGTTCCATCATAGCTCCTCACTGTCGCTGGGAGGAAGTTTTCTCCTCCGCTCGCCCCTTCCACCGTCATTTTCTCTCTACCCACCCTTGCCTCCTTTTCCGCGCAGCTCTCGATTCCCCCCTCTCTTTCGCACCCTCCATGTCATATTCCGCTCCAGGAGCTCCATCATAGCTCCTTGCTGTCGCTGGGAGGATGTTTTCTCCTCCGCTCGCCCCTTCCACCGTCATTTTCTCTCTACCCACCCTTGCCTCCTTTTCCGCGCAGCTCTCGATTCCCCCCTCTCTTTCGCACCCTCCATGTCATATTCCGCTCCAGGAGTTCCATCATAGCTCCTCACTGTCGCTGGGAGGATGTTTTCTCCTCCGCTCGCCCCTTCCACCATCATTTTCTCTCTACCCACCCTTGCCTCCTTTTCCGCGCAGCTCTCGATTCCCCCCTCTCTTTCGCACCCTCCATGTCATATTCCGCTCCAGGAGCTCCATCATAGCTCCTTGCTGTCGCTGGGAGGATGTTTTCTCCTCCGCTCGCCCCTTCCACCGTCATTTTCTCTCTACCCACCCTTGCCTCCTTTTCCGCGCAGCTCTCGATTCCCCCCTCTCTTTCGCACCCTCCATGTCATATTCCGCTCCAGGAGCTCCATCATAGCTCCTCACTGTCGCTGGGAGGAAGTTTTCTCCTCCGCTCGCCCCTTCCACCGTCATTTTCTCTCTACCCACCCTTGCCTCCTTTTCCGCGCAGCTCTCGATTTCCCCCTCTCTTTCGCACCCTCCATGTCATATTCCGCTCCAGGAGCTCCATCATAGCTCCTTGCTGTCGCTGGGAGGATGTTTTCTCCTCCGCTCGCCCCTTCCACCGTCATTTTCTCTCTACCCACCCTTGCCTCCTTTTCCGCGCAGCTCTCGATTCCCCCCTCTCTTTCGCACCCTCCATGTCATATTCCGCTCCAGGAGTTCCATCATAGCTCCTCACTGTCGCTGGGAGGATGTTTTCTCCTCCGCTCGCCCCTTCCACCGTCATTTTCTCTCTACCCACCCTTGCCTCCTTCTCCGCGCAGCTCTCGATTCCCCCCTCTCTTTCGCACCCTCCATGTCATATTCCGCTCCAGGAGCTCCATCATAGCTAATCGCTGTCGCTGGGAGGATGATTTCTCCTCCGCTCGCCCCTTCCACCGTCATTTTCTCTCTACCCACCCTTGCCTCCTTTTCCGCGCAGCTCTCGATTCCCCCCTCTCTTTCGCACCCTCCATGTCATATTCCGCTCCAGGAGTTCCATCATAGCTCCTCACTGTCGCTGGGAGGATGTTTTCTCCTCCGCTCGCCCCTTCCACCGTCATTTTCTCTCTACCCACCCTTGCCTCCTTTTCCGCGCAGCTCTCGATTCCCCCCTCTCTTTCGCACCCTCCATGTCATAATCCGCTCCAGGAGTTCCATCATAGCTCCTCACTGTCGCTGGGAGGATGTTTTCTCCTCCGCTCGCCCCTTCCACCGTCATTTTCTCTCTACCCACCCTTGCCTCCTTCTCCGCGCAGCTCTCGATTCCCCCCTCTCTTTCGCACCCTCCATGTCATATTCCGCTCCAGGAGCTCCATCATAGCTAATCGCTGTCGCTGGGAGGATGTTTTCTCCTCCGCTCGCCCCTTCCACCGTCATTTTCTCTCTACCCACCCTTGCCTCCTTTTCCGCGCAGCTCTCGATTCCCCCCTCTCTTTCGCACCCTCCATGTCATATTCCGCTCCAGGAGTTCCATCATAGCTCCTCACTGTCGCTGGGAGGATGTTTTCTCCTCCGCTCGCCCCTTCCACCGTCATTTTCTCTCTACCCACCCTTGCCTCCTTTTCCGCGCAGCTCTCGATTCCCCCCTCTCTTTCGCACCCTCCATGTCATATTCCGCTCCAGGAGTTCCATCATAGCTCCTCACTGTCGCTGGGAGGATGTTTTCTCCTCCGCTCGCCCCTTCCACCGTCATTTTCTCTCTACCCACCCTTGCCTCCTTCTCCGCGCAGCTCTCGATTCCCCCCTCTCTTTCGCACCCTCCATGTCATATTCCGCTCCAGGAGCTCCATCATAGCTCCTCGCTGTCGCTGGGAGGATGTTTTCTCCTCCGCTCGCCCCTTCCACCGTCATTTTCTCTCTACCCACCCTTGCCTCCTTTTCCGCGCAGCTCTCGATTCCCCCCTCTCTTTCGCACCCTCCATGTCATATTCCGCTCCAGGAGTTCCATCATAGCTCCTCACTAGCGCTGGGAGGATGTTTTCTCCTCCGCTCGCCTCTTCCACCGTCATTTTCTCTCTACCCACCCTTGCCTCCTTTTCCGCGCAGCTCTCGATTCCCCCCTCTCTTTCGCACCCTCCATGTCATATTCCGCTCCAGGAGCTCCATCATAGCTCCTTGCTGTCGCTGGGAGGACGTTTTCTCCTCCGCTCGCCCCTTCCACCGTCATTTTCTCTCTACCCACCCTTGCCTCCTTTTCCGCGCAGCTCTCGATTCCCCCCTCTCTTTCGCACCCTCCATGTCATATTCCGCTCCAGGAGTTCCATCATAGCTCCTCACTGTCGCTGGGAGGAAGTTTTCTCCTCCGCTCGCCCCTTCCACCGTCATTTTCTCTCTACCCACCCTTGCATCCTTTTCCGCGCAGCTCTCGATTCCCCCCTCTCTTTCGCACCCTCCATGTCATATTCCGCTCCAGGAGCTCCATCATAGCTCCTCGCTGTCGCTGGGAGGATGTTTTCTCCTCCGCTCGCCCCTTCCACCGTCATTTTCTCTCTACCCACCCTTGCCTCCTTTTCCGCGCAGCTCTCGATTCCCCCCTCTCTTTCGCACCCTCAATGTCATTTTCCGCTCCAGGAGTTCCATCATAGCTCCTCACTGTCGCTGGGAGGATGTTTTCTCCTCCGCTCGCCCCTTCCACCGTCATTTTCTCTCTACCCACCCTTGCCTCCTTTTCCGCGCAGCTCTCGATTCCCCCCTCTCTTTCGCACCCTCCATGTCATATTCCGCTCCAGGAGTTCCATCATAGCTCCTCACTGTCGCTGGGAGGAAGTTTTCTCCTCCGCTCGCCCCTTCCACCGTCATTTTCTCTCTACCCACCCTTGCCTCCTTTTCCGCGCAGCTCTCGATTCCCCCCTCTCTTTCGCACCCTCCATGTCATATTCCGCTCCAGGAGCTCCATCATAGCTCCTTGCTGTCGCTGGGAGGATGTTTTCTCCTCCGCTCGCCCCTTCCACCGTCATTTTCTCTCTACCCACCCTTGCCTCCTTTTCCGCGCAGCTCTCGATTCCCCCCTCTCTTTCGCACCCTCCATGTCATATTCCGCTCCAGGAGCTCCATCATAGCTAATCGCTGTCGCTGGGAGGATGTTTTCTCCTCCGCTCGCCCCTTCCACCGTCATTTTCTCTCTACCCACCCTTGCCTCCTTTTCCGTGCAGCTCTCGATTCCCCCCTCTCTTTCGCACCCTCCATGTCATATTCCGCTCCAGGAGTTCCATCATAGCTCCTCACTGTCGCTGGGAGGATGTTTTCTCCTCCGCTCGCCCCTTCCACCGTCATTTTCTCTCTACCCACCCTTGCCTCCTTTTCCGCGCAGCTCTCGATTCCCCCCTCTCTTTCGCACCCTCCATGTCATATTCCGCTCCAGGAGCTCCATCATAGCTCCTTGCTGTCGCTGGGAGGATGTTTTCTCCTCCGCTCGCCCCTTCCACCGTCATTTTCTCTCTACCCACCCTTGCCTCCTTTTCCGCGCAGCTCTCGATTCCCCCCTCTCTTTCGCACCCTCCATGTCATATTCCGCTCCAGGAGGTCCATCATAGCTCCTCACTGTCGCTGGGAGGATGTTTTCTCCTCCGCTCGCCCCTTCCACCGTCATTTTCTCTCTACCCACCCTTGCCTCCTTCTCCGCGCAGCTCTCGATTCCCCCCTCTCTTTCGCACCCTCCATGTCATATTCCGCTCCAGGAGCTCCATCATAGCTCCTCGCTGTCGCTGGGAGGATGTTTTCTCCTCCGCTCGCCCCTTCCACCGTCATTTTCTGTCTACCCACCCTTGCCTCCTTTTCCGCGCAGCTCTCGATTCCCCCCTCTCTTTCGCACCCTCCATGTCATATTCCGCTCCAGGAGTTCCATCATAGCTCCTCACTGTCGCTGGGAGGATGTTTTCTCCTCCGCTCGCCCCTTCCACCGTCATTTTCTCTCTACCCACCCTTGCCTCCTTTTCCGCGCAGCTCTCGATTCCCCCCTCTATTTCGCACCCTCCATGTCATATTCCGCTCCAGGAGCTCCATCATAGCTCCTTGCTGTCGCTGGGAGGATGTTTTCTCCTCCGCTCGCCCCTTCCACCGTCATTTTCTCTCTACCCACCCTTGCCTCCTTTTCCGCGCAGCTCTCGATTCCCCCCTCTCTTTCGCACCCTCCATGTCATATTCCGCTCCAGGAGTTCCATCATAGCTCCTCACTGTCGCTGGGAGGATGTTTTCTCCTCCGCTCGCCCCTTCCACCGTCATTTTCTCTCTACCCACCCTTGCCTCCTTCTCCGCGCAGCTCTCGATTCCCCCCTCTCTTTCGCACCCTCCATGTCATATTCCGCTCCAGGAGCTCCATCATAGCTCCTCGCTGTCGCTGGGAGGATGTTTTCTCCTCCGCTCGCCCCTTCCACCGTCATTTTCTCTCTACCCACCCTTGCCTCCTTTTCCGCGCAGCTCTCGATTCCCCCCTCTCTTTCGCACCCTCCATGTCATATTCCGCTCCAGGAGCTCCATCATAGCTCCTTGCTGTCGCTGGGAGGATGTTTTCTCCTCCGCTCGCCCCTTCCACCGTCATTTTCTCTCTACCCACCCTTGCCTCCTTTTCCGCGCAGCTCTCGATTCCCCCCTCTCTTTCGCACCCTCCATGTCATATTCCGCTCCAGGAGTTCCATCATAGCTCCTCACTGTCGCTGGGAGGATGTTTTCTCCTCCGCTCGCCCCTTCCACCGTCATTTTCTCTCTACCCACCCTTGCCTCCTTTTCCGCGCAGCTCTCGATTCCCCCCTCTCTTTCGCACCCTCCATGTCATATTCCGCTCCAGGAGTTCCATCATAGCTCCTCACTGTCGCTGGGAGGATGTTTTCTCCTCCGCTCGCCCCTTCCACCGTCATTTTCTCTCTACCCACCCTTGCCTCCTTTTCCGCGCAGCTCTCGATTCCCCCCTCTCTTTCGCACCCTCCATGTCATATTCCGCTCCAGGAGCTCCATCATAGCTCCTTGCTGTCGCTGGGAGGATGTTTTCTCCTCCGCTCGCCCCTTCCACCGTCATTTTCTCTCTACCCACCCTTGCCTCCTTTTCCGCGCAGCTCTCGATTCCCCCCTCTCTTTCGCACCCTCCATGTCATATTCCGCTCCAGGAGTTCCATCATAGCTCCTCACTGTCGCTGGGAGGATGTTTTCTCCTCCGCTCGCCCCTTCCACCGTCATTTTCTCTCTACCCACCCTTGCCTCCTTTTCCGCGCAGCTCTCGATTCCCCCCTCTCTTTCGCACCCTCCATGTCATATTCCGCTCCAGGAGTTCCATCATAGCTCCTCACTGTCGCTGGGAGGATGTTTTCTCCTCCGCTCGCCCCTTCCACCGTCATTTTCTCTCTACCCACCCTTGCCTCCTTTTCCGCGCAGCTCTCGATTCCCCCCTCTCTTTCGCACCCTCCATGTCATATTCCGCTCCAGGAGTTCCATCATAGCTCCTCACTGTCGCTGGGAGGATGTTTTCTCCTCCGCTCGCCCCTTCCACCGTCATTTTCTCTCTACCCACCCTTGCCTCCTTTTCCGCGCAGCTCTCGATTCCCCCCTCTCTTTCGCACCCTCCATGTCATATTCCGCTCCAGGAGTTCCATCATAGCTCCTCACTGTCGCTGGGAGGATGTTTTCTCCTCCGCTCGCCCCTTCCACCGTCATTTTCTCTCTACCCACCCTTGCCTCCTTCTCCGCGCAGCTCTCGATTCCCCCCTCTCTTTCGCACCCTCCATGTCATATTCCGCTCCAGGAGCTCCATCATAGCTCCTAGCTGTCGCTGGGAGGATGTTTTCTCCTCCGCTCGCCCCTTCCACCGTCATTTTCTCTCTACCCACCCTTGCCTCCTTTTCCGCGCAGCTCTCGATTCCCCCCTCTCTTTCGCACCCTCCATGTCATATTCCGCTCCAGGAGTTCCATCATAGCTCCTCACTGTCGCTGGGAGGATGTTTTCTCCTCCGCTCGCCCCTTCCACCGTCATTTTCTCTCTACCCAACCTTGCCTCCTTTTCCGCGCAGCTCTCGATTCCCCCCTCTCTTTCGCACCCTCCATGTCATATTCCGCTCCAGGAGTTCCATAATAGCTCCTCACTGTCGCTGGGAGGATGTTTTCTCCTCCGCTCGCCCCTTCCACCGTCATTTTCTCTCTACCCACCCTTGCCTCCTTCTCCGCGCAGCTCTCGATTCCCCCCTCTCTTTCGCACCCTCCATGTCATATTCCGCTCCAGGAGCTCCATCATAGCTCCTCGCTGTCGCTGGGAGGATGTTTTCTCCTCCGCTCGCCCCTTCCACCGTCATTTTCTCTCTACCCACCCTTGCCTCCTTTTCCGCGCAGCTCTCGATTCCCCCCTCTGTTTCGCACCCTCCATGTCATATTCCGCTCCAGGAGCTCCATCATAGCTCCTCGCTGTCGCTGGGAGGATGTTTTCTCCTCCGCTCGCCCCTTCCACCGTCATTTTCTCTCTACCCACCCTTGCCTCCTTCTCCGCGCAGCTCTCGATTCCCCCCTCTCTTTCGCACCCTCCATGTCATATTCCGCTCCAGGAGTTCCATCATAGCTCCTCACTGTCGCTGGGAGGATGTTTTCTCCTCCGCTCGCCCCTTCCACCGTCATTTTCTCTCTACCCACCCTTGCCTCCTTCTCCGCGCAGCTCTCGATTCCCCCCTCTCTTTCGCACCCTCCATGTCATATTCCGCTCCAGGAGCTCCATCATAGCTCCTCGCTGTCGCTGGGAGGATGTTTTCTCCTCCGCTCGCCCCTTCCACTGTCATTTTCTCTCTACCCACCCTTCCCTTCTTCTCCGCGCAGCTCTCGATTCCCTCCTCTCTCTCGCACCCTCCATATTACATCCAGCTCCAGGAGCTCCATCATAGCTCCTCGCTGTCGCTGGGAGGATGTTTTCTCCTCTGCTCGCCGCTTCCACCGTCATTTTCTTTCCACCCACCCTTGCCTCCTTCTCCGCGCCGCTCTCGATTCCCCCCTCTCTCTCGCACCCACCATGTCATATCCCGCTCCAGGAGCTCCATCATAGCTCCTCGCTGTCGCTGGGAGGATGTTTTCTCCTCCGCTCGCCCCTTCCACCGTCATTTTCTCTCTAACCACCCTTGCCTCCTTCTCCACGCAGCTCTCGATTCCCCCCTCTCTCTCGCACCCTCCATATTACATCCAGCTCCAGGAGCTCCATCATAGCTCCTCGCTGTCGCTGGGAGGATGTTTTCTCCTCCGCTCGCCCCTTCCACCGTCATTTTCTCTCTACCCACCCTTGCCTCCTTCTCCGCGCAGCTCTCGATTCCCCCCTCTCTTTCGCACCCTCCATGTCATATTCCGCTCCAGGAGCTCCATCATAGCTCCTCGCTGTCGCTGGGAGGATGTTTTCTCCTCCGCTCGCCCCTTCCACCGTCATTTTCTCTCTACCCACCCTTGCCTCCTTCTCCGCGCAGCTCTCGATTCCCCCCTCTCTCTCGCACCCTCCATATTACATCCGGCTCCAGGAGCTCCATCATAGCTCCTCGCTGTCGCTGGGAGGATGTTTTCTCCTCCGCTCGCCCCTTCCACCGTCATTTTCTCTCTACCCACCCTTGCCTCCTTTTCCGCGCAGCTCTCGATTCCCCCCTCTCTTTCGCACCCTCCATGTCATATTCCGCTCCAGGAGTTCCATCATAGCTCCTCACTGTCGCTGGGAGGATGTTTTCTCCTCCGCTCGCCCCTTCCACCGTCATTTTCTCTCTACCCACCCTTGCCTCCTTCTCCGCGCAGCTCTCGATTCCCCCCTCTCTTTCGCACCCTCCATGTCATATTCCGCTCCAGGAGCTCCATCATAGCTCCTCGCTGTCGCTGGGAGGATGTTTTCTCCTTCGCTCGCCCCTTCCACCGTCATTTTCTCTCTACCCACCCTTGCCTCCTTTTCCGCGCAGCTCTCGATTCCCCCCTCTCTTTCGCACCCTCCATGTCATATTCCGCTCCAGGAGTTCCATCATAGCTCCTCACTGTCGCTGGGAGGATGTTTTCTCCTCCGCTCGCCCCTTCCACCGTCATTTTCTCTCTACCCACCCTTGCCTCCTTTTCCGCGCAGCTCTCGATTCCCCCCTCTCTTTCGCACCCTCCATGTCATATTCCGCTCCAGGAGCTCCATCATAGCTCCTTGCTGTCGCTGGGAGGATGTTTTCTCCTCCGCTCGCCCCTTCCACCGTCATTTTCTCTCTACCCACCCTTGCCTCCTTCTCCGCGCAGCTCTCGATTCCCCCCTCTCTTTCGCACCCTCCATGTCATATTCCGCTCCAGGAGCTCCATCATAGCTCCTTGCTGTCGCTGGGAGGATGTTTTCTCCTCCGCTCACCCCTTCCACCGTCATTTTCTCTCTACCCACCCTTGCCTCCTTCTCCGCGCAGCTCTCGATTCCCCCCTCTCTCTCGCACCCTCCATATTACATCCAGCTCCAGGAGCTCCATCATAGCTCCTCGCTGTCGCTGGGAGGATGTTTTCTCCTCCGCTCGCCCCTTCCACCGTCATTTTCTCTCCACCCACCCTTGCCTCCTTCTCCGCGCCGCTCTCGATTCCCCCCTCTCTCTCGCACCCACCATGTCATATCCCGCTCCAGGAGCTCCATCATAGCTCCTCGCTGTCGCTGGGAGGATGTTTTCTCCTCCGCTCGCCCCTTCCACCGTCATTTTCTCTCTACCCACCCTTGCCTCCTTCTCCGCGCAGCTCTCGATTCCCCCCTCTCTCTCGCACCCTCCATATTACATCCAGCTCCAGGAGCTCCATCATAGCTCCTCGCTGTCGCTGGGAGGATGTTTTCTCCTCCGCTCGCCCCTTCCACCGTCATTTTCTCTCTACCCACCCTTGCCTCCTTTTCCGCGCAGCTCTCGATTCCCCCCTCTCTTTCACACCCTCCATGTCATATTCCGCTCCAGGAGCTCCATCATAGCTCCTCGCTGTCGCTGGGAGGATGTTTTCTCCTCCGCTCGCCCCTTCCACCGTCATTTTCTCTCTACCCACCCTTGCCTCCTTCTCCGCGCAGCTCTCGATTCCCCCCTCTCTTTCGCACCCTCCATGTCATATTCTGCTCCAGGAGCTCCATCATAGCTCCTCGCTGTCGCTGGGAGGATGTTTTCTCCTCCGCTCGCCCCTTCCACCGTCATTTTCTCTCTACCCACCCTTGCCTCCTTCTCCGCGCAGCTCTCGATTCCCCCCTCTCTTTCGCACCCTCCATGTCATATTCCGCTCCAGGAGCTCCATCATAGCTCCTTGCTGTCGCTGGGAGGATGTTTTCTCCTCCGCTCGCCCCTTCCACCGTCATTTTCTCTCTACCCACCCTTGCCTCCTTCTCCGCGCAGCTCTCGATTCCCCCCTCTCTTTCGCACCCTCCATGTCATATTCCGCTCCAGGAGCTCCATCATAGCTCCTCGCTGTCGCTGGGAGGATGTTTTCTCCTCCGCTCGCCCCTTCCACCGTCATTTTCTCTCTACCCACCCTTGCCTCCTTTTCCGCGCAGCTCTCGATTCCCCCCTCTCTTTCGCACCCTCCATGTCATATTCCGCTCCAGGAGCTCCATCATAGCTCCTCGCTGTCGCTGGGAGGATGTTTTCTCCTCCGCTCGCCCCTTCCACCGTCATTTTCTCTCTACCCACCCTTGCCTCCTTCTCCGCGCAGCTCTCGATTCCCCCCTCTCTTTCGCACCCTCCATGTCATATTCCGCTCAAGGAGCTCCATCATAGCTCCTCGCTGTCGCTGGGAGGATGTTTTCTCCTCCGCTCGCCCCTTCCACCGTCATTTTCTCTCTACCCACCCTTGCCTCCTTCTCCGCGCAGCTCTCGATTCCCCCCTCTCTTTCGCACCCTCCATGTCATATTCCGCTCCAGGAGCTCCATCATAGCTCCTCGCTGTCGATGGGAGGATGTTTTCTCCTCCGCTCGCCCCTTCCACCGTCATTTTCTCTCTACCCACCCTTGCCTCCTTCTCCGCGCAGCTCTCAATTCCCCCCTCTCTTTCTCACCCTCCATGTCATATTCCGCTCCAGGAGCTCCATCATAGCTCCTCGCTGTCGCTGGGAGGATGTTTTCTCCTCCGCTCGCCCCTTCCACCGTCATTTTCTCTCTACCCACCCTTGCCTCCTTTTCCGCGCAGCTCTCGATTCCCCCCTCTCTTTCGCACCCTCCATGTCATATTCCGCTCCAGGAGTTCCATCATAGCTCCTCACTGTCGCTGGGAGGAAGTTTTCTCCTCCGCTCGCCCCTTCCACCGTCATTTTCTCTCTACCCACCCTTGCCTCCTTTTCCGCGCAGCTCTCGATTCCCCCCTCTCTTTCGCACCCTCCATGTCATATTCCGCTCCAGGAGCTCCATCATAGCTCCTTGCTGTCGCTGGGAGGATGTTTTCTCCTCCGCTCGCCCCTTCCACCGTCATTTTCTCTCTACCCACCCTTGCCTCCTTTTCCGCGCAGCTCTCGATTCCCCCCTCTCTTTCGCACCCTCCATGTCATATTCCGCTCCAGGAGCTCCATCATAGCTAATCGCTGTCGCTGGGAGGATGTTTTCTCCTCCGCTCGCCCCTTCCACCGTCATTTTCTCTCTACCCACCCTTGCCTCCTTTTCCGTGCAGCTCTCGATTCCCCCCTCTCTTTCGCACCCTCCATGTCATATTCCGCTCCAGGAGTTCCATCATAGCTCCTCACTGTCGCTGGGAGGATGTTTTCTCCTCCGCTCGCCCCTTCCACCGTCATTTTCTCTCTACCCACCCTTGCCTCCTTTTCCGCGCAGCTCTCGATTCCCCCCTCTCTTTCGCACCCTCCATGTCATATTCCGCTCCAGGAGCTCCATCATAGCTCCTTGCTGTCGCTGGGAGGATGTTTTCTCCTCCGCTCGCCCCTTCCACCGTCATTTTCTCTCTACCCACCCTTGCCTCCTTTTCCGCGCAGCTCTCGATTCCCCCCTCTCTTTCGCACCCTCCATGTCATATTCCGCTCCAGGAGTTCCATCATAGCTCCTCACTGTCGCTGGGAGGATGTTTTCTCCTCCGCTCGCCCCTTCCACCGTCATTTTCTCTCTACCCACCCTTGCCTCCTTCTCCGCGCAGCTCTCGATTCCCCCCTCTCTTTCGCACCCTCCATGTCATATTCCGCTCCAGGAGCTCCATCATAGCTCCTCGCTGTCGCTGGGAGGATGTTTTCTCCTCCGCTCGCCCCTTCCACCGTCATTTTCTGTCTACCCACCCTTGCCTCCTTTTCCGCGCAGCTCTCGATTCCCCCCTCTCTTTCGCACCCTCCATGTCATATTCCGCTCCAGGAGTTCCATCATAGCTCCTCACTGTCGCTGGGAGGATGTTTTCTCCTCCGCTCGCCCCTTCCACCGTCATTTTCTCTCTACCCACCCTTGCCTCCTTTTCCGCGCAGCTCTCGATTCCCCCCTCTATTTCGCACCCTCCATGTCATATTCCGCTCCAGGAGCTCCATCATAGCTCCTTGCTGTCGCTGGGAGGATGTTTTCTCCTCCGCTCGCCCCTTCCACCGTCATTTTCTCTCTACCCACCCTTGCCTCCTTTTCCGCGCAGCTCTCGATTCCCCCCTCTCTTTCGCACCCTCCATGTCATATTCCGCTCCAGGAGTTCCATCATAGCTCCTCACTGTCGCTGGGAGGATGTTTTCTCCTCCGCTCGCCCCTTCCACCGTCATTTTCTCTCTACCCACCCTTGCCTCCTTCTCCGCGCAGCTCTCGATTCCCCCCTCTCTTTCGCACCCTCCATGTCATATTCCGCTCCAGGAGTTCCATCATAGCTCCTCACTGTCGCTGGGAGGATGTTTTCTCCTCCGCTCGCCCCTTCCACCGTCATTTTCTCTCTACCCACCCTTGCCTCCTTTTCCGCGCAGCTCTCGATTCCCCCCTCTATTTCGCACCCTCCATGTCATATTCCGCTCCAGGAGCTCCATCATAGCTCCTTGCTGTCGCTGGGAGGATGTTTTCTCCTCCGCTCGCCCCTTCCACCGTCATTTTCTCTCTACCCACCCTTGCCTCCTTTTCCGCGCAGCTCTCGATTCCCCCCTCTCTTTCGCACCCTCCATGTCATATTCCGCTCCAGGAGTTCCATCATAGCTCCTCACTGTCGCTGGGAGGATGTTTTCTCCTCCGCTCGCCCCTTCCACCGTCATTTTCTCTCTACCCACCCTTGCCTCCTTCTCCGCGCAGCTCTCGATTCCCCCCTCTCTTTCGCACCCTCCATGTCATATTCCGCTCCAGGAGCTCCATCATAGCTCCTCGCTGTCGCTGGGAGGATGTTTTCTCCTCCGCTCGCCCCTTCCACCGTCATTTTCTCTCTACCCACCCTTGCCTCCTTTTCCGCGCAGCTCTCGATTCCCCCCTCTCTTTCGCACCCTCCATGTCATATTCCGCTCCAGGAGCTCCATCATAGCTCCTTGCTGTCGCTGGGAGGATGTTTTCTCCTCCGCTCGCCCCTTCCACCGTCATTTTCTCTCTACCCACCCTTGCCTCCTTTTCCGCGCAGCTCTCGATTCCCCCCTCTCTTTCGCACCCTCCATGTCATATTCCGCTCCAGGAGTTCCATCATAGCTCCTCACTGTCGCTGGGAGGAAGTTTTCTCCTCCGCTCGCCCCTTCCACCGTCATTTTCTCTCTACCCACCCTTGCCTCCTTTTCCGCGCAGCTCTCGATTCCCCCCTCTCTTTCGCACCCTCCATGTCATATTCCGCTCCAGGAGTTCCATCATAGCTCCTCACTGTCGCTGGGAGGATGTTTTCTCCTCCGCTCGCCCCTTCCACCGTCATTTTCTCTCTACCCACCCTTGCCTCCTTTTCCGCGCAGCTCTCGATTCCCCCCTCTCTTTCGCACCCTCCATGTCATATTCCGCTCCAGGAGCTCCATCATAGCTCCTTGCTGTCGCTGGGAGGATGTTTTCTCCTCCGCTCGCCCCTTCCACCGTCATTTTCTCTCTACCCACCCTTGCCTCCTTTTCCGCGCAGCTCTCGATTCCCCCCTCTCTTTCGCACCCTCCATGTCATATTCCGCTCCAGGAGTTCCATCATAGCTCCTCACTGTCGCTGGGAGGATGTTTTCTCCTCCGCTCGCCCCTTCCACCGTCATTTTCTCTCTACCCACCCTTGCCTCCTTTTCCGCGCAGCTCTCGATTCCCCCCTCTCTTTCGCACCCTCCATGTCATATTCCGCTCCAGGAGTTCCATCATAGCTCCTCACTGTCGCTGGGAGGATGTTTTCTCCTCCGCTCGCCCCTTCCACCGTCATTTTCTCTCTACCCACCCTTGCCTCCTTTTCCGCGCAGCTCTCGATTCCCCCCTCTCTTTCGCACCCTCCATGTCATATTCCGCTCCAGGAGCTCCATCATAGCTCCTTGCTGTCGCTGGGAGGATGTTTTCTCCTCCGCTCGCCCCTTCCACCGTCATTTTCTCTCTACCCACCCTTGCCTCCTTTTCCGCGCAGCTCTCGATTCCCCCCTCTCTTTCGCACCCTCCATGTCATATTCCGCTCCAGGAGTTCCATCATAGCTCCTCACTGTCGCTGGGAGGATGTTTTCTCCTCCGCTCGCCCCTTCCACCGTCATTTTCTCTCTACCCACCCTTGCCTCCTTTTCCGCGCAGCTCTCGATTCCCCCCTCTCTTTCGCACCCTCCATGTCATATTCCGCTCCAGGAGTTCCATCATAGCTCCTCACTGTCGCTGGGAGGATGTTTTCTCCTCCGCTCGCCCCTTCCACCGTCATTTTCTCTCTACCCACCCTTGCCTCCTTTTCCGCGCAGCTCTCGATTCCCCCCTCTCTTTCGCACCCTCCATGTCATATTCCGCTCCAGGAGTTCCATCATAGCTCCTCACTGTCGCTGGGAGGATGTTTTCTCCTCCGCTCGCCCCTTCCACCGTCATTTTCTCTCTACCCACCCTTGCCTCCTTTTCCGCGCAGCTCTCGATTCCCCCCTCTCTTTCGCACCCTCCATGTCATATTCCGCTCCAGGAGTTCCATCATAGCTCCTCACTGTCGCTGGGAGGATGTTTTCTCCTCCGCTCGCCCCTTCCACCGTCATTTTCTCTCTACCCACCCTTGCCTCCTTCTCCGCGCAGCTCTCGATTCCCCCCTCTCTTTCGCACCCTCCATGTCATATTCCGCTCCAGGAGCTCCATCATAGCTCCTAGCTGTCGCTGGGAGGATGTTTTCTCCTCCGCTCGCCCCTTCCACCGTCATTTTCTCTCTACCCACCCTTGCCTCCTTTTCCGCGCAGCTCTCGATTCCCCCCTCTCTTTCGCACCCTCCATGTCATATTCCGCTCCAGGAGTTCCATCATAGCTCCTCACTGTCGCTGGGAGGATGTTTTCTCCTCCGCTCGCCCCTTCCACCGTCATTTTCTCTCTACCCAACCTTGCCTCCTTTTCCGCGCAGCTCTCGATTCCCCCCTCTCTTTCGCACCCTCCATGTCATATTCCGCTCCAGGAGTTCCATAATAGCTCCTCACTGTCGCTGGGAGGATGTTTTCTCCTCCGCTCGCCCCTTCCACCGTCATTTTCTCTCTACCCACCCTTGCCTCCTTCTCCGCGCAGCTCTCGATTCCCCCCTCTCTTTCGCACCCTCCATGTCATATTCCGCTCCAGGAGTTCCATAATAGCTCCTCACTGTCGCTGGGAGGATGTTTTCTCCTCCGCTCGCCCCTTCCACCGTCATTTTCTCTCTACCCACCCTTGCCTCCTTCTCCGCGCAGCTCTCGATTCCCCCCTCTGTTTCGCACCCTCCATGTCATATTCCGCTCCAGGAGCTCCATCATAGCTCCTCGCTGTCGCTGGGAGGATGTTTTCTCCTCCGCTCGCCCCTTCCACCGTCATTTTCTCTCTACCCACCCTTGCCTCCTTCTCCGCGCAGCTCTCGATTCCCCCCTCTCTTTCGCACCCTCCATGTCATATTCCGCTCCAGGAGTTCCATCATAGCTCCTCACTGTCGCTGGGAGGATGTTTTCTCCTCCGCTCGCCCCTTCCACCGTCATTTTCTCTCTACCCACCCTTGCCTCCTTCTCCGCGCAGCTCTCGATTCCCCCCTCTCTTTCGCACCCTCCATGTCATATTCCGCTCCAGGAGCTCCATCATAGCTCCTCGCTGTCGCTGGGAGGATGTTTTCTCCTCCGCTCGCCCCTTCCACTGTCATTTTCTCTCTACCCACCCTTCCCTTCTTCTCCGCGCAGCTCTCGATTCCCTCCTCTCTCTCGCACCCTCCATATTACATCCAGCTCCAGGAGCTCCATCATAGCTCCTCGCTGTCGCTGGGAGGATGTTTTCTCCTCTGCTCGCCGCTTCCACCGTCATTTTCTCTCCACCCACCCTTGCCTCCTTCTCCGCGCCGCTCTCGATTCCCCCCTCTCTCTCGCACCCACCATGTCATATCCCGCTCCAGGAGCTCCATCATAGCTCCTCGCTGTCGCTGGGAGGATGTTTTCTCCTCCGCTCGCCCCTTCCACCGTCATTTTCTCTCTAACCACCCTTGCCTCCTTCTCCGCGCAGCTCTCGATTCCCCCCTCTCTCTCGCACCCTCCATATTACATCCAGCTCCAGGAGCTCCATCATAGCTCCTCGCTGTCGCTGGGAGGATGTTTTCTCCTCCGCTCGCCCCTTCCACCGTCATTTTCTCTCTACCCACCCTTGCCTCCTTCTCCGCGCAGCTCTCGATTCCCCCCTCTCTTTCGCACCCTCCATGTCATATTCCGCTCCAGGAGCTCCATCATAGCTCCTCGCTGTCGCTGGGAGGATGTTTTCTCCTCCGCTCGCCCCTTCCACCGTCATTTTCTCTCTACCCACCCTTGCCTCCTTCTCCGCGCAGCTCTCGATTCCCCCCTCTCTCTCGCACCCTCCATATTACATCCGGCTCCAGGAGCTCCATCATAGCTCCTCGCTGTCGCTGGGAGGATGTTTTCTCCTCCGCTCGCCCCTTCCACCGTCATTTTCTCTCTACCCACCCTTGCCTCCTTTTCCGCGCAGCTCTCGATTCCCCCCTCTCTTTCGCACCCTCCATGTCATATTCCGCTCCAGGAGTTCCATCATAGCTCCTCACTGTCGCTGGGAGGATGTTTTCTCCTCCGCTCGCCCCTTCCACCGTCATTTTCTCTCTACCCACCCTTGCCTCCTTCTCCGCGCAGCTCTCGATTCCCCCCTCTCTTTCGCACCCTCCATGTCATATTCCGCTCCAGGAGCTCCATCATAGCTCCTCGCTGTCGCTGGGAGGATGTTTTCTCCTTCGCTCGCCCCTTCCACCGTCATTTTCTCTCTACCCACCCTTGCCTCCTTTTCCGCGCAGCTCTCGATTCCCCCCTCTCTTTCGCACCCTCCATGTCATATTCCGCTCCAGGAGTTCCATCATAGCTCCTCACTGTCGCTGGGAGGATGTTTTCTCCTCCGCTCGCCCCTTCCACCGTCATTTTCTCTCTACCCACCCTTGCCTCCTTTTCCGCGCAGCTCTCGATTCCCCCCTCTCTTTCGCACCCTCCATGTCATATTCCGCTCCAGGAGCTCCATCATAGCTCCTTGCTGTCGCTGGGAGGATGTTTTCTCCTCCGCTCGCCCCTTCCACCGTCATTTTCTCTCTACCCACCCTTGCCTCCTTCTCCGCGCAGCTCTCGATTCCCCCCTCTCTTTCGCACCCTCCATGTCATATTCCGCTCCAGGAGCTCCATCATAGCTCCTTGCTGTCGCTGGGAGGATGTTTTCTCCTCCGCTCACCCCTTCCACCGTCATTTTCTCTCTACCCACCCTTGCCTCCTTCTCCGCGCAGCTCTCGATTCCCCCCTCTCTCTCGCACCCTCCATATTACATCCAGCTCCAGGAGCTCCATCATAGCTCCTCGCTGTCGCTGGGAGGATGTTTTCTCCTCCGCTCGCCCCTTCCACCGTCATTTTCTCTCCACCCACCCTTGCCTCCTTCTCCGCGCCGCTCTCGATTCCCCCCTCTCTCTCGCACCCACCATGTCATATCCCGCTCCAGGAGCTCCATCATAGCTCCTCGCTGTCGCTGGGAGGATGTTTTCTCCTCCGCTCGCCCCTTCCACCGTCATTTTCTCTCTACCCACCCTTGCCTCCTTCTCCGCGCAGCTCTCGATTCCCCCCTCTCTCTCGCACCCTCCATATTACATCCAGCTCCAGGAGCTCCATCATAGCTCCTCGCTGTCGCTGGGAGGATGTTTTCTCCTCCGCTCGCCCCTTCCACCGTCATTTTCTCTCTACCCACCCTTGCCTCCTTTTCCGCGCAGCTCTCGATTCCCCCCTCTCTTTCGCACCCTCCATGTCATATTCCGCTCCAGGAGCTCCATCATAGCTCCTCGCTGTCGCTGGGAGGATGTTTTCTCCTCCGCTCGCCCCTTCCACCGTCATTTTCTCTCTACCCACCCTTGCCTCCTTTTCCGCGCAGCTCTCGATTCCCCCCTCTCTTTCGCACCCTCCATGTCATATTCCGCTCCAGGAGCTCCATCATAGCTCCTCGCTGTCGCTGGGAGGATGTTTTCTCCTCCGCTCGCCCCTTCCACCGTCATTTTCTCTCTACCCACCCTTGCCTCCTTCTCCGCGCAGCTCTCGATTCCCCCCTCTCTTTCGCACCCTCCATGTCATATTCCGCTCAAGGAGCTCCATCATAGCTCCTCGCTGTCGCTGGGAGGATGTTTTCTCCTCCGCTCGCCCCTTCCACCGTCATTTTCTCTCTACCCACCCTTGCCTCCTTCTCCGCGCAGCTCTCGATTCCCCCCTCTCTTTCGCACCCTCCATGTCATATTCCGCTCCAGGAGCTCCATCATAGCTCCTCGCTGTCGATGGGAGGATGTTTTCTCCTCCGCTCGCCCCTTCCACCGTCATTTTCTCTCTACCCACCCTTGCCTCCTTCTCCGCGCAGCTCTCAATTCCCCCCTCTCTTTCTCACCCTCCATGTCATATTCCGCTCCAGGAGCTCCATCATAGCTCCTCGCTGTCGCTGGGAGGATGTTTTCTCCTCCGCTCGCCCCTTCCACCGTCATTTTCTCTCTACCCACCCTTGCCTCCTTTTCCGTGCAGCTCTCGATTCCCCCCTCTCTTTCGCACCCTCCATGTCATATTCCGCTCCAGGAGCTCCATCATAGCTCCTCGCTGTCGCTGGGAGGATGTATTCTCCTCCGCTCGCCCCTTCCACCATCATTTTCTCTCCACCCACCCTTGCCTCCTTCTCCGCGCAGCTCTCGATTCCCCCCTCTCTTTCGCACCCTCCATGTCATATTCCGCTCCAGGAGCTCCATCATAGCTCCTCGCTGTCGCTGGGAGGATGTTTTCTCCTCCGCTCGCCCCTTCCACCGTCATTTTCTCTCTACCCACCCTTGCCTCCTTCTCCGCGCAGCTCTCGATTCCCCCCTCTCTCTCGCACCCTCCATATTACATCCAGCTCCAGGAGCTCCATCATAGCTCCTCGCTGTCGCTGGGAGCATGTTTTCTCCTCCGCTCGCCCCTTCCACCGTCATTTTCTCTCTACCCACCCTTGCCTCCTTCTCCGCGCAGCTCTCGATTCCCCCCTCTCTTTCGCACCCTCCATGTCATATTCCGCTCCAGGAGCTCCATCATAGCTCCTCGCTGTCGCTGGGAGGATGTTTTCTCCTCCGCTCGCCCCTTCCACCGTTATTTTCTCTCTACCCACCCTTGCCTCCTTTTCCGCGCAGCTCTCGATTCCCCCCTCTCTTTCGCACCCTCCATGTCATATTCCGCTCCAGGAGCTCCATCATAGCTCCTCGCTGTCGCTGGGAGGATGTTTTCTCCTCCGCTCGCCCCTTCCACCGTCATTTTCTCTCTACCCACCCTTGCCTCCTTCTCCGCGCAGCTCTCGATTCCCCCCTCTCTTTCGCACCCTCCATGTCATATTCCGCTCCAGGAGCTCCATCATAGCTCCTCGCTGTCGCTGGGAGGATTTTTTCTCCTCCACTCGCCCCTTCCACCGTCATTTTCTCCCTACCCACCCTTGCCTCCTTCTCCGCGCAGCTCTCGATTCCCTCCTCTCTCTCGCACCCTCCATTTTACATCCAGCTCCAGGAGCTCCATCATAGCATCTCGCTGTCGCTGGGAGGATGTTTTCTCCTCTGCTCGCCGCTTCCACCGTCATTTTCTCTCCACCCACCCTTGCCTCCTTCTCCGCGCCGCTCTCGATTCCCCCCTCTCTCTCGCACCCACCATGTCATATCCCGCTCCAGGAGCTCCATCATAGCTCCTCGCTGTCGCTGGGAGGATGTTTTCTCCTCCGCTCGCCCCTTCCACCGTCATTTTCTCTCTACCCACCCTTGCCTCCTTCTCCGCGCAGCTCTCGATTCCTCCCTCTCTCTCGCACCCTCCATATTACATCCAGCTCCAGGAGCTCCATCATAGCTCCTCGCTGTCGCTGGGGGGATGTTTTCTCCTCCGCTCGCCCCTTCCACCGTCATTTTCTCTCTACCCACCCTTGCCTCCTTCTCCGCGCAGCTCTCGATTCCCCCCTCTCTTTCACACCCTCCTTCACTTCATATTCCGCTCCAGGAGCTCCATCATAGCTCCTCGCTGTCGCTGGGAGGATGTTTTCTCCTCCGCTCGCCCCTTCCACCGTCATTTTCTCTCTACCCACCCTTGCCTCCTTCTCCGCGCAGCTCTCGATTCCCCCCTCTCTCTCGCACCCTCCATATTACATCCAGCTCCAGGAGCTCCATCATAGCTCCTCGCTGTCGCTGGGAGGATGTTTTCTCCTCCGCTCGCCCCTTCCACCGTCATTTTCTCTCTACCCACCCTTGCCTCCTTTTCCGCGCAGCTCTCGATTCCCCCCTCTCTTTCGCACCCTCCATGTCATATTCCGCTCCAGGAGTTCCATCATAGCTCCTCACTGTCGCTGGGAGGATGTTTTCTCCTCCGCTCGCCCCTTCCACCGTCATTTTCTCTCTACCCACCCTTGCCTCCTTTTCCGCGCAGCTCTCGATTCCCCCCTCTCTTTCGCACCCTCCATGTCATATTCCGCTCCAGGAGTTCCATCATAGCTCCTCACTGTCGCTGGGAGGAAGTTTTCTCCTCCGCTCGCCCCTTCCACCGTCATTTTCTCTCTACCCACCCTTGCCTCCTTTTCCGCGCAGCTCTCGATTCCCCCCTCTCTTTCGCACCCTCCTTCACTTCATATTCCGCTCCAGGAGCTCCATCATAGCTCCTTGCTGTCGCTGGGAGGATGTTTTCTCCTCCGCTCGCCCCTTCCACCGTCATTTTCTCTCTACCCACCCTTGCCTCCTTTTCCGCGCAGCTCTCGATTCCCCCCTCTCTTTCGCACCCTCCATGTCATATTCCGCTCCAGGAGCTCCATCATAGCTCCTCGCTGTCGCTGGGAGGATGTTTTCTCCTCCGCTCGCCCCTTCCACCGTCATTTTCTCTCTACCCACCCTTGCCTCCTTCTCCGCGCAGCTCTCGATTCCCCCCTCTCTTTCGCACCCTCCATGTCATATTCTGCTCCAGGAGCTCCATCATAGCTCCTCGCTGTCGCTGGGAGGATGTTTTCTCCTCCGCTCGCCCCTTCCACCGTCATTTTCTCTCTACCCACCCTTGCCTCCTTCTCCGCGCAGCTCTCGATTCCCCCCTCTCTCTCGCACCCTCCATATTACATCCAGCTCCAGGAGCTCCATCATAGCTCCTCGCTGTCGATGGGAGGATGTTTTCTCCTCTGCTCGCCCCTTCCACCGTCATTTTCTCTCTACCCACCCTTGCCTTCTTCTCCGCGCAGCTCTCGATTCCCCCCTCTCTTTCGCACCCTCCATGTCATATTCCGCTCCAGGAGTTCCATCATAGCTCCTCACTGTCGCTGGGAGGATGTTTTCTCCTCCGCTCGCCCCTTCCACCGTCATTTTCTCTCTACCCACCCTTGCCTCCTTCTCCGCGCAGCTCTTGATTCCCCCCTCTCTCTCGCACCCACCATGTCATATCCCGCTCCAGGAGCTCCATCATAGCTCCTCGCTGTCGCTGGGAGGATGTTTTCTCCTCCGCTCGCCCCTTCCACCGTCATTTTCTCTCTACCCACCCTTGCCTCCTTCTCCGCGCAGCTCTCGATTCCCTCCTCTCTCTCGCACCCTCCATTTTACATCCAGCTCCAGGAGCTCCATCATAGCTCCTCGCTGTCGCTGGGAGGATGTTTTCTCCTCTGCTCGCCGCTTCCACCGTCATTTTCTCTCCACCCACCCTTGCCTCCTTCTCCGCGCCGCTCTCGATTCCCCCCTCTCTCTCGCACCCATCATGTCATATCCCGCTCCAGGAGCTCCATCATAGCTCCTCGCTGTCGCTGGGAGGATGTTTTCTCCTCCGCTCGCCCCTTCCACCGTCATTTTCTCTCTACCCACCCTTGCCTCCTTCTCTGCGCAGCTCTCGATTCCTCCCTCTCTCTCGCACCCTCCATATTACATCCAGCTCCAGGAGCTCCATCATAGCTCCTCGCTGTCGCTGGGAGGATGTTTTCTCCTCCGCTCGCCCCTTCCACCGTCATTTTCTCTCTACCCACCCTTGCCTCCTTCTCCGCGCAGCTCTCGATTCCCCCCTCTCTTTCGCACCCTCCATGTCATATTCCGCTCCAGGAGCTCCATCATAGCTCCTCGCTGTCGCTGGGAGGATGTTTTCTCCTCCGCTCGCCCCTTCCACCGTCATTTTCTCTCTACCCACCCTTGCCTCCTTCTCCGCGCAGCTCTCGATTCCCCCCTCTCTCTCGCACCCTCCATATTACATCCAGCTCCAGGAGCTCCATCATAGCTCCTCGCTGTCGCTGGGAGGATGTTTTCTCCTCCGCTCGCCCCTTCCACCGTCATTTTCTCTCTACCCACCCTTGCCTCCTTTTCCGCGCAGCTCTCGATTCCCCCCTCTCTTTCGCACCCTCCATGTCATATTCCGCTCCAGGAGTTCCATCATAGCTCCTCACTGTCGCTGGGAGGATGTTTTCTCCTCCGCTCGCCCCTTCCACCGTCATTTTCTCTCTACCCACCCTTGCCTCCTTCTCCGCGCAGCTCTCGATTCCCCCCTCTCTTTCGCACCCTCCATGTCATATTCCGCTCCAGGAGCTCCATCATAGCTCCTCGCTGTCGCTGGGAGGATGTTTTCTCCTCCGCTCGCCCCTTCCACCGTCATTTTCTCTCTACCCACCCTTGCCTCCTTTTCCGCGCAGCTCTCGATTCCCCCCTCTCTTTCGCACCCTCCATGTCATATTCCGCTCCAGGAGCTCCATCATAGCTCCTCGCTGTCGCTGGGAGGATGTTTTCTCCTCCGCTCGCCCCTTCCACCGTCATTTTCTCTCTACCCACCCTTGCCTCCTTCTCCGCGCAGCTCTCGATTCCCCCCTCTCTTTCGCACCCTCCATGTCATATTCCGCTCCAGGAGCTCCATCATAGCTCCTCGCTGTCGCTGGGAGGATGTTTTCTCCTCCGCTCGCCCCTTCCACCGTCATTTTCTCTCTACCCACCCTTGCCTCCTTTTCCGCGCAGCTCTCGATTCCCCCCTCTCTTTCGCACCCTCCATGTCATATTCCGCTCCAGGAGCTCCATCATAGCTCCTCGCTGTCGCTGGGAGGAAGATTTCTCCTCCGCTCGCCCCTTCCACCGTCATTTTCTCTCTACCCACCCTTGCCTCCTTTTCCGCGCAGCTCTCGATTCCCCCCTCTCTTTCGCACCCTCCATGTCATATTCCACTCCAGGAGCTCCATCATAGCTCCTTGCTGTCGCTGGGAGGATGTTTTCTCCTCCGCTCGCCCCTTCCACCGTAATTTTCTCTCTACCCACCCTTGCCTCCTTTTCCGCGCAGCTCTCGATTCCCCCCTCTCTTTCGCACCCTCCATGTCATATTCCGCTCCAGGAGTTCCATCATAGCTCCTCACTGTCGCTGGGAGGATGTTTTCTCCTCCGCTCGCCACTTCCACCGTCATTTTCTCTCTACCCACCCTTGCCTCCTTCTCCGCGCAGCTCTCGATTCCCCCCTCTCTTTCGCACCCTCCATGTCATATTCCGCTCCAGGAGCTCCATCATAGCTCCTCGCTGTCGCTGGGAGGATGTTTTCTCCTCTGCTCGCCGCTTCCACCGTCATTTTCTCTCCACCCACCCTTGCCTCCTTCTCCGCGCCGCTCTCGATTCCCCCCTCTCTCTCGCACCCATCATGTCATATCCCGCTCCAGGAGCTCCATCATAGCTCCTCGCTGTCGCTGGGAGGATGTTTTCTCCTCCGCTCGCCCCTTCCACCGTCATTTTCTCTCTACCCACCCTTGCCTCCTTCTCCGCGCAGCTCTCGATTCCTCCCTCTCTCTCGCACCCTCCATATTACATCCAGCTCCAGGAGCTCCATCATAGCTCCTCGCTGTCGCTGGGAGGATGTTTTCTCCTCCGCTCGCCCCTTCCACCGTCATTTTCTCTCTACCCACCCTTGCCTCCTTCTCCGCGCAGCTCTCGATTCCCCCCCTCTCTTTCGCACCATCCATGTCATATTCCGCTCCAGGAGCTCCATCATAGCTCCTCGCTGTCGCTGGGAGGATGTTTTCTCCTCCGCTCGCCCCTTCCACCGTCATTTTCTCTCTACCCACCCTTGCCTCCTTCTCCGCGCAGCTCTCGATTCCCCCTCTCTCTCGCACCCTCCATATTACATCCAGCTCCAGGAGCTCCATCATAGCTCCTCGCTGTCGCTGGGAGGATGTTTTCTCCTCCGCTCGCCCCTTCCACCGTCATTTTCTCTCTACCCACCCTTGCCTCCTTTTCCGCGCAGCTCTCGATTCCACCCTCTCTTTCGCACCCTCCATGTCATATTCCGCTCCAGGAGTTCCATCATAGCTCCTCACTGTCGCTGGGAGGATGTTTTCTCCTCCGCTCGCCCCTTCCACCGTCATTTTCTCTCTACCCACCCTTGCCTCCTTCTCCGCGCAGCTCTCGATTCCCCCCTCTCTTTCGCACCCTCCATGTCATATTCCGCTCCAGGAGCTCCATCATAGCTCCTCGCTGTCGCTGGGAGGATGTTTTCTCCTCCGCTCGCCCCTTCCACCGTCATTTTCTCTCTACCCACCCTTGCCTCCTTTTCCGCGCAGCTCTCGATTCCCCCCTCTCTTTCGCACCCTCCATGTCATATTCCGCTCCAGGAGCTCCATCATAGCTCCTCGCTGTCGCTGGGAGGATGTTTTCTCCTCCGCTCGCCCCTTCCACCGTCATTTTCTCTCTACCCACCCTTGCCTCCTTCTCCGCGCAGCTCTCGATTCCCCCCTCTCTTTCGCACCCTCCATGTCATATTCCGCTCCAGGAGCTCCATCATAGCTCCTCGCTGTCGCTGGGAGGATGTTTTCTCCTCCGCTCGCCCCTTCCACCGTCATTTTCTCTCTACCCACCCTTGCCTCCTTTTCCGCGCAGCTCTCGATTCCCCCCTCTCTTTCGCACCCTCCATGTCATATTCCGCTCCAGGAGCTCCATCATAGCTCCTCGCTGTCGCTGGGAGGAAGATTTCTCCTCCGCTCGCCCCTTCCACCGTCATTTTCTCTCTACCCACCCTTGCCTCCTTTTCCGCGCAGCTCTCGATTCCCCCCTCTCTTTCGCACCCTCCATGTCATATTCCACTCCAGGAGCTCCATCATAGCTCCTTGCTGTCGCTGGGAGGATGTTTTCTCCTCCGCTCGCCCCTTCCACCGTAATTTTCTCTCTACCCACCCTTGCCTCCTTTTCCGCGCAGCTCTCGATTCCCCCCTCTCTTTCGCACCCTCCATGTCATATTCCGCTCCAGGAGTTCCATCATAGCTCCTCACTGTTGCTGGGAGGATGTTTTCTCCTCCGCTCGCCACTTCCACCGTCATTTTCTCTCTACCCACCCTTGCCTCCTTCTCCGCGCAGCTCTCGATTCCCCCCTCTCTTTCGCACCCTCCATGTCATATTCCGCTCCAGGAGCTCCATCATAGCTCCTCGCTGTCGCTGGGAGGATGTTTTCTCCTCCGCTCGCCCCTTCCACCGTCATTTTCTCTCTACCCACCCTTGCCTCCTTTTCCGCGCAGCTCTCGATTCCCCCCTCTCTTTCGCACCCTCCATGTCATATTCCGCTCCAGGAGTTCCATCATAGCTCCTCACTGTCGCTGGGAGGATGTTTTCTCCTCCGCTCGCCCCTTCCACCGTCATTTTCTCTCTACCCACCCTTGCCTCCTTTTCCGCGCAGCTCTCGATTCCCCCCTCTCTTTCGCACCCTCCATGTCATATTCCGCTCCAGGAGTTCCATCATAGCTCCTCACTGTCGCTGGGAGGAAGTTTTCTCCTCCGCTCGCCCCTTCCACCGTCATTTTCTCTCTACCCACCCTTGCATCCTTTTCCGCGCAGCTCTCGATTCCCCCCTCTCTTTCGCACCCTCCATGTCATATTCCGCTCCAGGAGTTCCATCATAGCTCCTCACTGTCGCTGGGAGGATGTTTTCTCCTCCGCTCGCCCCTTCCACCGTCATTTTCTCTCTACCCACCCTTGCCTCCTTCTCCGCACAGCTCTCGATTCCCCCCTCTCTTTCGCACCCTCCATGTCATATTCCACTCCAGGAGTTCCATCATAGCTCCTCGCTGTCGCTGGGAGGATGTTTTCTCCTCCGCTCGCCCCTTCCACCGTCATTTTCTCTCTACCCACCCTTGCCTCCTTCTCCGCGCAGCTCTCGATTCCCCCCTCTCTCTCGCACCCTCCATATTACATCCAGCTCCAGGAGCTCTATCATAGCTCCTCGCTGTCGCTGGGAGGATGTTTTCTCCTCCGCTCGCCCCTTCCACCGTCATTTTATCTCTACCCACCCTTGCCTCCTTTTCCGCGCAGCTCTCGATTCCCCCCTCTCTTTCGCACCCTCCATGTCATATTCCGCTCCAGGAGTTCCATCATAGCTCCTCGCTGTCGCTGGGAGGATGTTTTCTCCTCCGCTCGCCCCTTCCACCGTCATTTTCTCTCTACCCACCCTTGCCTCCTTTTCCGCGCAGCTCTCGATTCCCCCCTCTCTTTCGCACCCTCCATGTCATATTCCGCTCCAGGAGTTCCATCATAGCTCCTCACTGTCGCTGGGAGGATGTTTTCTCCTCCGCTCGCCCCTTCCACCATCATTTTCTCTCTACCCACCCTTGCCTCCTTTTCCGCGCAGCTCTCGATTCCCCCCTCTCTTTCACACCCTCCATGTCATATTCCGCTCCAGGAGCTCCATCATAGCTCCTCGCTGTCGCTGGGAGGATGTTTTCTCCTCCGCTCGCCCCTTCCACCGTCATTTTCTCTCTACCCACCCTTGCCTCCTTCTCCGCGCAGCTCTCGATTCCCCCTCTCTCTCGCACCCTCCATATTACATCCAGCTCCAGGAGCTCCATCATAGCTCCTCGCTGTCGCTGGGAGGATGTTTTCTCCTCCGCTCGCCCCTTCCACCGTCATTTTCTCTCTACCCACCCTTGCCTCCTTTTCCGCGCAGCTCTCGATTCCACCCTCTCTTTCGCACCCTCCATGTCATATTCCGCTCCAGGAGTTCCATCATAGCTCCTCACTGTCGCTGGGAGGATGTTTTCTCCTCCGCTCGCCCCTTCCACCGTCATTTTCTCTCTACCCACCCTTGCCTCCTTCTCCGCGCAGCTCTCGATTCCCCCCTCTCTTTCGCACCCTCCATGTCATATTCCGCTCCAGGAGCTCCATCATAGCTCCTCGCTGTCGCTGGGAGGATGTTTTCTCCTCCGCTCGCCCCTTCCACCGTCATTTTCTCTCTACCCACCCTTGCCTCCTTTTCCGCGCAGCTCTCGATTCCCCCCTCTCTTTCGCACCCTCCATGTCATATTCCGCTCCAGGAGCTCCATCATAGCTCCTCGCTGTCGCTGGGAGGATGTTTTCTCCTCCGCTCGCCCCTTCCACCGTCATTTTCTCTCTACCCACCCTTGCCTCCTTCTCCGCGCAGCTCTCGATTCCCCCCTCTCTTTCGCACCCTCCATGTCATATTCCGCTCCAGGAGCTCCATCATAGCTCCTCGCTGTCGCTGGGAGGATGTTTTCTCCTCCGCTCGCCCCTTCCACCGTCATTTTCTCTCTACCCACCCTTGCCTCCTTTTCCGCGCAGCTCTCGATTCCCCCCTCTCTTTCGCACCCTCCATGTCATATTCCGCTCCAGGAGCTCCATCATAGCTCCTCGCTGTCGCTGGGAGGAAGATTTCTCCTCCGCTCGCCCCTTCCACCGTCATTTTCTCTCTACCCACCCTTGCCTCCTTTTCCGCGCAGCTCTCGATTCCCCCCTCTCTTTCGCACCCTCCATGTCATATTCCACTCCAGGAGCTCCATCATAGCTCCTTGCTGTCGCTGGGAGGATGTTTTCTCCTCCGCTCGCCCCTTCCACCGTAATTTTCTCTCTACCCACCCTTGCCTCCTTTTCCGCGCAGCTCTCGATTCCCCCCTCTCTTTCGCACCCTCCATGTCATATTCCGCTCCAGGAGTTCCATCATAGCTCCTCACTGTCGCTGGGAGGATGTTTTCTCCTCCGCTCGCCACTTCCACCGTCATTTTCTCTCTACCCACCCTTGCCTCCTTCTCCGCGCAGCTCTCGATTCCCCCCTCTCTTTCGCACCCTCCATGTCATATTCCGCTCCAGGAGCTCCATCATAGCTCCTCGCTGTCGCTGGGAGGATGTTTTCTCCTCCGCTCGCCCCTTCCACCGTCATTTTCTCTCTACCCACCCTTGCCTCCTTTTCCGCGCAGCTCTCGATTCCCCCCTCTCTTTCGCACCCTCCATGTCATATTCCGCTCCAGGAGTTCCATCATAGCTCCTCACTGTCGCTGGGAGGATGTTTTCTCCTCCGCTCGCCCCTTCCACCGTCATTTTCTCTCTACCCACCCTTGCCTCCTTTTCCGCGCAGCTCTCGATTCCCCCCTCTCTTTCGCACCCTCCATGTCATATTCCGCTCCAGGAGTTCCATCATAGCTCCTCACTGTCGCTGGGAGGAAGTTTTCTCCTCCGCTCGCCCCTTCCACCGTCATTTTCTCTCTACCCACCCTTGCATCCTTTTCCGCGCAGCTCTCGATTCCCCCCTCTCTTTCGCACCCTCCATGTCATATTCCGCTCCAGGAGTTCCATCATAGCTCCTCACTGTCGCTGGGAGGATGTTTTCTCCTCCGCTCGCCCCTTCCACCGTCATTTTCTCTCTACCCACCCTTGCCTCCTTCTCCGCACAGCTCTCGATTCCCCCCTCTCTTTCGCACCCTCCATGTCATATTCCACTCCAGGAGTTCCATCATAGCTCCTCGCTGTCGCTGGGAGGATGTTTTCTCCTCCGCTCGCCCCTTCCACCGTCATTTTCTCTCTACCCACCCTTGCCTCCTTCTCCGCGCAGCTCTCGATTCCCCCCTCTCTCTCGCACCCTCCATATTACATCCAGCTCCAGGAGCTCTATCATAGCTCCTCGCTGTCGCTGGGAGGATGTTTTCTCCTCCGCTCGCCCCTTCCACCGTCATTTTCTCTCTACCCACCCTTGCCTCCTTTTCCGCGCAGCTCTCGATTCCCCCCTCTCTTTCGCACCCTCCATGTCATATTCCGCTCCAGGAGTTCCATCATAGCTCCTCGCTGTCGCTGGGAGGATGTTTTCTCCTCCGCTCGCCCCTTCCACCGTCATTTTCTCTCTACCCACCCTTGCCTCCTTTTCCGCGCAGCTCTCGATTCCCCCCTCTCTTTCGCACCCTCCATGTCATATTCCGCTCCAGGAGTTCCATCATAGCTCCTCACTGTCGCTGGGAGGATGTTTTCTCCTCCGCTCGCCCCTTCCACCATCATTTTCTCTCTACCCACCCTTGCCTCCTTTTCCGCGCAGCTCTCGATTCCCCCCTCTCTTTCGCACCCTCCATGTCATATTCCGCTCCAGGAGTTCCATCATAGCTCCTCACTGTCGCTGGGAGGAAGTTTTCTACTCCGCTCGCCCCTTCCACCGTCATTTTCTCTCTACCCACCCTTGCCTCCTTTTCCGCGCAGCTCTCGATTCCCCCCTCTCTTTCGCACCCTCCATGTCATATTCCGCTCCAGGAGTTCCATCATAGCTCCTCACTGTCGCTGGGAGGATGTTTTCTCCTCCGCTCGCCCCTTCCACCGTCATTTTCTCTCTACCCACCCTTGCCTCCTTCTCCGCGCAACTCTCGATTCCCCCCTCTCTTTCGCACCCTCCATGTCATATTCCGCTCCAGGAGCTCCATCATAGCTCCTCGCTGTCGCTGGGAGGATGTTTTCTCCTCCACTCGCCCCTTCCACCGTCATTTTCTCTCTACACACCCTTGCCTCCTTTTCCGCGCAGCTCTCGATTCCCCCCTCTCTTTCGCACCCTCCATGTCATATTCCGCTCCAGGAGTTCCATCATAGCTCCTCACTGTCGCTGGGAGGAAGTTTTCTCCTCCGCTCGCCCCTTCCACCGTCATTTTCTCTCTACCCACCCTTGCCTCCTTTTCCGCGCAGCTCTCGATTCCCCCCTCTCTTTCGCACCCTCCATGTCATACTCCGCTCCAGGAGCTCCATCATAGCTCCTTGCTGTCGCTGGGAGGATGTTTTCTCCTCCGCTCGCCCCTTCCACCGTCATTTTCTCTCTACCCACCCTTGCCTCCTTTTCCGCGCAGCTCTCGATTCCCCCCTCTCTTTCGCACCCTCCATGTCATATTCCGCTCCAGGAGTTCCATCATAGCTCCTCACTGTCGCTGGGAGGATGTTTTCTCCTCCGCTCGCCACTTCCACCGTCATTTTCTCTCTACCCACCCTTGCCTCCTTCTCCGCGCAGCTCTCGATTCCCCCCTCTCTTTCGCACTCTCCATGTCATATTCCGCTCCAGGAGCTCCATCATAGCTCCTCGCTGTCGCTGGGAGGATGTTTTCTCCTCCGCTCGCCCCTTCCACCTTCATTTTCTCTCTACCCACCCTTGCCTCCTTTTCCGCGCAGCTCTCGATTCCCCCCTCTCTTTCGCACCCTCCATGTCATATTCCGCTCCAGGAGTTCCATCATAGCTCCTCACTGTCGCTGGGAGGATGTTTTCTCCTCCGCTCGCCCCTTCCACCGTCATTTTCTCTCTACCCACCCTTGCCTCCTTTTCCGCGCAGCTCTCGATTCCCCCCTCTCTTTCGCACCCTCCATGTCATATTCCGCTCCAGGAGTTCCATCATAGCTCCTCACTGTCGCTGGGAGGAAGTTTTCTCCTCCGCTCGCCCCTTCCACCGTCATTTTCTCTCTACCCACCCTTGCATCCTTTTCCGCGCAGCTCTCGATTCCCCCCTCTCTTTCGCACCCTCCATGTCATATTCCGCTCCAGGAGTTCCATCATAGCTCCTCACTGTCGCTGGGAGGATGTTTTCTCCTCCGCTCGCCCCTTCCACCGTCATTTTCTCTCTACCCACCCTTGCCTCCTTCTCCGCACAGCTCTCGATTCCCCCCTCTCTTTCGCACCCTCCATGTCATATTCCACTCCAGGAGCTCCATCATAGCTCCTCGCTGTCGCTGGGAGGATGTTTTCTCCTCCGCTCGCCCCTTCCACCGTCATTTTCTCTCTACCCACCCTTGCCTCCTTTTCCGCGCAGCTCTCGATTTCCCCCTCTCTTTCGCACCCTCCATGTCATATTCCGCTCCAGGAGCTCCATCATAGCTCCTCGCTGTCGCTGGGAGGATGTTTTCTCCTCCGCTCGCCCCTTCCACCGTCATTTTCTCTCTACCCACCCTTGCCTCCTTCTCCGCGCAGCTCTCGATTCCCCCCTCTCTTTCGCACCCTCCATGTCATATTCTGCTCCAGGAGCTCCATCATAGCTCCTCGCTGTCGCTGGGAGGATGTTTTCTCCTCCGCTCGCCCCTTCCACCGTCATTTTCTCTCTACCCACCCTTGCCTCCTTCTCCGCGCAGCTCTCGATTCCCCCCTCTCTCTCGCACCCTCCATATTACATCCAGCTCCAGGAGCTCCATCATAGCTCCTCGCTGTCGATGGGAGGATGTTTTCTCCTCTGCTCGCCCCTTCCACCGTCATTTTCTCTCTACCCACCCTTGCCTCCTTCTCCGCGCAGCTCTCGATTCCCCCCTCTCTTTCGCACCCTCCATGTCATATTCCGCTCCAGGAGTTCCATCATAGCTCCTCACTGTCGCTGGGAGGATGTTTTCTCCTCCGCTCGCCCCTTCCACCGTCATTTTCTCTCTACCCACCCTTGCCTCCTTCTCAGCGCAGCTCTCGATTCCCCCCTCTCTCTCGCACCCACCATGTCATATCCCGCTCCAGGAGCTCCATCATAGCTCCTCGCTGTCGCTGGGAGGATGTTTTCTCCTCCGCTCGCCCCTTCCACCGTCATTTTCTCTCTACCCACCCTTGCCTCCTTCTCCGCGCAGCTCTCGATTCCCCCCTCTCTCTCGCACCCTCCATATTACATCCAGCTCCAGGAGCTCCATCATAGCTCCTCGCTGTCGCTGGGAGGATGTTTTCTCCTCCGCTCGCCCCTTCCACCATCATTTTCTCTCTACCCACCCTTGCCTCCTTTTCCGCGCAGCTCTCGATTCCCCCCTCTCTTTCGCACCCTCCATGTCATATTCCGCTCCAGGAGTTCCATCATAGCTCCTCACTGTCGCTGGGAGGATGTTTTCTCCTCCGCTCGCCCCTTCCACCGTCATTTTCTCTCTACCCACCCTTGCCTCCTTCTCCGCGCAGCTCTCGATTCCCCCCTCTCTTTCGCACCCTCCATGTCATATTCCGCTCCAGGAGCTCCATCATAGCTCCTCGCTGTCGCTGGGAGGATGTTTTCTCCTCCGCTCGCCCCTTCCACCGTCATTTTCTCTCTACCCACCCTTGCCTCCTTTTCCGCGCAGCTCTCGATTCCCCCCTCTCTTTCGCACCCTCCATGTCATATTCCGCTCCAGGAGTTCCATCATAGCTCCTCACTGTCGCTGGGAGGAAGATTTCTCCTCCGCTCGCCCCTTCCACCGTCATTTTCTCTCTACCCACCCTTGCCTCCTTTTCCGCGCAGCTCTCGATTCCCCCCTCTCTTTCGCACCCTCCATGTCATATTCCACACCAGAAGCTCCATCATAGCTCCTTGCTGTCGCTGGGAGGATGTTTTCTCCTCCGCTCGCCCCTTCCACCGTAATTTTCTCTCTACCCACCCTTGCCTCCTTTTCCGCGCAGCTCTCGATTCCCCCCTCTCTTTCGCACCCTCCATGTCATATTCCGCTCCAGGAGTTCCATCATAGCTCCTCACTGTCGCTGGGAGGATGTTTTCTCCTCCGCTCGCCACTTCCACCGTCATTTTCTCTCTACCCACCCTTGCCTCCTTCTCCGCGCAGCTCTCGATTCCCCCCTCTCTTTCGCACCCTCCATGTCATATTCCGCTCCAGGAGCTCCATCATAGCTCCTCGCTGTCGCTGGGAGGATGTTTTCTCCTCCGCTCGCCCCTTCCACCGTCATTTTCTCTCTACCCACCCTTGCCTCCTTTTCCGCGCAGCTCTCGATTCCCCCCTCTCTTTCGCACCCTCCATGTCATATTCCGCTCCAGGAGTTCCATCATAGCTCCTCACTGTCGCTGGGAGGAAGTTTTCTCCTCCGCTCGCCCCTTCCACCGTCATTTTCTCTCTACCCACCCTTGCATCCTTTTCCGCGCAGCTCTCGATTCCCCCCTCTCTTTCGCACCCTCCATGTCATATTCCGCTCCAGGAGTTCCATCATAGCTCCTCACTGTCGCTGGGAGGATGTTTTCTCCTCCGCTCGCCCCTTCCACCGTCATTTTCTCTCTACCCACCCTTGCCTCCTTCTCCGCACAGCTCTCGATTCCCCCCTCTCTTTCGCACCCTCCATGTCATATTCCACTCCAGGAGTTCCATCATAGCTCCTCGCTGTCGCTGGGAGGATGTTTTCTCCTCCGCTCGCCCCTTCCACCGTCATTTTCTCTCTACCCACCCTTGCCTCCTTCTCCGCGCAGCTCTCGATTCCCCCCTCTCTCTCGCACCCTCCATATTACATCCAGCTCCAGGAGCTCTATCATAGCTCCTCGCTGTCGCTGGGAGGATGTTTTCTCCTCCGCTCGCCCCTTCCACCGTCATTTTCTCTCTACCCACCCTTGCCTCCTTTTCCGCGCAGCTCTCGATTCCCCCCTCTCTTTCGCACCCTCCATGTCATATTCCGCTCCAGGAGTTCCATCATAGCTCCTCGCTGTCGCTGGGAGGATGTTTTCTCCTCCGCTCGCCCCTTCCACCGTCATTTTCTCTCTACCCACCCTTGCCTCCTTCTCCGCGCAGCTCTCGATTCCCCCCTCTCTCTCGCACCCTCCATATTACATCCAGCTCCAGGAGCTCCATCATAGCTCCTCGCTGTCGCTGGGAGGATGTTTTCTCCTCCGCTCGCCCCTTCCACCGTCATTTTCTCTCTACCCACCCTTGCCTCCTTCTCCGCGCAGCTCTCGATTCCCCCCTCTCTTTCGCACCCTCCATGTCATATTCCGCTCCAGGAGCTCCATCAAAGCTCCTCGCTGTCGCTGGGAGGATGTTTTCTCCTCCGCTCGCCCCTTCCACCGTCATTTTCTCTCTACCCACCCTTGCCTCCTTTTCCGCGCAGCTCTCGATTCCCCCCTCTCTTTCGCACCCTCCATGTCATATTCCGCTCCAGGAGCTCCATCATAGCTCCTCGCTGTCGCTGGGAGGAAGATTTCTCCTCCGCTCGCCCCTTCCACCGTCATTTTCTCTCTACCCACCCTTGCCTCCTTTTCCGCGCAGCTCTCGATTCCCCCCTCTCTTTCGCACCCTCCATGTCATATTCCACTCCAGGAGCTCCATCATAGCTCCTTGCTGTCGCTGGGAGGATGTTTTCTCCTCCGCTCGCCCCTTCCACCGTAATTTTCTCTCTACCCACCCTTGCCTCCTTTTCCGCGCAGCTCTCGATTCCCCCCTCTCTTTCGCACCCTCCATGTCATATTCCGCTCCAGGAGTTCCATCATAGCTCCTCACTGTCGCTGGGAGGATGTTTTCTCCTCCGCTCGCCACTTCCACCGTCATTTTCTCTCTACCCACCCTTGCCTCCTTCTCCGCGCAGCTCTCGATTCCCCCCTCTCTTTCGCACCCTCCATGTCATATTCCGCTCCAGGAGCTCCATCATAGCTCCTCGCTGTCGCTGGGAGGATGTTTTCTCCTCCGCTCGCCCCTTCCACCGTCATTTTCTCTCTACCCACCCTTGCCTCCTTTTCCGCGCAGCTCTCGATTCCCCCCTCTCTTTCGCACCCTCCATGTCATATTCCGCTCCAGGAGTTCCATCATAGCTCCTCACTGTCGCTGGGAGGATGTTTTCTCCTCCGCTCGCCCCTTCCACCGTCATTTTCTCTCTACCCACCCTTGCCTCCTTTTCCGCGCAGCTCTCGATCCCCCCCTCTCTTTCGCACCCTCCATGTCATATTCCACTCCAGGAGTTCCATCATAGCTCCTCACTGTCGCTGGGAGGAAGTTTTCTCCTCCGCTCGCCCCTTCCACCGTCATTTTCTCTCTACCCACCCTTGCATCCTTTTCCGCGCAGCTCTCGATTCCCCCCTCTCTTTCGCACCCTCCATGTCATATTCCGCTCCAGGAGTTCCATCATAGCTCCTCACTGTCGCTGGGAGGATGTTTTCTCCTCCGCTCGCCCCTTCCACCGTCATTTTCTCTCTACCCACCCTTGCCTCCTTCTCCGCACAGCTCTCGATTCCCCCCTCTCTTTCGCACCCTCCATGTCATATTCCACTCCAGGAGTTCCATCATAGCTCCTCGCTGTCGCTGGGAGGATGTTTTCTCCTCCGCTCGCCCCTTCCACCGTCATTTTCTCTCTACCCACCCTTGCCTCCTTCTCCGCGCAGCTCTCGATTCCCCCCTCTCTCTCGCACCCTCCATATTACATCCAGCTCCAGGAGCTCTATCATAGCTCCTCGCTGTCGCTGGGAGGATGTTTTCTCCTCCGCTCGCCCCTTCCACCGTCATTTTCTCTCTACCCACCCTTGCCTCCTTTTCCGCGCAGCTCTCGATTCCCCCCTCTCTTTCGCACCCTCCATGTCATATTCCGCTCCAGGAGTTCCATCATAGCTCCTCGCTGTCGCTGGGAGGATGTTTTCTCCTCCGCTCGCCCCTTCCACCGTCATTTTCTCTCTACCCACCCTTGCCTCCTTTTCCGCGCAGCTCTCGATTCCCCCCTCTCTTTCGCACCCTCCATGTCATATTCCGCTCCAGGAGTTCCATCATAGCTCCTCACTGTCGCTGGGAGGATGTTTTCTCCTCCGCTCGCCCCTTCCACCATCATTTTCTCTCTACCCACCCTTGCCTCCTTTTCCGCGCAGCTCTCGATTCCCCCCTCTCTTTCGCACCCTCCATGTCATATTCCGCTCCAGGAGTTCCATCATAGCTCCTCACTGTCGCTGGGAGGAAGTTTTCTCCTCCGCTCGCCCCTTCCACCGTCATTTTCTCTCTACCCACCCTTGCCTCCTTTTCCGCGCAGCTCTCGATTCCCCCCTCTCTTTCGCACCCTCCATGTCATATTCCGCTCCAGGAGTTCCATCATAGCTCCTCACTGTCGCTGGGAGGATGTTTTCTCCTCCGCTCGCCCCTTCCACCGTCATTTTCTCTCTACCCACCCTTGCCTCCTTCTCCGCGCAGCTCTCGATTCCCCCCTCTCTTTCGCACCCTCCATGTCATATTCCGCTCCAGGAGCTCCATCATAGCTCCTCGCTGTCGCTGGGAGGATGTTTTCTCCTCCGCTCGCCCCTTCCACCGTCATTTTCTCTCTACCCACCCTTGCCTCCTTTTCCGCGCAGCTCTCGATTCCCCCCTCTCTTTCGCACCCTCCATGTCATATTCCGCTCCAGGAGTTCCATCATAGCTCCTCACTGTCGCTGGGAGGAAGTTTTCTCCTCCGCTCGCCCCTTCCACCGTCATTTTCTCTCTACCCACCCTTGCCTCCTTTTCCGCGCAGCTCTCGATTCCCCCCTCTCTTTCGCACCCTCCATGTCATATTCCGCTCCAGGAGCTCCATCATAGCTCCTTGCTGTCGCTGGGAGGATGTTTTCTCCTCCGCTCGCCCCTTCCACCGTCATTTTCTCTCTACCCACCCTTGCCTCCTTTTCCGCGCAGCTCTCGATTCCCCCCTCTCTTTCGCACCCTCCATGTCATATTCCGCTCCAGGAGTTCCATCATAGCTCCTCACTGTCGCTGGGAGGATGTTTTCTCCTCCGCTCGCCACTTCCACCGTCATTTTCTCTCTACCCACCCTTGCCTCCTTCTCCGCGCAGCTCTCGATTCCCCCCTCTCTTTCGCACTCTCCATGTCATATTCCGCTCCAGGAGCTCCATCATAGCTCCTCGCTGTCGCTGGGAGGATGTTTTCTCCTCCGCTCGCCCCTTCCACCTTCATTTTCTCTCTACCCACCCTTGCCTCCTTTTCCGCGCAGCTCTCGATTCCCCCCTCTCTTTCGCACCCTCCATGTCATATTCCGCTCCAGGAGTTCCATCATAGCTCCTCACTGTCGCTGGGAGGATGTTTTCTCCTCCGCTCGCCCCTTCCACCGTCATTTTCTCTCTACCCACCCTTGCCTCCTTTTCCGCGCAGCTCTCGATTCCCCCCTCTCTTTCGCACCCTCCATGTCATATTCCGCTCCAGGAGTTCCATCATAGCTCCTCACTGTCGCTGGGAGGAAGTTTTCTCCTCCGCTCGCCCCTTCCACCGTCATTTTCTCTCTACCCACCCTTGCATCCTTTTCCGCGCAGCTCTCGATTCCCCCCTCTCTTTCGCACCCTCCATGTCATATTCCGCTCCAGGAGTTCCATCATAGCTCCTCACTGTCGCTGGGAGGATGTTTTCTCCTCCGCTCGCCCCTTCCACCGTCATTTTCTCTCTACCCACCCTTGCCTCCTTCTCCGCACAGCTCTCGATTCCCCCCTCTCTTTCGCACCCTCCATGTCATATTCCACTCCAGGAGCTCCATCATAGCTCCTCGCTGTCGCTGGGAGGATGTTTTCTCCTCCGCTCGCCCCTTCCACCGTCATTTTCTCTCTACCCACCCTTGCCTCCTTTTCCGCGCAGCTCTCGATTTCCCCCTCTCTTTCGCACCCTCCATGTCATATTCCGCTCCAGGAGCTCCATCATAGCTCCTCGCTGTCGCTGGGAGGATGTTTTCTCCTCCGCTCGCCCCTTCCACCGTCATTTTCTCTCTACCCACCCTTGCCTCCTTCTCCGCGCAGCTCTCGATTCCCCCCTCTCTTTCGCACCCTCCATGTCATATTCTGCTCCAGGAGCTCCATCATAGCTCCTCGCTGTCGCTGGGAGGATGTTTTCTCCTCCGCTCGCCCCTTCCACCGTCATTTTCTCTCTACCCACCCTTGCCTCCTTCTCCGCGCAGCTCTCGATTCCCCCCTCTCTCTCGCACCCTCCATATTACATCCAGCTCCAGGAGCTCCATCATAGCTCCTCGCTGTCGATGGGAGGATGTTTTCTAATCTGCTCGCCCCTTCCACCGTCATTTTCTCTCTACCCACCCTTGCCTCCTTCTCCGCGCAGCTCTCGATTCCCCCCTCTCTTTCGCACCCTCCATGTCATATTCCGCTCCAGGAGTTCCATCATAGCTCCTCACTGTCGCTGGGAGGATGTTTTCTCCTCCGCTCGCCCCTTCCACCGTCATTTTCTCTCTACCCACCCTTGCCTCCTTCTCAGCGCAGCTCTCGATTCCCCCCTCTCTCTCGCACCCACCATGTCATATCCCGCTCCAGGAGCTCCATCATAGCTCCTCGCTGTCGCTGGGAGGATGTTTTCTCCTCCGCTCGCCCCTTCCACCGTCATTTTCTCTCTACCCACCCTTGCCTCCTTCTCCGCGCAGCTCTCGATTCCCTCCTCTCTCTCGCACCCTCCATTTTACATCCAGCTCCAGGAGCTCCATCATAGCTCCTCGCTGTCGCTGGGAGGATGTTTTCTCCTCTGCTCGCCGCTTCCACCGTCATTTTCTCTCCACCCACCCTTGCCTCCTTCTCCGCGCCGCTCTCGATTCCCCCCTCTCTCTCGCACCCATCATGTCATATCCCGCTCCAGGAGCTCCATCATAGCTCCTCGCTGTCGCTGGGAGGATGTTTTCTCCTCCGCTCGCCCCTTCCACCGTCATTTTCTCTCTACCCACCCTTGCCTCCTTCTCCGCGCAGCTCTCGATTCCTCCCTCTCTCTCGCACCCTCCATATTACATCCAGCTCCAGGAGCTCCATCATAGCTCCTCGCTGTCGCTGGGAGGATGTTTTCTCCTCCGCTCGCCCCTTCCACCGTCATTTTCTCTCTACCCACCCTTGCCTCCTTCTCCGCGCAGCTCTCGATTCCCCCCCTCTCTTTCGCACCCTCCATGTCATATTCCGCTCCAGGAGCTCCATCATAGCTCCTCGCTGTCGCTGGGAGGATGTTTTCTCCTCCGCTCGCCCCTTCCACCGTCATTTTCTCTCTACCCACCCTTGCCTCCTTCTCCGCGCAGCTCTCGATTCCCCCCTCTCTCTCGCACCCTCCATATTACATCCAGCTCCAGGAGCTCCATCATAGCTCCTCGCTGTCGCTGGGAGGATGTTTTCTCCTCCGCTCGCCCCTTCCACCATCATTTTCTCTCTACCCACCCTTGCCTCCTTTTCCGCGCAGCTCTCGATTCCCCCCTCTCTTTCGCACCCTCCATGTCATATTCCGCTCCAGGAGTTCCATCATAGCTCCTCACTGTCGCTGGGAGGATGTTTTCTCCTCCGCTCGCCCCTTCCACCGTCATTTTCTCTCTACCCACCCTTGCCTCCTTCTCCGCGCAGCTCTCGATTCCCCCCTCTCTTTCGCACCCTCCATGTCATATTCCGCTCCAGGAGCTCCATCATAGCTCCTCGCTGTCGCTGGGAGGATGTTTTCTCCTCCGCTCGCCCCTTCCACCGTCATTTTCTCTCTACCCACCCTTGCCTCCTTTTCCGCGCAGCTCTCGATTCCCCCCTCTCTTTCGCACCCTCCATGTCATATTCCGCTCCAGGAGTTCCATCATAGCTCCTCACTGTCGCTGGGAGGAAGATTTCTCCTCCGCTCGCCCCTTCCACCGTCATTTTCTCTCTACCCACCCTTGCCTCCTTTTCCGCGCAGCTCTCGATTCCCCCCTCTCTTTCGCACCCTCCATGTCATATTCCACACCAGGAGCTCCATCATAGCTCCTTGCTGTCGCTGGGAGGATGTTTTCTCCTCCGCTCGCCCCTTCCACCGTAATTTTCTCTCTACCCACCCTTGCCTCCTTTTCCGCGCAGCTCTCGATTCCCCCCTCTCTTTCGCACCCTCCATGTCATATTCCGCTCCAGGAGTTCCATCATAGCTCCTCACTGTCGCTGGGAGGATGTTTTCTCCTCCGCTCGCCACTTCCACCGTCATTTTCTCTCTACCCACCCTTGCCTCCTTCTCCGCGCAGCTCTCGATTCCCCCCTCTCTTTCGCACCCTCCATGTCATATTCCGCTCCAGGAGCTCCATCATAGCTCCTCGCTGTCGCTGGGAGGATGTTTTCTCCTCCGCTCGCCCCTTCCACCGTCATTTTCTCTCTACCCACCCTTGCCTCCTTTTCCTCGCAGCTCTCGATTCCCCCCTCTCTTTCGCACCCTCCATGTCATATTCCGCTCCAGGAGTTCCATCATAGCTCCTCACTGTCGCTGGGAGGAAGTTTTCTCCTCCGCTCGCCCCTTCCACCGTCATTTTCTCTCTACCCACCCTTGCATCCTTTTCCGCGCAGCTCTCGATTCCCCCCTCTCTTTCGCACCCTCCATGTCATATTCCGCTCCAGGAGTTCCATCATAGCTCCTCACTGTCGCTGGGAGGATGTTTTCTCCTCCGCTCGCCCCTTCCACCGTCATTTTCTCTCTACCCACCCTTGCCTCCTTCTCCGCACAGCTCTCGATTCCCCCCTCTCTTTCGCACCCTCCATGTCATATTCCACTCCAGGAGTTCCATCATAGCTCCTCGCTGTCGCTGGGAGGATGTTTTCTCCTCCGCTCGCCCCTTCCACCGTCATTTTCTCTCTACCCACCCTTGCCTCCTTCTCCGCGCAGCTCTCGATTCCCCCCTCTCTCTCGCACCCTCCATATTACATCCAGCTCCAGGAGCTCTATCATAGCTCCTCGCTGTCGCTGGGAGGATGTTTTCTCCTCCGCTCGCCCCTTCCACCGTCATTTTCTCTCTACCCACCCTTGCCTCCTTTTCCGCGCAGCTCTCGATTCCCCCCTCTCTTTCGCACCCTCCATGTCATATTCCGCTCCAGGAGTTCCATCATAGCTCCTCGCTGTCGCTGGGAGGATGTTTTCTCCTCCGCTCGCCCCTTCCACCGTCATTTTCTCTCTACCCACCCTTGCCTCCTTCTCCGCGCAGCTCTCGATTCCCCCCTCTCTCTCGCACCCTCCATATTACATCCAGCTCCAGGAGCTCCATCATAGCTCCTCGCTGTCGCTGGGAGGATGTTTTCTCCTCCGCTCGCCCCTTCCACCGTCATTTTCTCTCTACCCACCCTTGCCTCCTTCTCCGCGCAGCTCTCGATTCCCCCCTCTCTTTCGCACCCTCCATGTCATATTCCGCTCCAGGAGCTCCATCATAGCTCCTCGCTGTCGCTGGGAGGATGTTTTCATCTCCGCTCGCCCCTTCCACCGTCATTTTCTCTCTTCCCACCCTTGCCTCCTTCTCCTCGCAGCTCTCGATTCCCCCCTCTCTCTCGCACCCTCCATATTACATCCAGCTCCAGGAGCTCCATCATAGCTCCTCGCTGTCGCTGGGAGGATGTTTTCTCCTCCGCTCGCCCCTTCCACCGTCATTTTCTCTCTACCCACCCTTGTCTCCTTTTCCGCGCAGCTCTCGATTCCCCCCTCTCTTTCGCACCCTCCATGTCATATTCCGCTCCAGGAGTTCCATCATAGCTCCTCACTGTCGCTGGGAGGATGTTTTCTCCTCCGCTCGCCACTTCCACCGTCATTTTCTCTCTACCCACCCTTGCCTCCTTCTCCGCGCAGCTCTTGATTCCCCCCTCTCTTTCGCACCCTCCATGTCATATTCCGCTCCAGGAGCTCCATCATAGCTCCTCGCTGTCGCTGGGAGGATGTTTTCTCCTCCGCTCGCCCCTTCCACCGTCATTTTCTCTCTACCCACCCTTGCCTCCTTTTCCGCGCAGCTCTCGATTCCCCCCTCTCTTTCGCACCCTCCATGTCATATTCCGCTCCAGGAGTTCCATCATAGCTCCTCACTGTCGCTGGGAGGATGTTTTCTCCTCCGCTCGCCCCTTCCACCGTCATTTTCTCTCTACCCACCCTTGCCTCCTTTTCCGCGCAGCTCTCGATTCCCCCCTCTCTTTCGCACCCTCCATGTCATATTCCGCTCCAGGAGTTCCATCATAGCTCCTCACTGTCGCTGGGAGGAAGTTTTCTCCTCCGCTCGCCCCTTCCACCGTCATTTTCTCTCTACCCACCCTTGCATCCTTTTCCGCGCAGCTCTCGATTCCCCCCTCTCTTTCGCACCCTCCATGTCATATTCCGCTCCAGGAGTTCCATCATAGCTCCTCACTGTCGCTGGGAGGATGTTTTCTCCTCCGCTCGCCCCTTCCACCGTCATTTTCTCTCTACCCACCCTTGCCTCCTTCTCCGCACAGCTCTCGATTCCCCCCTCTCTTTCGCACCCTCCATGTCATATTCCACTCCAGGAGTTCCATCATAGCTCCTCGCTGTCGCTGGGAGGATGTTTTCTCCTCCGCTCGCCCCTTCCACCGTCATTTTCTCTCTACCCACCCTTGCCTCCTTCTCCGCGCAGCTCTCGATTCCCCCCTCTCTCTCGCACCCTCCATATTACATCCAGCTCCAGGAGCTCTATCATAGCTCCTCGCTGTCGCTGGGAGGATGTTTTCTCCTCCGCTCGCCCCTTCCACCGTCATTTTCTCTCTACCCACCCTTGCCTCCTTTTCCGCGCAGCTCTCGATTCCCCCCTCTCTTTCGCACCCTCCATGTCATATTCCGCTCCAGGAGTTCCATCATAGCTCCTCGCTGTCGCTGGGAGGATGTTTTCTCCTCCGCTCGCCCCTTCCACCGTCATTTTCTCTCTACCCACCCTTGCCTCCTTCTCCGCGCAGCTCTCGATTCCCCCCTCTCTCTCGCACCCTCCATATTACATCCAGCTCCAGGAGCTCCATCATAGCTCCTCGCTGTCGCTGGGAGGATGTTTTCTCCTCCGCTCGCCCCTTCCACCGTCATTTTCTCTCTACCCACCCTTGCCTCCTTCTCCGCGCAGCTCTCGATTCCCCCCTCTCTTTCGCACCCTCCATGTCATATTCCGCTCCAGGAGCTCCATCATAGCTCCTCGCTGTCGCTGGGAGGATGTTTTCATCTCCGCTCGCCCCTTCCACCGTCATTTTCTCTCTACCCACCCTTGCCTCCTTCTCCTCGCAGCTCTCGATTCCCCCCTCTCTCTCGCACCCTCCATATTACATCCAGCTCCAGGAGCTCCATCATAGCTCCTCGCTGTCGCTGGGAGGATGTTTTCTCCACCGCTCGCCCCTTCCACCGTCATTTTCTCTCTACCCACCCTTGTCTCCTTTTCCGCGCAGCTCTCGATTCCCCCCTCTCTTTCGCACCCTCCATGTCATATTCCGCTCCAGGAGTTCCATCATAGCTCCTCGCTGTCGCTGGGAGGATGTTTTCTCCTCCGCTCGAACCTTCCACCGTCATTTTCTCTCTACCCACCCTTGCCTCCTTCTCCGCGCAGCTCTCGATTCCCCCCTCTCTTTCGCACCCTCCATGTCATATTCCGCTCCAGGAGCTCCATCATAGCTCCTCGCTGTCTCTGGGAGGATGTTTTCTCCTCCGCTCGCCCCTTCCACCGTCATTTTCTCTCTACCCACCCTTGCCTCCTTCTCCGCGCAGCTCTCGATTCCCCCCTCTCTTTCGCACCCTCCATGTCATATTCCGCTCCAGGAGCTCCATCATAGCTCCTCACTGTCGCTGGGAGGATGTTTTCTCCTCCGCTCGCCCCTTCCACCGTCATTTTCTCTCTACCCACCCTTGCCTCCTTCTCCGCGCAGCTCTCGATTCCCTCCTCTCTCTCTCGCACCCTCCATATTACATCCAGCTCCAGGAGCTCCATCATAGCTCCTCGCTGTCGCTGGGAGGATGTTTTCTCCTCTGCCCGCCGATTCCACCGTCATTTTCTCTCCACCCACCCTTGCCTCCTTCTCCGCGCCGCTCTCGATTCCCCCCTCTCTTTCGCACCTTCCATGTCATATCCCGCTCCAGGAGCTCCATCATAGCTCCTCACTGTCGCTGGGAGGATGTTTTCTCCTCTGCTCGCCCCTTCCACCGTCATTTTCTCTCTACCCACCCTTGCCTCCTTCTCCGCGCAGCTCTCGATTCCCCCCTCTCTTTCGCACCCTCCATGTCATATTCCGCTCCAGGAGCTCCATCATAGCTCCTTGCTGTCGCTGGGAGGATGTTTTCTCCTCCGCTCGCCCCTTCCACCGTCATTTTCTCTCTACCCACCCTTGCCTCCTTTTCCGCGCAGCTCTCGATTCCCCCCTCTCTTTCGCACCCTCCATGTCATATTCCGCTCCAGGAGCTCCATCATAGCTCCTTGCTGTCGCTGGGAGGATGTTTTCTCCTCCGCTCGCCCCTTCCACCGTCATTTTCTCTCTACCCACCCTTGCCTCCTTTTCCGCGCAGCTCTCGATTCCCCCCTCTCTTTCGCACCCTCCATGTCATATTCCGCTCCAGGAGTTCCATCATAGCTCCTCACTGTCGCTGGGAGGATGTTTTCTCCTCCGCTCGCCCCTTCCACCGTCATTTTCTCTCTACCCACCCTTGCCTCCTTTTCCGCGCAGCTCTCGATTCCCCCCTCTCTTTCGCACCCTCCATGTCATATTCCGCTCCAGGAGCTCCATCATAGCTCCTCGCTGTCGCTGGGAGGATGTTTTCTCCTCCGCTCGCCCCTTCCACCGTCATTTTCTCTCTACCCACCCTTGCCTCCTTTTCCGCGCAGCTCTCGATTCACCCCTCTCTTTCGCACCCTCAATGTCATATTCCGCTCCAGGAGTTCCATCATAGCTCCTCACTGTCGCTGGGAGGATGTTTTCTCCTCCGCTCGCCCCTTCCACCGTCATTTTCTCTCTACCCACCCTTGCCTCCTTTTCCGCGCAGCTCTCGATTCCCCCCTCTCTTTCGCACCCTCCATGTCATATTCCGCTCCAGGAGTTCCATCATAGCTCCTCACTGTCGCTGGGAGGAAGTTTTCTCCTCCGCTCGCCCCTTCCACCGTCATTTTCCCTCTACCCACCCTTGCCTCCTTTTCCGCGCAGCTCTCGATTCCCCCCTCTCTTTTGCACCCTCCATGTCATATTCCGCTCCAGGAGCTCCATCATAGCTCCTTGCTGTCGCTGGGAGGATGTTTTCTCCTCCGCTCGCCCCTTCCACCGTCATTTTCTCTCTACCCACCCTTGCCTCCTTTTCCGCGCAGCTCTCGATTCCCCCCTCTCTTTCGCACCCTCCATGTCATATTCCGCTCCAGGAGTTCCATCATAGCTCCTCACTGTCGCTGGGAGGATGTTTTCTCCTCCGCTCGCCCCTTCCACCATCATTTTCTCTCTACCCACCCTTGCCTCCTTTTCCGCGCAGCTCTCGATTCCCTCCTCTCTTTCGCACCCTCCATGTCATATTCCGCTCCAGGAGTTCCATCATAGCTCCTCACTGTCGCTGGGAGGAAGTTTTCTCCTCCGCTCGCCCCTTCCACTGTCATTTTCTCTCTACCCACCCTTGCCTCCTTTTCCGCGCAGCTCTCGATTCCCCCCTCTCTTTCGCACCCTCCATGTCATATTCCGCTCCAGGAGCTCCATCATAGCTCCTCGCTGTCGCTGGGAGGATGTTTTCTCCTCCACTCGCCCCTTCCACCGTCATTTTCTCTCTACCCACCCTTGCCTCCTTCTCCGCGCAGCTCTCGATTCCCCCCTCTCTTTCGCACCCTCCATGTCATATTCCGCTCCAGGAGCTCCATCATAGCTCCTCGCTGTCGCTGGGAGGATGTTTTCTCCTCCACTCGCCCCTTCCACCGTCATTTTCTCTCTACCCACCCTTGCCTCCTTCTCCGCGCAGCTCTCGATTCCCTCCTCTCTCTCGCACCCTCCATTTTACATCCAGCTCCAGGAGCTCCATCATAGCTCCTCGCTGTCGCTGGGAGGATGTTTTCTCCTCTGCTCGCCGCTTCCACCGTCATTTTCTCTCCACCCACCCTTGCCTCCTTCTCCGCGCCGCTCTCGATTCCCCCCTCTCTCTCGCACCCACCATGTCATATCCCGCTCCAGGAGCTCCATCATAGCTCCTCGCTGTCGCTGGGAGGATGTTTTCTCCTCCGCTCGCCCCTTCCACCGTCATTTTCTCTCTACCCACCCTTGCCTCCTTCTCCGCGCAGCTCTCGATTCCTCCCTCTCTCTCGCACCCTCCATATTACATCCAGCTCCAGGAGCTCCATCATAGCTCCTCGCTGTCGCTGGGAGGATGTTTTCTCCTCCGCTCGCCCCTTCCACCGTCATTTTCTCTCTACCCACCCTTGCCTCCTTCTCCGCGCAGCTCTCGATTCCCCCCTCTCTTTCGCACCCTCCATGTCATATTCCGCTCCAGGAGCTCCATCATAGCTCCTCGCTGTCGCTGGGAGGATGTTTTCTCCTCCGCTCGCCCCTTCCACCGTCATTTTCTCTCTACCCACCCTTGCCTCCTTCTCCGCGCAGCTCTCGATTCCTCCCTCTCTCTCGCACCCTCCATATTACATCCAGCTCCAGGAGCTCCATCATAGCTCCTCGCTGTCGCTGGGAGGATGTTTTCTCCTCCGCTCGCCCCTTCCACCGTCATTTTCTCTCTACCCACCCTTGCCTCCTTTTCCGCGCAGCTCTCGATTCCCCCCTCTCTTTCGCACCCTCCATGTCATATTCCGCTCCAGGAGTTCCATCATAGCTCCTCACTGTCGCTGGGAGGATGTTTTCTCCTCCGCTCGCCCCTTCCACCGTCATTTTCTCTCTACCCACCCTTGCCTCCTTCTCCGCGCAGCTCTCGATTCCCCCCTCTCTTTCGCACCCTCCATGTCATATTCCGCTCCAGGAGCTCCATCATAGCTCCTCGCTGTCGCTGGGAGGATGTTTTCTCCTCCGCTCGCCCCTTCCACCGTCATTTTCTCTCTACCCACCCTTGCCTCCTTTTCCGCGCAGCTCTCGATTCCCCCCTCTCTTTCGCACCCTCCATGTCATATTCCGCTCCAGGAGTTCCATCATAGCTCCTCACTGTCGCTGGGAGGAAGTTTTCTCCTCCGCTCGCCCCTTCCACCGTCATTTTCTCTCTACCCACCCTTGCCTCCTTCTCCGCGCCGCTCTCGATTCCCCCCTCTCTCTCGCACCCACCATGTCATATTCCGCTCCAGGAGCTCCATCATAGCTCCTCGCTGTCGCTGGGAGGATGTTTTCTCCTCCGCTCGCCCCTTCCACCGTCATTTTCTCTCTACCCACCCTTGCCTCCTTCTCCGCGCAGCTCTCGATTCCTCCCTCTCTCTCGCACCCTCCATATTACATCCAGCTCCAGGAGCTCCATCATAGCTCCTCGCTGTCGCTGGGAGGATGTTTTCTCCTCCGCTCGCCCCTTCCACCGTCATTTTCTCTCTACCCACCCTTGCCTCCTTCTCCGCGCAGCTCTCGATTCCCCCCTCTCTTTCGCACCCTCCATGTCATATTCCGCTCCAGGAGCTCCATCATAGCTCCTCGCTGTCGCTGGGAGGATGTTTTCTCCTCTGCTCGCCCCTTCCACCGTCATTTTCTCTCTACCCACCCTTGCCTCCTTCTCCGCGCAGCTCTCGATTCCCCCCTCTCTCTCGCACCCTCCATATTACATCCAGCTCCAGGAGCTCCATCATAGCTCCTCGCTGTCGCTGGGAGGATGTTTTCTCCTCCGCTCGCCCCTTCCACCGTCATTTTCTCTCTACCCACCCTTGCCTCCTTTTCCGCGCAGCTCTCGATTCCCCCCTCTCTTTCGCACCCTCCATGTCATATTCCGCTCCAGGAGTTCCATCATAGCTCCTCACTGTCGCTGGGAGGATGTTTTCTCCTCCGCTCGCCCCTTCCACCGTCATTTTCTCTCTACCCACCCTTGCCTCCTTCTCCGCGCAGCTCTCGATTCCCCCCTCTCTTTCGCACCCTCCATGTCATATTCCGCTCCAGGAGCTCCATCATAGCTCCTCGCTGTCGCTGGGAGGATGTTTTCTCCTCCGCTCGCCCCTTCCACCGTCATTTTCTCTCTACCCACCCTTGCCTCCTTTTCCGCGCAGCTCTCGATTCCCCCCTCTCTTTCGCACCCTCCATGTCATATTCCGCTCCAGGAGTTCCATCATAGCTCCTCACTGTCGCTGGGAGGAAGTTTTCTCCTCCGCTCGCCCCTTCCACCGTCATTTTCTCTCTACCCACCCTTGCCTCCTTTTCCGCGCAGCTCTCGATTCCCCCCTCTCTTTCGCACCCTCCATGTCATATTCCGCTCCAGGAGCTCCATCATAGCTCCTTGCTGTCGCTGGGAGGATGTTTTCTCCTCCGCTCGCCCCTTCCACCGTCATTTTCTCTCTACCCACCCTTGCCTCCTTCTCCGCGCAGCTCTCGATTCCCCCCTCTCTTTCGCACCCTCCATGTCATATTCCGCTCCAGGAGTTCCATCATAGCTCCTCACTGTCGCTGGGAGGATGTTTTCTCCTCCGCTCGCCACTTCCACCGTCATTTTCTCTCTACCCACCCTTGCCTCCTTCTCCGCGCAGCTCTCGATTCCCCCCTCTCTTTCGCACCCTCCATGTCATATTCCGCTCCAGGAGCTCCATCATAGCTCCTCGCTGTCGCTGGGAGGATGTTTTCTCCTCCGCTCGCCCCTTCCACCGTCATTTTCTCTCTACCCACCCTTGCCTCCTTTTCCGCGCAGCTCTCGATTCCCCCCTCTCTTTCGCACCCTCCATGTCATATTCCGCTCCAGGAGTTCCATCATAGCTCCTCACTGTCGCTGGGAGGATGTTTTCTCCTCCGCTCGCCCCTTCCACCGTCATTTTCTCTCTACCCACCCTTGCCTCCTTCTCCGCACAGCTCTCGATTCCCCCCTCTCTTTCGCACCCTCCATGTCATATTCCACTCCAGGAGCTCCATCATAGCTCCTCGCTGTCGCTGGGAGGATGTTTTCTCCTCCGCTCGCCCCTTCCACCGTCATTTTCTCTCTACCCACCCTTGCCTCCTTTTCCGCGCAGCTCTCGATTTCCCCCTCTCTTTCGCACCCTCCATGTCATATTCCGCTCCAGGAGCTCCATCATAGCTCCTCGCTGTCGCTGGGAGGATGTTTTCTCCTCCGCTCGCCCCTTCCACCGTCATTTTCTCTCTACCCACCCTTGCCTCCTTCTCCGCGCAGCTCTCGATTCCCCCCTCTCTTTCGCACCCTCCATGTCATATTCTGCTCCAGGAGCTCCATCATAGCTCCTCGCTGTCGCTGGGAGGATGTTTTCGCCTCCGCTCGCCCCTTCCACCGTCATTTTCTCTCTACCCACCCTTGCCTCCTTCTCCGCGCAGCTCTCGATTCCCCCCTCTCTCTCGCACCCTCCATATTACATCCAGCTCCAGGAGCTCCATCATAGCTCCTCGCTGTCGATGGGAGGATGTTTTCTCCTCTGCTCGCCCCTTCCACCGTCATTTTCTCTCTACCCACCCTTGCCTCCTTCTCCGCGCAGCTCTCGATTCCCCCCTCTCTTTCGCACCCTCCATGTCATATTCCGCTCCAGGAGTTCCATCATAGCTCCTCACTGTCGCTGGGAGGATGTTTTCTCCTCCGCTCGCCCCTTCCACCGTCATTTTCTCTCTACCCACCCTTGCCTCCTTCTCCGCGCAGCTCTCGATTCCCCCCTCTCTCTCGCACCCACCATGTCATATCCCGCTCCAGGAGCTCCATCATAGCTCCTCGCTGTCGCTGGGAGGATGTTTTCTCCTCCGCTCGCCCCTTCCACCGTCATTTTCTCTCTACCCACCCTTGCCTCCTTCTCCGCGCAGCTCTCGATTCCCTCCTCTCTCTCGCACCCTCCATTTTACATCCAGCTCCAGGAGCTCCATCATAGCTCCTCGCTGTCGCTGGGAGGATGTTTTCTCCTCTGCTCGCCGCTTCCACCGTCATTTTCTCTCCACCCACCCTTGCCTCCTTCTCCGCGCCGCTCTCGATTCCCCCCTCTCTCTCGCACCCATCATGTCATATCCCGCTCCAGGAGCTCCATCATAGCTCCTCGCTGTCGCTGGGAGGATGTTTTCTCCTCCGCTCGCCCCTTCCACCGTCATTTTCTCTCTACCCACCCTTGCCTCCTTCTCCGCGCAGCTCTCGATTCCTCCCTCTCTCTCGCACCCTCCATATTACATCCAGCTCCAGGAGCTCCATCATAGCTCCTCGCTGTCGCTGGGAGGATGTTTTCTCCTCCGCTCGCCCCTTCCACCGTCATTTTCTCTCTACCCACCCTTGCCTCCTTCTCCGCGCAGCTCTCGATTCCCCCCCTCTCTTTCGCACCCTCCATGTCATATTCCGCTCCAGGAGCTCCATCATAACTCCTCGCTGTCGCTGGGAGGATGTTTTCTCCTCCGCTCGCCCCTTCCACCGTCATTTTCTCTCTACCCACCCTTGCCTCCTTCTCCGCGCAGCTCTCGATTCCCCCCTCTCTCTCGCACCCTCCATATTACATCCAGCTATAGGAGCTCCATCATAGCTCCTCGCTGTCGCTGGGAGGATGTTTTCTCCTCCGCTCGCCCCTTCCACCGTCATTTTCTCTCTACCCACCCTTGCCTCCTTTTCCGCGCAGCTCTCGATTCCCCCCTCTCTTTCGCACCCTCCATGTCATATTCCGCTCCAGGAGTTCCATCATAGCTCCTCACTGTCGCTGGGAGGAAGATTTCTCCTCCGCTCGCCCCTTCCACCGTCATTTTCTCTCTACCCACCCTTGCCTCCTTTTCCGCGCAGCTCTCGATTCCCCCCTCTCTTTCGCACCCTCCATGTCATATTCCACTCCAGGAGCTCCATCATAGCTCCTTGCTGTCGCTGGGAGGATGTTTTCTCCTCCGCTCGCCCCTTCCACCGTAATTTTCTCTCTACCCACCCTTGCCTCCTTTTCCGCGCAGCTCTCGATTCCCCCCTCTCTTTCGCACCCTCCATGTCATATTCCGCTCCAGGAGTTCCATCATAGCTCCTCACTGTCGCTGGGAGGATGTTTTCTCCTCCGCTCGCCACTTCCACCGTCATTTTCTCTCTACCCACCCTTGCCTCCTTCTCCGCGCAGCTCTCGATTCCCCCCTCTCTTTCGCACCCTCCATGTCATATTCCGCTCCAGGAGCTCCATCATAGCTCCTCGCTGTCGCTGGGAGGATGTTTTCTCCTCCGCTCGCCCCTTCCACCGTCATTTTCTCTCTACCCACCCTTGCCTCCTTTTCCGCGCAGCTCTCGATTCCCCCCTCTCTTTCGCACCCTCCATGTCATATTCCGCTCCAGGAGTTCCATCATAGCTCCTCACTGTCGCTGGGAGGATGTTTTCTCCTCCGCTCGCCCCTTCCACCGTCATTTTCTCTCTACCCACCCTTGCCTCCTTTTCCGCGCAGCTCTCGATTCCCCCCTCTCTTTTGCACCCTCCATGTCATATTCCGCTCCAGGAGTTCCATCATAGCTCCTCACTGTCGCTGGGAGGAAGTTTTCTCCTCCGCTCGCCCCTTCCACCGTCATTTTCTCTCTACCCACCCTTGCATCCTTTTCCGCGCAGCTCTCGATTCCCCCCTCTCTTTCGCACCCTCCATGTCATATTCCGCTCCAGGAGTTCCATCATAGCTCCTCACTGTCGCTGGGAGGATGTTTTCTCCTCCGCTCGCCCCTTCCACCGTCATTTTCTCTCTACCCACCCTTGCCTCCTTCTCCGCACAGCTCTCGATTCCCCCCTCTCTTTCGCACCCTCCATGTCATATTCCGCTCCAGGAGTTCCATCATAGCTCCTCACTGTCGCTGGGAGGAAGTTTTCTCCTCCGCTCGCCCCTTCCACCGTCATTTTCTCTCTACCCACCCTTGCATCCTTTTCCGCGCAGCTCTCGATTCCCCCCTCTCTTTCGCACCCTCCATGTCATATTCCGCTCCAGGAGCTCCATCATAGCTCCTCGCTGTCGCTGGGAGGATGTTTTCTCCTCCGCTCGCCCCTTCCACCGTCATTTTCTCTCTACCCACCCTTGCCTCCTTTTCCGCGCAGCTCTCGATTCCCCCCTCTCTTTCGCACCCTCCATGTCATATTCCGCTCCAGGAGTTCCATCATAGCTCCTCACTGTCGCTGGGAGGAAGATTTCTCCTCCGCTCGCCCCTTCCACCGTCATTTTCTCTCTACCCACCCTTGCCTCCTTTTCCGCGCAGCTCTCGATTCCCCCCTCTCTTTCGCACCCTCCATGTCATATTCCACTCCAGGAGTTCCATCATAGCTCCTCACTGTCGCTGGGAGGATGTTTTCTCCTCCGCTCGCCCCTTCCACCGTCATTTTCTCTCTACCCACCCTTGCCTCCTTTTCCGCGCAGCTCTCGATTCCCCCCTCTCTTTTGCACCCTCCATGTCATATTCCGCTCCAGGAGTTCAATCATAGCTCCTCACTGTCGCTGGGAGGAAGTTTTCTCCTCCGCTCGCCCCTTCCACCGTCATTTTCTCTCTACCCACCCTTGCATCCTTTTCCGCGCAGCTCTCGATTCCCCCCTCTCTTTCGCACCCTCCATGTCATATTCCGCTCCAGGAGTTCCATCATAGCTCCTCACTGTCGCTGGGAGGATGTTTTCTCCTCCGCTCGCCCCTTCCACCGTCATTTTCTCTCTACCCACCCTTGCCTCCTTCTCCGCACAGCTCTCGATTCCCCCCTCTCTTTCGCACCCTCCATGTCATATTCCGCTCCAGGAGTTCCATCATAGCTCCTCACTGTCGCTGGGAGGATGTTTTCTCCTCCGCTCGCCCCTTCCACCGTCATTTTCTCTCTACCCACCCTTGCCTCCTTTTCCGCGCAGCTCTCGATTCCCCCCTCTCTTTCGCACCCTCCATGTCATATTCCGCTCCAGGAGTTCCATCATAGCTCCTCACTGTCGCTGGGAGGATGTTTTCTCCTCCGCTCGCCACTTCCACCGTCATTTTCTCTCTACCCACCCTTGCCTCCTTCTCCGCGCAGCTCTCGATTCCCCCCTCTCTTTCGCACCCTCCATGTCATATTCCGCTCCAGGAGCTCCATCATAGCTCCTCGCTGTCGCTGGGAGGATGTTTTCTCCTCCGCTCGCCCCTTCCACCGTCATTTTCTCTCTACCCACCCTTGCCTCCTTTTCCGCGCAGCTCTCGATTCCCCCCTCTCTTTCGCACCCTCCATGTCATATTCCGCTCCAGGAGCTCCATCATAGCTCCTCGCTGTCGCTGGGAGGATGTTTTCTCCTCCGCTCGCCCCTTCCACCGTCATTTTCTCTCTACCCACCCTTGCCTCCTTCTCCGCGCAGCTCTCGATTCCCCCCTCTCTTTCGCACCCTCCATGTCATATTCTGCTCCAGGAGCTCCATCATAGCTCCTCGCTGTCGCTGGGAGGATGTTTTCTCCTCCGCTCGCCCCTTCCACCGTCATTTTCTCTCTACCCACCCTTGCCTCCTTCTCCGCGCAGCTCTCGATTCCCTCCTCTCTCTCGCACCCTCCATTTTACATCCAGCTCCAGGAGCTCCATCATAGCTCCTCGCTGTCGCTGGGAGGATGTTTTCTCCTCTGCTCGCCGCTTCCACCGTCATTTTCTCTCCACCCACCCTTGCCTCCTTCTCCGCGCCGCTCTCGATTCCCCCCTCTCTCTCGCACCCATCATGTCATATCCCGCTCCAGGAGCTCCATCATAGCTCCTCGCTGTCGCTGGGAGGATGTTTTCTCCTCCGCTCGCCCCTTCCACCGTCATTTTCTCTCTACCCACCCTTGCCTCCTTCTCCGCGCAGCTCTCGATTCCTCCCTCTCTCTCGCACCCTCCATATTACATCCAGCTCCAGGAGCTCCATCATAGCTCCTCGCTGTCGCTGGGAGGATGTTTTCTCCTCCGCTCGCCCCTTCCACCGTCATTTTCTCTCTACCCACCCTTGCCTCCTTCTCCACGCAGCTCTCGATTCCCCCCCTCTCTTTCGCACCCTCCATGTCATATTCCGCTCCAGGAGCTCCATCATAGCTCCTCGCTGTCGCTGGGAGGATGTTTTCTCCTCCGCTCGCCCCTTCCACCGTCATTTTCTCTCTACCCACCCTTGCCTCCTTCTCCGCGCAGCTCTCGATTCCCCCCTCTCTCTCGCACCCTCCATATTACATCCAGCTCCAGGAGCTCCATCATAGCTCCTCGCTGTCGCTGGGAGGATGTTTTCTCCTCCGCTCGCCCCTTCCACCGTCATTTTCTCTCTACCCACCCTTGCCTCCTTTTCCGCGCAGCTCTCGATTCCCCCCTCTCTTTCGCACCCTCCATGTCATATTCCGCTCCAGGAGTTCCATCATAGCTCCTCACTGTCGCTGGGAGGATGTTTTCTCCTCCGCTCGCCCCTTCCACCGTCATTTTCTCTCTACCCACCCTTGCCTCCTTCTCCGCGCAGCTCTCGATTCCCCCCTCTCTTTCGCACCCTCCATGTCATATTCCGCTCCAGGAGCTCCATCATAGCTCCTCGCTGTCGCTGGGAGGATGTTTTCTCCTCCGCTCGCCCCTTCCACCGTCATTTTCTCTCTACCCACCCTTGCCTCCTTTTCCGCGCAGCTCTCGATTCCCCCCTCTCTTTCGCACCCTCCATGTCATATTCCGCTCCAGGAGTTCCATCATAGCTCCTCACTGTCGCTGGGAGGAAGATTTCTCCTCCGCTCGCCCCTTCCACCGTCATTTTCTCTCTACCCACCCTTGCCTCCTTTTCCGCGCAGCTCTCGATTCCCCCCTCTCTTTCGCACCCTCCATGTCATATTCCACTCCAGGAGCTCCATCATAGCTCCTTGCTGTCGCTGGGAGGATGTTTTCTCCTCCGCTCGCCCCTTCCACCGTAATTTTCTCTCTACCCACCCTTGCCTCCTTTTCCGCGCAGCTCTCGATTCCCCCCTCTCTTTCGCACCCTCCATGTCATATTCCGCTCCAGGAGTTCCATCATAGCTCCTCACTGTCGCTGGGAGGATGTTTTCTCCTCCGCTCGCCACTTCCACCGTCATTTTCTCTCTACCCACCCTTGCCTCCTTCTCCGCGCAGCTCTCGATTCCCCCCTCTCTTTCGCACCCTCCATGTCATATTCCGCTCCAGGAGCTCCATCATAGCTCCTCGCTGTCGCTGGGAGGATGTTTTCTCCTCCGCTCGCCCCTTCCACCGTCATTTTCTCTCTACCCACCCTTGCCTCCTTTTCCGCGCAGCTCTCGATTCCCCCCTCTCTTTCGCACCCTCCATGTCATATTCCGCTCCAGGAGTTCCATCATAGCTCCTCACTGTCGCTGGGAGGATGTTTTCTCCTCCGCTCGCCCCTTCCACCGTCATTTTCTCTCTACCCACCCTTGCCTCCTTTTCCGCGCAGCTCTCGATTCCCCCCTCTCTTTCGCACCCTCCATGTCATATTCCGCTCCAGGAGTTCCATCATAGCTCCTCACTGTCGCTGGGAGGAAGTTTTCTCCTCCGCTCGCCCCTTCCACCGTCATTTTCTCTCTACCCACCCTTGCATCCTTTTCCGCGCAGCTCTCGATTCCCCCCTCTATTTCGCACCCTCCATGTCATATTCCGCTCCAGGAGTTCCATCATAGCTCCTCACTGTCGCTGGGAGGATGTTTTCTCCTCCGCTCGCCCCTTCCACCGTCATTTTCTCTCTACCCACCCTTGCCTCCTTCTCCGCACAGCTCTCGATTCCCCCCTCTCTTTCGCACCCTCCATGTCATATTCCACTCCAGGAGTTCCATCATAGCTCCTCGCTGTCGCTGGGAGGATGTTTTCTCCTCCGCTCGCCCCTTCCACCGTCATTTTCTCTCTACCCACCCTTGCCTCCTTTTCCGCGCAGCTCTCGATTCCCCCCTCTCTTTCGCACCCTCCATGTCATATTCCGCTCCAGGAGTTCCATCATAGCTCCTCGCTGTCGCTGGGAGGATGTTTTCTCCTCCGCTCGCCCCTTCCACCGTCATTTTCTCTCTACCCACCCTTGCCTCCTTCTCCGCGCAGCTCTCGATTCCCCCCTCTCTCTCGCACCCTCCATATTACATCCAGCTCCAGGAGCTCCATCATAGCTCCTCGCTGTCGCTGGGAGGATGTTTTCTCCTCCGCTCGCCCCTTCCACCGTCATTTTCTCTCTACCCACCCTTGCCTCCTTCTCCGCGCAGCTCTCGATTCCCCCCTCTCTTTCGCACCCTCCATGTCATATTCCGCTCCAGGAGCTCCATCATAGCTCCTCGCTGTCGCTGGGAGGATGTTTTCTCCTCCGCTCGCCCCTTCCACCGTCATTTTCTCTCTACCCACCCTTGCCTCCTTCTCCTCGCAGCTCTCGATTCCCCCCTCTCTCTCGCACCCTCCATATTACATCCAGCTCCAGGAGCTCCATCATAGCTCCTCGCTGTCGCTGGGAGGATGTTTTCTCCTCCGCTCGCCCCTTCCACCGTCATTTTCTCTCTACCCACCCTTGCCTCCTTCTCCGCGCAGCTCTCGATTCCCCCCTCTCTTTCGCACCCTCCATGTCATATTCCGCTCCAGGAGCTCCATCATAGCTCCTCACTGTCGCTGGGAGGATGTTTTCTCCTCCGCTCGCCCCTTCCACCGTCATTTTCTCTCTACCCACCCTTGCCTCCTTCTCCGCGCAGCTCTCGATTCCCTCCTCTCTCTCGCACCCTCCATATTACATCCAGCTCCAGGAGCTCCATCATAGCTCCTCGCTGTCGCTGGGAGGATGTTTTCTCCTCTGCCCGCCGATTCCACCGTCATTTTCTCTCCACCCACCCTTGCCTCCTTCTCCGCGCCGCTCTCGATTCCCCCCTCTCTTTCGCACCTTCCATGTCATATCCCGCTCCAGGAGCTCCATCATAGCTCCTCACTGTCGCTGGGAGGATGTTTTCTCCTCTGCTCGCCCCTTCCACCGTCATTTTCTCTCTACCCACCCTTGCCTCCTTCTCCGCGCAGCTCTCGATTCCCCCCTCTCTTTCGCACCCTCCATGTCATATTCCGCTCCAGGAGCTCCATCATAGCTCCTTGCTGTCGCTGGGAGGATGTTTTCTCCTCCGCTCGCCCCTTCCACCGTCATTTTCTCTCTACCCACCCTTGCCTCCTTTTCCGCGCAGCTCTCGATTCCCCCCTCTCTTTCGCACCCTCCATGTCATATTCCGCTCCAGGAGCTCCATCATAGCTCCTTGCTGTCGCTGGGAGGATGTTTTCTCCTCCGCTCGCCCCTTCCACCGTCATTTTCTCTCTACCCACCCTTGCCTCCTTTTCCGCGCAGCTCTCGATTCCCCCCTCTCTTTCGCACCCTCCATGTCATATTCCGCTCCAGGAGTTCCATCATAGCTCCTCACTGTCGCTGGGAGGATGTTTTCTCCTCCGCTCGCCCCTTCCACCGTCATTTTCTCTCTACCCACCCTTGCCTCCTTCTCCGCGCAGCTCTCGATTCCCCCCTCTCTTTCGCACCCTCCATGTCATATTCCGCTCCAGGAGCTCCATCATAGCTCCTCGCTGTCGCTGGGAGGATGTTTTCTCCTCCGCTCGCCCCTTCCACCGTCATTTTCTCTCTACCCACCCTTGCCTCCTTCTCCTCGCAGCTCTCGATTCCCCCCTCTCTCTCGCACCCTCCATATTACATCCAGCTCCAGGAGCTCCATCATAGCTCCTCGCTGTCGCTGGGAGGATGTTTTCTCCTCCGCTCGCCCCTTCCACCGTCATTTTCTCTCTACCCACCCTTGCCTCCTTCTCCGCGCAGCTCTCGATTCCCCCCTCTCTTTCGCACCCTCCATGTCATATTCCGCTCCAGGAGCTCCATCATAGCTCCTCACTGTCGCTGGGAGGATGTTTTCTCCTCCGCTCGCCCCTTCCACCGTCATTTTCTCTCTACCCACCCTTGCCTCCTTCTCCGCGCAGCTCTCGATTCCCTCCTCTCTCTCGCACCCTCCATATTACATCCAGCTCCAGGAGCTCCATCATAGCTCCTCGCTGTCGCTGGGAGGATGTTTTCTCCTCTGCCCGCCGATTCCACCGTCATTTTCTCTCCACCCACCCTTGCCTCCTTCTCCGCGCCGCTCTCGATTCCCCCCTCTCTTTCGCACCTTCCATGTCATATCCCGCTCCAGGAGCTCCATCATAGCTCCTCACTGTCGCTGGGAGGATGTTTTCTCCTCTGCTCGCCCCTTCCACCGTCATTTTCTCTCTACCCACCCTTGCCTCCTTCTCCGCGCAGCTCTCGATTCCCCCCTCTCTTTCGCACCCTCCATGTCATATTCCGCTCCAGGAGCTCCATCATAGCTCCTTGCTGTCGCTGGGAGGATGTTTTCTCCTCCGCTCGCCCCTTCCACCGTCATTTTCTCTCTACCCACCCTTGCCTCCTTTTCCGCGCAGCTCTCGATTCCCCCCTCTCTTTCGCACCCTCCATGTCATATTCCGCTCCAGGAGCTCCATCATAGCTCCTTGCTGTCGCTGGGAGGATGTTTTCTCCTCCGCTCGCCCCTTCCACCGTCATTTTCTCTCTACCCACCCTTGCCTCCTTTTCCGCGCAGCTCTCGATTCCCCCCTCTCTTTCGCACCCTCCATGTCATATTCCGCTCCAGGAGTTCCATCATAGCTCCTCACTGTCGCTGGGAGGATGTTTTCTCCTCCGCTCGCCCCTTCCACCATCATTTTCTCTCTACCCACCCTTGCCTCCTTTTCCGCGCAGCTCTCGATTCCCTCCTCTCTTTCGCACCCTCCATGTCATATTCCGCTCCAGGAGTTCCATCATAGCTCCTCACTGTCGCTGGGAGGAAGTTTTCTCCTCCGCTCGCCCCTTCCACCGTCATTTTCTCTCTACCCACCCTTGCCTCCTTTTCCGCGCAGCTCTCGATTCCCCCCTCTCTTTCGCACCCTCCATGTCATATTCCGCTCCAGGAGTTCCATCATAGCTCCTCACTGTCGCTGGGAGGATGTTTTCTCCTCCGCTCGCCCCTTCCACCGTCATTTTCTCTCTACCCACCCTTGCCTCCTTTTCCGCGCAGCTCTCGATTCCCCCCTCTCTTTCGCACCCTCCATGTCATATTCCGCTCCAGGAGTTCCATCATAGCTCCTCACTGTCGCTGGGAGGAAGTTTTCTCCTCCGCTCGCCCCTTCCACCGTCATTTTCTCTCTACCCACCCTTGCCTCCTTTTCCGCGCAGCTCTCGATTCCCCCCTCTCTTTCGCACCCTCCATGTCATATTCCGCTCCAGGAGTTCCATCATAGCTCCTCACTGTCGCTGGGAGGATGTTTTCTCCTCCGCTCGCCCCTTCCACCATCATTTTCTCTCTACCCACCCTTGCCTCCTTTTCCGCGCAGCTCTCGATTCCCTCCTCTCTTTTGCACCCTCCATGTCATATTCCGCTCCAGGAGTTCCATCATAGCTCCTCACTGTCGCTGGGAGGAAGTTTTCTCCTCCGCTCGCCCCTTCCACTGTCATTTTCTCTCTACCCACCCTTGCCTCCTTTTCCGCGCAGCTCTCGATTCCCTCTTCTCTTTCGCACCCTCCATGTCATATTCCGCTCCAGGAGTTCCATCATAGCTCCTCACTGTCGCTGGGAGGAAGTTTTCTCCTCCGCTCGCCCCTTCCACCGTCATTTTCTCTCTACCCACCCTTGCCTCCTTCTCCGCGCAGCTCTCGATTCCCCCCTCTCTTTCGCACCCTCCATGTCATATTCCGCTCCAGGAGCTCCATCATAGCTAATCGCTGTCGCTGGGAGGATGTTTTCTCCTCCGCTCGCCCCTTCCACCGTCATTTTCTCTCTACCCACCCTTGCCTCCTTTTCCGCGCAGCTCTCGATTCCCCCCTCTCTTTCGCACCCTCCATGTCATATTCCGCTCCAGGAGCTCCATCATAGCTCCTTGCTGTCGCTGGGAGGATGTTTTCTCCTCCGCTCGCCCCTTCCACCGTCATTTTCTCTCTACCCACCCTTGCCTCCTTTTCCGCGCAGCTCTCGATTCCCCCCTCTCTTTCGCACCCTCCATGTCATATTCCGCTCCAGGAGTTCCATCATAGCTCCTCACTGTCGCTGGGAGGATGTTTTCTCCTCCGCTCGCCCCTTCCACCGTCATTTTCTCTCTACCCACCCTTGCCTCCTTTTCCGCGCAGCTCTCGATTCCCCCCTCTCTTTCGCACCCTCCATGTCATATTCCGCTCCAGGAGTTCCATCATAGCTCCTCACTGTCGCTGGGAGGAAGTTTTCTCCTCCGCTCGCCCCTTCCACCGTCATTTTCTCTCTACCCACCCTTGCCTCCTTTTCCGCGCAGCTCTCGATTCCCCCCTCTCTTTCGCACCCTCCATGTCATATTCCGCTCCAGGAGTTCCATCATAGCTCCTCACTGTCGCTGGGAGGATGTTTTCTCCTCCGCTCGCCCCTTCCACCATCATTTTCTCTCTACCCACCCTTGCCTCCTTTTCCGCGCAGCTCTCAATTCCCTCCTCTCTTTCGCACCCTCCATGTCATATTCCGCTCCAGGAGTTCCATCATAGCTCCTCACTGTCGCTGGGAGGAAGTTTTCTCCTCCGCTCGCCCCTTCCACTGTCAATTTCTCTCTACCCACCCTTGCCTCCTTTTCCGCGCAGCTCTCGATTCCCTCCTCTCTTTCGCACCCTCCATGTCATATTCCGCTCCAGGAGTTCCATCATAGCTCCTCACTGTCGCTGGGAGGAAGTTTTCTCCTCCGCTCGCCCCTTCCACCGTCATTTTCTCTCTACCCACCCTTGCCTCCTTCTCCGCGCAGCTCTCGATTCCCCCCTCTCTTTCGCACCCTCCATGTCATATTCCGCTCCAGGAGCTCCATCATAGCTAATCGCTGTCGCTGGGAGGATGTTTTCTCCTCCGCTCGCCCCTTCCACCGTCATTTTCTCTCTACCCACCCTTGCCTCCTTTTCCGCGCAGCTCTCGATTCCCCCCTCTCTTTCGCACCCTCCATGTCATATTCCGCTCCAGGAGCTCCATCATAGCTCCTTGCTGTCGCTGGGAGGATGTTTTCTCCTCCGCTCGCCCCTTCCACCGTCATTTTCTCTCTACCCACCCTTGCCTCCTTTTCCGCGCAGCTCTCGATTCCCCCCTCTCTTTCGCACCCTCCATGTCATATTCCGCTCCAGGAGTTCCATCATAGCTCCTCACTGTCGCTGGGAGGATGTTTTCTCCTCCGCTCGCCCCTTCCACCGTCATTTTCTCTCTACCCACCCTTGCCTCCTTCTCCGCGCAGCTCTCGATTCCCCCCTCTCTTTCGCACCCTCCATGTCATATTCCGCTCCAGGAGCTCCATCATAGCTAATCGCTGTCGCTGGGAGGATGTTTTCTCCTCCGCTCGCCCCTTCCACCGTCATTTTCTCTCTACCCACCCTTGCCTCCTTTTCCGCGCAGCTCTCGATTCCCCCCTCTCTTTCGCACCCTCCATGTCATATTCCGCTCCAGGAGCTCCATCATAGCTCCTTGCTGTCGCTGGGAGGATGTTTTCTCCTCCGCTCGCCCCTTCCACCGTCATTTTCTCTCTACCCACCCTTGCCTCCTTTTCCGCGCAGCTCTCGATTCCCCCCTCTCTTTCGCACCCTCCATGTCATATTCCGCTCCAGGAGTTCCATCATAGCTCCTCACTGTCGCTGGGAGGATGTTTTCTCCTCCGCTCGCCCCTTCCACCGTCATTTTCTCTCTACCCACCCTTGCCTCCTTTTCCGCGCAGCTCTCGATTCCCCCCTCTCTTTCGCACCCTCCATGTCATATTCCGCTCCAGGAGTTCCATCATAGCTCCTCACTGTCGCTGGGAGGATGTTTTCTCCTCCGCTCGCCCCTTCCACCGTCATTTTCTCTCTACCCACCCTTGCCTCCTTTTCCGCCCAGCTCTCGATTCCCCCCTCTCTTTCGCACCCTCCATGTCATATTCCGCTCCAGGAGTTCCATCATAGCTCCTCACTGTCGCTGGGAGGATGTTTTCTCCTCCGCTCGCCCCTTCCACCGTCATTTTCTCTCTACCCACCCTTGCCTCCTTCTCCGCGCAGCTCTCGATTCCCCCCTCTCTTTCGCACCCTCCATGTCAAATTCCGCTCCAGGAGCTCCATCATAGCTCCTTGCTGTCGCTGGGAGGATGTTTTCTCCTCCGCTCGCCCCTTCCACCGTCATTTTCTCTCTACCCACCCTTGCCTCCTTTTCCGCGCAGCTCTCGATTCCCCCCTCTCTTTCGCACCCTCCATGTCATATTCCGCTCCAGGAGTTCCATCATAGCTCCTCACTGTCGCTGGGAGGATGTTTTCTCCTCCGCTCGCCCCTTCCACCGTCATTTTCTCTCTACCCACCCTTGCCTCCTTTTCCGCGCAGCTCTCGATTCCCCCCTCTCTTTCGCACCCTCCATGTCATATTCCGCTCCAGGAGTTCCATCATAGCTCCTCACTGTCGCTGGGAGGATGTTTTCTCCTCCGCTCGCCCCTTCCACCGTCATTTTCTCTCTACCCACCCTTGCCTCCTTTTCCGCGCAGCTCTCGATTCCCCCCTCTCTTTCGCACCCTCCATGTCATATTCCGCTCCAGGAGCTCCATCATAGCTCCTTGCTGTCGCTGGGAGGATGTTTTCTCCTCCGCTCGCCCCTTCCATAGTCATTTTCTCTCTACCCACCCTTGCCTCCTTTTCCGCGCAGCTCTCGATTCCCCCCTCTCTTTCGCACCCTCCATGTCATATTCCGCTCCAGGAGTTCCATCATAGCTCCTCGCTGTCGCTGGGAGGATGTTTTCTCCTCCGCTCGCCCCTTCCACCGTCATTTTCTCTCTACCCACCCTTGCCTCCTTTTCCGCGCAGCTCTCGATTCCCCCCTCTCTTTCGCACCCTCCATGTCATATTCCGCTCCAGGAGCTCCATCATAGCTCCTTGCTGTCGCTGGGAGGATGTTTTCTCCTCCGCTCGCCCCTTCCACCGTCATTTTCTCTCTACCCACCCTTGCCTCCTTTTCCGCGCAGCTCTCGATTCCCCCCTCTCTTTCGCACCCTCCATGTCATATTCCGCTCCAGGAGTTCCATCATAGCTCCTCACTGTCGCTGGGAGGATGTTTTCTCCTCCGCTCGCCCCTTCCACCGTCATTTTCTCTCTACCCACCCTTGCCTCCTTCTCCGCGCAGCTCTCGATTCCCCCCTCTCTTTCGCACCCTCCATGTCATATTCCGCTCCAGGAGCTCCATCATAGCTAATCGCTGTCGCTGGGAGATTGTTTTCTCCTCCGCTCGCCCCTTCCACCGTCATTTTCTCTCTACCCACCCTTGCCTCCTTTTCCGCGCAGCTCTCGATTCCCCCCTCTCTTTCGCACCCTCCATGTCATATTCCGCTCCAGGAGTTCCATCATAGCTCCTCACTGTCGCTGGGAGGATGTTTTCTCCTCCGCTCGCCCCTTCCACCGTCATTTTCTCTCTACCCACCCTTGCCTCCTTTTCCGCGCAGCTCTCGATTCCCCCCTCTCTTTCGCACCCTCCATGTCATATTCCGCTCCAGGAGTTCCATCATAGCTCCTCACTGTCGCTGGGAGGATGTTTTCTCCTCCGCTCGCCCCTTCCACCGTCATTTTCTCTCTACCCACCCTTGCCTCCTTCTCCGCGCAGCTCTCGATTCCCCCCTCTCTTTCGCACCCTCCATGTCATATTCCGCTCCAGGAGCTCCATCATAGCTAATCGCTGTCGCTGGGAGGATGTTTTCTCCTCCGCTCGCCCCTTCCACCGTCATTTTCTCTCTACCCACCCTTGCCTCCTTTTCCGCGCAGCTCTCGATTCCCCCCTCTCTTTCGCACCCTCCATGTCATATTCCGCTCCAGGAGTTCCATCATAGCTCCTCACTGTCGCTGGGATAATGTTTTCTCCTCCGCTCGCCCCTTCCACCGTCATTTTCTCTCTACCCACCCTTGCCTCCTTCTCCACGCAGCTCTCGATTCCCCCCTCTCTTTCGCACCCTCCATGTCATATTCCGCTCCAGGAGCTCCATCATAGCTCCTCGCTGTCGCTGGGAGGATGTTTTCTCCTCCGCTCGCCCCTTCCACCGTCATTTTCTCTCTACCCACCCTTGCCTCCTTTTCCGCGCAGCTCTCGATTCCCCCCTCTCTTTCGCACCCTCCATGTCATATTCCGCTCCAGGAGTTCCATCATAGCTCCTCACTGTCGCTGGGAGGATGTTTTCTCTTCCGCTCGCCCCTTCCACCATCATTTTCTCTCTACCCACCCTTGCCTCCTTTTCCGCGCAGCTCTCGATTCCCCCCTCTCTTTCGCACCCTCCATGTCATATTCCGCTCCAGGAGTTCCATCATAGCTCCTCACTGTCGCTGGGAGGAAGTTTTCTCCTCCGCTCGCCCCTTCCACCGTCATTTTCTCTCTACCCACCCTTGCCTCCTTTTCCGCGCAGCTCTCGATTCCCCCCTCTCTTTCGCACCCTCCATGTCATATTCCGCTCCAGGAGCTCCATCATAGCTCCTTGCTGTCGCTGGGAGGATGTTTTCTCCTCCGCTCGCCCCTTCCACCGTCATTTTCTCTCTACCCACCCTTGCCTCCTTTTCCGCGCAGCTCTCGATTCCCCCCTCTCTTTCGCACCCTCCATGTCATATTCCGCTCCAGGAGTTCCATCATAGCTCCTCACTGTCGCTGGGAGGATGTTTTCTCCTCCGCTCGCCCCTTCCACCGTCATTTTCTCTCTACCCACCCTTGCCTCCTTCTCCGCGCAGCTCTCGATTCCCCCCTCTCTTTCGCACCCTCCATGTCATATTCCGCTCCAGGAGCTCCATCATAGCTAATCGCTGTCGCTGGGAGGATGTTTTCTCCTCCGCTCGCCCCTTCCACCGTCATTTTCTCTCTACCCACCCTTGCCTCCTTTTCCGCGCAGCTCTCGATTCCCCCCTCTCTTTCGCACCCTCCATGTCATATTCCGCTCCAGGAGCTCCATCATAGCTCCTTGCTGTCGCTGGGAGGATGTTTTCTCCTCCGCTCGCCCCTTCCACCGTCATTTTCTCTCTACCCACCCTTGCCTCCTTTTCCGCGCAGCTCTCGATTCCCCCCTCTCTTTCGCACCCTCCATGTCATATTCCGCTCCAGGAGTTCCATCATAGCTCCTCACTGTCGCTGGGAGGATGTTTTCTCCTCCGCTCGCCCCTTCCACCGTCATTTTCTCTCTACCCACCCTTGCCTCCTTTTCCGCGCAGCTCTCGATTCCCCCCTCTCTTTCGCACCCTCCATGTCATATTCCGCTCCAGGAGTTCCATCATAGCTCCTCACTGTCGCTGGGAGGATGTTTTCTCCTCCGCTCGCCCCTTCCACCGTCATTTTCTCTCTACCCACCCTTGCCTCCTTTTCCGCCCAGCTCTCGATTCCCCCCTCTCTTTCGCACCCTCCATGTCATATTCCGCTCCAGGAGTTCCATCATAGCTCCTCACTGTCGCTGGGAGGATGTTTTCTCCTCCGCTCGCCCCTTCCACCGTCATTTTCTCTCTACCCACCCTTGCCTCCTTCTCCGCGCAGCTCTCGATTCCCCCCTCTCTTTCGCACCCTCCATGTCATATTCCGCTCCAGGAGCTCCATCATAGCTCCTTGCTGTCGCTGGGAGGATGTTTTCTCCTCCGCTCGCCCCTTCCACCGTCATTTTCTCTCTACCCACCCTTGCCTCCTTTTCCGCGCAGCTCTCGATTCCCCCCTCTCTTTCGCACCCTCCATGTCATATTCCGCTCCAGGAGTTCCATCATAGCTCCTCACTGTCGCTGGGAGGATGTTTTCTCCTCCGCTCGCCCCTTCCACCGTCATTTTCTCTCTACCCACCCTTGCCTCCTTTTCCGCGCAGCTCTCGATTCCCCCCTCTCTTTCGCACCCTCCATGTCATATTCCGCTCCAGGAGTTCCATCATAGCTCCTCACTGTCGCTGGGAGGATGTTTTCTCCTCCGCTCGCCCCTTCCACCGTCATTTTCTCTCTACCCACCCTTGCCTCCTTTTCCGCGCAGCTCTCGATTCCCCCCTCTCTTTCGCACCCTCCATGTCATATTCCGCTCCAGGAGTTCCATCATAGCTCCTCACTGTCGCTGGGAGGATGTTTTCTCCTCCGCTCGCCCCTTCCACCGTCATTTTCTCTCTACCCACCCTTGCCTCCTTTTCCGCGCAGCTCTCGATTCCCCCCTCTCTTTCGCACCCTCCATGTCATATTCCGCTCCAGGAGCTCCATCATAGCTCCTTGCTGTCGCTGGGAGGATGTTTTCTCCTCCGCTCGCCCCTTCCATAGTCATTTTCTCTCTACCCACCCTTGCCTCCTTTTCCGCGCAGCTCTCGATTCCCCCCTCTCTTTCGCACCCTCCATGTCATATTCCGCTCCAGGAGTTCCATCATAGCTCCTCGCTGTCGCTGGGAGGATGTTTTCTCCTCCGCTCGCCCCTTCCACCGTCATTTTCTCTCTACCCACCCTTGCCTCCTTTTCCGCGCAGCTCTCGATTCCCCCCTCTCTTTCGCACCCTCCATGTCATATTCCGCTCCAGGAGTTCCATCATAGCTCCTCACTGTCGCTGGGAGGATGTTTTCTCCTCCGCTCGCCCCTTCCACCGTCATTTTCTCTCTACCCACCCTTGCCTCCTTTTCCGCGCAGCTCTCGATTCCCCCCTCTCTTTCGCACCCTCCATGTCATATTCCGCTCCAGGAGTTCCATCATAGCTCCTCACTGTCGCTGGGAGGAAGTTTTCTCCTCCGCTCGCCCCTTCCACCGTCATTTTCTCTCTACCCACCCTTGCCTCCTTTTCCGCGCAGCTCTCGATTCCCCCCTCTCTTTCGCACCCTCCATGTCATATTCCGCTCCAGGAGCTCCATCATAGCTCCTTGCTGTCGCTGGGAGGATGTTTTCTCCTCCGCTCGCCCCTTCCACCGTCATTTTCTCTCTACCCACCCTTGCCTCCTTTTCCGCGCAGCTCTCGATTCCCCCCTCTCTTTCGCACCCTCCATGTCATATTCCGCTCCAGGAGTTCCATCATAGCTCCTCACTGTCGCTGGGAGGATGTTTTCTCCTCCGCTCGCCCCTTCCACCATCATTTTCTCTCTACCCACCCTTGTCTCCTTTTCCGCGCAGCTCTCGATTCCCCCCTCTCTTTCGCACCCTCCATGTCATATTCCGCTCCAGGAGCTCCATCATAGCTCCTTGCTGTCGCTGGGAGGATGTTTTCTCCTCCGCTCGCCCCTTCCACCGTCATTTTCTCTCTACCCACCCTTGCCTCCTTTTCCGCGCAGCTCTCGTTTCCCCCCTCTCTTTCGCACCCTCCATGTCATATTCCGCTCCAGGAGTTCCATCATAGCTCCTCACTGTCGCTGGGAGGATGTTTTCTCCTCCGCTCGCCCCTTCCACCGTCATTTTCTCTCTACCCACCCTTGCCTCCTTCTCCGCGCAGCTCTCGATTCCCCCCTCTCTTTCGCACCCTCCATGTCATATTCCGCTCCAGGAGCTCCATCATAGCTAATCGCTGTCGCTGGGAGATTGTTTTCTCCTCCGCTCGCCCCTTCCACCGTCATTTTCTCTCTACCCACCCTTGCCTCCTTTTCCGCGCAGCTCTCGATTCCCCCCTCTCTTTCGCACCCTCCATGTCATATTCCGCTCCAGGAGTTCCATCATAGCTCCTCACTGTCGCTGGGAGGATGTTTTCTCCTCCGCTCGCCCCTTCCACCGTCATTTTCTCTCTACCCACCCTTGCCTCCTTTTCCGCGCAGCTCTCGATTCCCCCCTCTCTTTCGCACCCTCCATGTCATATTCCGCTCCAGGAGTTCCATCATAGCTCCTCACTGTCGCTGGGAGGATGTTTTCTCCTCCGCTCGCCCCTTCCACCGTCATTTTCTCTCTACCCACCCTTGCCTCCTTCTCCGCGCAGCTCTCGATTCCCCCCTCTCTTTCGCACCCTCCATGTCATATTCCGCTCCAGGAGCTCCATCATAGCTAATCGCTGTCGCTGGGAGGATGTTTTCTCCTCCGCTCGCCCCTTCTACCGTCATTTTCTCTCTACCCACCCTTGCCTCCTTTTCCGCGCAGCTCTCGATTCCCCCCTCTCTTTCGCACCCTCCATGTCATATTCCGCTCCAGGAGTTCCATCATAGCTCCTCACTGTCGCTGGGAGGATGTTTTCTCCTCCGCTCGCCCCTTCCACCGTCATTTTCTCTCTACCCACCCTTGCCTCCTTCTCCGCGCAGCTCTCGATTCCCCCCTCTCTTTCGCACCCTCCATGTCATATTCCGCTCCAGGAGCTCCATCATAGCTAATCGCTGTCGCTGGGAGATTGTTTTCTCCTCCGCTCGCCCCTTCCACCGTCATTTTCTCTCTACCCACCCTTGCCTCCTTTTCCGCGCAGCTCTCGATTCCCCCCTCTCTTTCGCACCCTCCATGTCATATTCCGCTCCAGGAGTTCCATCATAGCTCCTCACTGTCGCTGGGAGGATGTTTTCTCCTCCGCTCGCCCCTTCCACCGTCATTTTCTCTCTACCCACCCTTGCCTCCTTTTCCGCGCAGCTCTCGATTCCCCCCTCTCTTTCGCACCCTCCATGTCATATTCCGCTCCAGGAGTTCCATCATAGCTCCTCACTGTCGCTGGGAGGATGTTTTCTCCTCTGCTCGCCCCTTCCACCGTCATTTTCTCTCTACCCACCCTTGCCTCCTTCTCCGCGCAGCTCTCAATTCCCCCCTCTCTTTCGCACCCTCCATGTCATATTCCGCTCCAGGAGCTCCATCATAGCTAATCGCTGTCGCTGGGAGGATGTTTTCTCCTCCGCTCGCCCCTTCTACCGTCATTTTCTCTCTACCCACCCTCTCCTCCTTTTCCGCGCAGCTCTCGATTCCCCCCTCTCTTTCGCACCCTCCATGTCATATTCCGCTCCAGGAGTTCCATCATAGCTCCTCACTGTCGCTGGGAGGATGTTTTCTCCTCCGCTCGCCCCTTCCACCGTCATTTTCTCTCTACCCACCCTTGCCTCCTTCTCCGCGCAGCTCTCGATTCCCCCCTCTCTTTCGCACCCTCCATGTCATATTCCGCTCCAGGAGCTCCATCATAGCTCCTCGCTGTCGCTGGGAGGATGTTTTCTCCTCCGCTCGCCCCTTCCACCGTCATTTTCTCTCTACCCACCCTTGCCTCCTTTTCCGCGCAGCTCTCGATTCCCCCCTCTCTTTCGCACCCTCCATGTCATATTCCGCTCCAGGAGTTCCATCATAGCTCCTCACTGTCGCTGGGAGGATGTTTTCTCCTCCGCTCGCCCCTTCCACCGTCATTTTCTCTCTACCCACCCTTGCCTCCTTCTCCGCGCAGCTCTCGATTCCCCCCTCTCTTTCGCACCCTCCATGTCATATTCCGCTCCAGGAGCTCCATCATAGCTAATCGCTGTCGCTGGGAGGATGTTTTCTCCTCCGCTCGCCCCTTCTACCGTCATTTTCTCTCTACCCACCCTTGCCTCCTTTTCCGCGCAGCTCTCGATTCCCCCCTCTCTTTCGCACCCTCCATGTCATATTCCGCTCCAGGAGTTCCATCATAGCTCCTCACTGTCGCTGGGAGGATGTTTTCTCCTCTGCTCGCCCCTTCCACCGTCATTTTCTCTCTACCCACCCTTGCCTCCTTCTCCGCGCAGCTCTCAATTCCCCCCTCTCTTTCGCACCCTCCATGTCATATTCCGCTCCAGGAGCTCCATCATAGCTAATCGCTGTCGCTGGGAGGATGTTTTCTCCTCCGCTCGCCCCTTCTACCGTCATTTTCTCTCTACCCACCCTTGCCTCCTTTTCCGCGCAGCTCTCGATTCCCCCCTCTCTTTCGCACCCTCCATGTCATATTCCGCTCCAGGAGTTCCATCATAGCTCCTCACTGTCGCTGGGAGGATGTTTTCTCCTCCGCTCGCCCCTTCCACCGTCATTTTCTCTCTACCCACCCTTGCCTCCTTCTCCGCGCAGCTCTCGATTCCCCCCTCTCTTTCGCACCCTCCATGTCATATTCCGCTCCAGGAGCTCCATCATAGCTCCTCGCTGTCGCTGGGAGGATGTTTTCTCCTCCGCTCGCCCCTTCCACCGTCATTTTCTCTCTACCCACCCTTGCCTCCTTTTCCGCGCAGCTCTCGATTCCCCCCTCTCTTTCGCACCCTCCATGTCATATTCCGCTCCAGGAGTTCCATCATAGCTCCTCACTGTCGCTGGGAGGATGTTTTCTCCTCCGCTCGCCCCTTCCACCGTCATTTTCTCTCTACCCACCCTTGCCTCCTTCTCCGCGCAGCTCTCGATTCCCCCCTCTCTTTCGCACCCTCCATGTCATATTCCGCTCCAGGAGCTCCATCATAGCTAATCGCTGTCGCTGGGAGGATGTTTTCTCCTCCGCTCGCCCCTTCTACCGTCATTTTCTCTCTACCCACCCTTGCCTCCTTTTCCGCGCAGCTCTCGATTCCCCCCTCTCTTTCGCACCCTCCATGTCATATTCCGCTCCAGGAGTTCCATCATAGCTCCTCACTGTCGCTGGGAGGATGTTTTCTCCTCTGCTCGCCCCTTCCACCGTCATTTTCTCTCTACCCACCCTTGCCTCCTTCTCCGCGCAGCTCTCAATTCCCCCCTCTCTTTCGCACCCTCCATGTCATATTCCGCTCCAGGAGCTCCATCATAGCTAATCGCTGTCGCTGGGAGGATGTTTTCTCCTCCGCTCGCCCCTTCTACCGTCATTTTCTCTCTACCCACCCTTGCCTCCTTTTCCGCGCAGCTCTCGATTCCCCCCTCTCTTTCGCACCCTCCATGTCATATTCCGCTCCAGGAGTTCCATCATAGCTCCTCACTGTCGCTGGGAGGATGTTTTCTCCTCCGCTCGCCCCTTCCACCGTCATTTTCTCTCTACCCACCCTTGCCTCCTTCTCCGCGCAGCTCTCGATTCCCCCCTCTCTTTCGCACCCTCCATGTCATATTCCGCTCCAGGAGCTCCATCATAGCTCCTCGCTGTCGCTGGGAGGATGTTTTCTCCTCCGCTCGCCCCTTCCACCGTCATTTTCTCTCTACCCACCCTTGCCTCCTTTTCCGCGCAGCTCTCGATTCCCCCCTCTCTTTCGCACCCTCCATGTCATATTCCGCTCCAGGAGTTCCATCATAGCTCCTCACTAGCGCTGGGAGGATGTTTTCTCCTCCGCTCGCCTCTTCCACCGTCATTTTCTCTCTACCCACCCTTGCCTCCTTCTCCGCACAGCTCTCGATTCCCCCCTCTCTTTCGCACCCTCCATGTCATATTCCGCTCCAGGAGCTCCATCATAGCTAATCGCTGTCGCTGGGAGGATGTTTTCTCCTCCGCTCGCCCCTTCCACCGTCATTTTCTCTCTACCCACCCTTGCCTCCTTTTCCGCGCATCTCTCGATTCCCCCCTCTCTTTCGCACCCTCCATGTCATATTCCGCTCCAGGAGTTCCATCATAGCTCCTCACTGTCGCTGGGAGGATGTTTTCTCCTCCGCTCGCCCCTTCCACCGTCATTTTCTCTCTACCCACCCTTGCCTCCTTCTCCGCGCAGCTCTCGATTCCCCCCTCTCTTTCGCACCCTCCATGTCATATTCCGCTCCAGGAGCTCCATCATAGCTAATCGCTGTCGCTGGGAGATTGTTTTCTCCTCCGCTCGCCCCTTCCACCGTCATTTTCTCTCTACCCACCCTTGCCTCCTTTTCCGCGCAGCTCTCGATTCCCCCCTCTCTTTCGCACCCTCCATGTCATATTCCGCTCCAGGAGTTCCATCATAGCTCCTCACTGTCGCTGGGAGGATGTTTTCTCCTCCGCTCGCCCCTTCCACCGTCATTTTCTCTCTACCCACCCTTGCCTCCTTTTCCGCGCAGCTCTCGATTCCCCCCTCTCTTTCGCACCCTCCATGTCATATTCCGCTCCAGGAGTTCCATCATAGCTCCTCACTGTCGCTGGGAGGATGTTTTCTCCTCCGCTCGCCCCTTCCACCGTCATTTTCTCTCTACCCACCCTTGCCTCCTTCTCCGCGCAGCTCTCGATTCCCCCCTCTCTTTCGCACCCTCCATGTCATATTCCGCTCCAGGAGCTCCATCATAGCTAATCGCTGTCGCTGGGAGGATGTTTTCTCCTCCGCTCGCCCCTTCCACCGTCATTTTCTCTCTACCCACCCTTGCCTCCTTTTCCGCGCAGCTCTCGATTCCCCCCTCTCTTTCGCACCCTCCATGTCATATTCCGCTCCAGGAGTTCCATCATAGCTCCTCACTGTCGCTGGGATAATGTTTTCTCCTCCGCTCGCCCCTTCCACCGTCATTTTCTCTCTACCCACCCTTGCCTCCTTCTCCACGCAGCTCTCGATTCCCCCCTCTCTTTCGCACCCTCCATGTCATATTCCGCTCCAGGAGCTCCATCATAGCTCCTCGCTGTCGCTGGGAGGATGTTTTCTCCTCCGCTCGCCCCTTCCACCGTCATTTTCTCTCTACCCACCCTTGCCTCCTTTTCCGCGCAGCTCTCGATTCCCCCCTCTCTTTCGCACCCTCCATGTCATATTCCGCTCCAGGAGTTCCATCATAGCTCCTCACTGTCGCTGGGAGGATGTTTTCTCTTCCGCTCGCCCCTTCCACCATCATTTTCTCTCTACCCACCCTTGCCTCCTTTTCCGCGCAGCTCTCGATTCCCCCCTCTCTTTCGCACCCTCCATGTCATATTCCGCTCCAGGAGTTCCATCATAGCTCCTCACTGTCGCTGGGAGGAAGTTTTCTCCTCCGCTCGCCCCTTCCACCGTCATTTTCTCTCTACCCACCCTTGCCTCCTTTTCCGCGCAGCTCTCGATTCCCCCCTCTCTTTCGCACCCTCCATGTCATATTCCGCTCCAGGAGCTCCATCATAGCTCCTTGCTGTCGCTGGGAGGATGTTTTCTCCTCCGCTCGCCCCTTCCACCGTCATTTTCTCTCTACCCACCCTTGCCTCCTTTTCCGCGCAGCTCTCGATTCCCCCCTCTCTTTCGCACCCTCCATGTCATATTCCGCTCCAGGAGTTCCATCATAGCTCCTCACTGTCGCTGGGAGGATGTTTTCTCCTCCGCTCGCCCCTTCCACCGTCATTTTCTCTCTACCCACCCTTGCCTCCTTTTCCGCGCAGCTCTCGATTCCCCCCTCTCTTTCGCACCCTCAATGTCATATTCCGCTCCAGGAGTTCCATCATAGCTCCTCACTGTCGCTGGGAGGATGTTTTCTCCTCCGCTCGCCCCTTATACCGTCATTTTCTCTCTACCCACCCTTGCCTCCTTTTCCGCGCAGCTCTCGATTCCCCCCTCTCTTTCGCACCCTCCATGTCATATTCCGCTCCAGGAGTTCCATCATAGCTCCTCACTGTCGCTGGGAGGAAGTTTTCTCCTCCGCTCGCCCCTTCCACCGTCATTTTCTCTCTACCCACCCTTGCCTCCTTTTCCGCGCAGCTCTCGATTCCCCCCTCTCTTTCGCACCCTCCATGTCATATTCCACTCCAGGAGCTCCATCATAGCTCCTTGCTGTCGCTGGGAGGATGTTTTCTCCTCCGCTCGCCCCTTCGACCGTCATTTTCTCTCTACCCACCCTTGCCTCCTTTTCCGCGCAGCTCTCGATTCCCCCCTCTCTTTCGCACCCTCCATGTCATATTCCGCTCCAGGAGTTCCATCATAGCTCCTCACTGTCGCTGGGAGGATGTTTTCTCCTCCGCTCGCCCCTTCCACCATCATTTTCTCTCTACCCACCCTTGCCTTCTTTTCCGCGCAGCTCTCGATTCCCCCCTCTCTTTCGCACCCTCCATGTCATATTCCGCTCCAGGAGTTCCATCATAGCTCCTCACTGTCGCTGGGAGGAAGTTTTCTCCTCCGCTCGCCCCTTCCACCGTCATTTTCTCTCTACCCACCCTTGCCTCCTTTTCCGCGCAGCTCTCGATTCCCCCCTCTCTTTCGCACCCTCCATGTCATATTCCGCTCCAGGAGCTCCATCATAGCTCCTTGCTGTCGCTGGGAGGATGTTTTCTCCTCCGCTCGCCCCTTCCACCGTCATTTTCTCTCTACCCACCCTTGCCTCCTTTTCCGCACAGCTCTCGATTCCCCCCTCTCTTTCGTACCCTCCATGTCATATTCCGCTCCAGGAGTTCCATCATAGCTCCTCACTGTCGCTGGGAGGATGTTTTCTCCTCCGCTCGCCCCTTCCACCGTCATTTTCTCTCTACCCACCCTTGCCTCCTTCTTCGCGCAGCTCTCGATTCCCCCCTCTTTTTCGCACCCTCCATGTCATATTCCGCTCCAGGAGCTCCATCATAGCTCCTCGCTGTCGCTGGGAGGATGTTTTCTCCTCCGCTCGCCCCTTCCACCGTCATTTTCTCTCTACCCACCCTTGCCTCCTTTTCCGCGCAGCTCTCGATTCCCCCCTCTCTTTCGCACCCTCCATGTCATATTCCGCTCCAGGAGTTCCATCATAGCTCCTCACTGTCGCTGGGAGGATGTTTTCTCCTCCGCTCGCCCCTTCCACCGTCATTTTCTCTCTACCCACCCTTGCCTCCTTTTCCGCGCAGCTCTCGATTCCCCCCTCTCTTTCGCACCCTCCATGTCATATTCCGCTCCAGGAGCTCCATCATAGCTCCTTGCTGTCGCTGGGAGGATGTTTTCTCCTCCGCTCGCCCCTTCCACCGTCATTTTCTCTCTACCCACCCTTGCCTCCTTTTCCGCGCAGCTCTCGATTCCCCCCTCTCTTTCGCACCCTCCATGTCATATTCCACTCCAGGAGCTCCATCATAGCTCCTTGCTGTCGCTGGGAGGATGTTTTCTCCTCCGCTCGCCCCTTCCACCATCATTTTCTCTCTACCCACCCTTGCCTCCTTTTCCGCGCAGCTCTCGATTCCCCCCTCTCTTTCGCACCCTCCATGTCATATTCCGCTCCAGGAGTTCCATCATAGCTCCTCACTGTCGCTGGGAGGATGTTTTCTCCTCCGCTCGCCTCTTCCACCGTCATTTTCTCTCTACCCACCCTTGCCTCCTTCTCCGCGCAGCTCTCGATTCCCCCCTCTCTTTCGCACCCTCCATGTCATATTCCGCTCCAGGAGTTCCATCATAGCTCCTCACTGTCGCTGGGAGGATGTTTTCTCCTCCGCTCGCCTCTTCCACCGTCATTTTCTCTCTACCCACCCTTGCCTCCTTCTCCGCGCAGCTCTCGATTCCCCCCTCTCTTTCGCACCCTCCATGTCATATTCCGCTCCAGGAGCTCCATCATAGCTCCTTGCTGTCACTGGGAGGATGTTTTCTCCTCCGCTCGCCCCTTCCACCGTCATTTTCTCTCTACCCACCCTTGCCTCCTTTTCAGCGCAGCTCTCGATTCCCCCCTCTCTTTCGCACCCTCCATGTCATATTCCGCTCCAGGAGTTCCATCATAGCTCCTCACTGTCGCTGGGAGGATGTTTTCTCCTCCGCTCGCCCCTTCCACCGTCATTTTCTCTCTACCCACCCTTGCCTCCTTCTCCGCGCAGCTCTCGATTCCCCCCTCTCTTTCGCACCCTCCATGTCATATTCCGCTCCAGGAGCTCCATCATAGCTCCTCGCTGTCGCTGGGAGGATGTTTTCTCCTCCGCTCGCCCCTTCCACCGTCATTTTCTCTCTACCCACCCTTGCCTCCTTTTCCGCGCAGCTCTCGATTCCCCCCTCTCTTTCGCACCCTCAATGTCATATTCCGCTCCAGGAGTTCCATCATAGCTCCTCACTGTCGCTGGGAGGATGTTTTCTCCTCCGCTCGCCCCTTCCACCGTCATTTTCTCTCTACCCACCCTTGCCTCCTTTTCCGCGCAGCTCTCGATTCCCCCCTCTCTTTCGCACCCTCCATGTCATATTCCGCTCCAGGAGCTCCATCATAGCTCCTTGCTGTCGCTGGGAGGATGTTTTCTCCTCCGCTCGCCCCTTCCACCGTCATTTTCTCTCTACCCACCCTTGCCTCCTTTTCCGCGCAGCTCTCGATTCCCCCCTCTCTTTCGCACCCTCCATGTCATATTCCGCTCCAGGAGTTCCATCATAGCTCCTCACTGTCGCTGGGAGGATGTTTTCTCCTCCGCTCGCCCCTTCCACCGTCATTTTCTCTCTACCCACCCTTGCCTCCTTCTCCGCGCAGCTCTCGATTCCCCCCTCTCTTTCGCACCCTCCATGTCATATTCCGCTCCAGGAGCTCCATCATAGCTAATCGCTGTCGCTGGGAGGATGTTTTCTCCTCCGCTCGCCCCTTCCACCGTCATTTTCTCTCTACCCACCCTTGCCTCCTTCTTCGCGCAGCTCTCGATTCCCCCCTCTTTTTCGCACCCTCCATGTCATATTCCGCTCCAGGAGCTCCATCATAGCTCCTCGCTGTCGCTGGGAGGATGTTTTCTCCTCCGCTCGCCCCTTCCACCGTCATTTTCTCTCTACCCACCCTTGCCTCCTTTTCCGCGCAGCTCTCGATTCCCCCCTCTCTTTCGCACCCTCCATGTCATATTCCGCTCCAGGAGTTCCATCATAGCTCCTCACTGTCGCTGGGAGGAAGTTTTCTCCTCCGCTCGCCCCTTCCACCGTCATTTTCTCTCTACCCACCCTCTCCTCCTTTTCCGCGCAGCTCTCGATTCCCCCCTCTCTTTCGCACCCTCCATGTCATATTCCACTCCAGGAGCTCCATCATAGCTCCTTGCTGTCGCTGGGAGGATGTTTTCTCCTCCGCTCGCCCCTTCCACCGTCATTTTCTCTCTACCCACCCTTGCCTCCTTTTCCGCGCAGCTCTCGATTCCCCCATCTCTTTCGCACCCTCCATGTCATATTCCGCTCCAGGAGTTCCATCATAGCTCCTCACTGTCGCTGGGAGGATGTTTTCTCCTCCGCTCGCCCCTTCCACCATCATTTTCTCTCTACCCACCCTTGCCTCCTTTTCCGCGCAGCTCTCGATTCCCCCCTCTCTTTCGCACCCTCCATGTCATATTCCGCTCCAGGAGTTCCATCATAGCTCCTCACTGTCGCTGGGAGGAAGTTTTCTCCTCCGCTCGCCCCTTCCACCGTCATTTTCTCTCTACCCACCCTTGCCTCCTTTTCCGCGCAGCTCTCGATTCCCCCCTCTCTTTCGCACCCTCCATGTCATATTCCGCTCCAGGAGCTCCATCATAGCTCCTCGCTGTCGCTGGGAGGATGTTTTCTCCTCCGCTCGCCCCTTCCACCGTCATTTTCTCTCTACCCACCCTTGCCTCCTTCTTCGCGCAGCTCTCGATTCCCCCCTCTTTTTCGCACCCTCCATGTCATATTCCGCTCCAGGAGCTCCATCATAGCTCCTCGCTGTCGCTGGGAGGATGTTTTCTCCTCCGCTCGCCCCTTCCACCGTCATTTTCTCTCTACCCACCCTTGCCTCCTTTTCCGCGCAGCTCTCGATTCCCCCCTCTCTTTCGCACCCTCCATGTCATATTCCGCTCCAGGAGTTCCATCATAGCTCCTCACTGTCGCTGGGAGGAAGTTTTCTCCTCCGCTCGCCCCTTCCACCGTCATTTTCTCTCTACCCACCCTCTCCTCCTTTTCCGCGCAGCTCTCGATTCCCCCCTCTCTTTCGCACCCTCCATGTCATATTCCACTCCAGGAGCTCCATCATAGCTCCTTGCTGTCGCTGGGAGGATGTTTTCTCCTCCGCTCGCCCCTTCCACCGTCATTTTCTCTCTACCCACCCTTGCCTCCTTTTCCGCGCAGCTCTCGATTCCCCCCTCTCTTTCGCACCCTCCATGTCATATTCCGCTCCAGGAGTTCCATCATAGCTCCTCACTGTCGCTGGGAGGATGTTTTCTCCTCCGCTCGCCCCTTCCACCATCATTTTCTCTCTACCCACCCTTGCCTCCTTTTCCGCGCAGCTCTCGATTCCCCCCTCTCTTTCGCACCCTCCATGTCATATTCCGCTCCAGGAGTTCCATCATAGCTCCTCACTGTCGCTGGGAGGAAGTTTTCTCCTCCGCTCGCCCCTTCCACCGTCATTTTCTCTCTACCCACCCTTGCCTCCTTTTCCGCGCAGCTCTCGATTCCCCCCTCTCTTTCGCACCCTCCATGTCATATTCCGCTCCAGGAGCTCCATCATAGCTCCTTGCTGTCGCTGGGAGGATGTTTTCTCCTCCGCTCGCCCCTTCCACCGTCATTTTCTCTCTACCCACCCTTGCCTCCTTTTCCGCACAGCTCTCGATTCCCCCCTCTCTTTCGTACCCTCCATGTCATATTCCGCTCCAGGAGTTCCATCATAGCTCCTCACTGTCGCTGGGAGGATGTTTTCTCCTCCGCTCGCCCCTTCCACCGTCATTTTCTCTCTACCCACCCTTGCCTCCTTCTTCGCGCAGCTCTCGATTCCCCCCTCTCTTTCGCACCCTCCATGTCATATTCCGCTCCAGGAGCTCCATCATAGCTCCTCGCTGTCGCTGGGAGGATGTTTTCTCCTCCGCTCGCCCCTTCCACCGTCATTTTCTCTCTACCCACCCTTGCCTCCTTTTCCGCGCAGCTCTCGATTCCCCCCTCTCTTTCGCACCCTCCATGTCATATTCCGCTCCAGGAGTTCCATCATAGCTCCTCACTGTCGCTGGGAGGATGTTTTCTCCTCCGCTCGCCTCTTCCACCGTCATTTTCTCTCTACCCACCCTTGCCTCCTTCTCCGCGCAGCTCTCGATTCCCCCCTCTCTTTCGCACCCTCCATGTCATATTCCGCTCCAGGAGCTCCATCATAGCTCCTTGCTGTCACTGGGAGGATGTTTTCTCCTCCGCTCGCCCCTTCCACCGTCATTTTCTCTCTACCCACCCTTGCCTCCTTTTCCGCGCAGCTCTCGATTCCCCCCTCTCTTTCGCACCCTCCATGTCATATTCCGCTCCAGGAGTTCCATCATAGCTCCTCACTGTCGCTGGGAGGATGTTTTCTCCTCCGCTCGCCCCTTCCACCGTCATTTTCTCTCTACCCACCCTTGCCTCCTTCTCCGCGCAGCTCTCGATTCCCCCCTCTCTTTCGCACCCTCCATGTCATATTCCGCTCCAGGAGCTCCATCATAGCTCCTCGCTGTCGCTGGGAGGATGTTTTCTCCTCCGCTCGCCCCTTCCACCGTCATTTTCTCTCTACCCACCCTTGCCTCCTTTTCCGCGCAGCTCTCGATTCCCCCCTCTCTTTCGCACCCTCAATGTCATATTCCGCTCCAGGAGTTCCATCATAGCTCCTCACTGTCGCTGGGAGGATGTTTTCTCCTCCGCTCGCCCCTTCCACCGTCATTTTCTCTCTACCCACCCTTGCCTCCTTTTCCGCGCAGCTCTCGATTCCCCCCTCTCTTTCGCACCCTCCATGTCATATTCCGCTCCAGGAGTTCCATCATAGCTCCTCACTGTCGCTGGGAGGAAGTTTTCTCCTCCGCTCGCCCCTTCCACCGTCATTTTCTCTCTACCCACCCTTGCCTCCTTTTCCGCGCAGCTCTCGATTCCCCCCTCTCTTTCGCACCCTCCATGTCATATTCCGCTCCAGGAGCTCCATCATAGCTCCTTGCTGTCGCTGGGAGGATGTTTTCTCCTCCGCTCGCCCCTTCCACCGTCATTTTCTCTCTACCCACCCTTGCCTCCTTTTCCGCGCAGCTCTCGATTCCCCCCTCTCTTTCGCACCCTCCATGTCATATTCCGCTCCAGGAGTTCCATCATAGCTCCTCACTGTCGCTGGGAGGATGTTTTCTCCTCCGCTCGCCCCTTCCACCGTCATTTTCTCTCTACCCACCCTTGCCTCCTTCTCCGCGCAGCTCTCGATTCCCCCCTCTCTTTCGCACCCTCCATGTCATATTCCGCTCCAGGAGCTCCATCATAGCTAATCGCTGTCGCTGGGAGGATGTTTTCTCCTCCGCTCGCCCCTTCCACCGTCATTTTCTCTCTACCCACCCTTGCCTCCTTTTCCGCGCAGCTCTCGATTCCCCCCTCTCTTTCGCACCCTCCATGTCATATTCCGCTCCAGGAGTTCCATCATAGCTCCTCACTGTCACTGGGAGGATGTTTTCTCCTCCGCTCGCCCCTTCCACCGTCATTTTCTCTCTACCCACCCTTGCCTCCTTCTCCGCGCAGCTCTCGATTCCCCCCTCTCTTTCACACCCTCCATGTCATATTCCGCTCCAGGAGCTCCATCATAGCTAATCGCTGTCGCTGGGAGGATGTTTTCTCCTCCGCTCGCCCCTTCCACCGTCATTTTCTCTCTACCCACCCTTGCCTCCTTTTCCGCGCAGCTCTCAATTCCCCCCTCTCTTTCGCACCCTCCATGTCATATTCCGCTCCAGGAGTTCCATCATAGCTCCTCACTGTCACTGGGAGGATGTTTTCTCCTCCGCTCGCCCCTTCCACCGTCATTTTCTCTCTACCCACCCTTGCCTCCTTCTCCGCGCAGCTCTCGATTCCCCCCTCTCTTTCGCACCCTCCATGTCATATTCCGCTCCAGGAGCTCCATCATAGCTAATCGCTGTCGCTGGGAGGATGTTTTCTCCTCCGCTCGCCCCTTCCACCGTCATTTTCTCTCTACCCACCCTTGCCTCCTTTTCCGCGCAGCTCTCGATTCCCCCCTCTCTTTCGCACCCTCCATGTCATATTCCGCTCCAGGAGTTCCATCATAGCTCCTCACTGTCGCTGGGAGGATGTTTTCTCCTCCGCTCGCCCCTTCCACCGTCATTTTCTCTCTACCCACCCTTGCCTCCTTTTCCGCGCAGCTCTCGATTCCCCCCTCTCTTTCGCACCCTCCATGTCATATTCCGCTCCAGGAGTTCCATCATAGCTCCTCACTGTTGCTGGGAGGATGTTTTCTCCTCCGCTCGCCCCTTCCACCGTCATTTTCTCTCTACCCACCCTTGCCTCCTTCTCCGCGCAGCTCTCCATTCCCCCCTCTCTTTCGCACCCTCCGTGTCATATTCCGCTCCAGGAGCTCCATCATAGCTCCTCGCTGTCGCTGGGAGGATGTTTTCTCCTCCGCTCGCCCCTTCCACCGTCATTTTCTCTCTACCCACCCTTGCCTCCTTTTCCGCGCAGCTCTCGATTCTCCCCTCTCTTTCGCACCCTCCATGTCATATTCCGCTCCAGGAGTTCCATCATAGCTCCTCACTGTCGCTGGGAGGATGTTTTCTCCTCCGCTCGCCCCTTCCACCATCATTTTCTCTCTACCCACCCTTGCCTCCTTTTCCGCGCAGCTCTCGATTCCCCCCTCTCTTTCGCACCCTCCATGTCATATTCCGCTCCAGGAGTTCCATCATAGCTCCTCACTGTCGCTGGGAGGAAGTTTTCTCCTCCGCTCGCCCCTTCCACCGTCATTTTCTCTCTACCCACCCTTGCCTCCTTTTCCGCGCAGCTCTCGATTCCCCCCTCTCTTTCGCACCCTCCATGTCATATTCCGCTCCAGGAGCTCCATCATAGCTCCTTGCTGTCGCTGGGAGGATGTTTTCTCCTCCGCTCGCCCCTTCCACCGTCATTTTCTCTCTACCCACCCTTGCCTCCTTTTCTGCGCAGCTCTCGATTCCCCCCTCTCTTTCGCACCCTCCATGTCATATTCCGCTCCAGGAGTTCCATCATAGCTCCTCACTGTCACTGGGAGAATGTTTTCTCCTCCGCTCGCCCCTTCCACCGTCATTTTCTCTCTACCCACCCTTGCCTCCTTCTCCGCGCAGCTCTCGATTCCCCCCTCTCTTTCGCACCCTCCATGTCATATTCCGCTCCAGGAGCTCCATCATAGCTAATCGCTGTCGCTGGGAGGATGTTTTCTCCTCCGCTCGCCCCTTCCACCGTCATTTTCTCTCTACCCACCCTTGCCTCCTTTTCTGCGCAGCTCTCGATTCCCCCCTCTCTTTCGCACCCTCCATGTCATATTCCGCTCCAGGAGTTCCATCATAGCTCCTCACTGTCACTGGGAGAATGTTTTCTCCTCCGCTCGCCCCTTCCACCGTCATTTTCTCTCTACCCACCCTTGCCTCCTTCTCCGCGCAGCTCTCGATTCCCCCCTCTCTTTCGCACCCTCCATGTCATATTCCGCTCCAGGAGCTCCATCATAGCTAATCGCTGTCGCTGGGAGGATGTTTTCTCCTCCGCTCGCCCCTTCCACCGTCATTTTCTCTCTACCCACCCTTGCCTCCTTTTCCGCGCAGCTCTCGATTCCCCCCTCTCTTTCGCACCCTCCATGTCATATTCCGCTCCAGGAGCTCCATCATAGCTAATCGCTGTCGCTGGGAGGATGTTTTCTCCTCCGCTCGCCCCTTCCACCGTCATTTTCTCTCTACCCACCCTTGCCTCCTTTTCCGCGCAGCTCTCGATTCCCCCCTCTCTTTCGCACCCTCCATGTCATATTCCGCTCCAGGAGTTCCATCATAGCTCCTCACTGTCGCTGGGAGGATGTTTTCTCCTCCGCTCGCCCCTTCCACCGTCATTTTCTCTCTACCCACCCTTGCCTCCTTTTCCGCGCAGCTCTCGATTCCCCCCTCTCTTTTGCACCCTCCATGTCATATTCCGCTCCAGGAGTTCCATCATAGCTCCTCACTGTTGCTGGGAGGATGTTTTCTCCTCCGCTCGCCCCTTCCACCGTCATTTTCTCTCTACCCACCCTTGCCTCCTTTTCCGCGCTGCTCTCGATTCCCCCCTCTCTTTCGCACCCTCCATGTCATATTCCGCTCCAGGAGCTCCATCATAGCTCCTTGCTGTCGCTGGGAGGATGTTTTCTCCTCCGCTCGCCCCTTCCACCGTCATTTTCTCTCTACCCACCCTTGCCTCCTTTTCCGCGCAGCTCTCGATTCCCCCCTCTCTTTCGCACCCTCCATGTCATATTCCGCTCCAGGAGTTCCATCATAGCTCCTCACTGTCGCTGGGAGGATGTTTTCTCCTCCGCTCGCCCCTTCCACCGTCATTTTCTCTCTACCCACCCTTGCCTCCTTCTCCGCGCAGCTCTCGATTCCCCCCTCTCTTTCGCACCCTCCATGTCATATTCCGCTCCAGGAGCTCCATCATCGCTCCTCGCTGTCGCTGGGAGGATGTTTTCTCCTCCGCTCGCCCCTTCCACCGTCATTTTCTCTCTACCCACCCTTGCCTCCTTTTCCGCGCAGCTCTCGATTCCCCCCTCTCTTTCGCACCCTCAATGTCATATTCCGCTCCAGGAGTTCCATCATAGCTCCTCACTGTCGCTGGGAGGATGTTTTCTCCTCCGCTCGCCCCTTCCACCGTCATTTTCTCTCTACCCACCCTTGCCTCCTTTTCCGCGCAGCTCTCGATTCCCCCCTCTCTTTCGCACCCTCCATGTCATATTCCGCTCCAGGAGTTCCATCATAGCTCCTCACTGTCGCTGGGAGGAAGTTTTCTCCTCCGCTCGCCCCTTCCACCGTCATTTTCTCTCTACCCACCCTTGCCTCCTTTTCCGCGCAGCTCTCGATTCCCCCCTCTCTTTCGCACCCTCCATGTCATATTCCACTCCAGGAGCTCCATCATAGCTCCTTGCTGTCGCTGGGAGGATGTTTTCTCCTCCGCTCGCCCCTTCCACCGTCATTTTCTCTCTACCCACCCTTGCCTCCTTTTCCGCGCAGCTCTCGATTCCCCCCTCTCTTTCGCACCCCCCATGTCATATTCCGCTCCAGGAGTTCCATCATAGCTCCTCACTGTCGCTGGGAGGATGTTTTCTCCTCCGCTCGCCCCTTCCACCATCATTTTCTCTCTACCCACCCTTGCCTCCTTTTCCGCGCAGCTCTCGATTCCCCCCTCTCTTTCGCACCCTCCATGTCATATTCCGCTCCAGGAGTTCCATCATAGCTCCTCACTGTCGCTGGGAGGAAGTTTTCTCCTCTGCTCGCCCCTTCCACCGTCATTTTCTCTCTACCCACCCTTGCCTCCTTTTCCGCGCAGCTCTCGATTCCCCCCTCTCTTTCGCACCCTCCATGTCATATTCCGCTCCAGGAGCTCCATCATAGCTCCTTGCTGTCGCTGGGAGGATGTTTTCTCCTCCGCTCGCCCCTTCCACCGTCATTTTCTCTCTACCCACCCTTGCCTCCTTTTCCGCGCAGCTCTCGATTCCCCCCTCTCTTTCGCACCCTCCATGTCATATTCCGCTCCAGGAGTTCCATCATAGCTCCTCACTGTCGCTGGGAGGATGTTTTCTCCTCCGCTCGCCCCTTCCACCGTCATTTTCTCTCTACCCACCCTTGCCTCCTTCTCCGCGCAGCTCTCGATTCCCCCCTCTCTTTCGCACCCTCCATGTCATATTCCGCTCCAGGAGCTCCATCATAGCTAATCGCTGTCGCTGGGAGGATGTTTTCTCCTCCGCTCGCCCCTTCCACCGTCATTTTCTCTCTACCCACCCTTGCCTCCTTTTCCGCGCAGCTCTCGATTCCCCCCTCTCTTTCGCACCCTCCATGTCATATTCCGCTCCAGGAGTTCCATCATAGCTCCTCACTGTCGCTGGGAGGAAGTTTTCTCCTCCGCTCGCCCCTTCCACCGTCATTTTCTCTCTACCCACCCTTGCCTCCTTTTCCGCGCAGCTCTCGATTCCCCCCTCTCTTTCGCACCCTCCATGTCATATTCCGCTCCAGGAGCTCCATCATAGCTCCTTGCTGTCGCTGGGAGGATGTTTTCTCCTCCGCTCGCCCCTTCCACCGTCATTTTCTCTCTACCCACCCTTGCCTCCTTTTCCGCGCAGCTCTCGATTCCCCCCTCTCTTTCGCACCCTCCATGTCATATTCCGCTCCAGGAGTTCCATCATAGCTCCTCACTGTCGCTGGGAGGATGTTTTCTCCTCCGCTCGCCCCTTCCGCCGTCATTTTCTCTCTACCCACCCTTGCCTCCTTCTCCGCGTAGCTCTCAATTCCCCCCTCTCTTTCGCACCCTCCATGTCATATTCCGCTCCAGGAGCTCCATCATAGCTCCTCGCTGTCGCTGGGAGGATGTTTTCTCCTCCGCTCGCCCCTTTCTTCGTCATTTTCTCTCTACCCACCCTTGCCTCCTTCTCCGCGCAGCTCTCGATTCCCCCCTCTCTTTCGCACCCTCCATGTCATATTCCGCTCCAGGAGTTCCATCATAGCTCCTCACTGTCGCTGGGAGGATGTTTTCTCCTCCGCTCGCCCCTTCCACCGTCATTTTCTCTCTACCCACCCTTGCCTCCTTTTCTGCGCAGCTCTCAATTCCCCCCTCTCTTTCGCACCCTCCATGTCATATTCCGCTCCAGGAGCTCCATCATAGCTCCTTGCTGTCGCTGGGAGGATGTTTTCTCCTCCGCTCGCCCCTTCCACCGTCATTTTCTCTCTACCCACCCTTGCCTCCTTTTCCGCGCAGCTCTCGATTCCCCCCTCTCTTTCGCACCCTCCATGTCATATTCCGCTCCAGGAGTTCCATCATAGCTCCTCACTGTCGCTGGGAGGATGTTTTCTCCTCCGCTCGCCCCTTCCACCGTCATTTTCTCTCTACCCACCCTTGCCTCCTTCTCCGCGCAGCTCTCGATTCCCCCCTCTCTTTCGCACCCTCCATGTCATATTCCGCTCCAGGAGCTCCATCATAGCTAATCGCTGTCGCTGGGAGGATGTTTTCTCCTCCGCTCGCCCCTTCCACCGTCATTTTCTCTCTACCCACCCTTGCCTCCTTTTCCGCGCAGCTCTCGATTCCCCCCTCTCTTTCGCACCCTCCATGTCATATTCCGCTCCAGGAGTTCCATCATAGCTCCTCACTGTCGCTGGGAGGAAGTTTTCTCCTCCGCTCGCCCCTTCCACCGTCATTTTCTCTCTACCCACCCTTGCCTCCTTTTCCGCGCAGCTCTCGATTCCCCCCTCTCTTTCGCACCCTCCATGTCATATTCCGCTCCAGGAGCTCCATCATAGCTCCTTGCTGTCGCTGGGAGGATGTTTTCTCCTCCGCTCGCCCCTTCCACTGTCATTTTCTCTCCACCCACCCTTGCCTCCTTTTCCGCACAGCTCTCGATTCCCCCCTCTCTTTCGCACCCTCCATGTCATATTCCGCTCCAGGAGTTCCATCATAGCTCCTCACTGTCGCTGGGAGGATGTTTTCTCCTCCGCTCGCCCCTTCCGCCGTCATTTTCTCTCTACCCACCCTTGCCTCCTTCTCCGCGCAGCTCTCGATTCCCCCCTCTCTTTCGCACCCTCCATGTCATATTCCGCTCCAGGAGCTCCATCATAGCTCCTCGCTGTCGCTGGGAGGATGTTTTCTCCTCCGCTCGCCCCTTTCTTCGTCATTTTCTCTCTACCCACCCTTGCCTCCTTCTCCGCGCAGCTCTCGATTCCCCCCTCTCTTTCGCACCCTCCATGTCATATTCCGCTCCAGGAGTTCCATCATAGCTCCTCACTGTCGCTGGGAGGATGTTTTCTCCTCCGCTCGCCCCTTCCACCGTCATTTTCTCTCTACCCACCCTTGCCTCCTTTTCCGCGCAGCTCTCAATTCCCCCCTCTCTTTCGCACCCTCCATGTCATATTCCGCTCCCGGAGTTCCATCTTAGCTCCTCACTGTCGCTGGGAGGAAGTTTTCTCCTCCGCTCGCCCCTTCCACCGTCATTTTCTCTCTACCCACCCTTGCCTCCTTTTCCGCGCAGCTCTCAATTCCCCCCTCTCTTTCGCACCCTCCATGTCATATTCCGCTCCAGGAGCTCCATCATAGCTCCTTGCTGTCGCTGGGAGGATGTTTTCTCCTCCGCTCGCCCCTTCCACCGTCATTTTCTCTCTACCCACCCTTGCCTCCTTTTCCGCGCAGCTCTCGATTCCCCCCTCTCTTTCGCACCCTCCATGTCATATTCCGCTCCAGGAGTTCCATCATAGCTCCTCACTGTCGCTGGGAGGATGTTTTCTCCTCCGCTCGCCCCTTCCACCGTCATTTTCTCTCTACCCACCCTTGCCTCCTTTTCCGCGCAGCTCTCGATTCCCCCCTCTCTTTCGCACCCTCCATGTCATATTCCGCTCCAGGAGTTCCATCATAGCTCCTCACTGTTGCTGGGAGGATGTTTTCTCCTCCGCTCGCCCCTTCCACCGTCATTTTCTCTCTACCCACCCTTGCCTCCTTCTCCGCGCAGCTCTCGATTCCCCCCTCTCTTTCGCACCCTCTATGTCATATTCCGCTCCAGGAGCTCCATCATAGCTCCTCGCTGTCGCTGGGAGGATGTTTTCTCCTCCGCTCGCCCCTTCCACCGTCATTTTCTCTCTACCCACCCTTGCCTCCTTTTCCGCGCAGCTCTCGATTCCCCCCTCTCTTTCGCACCCTCCATGTCATATTCCGCTCCAGGAGTTCCATCATAGCTCCTCACTGTCGCTGGGAGGATGTTTTCTCCTCCGCTCGCCTCTTCCACTGTCATTTTCTCTCTACCCACCCTTGCCTCCTTTTCCGCGCAGCTCTCGATTCCCCCCTCTCTTTCGCACCCTCCATGTCATATTCCGCTCCAGGAGTTCCATCATAGCTCCTCACTGTCGCTGGGAGGAAGTTTTCTCCTCCGCTCGCCCCTTCCACCGTCATTTTCTCTCTACCCACCGTTGCCTCCTTTTCCGCGCAGCTCTCGATTCCCCCCTCTCTTTCGCACCCTCCATGTCATATTCCGCTCCAGGAGCTCCATCATAGCTCCTTGCTGTCGCTGGGAGGATGTTTTCTCCTCCGCTCGCCCCTTCCACCGTCATTTTCTCTCTACCCACCCTTGCCTCCTTTTCCGCGCAGCTCTCGATTCCCCCCTCTCTTTCGCACCCTCCATGTCATATTCCGCTCCAGGAGTTCCATCATAGCTCCTCACTGTCGCTGGGAGGATGTTTTCTCCTCCGCTCGCCCCTTCCACCGTCATTTTCTCTCTACCCACCCTTGCCTCCTTCTCCGCGCAGCTCTCGATTCCCCCCTCTCTTTCGCACCCTCCATGTCATATTCCGCTCCAGGAGCTCCATCATAGCTCCTCGCTGTCGCTGGGAGGATGTTTTCTCCTCCGCTCGCCCCTTCCACCGTCATTTTCTCTCTACCCACCCTTGCCTCCTTTTCCGCGCAGCTCTCGATTCCCCCCTCTCTTTCGCACCCTCCATGTCATATTCCGCTCCAGGAGTTCCATCATAGCTCCTCACTGTCGCTGGGAGGATGTTTTCTCCTCCGCTCGCCCCTTCCACCGTCATTTTCTCTCTACCCACCCTTGCCTCCTTCTCCGCGCAGCTCTCGATTCCCCCCTCTCTTTCGCACCCTCCATGTCATATTCCGCTCCAGGAGCTCCATCATAGCTAATCGCTGTCGCTGGGAGGATGTTTTCTCCTCCGCTCGCCCCTTCCACCGTCATTTTCTCTCTACCCACCCTTGCCTCCTTTTCCGCGCAGCTCTCGATTCCCCCCTCTCTTTCGCACCCTCCATGTCATATTCCGCTCCAGGAGTTCCATCATAGCTCCTCACTGTCGCTGGGAGGAAGTTTTCTCCTCCGCTCGCCCCTTCCACCGTCATTTTCTCTCTACCCACCCTTGCCTCCTTTTCCGCGCAGCTCTCGATTCCCCCCTCTCTTTCGCACCCTCCATGTCATATTCCGCTCCAGGAGCTCCATCATAGCTCCTTGCTGTCGCTGGGAGGATGTTTTCTCCTCCGCTCGCCCCTTCCACTGTCATTTTCTCTCCACCCACCCTTGCCTCCTTTTCCGCACAGCTCTCGATTCCCCCCTCTCTTTCGCACCCTCCATGTCATATTCCGCTCCAGGAGTTCCATCATAGCTCCTCACTGTCGCTGGGAGGATGTTTTCTCCTCCGCTCGCCCCTTCCGCCGTCATTTTCTCTCTACCCACCCTTGCCTCCTTCTCCGCGCAGCTCTCGATTCCCCCCTCTCTTTCGCACCCTCCATGTCATATTCCGCTCCAGGAGCTCCATCATAGCTCCTCGCTGTCGCTGGGAGGATGTTTTCTCCTCCGCTCGCCCCTTTCTTCGTCATTTTCTCTCTACCCACCCTTGCCTCCTTCTCCGCGCAGCTCTCGATTCCCCCCTCTCTTTCGCACCCTCCATGTCATATTCCGCTCCAGGAGTTCCATCATAGCTCCTCACTGTCGCTGGGAGGATGTTTTCTCCTCCGCTCGCCCCTTCCACCGTCATTTTCTCTCTACCCACCCTTGCCTCCTTTTCCGCGCAGCTCTCAATTCCCCCCTCTCTTTCGCACCCTCCATGTCATATTCCGCTCCCGGAGTTCCATCTTAGCTCCTCACTGTCGCTGGGAGGAAGTTTTCTCCTCCGCTCGCCCCTTCCACCGTCATTTTCTCTCTACCCACCCTTGCCTCCTTTTCCGCGCAGCTCTCAATTCCCCCCTCTCTTTCGCACCCTCCATGTCATATTCCGCTCCAGGAGCTCCATCATAGCTCCTTGCTGTCGCTGGGAGGATGTTTTCTCCTCCGCTCGCCCCTTCCACCGTCATTTTCTCTCTACCCACCCTTGCCTCCTTTTCCGCGCAGCTCTCGATTCCCCCCTCTCTTTCGCACCCTCCATGTCATATTCCGCTCCAGGAGTTCCATCATAGCTCCTCACTGTCGCTGGGAGGATGTTTTCTCCTCCGCTCGCCCCTTCCACCGTCATTTTCTCTCTACCCACCCTTGCCTCCTTTTCCGCGCAGCTCTCGATTCCCCCCTCTCTTTCGCACCCTCCATGTCATATTCCGCTCCAGGAGTTCCATCATAGCTCCTCACTGTTGCTGGGAGGATGTTTTCTCCTCCGCTCGCCCCTTCCACCGTCATTTTCTCTCTACCCACCCTTGCCTCCTTCTCCGCGCAGCTCTCGATTCCCCCCTCTCTTTCGCACCCTCTATGTCATATTCCGCTCCAGGAGCTCCATCATAGCTCCTCGCTGTCGCTGGGAGGATGTTTTCTCCTCCGCTCGCCCCTTCCACCGTCATTTTCTCTCTACCCACCCTTGCCTCCTTTTCCGCGCAGCTCTCGATTCCCCCCTCTCTTTCGCACCCTCCATGTCATATTCCGCTCCAGGAGTTCCATCATAGCTCCTCACTGTCGCTGGGAGGATGTTTTCTCCTCCGCTCGCCTCTTCCACTGTCATTTTCTCTCTACCCACCCTTGCCTCCTTTTCCGCGCAGCTCTCGATTCCCCCCTCTCTTTCGCACCCTCCATGTCATATTCCGCTCCAGGAGTTCCATCATAGCTCCTCACTGTCGCTGGGAGGAAGTTTTCTCCTCCGCTCGCCCCTTCCACCGTCATTTTCTCTCTACCCACCGTTGCCTCCTTTTCCGCGCAGCTCTCGATTCCCCCCTCTCTTTCGCACCCTCCATGTCATATTCCGCTCCAGGAGCTCCATCATAGCTCCTTGCTGTCGCTGGGAGGATGTTTTCTCCTCCGCTCGCCCCTTCCACCGTCATTTTCTCTCTACCCACCCTTGCCTCCTTTTCCGCGCAGCTCTCGATTCCCCCCTCTCTTTCGCACCCTCCATGTCATATTCCGCTCCAGGAGTTCCATCATAGCTCCTCACTGTCGCTGGGAGGATGTTTTCTCCTCCGCTCGCCCCTTCCACCGTCATTTTCTCTCTACCCACCCTTGCCTCCTTCTCCGCGCAGCTCTCGATTCCCCCCTCTCTTTCGCACCCTCCATGTCATATTCCGCTCCAGGAGCTCCATCATAGCTCCTCGCTGTCGCTGGGAGGATGTTTTCTCCTCCGCTCGCCCCTTCCACCGTCATTTTCTCTCTACCCACCCTTGCCTCCTTTTCCGCGCAGCTCTCGATTCCCCCCTCTCTTTCGCACCCTCAATGTCATATTCCGCTCCAGGAGTTCCATCATAGCTCCTCACTGTCGCTGGGAGGATGTTTTCTCCTCCGCTCGCCCCTTCCACCGTCATTTTCTCTCTACCCACCCTTGCCTCCTTTTCCGCGCAGCTCTCGATTCCCCCCTCTCTTTCGCACCCTCCATGTCATATTCCGCTCCAGGAGTTCCATCATAGCTCCTCACTGTCGCTGGGAGGAAGTTTTCTCCTCCGCTCGCCCCTTCCACCGTCATTTTCTCTCTACCCACCCTTGCCTCCTTTTCCGCGCAGCTCTCGATTCCCCCCTCTCTTTCGCACCCTCCATGTCATATTCCACTCCAGGAGCTCCATCATAGCTCCTTGCTGTCGCTGGGAGGATGTTTTCTCCTCTGCTCGCCCCTTCCACCGTCATTTTCTCTCTACCCACCCTTGCCTCCTTTTCCGCGCAGCTCTCGATTCCCCCCTCTCTTTCGCACCCTCCATGTCATATTCCGCTCCAGGAGTTCCATCATAGCTCCTCACTGTCGCTGGGAGGATGTTTTCTCCTCCGCTCGCCCCTTCCACCATCATTTTCTCTCTACCCACCCTTGCCTCCTTTTCCGCGCAGCTCTCGATTCCCCCCTCTCTTTCGCACCCTCCATGTCATATTCCGCTCCAGGAGTTCCATCATAGCTCCTCACTGTCGCTGGGAGGAAGTTTTCTCCTCTGCTCGCCCCTTCCACCGTCATTTTCTCTCTACCCACCCTTGCCTCCTTTTCCGCACAGCTCTCGATTCCCCCCTCTCTTTCGCACCCTCCATGTCATATTCCGCTCCAGGAGCTCCATCATAGCTCCTTGCTGAAGCTGGGAGGATGTTTTCTCCTCCGCTCGCCCCTTCCACCGTCATTTTCTCTCTACCCACCCTTGCCTCCTTTTCCGCGCAGCTCTCGATTCCCCCCTCTCTTTCGCACCCTCCATGTCATATTCCGCTCCAGGAGTTCCATCATAGCTCCTCACTGTCGCTGGGAGGATGTTTTCTCCTCCGCTCGCCCCTTCCACCGTCATTTTCTCTCTACCCACCCTTGCCTCCTTCTCCGCGCAGCTCTCGATTCCCCCCTCTCTTTCGCACCCTCCATGTCATATTCCGCTCCAGGAGCTCCATCATAGCTAATTGCTGTCGCTGGGAGGATGTTTTCTCCTCCGCTCGCCCCTTCCACCGTCATTTTCTCTCTACCCACCCTTGCCTCCTTTTCCGCGCAGCTCTCGATTCCCCCCTCTCTTTCGCACCCTCCATGTCATATTCCGCTCCAGGAGTTCCATCATAGCTCCTCACTGTCGCTGGGAGGAAGTTTTCTCCTCCGCTCGCCCCTTCCACCGTCATTTTCTCTCTACCCACCCTTGCCTCCTTTTCCGCGCAGCTCTCGATTCCCCCCTCTCTTTCGCACCCTCCATGTCATATTCCGCTCCAGGAGCTCCATCATAGCTCCTTGCTGTCGCTGGGAGGATGTTTTCTCCTCCGCTCGCCCCTTCCACCGTCATTTTCTCTCTACCCACCCTTGCCTCCTTTTCCGCACAGCTCTCGATTCCCCCCTCTCTTTCGCACCCTCCATGTCATATTCCGCTCCAGGAGTTCCATCTTAGCTCCTCACTGTCGCTGGGAGGAAGTTTTCTCCTCCGCTCGCCCCTTCCACCGTCATTTTCTCTCTACCCACCCTTGCCTCCTTTTCCGCGCAGCTCTCAATTCCCCCCTCTCTTTCGCACCCTCCATGTCATATTCCGCTCCAGGAGCTCCATCATAGCTCCTTGCTGTCGCTGGGAGGATGTTTTCTCCTCCGCTCGCCCCTTCCACCGTCATTTTCTCTCTACCCACCCTTGCCTCCTTTTCCGCGCAGCTCTCGATTCCCCCCTCTCTTTCGCACCCTCCATGTCATATTCCGCTCCAGGAGTTCCATCATAGCTCCTCACTGTCGCTGGGAGGATGTTTTCTCCTCCGCTCGCCCCTTCCACCGTCATTTTCTCTCTACCCACCCTTGCCTCCTTCTCCGCGCAGCTCTCGATTCCCCCCTCTCTTTCGCACCCTCCATGTCATATTCCGCTCCAGGAGCTCCATCATAGCTCCTCGCTGTCGCTGGGAGGATGTTTTCTCCTCCGCTCGCCCCTTCCACCGTCATTTTCTCTCTACCCACCCTTGCCTCCTTTTCCGCGCAGCTCTCGATTCCCCCCTCTCTTTCGCACCCTCCATGTCATATTCCGCTCCAGGAGTTCCATCATAGCTCCTCACTGTCGCTGGGAGGAAGTTTTCTCCTCCGCTCGCCCCTTCCACCGTCATTTTCTCTCTACCCACCGTTGCCTCCTTTTCCGCGCAGCTCTCGATTCCCCCCTCTCTTTCGCACCCTCCATGTCATATTCCGCTCCAGGAGCTCCATCATAGCTCCTTGCTGTCGCTGGGAGGATGTTTTCTCCTCCGCTCGCCCCTTCCACCGTCATTTTCTCTCTACCCACCCTTGCCTCCTTTTCCGCGCAGCTCTCGATTCCCCCCTCTCTTTCGCACCCTCCATGTCATATTCCGCTCCAGGAGTTCCATCATAGCTCCTCACTGTCGCTGGGAGGATGTTTTCTCCTCCGCTCGCCCCTTCCACCGTCATTTTCTCTCTACCCACCCTTGCCTCCTTCTCCGCGCAGCTCTCGATTCCCCCCTCTCTTTCGCACCCTCCATGTCATATTCCGCTCCAGGAGCTCCATCATAGCTCCTCGCTGTCGCTGGGAGGATGTTTTCTCCTCCGCTCGCCCCTTCCACCGTCATTTTCTCTCTACCCACCCTTGCCTCCTTTTCCGCGCAGCTCTCGATTCCCCCTCTCTTTCGCACCCTCCATGTCATATTCCGCTCCAGGAGTTCCATCATAGCTCCTCACTGTCGCTGGGAGGATGTTTTCTCCTCCGCTCGCCTCTTCCACTGTCATTTTCTCTCTACCCACCCTTGCCTCCTTTTCCGCGCAGCTCTCGATTCCCCCCTCTCTTTCGCACCCTCCATGTCATATTCCGCTCCAGGAGTTCCATCATAGCTCCTCACTGTCGCTGGGAGGAAGTTTTCTCCTCCGCTCGCCCCTTCCACCGTCATTTTCTCTCTACCCACCGTTGCCTCCTTTTCCGCGCAGCTCTCGATTCCCCCCTCTCTTTCGCACCCTCCATGTCATATTCCACTCCAGGAGCTCCATCATAGCTCCTTGCTGTCGCTGGGAGGATGTTTTCTCCTCCGCTCGCCCCTTCCACCGTCATTTTCTCTCTACCCACCCTTGCCTCCTTTTCCGCGCAGCTCTCGATTCCCCCCTCTCTTTCGCACCCTCCATGTCATATTCCGCTCCAGGAGTTCCATCATAGCTCCTCACTGTCGCTGGGAGGATGTTTTCTCCTCCGCTCGCCCCTTCCACCGTCATTTTCTCTCTACCCACCCTTGCCTCCTTCTCCGCGCAGCTCTCGATTCCCCCCTCTCTTTCGCACCCTCCATGTCATATTCCACTCCAGGAGCTCCATCATAGCTCCTTGCTGTCGCTGGGAGGATGTTTTCTCCTCCGCTCGCCCCTTCCACCGTCATTTTCTCTCTACCCACCCTTGCCTCCTTTTCCGCGCAGCTCTCGATTCCCCCCTCTCTTTCGCACCCTCCATGTCATATTCCGCTCCAGGAGTTCCATCATAGCTCCTCACTGTCGCTGGGAGGATGTTTTCTCCTCCGCTCGCCCCTTCCACCGTCATTTTCTCTCTACCCACCCTTACCTCCTTCTCCGCGCAGCTCTCGATTCCCCCCTCTCTTTCGCACCCTCCATGTCATATTCCGCTCCAGGAGCTCCATCATAGCTCCTCGCTGTCGCTGGGAGGATGTTTTCTCCTCCGCTCGCCCCTTCCACCGTCATTTTCTCTCTACCCACCCTTGCCTCCTTTTCCGCGCAGCTCTCGATTCCCCCCTCTCTTTCGCACCCTCAATGTCATATTCCGCTCCAGGAGTTCCATCATAGCTCCTCACTGTCGCTGGGAGGATGTTTTCTCCTCCGCTCGCCCCTTCCACCGTCATTTTCTCTCTACCCACCCTTGCCTCCTTTTCCGCGCAGCTCTCGATTCCCCCCTCTCTTTCGCACCCTCCATGTCATATTCCGCTCCAGGAGTTCCATCATAGCTCCTCACTGTCGCTGGGAGGAAGTTTTCTCCTCCGCTCGCCCCTTCCACCGTCATTTTCTCTCTACCCACCCTTGCCTCCTTTTCTGCGCAGCTCTCGATTCCCCCCTCTCTTTCGCACCCTCCATGTCATATTCCACTCCAGGAGCTCCATCATAGCTCCTTGCTGTCGCTGGGAGGATGTTTTCTCCTCTGCTCGCCCCTTCCACCGTCATTTTCTCTCTACCCACCCTTGCCTCCTTTTCCGCGCAGCTCTCGATTCCCCCCTCTCTTTCGCACCCTCCATGTCATATTCCGCTCCAGGAGTTCCATCATAGCTCCTCACTGTCGCTGGGAGGATGTTTTCTCCTCCGCTCGCCCCTTCCACCATCATTTTCTCTCTACCCACCCTTGCCTCCTTTTCCGCGCAGCTCTCGATTCCCCCCTCTCTTTCGCACCCTCCATGTCATATTCCGCTCCAGGAGTTCCATCATAGCTCCTCACTGTCGCTGGGAGGATGTTTTCTCCTCTGCTCGCCCCTTCCACCGTCATTTTCTCTCTACCCACCCTTGCCTCCTTCTCCGCGCAGCTCTCGATTCCCCCCTCTCTTTCGCACCCTCCATGTCATATTCCGCTCCAGGAGCTCCATCATAGCTAATTGCTGTCGCTGGGAGGATGTTTTCTCCTCCGCTCGCCCCTTCCACCGTCATTTTCTCTCTACCCACCCTTGCCTCCTTTTCCGCGCAGCTCTCGATTCCCCCCTCTCTTTCGCACCCTCCATGTCATATTCCGCTCCAGGAGTTCCATCATAGCTCCTCACTGTCGCTGGGAGGAAGTTTTCTCCTCCGCTCGCCCCTTCCACCGTCATTTTCTCTCTACCCACCCTTGCCTCCTTTTCCGCGCAGCTCTCGATTTCCCCCTCTCTTTCGCACCCTCCATGTCATATTCCGCTCCAGGAGCTCCATCATAGCTCCTCGCTGTCGCTGGGAGGATGTTTTCTCCTCCGCTCGCCCCTTTCTTCGTCATTTTCTCTCTACCCACCCTTGCCTCCTTCTCCGCGCAGCTCTCGATTCCCCCCTCTCTTTCGCACCCTCCATGTCATATTCTGCTCCAGGAGTTCCATCATAGCTCCTCACTGTCGCTGGGAGGATGTTTTCTCCTCCGCTCGCCCCTTCCACCGTCATTTTCTCTCTACCCACCCTTGCCTCCTTTTCCGCGCAGCTCTCAATTCCCCCCTCTCTTTCGCACCCTCCATGTCATATTCCGCTCCCGGAGTTCCATCTTAGCTCCTCACTGTCGCTGGGAGGAAGTTTTCTCCTCCGCTCGCCCCTTCCACCGTCATTTTCTCTCTACCCACCCTTGCCTCCTTTTCCGCGCAGCTCTCGATTCCCCCCTCTCTTTCGCACCCTCCATGTCATATTCCGCTCCAGGAGTTCCATCATAGCTCCTCACTGTCGCTGGGAGGATGTTTTCTCCTCCGCTCGCCCCTTCCACCGTCATTTTCTCTCTACCCACCCTTGCCTCCTTCTCCGCGCAGCTCTCGATTCCCCCCTCTCTTTCGCACCCTCCATGTCATATTCCACTCCAGGAGCTCCATCATAGCTCCTTGCTGTCGCTGGGAGGATGTTTTCTCCTCCGCTCGCCCCTTCCACCGTCATTTTCTCTCTACCCACCCTTGCCTCCTTTTCCGCGCAGCTCTCGATTCCCCCCTCTCTTTCGCACCCTCCATGTCATATTCCGCTCCAGGAGTTCCATCATAGCTCCTCACTGTCGCTGGGAGGAAGTTTTCTCCTCCGCTCGCCCCTTCCACCGTCATTTTCTCTCTACCCACCCTTGCCTCCTTTTCCGCGCAGCTCTCGATTTCCCCCTCTCTTTCGCACCCTCCATGTCATATTCCGCTCCAGGAGCTCCATCATAGCTCCTCGCTGTCGCTGGGAGGATGTTTTCTCCTCCGCTCGCCCCTTTCTTCGTCATTTTCTCTCTACCCACCCTTGCCTCCTTCTCCGCGCAGCTCTCGATTCCCCCCTCTCTTTCGCACCCTCCATGTCATATTCTGCTCCAGGAGTTCCATCATAGCTCCTCACTGTCGCTGGGAGGATGTTTTCTCCTCCGCTCGCCCCTTCCACCGTCATTTTCTCTCTACCCACCCTTGCCTCCTTTTCCGCGCAGCTCTCAATTCCCCCCTCTCTTTCGCACCCTCCATGTCATATTCCGCTCCCGGAGTTCCATCTTAGCTCCTCACTGTCGCTGGGAGGAAGTTTTCTCCTCCGCTCGCCCCTTCCACCGTCATTTTCTCTCTACCCACCCTTGCCTCCTTTTCCGCGCAGCTCTCGATTCCCCCCTCTCTTTCGCACCCTCCATGTCATATTCCGCTCCAGGAGTTCCATCATAGCTCCTCACTGTCGCTGGGAGGATGTTTTCTCCTCCGCTCGCCCCTTCCACCGTCATTTTCTCTCTACCCACCCTTGCCTCCTTCTCCGCGCAGCTCTCGATTCCCCCCTCTCTTTCGCACCCTCCATGTCATATTCCACTCCAGGAGCTCCATCATAGCTCCTTGCTGTCGCTGGGAGGATGTTTTCTCCTCCGCTCGCCCCTTCCACCGTCATTTTCTCTCTACCCACCCTTGCCTCCTTTTCCGCGCAGCTCTCGATTCCCCCCTCTCTTTCGCACCCTCCATGTCATATTCCGCTCCAGGAGTTCCATCATAGCTCCTCACTGTCGCTGGGAGGATGTTTTCTCCTCCGCTCGCCCCTTCCACCGTCATTTTCTCTCTACCCACCCTTACCTCCTTCTCCGCGCAGCTCTCGATTCCCCCCTCTCTTTCGCACCCTCCATGTCATATTCCGCTCCAGGAGCTCCATCATAGCTCCTCGCTGTCGCTGGGAGGATGTTTTCTCCTCCGCTCGCCCCTTCCACCGTCATTTTCTCTCTACCCACCCTTGCCTCCTTTTCCGCGCAGCTCTAGATTCCCCCCTCTCTTTCGCACCCTCAATGTCATATTCCGCTCCAGGAGTTCCATCATAGCTCCTCACTGTCGCTGGGAGGATGTTTTCTCCTCCGCTCGCCCCTTCCACCGTCATTTTCTCTCTACCCACCCTTGCCTCCTTTTCCGCGCAGCTCTCGATTCCCCCCTCTCTTTCGCACCCTCCATGTCATATTCCGCTCCAGGAGTTCCATCATAGCTCCTCACTGTCGCTGGGAGGAAGTTTTCTCCTCCGCTCGCCCCTTCCACCGTCATTTTCTCTCTACCCACCCTTGCCTCCTTTTCTGCGCAGCTCTCGATTCCCCCCTCTCTTTCGCACCCTCCATGTCATATTCCACTCCAGGAGCTCCATCATAGCTCCTTGCTGTCGCTGGGAGGATGTTTTCTCCTCTGCTCGCCCCTTCCACCGTCATTTTCTCTCTACCCACCCTTGCCTCCTTTTCCGCGCAGCTCTCGATTCCCCCCTCTCTTTCGCACCCTCCATGTCATATTCCGCTCCCGGAGTTCCATCTTAGCTCCTCACTGTCGCTGGGAGGAAGTTTTCTCCTCCGCTCGCCCCTTCCACCGTCATTTTCTCTCTACCCACCCTTGCCTCCTTTTCCGCGCAGCTCTCGATTCCCCCCTCTCTTTCGCACCCTCCATGTCATATTCCGCTCCAGGAGTTCCATCATAGCTCCTCACTGTCGCTGGGAGGATGTTTTCTCCTCCGCTCGCCCCTTCCACCGTCATTTTCTCTCTACCCACCCTTGCCTCCTTCTCCGCGCAGCTCTCGATTCCCCCCTCTCTTTCGCACCCTCCATGTCATATTCCACTCCAGGAGCTCCATCATAGCTCCTTGCTGTCGCTGGGAGGATGTTTTCTCCTCCGCTCGCCCCTTCCACCGTCATTTTCTCTCTACCCACCCTTGCCTCCTTTTCCGCGCAGCTCTCGATTCCCCCCTCTCTTTCGCACCCTCCATGTCATATTCCGCTCCAGGAGTTCCATCATAGCTCCTCACTGTCGCTGGGAGGATGTTTTCTCCTCCGCTCGCCCCTTCCACCGTCATTTTCTCTCTACCCACCCTTACCTCCTTCTCCGCGCAGCTCTCGATTCCCCCCTCTCTTTCGCACCCTCCATGTCATATTCCGCTCCAGGAGCTCCATCATAGCTCCTCGCTGTCGCTGGGAGGATGTTTTCTCCTCCGCTCGCCCCTTCCACCGTCATTTTCTCTCTACCCACCCTTGCCTCCTTTTCCGCGCAGCTCTAGATTCCCCCCTCTCTTTCGCACCCTCAATGTCATATTCCGCTCCAGGAGTTCCATCATAGCTCCTCACTGTCGCTGGGAGGATGTTTTCTCCTCCGCTCGCCCCTTCCACCGTCATTTTCTCTCTACCCACCCTTGCCTCCTTTTCCGCGCAGCTCTCGATTCCCCCCTCTCTTTCGCACCCTCCATGTCATATTCCGCTCCAGGAGTTCCATCATAGCTCCTCACTGTCGCTGGGAGGAAGTTTTCTCCTCCGCTCGCCCCTTCCACCGTCATTTTCTCTCTACCCACCCTTGCCTCCTTTTCTGCGCAGCTCTCGATTCCCCCCTCTCTTTCGCACCCTCCATGTCATATTCCACTCCAGGAGCTCCATCATAGCTCCTTGCTGTCGCTGGGAGGATGTTTTCTCCTCTGCTCGCCCCTTCCACCGTCATTTTCTCTCTACCCACCCTTGCCTCCTTTTCCGCGCAGCTCTCGATTCCCCCCTCTCTTTCGCACCCTCCATGTCATATTCCGCTCCAGGAGTTCCATCATAGCTCCTCACTGTCGCTGGGAGGATGTTTTCTCCTCCGCTCGCCCCTTCCACCATCATTTTCTCTCTACCCACCCTTGCCTCCTTTTCCGCGCAGCTCTCGATTCCCCCCTCTCTTTCGCACCCTCCATGTCATATTCCGCTCCAGGAGTTCCATCATAGCTCCTCACTGTCGCTGGGAGGATGTTTTCTCCTCTGCTCGCCCCTTCCACCGTCATTTTCTCTCTACCCACCCTTGCCTCCTTCTCCGCGCAGCTCTCGATTCCCCCCTCTCTTTCGCACCCTCCATGTCATATTCCGCTCCAGGAGCTCCATCATAGCTAATTGCTGTCGCTGGGAGGATGTTTTCTCCTCCGCTCGCCCCTTCCACCGTCATTTTCTCTCTACCCACCCTTGCCTCCTTTTCCGCGCAGCTCTCGATTCCCCCCTCTCTTTCGCACCCTCCATGTCATATTCCGCTCCAGGAGTTCCATCATAGCTCCTCACTGTCGCTGGGAGGAAGTTTTCTCCTCCGCTCGCCCCTTCCACCGTCATTTTCTCTCTACCCACCCTTGCCTCCTTTTCCGCGCAGCTCTCGATTCCCCCCTCTCTTTCGCACCCTCCATGTCATATTCCGCTCCAGGAGCTCCATCATAGCTCCTCGCTGTCGCTGGGAGGATGTTTTCTCCTCCGCTCGCCCCTTTCTTCGTCATTTTCTCTCTACCCACCCTTGCCTCCTTCTCCGCGCAGCTCTCGATTCCCCCCTCTCTTTCGCACCCTCCATGTCATATTCTGCTCCAGGAGTTCCATCATAGCTCCTCACTGTCGCTGGGAGGATGTTTTCTCCTCCGCTCGCCCCTTCCACCGTCATTTTCTCTCTACCCACCCTTGCCTCCTTTTCCGCGCAGCTCTCAATTCCCCCCTCTCTTTCGCACCCTCCATGTCATATTCCGCTCCCGGAGTTCCATCTTAGCTCCTCACTGTCGCTGGGAGGAAGTTTTCTCCTCCGCTCGCCCCTTTCTTCGTCATTTTCTCTCTACCCACCCTTGCCTCCTTCTCCGCGCAGCTCTCGATTCCCCCCTCTCTTTCGCACCCTCCATGTCATATTCTGCTCCAGGAGTTCCATCATAGCTCCTCACTGTCGCTGGGAGGATGTTTTCTCCTCCGCTCGCCCCTTCCACCGTCATTTTCTCTCTACCCACCCTTGCCTCCTTTTCCGCGCAGCTCTCGATTCCCCCCTCTCTTTCGCACCCTCCATGTCATATTCCGCTCCAGGAGTTCCATCATAGCTCCTCACTGTCGCTGGGAGGATGTTTTCTCCTCCGCTCGCCCCTTCCACCGTCATTTTCTCTCTACCCACCCTTGCCTCCTTCTCCGCGCAGCTCTCGATTCCCCCCTCTCTTTCGCACCCTCCATGTCATATTCCACTCCAGGAGCTCCATCATAGCTCCTTGCTGTCTCTGGGAGGATGTTTTCTCCTCCGCTCGCCCCTTCCACCGTCATTTTCTCTCTACCCACCCTTGCCTCCTTTTCCGCGCAGCTCTCGATTCCCCCCTCTCTTTCGCACCCTCCATGTCATATTCCGCTCCAGGAGTTCCATCATAGCTCCTCACTGTCGCTGGGAGGATGTTTTCTCCTCCGCTCGCCCCTTCCACCGTCATTTTCTCTCTACCCACCCTTACCTCCTTCTCCGCGCAGCTCTCGATTCCCCCCTCTCTTTCGCACCCTCCATGTCATATTCCGCTCCAGGAGCTCCATCATAGCTCCTCGCTGTCGCTGGGAGGATGTTTTCTCCTCCGCTCGCCCCTTCCACCGTCATTTTCTCTCTACCCACCCTTGCCTCCTTTTCCGCGCAGCTCTAGATTCCCCCCTCTCTTTCGCACCCTCAATGTCATATTCCGCTCCAGGAGTTCCATCATAGCTCCTCACTGTCGCTGGGAGGATGTTTTCTCCTCCGCTCGCCCCTTCCACCGTCATTTTCTCTCTACCCACCCTTGCCTCCTTTTCCGCGCAGCTCTCGATTCCCCCCTCTCTTTCGCACCCTCCATGTCATATTCCGCTCCAGGAGTTCCATCATAGCTCCTCACTGTCGCTGGGAGGAAGTTTTCTCCTCCGCTCGCCCCTTCCACCGTCATTTTCTCTCTACCCACCCTTGCCTCCTTTTCTGCGCAGCTCTCGATTCCCCCCTCTCTTTCGCACCCTCCATGTCATATTCCACTCCAGGAGCTCCATCATAGCTCCTTGCTGTCGCTGGGAGGATGTTTTCTCCTCTGCTCGCCCCTTCCACCGTCATTTTCTCTCTACCCACCCTTGCCTCCTTTTCCGCGCAGCTCTCGATTCCCCCCTCTCTTTCGCACCCTCCATGTCATATTCCGCTCCCGGAGTTCCATCTTAGCTCCTCACTGTCGCTGGGAGGAAGTTTTCTCCTCCGCTCGCCCCTTCCACCGTCATTTTCTCTCTACCCACCCTTGCCTCCTTTTCCGCGCAGCTCTCGATTCCCCCCTCTCTTTCGCACCCTCCATGTCATATTCCGCTCCAGGAGCTCCATCATAGCTAATTGCTGTCGCTGGGAGGATGTTTTCTCCTCCGCTCGCCCCTTCCACCGTCATTTTCTCTCTACCCACCCTTGCCTCCTTTTCCGCGCAGCTCTCGATTCCCCCCTCTCTTTCGCACCCTCCATGTCATATTCCGCTCCAGGAGTTCCATCATAGCTCCTCACTGTCGCTGGGAGGAAGTTTTCTCCTCCGCTCGCCCCTTCCACCGTCATTTTCTCTCTACCCACCCTTGCCTCCTTTTCCGCGCAGCTCTCGATTTCCCCCTCTCTTTCGCACCCTCCATGTCATATTCCGCTCCAGGAGCTCCATCATAGCTCCTCGCTGTCGCTGGGAGGATGTTTTCTCCTCCGCTCGCCCCTTTCTTCGTCATTTTCTCTCTACCCACCCTTGCCTCCTTCTCCGCGCAGCTCTCGATTCCCCCCTCTCTTTCGCACCCTCCATGTCATATTCTGCTCCAGGAGTTCCATCATAGCTCCTCACTGTCGCTGGGAGGATGTTTTCTCCTCCGCTCGCCCCTTCCACCGTCATTTTCTCTCTACCCACCCTTGCCTCCTTTTCCGCGCAGCTCTCGATTCCCCCCTCTCTTTCGCACCCTCCATGTCATATTCCGCTCCAGGAGTTCCATCATAGCTCCTCACTGTCGCTGGGAGGAAGTTTTCTCCTCCGCTCGCCCCTTCCACCGTCATTTTCTCTCTACCCACCCTTGCCTCCTTTTCTGCGCAGCTCTCGATTCCCCCCTCTCTTTCGCACCCTCCATGTCATATTCCACTCCAGGAGCTCCATCATAGCTCCTTGCTGTCGCTGGGAGGATGTTTTCTCCTCTGCTCGCCCCTTCCACCGTCATTTTCTCTCTACCCACCCTTGCCTCCTTTTCCGCGCAGCTCTCGATTCCCCCCTCTCTTTCGCACCCTCCATGTCATATTCCGCTCCAGGAGTTCCATCATAGCTCCTCACTGTCGCTGGGAGGATGTTTTCTCCTCCGCTCGCCCCTTCCACCGTCATTTTCTCTCTACCCACCCTTACCTCCTTCTCCGCGCAGCTCTCGATTCCCCCCTCTCTTTCGCACCCTCCATGTCATATTCCGCTCCAGGAGCTCCATCATAGCTCCTCGCTGTCGCTGGGAGGATGTTTTCTCCTCCGCTCGCCCCTTCCACCGTCATTTTCTCTCTACCCACCCTTGCCTCCTTTTCCGCGCAGCTCTAGATTCCCCCCTCTCTTTCGCACCCTCAATGTCATATTCCGCTCCAGGAGTTCCATCATAGCTCCTCACTGTCGCTGGGAGGATGTTTTCTCCTCCGCTCGCCCCTTCCACCGTCATTTTCTCTCTACCCACCCTTGCCTCCTTTTCCGCGCAGCTCTCGATTCCCCCCTCTCTTTCGCACCCTCCATGTCATATTCCGCTCCAGGAGTTCCATCATAGCTCCTCACTGTCGCTGGGAGGAAGTTTTCTCCTCCGCTCGCCCCTTCCACCGTCATTTTCTCTCTACCCACCCTTGCCTCCTTTTCTGCGCAGCTCTCGATTCCCCCCTCTCTTTCGCACCCTCCATGTCATATTCCACTCCAGGAGCTCCATCATAGCTCCTTGCTGTCGCTGGGAGGATGTTTTCTCCTCTGCTCGCCCCTTCCACCGTCATTTTCTCTCTACCCACCCTTGCCTCCTTTTCCGCGCAGCTCTCGATTCCCCCCTCTCTTTCGCACCCTCCATGTCATATTCCGCTCCAGGAGTTCCATCATAGCTCCTCACTGTCGCTGGGAGGATGTTTTCTCCTCCGCTCGCCCCTTCCACCATCATTTTCTCTCTACCCACCCTTGCCTCCTTTTCCGCGCAGCTCTCGATTCCCCCCTCTCTTTCGCACCCTCCATGTCATATTCCGCTCCAGGAGTTCCATCATAGCTCCTCACTGTCGCTGGGAGGATGTTTTCTCCTCTGCTCGCCCCTTCCACCGTCATTTTCTCTCTACCCACCCTTGCCTCCTTCTCCGCGCAGCTCTCGATTCCCCCCTCTCTTTCGCACCCTCCATGTCATATTCCGCTCCAGGAGCTCCATCATAGCTAATTGCTGTCGCTGGGAGGATGTTTTCTCCTCCGCTCGCCCCTTCCACCGTCATTTTCTCTCTACCCACCCTTGCCTCCTTTTCCGCGCAGCTCTCGATTCCCCCCTCTCTTTCGCACCCTCCATGTCATATTCCGCTCCAGGAGTTCCATCATAGCTCCTCACTGTCGCTGGGAGGAAGTTTTCTCCTCCGCTCGCCCCTTCCACCGTCATTTTCTCTCTACCCACCCTTGCCTCCTTTTCCGCGCAGCTCTCGATTCCCCCCTCTCTTTCGCACCCTCCATGTCATATTCCGCTCCAGGAGCTCCATCATAGCTCCTCGCTGTCGCTGGGAGGATGTTTTCTCCTCCGCTCGCCCCTTTCTTCGTCATTTTCTCTCTACCCACCCTTGCCTCCTTCTCCGCGCAGCTCTCGATTCCCCCCTCTCTTTCGCACCCTCCATGTCATATTCTGCTCCAGGAGTTCCATCATAGCTCCTCACTGTCGCTGGGAGGATGTTTTCTCCTCCGCTCGCCCCTTCCACCGTCATTTTCTCTCTACCCACCCTTGCCTCCTTTTCCGCGCAGCTCTCAATTCCCCCCTCTCTTTCGCACCCTCCATGTCATATTCCGCTCCCGGAGTTCCATCTTAGCTCCTCACTGTCGCTGGGAGGAAGTTTTCTCCTCCGCTCGCCCCTTTCTTCGTCATTTTCTCTCTACCCACCCTTGCCTCCTTCTCCGCGCAGCTCTCGATTCCCCCCTCTCTTTCGCACCCTCCATGTCATATTCTGCTCCAGGAGTTCCATCATAGCTCCTCACTGTCGCTGGGAGGATGTTTTCTCCTCCGCTCGCCCCTTCCACCGTCATTTTCTCTCTACCCACCCTTGCCTCCTTTTCCGCGCAGCTCTCGATTCCCCCCTCTCTTTCGCACCCTCCATGTCATATTCCGCTCCAGGAGTTCCATCATAGCTCCTCACTGTCGCTGGGAGGATGTTTTCTCCTCCGCTCGCCCCTTCCACCGTCATTTTCTCTCTACCCACCCTTGCCTCCTTCTCCGCGCAGCTCTCGATTCCCCCCTCTCTTTCGCACCCTCCATGTCATATTCCACTCCAGGAGCTCCATCATAGCTCCTTGCTGTCTCTGGGAGGATGTTTTCTCCTCCGCTCGCCCCTTCCACCGTCATTTTCTCTCTACCCACCCTTGCCTCCTTTTCCGCGCAGCTCTCGATTCCCCCCTCTCTTTCGCACCCTCCATGTCATATTCCGCTCCAGGAGTTCCATCATAGCTCCTCACTGTCGCTGGGAGGATGTTTTCTCCTCCGCTCGCCCCTTCCACCGTCATTTTCTCTCTACCCACCCTTACCTCCTTCTCCGCGCAGCTCTCGATTCCCCCCTCTCTTTCGCACCCTCCATGTCATATTCCGCTCCAGGAGCTCCATCATAGCTCCTCGCTGTCGCTGGGAGGATGTTTTCTCCTCCGCTCGCCCCTTCCACCGTCATTTTCTCTCTACCCACCCTTGCCTCCTTTTCCGCGCAGCTCTAGATTCCCCCCTCTCTTTCGCACCCTCAATGTCATATTCCGCTCCAGGAGTTCCATCATAGCTCCTCACTGTCGCTGGGAGGATGTTTTCTCCTCCGCTCGCCCCTTCCACCGTCATTTTCTCTCTACCCACCCTTGCCTCCTTTTCCGCGCAGCTCTCGATTCCCCCCTCTCTTTCGCACCCTCCATGTCATATTCCGCTCCAGGAGTTCCATCATAGCTCCTCACTGTCGCTGGGAGGAAGTTTTCTCCTCCGCTCGCCCCTTCCACCGTCATTTTCTCTCTACCCACCCTTGCCTCCTTTTCTGCGCAGCTCTCGATTCCCCCCTCTCTTTCGCACCCTCCATGTCATATTCCACTCCAGGAGCTCCATCATAGCTCCTTGCTGTCGCTGGGAGGATGTTTTCTCCTCTGCTCGCCCCTTCCACCGTCATTTTCTCTCTACCCACCCTTGCCTCCTTTTCCGCGCAGCTCTCGATTCCCCCCTCTCTTTCGCACCCTCCATGTCATATTCCGCTCCCGGAGTTCCATCTTAGCTCCTCACTGTCGCTGGGAGGAAGTTTTCTCCTCCGCTCGCCCCTTCCACCGTCATTTTCTCTCTACCCACCCTTGCCTCCTTTTCCGCGCAGCTCTCGATTCCCCCCTCTCTTTCGCACCCTCCATGTCATATTCCGCTCCAGGAGCTCCATCATAGCTAATTGCTGTCGCTGGGAGGATGTTTTCTCCTCCGCTCGCCCCTTCCACCGTCATTTTCTCTCTACCCACCCTTGCCTCCTTTTCCGCGCAGCTCTCGATTCCCCCCTCTCTTTCGCACCCTCCATGTCATATTCCGCTCCAGGAGTTCCATCATAGCTCCTCACTGTCGCTGGGAGGAAGTTTTCTCCTCCGCTCGCCCCTTCCACCGTCATTTTCTCTCTACCCACCCTTGCCTCCTTTTCCGCGCAGCTCTCGATTTCCCCCTCTCTTTCGCACCCTCCATGTCATATTCCGCTCCAGGAGCTCCATCATAGCTCCTCGCTGTCGCTGGGAGGATGTTTTCTCCTCCGCTCGCCCCTTTCTTCGTCATTTTCTCTCTACCCACCCTTGCCTCCTTCTCCGCGCAGCTCTCGATTCCCCCCTCTCTTTCGCACCCTCCATGTCATATTCTGCTCCAGGAGTTCCATCATAGCTCCTCACTGTCGCTGGGAGGATGTTTTCTCCTCCGCTCGCCCCTTCCACCGTCATTTTCTCTCTACCCACCCTTGCCTCCTTTTCCGCGCAGCTCTCGATTCCCCCCTCTCTTTCGCACCCTCCATGTCATATTCCGCTCCAGGAGTTCCATCATAGCTCCTCACTGTCGCTGGGAGGAAGTTTTCTCCTCCGCTCGCCCCTTCCACCGTCATTTTCTCTCTACCCACCCTTGCCTCCTTTTCTGCGCAGCTCTCGATTCCCCCCTCTCTTTCGCACCCTCCATGTCATATTCCACTCCAGGAGCTCCATCATAGCTCCTTGCTGTCGCTGGGAGGATGTTTTCTCCTCTGCTCGCCCCTTCCACCGTCATTTTCTCTCTACCCACCCTTGCCTCCTTTTCCGCGCAGCTCTCGATTCCCCCCTCTCTTTCGCACCCTCCATGTCATATTCCGCTCCAGGAGTTCCATCATAGCTCCTCACTGTCGCTGGGAGGATGTTTTCTCCTCCGCTCGCCCCTTCCACCATCATTTTCTCTCTACCCACCCTTGCCTCCTTTTCCGCGCAGCTCTCGATTCCCCCCTCTCTTTCGCACCCTCCATGTCATATTCCGCTCCAGGAGTTCCATCATAGCTCCTCACTGTCGCTGGGAGGATGTTTTCTCCTCTGCTCGCCCCTTCCACCGTCATTTTCTCTCTACCCACCCTTGCCTCCTTCTCCGCGCAGCTCTCGATTCCCCCCTCTCTTTCGCACCCTCCATGTCATATTCCGCTCCAGGAGCTCCATCATAGCTAATTGCTGTCGCTGGGAGGATGTTTTCTCCTCCGCTCGCCCCTTCCACCGTCATTTTCTCTCTACCCACCCTTGCCTCCTTTTCCGCGCAGCTCTCGATTCCCCCCTCTCTTTCGCACCCTCCATGTCATATTCCGCTCCAGGAGTTCCATCATAGCTCCTCACTGTCGCTGGGAGGAAGTTTTCTCCTCCGCTCGCCCCTTCCACCGTCATTTTCTCTCTACCCACCCTTGCCTCCTTTTCCGCGCAGCTCTCGATTCCCCCCTCTCTTTCGCACCCTCCATGTCATATTCCGCTCCAGGAGCTCCATCATAGCTCCTCGCTGTCGCTGGGAGGATGTTTTCTCCTCCGCTCGCCCCTTTCTTCGTCATTTTCTCTCTACCCACCCTTGCCTCCTTCTCCGCGCAGCTCTCGATTCCCCCCTCTCTTTCGCACCCTCCATGTCATATTCTGCTCCAGGAGTTCCATCATAGCTCCTCACTGTCGCTGGGAGGATGTTTTCTCCTCCGCTCGCCCCTTCCACCGTCATTTTCTCTCTACCCACCCTTGCCTCCTTTTCCGCGCAGCTCTCAATTCCCCCCTCTCTTTCGCACCCTCCATGTCATATTCCGCTCCCGGAGTTCCATCTTAGCTCCTCACTGTCGCTGGGAGGAAGTTTTCTCCTCCGCTCGCCCCTTTCTTCGTCATTTTCTCTCTACCCACCCTTGCCTCCTTCTCCGCGCAGCTCTCGATTCCCCCCTCTCTTTCGCACCCTCCATGTCATATTCTGCTCCAGGAGTTCCATCATAGCTCCTCACTGTCGCTGGGAGGATGTTTTCTCCTCCGCTCGCCCCTTCCACCGTCATTTTCTCTCTACCCACCCTTGCCTCCTTTTCCGCGCAGCTCTCGATTCCCCCCTCTCTTTCGCACCCTCCATGTCATATTCCGCTCCAGGAGTTCCATCATAGCTCCTCACTGTCGCTGGGAGGATGTTTTCTCCTCCGCTCGCCCCTTCCACCGTCATTTTCTCTCTACCCACCCTTGCCTCCTTCTCCGCGCAGCTCTCGATTCCCCCCTCTCTTTCGCACCCTCCATGTCATATTCCACTCCAGGAGCTCCATCATAGCTCCTTGCTGTCTCTGGGAGGATGTTTTCTCCTCCGCTCGCCCCTTCCACCGTCATTTTCTCTCTACCCACCCTTGCCTCCTTTTCCGCGCAGCTCTCGATTCCCCCCTCTCTTTCGCACCCTCCATGTCATATTCCGCTCCAGGAGTTCCATCATAGCTCCTCACTGTCGCTGGGAGGATGTTTTCTCCTCCGCTCGCCCCTTCCACCGTCATTTTCTCTCTACCCACCCTTACCTCCTTCTCCGCGCAGCTCTCGATTCCCCCCTCTCTTTCGCACCCTCCATGTCATATTCCGCTCCAGGAGCTCCATCATAGCTCCTCGCTGTCGCTGGGAGGATGTTTTCTCCTCCGCTCGCCCCTTCCACCGTCATTTTCTCTCTACCCACCCTTGCCTCCTTTTCCGCGCAGCTCTAGATTCCCCCCTCTCTTTCGCACCCTCAATGTCATATTCCGCTCCAGGAGTTCCATCATAGCTCCTCACTGTCGCTGGGAGGATGTTTTCTCCTCCGCTCGCCCCTTCCACCGTCATTTTCTCTCTACCCACCCTTGCCTCCTTTTCCGCGCAGCTCTCGATTCCCCCCTCTCTTTCGCACCCTCCATGTCATATTCCGCTCCAGGAGTTCCATCATAGCTCCTCACTGTCGCTGGGAGGAAGTTTTCTCCTCCGCTCGCCCCTTCCACCGTCATTTTCTCTCTACCCACCCTTGCCTCCTTTTCTGCGCAGCTCTCGATTCCCCCCTCTCTTTCGCACCCTCCATGTCATATTCCACTCCAGGAGCTCCATCATAGCTCCTTGCTGTCGCTGGGAGGATGTTTTCTCCTCTGCTCGCCCCTTCCACCGTCATTTTCTCTCTACCCACCCTTGCCTCCTTTTCCGCGCAGCTCTCGATTCCCCCCTCTCTTTCGCACCCTCCATGTCATATTCCGCTCCCGGAGTTCCATCTTAGCTCCTCACTGTCGCTGGGAGGAAGTTTTCTCCTCCGCTCGCCCCTTCCACCGTCATTTTCTCTCTACCCACCCTTGCCTCCTTTTCCGCGCAGCTCTCGATTCCCCCCTCTCTTTCGCACCCTCCATGTCATATTCCGCTCCAGGAGTTCCATCATAGCTCCTCACTGTCGCTGGGAGGATGTTTTCTCCTCCGCTCGCCCCTTCCACCGTCATTTTCTCTCTACCCACCCTTGCCTCCTTCTCCGCGCAGCTCTCGATTCCCCCCTCTCTTTCGCACCCTCCATGTCATATTCCACTCCAGGAGCTCCATCATAGCTCCTTGCTGTCGCTGGGAGGATGTTTTCTCCTCCGCTCGCCCCTTCCACCGTCATTTTCTCTCTACCCACCCTTGCCTCCTTTTCCGCGCAGCTCTCGATTCCCCCCTCTCTTTCGCACCCTCCATGTCATATTCCGCTCCAGGAGTTCCATCATAGCTCCTCACTGTCGCTGGGAGGATGTTTTCTCCTCCGCTCGCCCCTTCCACCGTCATTTTCTCTCTACCCACCCTTACCTCCTTCTCCGCGCAGCTCTCGATTCCCCCCTCTCTTTCGCACCCTCCATGTCATATTCCGCTCCAGGAGCTCCATCATAGCTCCTCGCTGTCGCTGGGAGGATGTTTTCTCCTCCGCTCGCCCCTTCCACCGTCATTTTCTCTCTACCCACCCTTGCCTCCTTTTCCGCGCAGCTCTAGATTCCCCCCTCTCTTTCGCACCCTCAATGTCATATTCCGCTCCAGGAGTTCCATCATAGCTCCTCACTGTCGCTGGGAGGATGTTTTCTCCTCCGCTCGCCCCTTCCACCGTCATTTTCTCTCTACCCACCCTTGCCTCCTTTTCCGCGCAGCTCTCGATTCCCCCCTCTCTTTCGCACCCTCCATGTCATATTCCGCTCCAGGAGTTCCATCATAGCTCCTCACTGTCGCTGGGAGGAAGTTTTCTCCTCCGCTCGCCCCTTCCACCGTCATTTTCTCTCTACCCACCCTTGCCTCCTTTTCTGCGCAGCTCTCGATTCCCCCCTCTCTTTCGCACCCTCCATGTCATATTCCACTCCAGGAGCTCCATCATAGCTCCTTGCTGTCGCTGGGAGGATGTTTTCTCCTCTGCTCGCCCCTTCCACCGTCATTTTCTCTCTACCCACCCTTGCCTCCTTTTCCGCGCAGCTCTCGATTCCCCCCTCTCTTTCGCACCCTCCATGTCATATTCCGCTCCAGGAGTTCCATCATAGCTCCTCACTGTCGCTGGGAGGATGTTTTCTCCTCCGCTCGCCCCTTCCACCATCATTTTCTCTCTACCCACCCTTGCCTCCTTTTCCGCGCAGCTCTCGATTCCCCCCTCTCTTTCGCACCCTCCATGTCATATTCCGCTCCAGGAGTTCCATCATAGCTCCTCACTGTCGCTGGGAGGATGTTTTCTCCTCTGCTCGCCCCTTCCACCGTCATTTTCTCTCTACCCACCCTTGCCTCCTTCTCCGCGCAGCTCTCGATTCCCCCCTCTCTTTCGCACCCTCCATGTCATATTCCGCTCCAGGAGCTCCATCATAGCTAATTGCTGTCGCTGGGAGGATGTTTTCTCCTCCGCTCGCCCCTTCCACCGTCATTTTCTCTCTACCCACCCTTGCCTCCTTTTCCGCGCAGCTCTCGATTCCCCCCTCTCTTTCGCACCCTCCATGTCATATTCCGCTCCAGGAGTTCCATCATAGCTCCTCACTGTCGCTGGGAGGAAGTTTTCTCCTCCGCTCGCCCCTTCCACCGTCATTTTCTCTCTACCCACCCTTGCCTCCTTTTCCGCGCAGCTCTCGATTCCCCCCTCTCTTTCGCACCCTCCATGTCATATTCCGCTCCAGGAGCTCCATCATAGCTCCTCGCTGTCGCTGGGAGGATGTTTTCTCCTCCGCTCGCCCCTTTCTTCGTCATTTTCTCTCTACCCACCCTTGCCTCCTTCTCCGCGCAGCTCTCGATTCCCCCCTCTCTTTCGCACCCTCCATGTCATATTCTGCTCCAGGAGTTCCATCATAGCTCCTCACTGTCGCTGGGAGGATGTTTTCTCCTCCGCTCGCCCCTTCCACCGTCATTTTCTCTCTACCCACCCTTGCCTCCTTTTCCGCGCAGCTCTCAATTCCCCCCTCTCTTTCGCACCCTCCATGTCATATTCCGCTCCCGGAGTTCCATCTTAGCTCCTCACTGTCGCTGGGAGGAAGTTTTCTCCTCCGCTCGCCCCTTCCACCGTCATTTTCTCTCTACCCACCCTTGCCTCCTTTTCCGCGCAGCTCTCAATTCCCCCCTCTCTTTCGCACCCTCCATGTCATATTCCGCTCCAGGAGCTCCATCATAGCTCCTTGCTGTCGCTGGGAGGATGTTTTCTCCTCCGCTCGCCCCTTCCACCGTCATTTTCTCTCTACCCACCCTTGCCTCCTTTTCCGCGCAGCTCTCGATTCCCCCCTCTCTTTCGCACCCTCCATGTCATATTCCGCTCCAGGAGTTCCATCATAGCTCCTCACTGTCGCTGGGAGGATGTTTTCTCCTCCGCTCGCCCCTTCCACCGTCATTTTCTCTCTACCCACCCTTGCCTCCTTCTCCGCGCAGCTCTCGATTCCCCCCTCTCTTTCGCACCCTCCATGTCATATTCCGCTCCAGGAGCTCCATCATAGCTCCTCGCTGTCGCTGGGAGGATGTTTTCTCCTCCGCTCGCCCCTTCCACCGTCATTTTCTCTCTACCCACCCTTGCCTCCTTTTCCGCGCAGCTCTCGATTCCCCCCTCTCTTTCGCACCCTCCATGTCATATTCCGCTCCAGGAGTTCCATCATAGCTCCTCACTGTCGCTGGGAGGATGTTTTCTCCTCCGCTCGCCTCTTCCACTGTCATTTTCTCTCTACCCACCCTTGCCTCCTTTTCCGCGCAGCTCTCGATTCCCCCCTCTCTTTCGCACCCTCCATGTCATATTCCGCTCCAGGAGCTCCATCATAGCTCCTTGCTGTCGCTGGGAGGATGTTTTCTCCTCCGCTCGCCCCTTCCACCGTCATTTTCTCTCTACCCACCCTTGCCTCCTTTTCCGCGCAGCTCTCGATTCCCCCCTCTCTTTCGCACCCTCCATGTCATATTCCGCTCCAGGAGTTCCATCATAGCTCCTCACTGTCGCTGGGAGGATGTTTTCTCCTCCGCTCGCCCCTTCCACCGTCATTTTCTCTCTACCCACCCTTGCCTCCTTCTCCGCGCAGCTCTCGATTCCCCCCTCTCTTTCGCACCCTCCATGTCATATTCCGCTCCAGGAGCTCCATCATAGCTCCTCGCTGTCGCTGGGAGGATGTTTTCTCCTCCGCTCGCCCCTTCCACCGTCATTTTCTCTCTACCCACCCTTGCCTCCTTTTCCGCGCAGCTCTCGATTCCCCCCTCTCTTTCGCACCCTCAATGTCATATTCCGCTCCAGGAGTTCCATCATAGCTCCTCACTGTCGCTGGGAGGATGTTTTCTCCTCCGCTCGCCCCTTCCACCGTCATTTTCTCTCTACCCACCCTTGCCTCCTTTTCCGCGCAGCTCTCGATTCCCCCCTCTCTTTCGCACCCTCCATGTCATATTCCGCTCCAGGAGTTCCATCATAGCTCCTCACTGTCGCTGGGAGGAAGTTTTCTCCTCCGCTCGCCCCTTCCACCGTCTTTTTCTCTCTACCCACCCTTGCCTCCTTTTCCGCGCAGCTCTCGATTCCCCCCTCTCTTTCGCACCCTCCATGTCATATTCCGCTCCAGGAGCTCCATCATAGCTCCTCACTGTCGCTGGGAGGAAGTTTTCTCCTACGCTCGCCCCTTCCACCGTCATTTTCTCTCTACCCACCCTTGCCTCCTTTTCCGCGCAGCTCTCAATTCCCCCCTCTCTTTCGCACCCTCCATGTCATATTCCGCTCCAGGAGCTCCATCATAGCTCCTTGCTGTCGCTGGGAGGATGTTTTCTCCTCCGCTCGCCCCTTCCACCGTCATTTTCTCTCTACCCACCCTTGCCTCCTTTTCCGCGCAGCTCTTGATTCCCCCCTCTCTTTCGCACCCTCCATGTCATATTCCGCTCCAGGAGTTCCATCATAGCTCCTCACTGTCGCTGGGAGGATGTTTTCTCCTCCGCTCGCCCCTTCCACCGTCATTTTCTCTCTACCCACCCTTGCCTCCTTCTCCGCGCAGCTCTCGATTCCCCCCTCTCTTTCGCACCCTCCATGTCATATTCCGCTCCAGGAGCTCCATCATAGCTACTCGCTGTCGCTGGGAGGATGTTTTCTCCTCCGCTCGCCCCTTCCACCGTCATTTTCTCTCTACCCACCCTTGCCTCCTTTTCCGCGCAGCTCTCGATTCCCCCCTCTCTTTCGCACCCTCCATGTCATATTCCGCTCCAGGAGTTCCATCATAGCTCCTCACTGTCGCTGGGAGGATGTTTTCTCCTCCGCTCGCCTCTTCCACTGTCATTTTCTCTCTACCCACCCTTGCCTCCTTTTCCGCGCAGCTCTCGATTCCCCCCTCTCTTTCGCACCCTCCATGTCATATTCCGCTCCAGGAGCTCCATCATAGCTCCTTGCTGTCGCTGGGAGGATGTTTTCTCCTCCGCTCGCCCCTTCCACCGTCATTTTCTCTCTACCCACCCTTGCCTCCTTTTCCGCGCAGCTCTCGATTCCCCCCTCTCTTTCGCACCCTCCATGTCATATTCCGCTCCAGGAGTTCCATCATAGCTCCTCACTGTCGCAGGGAGGATGTTTTCTCCTCCGCTCGCCCCTTCCACCGTCATTTTCTCTCTACCCACCCTTGCCTCCTTCTCCGCGCAGCTCTCGATTCCCCCCTCTCTTTCGCACCCTCCATGTCATATTCCGCTCCAGGAGCTCCATCATAGCTCCTCGCTGTCGCTGGGAGGATGTTTTCTCCTCCGCTCGCCCCTTCCACCGTCATTTTCTCTCTACCCACCCTTGCCTCCTTTTCCGCGCAGCTCTCGATTCCCCCCTCTCTTTCGCACCCTCAATGTCATATTCCGCTCCAGGAGTTCCATCATAGCTCCTCACTGTCTCTGGGAGGATGTTTTCTCCTCCGCTCGCCCCTTCCACCGTCATTTTCTCTCTACCCACCCTTGCCTCCTTTTCCGCGCAGCTCTCGATTCCCCCCTCTCTTTCGCACCCTCCATGTCATATTCCTCTCCAGGAGTTCCATCATAGCTCCTCACTGTCGCTGGGAGGAAGTTTTCTCCTCCGCTCGCCCCTTCCACCGTCATTTTCTCTCTACCCACCCTTGCCTCCTTTTCCGCGCAGCTCTCGATTCCCCCCTCTCTTTCGCACCCTCCATGTCATATTCCGCTCCAGGAGTTCCATCATAGCTCCTCACTGTCGCTGGGAGGATGTTTTCTCCTCCGCTCGCCCCTTCCACCGTCATTTTCTCTCTACCCACCCTTGCCTCCTTCTCCGCGCAGCTCTCGATTCCCCCCTCTCTTTCGCACCCTCCATGTCATATTCCGCTCCAGGAGCTCCATCATAGCTCCTCGCTGTCGCTGGGAGGATGTTTTCTCCTCCGCTCGCCCCTTCCACCGTCATTTTCTCTCTACCCACCCTTGCCTCCTTTTCCGCGCAGCTCTCGATTCCCCCCTCTCTTTCGCACCCTCCATGTCATATTCCGCTCCAGGAGTTCCATCATAGCTCCTCACTGTCGCTGGGAGGATGTTTTCTCCTCCGCTCGCCTCTTCCACTGTCATTTTCTCTCTACCCACCCTTGCCTCCTTTTCCGCGCAGCTCTCAATTCCCCCCTCTCTTTCGCACCCTCCATGTCATATTCCGCTCCAGGAGCTCAATCATAGCTCCTTGCTGTCGCTGGGAGGATGTTTTCTCCTCCGCTCGCCCCTTCCACCGTCATTTTCTCTCTACCCACCCTTGCCTCCTTTTCCGCGCAGCTCTCGATTCCCCCCTCTCTTTCGCACCCTCCATGTCATATTCCGCTCCAGGAGCTCCATCATAGCTCCTCGCTGTCGCTGGGAGGATGTTTTCTCCTCCGCTCGCCCCTTCCACCGTCATTTTCTCTCTACCCACCCTTGCCTCCTTTTCCGCGCAGCTCTCGATTCCCCCCTCTCTTTCGCACCCTCAATGTCATATTCCGCTCCAGGAGTTCCATCATAGCTCCTCACTGTCGCTGGGAGGATGTTTTCTCCTCCGCTCGCCCCTTCCACCGTCATTTTCTCTCTACCCACCCTTGCCTCCTTTTCCGCGCAGCTCTCGATTCCCCCCTCTCTTTCGCACCCTCCATGTCATATTCCGCTCCAGGAGTTCCATCATAGCTCCTCACTGTCGCTGGGAGGAAGTTTTCTCCTCCGCTCGCCCCTTCCACCGTCATTTTCTCTCTACCCACCCTTGCCTCCTTTTCCGCGCAGCTCTCGATTCCCCCCTCTCTTTCGCACCCTCCATGTCATATTCCGCTCCAGGAGCTCCATCATAGCTCCTCACTGTCGCTGGGAGGAAGTTTTCTCCTACGCTCGCCCCTTCCACCGTCATTTTCTCTCTACCCACCCTTGCCTCCTTTTCCGCGCAGCTCTCAATTCCCCCCTCTCTTTCGCACCCTCCATGTCATATTCCGCTCCAGGAGCTCCATCATAGCTCCTTGCTGTCGCTGGGAGGATGTTTTCTCCTCCGCTCGCCCCTTCCACCGTCATTTTCTCTCTACCCACCCTTGCCTCCTTTTCCGCGCAGCTCTTGATTCCCCCCTCTCTTTCGCACCCTCCATGTCATATTCCGCTCCAGGAGTTCCATCATAGCTCCTCACTGTCGCTGGGAGGATGTTTTCTCCTCCGCTCGCCCCTTCCACCGTCATTTTCTCTCTACCCACCCTTGCCTCCTTCTCCGCGCAGCTCTCGATTCCCCCCTCTCTTTCGCACCCTCCATGTCATATTCCGCTCCAGGAGCTCCATCATAGCTACTCGCTGTCGCTGGGAGGATGTTTTCTCCTCCGCTCGCCCCTTCCACCGTCATTTTCTCTCTACCCACCCTTGCCTCCTTTTCCGCGCAGCTCTCGATTCCCCCCTCTCTTTCGCACCCTCCATGTCATATTCCGCTCCAGGAGTTCCATCATAGCTCCTCACTGTCGCAGGGAGGATGTTTTCTCCTCCGCTCGCCCCTTCCACCGTCATTTTCTCTCTACCCACCCTTGCCTCCTTCTCCGCGCAGCTCTCGATTCCCCCCTCTCTTTCGCACCCTCCATGTCATATTCCGCTCCAGGAGCTCCATCATAGCTCCTCGCTGTCGCTGGGAGGATGTTTTCTCCTCCGCTCGCCCCTTCCACCGTCATTTTCTCTCTACCCACCCTTGCCTCCTTTTCCGCGCAGCTCTCGATTCCCCCCTCTCTTTCGCACCCTCAATGTCATATTCCGCTCCAGGAGTTCCATCATAGCTCCTCACTGTCGCTGGGAGGATGTTTTCTCCTCCGCTCGCCCCTTCCACCGTCATTTTCTCTCTACCCACCCTTGCCTCCTTTTCCGCGCAGCTCTCGATTCCCCCCTCTCTTTCGCACCCTCCATGTCATATTCCTCTCCAGGAGTTCCATCATAGCTCCTCACTGTCGCTGGGAGGATGTTTTCTCCTCCGCTCGCCTCTTCCACTGTCATTTTCTCTCTACCCACCCTTGCCTCCTTTTCCGCGCAGCTCTCGATTCCCCCCTCTCTTTCGCACCCTCCATGTCATATTCCGCTCCAGGAGCTCCATCATAGCTCCTTGCTGTCGCTGGGAGGATGTTTTCTCCTCCGCTCGCCCCTTCCACCGTCATTTTCTCTCTACCCACCCTTGCCTCCTTTTCCGCGCAGCTCTCGATTCCCCCCTCTCTTTCGCACCCTCCATGTCATATTCCGCTCCAGGAGTTCCATCATAGCTCCTCACTGTCGCAGGGAGGATGTTTTCTCCTCCGCTCGCCCCTTCCACCGTCATTTTCTCTCTACCCACCCTTGCCTCCTTCTCCACGCAGCTCTCGATTCCCCCCTCTCTTTCGCACCCTCCATGTCATATTCCGCTCCAGGAGCTCCATCATAGCTCCTCGCTGTCGCTGGGAGGATGTTTTCTCCTCCGCTCGCCCCTTCCACCGTCATTTTCTCTCTACCCACCCTTGCCTCCTTTTCCGCGCAGCTCTCGATTCCCCCCTCTCTTTCGCACCCTCAATGTCATATTCCGCTCCAGGAGTTCCATCATAGCTCCTCACTGTCGCTGGGAGGATGTTTTCTCCTCCGCTCGCCCCTTCCACCGTCATTTTCTCTCTACCCACCCTTGCCTCCTTTTCCGCGCAGCTCTCGATTCCCCCCTCTCTTTCGCACCCTCCATGTCATATTCCTCTCCAGGAGTTCCATCATAGCTCCTCACTGTCGCTGGGAGGAAGTTTTCTCCTCCGCTCGCCCCTTCCACCGTCATTTTCTCTCTACCCACCCTTGCCTCCTTTTCCGCGCAGCTCTCGATTCCCCCCTCTCTTTCGCACCCTCCATGTCATATTCCGCTCCAGGAGTTCCATCATAGCTCCTCACTGTCGCTGGGAGGATGTTTTCTCCTCCGCTCGCCCCTTCCACCGTCATTTTCTCTCTACCCACCCTTGCCTCCTTCTCCGCGCAGCTCTCGATTCCCCCCTCTCTTTCGCACCCTCCATGTCATATTCCGCTCCAGGAGCTCCATCATAGCTCCTCGCTGTCGCTGGGAGGATGTTTTCTCCTCCGCTCGCCCCTTCCACCGTCATTTTCTCTCTACCCACCCTTGCCTCCTTTTCCGCGCAGCTCTCGATTCCCCCCTCTCTTTCGCACCCTCCATGTCATATTCCGCTCCAGGAGTTCCATCATAGCTCCTCACTGTCGCTGGGAGGATGTTTTCTCCTCCGCTCGCCTCTTCCACTGTCATTTTCTCTCTACCCACCCTTGCCTCCTTTTCCGCGCAGCTCTCGATTCCCCCCTCTCTTTCGCACCCTCCATGTCATATTCCGCTCCAGGAGCTCCATCATAGCTCCTTGCTGTCGCTGGGAGGATGTTTTCTCCTCCGCTCGCCCCTTCCACCGTCATTTTCTCTCTACCCACCCTTGCCTCCTTTTCCGCGCAGCTCTCGATTCCCCCCTCTCTTTCGCACCCTCCATGTCATATTCCGCTCCAGGAGTTCCATCATAGCTCCTCACTGTCGCTGGGAGGATGTTTTCTCCTCCGCTCGCCCCTTCCACCGTCATTTTCTCTCTACCCACCCTTGCCTCCTTCTCCGCGCAGCTCTCGATTCCCCCCTCTCTTTAGCACCCTCCATGTCATATTCCGCTCCAGGAGCTCCATCATAGCTCCTCGCTGTCGCTGGGAGGATGTTTTCTCCTCCGCTCGCCCCTTCCACCGTCATTTTCTCTCTACCCACCCTTGCCTCCTTTTCCGCGCAGCTCTCGATTCCCCCCTCTCTTTCGCACCCTCAATGTCATATTCCGCTCCAGGAGTTCCATCATAGCTCCTCACTGTCGCTGGGAGGATGTTTTCTCCTCCGCTCGCCCCTTCCACCGTCATTTTCTCTCTACCCACCCTTGCCTCCTTTTCCGCGCAGCTCTCGATTCCCCCCTCTCTTTCGCACCCTCCATGTCATATTCCGCTCCAGGAGTTCCATCATAGCTCCTCACTGTCGCTGGGAGGAAGTTTTCTCCTCCGCTCGCCCCTTCCACCGTCATTTTCTCTCTACCCACCCTTGCCTCCTTTTCCGCGCAGCTCTCGATTCCCCCCTCTCTTTCGCACCCTCCATGTCATATTCCGCTCCAGGAGCTCCATCATAGCTCCTCACTGTCGCTGGGAGGAAGTTTTCTCCTACGCTCGCCCCTTCCACCGTCATTTTCTCTCTACCCACCCTTGCCTCCTTTTCCGCGCAGCTCTCAATTCCCCCCTCTCTTTCGCACCCTCCATGTCATATTCCGCTCCAGGAGCTCCATCATAGCTCCTTGCTGTCGCTGGGAGGATGTTTTCTCCTCCGCTCGCCCCTTCCACCGTCATTTTCTCTCTACCCACCCTTGCCTCCTTTTCCGCGCAGCTCTTGATTCCCCCCTCTCTTTCGCACCCTCCATGTCATATTCCGCTCCAGGAGTTCCATCATAGCTCCTAACTGTCGCTGGGAGAATGTTTTCTCCTCCGCTCGCCCCTTCCACCGTCATTTTCTCTCTACCCACCCTTGCCTCCTTCTCCGCGCAGCTCTCGATTCCCCCCTCTCTTTCGCACCCTCCATGTCATATTCCGCTCCAGGAGCTCCATCATAGCTACTCGCTGTCGCTGGGAGGATGTTTTCTCCTCCGCTCGCCCCTTCCACCGTCATTTTCTCTCTACCCACCCTTGCCTACTTTTCCGCGCAGCTCTCGATTCCCCCCTCTCTTTCGCACCCTCCATGTCATATTCCGCTCCAGGAGTTCCATCATAGCTCCTCACTGTCGCTGGGAGGATGTTTTCTCCTCCGCTCGCCTCTTCCACTGTCATTTTCTCTCTACCCACCCTTGCCTCCTTTTCCGCGCAGCTCTCGATTCCCCCCTCTCTTTCGCACCCTCCATGTCATATTCCGCTCCAGGAGCTCCATCATAGCTCCTTGCTGTCGCTGGGAGGATGTTTTCTCCTCCGCTCGCCCCTTCCACCGTCATTTTCTCTCTACCCACCCTTGCCTCCTTTTCCGCGCAGCTCTCGATTCCCCCCTCTCTTTCGCACCCTCCATGTCATATTCCGCTCCAGGAGTTCCATCATAGCTCCTCACTGTCGCAGGGAGGATGTTTTCTCCTCCGCTCGCCCCTTCCACCGTCATTTTCTCTCTACCCACCCTTGCCTCCTTCTCCGCGCAGCTCTCGATTCCCCCCTCTCTTTCGCACCCTCCATGTCATATTCCGCTCCAGGAGCTCCATCATAGCTCCTCGCTGTCGCTGGGAGGATGTTTTCTCCTCCGCTCGCCCCTTCCACCGTCATTTTCTCTCTACCCACCCTTGCCTCCTTTTCCGCGCAGCTCTCGATTCCCCCCTCTCTTTCGCACCCTCAATGTCATATTCCGCTCCAGGAGTTCCATCATAGCTCCTCACTGTCGCTGGGAGGATGTTTTCTCCTCCGCTCGCCCCTTCCACCGTCATTTTCTCTCTACCCACCCTTGCCTCCTTTTCCGCGCAGCTCTCGATTCCCCCCTCTCTTTCGCACCCTCCATGTCATATTCCTCTCCAGGAGTTCCATCATAGCTCCTCACTGTCGCTGGGAGGAAGTTTTCTCCTCCGCTCGCCCCTTCCACCGTCATTTTCTCTCTACCCACCCTTGCCTCCTTTTCCGCGCAGCTCTCGATTCCCCCCTCTCTTTCGCACCCTCCATGTCATATTCCACTCCAGGAGCTCCATCATAGCTCCTTGCTGTCGCTGGGAGGATGTTTTCTTCTCCGCTCGCCCCTTCCACCGTCATTTTCTCTCTACCCACCCTTGCCTCCTTTTCCGCGCAGCTCTCGATTCCCCCCTCTCTTTCGCACCCTCCATGTCATATTCTGCTCCAGGAGTTCCATCATAGCTCCTCACTGTCGCTGGGAGGATGTTTTCTCCTCCGCTCGCCCCTTCCACCATCATTTTCTCTCTACCCACCCTTGCCTCCTTTTCCGCGCAGCTCTCGATTCCCCCCTCTCTTTCGCACCCTCCATGTCATATTCCGCTCCAGGAGTTCCATCATAGCTCCTCACTGTCGCTGGGAGGAAGTTTTCTCCTCCGCTCGCCCCTTCCACCGTCATTTTCTCTCTACCCACCCTTGCCTCCTTTTCCGCGCAGCTCTCGATTCCCCCCTCTCTTTCGCACCCTCCATGTCATATTCCGCTCCAGGAGCTCCATCATAGCTCCTTGCTGTCGCTGGGAGGATGTTTTCTCCTCCGCTCGCCCCTTCCACCGTCATTTTCTCTCTACCCACCCTTGCCTCCTTCTCCGCGCAGCTCTCGATTCCCCCCTCTCTTTCGCACCCTCCATGTCATATTCCGCTCCAGGAGCTCCATCATAGCTCCTCGCTGTCGCTGGGAGGATGTTTTCTCCTCCGCTCGCCCCTTCCACCGTCATTTTCTCTCTACCCACCCTTGCCTCCTTTTCCGCGCAGCTCTCGATTCCCCCCTCTCTTTCGCACCCTCAATGTCATATTCCGCTCCAGGAGTTCCATCATAGCTCCTCACTGTCGCTGGGAGGATGTTTTCTCCTCCGCTCGCCCCTTCCACCGTCATTTTCTCTCTACCCACCCTTGCCTCCTTTTCCGCGCAGCTCTCGATTCCCCCCTCTCTTTCGCACCCTCCATGTCATATTCCGCTCCAGGAGTTCCATCATAGCTCCTCACTGTCGCTGGGAGGAAGTTTTCTCCTCCGCTCGCCCATTCCACCGTCATTTTCTCTCTACCCACCCTTGCCTCCTTTTCCGCGCAGCTCTCAATTCCCCCCTCTCTTTCGCACCCTCCATGTCATATTCCACTCCAGGAGCTCCATCATAGCTCCTTGCTGTCGCTGGGAGGATGTTTTCTCCTCCGCTCGCCCCTTCCACCGTCATTTTCTCTCTACCCACCCTTGCCTCCTTTTCCGCGCAGCTCTCGATTCCCCCCTCTCTTTCGCACCCTCTATGTCATATTCCGCTCCAGGAGTTCCATCATAGCTCCTCACTGTCGCTGGGAGGATGTTTTCTCCTCCGCTCGCCCCTTCCACCATCATTTTCTCTCTAACCACCCTTGCCTCCTTTTCCGCGCAGCTCTCGATTCCCCCCTCTCTTTCGCACCCTCCATGTCATATTCCGCTCCAGGAGTTCCATCATAGCTCCTCACTGTCGCTGGGAGGAAGTTTTCTCCTCCGCTCGCCCCTTCCACCGTCATTTTCTCTCTACCCACCCTTGCCTCCTTTTCCGCGCAGCTCTCGATTCCCCCCTCTCTTTCGCACCCTCCATGTCATATTCCGCTCCAGGAGCTCCATCATAGCTCCTTGCTGTCGCTGGGAGGATGTTTTCTCCTCCGCTCGCCCCTTCCACCGTCATTTTCTCTCTACCCACCCTTGCCTCCTTCTCCGCGCAGCTCTCGATTCCCCCCTCTCTTTCGCACCCTCCATGTCATATTCCGCTCCAGGAGCTCCATCATAGCTCCTCGCTGTCGCTGGGAGGATGTTTTCTCCTCCGCTCGCCCCTTCCACCGTCATTTTCTCTCTACCCACCCTTGCCTCCTTTTCCGCGCAGCTCTCGATTCCCCCCTCTCTTTCGCACCCTCCATGTCATATTCCGCTCCAGGAGTTCCATCATAGCTCCTCACTGTCGCTGGGAGGATGTTTTCTCCTCCGCTCGCCCCTTCCACCGTCATTTTCTCTCTACCCACCCTTGCCTCCTTTTCCGCGCAGCTCTCGATTCCCCCCTCTCTTTCGCACCCTCCATGTCATATTCCGCTCCAGGAGCTCCATCATAGCTCCTTGCTGTCGCTGGGAGGATGTTTTCTCCTCCGCTCGCCCCTTCCACCGTCATTTTCTCTCTACCCACCCATGCCTCCTTTTCCGCGCAGCTCTCAATTCCCCCCTCTCTTTCGCACCCTCCATGTCATATTCCACTCCAGGAGCTCCATCATAGCTCCTTGCTGTCGCTGGGAGGATGTTTTCTCCTCCGCTCGCCCCTTCCACCGTCATTTTCTCTCTACCCACCCTTGCCTCCTTTTCCGCGCAGCTCTCGATTCCCCCCTCTCTTTCGCACCCTCCATGTCATATTCCGCTCCAGGAGTTCCATCATAGCTCCTCACTGTCGCTGGGAGGATGTTTTCTCCTCCGCTCGCCCCTTCCACCATCATTTTCTCTCTAACCACCCTTGCCTCCTTTTCCGCGCAGCTCTCGATTCCCCCCTCTCTTTCGCACCCTCCATGTCATATTCCGCTCCAGGAGTTCCATCATAGCTCCTCACTGTCGCTGGGAGGAAGTTTTCTCCTCCCCTCGCCCCTTCCACCGTCATTTTCTCTCTACCCACCCTTGCCTCCTTTTCCGCGCAGCTCTCGATTCCCCCCTCTCTTTCGCACCCTCCATGTCATATTCCGCTCCAGGAGCTCCATCATAGCTCCTTGCTGTCGCTGGGAGGATGTTTTCTCCTCCGCTCGCCCCTTCCACCGTCATTTTCTCTCTACCCACCCTTGCCTCCTTCTCCGCGCAGCTCTCGATTCCCCCCTCTCTTTCGCACCCTCCATGTCATATTCCGCTCCAGGAGCTCCATCATAGCTCCTCGCTGTCGCTGGGAGGATGTTTTCTCCTCCGCTCGCCCCTTCCACCGTCATTTTCTCTCTACCCACCCTTGCCTCCTTTTCCGCGCAGCTCTCGATTCCCCCCTCTCTTTCGCACCCTCCATGTCATATTCCGCTCCAGGAGTTCCATCATAGCTCCTCACTGTCGCTGGGAGGATGTTTTCTCCTCCGCTCGCCCCTTCCACCGTCATTTTCTCTCTACCCACCCTTGCCTCCTTTTCCGCGCAGCTCTCGATTCCCCCCTCTCTTTCGCACCCTCCATGTCATATTCCGCTCCAGGAGCTCCATCATAGCTCCTTGCTGTCGCTGGGAGGATGTTTTCTCCTCCGCTCGCCCCTTCCACCGTCATTTTCTCTCTACCCACCCTTGCCTCCTTTTCCGCGCAGCTCTCGATTCCCCCCTCTCTTTCGTACCCTCCATGTCATATTCCGCTCCAGGAGTTCCATCATAGCTCCTCACTGTCGCTGGGAGGATGTTTTCTCCTCCGCTCGCCCCTTCCACCGTCATTTTCTCTCTACCCACCCTTGCCTCCTTCTCCGCGCAGCTCTCGATTCCCCCCTCTCTTTCACACCCTCCATGTCATATTCAGCTCCAGGAGCTCCATCATAGCTCCTCGCTGTCGCTGGGAGGATGTTTTCTCCTCCGCTCGCCCCTTCCACCGTCATTTTCTCTCTACCCACCCTTGCCTCCTTTTCCGCGCAGCTCTCGATTCCCCCCTCTCTTTCGCACCCTCCATGTCATATTCCGCTCCAGGAGTTCCATCATAGCTCCTCACTGTCGCTGGGAGGATGTTTTCTCCTCCGCTCGCCTCTTCCACCGTCATTTTCTCTCTACCCACCCTTGCCTCCTTTTCCGCGCAGCTCTCGATTCCCCCCTCTCTTTCGCACCCTCCATGTCATATTCCGCTCCAGGAGTTCCATCATAGCTCCTCACTGTCGCTGGGAGGAAGTTTTCTCCTCCGCTCGCCCCTTCCACCGTCATTTTCTCTCTACCCACCCTTGCCTCCTTTTCCGCGCAGCTCTCGATTCCCCCCTCTCTTTCGCACCCTCCATGTCATATTCCGCTCCAGGAGCTCCATCATAGCTCCTTGCTGTCACTGGGAGGATGTTTTCTCCTCCGCTCGCCCCTTCCACCGTCATTTTCTCTCTACCCACCCTTGCCTCCTTTTCCGTGCAGCTCTCGATTCCCCCCTCTCTTTCGCACCCTCAATGTCATATTCCGCTCCAGGAGTTCCATCATAGCTCCTCACTGTCGCTGGGAGGATGTTTTCTCCTCCGCTCGCCCCTTCCACCGTCATTTTCTCTCTACCCACCCTTGCCTCCTTTTCCGCGCAGCTCTCGATTCCCCCCTCTCTTTCGCACCCTCCATGTCATATTCCGCTCCAGGAGTTCCATCATAGCTCCTCACTGTCGCTGGGAGGAAGTTTTCTCCTCCGCTCGCCCCTTCCACCGTCATTTTCTCTCTACCCACCCTTGCCTCCTTTTCCGCGCAGCTCTCGATTCCCCCCTCTCTTTCGCACCCTCCATGTCATATTCCACTCCAGGAGCTCCATCATAGCTCCTTGCTGTCGCTGGGAGGATGTTTTCTCCTCCGCTCGCCCCTTCCACCGTCATTTTCTCTCTACCCACCCTTGCCTCCTTTTCCGCGCAGCTCTCGATTCCCCCCTCTCTTTCGCACCCTCCATGTCATATTCCGCTCCAGGAGTTCCATCATAGCTCCTCACTGTCGCTGGGAGGATGTTTTCTCCTCCGCTCGCCCCTTCCACCATCATTTTCTCTCTACCCACCCTTGCCTCCTTTTCCGCGCAGCTCTCGATTCCCCCCTCTCTTTCGCACCCTCCATGTCATATTCCGCTCCAGGAGTTCCATCATAGCTCCTCACTGTCGCTGGGAGGAAGTTTTCTCCTCCGCTCGCCCCTTCCACCGTCATTTTCTCTTTACCCACCCTTGCCTCCTTTTCCGCGCAGCTCTCGATTCCCCCCTCTCTTTCGCACCCTCCATGTCATATTCCGCTCCAGGAGCTCCATCATAGCTCCTTGCTGTCGCTGGGAGGATGTTTTCTCCTCCGCTCGCCCCTTCCACCGTCATTTTCTCTCTACCCACCCTTGCCTCCTTTTCCGCGCAGCTCTCGATTCCCCCCTCTCTTTCGTACCCTCCATGTCATATTCCGCTCCAGGAGTTCCATCATAGCTCCTCACTGTCGCTGGGAGGATGTTTTCTCCTCCGCTCGCCCCTTCCACCGTCATTTTCTCTCTACCCACCCTTGCCTCCTTCTCCGCGCAGCTCTCGATTCCCCCCTCTCTTTCGCACCCTCCATGTCATATTCCGCTCCAGGAGCTCCATCATAGCTCCTCGCTGTCGCTGGGAGGATGTTTTCTCCTCCGCTAGCCCCTTCCACCGTCATTTTCTCTCTACCCACCCTTGCCTCCTTTTCCGCGCAGCTCTCGATTCCCCCCTCTCTTTCGCACCCTCCATGTCATATTCCGCTCCAGGAGCTCCATCATAGCTCCTTGCTGTCACTGGGAGGATGTTTTCTCCTCCGCTCGCCCCTTCCACCGTCATTTTCTCTCTACCCACCCTTGCCTCCTTCTCCGCGCAGCTCTCGATTCCCCCCTCTCTTTCGCACCCTCCATGTCATATTCCGCTCCAGGAGCTCCATCATAGCTCCTCGCTGTCGCTGGGAGGATGTTTTCTCCTCCGCTCGCCCCTTCCACCGTCATTTTCTCTCTACCCACCCTTGCCTCCTTTTCCGCGCAGCTCTCGATTCCCCCCTCTCTTTCGCACCCTCAATGTCATATTCCGCTCCAGGAGTTCCATCATAGCTCCTCACTGTCGCTGGGAGGATGTTTTCTCCTCCGCTCGCCCCTTCCACCGTCATTTTCTCTCTACCCACCCTTGCCTCCTTTTCCGCGCAGCTCTCGATTCCCCCCTCTCTTTCGCACCCTCCATGTCATATTCCGCTCCAGGAGTTCCATCATAGCTCCTCACTGTCGCTGGGAGGAAGTTTTCTCCTCCGCTCGCCCCTTCCACCGTCATTTTCTCTCTACCCACCCTTGCCTCCTTTTCCGCGCAGCTCTCGATTCCCCCCTCTCTTTCGCACCCTCCATGTCATATTCCGCTCCAGGAGCTCCATCATAGCTCCTTGCTGTCGCTGGGAGGATGTTTTCTCCTCCGCTCGCCCCTTCCACCGTCATTTTCTCTCTACCCACCCTTGCCTCCTTTTCTGCGCAGCTTTCGATTCCCCCCTCTCTTTCACACCCTCCATGTCATATTCCGCTCCAGGAGTTCCATCATAGCTCCTCACTGTCGCTGGGAGGATGTTTTCTCCTCCGCTCGCCCCTTCCACCGTCATTTTCTCTCTACCCACCCTTGCCTCCTTCCTTGCGCAGCTCTCGATTCCCCCCTCTCTTTCGCACCCTCCATGTCATATTCCGCTCCAGGAGCTCCATCATAGCTAATCGCTGTCGCTGGGAGGATGTTTTCTCCTCCGCTCGCCCCTTCCACCGTCATTTTCTCTCTACCCACCCTTGCCTCCTTTTCCGCGCAGCTCTCGATTCCCCCCTCTCTTTCGCACCCTCCATGTCATATTCCGCTCCAGGAGTTCCATCATAGCTCCTCACTGTCGCTGGGAGGATGTTTTCTCCTCCGCTCGCCCCTTCCACCGTCATTTTCTCTCTACCCACCCTTGCCTCCTTTTCCGCGCAGCTCTCGATTCCCCCCTCTCTTTCGCACCCTCCATGTCATATTCCGCTCCAGGAGTTCCATCATAGCTCCTCACTGTTGCTGGGAGGATGTTTTCTCCTCCGCTCGCCCCTTCCACCGTCATTTTCTCTCTACCCACCCTTGCCTCCTTTTCCGCGCAGCTCTCGATTCCCCCCTCTCTTTCGCACCCTCCATGTCATATTCCGCTCCAGGAGTTCCATCATAGCTCCTCACTGTCGCTGGGAGGATGTTTTCTCCTCCGCTCGCCCCTTCCACCATCATTTTCTCTCTACCCACCCTTGCCTCCTTTTCCGCGCAGCTCTCGATTCCCCCCTCTCTTTCGCACCCTCCATGTCATATTCCGCTCCAGGAGTTCCATCATAGCTCCTCACTGTCGCTGGGAGGATGTTTTCTCCTCCGCTCGCCCCTTCCACCATCATTTTCCCTCTACCCACCCTTGCCTCCTTTTCCGCGCAGCTCTCGATTCCCCCCTCTCTTTCGCACCCTCCATGTCATATTCCGCTCCAGGAGTTCCATCATAGCTCCTCACTGTTGCTGGGAGGATGTTTTCTCCTCCGCTCGCCCCTTCCACCGTCATTTTCTCTCTACCCACCCTTGCCTCCTTCTCCGCGCAGCTCTCCATTCCCCCCTCTCTTTCGCACCCTCCATGTCATATTCCGCTCCAGGAGCTCCATCATAGCTCCTCGCTGTCGCTGGGAGGATGTTTTCTCCTCCGCTCGCCCCTTCCACCGTCATTTTCTCTCTACCCACCCTTGCCTCCTTTTCCGCGCAGCTCTCGATTCCCCCCTCTCTTTCGCACCCTCCATGTCATATTCCGCTCCAGGAGTTCCATCATAGCTCCTCACTGTCGCTGGGAGGATGTTTTCTCCTCCGCTCGCCCCTTCCACCATCATTTTCTCTCTACCCACCCTTGCCTCCTTTTCCGCGCAGCTCTCGATTCCCCCCTCTCTTTCGCACCCTCCATGTCATATTCCGCTCCAGGAGTTCCATCATAGCTCCTCACTGTCGCTGGGAGGAAGTTTTCTCCTCCGCTCGCCCCTTCCACCGTCATTTTCTCTCTACCCACCCTTGCCTCCTTTTCCGCGCAGCTCTCGATTCCCCCCTCTCTTTCGCACCCTCCATGTCATATTCCGCTCCAGGAGTTCCATCATAGCTCCTCACTGTCACTGGGAGGATGTTTTCTCCTCCGCTCGCCCCTTCCACCGTCATTTTCTCTCTACCCACCCTTGCCTCCTTCTCCGCGCAGCTCTCGATTCCCCCCTCTCTTTCGCACCCTCCATGTCATATTCCGCTCCAGGAGCTCCATCATAGCTAATCGCTGTCGCTGGGAGGATGTTTTCTCCTCCGCTCGCCCCTTCCACCGTCATTTTCTCTCTACCCACCCTTGCCTCCTTTTCCGCGCAGCTCTCGATTCCCCCCTCTCTTTCGCACCCTCCATGTCATATTCCGCTCCAGGAGTTCCATCATAGCTCCTCACTGTCGCTGGGAGGATGTTTTCTCCTCCGCTCGCCCCTTCCACCGTCATTTTCTCTCTACCCACCCTTGCCTTCTTTTCCGCGCAGCTCTCGATTCCCCCCTCTCTTTCGCACCCTCCATGTCATATTCCGCTCCAGGAGTTCCATCATAGCTCCTCACTGTTGCTGGGAGTATGTTTTCTCCTCCGCTCGCCCCTTCCACCGTCATTTTCTCTCTACCCACCCTTGCCTCCTTCTCCGCGCAGCTCTCGATTCCCCCCTCTCTTTCGCACCCTCCATGTCATATTCCGCTCCAGGAGCTCCATCATAGCTCCTCGCTGTCGCTGGGAGGATGTTTTCTCCTCCGCTCGCCCCTTCCACCGTCATTTTCTCTCTACCCACCCTTGCCTCCTTTTCCGCGCAGCTCTCGATTCCCCCCTCTCTTTCGCACCCTCCATGTCATATTCCGCTCCAGGAGTTCCATCCTAGCTCCTCACTGTCGCTGGGAGGATGTTTTCTCCTCCGCTCGCCTCTTCCACTGTCATTTTCTCTCTACCCACCCTTGCCTCCTTTTCCGCGCAGCTCTCGATTCCCCCCTCTCTTTCGCACCCTCCCTGTCATATTCCGCTCCAGGAGCTCCATCATAGCTCCTTGCTGTCGCTGGGAGGATGTTTTCTCCTCCGCTCGCCCCTTCCACCGTCATTTTCTCTCTACCCACCCTTGCCTCCTTTTCCGCGCAGCTCTCGATTCCCCCCTCTCTTTCGCACCCTCAATGTCATATTCCGCTCCAGGAGTTCCATCATAGCTCCTCACTGTCGCTGGGAGGATGTTTTCTCCTCCGCTCGCCCCTTCCACCGTCATTTTCTCTCTACCCACCCTTGCCTCCTTTTCCGCGCAGCTCTCGATTCCCCCCTCTCTTTCGCACCCTCCATGTCATATTCCGCTCCAGGAGTTCCATCATAGCTCCTCACTGTCGCTGGGAGGAAGTTTTCTCCTCCGCTCGCCCCTTCCACCGTCATTTTCTCTCTACCCACCCTTGCCTCCTTTTCCGCGCAGCTCTCGATTCCCCCCTCTCTTTCGCACCCTCCATGTCATATTCCACTCCAGGAGCTCCATCATAGCTCCTTGCTGTCGCTGGGAGGATGTTTTCTCCTCCGCTCGCCTTTTCCACCGTCATTTTCTCTCTACCCACCCTTGCCTCCTTTTCCGCGCAGCTCTCAATTCCCCCCTCTCTTTCGCACCCTCCATGTCATATTCCGCTCCAGGAGTTCCATCATAGCTCCTCACTGTCGCTGGGAGGATGTTTTCTCCTCCGCTCGCCCCTTCCACCGTCATTTTCTCTCTACCCACCCTTGCCTCCTTTTCCGCGCAGCTCTCGATTCCCCCCTCTCTTTCGCACCCTCCATGTCATATTCCGCTCCAGGAGTTCCATCATAGCTCCTCACTGTTGCTGGGAGGATGTTTTCTCCTCCGCTCGCCCCTTCCACCGTCATTTTCTCTCTACCCACCCTTGCCTCCTTCTCCGCGCAGCTCTCGATTCCCCCCTCTCTTTCGCACCCTCCATGTCATATTCCGCTCCAGGAGCTCCATCATAGCTCCTCGCTGTCGCTGGGAGGATGTTTTCTCCTCCGCTCGCCCCTTCCACCGTCATTTTCTCTCTACCCACCCTTGCCTCCTTTTCCGCGCAGCTCTCGATTCCCCCCTCTCTTTCGCACCCTCCATGTCATATTCCGCTCCAGGAGTTCCATCCTAGCTCCTCACTGTCGCTGGGAGGATGTTTTCTCCTCCGCTCGCCTCTTCCACTGTCATTTTCTCTCTACCCACCCTTGCCTCCTTTTCCGCGCAGCTCTCGATTCCCCCCTCTCTTTCGCACCCTCCCTGTCATATTCCGCTCCAGGAGCTCCATCATAGCTCCTTGCTGTCGCTGGGAGGATGTTTTCTCCTCCGCTCGCCCCTTCCACCGTCATTTTCTCTCTACCCACCCTTGCCTCCTTTTCCGCGCAGCTCTCGATTCCCCCCTCTCTTTCGCACCCTCAATGTCATATTCCGCTCCAGGAGTTCCATCATAGCTCCTCACTGTCGCTGGGAGGATGTTTTCTCCTCCGCTCGCCCCTTCCACCGTCATTTTCTCTCTACCCACCCTTGCCTCCTTTTCCGCGCAGCTCTCGATTCCCCCCTCTCTTTCGCACCCTCCATGTCATATTCCGCTCCAGGAGTTCCATCATAGCTCCTCACTGTCGCTGGGAGGAAGTTTTCTCCTCCGCTCGCCCCTTCCACCGTCATTTTCTCTCTACCCACCCTTGCCTCCTTTTCCGCGCAGCTCTCGATTCCCCCCTCTCTTTCGCACCCTCCATGTCATATTCCGCTCCAGGAGTTCCATCATAGCTCCTCACTGTTGCTGGGAGGATGTTTTCTCCTCCGCTCGCCCCTTCCACCGTCATTTTCTCTCTACCCACCCTTGCCTCCTTCTCCGCGCAGCTCTCGATTCCCCCCTCTCTTTCGCACCCTCCATGTCATATTCCGCTCCAGGAGCTCCATCATAGCTCCTCGCTGTCGCTGGGAGGATGTTTTCTCCTCCGCTCGCCCCTTCCACCGTCATTTTCTCTCTACCCACCCTTGCCTCCTTTTCCGCGCAGCTCTCGATTCCCCCCTCTCTTTCGCACCCTCCATGTCATATTCCGCTCCAGGAGTTCCATCCTAGCTCCTCACTGTCGCTGGGAGGATGTTTTCTCCTCCGCTCGCCTCTTCCACTGTCATTTTCTCTCTACCCACCCTTGCCTCCTTTTCCGCGCAGCTCTCGATTCCCCCCTCTCTTTCGCACCCTCCCTGTCATATTCCGCTCCAGGAGCTCCATCATAGCTCCTTGCTGTCGCTGGGAGGATGTTTTCTCCTCCGCTCGCCCCTTCCACCGTCATTTTCTCTCTACCCACCCTTGCCTCCTTTTCCGCGCAGCTCTCGATTCCCCCCTCTCTTTCGCACCCTCAATGTCATATTCCGCTCCAGGAGTTCCATCATAGCTCCTCACTGTCGCTGGGAGGATGTTTTCTCCTCCGCTCGCCCCTTCCACCGTCATTTTCTCTCTACCCACCCTTGCCTCCTTTTCCGCGCAGCTCTCGATTCCCCCCTCTCTTTCGCACCCTCCATGTCATATTCCGCTCCAGGAGTTCCATCATAGCTCCTCACTGTCGCTGGGAGGAAGTTTTCTCCTCCGCTCGCCCCTTCCACCGTCATTTTCTCTCTACCCACCCTTGCCTCCTTTTCCGCGCAGCTCTCGATTCCCCCCTCTCTTTCGCACCCTCCATGTCATATTCCACTCCAGGAGCTCCATCATAGCTCCTTGCTGTCGCTGGGAGGATGTTTTCTCCTCCGCTCGCCTTTTCCACCGTCATTTTCTCTCTACCCACCCTTGCCTCCTTTTCCGCGCAGCTCTCAATTCCCCCCTCTCTTTCGCACCCTCCATGTCATATTCCGCTCCAGGAGTTCCATCATAGCTCCTCACTGTCGCTGGGAGGATGTTTTCTCCTCCGCTCGCCCCTTCCACCATCATTTTCTCTCTACCCACCCTTGCCTCCTTTTCCGCGCAGCTCTCGATTCCCCCCTCTCTTTCGCACCCTCCATGTCATATTCCGCTCCAGGAGTTCCATCATAGCTCCTCACTGTCACTGGGAGGATGTTTTCTCCTCCGCTCGCCCCTTCCACCGTCATTTTCTCTCTACCCACCCTTGCCTCCTTCTCCGCGCAGCTCTCGATTCCCCCCTCTCTTTCGCACCCTCCATGTCATATTCCGCTCCAGGAGTTCCATCATAGCTCCTCACTGTCGCTGGGAGGGTGTTTTCTCCTCCGCTCGCCCCTTCCACCGTCATTTTCTCTCTACCCACCCTTGCCTCCTTCTCCGCGCAGCTCTCGATTCCCCCCTCTCTTTCGCACCCTCCATGTCATATTCCGCTCCAGGAGCTCCATCATAGCTAATCGCTGTCGCTGGGAGGATGTTTTCTCCTCCGCTCGCCCCTTCCACCGTCATTTTCTCTCTACCCACCCTTGCCTCCTTTTCCGCGCAGCTCTCGATTCCCCCCTCTCTTTCGCACCCTCCATGTCATATTCCGCTCCAGGAGTTCCATCATAGCTCCTCACTGTCGCTGGGAGGAAGTTTTCTCCTCCGCTCGCCCCTTCCACCGTCATTTTCTCTCTACCCACCCTTGCCTCCTTTTCCGCGCAGCTCTCGATTCCCCCCTCTCTTTCGCACCCTCCATGTCATATTCCGCTCCAGGAGCTCCATCATAGCTCCTTGCTGTCGCTGGGAGGATGTTTTCTCCTCCGCTCGCCCCTTCCACCGTCATTTTCTCTCTACCCACCCTTGCCTCCTTTTCCGCACAGCTCTCGATTCCCCCCTCTCTTTCGCACCCTCCATGTCATATTCCGCTCCAGGAGTTCCATCATAGCTCCTCACTGTCGCTGGGAGGATGTTTTCTCCTCCGCTCGCCCCTTCCACCGTCATTTTCTCTCTACCCACCCTTGCCTCCTTCTCCGCGCAGCTCTCGATTCCCCCCTCTCTTTCGCACCCTCCATGTCATATTCCGCTCCAGGAGCTCCATCATAGCTCCTCGCTGTCGCTGGGAGGATGTTATCTCCTCCGCTCGCCCCTTCCACCGTCATTTTCTCTCTACCCACCCTTGCCTCCTTTTCCGCGCAGCTCTCAATTCCCCCCTCTCTTTCGCACCCTCCATGTCATATTCCGCTCCCGGAGTTCCATCTTAGCTCCTCACTGTCGCTGGGAGGAAGTTTTCTCCTCCGCTCGCCCCTTCCACCGTCATTTTCTCTCTACCCACCCTTGCCTCCTTTTCCGCGCAGCTCTCAATTCCCCCCTCTCTTTCGCACCCTCCATGTCATATTCCGCTCCAGGAGCTCCATCATAGCTCCTTGCTGTCGCTGGGAGGATGTTTTCTCCTCCGCTCGCCCCTTCCACCGTCATTTTCTCTCTACCCACCCTTGCCTCCTTTTCCGCGCAGCTCTCGATTCCCCCCTCTCTTTCGCAACCTCCATGTCATATTCCGCTCCAGGAGTTCCATCATAGCTCCTCACTGTCGCTGGGAGGATGTTTTCTCCTCCGCTCGCCCCTTCCACCGTCATTTTCTCTCTACCCACCCTTGCCTCCTTTTCCGCGCAGCTCTCGATTCCCCCCTCTCTTTCGCACCCTCCATGTCATATTCCACTCCAGGAGCTCCATCATAGCTCCTTGCTGTCGCTGGGAGGATGTTTTCTCCTCCGCTCGCCCCTTCCACCGTCATTTTCTCTCTACCCACCCTTGCCTCCTTTTCCGCGCAGCTCTCGATTCCCCCCTCTCTTTCGCACCCTCCATGTCATATTCCGCTCCAGGAGTTCCATCATAGCTCCTCACTGTCGCTGGGAGGATGTTTTCTCCTCCGCTCGCCCCTTCCACCATCATTTTCTCTCTACGCCACCCTTGCCTCCTTTTCCGCGCAGCTCTCGATTCCCCCCTCTCTTTCGCACCCTCCATGTCATATTCCGCTCCAGGAGTTCCATCATAGCTCCTCACTGTCGCTGGGAGGAAGTTTTCTCCTCCGCTCGCCCCTTCCACCGTCATTTTCTCTCTACCCACCCTTGCCTCCTTTTCCGCGCAGCTCTCGATTCCCCCCTCTCTTTCGCACCCTCCATGTCATATTCCGCTCCAGGAGCTCCATCATAGCTCCTTGCTGTCGCTGGGAGGATGTTTTCTCCTCCGCTCGCCCCTTCCACCGTCATTTTCTCTCTACCCACCCTTGCCTCCTTTTCCGCGCAGCTCTCGATTCCCCCCTCTCTTTCGCACCCTCCATGTCATATTCCGCTCCAGGAGCTCCATCATAGCTCCTTGCTGTCGCTGGGAGGAAGTTTTCTCCTCCGCTCGCCCCTTCCACCGTCATTTTCTCTCTACCCACCCTTGCCTCCTTTTCCGCGCAGCTCTCGATTCCCCCCTCTCTTTCGCACCCTCCATGTCATATTCCGCTCCAGGAGTTCCATCATAGCTCCTCACTGTCGCTGGGAGGAAGTTTTCTCCTCCGCTCGCCCCTTCCACCGTCATTTTCTCTCTACCCACCCTTGCCTCCTTTTCCGCGCAGCTCTCGATTCCCCCCTCTCTTTCGCACCCTCCATGTCATATTCCACTCCAGGAGCTCCATCATAGCTCCTTGCTGTCGCTGGGAGGATGTTTTCTCCTCCGCTCGCCCCTTCCACCGTCATTTTCTCTCTACCCACCCTTGCCTCCTTTTCCGCGCAGCTCTCGATTCCCCCCTCTCTTTCGCACCCTCCATGTCATATTCCGCTCCAGGAGTTCCATCATAGCTCCTCACTGTCGCTGGGAGGAAGTTTTCTCCTCCGCTCGCCCCTTCCACCGTCATTTTCTCTCTACCCACCCTTGCCTCCTTTTCCGCGCAGCTCTCGATTCCCCCCTCTCTTTCGCACCCTCCATGTCATATTCCGCTCCAGGAGTTCCATCATAGCTCCTCACTGTCGCTGGGAGGATGTTTTCTCCTCCGCTCGCCCCTTCCACCATCATTTTCTCTCTACCCACCCTTGCCTCCTTTTCCGCGCAGCTCTCGATTCCCCCCTCTCTTTCGCACCCTCCATGTCATATTCCGCTCCAGGAGTTCCATCATAGCTCCTCACTGTTGCTGGGCGGAAGTTTTCTCCTCTGCTCGCCCCTTCCACCGTCATTTTCTCTCTACCCACCCTTGCCTCCTTTTCCGCGCAGCTCTCGATTCCCCCCTCTCTTTCGCACCCTCCATGTCATATTCCGCTCCAGGAGTTCCATCATAGCTCCTCACTGTCGCTGGGAGGATGTTTTCTCCTCCGCTCGCCCCTTCCACCGTCATTTTCTCTCTACCCACCCTTGCCTCCTTCTCCGCGCAGCTCTCGATTCCCCCCTCTCTTTCGCACCCTCCATGTCATATTCCGCTCCAGGAGTTCCATCATAGCTCCTCACTGTCGCTGGGAGGATGTTTTCTCCTCCGCTCGCCCCTTCCACCGTCATTTTCTCTCTACCCACCCTTGCCTCCTTTTCCGCGCAGCTCTCGATTCCCCCCTCTCTTTCGCACCCTCCATGTCATATTCCGCTCCAGGAGTTCCATCATAGCTCCTCACTGTCGCTGGGAGGATGTTTTCTCCTCCGCTCGCCTCTTCCACCGTCATTTTCTCTCTACCCACCCTTGCCTCCTTTTCCGCGCAGCTCTCGATTCCCCCCTCTCTTTCGCACCCTCCATGTCATATTCCGCTCCAGGAGTTCCATCATAGCTCCTCACTGTCGCTGGGAGGAAGTTTTCTCCTCCGCTCGCCCCTTCCACCGTCATTTTCTCTCTACCCACCCTTGCCTCCTTTTCCGCGCAGCTCTTGATTCCCCCCTCTCTTTCGCACCCTCCATGTCATATTCCGCTCCAGGAGCTCCATCATAGCTCCTTGCTGTCACTGGGAGGATGTTTTCTCCTCCTCTCGCCCCTTCCACCGTCATTTTCTCTCTACCCACCCTTGCCTCCTTTTCCGCGCAGCTCTCGATTCCCCCCTCTCTTTCGCACCCTCCATGTCATATTCCGCTCCAGGAGTTCCATCATAGCTCCTCACTGTCGCTGGGAGGATGTTTTCTCCTCCGCTCGCCCCTTCCACCGTCATTTTCTCTCTACCCACCCTTGCCTCCTTCTCCGCGCAGCTCTCGATTCCCCCCTCTCTTTCGCACCCTCCATGTCATATTCCGCTCCAGGAGCTCCATCATAGCTCCTCGCTGTCGCTGGGAGGATGTTTTCTCCTCCGCTCGCCCCTTCCACCGTCATTTTCTCTCTACCCACCCTTGCCTCCTTTTCCGCGCAACTCTCGATTCCCCCCTCTCTTTCGCACCCTCAATGTCATATTCCGCTCCAGGAGTTCCATCATAGCTCCTCACTGTCGCTGGGAGGATGTTTTCTCCTCCGCTCGCCCCTTCCACCGTCATTTTCTCTCTACCCACCCTTGCCTCCTTTTCCGCGCAGCTCTCGATTCCCCCCTCTCTTTCGCACCCTCCATGTCATATTCCGCTCCAGGAGTTCCATCATAGCTCCTCACTGTCGCTGGGAGGAAGTTTTCTCCTCCGCTCGCCCCTTCCACCGTCATTTTCTCTCTACCCACCCTTGCCTCCTTTTCCGCGCAGGTCTCGATTCCCCCCTCTCTTTCGCACCCTCCATGTCATATTCCGCTCCAGGAGCTCCATCATAGCTCCTTGCTGTCGCTGGGAGGATGTTTTCTCCTCCGCTCGCCCCTTCCACCGTCATTTTCTCTCTACCCACCCTTGCCTCCTTCTCCGCGCAGCTCTCGATTCCCCCCTCTCTTTCGCACCCTCCATGTCATATTCCGCTCCAGGAGCTCCATCATAGCTAATCGCTGTCGCTGGGAGGATGTTTTCTCCTCCGCTCGCCCCTTCCACCGTCATTTTCTCTTTACCCACCCTTGCCTCCTTTTCCGCGCAGCTCTCGATTCCCCCCTCTCTTTCGCACCCTCCATGTCATATTCCGCTCCAGGAGCTCCATCATAGCTCCTTACTGTCGCTGGGAGGATGTTTTCTCCTCCGCTCGCCCCTTCCACCGTCATTTTCTCTCTACCCACCCTTGCCTCCTTTTCCGCGCAGCTCTCGATTCCCCCCTCTCTTTCGCACCCTCCATGTCATATTCCGCTCCAGGAGTTCCATCATAGCTCCTCACTGTCGCTGGGAGGATGTTTTCTCCTCCGCTCGCCCCTTCTACCATCATTTTCTCTCTACCCACCCTTGCCTCCTTTTCCGCGCAGCTCTCGACTCCCCCCTCTCTTTCGCACCCTCCATGTCATATTCCGCTCCAGGAGCTCCATCATAGCTCCTCGCTGTCGCTGGGAGGATGTTTTCTCCTCCGCTCGCCCCTTCCACCGTCATTTTCTCTCTACCCACCCTTGCCTCCTTCTCCGCGCAGCTCTCGATTCCCCCCTCTCTTTCGCACCCTCCATGTCATGTTCCGCTCCAGGAGCTCCATCATAGCTCCTCGCTGTCGCTGGGAGGATGTTTTCTCCTCCGCTCGCCCCTTCCACCGTCATTTTCTCTCTACCCACCCTTGCCTCCTTTTCCGCGCAGCTCTCGATTCCCCCCTCTCTTTCGCACCCTCCATGTCATATTCCGCTCCAGGAGTTCCATCATAGCTCCTCACTGTCGCTGGGAGGATGTTTTCTCCTCCGCTCGCCCCTTCCACCGTCATTTTCTCTCTACCCACCCTTGCCTCCTTTTCCGCGCAGCTCTCGATTCCCCCCTCTCTTTCGCACCCTCCATGTCATATTCCGCTCCAGGAGTTCCATCATAGCTCCTCACTGTCGCTGGGAGGAAGTTTTCTCCTCCGCTCGCCCCTTCCACCGTCATTTTCTCTCTACCCACCGTTGCCTCCTTTTCCGCGCAGCTCTCGATTCCCCCCTCTCTTTTGCACCCTCCATGTCATATTCCGCTCCAGGAGTTCCATCATAGCTCCTCACTGTCGCTGGGAGGAAGTTTTCTCCTCCGCTCGCCCCTTCCACCGTCATTTTCTCTCTACCCACCCTTGCCTCCTTCTCCGCGCAGCTCTCGATTCCCCCCTCTCTTTCGCACCCTCCATGTCATGTTCCGCTCCAGGAGCTCCATCATAGCTCCTCGCTGTCGCTGGGAGGATGTTTTCTCCTCCGCTCGCCCCTTCCACCGTCATTTTCTCTCTACCCACCCTTGCCTCCTTTTCCGCGCAGCTCTCGATTCCCCCCTCTCTTTCGCACCCTCCATGTCATATTCCGCTCCAGGAGTTCCATCATAGCTCCTCACTGTCGCTGGGAGGATGTTTTCTCCTCCGCTCGCCCCTTCCACCGTCATTTTCTCTCTACCCACCCTTGCCTCCTTTTCCGCGCAGCTCTCGATTCCCCCCTCTCTTTCGCACCCTCCATGTCATATTCCGCTCCAGGAGTTCCATCATAGCTCCTCACTGTCGCTGGGAGGAAGTTTTCTCCTCCGCTCGCCCCTTCCACCGTCATTTTCTCTCTACCCACCGTTGCCTCCTTTTCCGCGCAGCTCTCGATTCCCCCCTCTCTTTCGCACCCTCCATGTCATATTCCGCTCCAGGAGTTCCATCATAGCTCCTCACTGTCGCTGGGAGGAAGTTTTCTCCTCCGCTCGCCCCTTCCACCGTCATTTTCTCTCTACCCACCCTTGCCTACTTTTCCGCGCAGCTCTCGATTCCCCCCTCTCTTTCGCACCCTCCATGTCATATTCCACTCCAGGAGCTCCATCATAGCTCCTCGCTGTCGCTGGGAGGATGTTTTCTCCTCCGCTCGCCCCTTCCACCGTCATTTTCTCTCTACCCACCCTTGCCTCCTTTTCCGCGCAGCTCTCGATTCCCCCCTCTCTTTCGCACCCTCCATGTCATATTCCGCTCCAGGAGTTCCATCATAGCTCCTCACTGTCGCTGGGAGGATGTTTTCTCCTCCGCTCGCCCCTTCCACCGTCATTTTCTCTCTACCCACCCTTGCCTCCTTTTCCGCGCAGCTCTCGATTCCCCCCTCTCTTTCGCACCCTCCATGTCATATTCCGCTCCAGGAGTTCCATCATAGCTCCTCACTGTCGCTGGGAGGAAGTTTTCTCCTCCGCTCGCCCCTTCCACCGTCATTTTCTCTCTACCCACCCTTGCCTCCTTTTCCGCGCAGCTCTCGATTCCCCCCTCTCTTTCACACCCTCCATGTCATATTCCACTCCAGGAGCTCCATCATAGCTCCTTGCTGTCGCTGGGAGGATGTTTTCTCCTCCGCTCGCCCCTTCCACCGTCATTTTCTCTCTACCCACCCTTGCCTCCTTTTCCGCGCAGCTCTCGATTCCCCCCTCTCTTTCGCACCCTCCATGTCATATTCCGCTCCAGGAGTTCCATCATAGCTCCTCACTGTCGCTGGGAGGATGTTTTCTCCTCCGCTCGCCCCTTCCACCATCATTTTCTCTCTACCCACCCTTGCCTCCTTTTCCGCGCAGCTCTCGATTCCCCCCTCTCTTTCGCACCCTCCATGTCATATTCCGCTCCAGGAGTTCCATCATAGCTCCTCACTGTCGCTGGGAGGAAGTTTTCTCCTCTGCTCGCCCCTTCCACCGTCATTTTCTCTCTACCCACCCTTGCCTCCTTTTCCGCGCAGCTCTCGATTCCCCCCTCTCTTTCGCACCCTCTATGTCATATTCCGCTCCAGGAGTTCCATCATAGCTCCTCACTGTCGCTGGGAGGAAGTTTTCTCCTCCGCTCGCCCCTTCCACCGTCATTTTCTCTCTACCCACCCTTGCCTCCTTTTCCGCGCAGCTCTCGATTCTCCCCTCTCTTTCGCACCCTCCATGTCATATTCCGCTCCAGGAGCTCCATCATAGCTCCTTGCTGTCGCTGGGAGGATGTTTTCTCCTCCGCTCGCCCCTTCCACCGTCATTTTCTCTCTACCCACCCTTGCCTCCTTTTCCGCGCAGCTCTCGATTCCCCCCTCTCTTTCGCACCCTCCATGTCATATTCCGCTCCAGGAGTTCCATCATAGCTCCTCACTGTCACTGGGAGGATGTTTTCTCCTCCGCTCGCCCCTTCCACCGTCATTTTCTCTCTACCCACCCTTGCCTCCTTCTCCGCGCAGCTCTCGATTCCCCCCTCTCTTTCGCACCCTCCATGTCATATTCCGCTCCAGGAGCTCCATCATAGCTAATCGCTGTCGCTGGGAGGATGTTTTCTCCTCCGCTCGCCCCTTCCACCGTCATTTTCTCTCTACCCAACCTTGCCTCCTTTTCCGCGCAGCTCTCGATTCCCCCCTCTCTTTCGCACCCTCCATGTCATATTCCGCTCCAGGAGTTCCATCATAGCTCCTCACTGTCGCTGGGAGGATGTTTTCTCCTCCGCTCGCCCCTTCCACCGTCATTTTCTCTCTACCCACCGTTGCCTCCTTTTCCGCGCAGCTCTCGATTCCCCCCTCTCTTTCGCACCCTCCCTGTCATATTCCGCTCCAGGAGCTCCATCATAGCTCCTTGCTGTCGCTGGGAGGATGTTTTCTCCTCCGCTCGCCCCTTCCACCGTCATTTTCTCTCTACCCACCCTTGCCTCCTTTTCCGCGCAGCTCTCGATTCCCCCCTCTCTTTCGCACCCTCCATGTCATATTCCGCTCCAGGAGTTCCATCATAGCTCCTCACTGTCGCTGGGAGGAAGTTTTCTCCTCTGCTCGCCCCTTCCACCGTCATTTTCTCTCTACCCACCCTTGCCTCCTTTTCCGCGCAGCTCTCGATTCCCCCCTCTCTTTCGCACCCTCCATGTCATATTCCGCTCCAGGAGCTCCATCATAGCTCCTTGCTGTCGTTGGGAGGATGTTTTCTCCTCCGCTCGCCCCTTCCACCGTCATTTTCTCTCTACCCACCCTTGCCTCCTTTTCCGCGCAGCTCTCGATTCCCCCCTCTCTTTCGCACCCTCCATGTCATATTCCGCTCCAGGAGTTCCATCATAGCTCCTCACTGTCGCTGGGAGGATGTTTTCTCCTCCGCTCGCCCCTTCCACCGTCATTTTCTCTCTACCCACCCTTGCCTCCTTCTCCGCGCAGCTCTCGATTCCCCCCTCTCTTTCGCACCCTCCATGTCATATTCCGCTCCAGGAGCTCCATCATAGCTAATCGCTGTCGCTGGGAGGATGTTTTCTCCTCCGCTCGCCCCTTCCACCGTCATTTTCTCTCTACCCACCCTTGCCTCCTTTTCCGCGCAGCTCTCGATTCCCCCCTCTCTTTCGCACCCTCCATGTCATATTCCGCTCCAGGAGTTCCATCATAGCTCCTCACTGTCGCTGGGAGGAAGTTTTCTCCTCCGCTCGCCCCTTCCACCGTCATTTTCTCTCTACCCACCCTTGCCTCCTTTTCCGCGCAGCTCTCGATTCCCCCCTCTCTTTCGCACCCTCCATGTCATATTCCGCTCCAGGAGCTCCATCATAGCTCCTTGCTGTCGCTGGGAGGATGTTTTCTCCTCCGCTCGCCCCTTCCACCGTCATTTTCTCTCTACCCACCCTTGCCTCCTTTTCCGCACAGCTCTCGATTCCCCCCTCTCTTTCGCACCCTCCATGTCATATTCCGCTCCAGGAGTTCCATCATAGCTCCTCACTGTCGCTGGGAGGATGTTTTCTCCTCCGCTCGCCCCTTCCACCGTCATTTTCTCTCTACCCACCCTTGCCTCCTTCTCCGCGCAGCTCTCGATTCCCCCCTCTCTTTCGCACCCTCCATGTCATATTCCGCTCCAGGAGCTCCATCATAGCTCCTCGCTGTCGCTGGGAGGATGTTTTCTCCTCCGCTTGCCCCTTTCTTCGTCATTTTCTCTCTACCCACCCTTGCCTCCTTCTCCGCGCAGCTCTCGATTCCCCCCTCTCTTTCGCACCCTCCATGTCATATTCCGCTCCAGGAGTTCCATCATAGCTCCTCACTGTCGCTGGGAGGATGTTTTCTCCTCCGCTCGCCCCTTCCACCGTCATTTTCTCTCTACCCACCCTTGCCTCCTTTTCCGCGCAGCTCTCAATTCCCCCCTCTCTTTCGCACCCTCCATGTCATATTCCGCTCCCGGAGCTCCATCTTAGCTCCTCACTGTCGCTGGTAGGAAGTTTTCTCCTCCGCTCGCCCCTTCCACCGTCATTTTCTCTCTACCCACCCTTGCCTCCTTTTCCGCGCAGCTCTCAATTCCCCCCTCTCTTTCGCACCCTCCATGTCATATTCCGCTCCAGGAGCTCCATCATAGCTCCTTGCTGTCGCTGGGAGGATGTTTTCTCCTCCGCTCGCCCCTTCCACCGTCATTTTCTCTCTACCCACCCTTGCCTCCTTTTCCGCGCAGCTCTCGATTCCCCCCTCTCTTTCGCACCCTCCATGTCATATTCCGCTCCAGGAGTTCCATCATAGCTCCTCACTGTCGCTGGGAGGATGTTTTCTCCTCCGCTCGCCTCTTCCACTGTCATTTTCTCTCTACCCACCCTTGCCTCCTTTTCCGCGCAGCTCTCGATTCCCCCCTCTCTTTCGCACCCTCCATGTCATATTCCGCTCCAGGAGCTCCATCATAGCTCCTTGCTGTCGCTGGGAGGATGTTTTCTCCTCCGCTCGCCCCTTCCACCGTCATTTTCTCTCTACCCACCCTTGCCTCCTTTTCCGCGCAGCTCTCGATTCCCCCCTCTCTTTCGCACCCTCCATGTCATATTCCGCTCCAGGAGTTCCATCATAGCTCCTCACTGTCGCTGGGAGGATGTTTTCTCCTCCGCTCGCCCCTTCCACCGTCATTTTCTCTCTACCCACCCTTGCCTCCTTCTCCGCGCAGCTCTCGATTCCCCCCTCTCTTTCGCACCCTCCATGTCATATTCCGCTCCAGGAGCTCCATCATAGCTCCTTGCTGTCGCTGGGAGGATGTTTTCTCCTCCGCTCGCCCCTTCCACCGTCATTTTCTCTCTACCCACCCTTGCCTCCTTTTCCGCGCAGCTCTCGATTCCCCCCTCTCTTTCGCACCCTCCATGTCATATTCCGCTCCAGGAGTTCCATCATAGCTCCTCACTGTCGCTGGGAGGATGTTTTCTCCTCCGCTCGCCCCTTCCACCGTCATTTTCTCTCTACCCACCCTTGCCTCCTTCTCCGCGCAGCTCTCGATTCCCCCCTCTCTTTCGCACCCTCCATGTCATATTCCGCTCCAGGAGCTCCATCATAGCTCCTCGCTGTCGCTGGGAGGATGTTTTCTCCTCCGCTCGCCCCTTCCACCGTCATTTTCTCTCTACCCACCCTTGCCTCCTTTTCCGCGCAGCTCTCGATTCCCCCCTCTCTTTCGCACCCTCAATGTCATATTCCGCTCCAGGAGTTCCATCATAGCTCCTCACTGTCGCTGGGAGGATGTTTTCTCCTCCGCTCGCCTCTTCCACCGTCATTTTCTCTCTACCCACCCTTGCCTCCTTTTCCGCGCAGCTCTCGATTCCCCCCTCTCTTTCGCACCCTCCATGTCATATTCCGCTCCAGGAGTTCCATCATAGCTCCTCACTGTCGCTGGGAGGAAGTTTTCTCCTCCGCTCGCCCCTTCCACCGTCATTTTCTCTCTACCCACCCTTGCCTCCTTTTCCGCGCAGCTCTCGATTCCCCCCTCTCTTTCGCACCCTCCATGTCATATTCCGCTCCAGGAGCTCCATCATAGCTCCTTGCTGTCACTGGGAGGATGTTTTCTCCTCCGCTCGCCCCTTCCACCGTCATTTTCTCTCTACCCACCCTTGCCTCCTTTTCCGCGCAGCTCTCGATTCCCCCCTCTCTTTCGCACCCTCCATGTCATATTCCGCTCCTGGAGTTCCATCATAGCTCCTCACTGTCGCTGGGAGGATGTTTTCTCCTCCGCTCGCCCCTTCCACCGTCATTTTCTCTCTACCCACCCTTGCCTCCTTCTCCGCGCAGCTCTCGATTCCCCCCTCTCTTTCGCACCCTCCATGTCATATTCCGCTCCAGGAGCTCCATCATAGCTCCTCGCTGTCGCTGGGAGGATGTTTTCTCCTCCGCTCGCTCCTTCCACCGTCATTTTCTCTCTACCCACCCTTGCCTCCTTTTCCGCGCAGCTCTCGATTCCCCCCTCTCTTTCGCACCCTCAATGTCATATTCCGCTCCAGGAGTTCCATCATAGCTCCTCACTGTCGCTGGGAGGATGTTTTCTCCTCCGCTCGCCCCTTCCACCGTCATTTTCTCTCTACCCACCCTTGCCTCCTTTTCCGCGCAGCTCTCGATTCCCCCCTCTCTTTCGCACCCTCCATGTCATATTCCGCTCCAGGAGTTCCATCATAGCTCCTCACTGTCGCTGGGAGGAAGTTTTCTCCTCCGCTCGCCCCTTCCACCGTCATTTTCTCTCTACCCACCCTTGCCTCCTTTTCCGCGCAGCTCTCGATTCCCCCCTCTCTTTCGCACCCTCCATGTCATATTCCGCTCCAGGAGCTCCATCATAGCTCCTTGCTGTCGCTGGGAGGATGTTTTCTCCTCCGCTCGCCCCTTCCACCGTCATTTTCTCTCTACCCACCCTTGCCTCCTTTTCCGCGCAGCTCTCGATTCCCCCCTCTCTTTCGCACCCTCCATGTCATATTCCGCTCCAGGAGTTCCATCATAGCTCCGCACTGTCGCTGGGAGGATGTTTTCTCCTCCGCTCGCCCCTTCCACCGTCATTTTCTCTCTACCCACCCTTGCCTCCTTCTCCGCGCAGCTCTCGATTCCCCCCTCTCTTTCGCACCCTCCATGTCATATTCCGCTCCAGGAGCTCCATCATAGCTCCTCGCTGTCGCTGGGAGGATGTTTTCTCCTCCGCTCGCCCCTTCCACCGTCATTTTCTCTCTACCCACCCTTGCCTCCTTTTCCGCGCAGCTCTCGATTCCCCCCTCTCTTTCGCACCCTCCATGTCATATTCCGCTCCAGGAGTTCCATCATAGCTCCTCACTGTCGCTGGGAGGATGTTTTCTCCTCCGCTCGCCCCTTCCACCGTCATTTTCTCTCTACCCACCCTTGCCTCCTTCTCCGCGCAGCTCTCGATTCCCCCCTCTCTTTCGCACCCTCCATGTCATATTCCGCTCCAGGAGCTCCATCATAGCTCCTCGCTGTCGCTGGGAGGATGTTTTCTCCTCCGCTCGCCCCTTCCACCGTCATTTTCTCTCTACCCACCCTTGCCTCCTTTTCCGCGCAGCTCTCGATTCCCCCCTCTCTTTCGCACCCTCCATGTCATATTCCGCTCCAGGAGTTCCATCATAGCTCCTCACTGTCGCTGGGAGGATGTTTTCTCCTCCGCTCACCCCTTCCACCGTCATTTTCTCTCTACCCACCCTTGCCTCCTTTTCCGCGCAGCTCTCGATTCCCCCCTCTCTTTCGCACCCTCCATGTCATATTCCGCTCCAGGAGTTCCATCATAGCTCCTCACTGTCGCTGGGAGGAAGTTTTCTCCTCCGCTCGCCCCTTCCACCGTCATTTTCTCTCTACCCACCGTTGCCTCCTTTTCCGCGCAGCTCTCGATTCCCCCCTCTCTTTCGCACCCTCCATGTCATATTCCGCTCCAGGAGCTCCATCATAGCTCCTTGCTGTCGCTGGGAGGATGTTTTCTCCTCCGCTCGCCCCTTCCACCGTCATTTTCTCTCTACCCACCCTTGCCTCCTTTTCCGCGCAGCTCTCGATTCCCCCCTCTCTTTCGCACCCTCCATGTCATATTCCGCTCCAGGAGTTCCATCATAGCTCCTCACTGTCGCTGGGAGGATGTTTTCTCCTCCGCTCGCCCCTTCCACCGTCATTTTCTCTCTACCCACCCTTGCCTCCTTCTCCGCGCAGCTCTCGATTCCCCCCTCTCTTTCGCACCCTCCATGTCATATTCCGCTCCAGGAGCTCCATCATAGCTCCTCGCTGTCGCTGGGAGGATGTTTTCTCCTCCGCTCGCCCCTTCCACCGTCATTTTCTCTCTACCCACCCTTGCCTCCTTTTCCGCGCAGCTCTCGATTCCCCCCTCTCTTTCGCACCCTCAATGTCATATTCCGCTCCAGGAGTTCCATCATAGCTCCTCACTGTCGCTGGGAGGATGTTTTCTCCTCCGCTCGCCCCTTCCACCGTCATTTTCTCTCTACCCACCCTTGCCTCCTTTTCCGCGCAGCTCTCGATTCCCCCCTCTCTTTCGCACCCTCCATGTCATATTCCGCTCCAGGAGTTCCATCATAGCTCCTCACTGTCGCTGGGAGGAAGTTTTCTCCTCCGCTCGCCCCTTCCACCGTCATTTTCTCTCTACCCACCGTTGCCTCCTTTTCCGCGCAGCTCTCGATTCCCCCCTCTCTTTCGCACCCTCCATGTCATATTCCGCTCCAGGAGCTCCATCATAGCTCCTCGCTGTCGCTGGGAGGATGTTTTCTCCTCCGCTCGCCCCTTCCACCGTCATTTTCTCTCTACCCACCCTTGCCTCCTTCTCCGCGCAGCTCTCGATTCCCCCCTCTCTTTCGCACCCTCCATGTCATATTCCGCTCCAGGAGTTCCATCATAGCTCCTCACTGTTGCTGGGAGGATGTTTTCTCCTCCGCTCGCCCCTTCCACCGTCATTTTCTCTCTACCCACCCTTGCCTCCTTCTCCGCGCAGCTCTCGATTCCCCCCTCTCTTTCGCACCCTCCATGTCATATTCCGCTCCAGGAGCTCCATCATAGCTCCTCGCTGTCGCTGGGAGGATGTTTTCTCCTCCGCTCGCCCCTTCCACCGTCATTTTCTCTCTACCCACCCTTGCCTCCTTTTCCGCGCAGCTCTCGATTCCCCCCTCTCTTTCGCACCCTCCATGTCATATTCCGCTCCAGGAGTTCGATCATAGCTCCTCACTGTCGCTGGGAGGATGTTTTCTCCTCCGCTCGCCCCTTCCACCATCATTTTCTCTCTACCCACCCTTGCCTCCTTTTCCGCGCAGCTCTCGATTCCCCCCTCTCTTTCGCACCCTCCATGTCATATTCCGCTCCAGGAGCTCCATCATAGCTCCTCGCTGTCGCTGGGAGGATGTTTTCTCCTCCGCTCGCCCCTTCCACCGTCATTTTCTCTCTACCCACCCTTGCCTCCTTCTCCGCGCAGCTCTCGATTCCCCCCTCTCTTTCGCACCCTCCATGTCATATTCCGCTCCAGGAGCTCCATCATAGCTCCTCGCTGACGCTGGGAGGATGTTTTCTCCTCCGCTCGCCCCTTCCACCGTCATTTTCTCTCTACCCACCCTTGCCTCCTTTTCCGCGCAGCTCTCGATTCCCCCCTCTCTTTCGCACCCTCCATGTCATATTCCGCTCCAGGAGTTCCATCATAGCTCCTCACTGTCGCTGGGAGGATGTTTTCTCCTCCGCTCGCCCCTTCCACCGTCATTTTCTCTCTACCCACCCTTGCCTCCTTTTCCGCGCAGCTCTCGATTCCCCCCTCTCTTTCGCACCCTCCATGTCATATTCCGCTCCAGGAGTTCCATCATAGCTCCTCACTGTCGCTGGGAGGAAGTTTTCTCCTCCGCTCGCCCCTTCCACCGTCATTTTCTCTCTACCCACCGTTGCCTCCTTTTCCGCGCAGCTCTCGATTCCCCCCTCTCTTTCGCACCCTCCATGTCATATTCCGCTCCAGGAGCTCCATCATAGCTCCTTGCTGTCGCTGGGAGGATGTTTTCTCCTCCGCTCGCCCCTTCCACCGTCATTTTCTCTCTACCCACCCTTGCCTCCTTTTCCGCGCAGCTCTCGATTCCCCCCTCTCTTTCGCACCCTCCATGTCATATTCCGCTCCAGAAGTTCCATCATCGCTCCTCACTGTCGCTGGGAGGATGTTTTCTCCTCCGCTCGCCCCTTCCACCGTCATTTTCTCTCTACCCACCCTTGCCTCCTTCTCCGCGCAGCTCTCGATTCCCCCCTCTCTTTCGCACCCTCCATGTCATATTCCGCTCCAGGAGCTCCATCATAGCTCCTTGCTGTCGCTGGGAGGATGTTTTCTCCTCCGCTCGCCCCTTCCACCGTCATTTTCTCTCTACCCACCCTTGCCTCCTTTTCCGCGCAGCTCTCGATTCCCCCCTCTCTTTCGCACCCTCAATGTCATATTCCGCTCCAGGAGTTCCATCATAGCTCCTCACTGTCGCTGGGAGGATGTTTTCTCCTCCGCTCGCCCCTTCCACCGTCATTTTCTCTCTACCCACCCTTGCCTCCTTTTCCGCGCAGCTCTCGATTCCCCCCTCTCTTTCGCACCCTCCATGTCATATTCCGCTCCAGGAGTTCCATCATAGCTCCTCACTGTCGCTGGGAGGAAGTTTTCTCCTCCGCTCGCCCCTTCCACCGTCATTTTCTCTCTACCCACCCTTGCCTCCTTTTCCGCGCAGCTCTCGATTCCCCCCTCTCTTTCGCACCCTCCATGTCATATTCCACTCCAGGAGCTCCATCATAGCTCCTTGCTGTCGCTGGGAGGATGTTTTCTCCTCCGCTCGCCCCTTCCACCGTCATTTTCTCTCTACCCACCCTTGCCTCCTTTTCCGCGCAGCTCTCGATTCCCCCCTCTCTTTCGCACCCTCCATGTCATATTCCGCTCCAGGAGTTCCATCATAGCTCCTCACTGTCGCTGGGAGGATGTTTTCTCCTCCGCTCGCCCCTTCCACCATCATTTTCTCTCTACCCACCCTTGCCTCCTTTTCCGCGCAGCTCTCGATTCCCCCCTCTCTTTCGCACCCTCCATGTCATATTCCGCTCCAGGAGTTCCATCATAGCTCCTCACTGTCGCTGGGAGGAAGTTTTCTCCTCTGCTCGCCCCTTCCACCGTCATTTTCTCTCTACCCACCCTTGCCTCCTTCTCCGCGCAGCTCTCGATTCCCCCCTCTCTTTCGCACCCTCCATGTCATATTCCGCTCCAGGAGCTCCATCATAGCTAATCGCTGTCGCTGGGAGGATGTTTTCTCCTCCGCTCGCCCCTTCCACCGTCATTTTCTCTCTACCCACCGTTGCCTCCTTTTCCGCGCAGCTCTCGATTCCCCCCTCTCTTTCGCACCCTCCATGTCATATTCCGCTCCAGGAGCTCCATCATAGCTCCTCGCTGTCGCTGGGAGGATGTTTTCTCCTCCGCTCGCCCCTTCCACCGTCATTTTCTCTCTACCCACCCTTGCCTCCTTCTCCGCGCAGCTCTCGATTCCCCCCTCTCTTTCGCACCCTCCATGTCATATTCCGCTCCAGGAGTTCCATCATAGCTCCTCACTGTTGCTGGGAGGATGTTTTCTCCTCCGCTCGCCCCTTCCACCGTCATTTTCTCTCTACCCACCCTTGCCTCCTTCTCCGCGCAGCTCTCGATTCCCCCCTCTCTTTCGCACCCTCCATGTCATATTCCGCTCCAGGAGCTCCATCATAGCTCCTCGCTGTCGCTGGGAGGATGTTTTCTCCTCCGCTCGCCCCTTCCACCGTCATTTTCTCTCTACCCACCCTTGCCTCCTTTTCCGCGCAGCTCTCGATTCCCCCCTCTCTTTCGCACCCTCCATGTCATATTCCGCTCCAGGAGTTCCATCATAGCTCCTCACTGTCGCTGGGAGGATGTTTTCTCCTCCGCTCGCCCCTTCCACCATCATTTTCTCTCTACCCACCCTTGCCTCCTTTTCCGCGCAGCTCTCGATTCCCCCCTCTCTTTCGCACCCTCCATGTCATATTCCGCTCCAGGAGCTCCATCATAGCTCCTCGCTGTCGCTGGGAGGATGTTTTCTCCTCCGCTCGCCCCTTCCACCGTCATTTTCTCTCTACCCACCCTTGCCTCCTTCTCCGCGCAGCTCTCGATTCCCCCCTCTCTTTCGCACCCTCCATGTCATATTCCGCTCCAGGAGCTCCATCATAGCTCCTCGCTGTCGCTGGGAGGATGTTTTCTCCTCCGCTCGCCCCTTCCACCGTCATTTTCTCTCTACCCACCCTTGCCTCCTTCTCCGCGCAGCTCTCGATTCCCCCCTCTCTTTCGCACCCTCCATGTCATATTCCGCTCCAGGAGCTCCATCATAGCTCCTCGCTGTCGCTGGGAGGATGTTTTCTCCTCCGCTCGCCCCTTCCACCGTCATTTTCTCTCTACCCACCCTTGCCTCCTTTTCCGCGCAGCTCTCGATTCCCCCCTCTCTTTCGCACCCTCCATGTCATATTCCGCTCCAGGAGTTCCATCCTAGCTCCTCACTGTCGCTGGGAGGATGTTTTCTCCTCCGCTCGCCTCTTCCACTGTCATTTTCTCTCTACCCACCCTTGCCTCCTTTTCCGCGCAGCTCTCGATTCCCCCTCTCTTTCGCACCCTCCCTGTCATATTCCGCTCCAGGAGCTCCATCATAGCTCCTTGCTGTCGCTGGGAGGATGTTTTCTCCTCCGCTCGCCCCTTCCACCGTCATTTTCTCTCTACCCACCCTTGCCTCCTTTTCCGCGCAGCTCTCGATTCCCCCCTCTCTTTCGCACCCTCAATGTCATATTCCGCTCCAGGAGTTCCATCATAGCTCCTCACTGTCGCTGGGAGGATGTTTTCTCCTCCGCTCGCCCCTTCCACCGTCATTTTCTCTCTACCCACCCTTGCCTCCTTTTCCGCGCAGCTCTCGATTCCCCCCTCTCTTTCGCACCCTCCATGTCATATTCCGCTCCAGGAGTTCCATCATAGCTCCTCACTGTCGCTGGGAGGAAGTTTTCTCCTCCGCTCGCCCCTTCCACCGTCATTTTCTCTCTACCCACCCTTGCCTCCTTTTCCGCGCAGCTCTCGATTCCCCCCTCTCTTTCGCACCCTCCATGTCATATTCCACTCCAGGAGCTCCATCATAGCTCCTTGCTGTCGCTGGGAGGATGTTTTCTCCTCCGCTCGCCTTTTCCACCGTCATTTTCTCTCTACCCACCCTTGCCTCCTTTTCCGCGCAGCTCTCAATTCCCCCCTCTCTTTCGCACCCTCCATGTCATATTCCGCTCCAGGAGTTCCATCATAGCTCCTCACTGTCGCTGGGAGGATGTTTTCTCCTCCGCTCGCCCCTTCCACCATCATTTTCTCTCTACCCACCCTTGCCTCCTTTTCCGCGCAGCTCTCGATTCCCCCCTCTCTTTCGCACCCTCCATGTCATATTCCGCTCCAGGAGTTCCATCATAGCTCCTCACTGTCACTGGGAGGATGTTTTCTCCTCCGCTCGCCCCTTCCACCGTCATTTTCTCTCTACCCACCCTTGCCTCCTTCTCCGCGCAGCTCTCGATTCCCCCCTCTCTTTCGCACCCTCCATGTCATATTCCGCTCCAGGAGTTCCATCATAGCTCCTCACTGTCGCTGGGAGGGTGTTTTCTCCTCCGCTCGCCCCTTCCACCGTCATTTTCTCTCTACCCACCCTTGCCTCCTTCTCCGCGCAGCTCTCGATTCCCCCCTCTCTTTCGCACCCTCCATGTCATATTCCGCTCCAGGAGCTCCATCATAGCTAATCGCTGTCGCTGGGAGGATGTTTTCTCCTCCGCTCGCCCCTTCCACCGTCATTTTCTCTCTACCCACCCTTGCCTCCTTTTCCGCGCAGCTCTCGATTCCCCCCTCTCTTTCGCACCCTCCATGTCATATTCCGCTCCAGGAGTTCCATCATAGCTCCTCACTGTCGCTGGGAGGAAGTTTTCTCCTCCGCTCGCCCCTTCCACCGTCATTTTCTCTCTACCCACCCTTGCCTCCTTTTCCGCGCAGCTCTCGATTCCCCCCTCTCTTTCGCACCCTCCATGTCATATTCCGCTCCAGGAGCTCCATCATAGCTCCTTGCTGTCGCTGGGAGGATGTTTTCTCCTCCGCTCGCCCCTTCCACCGTCATTTTCTCTCTACCCACCCTTGCCTCCTTTTCCGCACAGCTCTCGATTCCCCCCTCTCTTTCGCACCCTCCATGTCATATTCCGCTCCAGGAGTTCCATCATAGCTCCTCACTGTCGCTGGGAGGATGTTTTCTCCTCCGCTCGCCCCTTCCACCGTCATTTTCTCTCTACCCACCCTTGCCTCCTTCTCCGCGCAGCTCTCGATTCCCCCCTCTCTTTCGCACCCTCCATGTCATATTCCGCTCCAGGAGCTCCATCATAGCTCCTCGCTGTCGCTGGGAGGATGTTATCTCCTCCGCTCGCCCCTTCCACCGTCATTTTCTCTCTACCCACCCTTGCCTCCTTTTCCGCGCAGCTCTCAATTCCCCCCTCTCTTTCGCACCCTCCATGTCATATTCCGCTCCCGGAGTTCCATCTTAGCTCCTCACTGTCGCTGGGAGGAAGTTTTCTCCTCCGCTCGCCCCTTCCACCGTCATTTTCTCTCTACCCACCCTTGCCTCCTTTTCCGCGCAGCTCTCAATTCCCCCCTCTCTTTCGCACCCTCCATGTCATATTCCGCTCCAGGAGCTCCATCATAGCTCCTTGCTGTCGCTGGGAGGATGTTTTCTCCTCCGCTCGCCCCTTCCACCGTCATTTTCTCTCTACCCACCCTTGCCTCCTTTTCCGCGCAGCTCTCGATTCCCCCCTCTCTTTCGCAACCTCCATGTCATATTCCGCTCCAGGAGTTCCATCATAGCTCCTCACTGTCGCTGGGAGGATGTTTTCTCCTCCGCTCGCCCCTTCCACCGTCATTTTCTCTCTACCCACCCTTGCCTCCTTTTCCGCGCAGCTCTCGATTCCCCCCTCTCTTTCGCACCCTCCATGTCATATTCCACTCCAGGAGCTCCATCATAGCTCCTTGCTGTCGCTGGGAGGATGTTTTCTCCTCCGCTCGCCCCTTCCACCGTCATTTTCTCTCTACCCACCCTTGCCTCCTTTTCCGCGCAGCTCTCGATTCCCCCCTCTCTTTCGCACCCTCCATGTCATATTCCGCTCCAGGAGTTCCATCATAGCTCCTCACTGTCGCTGGGAGGATGTTTTCTCCTCCGCTCGCCCCTTCCACCATCATTTTCTCTCTACCCACCCTTGCCTCCTTTTCCGCGCAGCTCTCGATTCCCCCCTCTCTTTCGCACCCTCCATGTCATATTCCGCTCCAGGAGTTCCATCATAGCTCCTCACTGTCGCTGGGAGGAAGTTTTCTCCTCCGCTCGCCCCTTCCACCGTCATTTTCTCTCTACCCACCCTTGCCTCCTTTTCCGCGCAGCTCTCGATTCCCCCCTCTCTTTCGCACCCTCCATGTCATATTCCGCTCCAGGAGCTCCATCATAGCTCCTTGCTGTCGCTGGGAGGATGTTTTCTCCTCCGCTCGCCCCTTCCACCGTCATTTTCTCTCTACCCACCCTTGCCTCCTTTTCCGCGCAGCTCTCGATTCCCCCCTCTCTTTCGCACCCTCCATGTCATATTCCGCTCCAGGAGCTCCATCATAGCTCCTTGCTGTCGCTGGGAGGAAGTTTTCTCCTCCGCTCGCCCCTTCCACCGTCATTTTCTCTCTACCCACCCTTGCCTCCTTTTCCGCGCAGCTCTCGATTCCCCCCTCTCTTTCGCACCCTCCATGTCATATTCCGCTCCAGGAGTTCCATCATAGCTCCTCACTGTCGCTGGGAGGAAGTTTTCTCCTCCGCTCGCCCCTTCCACCGTCATTTTCTCTCTACCCACCCTTGCCTCCTTTTCCGCGCAGCTCTCGATTCCCCCCTCTCTTTCGCACCCTCCATGTCATATTCCACTCCAGGAGCTCCATCATAGCTCCTTGCTGTCGCTGGGAGGATGTTTTCTCCTCCGCTCGCCCCTTCCACCGTCATTTTCTCTCTACCCACCCTTGCCTCCTTTTCCGCGCAGCTCTCGATTCCCCCCTCTCTTTCGCACCCTCCATGTCATATTCCGCTCCAGGAGTTCCATCATAGCTCCTCACTGTCGCTGGGAGGAAGTTTTCTCCTCCGCTCGCCCCTTCCACCGTCATTTTCTCTCTACCCACCCTTGCCTCCTTTTCCGCGCAGCTCTCGATTCCCCCCTCTCTTTCGCACCCTCCATGTCATATTCCGCTCCAGGAGTTCCATCATAGCTCCTCACTGTCGCTGGGAGGATGTTTTCTCCTCCGCTCGCCCCTTCCACCATCATTTTCTCTCTACCCACCCTTGCCTCCTTTTCCGCGCAGCTCTCGATTCCCCCCTCTCTTTCGCACCCTCCATGTCATATTCCGCTCCAGGAGTTCCATCATAGCTCCTCACTGTTGCTGGGCGGAAGTTTTCTCCTCTGCTCGCCCCTTCCACCGTCATTTTCTCTCTACCCACCCTTGCCTCCTTTTCCGCGCAGCTCTCGATTCCCCCCTCTCTTTCGCACCCTCCATGTCATATTCCGCTCCAGGAGTTCCATCATAGCTCCTCACTGTCGCTGGGAGGATGTTTTCTCCTCCGCTCGCCCCTTCCACCGTCATTTTCTCTCTACCCACCCTTGCCTCCTTCTCCGCGCAGCTCTCGATTCCCCCCTCTCTTTCGCACCCTCCATGTCATATTCCGCTCCAGGAGTTCCATCATAGCTCCTCACTGTCGCTGGGAGGATGTTTTCTCCTCCGCTCGCCCCTTCCACCGTCATTTTCTCTCTACCCACCCTTGCCTCCTTTTCCGCGCAGCTCTCGATTCCCCCCTCTCTTTCGCACCCTCCATGTCATATTCCGCTCCAGGAGTTCCATCATAGCTCCTCACTGTCGCTGGGAGGATGTTTTCTCCTCCGCTCGCCTCTTCCACCGTCATTTTCTCTCTACCCACCCTTGCCTCCTTTTCCGCGCAGCTCTCGATTCCCCCCTCTCTTTCGCACCCTCCATGTCATATTCCGCTCCAGGAGTTCCATCATAGCTCCTCACTGTCGCTGGGAGGAAGTTTTCTCCTCCGCTCGCCCCTTCCACCGTCATTTTCTCTCTACCCACCCTTGCCTCCTTTTCCGCGCAGCTCTTGATTCCCCCCTCTCTTTCGCACCCTCCATGTCATATTCCGCTCCAGGAGCTCCATCATAGCTCCTTGCTGTCACTGGGAGGATGTTTTCTCCTCCTCTCGCCCCTTCCACCGTCATTTTCTCTCTACCCACCCTTGCCTCCTTTTCCGCGCAGCTCTCGATTCCCCCCTCTCTTTCGCACCCTCCATGTCATATTCCGCTCCAGGAGTTCCATCATAGCTCCTCACTGTCGCTGGGAGGATGTTTTCTCCTCCGCTCGCCCCTTCCACCGTCATTTTCTCTCTACCCACCCTTGCCTCCTTCTCCGCGCAGCTCTCGATTCCCCCCTCTCTTTCGCACCCTCCATGTCATATTCCGCTCCAGGAGCTCCATCATAGCTCCTCGCTGTCGCTGGGAGGATGTTTTCTCCTCCGCTCGCCCCTTCCACCGTCATTTTCTCTCTACCCACCCTTGCCTCCTTTTCCGCGCAACTCTCGATTCCCCCCTCTCTTTCGCACCCTCAATGTCATATTCCGCTCCAGGAGTTCCATCATAGCTCCTCACTGTCGCTGGGAGGATGTTTTCTCCTCCGCTCGCCCATTCCACCGTCATTTTCTCTCTACCCACCCTTGCCTCCTTTTCCGCGCAGCTCTCGATTCCCCCCTCTCTTTCGCACCCTCCATGTCATATTCCGCTCCAGGAGTTCCATCATAGCTCCTCACTGTCGCTGGGAGGAAGTTTTCTCCTCCGCTCGCCCCTTCCACCGTCATTTTCTCTCTACCCACCCTTGCCTCCTTTTCCGCGCAGGTCTCGATTCCCCCCTCTCTTTCGCACCCTCCATGTCATATTCCGCTCCAGGAGCTCCATCATAGCTCCTTGCTGTCGCTGGGAGGATGTTTTCTCCTCCGCTCGCCCCTTCCACCGTCATTTTCTCTCTACCCACCCTTGCCTCCTTCTCCGCGCAGCTCTCGATTCCCCCCTCTCTTTCGCACCCTCCATGTCATATTCCGCTCCAGGAGCTCCATCATAGCTAATCGCTGTCGCTGGGAGGATGTTTTCTCCTCCGCTCGCCCCTTCCACCGTCATTTTCTCTTTACCCACCCTTGCCTCCTTTTCCGCGCAGCTCTCGATTCCCCCCTCTCTTTCGCACCCTCCATGTCATATTCCGCTCCAGGAGCTCCATCATAGCTCCTTACTGTCGCTGGGAGGATGTTTTCTCCTCCGCTCGCCCCTTCCACCGTCATTTTCTCTCTACCCACCCTTGCCTCCTTTTCCGCGCAGCTCTCGATTCCCCCCTCTCTTTCGCACCCTCCATGTCATATTCCGCTCCAGGAGTTCCATCATAGCTCCTCACTGTCGCTGGGAGGATGTTTTCTCCTCCGCTCGCCCCTTCTACCATCATTTTCTCTCTACCCACCCTTGCCTCCTTTTCCGCGCAGCTCTCGACTCCCCCCTCTCTTTCGCACCCTCCATGTCATATTCCGCTCCAGGAGCTCCATCATAGCTCCTCGCTGTCGCTGGGAGGATGTTTTCTCCTCCGCTCGCCCCTTCCACCGTCATTTTCTCTCTACCCACCCTTGCCTCCTTCTCCGCGCAGCTCTCGATTCCCCCCTCTCTTTCGCACCCTCCATGTCATGTTCCGCTCCAGGAGCTCCATCATAGCTCCTCGCTGTCGCTGGGAGGATGTTTTCTCCTCCGCTCGCCCCTTCCACCGTCATTTTCTCTCTACCCACCCTTGCCTCCTTTTCCGCGCAGCTCTCGATTCCCCCCTCTCTTTCGCACCCTCCATGTCATATTCCGCTCCAGGAGTTCCATCATAGCTCCTCACTGTCGCTGGGAGGATGTTTTCTCCTCCGCTCGCCCCTTCCACCGTCATTTTCTCTCTACCCACCCTTGCCTCCTTTTCCGCGCAGCTCTCGATTCCCCCCTCTCTTTCGCACCCTCCATGTCATATTCCGCTCCAGGAGTTCCATCATAGCTCCTCACTGTCGCTGGGAGGAAGTTTTCTCCTCCGCTCGCCCCTTCCACCGTCATTTTCTCTCTACCCACCGTTGCCTCCTTTTCCGCGCAGCTCTCGATTCCCCCCTCTCTTTTGCACCCTCCATGTCATATTCCGCTCCAGGAGTTCCATCATAGCTCCTCACTGTCGCTGGGAGGAAGTTTTCTCCTCCGCTCGCCCCTTCCACCGTCATTTTCTCTCTACCCACCCTTGCCTCCTTCTCCGCGCAGCTCTCGATTCCCCCCTCTCTTTCGCACCCTCCATGTCATGTTCCGCTCCAGGAGCTCCATCATAGCTCCTCGCTGTCGCTGGGAGGATGTTTTCTCCTCCGCTCGCCCCTTCCACCGTCATTTTCTCTCTACCCACCCTTGCCTCCTTTTCCGCGCAGCTCTCGATTCCCCCCTCTCTTTCGCACCCTCCATGTCATATTCCGCTCCAGGAGTTCCATCATAGCTCCTCACTGTCGCTGGGAGGATGTTTTCTCCTCCGCTCGCCCCTTCCACCGTCATTTTCTCTCTACCCACCCTTGCCTCCTTTTCCGCGCAGCTCTCGATTCCCCCCTCTCTTTCGCACCCTCCATGTCATATTCCGCTCCAGGAGTTCCATCATAGCTCCTCACTGTCGCTGGGAGGAAGTTTTCTCCTCCGCTCGCCCCTTCCACCGTCATTTTCTCTCTACCCACCGTTGCCTCCTTTTCCGCGCAGCTCTCGATTCCCCCCTCTCTTTCGCACCCTCCATGTCATATTCCGCTCCAGGAGTTCCATCATAGCTCCTCACTGTCGCTGGGAGGAAGTTTTCTCCTCCGCTCGCCCCTTCCACCGTCATTTTCTCTCTACCCACCCTTGCCTACTTTTCCGCGCAGCTCTCGATTCCCCCCTCTCTTTCGCACCCTCCATGTCATATTCCACTCCAGGAGCTCCATCATAGCTCCTCGCTGTCGCTGGGAGGATGTTTTCTCCTCCGCTCGCCCCTTCCACCGTCATTTTCTCTCTACCCACCCTTGCCTCCTTTTCCGCGCAGCTCTCGATTCCCCCCTCTCTTTCGCACCCTCCATGTCATATTCCGCTCCAGGAGTTCCATCATAGCTCCTCACTGTCGCTGGGAGGATGTTTTCTCCTCCGCTCGCCCCTTCCACCGTCATTTTCTCTCTACCCACCCTTGCCTCCTTTTCCGCGCAGCTCTCGATTCCCCCCTCTCTTTCGCACCCTCCATGTCATATTCCGCTCCAGGAGTTCCATCATAGCTCCTCACTGTCGCTGGGAGGAAGTTTTCTCCTCCGCTCGCCCCTTCCACCGTCATTTTCTCTCTACCCACCCTTGCCTCCTTTTCCGCGCAGCTCTCGATTCCCCCCTCTCTTTCACACCCTCCATGTCATATTCCACTCCAGGAGCTCCATCATAGCTCCTTGCTGTCGCTGGGAGGATGTTTTCTCCTCCGCTCGCCCCTTCCACCGTCATTTTCTCTCTACCCACCCTTGCCTCCTTTTCCGCGCAGCTCTCGATTCCCCCCTCTCTTTCGCACCCTCCATGTCATATTCCGCTCCAGGAGTTCCATCATAGCTCCTCACTGTCGCTGGGAGGATGTTTTCTCCTCCGCTCGCCCCTTCCACCATCATTTTCTCTCTACCCACCCTTGCCTCCTTTTCCGCGCAGCTCTCGATTCCCCCCTCTCTTTCGCACCCTCCATGTCATATTCCGCTCCAGGAGTTCCATCATAGCTCCTCACTGTCGCTGGGAGGAAGTTTTCTCCTCTGCTCGCCCCTTCCACCGTCATTTTCTCTCTACCCACCCTTGCCTCCTTTTCCGCGCAGCTCTCGATTCCCCCCTCTCTTTCGCACCCTCCATGTCATATTCCGCTCCAGGAGTTCCATCATAGCTCCTCACTGTCGCTGGGAGGAAGTTTTCTCCTCCGCTCGCCCCTTCCACCGTCATTTTCTCTCTACCCACCCTTGCCTCCTTTTCCGCGCAGCTCTCGATTCTCCCCTTTCTTTCGCACCCTCCATGTCATATTCCGCTCCAGGAGCTCCATCATAGCTCCTTGCTGTCGCTGGGAGGATGTTTTCTCCTCCGCTCGCCCCTTCCACCGTCATTTTCTCTCTACCCACCCTTGCCTCCTTTTCCGCGCAGCTCTCGATTCCCCCCTCTCTTTCGCACCCTCCATGTCATATTCCGCTCCAGGAGTTCCATCATAGCTCCTCACTGTCACTGGGAGGATGTTTTCTCCTCCGCTCGCCCCTTCCACCGTCATTTTCTCTCTACCCACCCTTGCCTCCTTCTCCGCGCAGCTCTCGATTCCCCCCTCTCTTTCGCACCCTCCATGTCATATTCCGCTCCAGGAGCTCCATCATAGCTAATCGCTGTCGCTGGGAGGATGTTTTCTCCTCCGCTCGCCCCTTCCACCGTCATTTTCTCTCTACCCACCCTTGCCTCCTTTTCCGCGCAGCTCTCGATTCCCCCCTCTCTTTCGCACCCTCCATGTCATATTCCGCTCCAGGAGTTCCATCATAGCTCCTCACTGTCGCTGGGAGGATGTTTTCTCCTCCGCTCGCCCCTTCCACCGTCATTTTCTCTCTACCCACCGTTGCCTCCTTTTCCGCGCAGCTCTCGATTCCCCCCTCTCTTTCGCACCCTCCCTGTCATATTCCGCTCCAGGAGCTCCATCATAGCTCCTTGCTGTCGCTGGGAGGATGTTTTCTCCTCCGCTCGCCCCTTCCACCGTCATTTTCTCTCTACCCACCCTTGCCTCCTTTTCCGCGCAGCTCTCGATTCCCCCCTCTCTTTCGCACCCTCCATGTCATATTCCGCTCCAGGAGTTCCATCATAGCTCCTCACTGTCGCTGGGAGGAAGTTTTCTCCTCTGCTCGCCCCTTCCACCGTCATTTTCTCTCTACCCACCCTTGCCTCCTTTTCCGCGCAGCTCTCGATTCCCCCCTCTCTTTCGCACCCTCCATGTCATATTCCGCTCCAGGAGCTCCATCATAGCTCCTTGCTGTCGTTGGGAGGATGTTTTCTCCTCCGCTCGCCCCTTCCACCGTCATTTTCTCTCTACCCACCCTTGCCTCCTTTTCCGCGCAGCTCTCGATTCCCCCCTCTCTTTCGCACCCTCCATGTCATATTCCGCTCCAGGAGTTCCATCATAGCTCCTCACTGTCGCTGGGAGGATGTTTTCTCCTCCGCTCGCCCCTTCCACCGTCATTTTCTCTCTACCCACCCTTGCCTCCTTCTCCGCGCAGCTCTCGATTCCCCCCTCTCTTTCGCACCCTCCATGTCATATTCCGCTCCAGGAGCTCCATCATAGCTAATCGCTGTCGCTGGGAGGATGTTTTCTCCTCCGCTCGCCCCTTCCACCGTCATTTTCTCTCTACCCACCCTTGCCTCCTTTTCCGCGCAGCTCTCGATTCCCCCCTCTCTTTCGCACCCTCCATGTCATATTCCGCTCCAGGAGTTCCATCATAGCTCCTCACTGTCGCTGGGAGGAAGTTTTCTCCTCCGCTCGCCCCTTCCACCGTCATTTTCTCTCTACCCACCCTTGCCTCCTTTTCCGCGCAGCTCTCGATTCCCCCCTCTCTTTCGCACCCTCCATGTCATATTCCGCTCCAGGAGCTCCATCATAGCTCCTTGCTGTCGCTGGGAGGATGTTTTCTCCTCCGCTCGCCCCTTCCACCGTCATTTTCTCTCTACCCACCCTTGCCTCCTTTTCCGCACAGCTCTCGATTCCCCCCTCTCTTTCGCACCCTCCATGTCATATTCCGCTCCAGGAGTTCCATCATAGCTCCTCACTGTCGCTGGGAGGATGTTTTCTCCTCCGCTCGCCCCTTCCACCGTCATTTTCTCTCTACCCACCCTTGCCTCCTTCTCCGCGCAGCTCTCGATTCCCCCCTCTCTTTCGCACCCTCCATGTCATATTCCGCTCCAGGAGCTCCATCATAGCTCCTCGCTGTCGCTGGGAGGATGTTTTCTCCTCCGCTTGCCCCTTTCTTCGTCATTTTCTCTCTACCCACCCTTGCCTCCTTCTCCGCGCAGCTCTCGATTCCCCCCTCTCTTTCGCACCCTCCATGTCATATTCCGCTCCAGGAGTTCCATCATAGCTCCTCACTGTCGCTGGGAGGATGTTTTCTCCTCCGCTCGCCCCTTCCACCGTCATTTTCTCTCTACCCACCCTTGCCTCCTTTTCCGCGCAGCTCTCAATTCCCCCCTCTCTTTCGCACCCTCCATGTCATATTCCGCTCCCGGAGCTCCATCTTAGCTCCTCACTGTCGCTGGTAGGAAGTTTTCTCCTCCGCTCGCCCCTTCCACCGTCATTTTCTCTCTACCCACCCTTGCCTCCTTTTCCGCGCAGCTCTCGATTCCCCCCTCTCTTTCGCACCCTCCATGTCATATTCCGCTCCAGGAGCTCCATCATAGCTCCTTGCTGTCGCTGGGAGGATGTTTTCTCCTCCGCTCGCCCCTTCCACCGTCATTTTCTCTCTACCCACCCTTGCCTCCTTTTCCGCGCAGCTCTCGATTCCCCCCTCTCTTTCGCACCCTCCATGTCATATTCCGCTCCAGGAGTTCCATCATAGCTCCTCACTGTCGCTGGGAGGATGTTTTCTCCTCCGCTCGCCCCTTCCACCGTCATTTTCTCTCTACCCACCCTTGCCTCCTTCTCCGCGCAGCTCTCGATTCCCCCCTCTCTTTCGCACCCTCCATGTCATATTCCGCTCCAGGAGCTCCATCATAGCTCCTTGCTGTCGCTGGGAGGATGTTTTCTCCTCCGCTCGCCCCTTCCACCGTCATTTTCTCTCTACCCACCCTTGCCTCCTTTTCCGCGCAGCTCTCGATTCCCCCCTCTCTTTCGCACCCTCCATGTCATATTCCGCTCCAGGAGTTCCATCATAGCTCCTCACTGTCGCTGGGAGGATGTTTTCTCCTCCGCTCGCCCCTTCCACCGTCATTTTCTCTCTACCCACCCTTGCCTCCTTCTCCGCGCAGCTCTCGATTCCCCCCTCTCTTTCGCACCCTCCATGTCATATTCCGCTCCAGGAGCTCCATCATAGCTCCTCGCTGTCGCTGGGAGGATGTTTTCTCCTCCGCTCGCCCCTTCCACCGTCATTTTCTCTCTACCCACCCTTGCCTCCTTTTCCGCGCAGCTCTCGATTCCCCCCTCTCTTTCGCACCCTCAATGTCATATTCCGCTCCAGGAGTTCCATCATAGCTCCTCACTGTCGCTGGGAGGATGTTTTCTCCTCCGCTCGCCTCTTCCACCGTCATTTTCTCTCTACCCACCCTTGCCTCCTTTTCCGCGCAGCTCTCGATTCCCCCCTCTCTTTCGCACCCTCCATGTCATATTCCGCTCCAGGAGTTCCATCATAGCTCCTCACTGTCGCTGGGAGGAAGTTTTCTCCTCCGCTCGCCCCTTCCACCGTCATTTTCTCTCTACCCACCCTTGCCTCCTTTTCCGCGCAGCTCTCGATTCCCCCCTCTCTTTCGCACCCTCCATGTCATATTCCGCTCCAGGAGCTCCATCATAGCTCCTTGCTGTCACTGGGAGGATGTTTTCTCCTCCGCTCGCCCCTTCCACCGTCATTTTCTCTCTACCCACCCTTGCCTCCTTTTCCGCGCAGCTCTCGATTCCCCCCTCTCTTTCGCACCCTCCATGTCATATTCCGCTCCTGGAGTTCCATCATAGCTCCTCACTGTCGCTGGGAGGATGTTTTCTCCTCCGCTCGCCCCTTCCACCGTCATTTTCTCTCTACCCACCCTTGCCTCCTTTTCCGCGCAGCTCTCGATTCCCCCCTCTCTTTCGCACCCTCCATGTCATATTCCGCTCCAGGAGTTCCATCATAGCTCCTCACTGTCGCTGGGAGGAAGTTTTCTCCTCCGCTCGCCCCTTCCACCGTCATTTTCTCTCTACCCACCCTTGCCTCCTTTTCCGCGCAGCTCTCGATTCCCCCCTCTCTTTCGCACCCTCCATGTCATATTCCGCTCCAGGAGCTCCATCATAGCTCCTTGCTGTCGCTGGGAGGATGTTTTCTCCTCCGCTCGCCCCTTCCACCGTCATTTTCTCTCTACCCACCCTTGCCTCCTTTTCCGCGCAGCTCTCGATTCCCCCCTCTCTTTCGCACCCTCCATGTCATATTCCGCTCCAGGAGTTCCATCATAGCTCCTCACTGTCGCTGGGAGGATGTTTTCTCCTCCGCTCGCCCCTTCCACCGTCATTTTCTCTCTACCCACCCTTGCCTCCTTCTCCGCGCAGCTCTCGATTCCCCCCTCTCTTTCGCACCCTCCATGTCATATTCCGCTCCAGGAGCTCCATCATAGCTCCTCGCTGTCGCTGGGAGGATGTTTTCTCCTCCGCTCGCCCCTTCCACCGTCATTTTCTCTCTACCCACCCTTGCCTCCTTTTCCGCGCAGCTCTCGATTCCCCCCTCTCTTTCGCACCCTCCATGTCATATTCCGCTCCAGGAGTTCCATCATAGCTCCTCACTGTCGCTGGGAGGATGTTTTCTCCTCCGCTCACCCCTTCCACCGTCATTTTCTCTCTACCCACCCTTGCCTCCTTTTCCGCGCAGCTCTCGATTCCCCCCTCTCTTTCGCACCCTCCATGTCATATTCCGCTCCAGGAGTTCCATCATAGCTCCTCACTGTCGCTGGGAGGAAGTTTTCTCCTCCGCTCGCCCCTTCCACCGTCATTTTCTCTCTACCCACCGTTGCCTCCTTTTCCGCGCAGCTCTCGATTCCCCCCTCTCTTTCGCACCCTCCATGTCATATTCCGCTCCAGGAGCTCCATCATAGCTCCTTGCTGTCGCTGGGAGGATGTTTTCTCCTCCGCTCGCCCCTTCCACCGTCATTTTCTCTCTACCCACCCTTGCCTCCTTTTCCGCGCAGCTCTCGATTCCCCCCTCTCTTTCGCACCCTCCATGTCATATTCCGCTCCAGGAGTTCCATCATAGCTCCTCACTGTCGCTGGGAGGATGTTTTCTCCTCCGCTCGCCCCTTCCACCGTCATTTTCTCTCTACCCACCCTTGCCTCCTTCTCCGCGCAGCTCTCGATTCCCCCCTCTCTTTCGCACCCTCCATGTCATATTCCGCTCCAGGAGCTCCATCATAGCTCCTCGCTGTCGCTGGGAGGATGTTTTCTCCTCCGCTCGCCCCTTCCACCGTCATTTTCTCTCTACCCACCCTTGCCTCCTTTTCCGCGCAGCTCTCGATTCCCCCCTCTCTTTCGCACCCTCCATGTCATATTCCGCTCCAGGAGTTCCATCATAGCTCCTCACTGTCGCTGGGAGGAAGTTTTCTCCTCCGCTCGCCCCTTCCACCGTCATTTTCTCTCTACCCACCGTTGCCTCCTTTTCCGCGCAGCTCTCGATTCCCCCCTCTCTTTCGCACCCTCCATGTCATATTCCGCTCCAGGAGCTCCATCATAGCTCCTCGCTGTCGCTGGGAGGATGTTTTCTCCTCCGCTCGCCCCTTCCACCGTCATTTTCTCTTTACCCACCCTTGCCTCCTTCTCCGCGCAGCTCTCGATTCCCCCCTCTCTTTCGCACCCTCCATGTCATATTCCGCTCCAGGAGTTCCATCATAGCTCCTCACTGTTGCTGGGAGGATGTTTTCTCCTCCGCTCGCCCCTTCCACCGTCATTTTCTCTCTACCCACCCTTGCCTCCTTCTCCGCGCAGCTCTCGATTCCCCCCTCTCTTTCGCACCCTCCATGTCATATTCCGCTCCAGGAGCTCCATCATAGCTCCTCGCTGTCGCTGGGAGGATGTTTTCTCCTCCGCTCGCCCCTTCCACCGTCATTTTCTCTCTACCCACCCTTGCCTCCTTTTCCGCGCAGCTCTCGATTCCCCCCTCTCTTTCGCACCCTCCATGTCATATTCCGCTCCAGGAGTTCCATCATAGCTCCTCACTGTCGCTGGGAGGATGTTTTCTCCTCCGCTCGCCCCTTCCACCATCATTTTCTCTCTACCCACCCTTGCCTCCTTTTCCGCGCAGCTCTCGATTCCCCCCTCTCTTTCGCACCCTCCATGTCATATTCCGCTCCAGGAGCTCCATCATAGCTCCTCGCTGTCGCTGGGAGGATGTTTTCTCCTCCGCTCGCCCCTTCCACCGTCATTTTCTCTCTACCCACCCTTGCCTCCTTCTCCGCGCAGCTCTCGATTCCCCCCTCTCTTTCGCACCCTCCATGTCATATTCCGCTCCAGGAGCTCCATCATAGCTCCTCGCTGACGCTGGGAGGATGTTTTCTCCTCCGCTCGCCCCTTCCACCGTCATTTTCTCTCTACCCACCCTTGCCTCCTTTTCCGCGCAGCTCTCGATTCCCCCCTCTCTTTCGCACCCTCCATGTCATATTCCGCTCCAGGAGTTCCATCATAGCTCCTCACTGTCGCTGGGAGGATGTTTTCTCCTCCGCTCGCCCCTTCCACCGTCATTTTCTCTCTACCCACCCTTGCCTCCTTTTCCGCGCAGCTCTCGATTCCCCCCTCTCTTTCGCACCCTCCATGTCATATTCCGCTCCAGGAGTTCCATCATAGCTCCTCACTGTCGCTGGGAGGAAGTTTTCTCCTCCGCTCGCCCCTTCCACCGTCATTTTCTCTCTACCCACCGTTGCCTCCTTTTCCGCGCAGCTCTCGATTCCCCCCTCTCTTTCGCACCCTCCATGTCATATTCCGCTCCAGGAGCTCCATCATAGCTCCTTGCTGTCGCTGGGAGGATGTTTTCTCCTCCGCTCGCCCCTTCCACCGTCATTTTCTCTCTACCCACCCTTGCCTCCTTTTCCGCGCAGCTCTCGATTCCCCCCTCTCTTTCGCACCCTCCATGTCATATTCCGCTCCAGGAGTTCCATCATCGCTCCTCACTGTCGCTGGGAGGATGTTTTCTCCTCCGCTCGCCCCTTCCACCGTCATTTTCTCTCTACCCACCCTTGCCTCCTTCTCCGCGCAGCTCTCGATTCCCCCCTCTCTTTCGCACCCTCCATGTCATATTCCGCTCCAGGAGCTCCATCATAGCTCCTTGCTGTCGCTGGGAGGATGTTTTCTCCTCCGCTCGCCCCTTCCACCGTCATTTTCTCTCTACCCACCCTTGCCTCCTTTTCCGCGCAGCTCTCGATTCCCCCCTCTCTTTCGCACCCTCAATGTCATATTCCGCTCCAGGAGTTCCATCATAGCTCCTCACTGTCGCTGGGAGGATGTTTTCTCCTCCGCTCGCCCCTTCCACCGTCATTTTCTCTCTACCCACCCTTGCCTCCTTTTCCGCGCAGCTCTCGATTCCCCCCTCTCTTTCGCACCCTCCATGTCATATTCCGCTCCAGGAGTTCCATCATAGCTCCTCACTGTCGCTGGGAGGAAGTTTTCTCCTCCGCTCGCCCCTTCCACCGTCATTTTCTCTCTACCCACCCTTGCCTCCTTTTCCGCGCAGCTCTCGATTCCCCCCTCTCTTTCGCACCCTCCATGTCATATTCCACTCCAGGAGCTCCATCATAGCTCCTTGCTGTCGCTGGGAGGATGTTTTCTCCTCCGCTCGCCCCTTCCACCGTCATTTTCTCTCTACCCACCCTTGCCTCCTTTTCCGCGCAGCTCTCGATTCCCCCCTCTCTTTCGCACCCTCCATGTCATATTCCGCTCCAGGAGTTCCATCATAGCTCCTCACTGTCGCTGGGAGGATGTTTTCTCCTCCGCTCGCCCCTTCCACCATCATTTTCTCTCTACCCACCCTTGCCTCCTTTTCCGCGCAGCTCTCGATTCCCCCCTCTCTTTCGCACCCTCCATGTCATATTCCGCTCCAGGAGCTCCATCATAGCTCCTCGCTGTCGCTGGGAGGATGTTTTCTCCTCCGCTCGCCCCTTCCACCGTCATTTTCTCTCTACCCACCCTTGCCTCCTTTTCCGCGCAGCTCTCGATTCCCCCCTCTCTTTCGCACCCTCCATGTCATATTCCGCTCCAGGAGTTCCATCATAGCTCCTCACTGTCGCTGGGAGGATGTTTTCTCCTCCGCTCGCCCCTTCCACCGTCATTTTCTCTCTACCCACCCTTGCCTCCTTTTCCGCGCAGCTCTCGATTCCCCCCTCTCTTTCGCACCCTCCATGTCATATTCCGCTCCAGGAGTTCCATCATAGCTCCTCACTGTCGCTGGGAGGAAGTTTTCTCCTCCGCTCGCCCCTTCCACCGTCATTTTCTCTCTACCCACCGTTGCCTCCTTTTCCGCGCAGCTCTCGATTCCCCCCTCTCTTTCGCACCCTCCATGTCATATTCCGCTCCAGGAGCTCCATCATAGCTCCTTGCTGTCGCTGGGAGGATGTTTTCTCCTCCGCTCGCCCCTTCCACCGTCATTTTCTCTCTACCCACCCTTGCCTCCTTTTCCGCGCAGCTCTCGATTCCCCCCTCTCTTTCGCACCCTCCATGTCATATTCCGCTCCAGGAGTTCCATCATAGCTCCTCACTGTCGCTGGGAGGATGTTTTCTCCTCCGCTCGCCCCTTCCACCGTCATTTTCTCTCTACCCACCCTTGCCTCCTTCTCCGTGCAGCTCTCGATTCCCCCCTCTCTTTCGCACCCTCCATGTCATATTCCGCTCCAGGAGCTCCATCATAGCTCCTCGCTGTCGCTGGGAGGATGTTTTCTCCTCCGCTCGCCCCTTCCACCGTCATTTTCTCTCTACCCACCCTTGCCTCCTTTTCCGCGCAGCTCTCGATTCCCCCCTCTCTTTCGCACCCTCAATGTCATATTCCGCTCCAGGAGTTCCATCATAGCTCCTCACTGTCGCTGGGAGGATGTTTTCTCCTCCGCTCGCCCCTTCCACCGTCATTTTCTCTCTACCCACCCTTGCCTCCTTTTCCGCGCAGCTCTCAATTCCCCCCTCTCTTTCGCACCCTCCATGTCATATTCCGCTCCAGGAGTTCCATCATAGCTCCTCACTGTCGCTGGGAGGAAGTTTTCTCCTCCGCTCGCCCCTTCCACCGTCATTTTCTCTCTACCCACCCTTGCCTCCTTTTCCGCGCAGCTCTCGATTCCCCCCTCTCTTTCGCACCCTCCATGTCATATTCCACTCCAGGAGCTCCATCATAGCTCCTTGCTGTCGCTGGGAGGATGTTTTCTCCTCCGCTCGCCCCTTCCACCGTCATTTTCTCTCTACCCACCCTTGCCTCCTTTTCCGCGCAGCTCTCGATTCCCCCCTCTCTTTCGCACCCTCCATGTCATATTCCGCTCCAGGAGTTCCATCATAGCTCCTCACTGTCGCTGGGAGGATGTTTTCTCCTCCGCTCGCCCCTTCCACCATCATTTTCTCTCTACCCACCCTTGCCTCCTTTTCCGCGCAGCTCTCGATTCCCCCCTCTCTTTCGCACCCTCCATGTCATATTCCGCTCCAGGAGTTCCATCATAGCTCCTCACTGTCGCTGGGAGGAAGTTTTCTCCTCTGCTCGCCCCTTCCACCGTCATTTTCTCTCTACCCACCCTTGCCTCCTTCTCCGCGCAGCTCTCGATTCCCCCCTCTCTTTCGCACCCTCCATGTCATATTCCGCTCCAGGAGCTCCATCATAGCTAATCGCTGTCGCTGGGAGGATGTTTTCTCCTCCGCTCGCCCCTTCCACCGTCATTTTCTCTCTACCCACCCTTGCCTCCTTTTCCGCGCAGCTCTCGATTCCCCCCTCTCTTTCGCACCCTCCATGTCATATTCCGCTCCAGGAGTTCCATCATAGCTCCTCACTGTCGCTGGGAGGAAGTTTTCTCCTCCGCTCGCCCCTTCCACCGTCATTTTCTCTCTACCCACCCTTGCCTCCTTTTCCGCGCAGCTCTCGATTCCCCCCTCTCTTTCGCACCCTCCATGTCATATTCCGCTCCAGGAGCTCCATCATAGCTCCTTGCTGTCGCTGGGAGGATGTTTTCTCCTCCGCTCGCCCCTTCCACCGTCATTTTCTCTCTACCCACCCTTGCCTCCTTTTCCGCGCAGCTCTCAATTCCCCCCTCTCTTTCGCACCCTCCATGTCATATTCCGCTCCAGGAGTTCCATCATAGCTCCTCACTGTCGCTGGGAGGATGTTTTCTCCTCCGCTCGCCCCTTTCTTCGTCATTTTCTCTCTACCCACCCTTGCCTCCTTCTCCGCGCAGCTCTCGATTCCCCCCTCTCTTTCGCACCCTCCATGTCATATTCCGCTCCAGGAGCTCCATCATAGCTCCTCGCTGTCGCTGGGAGGATGTTTTCTCCTCCGCTCGCCCCTTCCACCGTCATTTTCTCTCTACCCACCCTTGCCTCCTTTTCCGCGCAGCTCTCAATTCCCCCCTCTCTTTCGCACCCTCCATGTCATATTCCGCTCCAGGAGTTCCATCATAGCTCCTCACTGTCGCTGGGAGGATGTTTTCTCCTCCGCTCGCCCCTTTCTTCGTCATTTTCTCTCTACCCACCCTTGCCTCCTTCTCCGCGCAGCTCTCGATTCCCTCCTCTCTCTCGCACCCTCCATATTACATCCAGCTCCAGGAGCTTCATCATAGCTCCTCGCTGTCGCTGGGAGGATGTTTTCTCCTCCGCTCGCCCCTTCCACCGTCATTTTCTCTCTACCCACCCTTGCCTCCTTCTCCGCGCAGCTCTCGATTCCCCCCTCTCTTTCGCACCCTCCATGTCATATTCCGCTCCAGGAGCTCCATCATAGCTCCTTGCTGTCGCTGGGAGGATGTTTTCTCCTCCGCTCGCCCCTTCCACCGTCATTTTCTCTCTACCCACCCTTGCCTCCTTTTCCGCGCAGCTCTCGATTCCCCCCTCTCTTTCGCACCCTCAATGTCATATTCCGCTCCAGGAGTTCCATCATAGCTCCTCACTGTCGCTGGGAGGATGTTTTCTCCTCCGCTCGCCCCTTCCACCGTCATTTTCTCTCTACCCACCCTTGCCTCCTTTTCTGCGCAGCTCTCGATTCCCCCCTCTCTTTCGCACCCTCCATGTCATATTCCGCTCCAGGAGTTCCATCATAGCTCCTCACTGTCGCTGGGAGGAAGTTTTCTCCTCCGCTCGCCCCTTCCACCGTCATTTTCTCTCTACCCACCCTTGCCTCCTTTTCCGCGCAGCTCTCGATTCCCCCCTCTCTTTCGCACCCTCCATGTCATATTCCACTCCAGGAGCTCCATCATAGCTCCTTGCTGTCGCTGGGAGGATGTTTTCTCCTCCGCTCGCCCCTTCCACCGTCATTTTCTCTCTACCCACCCTTGCCTCCTTTTCCGCGCAGCTCTCGATTCCCCCCTCTCTTTCGCACCCTCCATGTCATATTCCGCTCCAGGAGTTCCATCATAGCTCCTCACTGTCGCTGGGAGGATGTTTTCTCCTCCGCTCGCCCCTTCCACCATCATTTTCTCTCTACCCACCCTTGCCTCCTTTTCCGCGCAGCTCTCGATTCCCCCCTCTCTTTCGCACCCTCCATGTCATATTCCGCTCCAGGAGTTCCATCATAGCTCCTCACTGTCGCTGGGAGGAAGTTTTCTCCTCTGCTCGCCCCTTCCACCGTCATTTTCTCTCTACCCACCCTTGCCTCCTTCTCCGCGCAGCTCTCGATTCCCCCCTCTCTTTCGCACCCTCCATGTCATATTCCGCTCCAGGAGTTCCATCATAGCTCCTCACTGTTGCTGGGAGGATGTTTTCTCCTCCGCTCGCCCCTTCCACCGTCATTTTCTCTCTACCCACCCTTGCCTCCTTCTCCGCGCAGCTCTCGATTCCCCCCTCTCTTTCGCACCCTCCATGTCATATTCCGCTCCAGGAGTTCCATCATAGCTCCTCACTGTCGCTGGGAGGAAGTTTTCTCCTCCGCTCGCCCCTTCCACCGTCATTTTCTCTCTACCCACCCTTGCCTCCTTTTCCGCGCAGCTCTCGATTCCCCCCTCTCTTTCGCACCCTCCATGTCATATTCCGCTCCAGGAGCTCCATCATAGCTCCTTGCTGTCGCTGGGAGGATGTTTTCTCCTCCGCTCGCCCCTTCCACCGTCATTTTCTCTCTACCCACCCTTGCCTCCTTTTCCGCGCAGCTCTCGATTCCCCCCTCTCTTTCGCACCCTCCATGTCATATTCCGCTCCAGGAGTTCCATCATAGCTCCTCACTGTCGCTGGGAGGATGTTTTCTCCTCCGCTCGCCCCTTCCACCGTCATTTTCTCTCTACCCACCCTTGCCTCCTTCTCCGCGCAGCTCTCGATTCCCCCCTCTCTTTCGCACCCTCCATGTCATATTCCGCTCCAGGAGCTCCATCATAGCTCCTCGCTGTCGCTGGGAGGATGTTTTCTCCTCCGCTCGCCCCTTCCACCGTCATTTTCTCTCTACCCACCCTTGCCTCCTTTTCCGCGCAGCTCTCGATTCCCCCCTCTCTTTCGCACCCTCAATGTCATATTCCGCTCCAGGAGTTCCATCATAGCTCCTCACTGTCGCTGGGAGGATGTTTTCTCCTCCGCTCGCCCCTTCCACCGTCATTTTCTCTCTACCCACCCTTGCCTCCTTTTCCGCGCAGCTCTCAATTCCCCCCTCTCTTTCGCACCCTCCATGTCATATTCCGCTCCAGGAGTTCCATCATAGCTCCTCACTGTCGCTGGGAGGAAGTTTTCTCCTCCGCTCGCCCCTTCCACCGTCATTTTCTCTCTACCCACCCTTGCCTCCTTTTCCGCGCAGCTCTCGATTCCCCCCTCTCTTTCGCACCCTCCATGTCATATTCCACTCCAGGAGCTCCATCATAGCTCCTTGCTGTCGCTGGGAGGATGTTTTCTCCTCCGCTCGCCCCTTCCACCGTCATTTTCTCTCTACCCACCCTTGCCTCCTTTTCCGCGCAGCTCTCGATTCCCCCCTCTCTTTCGCACCCTCCATGTCATATTCCGCTCCAGGAGTTCCATCATAGCTCCTCACTGTCGCTGGGAGGATGTTTTCTCCTCCGCTCGCCCCTTCCACCATCATTTTCTCTCTACCCACCCTTGCCTCCTTTTCCGCGCAGCTCTCGATTCCCCCCTCTCTTTCGCACCCTCCATGTCATATTCCGCTCCAGGAGTTCCATCATAGCTCCTCACTGTCGCTGGGAGGAAGTTTTCTCCTCTGCTCGCCCCTTCCACCGTCATTTTCTCTCTACCCACCCTTGCCTCCTTCTCCGCGCAGCTCTCGATTCCCCCCTCTCTTTCGCACCCTCCATGTCATATTCCGCTCCAGGAGCTCCATCATAGCTAATCGCTGTCGCTGGGAGGATGTTTTCTCCTCCGCTCGCCCCTTCCACCGTCATTTTCTCTCTACCCACCCTTGCCTCCTTTTCCGCGCAGCTCTCGATTCCCCCCTCTCTTTCGCACCCTCCATGTCATATTCCGCTCCAGGAGTTCCATCATAGCTCCTCACTGTCGCTGGGAGGAAGTTTTCTCCTCCGCTCGCCCCTTCCACCGTCATTTTCTCTCTACCCACCCTTGCCTCCTTTTCCGCGCAGCTCTCGATTCCCCCCTCTCTTTCGCACCCTCCATGTCATATTCCGCTCCAGGAGCTCCATCATAGCTCCTTGCTGTCGCTGGGAGGATGTTTTCTCCTCCGCTCGCCCCTTCCACCGTCATTTTCTCTCTACCCACCCTTGCCTCCTTTTCCGCGCAGCTCTCAATTCCCCCCTCTCTTTCGCACCCTCCATGTCATATTCCGCTCCAGGAGTTCCATCATAGCTCCTCACTGTCGCTGGGAGGATGTTTTCTCCTCCGCTCGCCCCTTTCTTCGTCATTTTCTCTCTACCCACCCTTGCCTCCTTCTCCGCGCAGCTCTCGATTCCCCCCTCTCTTTCGCACCCTCCATGTCATATTCCGCTCCAGGAGCTCCATCATAGCTCCTCGCTGTCGCTGGGAGGATGTTTTCTCCTCCGCTCGCCCCTTCCACCGTCATTTTCTCTCTACCCACCCTTGCCTCCTTTTCCGCGCAGCTCTCAATTCCCCCCTCTCTTTCGCACCCTCCATGTCATATTCCGCTCCAGGAGTTCCATCATAGCTCCTCACTGTCGCTGGGAGGATGTTTTCTCCTCCGCTCGCCCCTTTCTTCGTCATTTTCTCTCTACCCACCCTTGCCTCCTTCTCCGCGCAGCTCTCGATTCCCCCCTCTCTTTCGCACCCTCCATGTCATATTCCGCTCCAGGAGTTCCATCATAGCTCCTCACTGTCGCTGGGAGGATGTTTTCTCCTCCGCTCGCCCCTTCCACCGTCATTTTCTCTCTACCCACCCTTGCCTCCTTTTCCGCGCAGCTCTCAATTCCCCCCTCTCTTTCGCACCCTCCATGTCATATTCCGTTCCCGGAGTTCCATCATAGCTCCTCACTGTCGCTGGGAGGAAGTTTTCTCCTCCGCTCGCCCCTTCCACCGTCATTTTCTCTCTACCCACCCTTGCCTCCTTTTCCGCGCAGCTCTCAATTCCCCCCTCTCTTTCGCACCCTCCATGTCAAATTCCGCTCCAGGAGCTCCATCATAGCTCCTTGCTGTCGCTGGGAGGATGTTTTCTCCTCCGCTCGCCCCTTCCACCGTCATTTTCTCTCTACCCACCCTTGCCTCCTTTTCCGCGCAGCTCTCGATTCCCCCCTCTCTTTCGCACCCTCCATGTCATATTCCGCTCCAGGAGTTCCATCATAGCTCCTCACTGTCGCTGGGAGGATGTTTTCTCCTCCGCTCGCCCCTTCCACCGTCATTTTCTCTCTACCCACCCTTGCCTCCTTCTCCGCGCAGCTATCTATTCCCCCCTCTCTTTCGCACCCTCCATGTCATATTCCGCTCCAGGAGCTCCATCATAGCTCCTTGCTGTCGCTGGGAGGATGTTTTCTCCTCCGCTCGCCCCTTCCACCGTCATTTTCTCTCTACCCACCCTTGCCTCCTTTTCCGCGCAGCTCTCAATTCCCCCCTCTCTTTCGCACCCTCCATGTCATATTCCGCTCCAGGAGTTCCATCATAGCTCCTCACTGTCGCTGGGAGGATGTTTTCTCCTCCGCTCGCCCCTTTCTTCGTCATTTTCTCTCTACCCACCCTTGCCTCCTTCTCCGCGCAGCTCTCGATTCCCCCCTCTCTTTCGCACCCTCCATGTCATATTCCGCTCCAGGAGCTCCATCATAGCTCCTCGCTGTCGCTGGGAGGATGTTTTCTCCTCCGCTCGCCCCTTCCACCGTCATTTTCTCTCTACCCACCCTTGCCTCCTTTTCCGCGCAGCTCTCAATTCCCCCCTCTCTTTCGCACCCTCCATGTCATATTCCGCTCCAGGAGTTCCATCATAGCTCCTCACTGTCGCTGGGAGGATGTTTTCTCCTCCGCTCGCCCCTTTCTTCGTCATTTTCTCTCTACCCACCCTTGCCTCCTTCTCCGCGCAGCTCTCGATTCCCCCCTCTCTTTCGCACCCTCCATGTCATATTCCGCTCCAGGAGTTCCATCATAGCTCCTCACTGTCGCTGGGAGGATGTTTTCTCCTCCGCTCGCCCCTTCCACCGTCATTTTCTCTCTACCCAACCTTGCCTCCTTTTCCGCGCAGCTCTCAATTCCCCCCTCTCTTTCGCACCCTCCATGTCATATTCCGTTCCCGGAGTTCCATCATAGCTCCTCACTGTCGCTGGGAGGAAGTTTTCTCCTCCGCTCGCCCCTTCCACCGTCATTTTCTCTCTACCCACCCTTGCCTCCTTTTCCGCGCAGCTCTCAATTCCCCCCTCTCTTTCGCACCCTCCATGTCAAATTCCGCTCCAGGAGCTCCATCATAGCTCCTTGCTGTCGCTGGGAGGATGTTTTCTCCTCCGCTCGCCCCTTCCACCGTCATTTTCTCTCTACCCACCCTTGCCTCCTTTTCCGCGCAGCTCTCGATTCCCCCCTCTCTTTCGCACCCTCCATGTCATATTCCGCTCCAGGAGTTCCATCATAGCTCCTCACTGTCGCTGGGAGGATGTTTTCTCCTCCGCTCGCCCCTTCCACCGTCATTTTCTCTCTACCCACCCTTGCCTCCTTCTCCGCGCAGCTCTCGATTCCCCCCTCTCTTTCGCACCCTCCATGTCATATTCCGCTCCAGGAGCTCCATCATAGCTCCTCGCTGTCGCTGGGAGGATGTTTTCTCCTCCGCTCGCCCCTTCCACCGTCATTTTCTCTCTACCCACCCTTGCCTCCTTCTCCGTGCAGCTCTCGATTCCCCCCTCTCTTTCGCACCCTCCATGTCATATTCTGCTCCAGGAGCTCCATCATAGCTCCTTGCTGTCGCTGGGAGGATGTTTTCTCCTCCGCTCGCCCCTTCCACCGTCATTTTCTCTCTACCCACCCTTGCCTCCTTCTCCGTGCAGCTCTCGATTCCCCCCTCTCTTTCGCACCCTCCATGTCATATTCTGCTCCAGGAGCTCCATCATAGCTCCTCGCTGTCGCTGGGAGGATGTTTTCTCCTCCGCTCGCCCCTTCCACCGTCATTTTCTCTCTACCCACCCTTGCCTCCTTTTCCGCGCAGCTCTCGATTCCCCCCTCTCTTTCGCACCCTCCATGTCATATTCCGCTCCAGGAGCTCCATCATAGCTCCTCGCTGTCGCTGGGAGGATGTTTTCTCCTCCGCTCGCCCCTTCCACCGTCATTTTCTCTCTACCCACCCTTGCCTCCTTCTCCGCGCAGCTCTCGATTCCCCCCTCTCTCTCGCACCCTCCATATTACATCCAGCTCCAGGAGCTCCATCATAGCTCCTCGCTGTCGCTGGGAGGATGTTTTCTCCTCTGCTCGCCCCTTCCACCGTCATTTTCTCTCTACCCACCCTTGCCTCCTTCTCCGCGCAGCTCTCGATTCCCCCCTCTCTTTCGCACCCTCCATGTCATATTCCGCTCCAGGAGCTCCATCATAGCTCCTCGCTGTCGCTGGGAGGATGTTTTCTCCTCCGCTCGCCCCTTCCACCGTCATTTTCTCTCTACCCACCCTTGCCTCCTTCTCCACGCAGCTCTCGATTCCCTCCTCTCTCTCGCACCCTCCATATTACATCCAGCTCCAGGAGCTCCATCATAGCTCCTCGCTGTCGCTGGGAGGATGTTTTCTCCTCTGCTCGCCGCTTCCACCGTCATTTTCTCTCCACCCACCCTTGCCTCCTTCTCCGCGCCGCTCTCGATTCCCCCCTCTCTCTCGCACCCACCATGTCATATCCCGCTCCAGGAGCTCCATCATAGCTCCTCGCTGTCGCTGGGAGGATGTTTTCTCCTCCGCTCCCCCCTTCCACCGTCATTTTCTCTCTACCCACCCTTGCCTCCTTCTCCGCGCAGCTCTCGATTCCCCCCTCTCTCTCGCACCCTCCATATTACATCCAGCTCCAGGAGCTCCATCATAGCTCCTCGCTGTCGCTGGGAGGATGTTTTCTCCTCCGCTCGCCCCTTCCACCGTCATTTTCTCTCTACCCACCCTTGCCTCCTTCTCCGCGCAGCTCTCGATTCCCCCCTCTCTTTCGCACCCTCCATGTCATATTCCGCTCCAGGAGCTCCATCATAGCTCCTCGCTGTCGCTGGGAGGATGTTTTCTCCTCCGCTCGCCCCTTCCACCGTCATTTTCTCTCTACCCACCCTTGCCTCCTTCTCCGCGCAGCTCTCGATTCCCCCCTCTCTCTCGCACCCTCCATATTACATCCAGCTCCAGGAGCTCCATCATAGCTCCTCGCTGTCGCTGGGAGGATGTTTTCTCCTCCGCTCGCCCCTTCCACCGTCATTTTCTCTCTACCCACCCTTGCCTCCTTCTCCGCGCAGCTCTCGATTCCCCCCTCTCTTTCGCACCCTCCATGTCATATTCCGCTCCAGGAGCTCCATCATAGCTCCTCGCTGTCGCTGGGAGGATGTTTTCTCCTCCGCTCGCCCCTTCCACCGTCATTTTCTCTCTACCCACCCTTGCCTCCTTCTCCGCGCAGCTCTCGATTCCCCCCTCTCTTTCGCACCCTCCATGTCATATTCCGCTCCAGGAGCTCCATCATAGCTCCTCACTGTCGCTGGGAGGAAGTTTTCTCCTCCGCTCGCCCCTTCCACCGTCATTTTCTCTCTACCCACCCTTGCCTCCTTTTCCGCGCAGCTCTCAATTCCCCCCTCTCTTTCGCACCCTCCATGTCATATTCCGCTCCAGGAGCTCCATCATAGCTCCTTGCTGTCGCTGGGAGGATGTTTTCTCCTCCGCTCGCCCCTTCCACCGTCATTTTCTCTCCACCCACCCTTGCCTCCTTTTCCGCGCAGCTCTCGATTCCCCCCTCTCTTTCGCACCCTCCATGTCATATTCCGCTCCAGGAGCTCCATCATAGCTCCTCGCTGTCGCTGGGAGGATGTTTTCTCCTCCGCTCGCCCCTTCCACTGTCATTTTCTCTCTACCCACCCTTGCCTCCTTCTCCGCGCAGCTCTCGATTCCCTCCTCTCTCTCGCACCCTCCATATTACATCCAGCTCCAGGAGCTCCATCATAGCTCCTCGCTGTCGCTGGGAGGATGTTTTCTCCTCTGCTCGCCGCTTCCACCGTCATTTTCTCTCCACCCACCCTTGCCTCCTTCTCCGCGCCGCTCTCGATTCCCCCCTCTCTCTCGCACCCACCATGTCATATCCCGCTCCAGGAGCTCCATCATAGCTCCTCGCTGTCGCTGGGAGGATGTTTTCTCCTCTGCTCGCCCCTTCCACCGTCATTTTCTCTCTACCCACCCTTGCCTCCTTCTCCGCGCAGCTCTCGATTCCCCCCTCTCTCTCGCACCCTCCATATTACATCCAGCTCCAGGAGCTCCATCATAGCTCCTCGCTGTCGCTGGGAGGATGTTTTCTCCTCTGCTCGCCCCTTCCACCGTCATTTTCTCTCTACCCACCCTTGCCTCCTTCTCCGCGCAGCTCTCGATTCCCCCCTCTCTTTCGCACCCTCCATGTCATATTCCGCTCCAGGAGCTCCATCATAGCTCCTCGCTGTCGCTGGGAGGATGTTTTCTCCTCCGCTCGCCCCTTCCACCGTCATTTTCTCTCTACCCACCCTTGCCTCCTTCTCCGCGCAGCTCTCGATTCCCCCCTCTCTCTCGCACCCTCCATATTACATCCAGCTCCAGGAGCTCCATCATAGCTCCTCGCTGTCGCTGGGAGGATGTTTTCTCCTCCGCTCGCCCCTTCCACCGTCATTTTCTCTCTACCCACCCTTGCCTTCTTCTCCGCGCAGCTCTCGATTCCCCCCTCTCTTTCGCACCCTCCATGTCATATTCCGCTCCAGGAGCTCCATCATAGCTCCTCGCTGTCGCTGGGAGGATGTTTTCTCCTCCGCTCGCCCCTTCCACCGTCATTTTCTCTCTACCCACCCTTGCCTCCTTCTCCGCGCAGCTCTCGATTCCCCCCTCTCTTTCGCACCCTCCATGTCATATTCCGCTCCAGGAGCTCCATCATAGCTCCTCACTGTCGCTGGGAGGAAGTTTTCTCCTCCGCTCGCCCCTTCCACCGTCATTTTCTCTCTACCCACCCTTGCCTCCTTTTCCGCGCAGCTCTCAATTCCCCCCTCTCTTTCGCACCCTCCATGTCATATTCCGCTCCAGGAGCTCCATCATAGCTCCTTGCTGTCGCTGGGAGGATGTTTTCTCCTCCGCTCGCCCCTTCCACCGTCATTTTCTCTCCACCCACCCTTGCCTCCTTTTCCGCGCAGCTCTCGATTCCCCCCTCTCTTTCGCACCCTCCATGTCATATTCCGCTCCAGGAGTTCCATCATAGCTCCTCACTGTCGCTGGGAGGATGTTTTCTCCTCCGCTCGCCCCTTCCACCGTCATTTTCTCTCTACCCACCCTTGCCTCCTTCTCCGCGCAGCTCTCGATTCCCCCCTCTCTTTCGCACCCTCCATGTCATATTCCGCTCCAGGAGCTCCATCATAGCTCCTCGCTGTCGCTGGGAGGATGTTTTCTCCTCCGCTCGCCCCTTCCACTGTCATTTTCTCTCTACCCACCCTTGCCTCCTTCTCCGCGCAGCTCTCGATTCCCTCCTCTCTCTCGCACCCTCCATATTACATCCAGCTCCAGGAGCTCCATCATAGCTCCTCGCTGTCGCTGGGAGGATGTTTTCTCCTCTGCTCGCCGCTTCCACCGTCATTTTCTCTCCACCCACCCTTGCCTCCTTCTCCGCGCCGCTCTCGATTCCCCCCTCTCTCTCGCACCCACCATGTCATATCCCGCTCCAGGAGCTCCATCATAGCTCCTCGCTGTCGCTGGGAGGATGTTTTCTCCTCTGCTCGCCCCTTCCACCGTCATTTTCTCTCTACCCACCCTTGCCTCCTTCTCCGCGCAGCTCTCGATTCCCCCCTCTCTCTCGCACCCTCCATATTACATCCAGCTCCAGGAGCTCCATCATAGCTCCTCGCTGTCGCTGGGAGGATGTTTTCTCCTCCGCTCTCCCCTTCCACCGTCATTTTCTCTCTACCCACCCTTGCCTCCTTCTCCGCGCAGCTCTCGATTCCCCCCTCTCTTTCGCACCCTCCATGTCATATTCCGCTCCAGGAGCTCCATCATAGCTCCTCGCTGTCGCTGGGAGGATGTTTTCTCTTCCGCTCGCCCCTTCCACCGTCATTTTCTCTCTACCCACCCTTGCCTCCTTCTCCGCGCAGCTCTCGATTCCCCCCTCTCTCTCGCACCCTCCATATTACATCCAGCTCCAGGAGCTCCATCATAGCTCCTCGCTGTCGCTGGGAGGATGTTTTCTCCTCCGCTCGCCCCTTCCACCGTCATTTTCTCTCTACCCACCCTTGCCTCCTTCTCCGCGCAGCTCTCGATTCCCCCCTCTCTTTCGCACCCTCCATGTCATATTCCGAGCCAGGAGTTCCATCATAGCTCCTCACTGTCGCTGGGAGGATGTTTTCTCCTCCGCTCGCCCCTTCCACCGTCATTTTCTCTCTACCCACCCTTGCCTCCTTCTCCGCGCAGCTCTCGATTCCCCCCTCTCTTTCGCACCCTCCATGTCATATTCCGCTCCAGGAGCTCCATCATAGCTCCTCGCTGTCGCTGGGAGGATGTTTTCTCCTCCGCTCGCCCCTTCCACCGTCATTTTCTCTCTACCCACCCTTGCCTCCTTTTCCGCGCAGCTCTCGATTCCCCCCTCTCTTTCGCACCCTCCATGTCATATTCCGCTCCAGGAGTTCCATCATAGCTCCTCACTGTCGCTGGGAGGATGTTTTCTCCTCCGCTCGCCCCTTCCACCGTCATTTTCTCTCTACCCACCCTTGCCTCCTTTTCCTCGCAGCTCTCGATTCCCCCCTCTCTTTCGCACCCTCCATGTCATATTCCGCTCCCGGAGTTCCATCATAGCTCCTCACTGTCGCTGGGAGGAAGTTTTCTCCTCCGCTCGCCCCTTCCACCGTCATTTTCTCTCTACCCACCCTTGCCTCCTTTTCCGCGCAGCTCTCAATTCCCCCCTCTCTTTCGCACCCTCCATGTCATATTCCGCTCCAGGAGCTCCATCATAGCTCCTTGCTGTCGCTGGGAGGATGTTTTCTCCTCCGCTCGCCACTTCCACCGTCATTTTCTCTCCACCCACCCTTGCCTCCTTTTCCGCGCAGCTCTCGATTCCCCCCTCTCTTTCGCACCCTCCATGTCATATTCCGCTCCAGGAGTTCCATCATAGCTCCTCACTGTCGCTGGGAGGATGTTTTCTCCTCCGCTCGCCCCTTCCACCGTCATTTTCTCTCTACCCACCCTTGTCTCCTTCTCCGCGCAGCTCTCGATTCCCCCCTCTCTTTCGCACCCTCCATGTCATATTCTGCTCCAGGAGCTCCATCATAGCTCCTTGCTGTCGCTGGGAGGATGTTTTCTCCTCCGCTCGCCCCTTCCACCGTCATTTTCTCTCTACCCACCCTTGCCTCCTTCTCCGCGCAGCTCTCGATTCCCCCCTCTCTTTCGCACCCTCCATGTCATATTCCGCTCCAGGAGCTCCATCATAGCTCCTTGCTGTCGCTGGGAGGATGTTTTCTCCTCCGCTCGCCCCTTCCACCGTCATTTTCTCTCTACCCACCCTTGCCTCCTTCTCCGCGCAGCTCTCGATTCCCCCCTCTCTTTTGCACCCTCCATGTCATATTCCACTCCAGGAGCTCCATCATAGCTCCTCGCTGTCGCTGGGAGGATGTTTTCTCCTCCGCTCGCCCCTTCCACCGTCATTTTCTCTCTACCCACCCTTGCCTCCTTCTCCGCGCAGCTCTCGATTCCCCCCTCTCTCTCGCACCCTCCATATTACATCCAGCTCCAGGAGCTCCATCATAGCTCCTCGCTGTCGCTGGGAGGATGTTTTCTCCTCCGCTCGCCCCTTCCACCGTCATTTTCTCTCTACCCACCCTTGCCTCCTTCTCCGCGCAGCTCTCGATTCCCCCCTCTCTTTCGCACCCTCCATGTCATATTCCGCTCCAGGAGCTCCATCATAGCTCCTCGCTGTCGCTGGGAGGATGTTTTCTCCTCCGCTCGCCCCTTCCACCGTCATTTTCTCTCTACCCACCCTTGCCTCCTTCTCCGCGCAGCTCTCGATTCCCCCCTCTCTTTCGCACCCTCCATGTCATATTCCGCTCCAGGAGCTCCATCATAGCTCCTCACTGTCGCTGGGAGGAAGTTTTCTCCTCCGCTCGCCCCTTCCACCGTCATTTTCTCTCTACCCACCCTTGCCTCCTTTTCCGCGCAGCTCTCAATTCCCCCCTCTCTTTCGCACCCTCCATGTCATATTCCGCTCCAGGAGCTCCATCATAGCTCCTTGCTGTCGCTGGGAGGATGTTTTCTCCTCCGCTCGCCCCTTCCACCGTCATTTTCTCTCCACCCACCCTTGCCTCCTTTTCCGCGCAGCTCTCGATTCCCCCCTCTCTTTCGCACCCTCCATGTCATATTCCGCTCCAGGAGCTCCATCATAGCTCCTCGCTGTCGCTGGGAGGATGTTTTCTCCTCCGCTCGCCCCTTCCACTGTCATTTTCTCTCTACCCACCCTTGCCTCCTTCTCCGCGCAGCTCTCGATTCCCTCCTCTCTCTCGCACCCTCCATATTACATCCAGCTCCAGGAGCTCCATCATAGCTCCTCGCTGTCGCTGGGAGGATGTTTTCTCCTCTGCTCGCCGCTTCCACCGTCATTTTCTCTCCACCCACCCTTGCCTCCTTCTCCGCGCCGCTCTCGATTCCCCCCTCTCTCTCGCACCCACCATGTCATATCCCGCTCCAGGAGCTCCATCATAGCTCCTCGCTGTCGCTGGGAGGATGTTTTCTCCTCTGCTCGCCCCTTCCACCGTCATTTTCTCTCTACCCACCCTTGCCTCCTTCTCCGCGCAGCTCTCGATTCCCCCCTCTCTCTCGCACCCTCCATATTACATCCAGCTCCAGGAGCTCCATCATAGCTCCTCGCTGTCGCTGGGAGGATGTTTTCTCCTCTGCTCGCCCCTTCCACCGTCATTTTCTCTCTACCCACCCTTGCCTCCTTCTCCGCGCAGCTCTCGATTCCCCCCTCTCTTTCGCACCCTCCATGTCATATTCCGCTCCAGGAGCTCCATCATAGCTCCTCGCTGTCGCTGGGAGGATGTTTTCTCCTCCGCTCGCCCCTTCCACCGTCATTTTCTCTCTACCCACCCTTGCCTCCTTCTCCGCGCAGCTCTCGATTCCCCCCTCTCTCTCGCACCCTCCATATTACATCCAGCTCCAGGAGCTCCATCATAGCTCCTCGCTGTCGCTGGGAGGATGTTTTCTCCTCCGCTCGCCCCTTCCACCGTCATTTTCTCTCTACCCACCCTTGCCTCCTTCTCCGCGCAGCTCTCGATTCCCCCCTCTCTTTCGCACCCTCCATGTCATATTCCGCTCCAGGAGCTCCATCATAGCTCCTCGCTGTCGCTGGGAGGATGTTTTCTCCTCCGCTCGCCCCTTCCACCGTCATTTTCTCTCTACCCACCCTTGCCTCCTTCTCCGCGCAGCTCTCGATTCCCCCCTCTCTTTCGCACCCTCCATGTCATATTCCGCTCCAGGAGCTCCATCATAGCTCCTCACTGTCGCTGGGAGGAAGTTTTCTCCTCCGCTCGCCCCTTCCACCGTCATTTTCTCTCTACCCACCCTTGCCTCCTTTTCCGCGCAGCTCTCAATTCCCCCCTCTCTTTCGCACCCTCCATGTCATATTCCGCTCCAGGAGCTCCATCATAGCTCCTTGCTGTCGCTGGGAGGATGTTTTCTCCTCCGCTCGCCCCTTCCACCGTCATTTTCTCTCCACCCACCCTTGCCTCCTTTTCCGCGCAGCTCTCGATTCCCCCCTCTCTTTCGCACCCTCCATGTCATATTCCGCTCCAGGAGTTCCATCATAGCTCCTCACTGTCGCTGGGAGGATGTTTTCTCCTCCGCTCGCCCCTTCCACCGTCATTTTCTCTCTACCCACCCTTGCCTCCTTCTCCGCGCAGCTCTCGATTCCCCCCTCTCTTTCGCACCCTCCATGTCATATTCCGCTCCAGGAGCTCCATCATAGCTCCTCGCTGTCGCTGGGAGGATGTTTTCTCCTCCGCTCGCCCCTTCCACTGTCATTTTCTCTCTACCCACCCTTGCCTCCTTCTCCGCGCAGCTCTCGATTCCCTCCTCTCTCTCGCACCCTCCATATTACATCCAGCTCCAGGAGCTCCATCATAGCTCCTCGCTGTCGCTGGGAGGATGTTTTCTCCTCTGCTCGCCGCTTCCACCGTCATTTTCTCTCCACCCACCCTTGCCTCCTTCTCCGCGCCGCTCTCGATTCCCCCCTCTCTCTCGCACCCACCATGTCATATCCCGCTCCAGGAGCTCCATCATAGCTCCTCGCTGTCGCTGGGAGGATGTTTTCTCCTCTGCTCGCCCCTTCCACCGTCATTTTCTCTCTACCCACCCTTGCCTCCTTCTCCGCGCAGCTCTCGATTCCCCCCTCTCTCTCGCACCCTCCATATTACATCCAGCTCCAGGAGCTCCATCATAGCTCCTCGCTGTCGCTGGGAGGATGTTTTCTCCTCCGCTCTCCCCTTCCACCGTCATTTTCTCTCTACCCACCCTTGCCTCCTTCTCCGCGCAGCTCTCGATTCCCCCCTCTCTTTCGCACCCTCCATGTCATATTCCGCTCCAGGAGCTCCATCATAGCTCCTCGCTGTCGCTGGGAGGATGTTTTCTCTTCCGCTCGCCCCTTCCACCGTCATTTTCTCTCTACCCACCCTTGCCTCCTTCTCCGCGCAGCTCTCGATTCCCCCCTCTCTCTCGCACCCTCCATATTACATCCAGCTCCAGGAGCTCCATCATAGCTCCTCGCTGTCGCTGGGAGGATGTTTTCTCCTCCGCTCGCCCCTTCCACCGTCATTTTCTCTCTACCCACCCTTGCCTCCTTCTCCGCGCAGCTCTCGATTCCCCCCTCTCTTTCGCACCCTCCATGTCATATTCCGAGCCAGGAGTTCCATCATAGCTCCTCACTGTCGCTGGGAGGATGTTTTCTCCTCCGCTCGCCCCTTCCACCGTCATTTTCTCTCTACCCACCCTTGCCTCCTTCTCCGCGCAGCTCTCGATTCCCCCCTCTCTTTCGCACCCTCCATGTCATATTCCGCTCCAGGAGCTCCATCATAGCTCCTCGCTGTCGCTGGGAGGATGTTTTCTCCTCCGCTCGCCCCTTCCACCGTCATTTTCTCTCTACCCACCCTTGCCTCCTTTTCCGCGCAGCTCTCGATTCCCCCCTCTCTTTCGCACCCTCCATGTCATATTCCGCTCCAGGAGTTCCATCATAGCTCCTCACTGTCGCTGGGAGGATGTTTTCTCCTCCGCTCGCCCCTTCCACCGTCATTTTCTCTCTACCCACCCTTGCCTCCTTTTCCTCGCAGCTCTCGATTCCCCCCTCTCTTTCGCACCCTCCATGTCATATTCCGCTCCCGGAGTTCCATCATAGCTCCTCACTGTCGCTGGGAGGAAGTTTTCTCCTCCGCTCGCCCCTTCCACCGTCATTTTCTCTCTACCCACCCTTGCCTCCTTTTCCGCGCAGCTCTCAATTCCCCCCTCTCTTTCGCACCCTCCATGTCATATTCCGCTCCAGGAGCTCCATCATAGCTCCTTGCTGTCGCTGGGAGGATGTTTTCTCCTCCGCTCGCCACTTCCACCGTCATTTTCTCTCCACCCACCCTTGCCTCCTTTTCCGCGCAGCTCTCGATTCCCCCCTCTCTTTCGCACCCTCCATGTCATATTCCGCTCCAGGAGTTCCATCATAGCTCCTCACTGTCGCTGGGAGGATGTTTTCTCCTCCGCTCGCCCCTTCCACCGTCATTTTCTCTCTACCCACCCTTGTCTCCTTCTCCGCGCAGCTCTCGATTCCCCCCTCTCTTTCGCACCCTCCATGTCATATTCTGCTCCAGGAGCTCCATCATAGCTCCTCGCTGTCGCTGGGAGGATGTTTTCTCCTCCGATCGCCCCTTCCACCGTCATTTTCTCTCTACCCACCCTTGCCTCCTTCTCCGCGCAGCTCTCGATTCCCCCCTCTCTTTCGCACCCTCCATGTCATATTCCGCTCCAGGAGCTCCATCATAGCTCCTTGCTGTCGCTGGGAGGATGTTTTCTCCTCCGCTCGCCCCTTCCACCGTCATTTTCTCTCTACCCACCCTTGCCTCCTTCTCCGCGCAGCTCTCGATTCCCCCCTCTCTTTTGCACCCTCCATGTCATATTCCACTCCAGGAGCTCCATCATAGCTCCTCGCTGTCGCTGGGAGGATGTTTTCTCCTCCGCTCGCCCCTTCCACCGTCATTTTCTCTCTACCCACCCTTGCCTCCTTCTCCGCGCAGCTCTCGATTCCCCCCTCTCTTTCGCACCCTCCATGTCATATTCCGCTCCAGGAGCTCCATCATAGCTCCTTGCTGTCGCTGGGAGGATGTTTTCTCCTCCGCTCGCCCCTTCCACCGTCATTTTCTCTCTACCCACCCTTGCCTCCTTCTCCGCGCAGCTCTCGATTCCCCCCTCTCTTTTGCACCCTCCATGTCATATTCCGCTCCAGGAGCTCCATCATAGCTCCTCGCTGTCGCTGGGAGAATGTTTTCTCCTCCGCTCGCCCCTTCCACCGTCATTTTCTCTCTACCCACCCTTGCCTCCTTTTCCGCGCAGCTCTCGATTCCCCCCTCTCTTTCGCACCCTCCATGTCATATTCCGCTCCAGGAGCTCCATCATAGCTCCTCGCTGTCGCTGGGAGGATGTTTTCTCCTCCGCTCGCCCCTTCCACCGTCATTTTCTCTCTACCCACCCTTGCCTCCTTCTCCGCGCAGCTCTCGATTCCCTCCTCTCTCTCGCACCCTCCATATTACATCCAGCTCCAGGAGCTCCATCATAGCTCCTCGCTGTCGCTGGGAGGATGTTTTCTCCTCCGCTCGCCCCTTCCACTGTCATTTTCTCTCTACCCACCCTTGCCTCCTTTTCCGCGCAGCTCTTGATTCCCCCCTCTCTTTCGCACCCTCCATGTCATATTCCGCTCCAGGAGCTCCATCATAGCTCCTCGCTGTCGCTGGGAGGATGTTTTCTCCTCCGCTCGCCCCTTCCACTGTCATTTTCTCTCTACCCACCCTTGCCTCCTTCTCCGCGCAGCTCTCGATTCCCTCCTCTCTCTCGCACCCTCCATATTACATCCAGCTCCAGGAGCTCCATCATAGCTCCTCGCTGTCGCTGGGAGGATGTTTTCTCCTCTGCTCGCCGCTTCCACCGTCATTTTCTCTCCACCCACCCTTGCCTCCTTCTCCGCGCCGCTCTCGATTCCCCCCTCTCTCTCGCACCCACCATGTCATATCCCGCTCCAGGAGCTCCATCATAGCTCCTCGCTGTCGCTGGGAGGATGTTTTCTCCTCTGCTCGCCCCTTCCACCGTCATTTTCTCTCTACCCACCCTTGCCTCCTTCTCCGCGCAGCTCTCGATTCCCCCCTCTCTCTCGCACCCTCCATATTACATCCAGCTCCAGGAGCTCCATCATAGCTCCTCGCTGTCGCTGGGAGGATGTTTTCTCCTCTGCTCGCCCCTTCCACCGTCATTTTCTCTCTACCCACCCTTGCCTCCTTCTCCGCGCAGCTCTCGATTCCCCCCTCTCTTTCGCACCCTCCATGTCATATTCCGCTCCAGGAGCTCCATCATAGCTCCTCGCTGTCGCTGGGAGGATGTTTTCTCCTCCGCTCGCCCCTTCCACCGTCATTTTCTCTCTACCCACCCTTGCCTCCTTCTCCGCGCAGCTCTCGATTCCCCCCTCTCTCTCGCACCCTCCATATTACATCCAGCTCCAGGAGCTCCATCATAGCTCCTCGCTGTCGCTGGGAGGATGTTTTCTCCTCCGCTCGCCCCTTCCACCGTCATTTTCTCTCTACCCACCCTTGCCTCCTTCTCCGCGCAGCTCTCGATTCCCCCCTCTCTTTCGCACCCTCCATGTCATATTCCGCTCCAGGAGCTCCATCATAGCTCCTCGCTGTCGCTGGGAGGATGTTTTCTCCTCCGCTCGCCCCTTCCACCGTCATTTTCTCTCTACCCACCCTTGCCTCCTTCTCCGCGCAGCTCTCGATTCCCCCCTCTCTTTCGCACCCTCCATGTCATATTCCGCTCCAGGAGCTCCATCATAGCTCCTCACTGTCGCTGGGAGGAAGTTTTCTCCTCCGCTCGCCCCTTCCACCGTCATTTTCTCTCTACCCACCCTTGCCTCCTTTTCCGCGCAGCTCTCAATTCCCCCCTCTCTTTCGCACCCTCCATGTCATATTCCGCTCCAGGAGCTCCATCATAGCTCCTTGCTGTCGCTGGGAGGATGTTTTCTCCTCCGCTCGCCCCTTCCACCGTCATTTTCTCTCCACCCACCCTTGCCTCCTTTTCCGCGCAGCTCTCGATTCCCCCCTCTCTTTCGCACCCTCCATGTCATATTCCGCTCCAGGAGTTCCATCATAGCTCCTCACTGTCGCTGGGAGGATGTTTTCTCCTCCGCTCGCCCCTTCCACCGTCATTTTCTCTCTACCCACCCTTGCCTCCTTCTCCGCGCAGCTCTCGATTCCCCCCTCTCTTTCGCACCCTCCATGTCATATTCCGCTCCAGGAGCTCCATCATAGCTCCTCGCTGTCGCTGGGAGGATGTTTTCTCCTCCGCTCGCCCCTTCCACTGTCATTTTCTCTCTACCCACCCTTGCCTCCTTCTCCGCGCAGCTCTCGATTCCCTCCTCTCTCTCGCACCCTCCATATTACATCCAGCTCCAGGAGCTCCATCATAGCTCCTCGCTGTCGCTGGGAGGATGTTTTCTCCTCTGCTCGCCGCTTCCACCGTCATTTTCTCTCCACCCACCCTTGCCTCCTTCTCCGCGCCGCTCTCGATTCCCCCCTCTCTCTCGCACCCACCATGTCATATCCCGCTCCAGGAGCTCCATCATAGCTCCTCGCTGTCGCTGGGAGGATGTTTTCTCCTCTGCTCGCCCCTTCCACCGTCATTTTCTCTCTACCCACCCTTGCCTCCTTCTCCGCGCAGCTCTCGATTCCCCCCTCTCTCTCGCACCCTCCATATTACATCCAGCTCCAGGAGCTCCATCATAGCTCCTCGCTGTCGCTGGGAGGATGTTTTCTCCTCCGCTCTCCCCTTCCACCGTCATTTTCTCTCTACCCACCCTTGCCTCCTTCTCCGCGCAGCTCTCGATTCCCCCCTCTCTTTCGCACCCTCCATGTCATATTCCGCTCCAGGAGCTCCATCATAGCTCCTCGCTGTCGCTGGGAGGATGTTTTCTCTTCCGCTCGCCCCTTCCACCGTCATTTTCTCTCTACCCACCCTTGCCTCCTTCTCCGCGCAGCTCTCGATTCCCCCCTCTCTCTCGCACCCTCCATATTACATCCAGCTCCAGGAGCTCCATCATAGCTCCTCGCTGTCGCTGGGAGGATGTTTTCTCCTCCGCTCGCCCCTTCCACCGTCATTTTCTCTCTACCCACCCTTGCCTCCTTCTCCGCGCAGCTCTCGATTCCCCCCTCTCTTTCGCACCCTCCATGTCATATTCCGAGCCAGGAGTTCCATCATAGCTCCTCACTGTCGCTGGGAGGATGTTTTCTCCTCCGCTCGCCCCTTCCACCGTCATTTTCTCTCTACCCACCCTTGCCTCCTTCTCCGCGCAGCTCTCGATTCCCCCCTCTCTTTCGCACCCTCCATGTCATATTCCGCTCCAGGAGCTCCATCATAGCTCCTCGCTGTCGCTGGGAGGATGTTTTCTCCTCCGCTCGCCCCTTCCACCGTCATTTTCTCTCTACCCACCCTTGCCTCCTTTTCCGCGCAGCTCTCGATTCCCCCCTCTCTTTCGCACCCTCCATGTCATATTCCGCTCCAGGAGTTCCATCATAGCTCCTCACTGTCGCTGGGAGGATGTTTTCTCCTCCGCTCGCCCCTTCCACCGTCATTTTCTCTCTACCCACCCTTGCCTCCTTTTCCTCGCAGCTCTCGATTCCCCCCTCTCTTTCGCACCCTCCATGTCATATTCCGCTCCCGGAGTTCCATCATAGCTCCTCACTGTCGCTGGGAGGAAGTTTTCTCCTCCGCTCGCCCCTTCCACCGTCATTTTCTCTCTACCCACCCTTGCCTCCTTTTCCGCGCAGCTCTCAATTCCCCCCTCTCTTTCGCACCCTCCATGTCATATTCCGCTCCAGGAGCTCCATCATAGCTCCTTGCTGTCGCTGGGAGGATGTTTTCTCCTCCGCTCGCCACTTCCACCGTCATTTTCTCTCCACCCACCCTTGCCTCCTTTTCCGCGCAGCTCTCGATTCCCCCCTCTCTTTCGCACCCTCCATGTCATATTCCGCTCCAGGAGTTCCATCATAGCTCCTCACTGTCGCTGGGAGGATGTTTTCTCCTCCGCTCGCCCCTTCCACCGTCATTTTCTCTCTACCCACCCTTGTCTCCTTCTCCGCGCAGCTCTCGATTCCCCCCTCTCTTTCGCACCCTCCATGTCATATTCTGCTCCAGGAGCTCCATCATAGCTCCTCGCTGTCGCTGGGAGGATGTTTTCTCCTCCGATCACCCCTTCCACCGTCATTTTCTCTCTACCCACCCTTGCCTCCTTCTCCGCGCAGCTCTCGATTCCCCCCTCTCTTTCGCACCCTCCATGTCATATTCCGCTCCAGGAGCTCCATCATAGCTCCTTGCTGTCGCTGGGAGGATGTTTTCTCCTCCGCTCGCCCCTTCCACCGTCATTTTCTCTCTACCCACCCTTGCCTCCTTCTCCGCGCAGCTCTCGATTCCCCCCTCTCTTTTGCACCCTCCATGTCATATTCCACTCCAGGAGCTCCATCATAGCTCCTCGCTGTCGCTGGGAGGATGTTTTCTCCTCCGCTCGCCCCTTCCACCGTCATTTTCTCTCTACCCACCCTTGCCTCCTTCTCCGCGCAGCTCTCGATTCCCCCCTCTCTTTCGCACCCTCCATGTCATATTCCGCTCCAGGAGCTCCATCATAGCTCCTTGCTGTCGCTGGGAGGATGTTTTCTCCTCCGCTCGCCCCTTCCACCGTCATTTTCTCTCTACCCACCCTTGCCTCCTTCTCCGCGCAGCTCTCGATTCCCCCCTCTCTTTTGCACCCTCCATGTCATATTCCGCTCCAGGAGCTCCATCATAGCTCCTCGCTGTCGCTGGGAGAATGTTTTCTCCTCCGCTCGCCCCTTCCACCGTCATTTTCTCTCTACCCACCCTTGCCTCCTTTTCCGCGCAGCTCTCGATTCCCCCCTCTCTTTCGCACCCTCCATGTCATATTCCGCTCCAGGAGCTCCATCATAGCTCCTCGCTGTCGCTGGGAGGATGTTTTCTCCTCCGCTCGCCCCTTCCACCGTCATTTTCTCTCTACCCACCCTTGCCTCCTTCTCCGCGCAGCTCTCGATTCCCTCCTCTCTCTCGCACCCTCCATATTACATCCAGCTCCAGGAGCTCCATCATAGCTCCTCGCTGTCGCTGGGAGGATGTTTTCTCCTCCGCTCGCCCCTTCCACTGTCATTTTCTCTCTACCCACCCTTGCCTCCTTTTCCGCGCAGCTCTTGATTCCCCCCTCTCTTTCGCACCCTCCATGTCATATTCCGCTCCAGGAGTTCCATCATAGCTCCTCACTGTCGCTGGGAGGAAGTTTTCTCCTCCGCTCGCCCCTTCCACCGTCATTTTCTCTCTACCCACCCTTGCCTCCTTTTCCGCGCAGCTCTCGATTCCCCCCTCTCTTTCGCACCCTCCATGTCATATTCCGCTCCAGGAGCTCCATCATAGCTCCTTGCTGTCGCTGGGAGGATGTTTTCTCCTCCGCTCGCCCCTTCCACCGTCATTTTCTCTCTACCCACCCTTGCCTCCTTTTCCGCGCAGCTCTCGATTCCCCCCTCTCTTTCGCACCCTCCATGTCATATTCCGCTCCAGGAGCTCCATCATAGCTCCTTGCTGTCGCTGGGAGGATGTTTTCTCCTCCGCTCGCCCCTTCCACCGTCATTTTCTCTCTACCCACCCTTGCCTCCTTTTCCGCGCAGCTCTCGATTCCCCCCTCTCTTTCGCACCCTCCATGTCATATTCCGCTCCAGGAGTTCCATCATAGCTCCTCACTGTCGCTGGGAGGATGTTTTCTCCTCCGCTCGCCCCTTCCACCGTCATTTTCTCTCTACCCACCCTTGCCTCCTTTTCCGCGCAGCTCTTGATTCCCCCCTCTCTTTCGCACCCTCCATGTCATATTCCGCTCCAGGAGTTCCATCATAGCTCCTCACTGTCGCTGGGAGGAAGTTTTCTCCTCCGCTCGCCCCTTCCACCGTCATTTTCTCTCTACCCACCCTTGCCTCCTTTTCCGCGCAGCTCTCGATTCCCCCCTCTCTTTCGCACCCTCCATGTCATATTCCGCTCCAGGAGCTCCATCATAGCTCCTTGCTGTCGCTGGGAGGATGTTTTCTCCTCCGCTCGCCCCTTCCACCGTCATTTTCTCTCTACCCACCCTTGCCTCCTTTTCCGCGCAGCTCTCAATTCCCCCCTCTCTTTCGCACCCTCCATGTCATATTCCGCTCCAGGAGTTCCATCATAGCTCCTCACTGTCGCTGGGAGGATGTTTTCTCCTCCGCTCGCCCCTTTCTTCGTCATTTTCTCTCTACCCACCCTTGCCTCCTTCTCCGCGCAGCTCTCGATTCCCCCCTCTCTTTCGCACCCTCCATGTCATATTCCGCTCCAGGAGCTCCATCATAGCTCCTCGCTGTCGCTGGGAGGATGTTTTCTCCTCCGCTCGCCCCTTCCACCGTCATTTTCTCTCTACCCACCCTTGCCTCCTTTTCCGCGCAGCTCTCAATTCCCCCCTCTCTTTCGCACCCTCCATGTCATATTCCGCTCCAGGAGTTCCATCATAGCTCCTCACTGTCGCTGGGAGGATGTTTTCTCCTCCGCTCGCCCCTTTCTTCGTCATTTTCTCTCTACCCACCCTTGCCTCCTTCTCCGCGCAGCTCTCGATTCCCCCCTCTCTTTCGCACCCTCCATGTCATATTCCGCTCCAGGAGTTCCATCATAGCTCCTCACTGTCGCTGGGAGGATGTTTTCTCCTCCGCTCGCCCCTTCCACCGTCATTTTCTCTCTACCCACCCTTGCCTCCTTTTCCGCGCAGCTCTCGATTCCCCCCTCTCTTTCGCACCCTCCATGTCATATTCCGCTCCAGGAGCTCCATCATAGCTCCTTGCTGTCGCTGGGAGGATGTTTTCTCCTCCGCTCGCCCCTTCCACCGTCATTTTCTCTCTACCCACCCTTGCCTCCTTTTCCGCGCAGCTCTCAATTCCCCCCTCTCTTTCGCACCCTCCATGTCATATTCCGCTCCAGGAGTTCCATCATAGCTCCTCACTGTCGCTGGGAGGATGTTTTCTCCTCCGCTCGCCCCTTTCTTCGTCATTTTCTCTCTACCCACCCTTGCCTCCTTCTCCGCGCAGCTCTCGATTCCCCCCTCTCTTTCGCACCCTCCATGTCATATTCCGCTCCAGGAGCTCCATCATAGCTCCTCGCTGTCGCTGGGAGGATGTTTTCTCCTCCGCTCGCCCCTTCCACCGTCATTTTCTCTCTACCCACCCTTGCCTCCTTTTCCGCGCAGCTCTCAATTCCCCCCTCTCTTTCGCACCCTCCATGTCATATTCCGCTCCAGGAGTTCCATCATAGCTCCTCACTGTCGCTGGGAGGATGTTTTCTCCTCCGCTCGCCCCTTTCTTCGTCATTTTCTCTCTACCCACCCTTGCCTCCTTCTCCGCGCAGCTCTCGATTCCCCCCTCTCTTTCGCACCCTCCATGTCATATTCCGCTCCAGGAGTTCCATCATAGCTCCTCACTGTCGCTGGGAGGATGTTTTCTCCTCCGCTCGCCCCTTCCACCGTCATTTTCTCTCTACCCACCCTTGCCTCCTTTTCCGCGCAGCTCTCAATTCCCCCCTCTCTTTCGCACCCTCCATGTCATATTCCGTTCCCGGAGTTCCATCATAGCTCCTCACTGTCGCTGGGAGGAAGTTTTCTCCTCCGCTCGCCCCTTCCACCGTCATTTTCTCTCTACCCACCCTTGCCTCCTTTTCCGCGCAGCTCTCAATTCCCCCCTCTCTTTCGCACCCTCCATGTCAAATTCCGCTCCAGGAGCTCCATCATAGCTCCTTGCTGTCGCTGGGAGGATGTTTTCTCCTCCGCTCGCCCCTTCCACCGTCATTTTCTCTCTACCCACCCTTGCCTCCTTTTCCGCGCAGCTCTCGATTCCCCCCTCTCTTTCGCACCCTCCATGTCATATTCCGCTCCAGGAGTTCCATCATAGCTCCTCACTGTCGCTGGGAGGATGTTTTCTCCTCCGCTCGCCCCTTCCACCGTCATTTTCTCTCTACCCACCCTTGCCTCCTTCTCCGCGCAGCTATCTATTCCCCCCTCTCTTTCGCACCCTCCATGTCATATTCCGCTCCAGGAGCTCCATCATAGCTCCTTGCTGTCGCTGGGAGGATGTTTTCTCCTCCGCTCGCCCCTTCCACCGTCATTTTCTCTCTACCCACCCTTGCCTCCTTTTCCGCGCAGCTCTCAATTCCCCCCTCTCTTTCGCACCCTCCATGTCATATTCCGCTCCAGGAGTTCCATCATAGCTCCTCACTGTCGCTGGGAGGATGTTTTCTCCTCCGCTCGCCCCTTTCTTCGTCATTTTCTCTCTACCCACCCTTGCCTCCTTCTCCGCGCAGCTCTCGATTCCCCCCTCTCTTTCGCACCCTCCATGTCATATTCCGCTCCAGGAGCTCCATCATAGCTCCTCGCTGTCGCTGGGAGGATGTTTTCTCCTCCGCTCGCCCCTTCCACCGTCATTTTCTCTCTACCCACCCTTGCCTCCTTTTCCGCGCAGCTCTCAATTCCCCCCTCTCTTTCGCACCCTCCATGTCATATTCCGCTCCAGGAGTTCCATCATAGCTCCTCACTGTCGCTGGGAGGATGTTTTCTCCTCCGCTCGCCCCTTTCTTCGTCATTTTCTCTCTACCCACCCTTGCCTCCTTCTCCGCGCAGCTCTCGATTCCCCCCTCTCTTTCGCACCCTCCATGTCATATTCCGCTCCAGGAGTTCCATCATAGCTCCTCACTGTCGCTGGGAGGATGTTTTCTCCTCCGCTCGCCCCTTCCACCGTCATTTTCTCTCTACCCAACCTTGCCTCCTTTTCCGCGCAGCTCTCAATTCCCCCCTCTCTTTCGCACCCTCCATGTCATATTCCGTTCCCGGAGTTCCATCATAGCTCCTCACTGTCGCTGGGAGGAAGTTTTCTCCTCCGCTCGCCCCTTCCACCGTCATTTTCTCTCTACCCACCCTTGCCTCCTTTTCCGCGCAGCTCTCAATTCCCCCCTCTCTTTCGCACCCTCCATGTCAAATTCCGCTCCAGGAGCTCCATCATAGCTCCTTGCTGTCGCTGGGAGGATGTTTTCTCCTCCGCTCGCCCCTTCCACCGTCATTTTCTCTCTACCCACCCTTGCCTCCTTTTCCGCGCAGCTCTCGATTCCCCCCTCTCTTTCGCACCCTCCATGTCATATTCCGCTCCAGGAGTTCCATCATAGCTCCTCACTGTCGCTGGGAGGATGTTTTCTCCTCCGCTCGCCCCTTCCACCGTCATTTTCTCTCTACCCACCCTTGCCTCCTTCTCCGCGCAGCTCTCGATTCCCCCCTCTCTTTCGCACCCTCCATGTCATATTCCGCTCCAGGAGCTCCATCATAGCTCCTCGCTGTCGCTGGGAGGATGTTTTCTCCTCCGCTCGCCCCTTCCACCGTCATTTTCTCTCTACCCACCCTTGCCTCCTTCTCCGTGCAGCTCTCGATTCCCCCCTCTCTTTCGCACCCTCCATGTCATATTCTGCTCCAGGAGCTCCATCATAGCTCCTTGCTGTCGCTGGGAGGATGTTTTCTCCTCCGCTCGCCCCTTCCACCGTCATTTTCTCTCTACCCACCCTTGCCTCCTTCTCCGTGCAGCTCTCGATTCCCCCCTCTCTTTCGCACCCTCCATGTCATATTCTGCTCCAGGAGCTCCATCATAGCTCCTCGCTGTCGCTGGGAGGATGTTTTCTCCTCCGCTCGCCCCTTCCACCGTCATTTTCTCTCTACCCACCCTTGCCTCCTTTTCCGCGCAGCTCTCGATTCCCCCCTCTCTTTCGCACCCTCCATGTCATATTCCGCTCCAGGAGCTCCATCATAGCTCCTCGCTGTCGCTGGGAGGATGTTTTCTCCTCCGCTCGCCCCTTCCACCGTCATTTTCTCTCTACCCACCCTTGCCTCCTTCTCCGCGCAGCTCTCGATTCCCCCCTCTCTCTCGCACCCTCCATATTACATCCAGCTCCAGGAGCTCCATCATAGCTCCTCGCTGTCGCTGGGAGGATGTTTTCTCCTCTGCTCGCCCCTTCCACCGTCATTTTCTCTCTACCCACCCTTGCCTCCTTCTCCGCGCAGCTCTCGATTCCCCCCTCTCTTTCGCACCCTCCATGTCATATTCCGCTCCAGGAGCTCCATCATAGCTCCTCGCTGTCGCTGGGAGGATGTTTTCTCCTCCGCTCGCCCCTTCCACCGTCATTTTCTCTCTACCCACCCTTGCCTCCTTCTCCACGCAGCTCTCGATTCCCTCCTCTCTCTCGCACCCTCCATATTACATCCAGCTCCAGGAGCTCCATCATAGCTCCTCGCTGTCGCTGGGAGGATGTTTTCTCCTCTGCTCGCCGCTTCCACCGTCATTTTCTCTCCACCCACCCTTGCCTCCTTCTCCGCGCCGCTCTCGATTCCCCCCTCTCTCTCGCACCCACCATGTCATATCCCGCTCCAGGAGCTCCATCATAGCTCCTCGCTGTCGCTGGGAGGATGTTTTCTCCTCCGCTCCCCCCTTCCACCGTCATTTTCTCTCTACCCACCCTTGCCTCCTTCTCCGCGCAGCTCTCGATTCCCCCCTCTCTCTCGCACCCTCCATATTACATCCAGCTCCAGGAGCTCCATCATAGCTCCTCGCTGTCGCTGGGAGGATGTTTTCTCCTCCGCTCGCCCCTTCCACCGTCATTTTCTCTCTACCCACCCTTGCCTCCTTCTCCGCGCAGCTCTCGATTCCCCCCTCTCTTTCGCACCCTCCATGTCATATTCCGCTCCAGGAGCTCCATCATAGCTCCTCGCTGTCGCTGGGAGGATGTTTTCTCCTCCGCTCGCCCCTTCCACCGTCATTTTCTCTCTACCCACCCTTGCCTCCTTCTCCGCGCAGCTCTCGATTCCCCCCTCTCTCTCGCACCCTCCATATTACATCCAGCTCCAGGAGCTCCATCATAGCTCCTCGCTGTCGCTGGGAGGATGTTTTCTCCTCCGCTCGCCCCTTCCACCGTCATTTTCTCTCTACCCACCCTTGCCTCCTTCTCCGCGCAGCTCTCGATTCCCCCCTCTCTTTCGCACCCTCCATGTCATATTCCGCTCCAGGAGCTCCATCATAGCTCCTCGCTGTCGCTGGGAGGATGTTTTCTCCTCCGCTCGCCCCTTCCACCGTCATTTTCTCTCTACCCACCCTTGCCTCCTTCTCCGCGCAGCTCTCGATTCCCCCCTCTCTTTCGCACCCTCCATGTCATATTCCGCTCCAGGAGCTCCATCATAGCTCCTCACTGTCGCTGGGAGGAAGTTTTCTCCTCCGCTCGCCCCTTCCACCGTCATTTTCTCTCTACCCACCCTTGCCTCCTTTTCCGCGCAGCTCTCAATTCCCCCCTCTCTTTCGCACCCTCCATGTCATATTCCGCTCCAGGAGCTCCATCATAGCTCCTTGCTGTCGCTGGGAGGATGTTTTCTCCTCCGCTCGCCCCTTCCACCGTCATTTTCTCTCCACCCACCCTTGCCTCCTTTTCCGCGCAGCTCTCGATTCCCCCCTCTCTTTCGCACCCTCCATGTCATATTCCGCTCCAGGAGCTCCATCATAGCTCCTCGCTGTCGCTGGGAGGATGTTTTCTCCTCCGCTCGCCCCTTCCACTGTCATTTTCTCTCTACCCACCCTTGCCTCCTTCTCCGCGCAGCTCTCGATTCCCTCCTCTCTCTCGCACCCTCCATATTACATCCAGCTCCAGGAGCTCCATCATAGCTCCTCGCTGTCGCTGGGAGGATGTTTTCTCCTCTGCTCGCCGCTTCCACCGTCATTTTCTCTCCACCCACCCTTGCCTCCTTCTCCGCGCCGCTCTCGATTCCCCCCTCTCTCTCGCACCCACCATGTCATATCCCGCTCCAGGAGCTCCATCATAGCTCCTCGCTGTCGCTGGGAGGATGTTTTCTCCTCTGCTCGCCCCTTCCACCGTCATTTTCTCTCTACCCACCCTTGCCTCCTTCTCCGCGCAGCTCTCGATTCCCCCCTCTCTCTCGCACCCTCCATATTACATCCAGCTCCAGGAGCTCCATCATAGCTCCTCGCTGTCGCTGGGAGGATGTTTTCTCCTCTGCTCGCCCCTTCCACCGTCATTTTCTCTCTACCCACCCTTGCCTCCTTCTCCGCGCAGCTCTCGATTCCCCCCTCTCTTTCGCACCCTCCATGTCATATTCCGCTCCAGGAGCTCCATCATAGCTCCTCGCTGTCGCTGGGAGGATGTTTTCTCCTCCGCTCGCCCCTTCCACCGTCATTTTCTCTCTACCCACCCTTGCCTCCTTCTCCGCGCAGCTCTCGATTCCCCCCTCTCTCTCGCACCCTCCATATTACATCCAGCTCCAGGAGCTCCATCATAGCTCCTCGCTGTCGCTGGGAGGATGTTTTCTCCTCCGCTCGCCCCTTCCACCGTCATTTTCTCTCTACCCACCCTTGCCTCCTTCTCCGCGCAGCTCTCGATTCCCCCCTCTCTTTCGCACCCTCCATGTCATATTCCGCTCCAGGAGCTCCATCATAGCTCCTCGCTGTCGCTGGGAGGATGTTTTCTCCTCCGCTCGCCCCTTCCACCGTCATTTTCTCTCTACCCACCCTTGCCTCCTTCTCCGCGCAGCTCTCGATTCCCCCCTCTCTTTCGCACCCTCCATGTCATATTCCGCTCCAGGAGCTCCATCATAGCTCCTCACTGTCGCTGGGAGGAAGTTTTCTCCTCCGCTCGCCCCTTCCACCGTCATTTTCTCTCTACCCACCCTTGCCTCCTTTTCCGCGCAGCTCTCAATTCCCCCCTCTCTTTCGCACCCTCCATGTCATATTCCGCTCCAGGAGCTCCATCATAGCTCCTTGCTGTCGCTGGGAGGATGTTTTCTCCTCCGCTCGCCCCTTCCACCGTCATTTTCTCTCCACCCACCCTTGCCTCCTTTTCCGCGCAGCTCTCGATTCCCCCCTCTCTTTCGCACCCTCCATGTCATATTCCGCTCCAGGAGTTCCATCATAGCTCCTCACTGTCGCTGGGAGGATGTTTTCTCCTCCGCTCGCCCCTTCCACCGTCATTTTCTCTCTACCCACCCTTGCCTCCTTCTCCGCGCAGCTCTCGATTCCCCCCTCTCTTTCGCACCCTCCATGTCATATTCCGCTCCAGGAGCTCCATCATAGCTCCTCGCTGTCGCTGGGAGGATGTTTTCTCCTCCGCTCGCCCCTTCCACTGTCATTTTCTCTCTACCCACCCTTGCCTCCTTCTCCGCGCAGCTCTCGATTCCCTCCTCTCTCTCGCACCCTCCATATTACATCCAGCTCCAGGAGCTCCATCATAGCTCCTCGCTGTCGCTGGGAGGATGTTTTCTCCTCTGCTCGCCGCTTCCACCGTCATTTTCTCTCCACCCACCCTTGCCTCCTTCTCCGCGCCGCTCTCGATTCCCCCCTCTCTCTCGCACCCACCATGTCATATCCCGCTCCAGGAGCTCCATCATAGCTCCTCGCTGTCGCTGGGAGGATGTTTTCTCCTCTGCTCGCCCCTTCCACCGTCATTTTCTCTCTACCCACCCTTGCCTCCTTCTCCGCGCAGCTCTCGATTCCCCCCTCTCTCTCGCACCCTCCATATTACATCCAGCTCCAGGAGCTCCATCATAGCTCCTCGCTGTCGCTGGGAGGATGTTTTCTCCTCCGCTCTCCCCTTCCACCGTCATTTTCTCTCTACCCACCCTTGCCTCCTTCTCCGCGCAGCTCTCGATTCCCCCCTCTCTTTCGCACCCTCCATGTCATATTCCGCTCCAGGAGCTCCATCATAGCTCCTCGCTGTCGCTGGGAGGATGTTTTCTCTTCCGCTCGCCCCTTCCACCGTCATTTTCTCTCTACCCACCCTTGCCTCCTTCTCCGCGCAGCTCTCGATTCCCCCCTCTCTCTCGCACCCTCCATATTACATCCAGCTCCAGGAGCTCCATCATAGCTCCTCGCTGTCGCTGGGAGGATGTTTTCTCCTCCGCTCGCCCCTTCCACCGTCATTTTCTCTCTACCCACCCTTGCCTCCTTCTCCGCGCAGCTCTCGATTCCCCCCTCTCTTTCGCACCCTCCATGTCATATTCCGAGCCAGGAGTTCCATCATAGCTCCTCACTGTCGCTGGGAGGATGTTTTCTCCTCCGCTCGCCCCTTCCACCGTCATTTTCTCTCTACCCACCCTTGCCTCCTTCTCCGCGCAGCTCTCGATTCCCCCCTCTCTTTCGCACCCTCCATGTCATATTCCGCTCCAGGAGCTCCATCATAGCTCCTCGCTGTCGCTGGGAGGATGTTTTCTCCTCCGCTCGCCCCTTCCACCGTCATTTTCTCTCTACCCACCCTTGCCTCCTTTTCCGCGCAGCTCTCGATTCCCCCCTCTCTTTCGCACCCTCCATGTCATATTCCGCTCCAGGAGTTCCATCATAGCTCCTCACTGTCGCTGGGAGGATGTTTTCTCCTCCGCTCGCCCCTTCCACCGTCATTTTCTCTCTACCCACCCTTGCCTCCTTTTCCTCGCAGCTCTCGATTCCCCCCTCTCTTTCGCACCCTCCATGTCATATTCCGCTCCCGGAGTTCCATCATAGCTCCTCACTGTCGCTGGGAGGAAGTTTTCTCCTCCGCTCGCCCCTTCCACCGTCATTTTCTCTCTACCCACCCTTGCCTCCTTTTCCGCGCAGCTCTCAATTCCCCCCTCTCTTTCGCACCCTCCATGTCATATTCCGCTCCAGGAGCTCCATCATAGCTCCTTGCTGTCGCTGGGAGGATGTTTTCTCCTCCGCTCGCCACTTCCACCGTCATTTTCTCTCCACCCACCCTTGCCTCCTTTTCCGCGCAGCTCTCGATTCCCCCCTCTCTTTCGCACCCTCCATGTCATATTCCGCTCCAGGAGTTCCATCATAGCTCCTCACTGTCGCTGGGAGGATGTTTTCTCCTCCGCTCGCCCCTTCCACCGTCATTTTCTCTCTACCCACCCTTGTCTCCTTCTCCGCGCAGCTCTCGATTCCCCCCTCTCTTTCGCACCCTCCATGTCATATTCTGCTCCAGGAGCTCCATCATAGCTCCTTGCTGTCGCTGGGAGGATGTTTTCTCCTCCGCTCGCCCCTTCCACCGTCATTTTCTCTCTACCCACCCTTGCCTCCTTCTCCGCGCAGCTCTCGATTCCCCCCTCTCTTTCGCACCCTCCATGTCATATTCCGCTCCAGGAGCTCCATCATAGCTCCTTGCTGTCGCTGGGAGGATGTTTTCTCCTCCGCTCGCCCCTTCCACCGTCATTTTCTCTCTACCCACCCTTGCCTCCTTCTCCGCGCAGCTCTCGATTCCCCCCTCTCTTTTGCACCCTCCATGTCATATTCCACTCCAGGAGCTCCATCATAGCTCCTCGCTGTCGCTGGGAGGATGTTTTCTCCTCCGCTCGCCCCTTCCACCGTCATTTTCTCTCTACCCACCCTTGCCTCCTTCTCCGCGCAGCTCTCGATTCCCCCCTCTCTCTCGCACCCTCCATATTACATCCAGCTCCAGGAGCTCCATCATAGCTCCTCGCTGTCGCTGGGAGGATGTTTTCTCCTCCGCTCGCCCCTTCCACCGTCATTTTCTCTCTACCCACCCTTGCCTCCTTCTCCGCGCAGCTCTCGATTCCCCCCTCTCTTTCGCACCCTCCATGTCATATTCCGCTCCAGGAGCTCCATCATAGCTCCTCGCTGTCGCTGGGAGGATGTTTTCTCCTCCGCTCGCCCCTTCCACCGTCATTTTCTCTCTACCCACCCTTGCCTCCTTCTCCGCGCAGCTCTCGATTCCCCCCTCTCTTTCGCACCCTCCATGTCATATTCCGCTCCAGGAGCTCCATCATAGCTCCTCACTGTCGCTGGGAGGAAGTTTTCTCCTCCGCTCGCCCCTTCCACCGTCATTTTCTCTCTACCCACCCTTGCCTCCTTTTCCGCGCAGCTCTCGATTCCCCCCTCTCTTTCGCACCCTCCATGTCATATTCCGCTCCAGGAGCTCCATCATAGCTCCTCGCTGTCGCTGGGAGGATGTTTTCTCCTCCGCTCGCCCCTTCCACCGTCATTTTCTTTCTACCCACCCTTGCCTCCTTTTCCACGCAGCTCTCGATTCCCCCCTCTCTTTCGCACCCTCCATGTCATATTCCGCTCCCGGAGTTCCATCATAGCTCCTCACTGTCGCTGGGAGGAAGTTTTCTCCTCCGCTCGCCCCTTCCACCGTCATTTTCTCTCTACCCACCCTTGCCTCCTTTTCCGCGCAGCTCTCGATTCCCCCCTCTCTTTCGCACCCTCCATGTCATATTCCGCTCCAGGAGCTCCATCATAGCTAATCGCTGTCGCTGGGAGGATGTTTTCTCCTCCGCTCGCCCCTTCCACCGTCATTTTCTCTCTACCCACCCTTGCCTCCTTTTCCGCGCAGCTCTCGATTCCCCACTCTCTTTCGCACCCTCCATGTCATATTCCGCTCCAGGAGTTCCATCATAGCTCCTCACTGTCGCTGGGAGGATGTTTTCTCCTCCGCTCGCCCCTTCCACCGTCATTTTCTCTCTACCCACCCTTGCCTCCTTCTCCGCGCAGCTCTCGATTCCCCCCTCTCTTTCGCACCCTCCATGTCATATTCCGCTCCAGGAGCTCCATCATAGCTAATCGCTGTCGCTGGGAGATTGTTTTCTCCTCCGCTCGCCCCTTCCACCGTCATTTTCTCTCTACCCACCCTTGCCTCCTTTTCCGCGCAGCTCTCGATTCCCCCCTCTCTTTCGCACCCTCCATGTCATATTCCGCTCCAGGAGTTCCATCATAGCTCCTCACTGTCGCTGGGAGGATGTTTTCTCCTCCGCTCGCCCCTTCCACCGTCATTTTCTCTCTACCCACCCTTGCCTCCTTTTCCGCGCAGCTCTCGATTCCCCCCTCTCTTTCGCACCCTCCATGTCATATTCCGCTCCAGGAGTTCCATCATAGCTCCTCACTGTCGCTGGGAGGATGTTTTCTCCTCCGCTCGCCCCTTCCACCGTCATTTTCTCTCTACCCACCCTTGCCTCCTTCTCCGCGCAGCTCTCGATTCCCCCCTCTCTTTCGCACCCTCCATGTCATATTCCGCTCCAGGAGCTCCATCATAGCTAATCGCTGTCGCTGGGAGGATGTTTTCTCCTCCGCTCGCCCCTTCCACCGTCATTTTCTCTCTACCCACCCTTGCCTCCTTTTCCGCGCAGCTCTCGATTCCCCCCTCTCTTTCGCACCCTCCATGTCATATTCCGCTCCAGGAGTTCCATCATAGCTCCTCACTGTCGCTGGGATAATGTTTTCTCCTCCGCTCGCCCCTTCCACCGTCATTTTCTCTCTACCCACCCTTGCCTCCTTCTCCACGCAGCTCTCGATTCCCCCCTCTCTTTCGCACCCTCCATGTCATATTCCGCTCCAGGAGCTCCATCATAGCTCCTCGCTGTCGCTGGGAGGATGTTTTCTCCTCCGCTCGCCCCTTCCACCGTCATTTTCTCTCTACCCACCCTTGCCTCCTTTTCCGCGCAGCTCTCGATTCCCCCCTCTCTTTCGCACCCTCCATGTCATATTCCGCTCCAGGAGTTCCATCATAGCTCCTCACTGTCGCTGGGAGGATGTTTTCTCTTCCGCTCGCCCCTTCCACCATCATTTTCTCTCTACCCACCCTTGCCTCCTTTTCCGCGCAGCTCTCGATTCCCCCCTCTCTTTCGCACCCTCCATGTCATATTCCGCTCCAGGAGTTCCATCATAGCTCCTCACTGTCGCTGGGAGGAAGTTTTCTCCTCCGCTCGCCCCTTCCACCGTCATTTTCTCTCTACCCACCCTTGCCTCCTTTTCCGCGCAGCTCTCGATTCCCCCCTCTCTTTCGCACCCTCCATGTCATATTCCGCTCCAGGAGCTCCATCATAGCTCCTTGCTGTCGCTGGGAGGATGTTTTCTCCTCCGCTCGCCCCTTCCACCGTCATTTTCTCTCTACCCACCCTTGCCTCCTTTTCCGCGCAGCTCTCGATTCCCCCCTCTCTTTCGCACCCTCCATGTCATATTCCGCTCCAGGAGTTCCATCATAGCTCCTCACTGTCGCTGGGAGGATGTTTTCTCCTCCGCTCGCCCCTTCCACTGTCATTTTCTCTCTACCCACCCTTGCCTCCTTCTCCGCGCAGCTCTCGATTCCCCCCTCTCTTTCGCACCCTCCATGTCATATTCCGCTCCAGGAGCTCCATCATAGCTCCTCGCTGTCGCTGGGAGGATGTTTTCTCCTCCGCTCGCCCCTTCCACTGTCATTTTCTCTCTACCCACCCTTGCCTCCTTTTCCGCGCAGCTCTCGATTCCCCCCTCTCTTTCGCACCCTCCATGTCATATTCCGCTCCAGGAGTTCCATCATAGCTCCTCACTGTCGCTGGGAGGATGTTTTCTCCTCCGCTCGCCCCTTCCACTGTCATTTTCTCTCTACCCACCCTTGCCTCCTTTTCCGCGCAGCTCTCGATTCCCCCCTCTCTTTCGCACCCTCCATGTCATATTCCGCTCCAGGAGTTCCATCATAGCTCCTCACTGTCGCTGGGAGGAAGTTTTCTCCTCCGCTCGCCCCTTCCACCGTCATTTTCTCTCTACCCACCCTTGCCTCCTTTTCCGCGCAGCTCTCGATTCCCCCCTCTCTTTCGCACCCTCCATGTCATATTCCGCTCCAGGAGCTCCATCATAGCTAATCGCTGTCGCTGGGAGATTGTTTTCTCCTCCGCTCGCCCCTTCCACCGTCATTTTCTCTCTACCCACCCTTGCCTCCTTTTCCGCGCAGCTCTCGATTCCCCCCTCTCTTTCGCACCCTCCATGTCATATTCCGCTCCAGGAGTTCCATCATAGCTCCTCACTGTCGCTGGGAGGATGTTTTCTCCTCCGCTCGCCCCTTCCACCGTCATTTTCTCTCTACCCACCCTTGCCTCCTTTTCCGCGCAGCTCTCGATTCCCCCCTCTCTTTCGCACCCTCCATGTCATATTCCGCTCCAGGAGTTCCATCATAGCTCCTCACTGTCGCTGGGAGGAAGTTTTCTCCTCCGCTCGCCCCTTCCACCGTCATTTTCTCTCTACCCACCCTTGCCTCCTTTTCCGCGCAGCTCTCGATTCCCCCCTCTCTTTCGCACCCTCCATGTCATATTCCGCTCCAGGAGCTCCATCATAGCTAATCGCTGTCGCTGGGAGGATGTTTTCTCCTCCGCTCGCCCCTTCCACCGTCATTTTCTCTCTACCCACCCTTGCCTCCTTTTCCGCGCAGCTCTCGATTCCCCCCTCTCTTTCGCACCCTCCATGTCATATTCCGCTCCAGGAGTTCCATCATAGCTCCTCACTGTCGCTGGGAGGATGTTTTCTCCTCCGCTCGCCCCTTCCACCGTCATTTTCTCTCTACCCACCCTTGCCTCCTTCTCCGCGCAGCTCTCGATTCCCCCCTCTCTTTCGCACCCTCCATGTCATATTCCGCTCCAGGAGCTCCATCATAGCTCCTTGCTGTCGCTGGGAGGATGTTTTCTCCTCCGCTCGCCCCTTCCACCGTCATTTTCTCTCTACCCACCCTTGCCTCCTTTTCCGCGCAGCTCTCGATTCCCCCCTCTCTTTCGCACCCTCCATGTCATATTCCGCTCCAGGAGTTCCATCATAGCTCCTCACTGTCGCTGGGAGGATGTTTTCTCCTCCGCTCGCCCCTTCCACCTTCATTTTCTCTCTACCCACCCTTGCCTCCTTTTCCGCGCAGCTCTCGATTCCCCCCTCTCTTTCGCACCCTCCATGTCATATTCCGCTCCAGGAGTTCCATCATAGCTCCTCACTGTCGCTGGGAGGATGTTTTCTCCTCCGCTCGCCCCTTCCACCGTCATTTTCTCTCTACCCACCCTTGCCTCCTTCTCCGAGCAACTCTCGATTCCCCCCTCTCTTTCGCACCCTCCATGTCATATTCCGCTCCAGGAGCTCCATCATAGCTCCTCGCTGTCGCTGGGAGGATGTTTTCTCCTTCGCTCGCCCCTTCCACCGTCATTTTCTCTCTACCCACCCTTGCCTCCTTTTCCGCGCAGCTCTCGATTCCCCCCTCTCTTTCGCACCCTCCATGTCATATTCCGCTCCAGGAGCTCCATCATAGCTCCTCGCTGTCGCTGGGAGGATGTTTTCTCCTCCGCTCGCCCCTTCCACCGTCATTTTCTCTCTACCCACCCTTGCCTCCTTTTCCCCGCAGCTCTCGATTCCCCCCTCTCTTTCGCACCCTCAATGTCATATTCCGCTCCAGGAGTTCCATCATAGCTCCTCACTGTCGCTGGGAGGATGTGTTCTCCTCCGCTCGCCCCTTCCACCGTCATTTTCTCTCTACCCACCCTTGCCTCCTTTTCCGCGCAGCTCTCGATTCCCCCCTCTCTTTCGCACCCTCCATGTCATATTCCGCTCCAGGAGTTCCATCACAGCTCCTCACTGTCGCTGGGAGGAAGTTTTCTCCTCCGCTCGCCCCTTCCACCGTCATTTTCTCTCTACCCACCCTTGCCTCCTTTTCCGCGCAGCTCTCGATTCCCCCCTCTCTTTCGCACCCTCCATGTCATATTCCGCTCCAGGAGTTCCATCATAGCTCCTCACTGTCGCTGGGAGGAAGTTTTCTCCTCCGCTCGCCCCTTCCACCGTCATTTTCTCTCTACCCACCCTTGCCTCCTTATCCGCGCAGCTCTCGATTCCCCCCTCTCTTTCGCACCCTCCATGTCATATTCCGCTCCAGGAGCTCCATCATAGCTCCTTGCTGTCGCTGGGAGGATGTTTTCTCCTCCGCTCGCCCCTTCCACCGTCATTTTCTCTCTACCCACCCTTGCCTCCTTTTCCGCGCAGCTCTCGATTCCCCCCTCTCTTTCGCACCCTCCATGTCATATTCCGCTCCAGGAGTTCCATCATAGCTCCTCACTGTCGCTGGGAGGATGTTTTCTCCTCCGCTCTCCCCTTCCACCATCATTTTCTCTCTACCCACCCTTGCCTCCTTTTCCGCGCAGCTCTCGATTCCCCCCTCTCTTTCGCACCCTCCATGTCATATTCCGCTCCAGGAGTTCCATCATAGCTCCTCACTGTCGCTGGGAGGATATTTTCTCCTCCGCTCGCCCCTTCCACCGTCATTTTCTCTCTACCCACCCTTGCCTCCTTTTCCGCGCAGCTCTCGATTCCCCCCTCTCTTTCGCACCCTCCATGTCATATTCCGCTCCAGGAGCTCCATCATAGCTCCTTGCTGTCGCTGGGAGGATGTTTTCTCCTCCGCTCGCCCCTTCCACCGTCATTTTCTCTCTACCCACCCTTGCCTCCTTTTCCGCGCAGCTCTCGATTCCCCCCTCTCTTTCGTACCCTCCATGTCATTATCCGCTCCAGGAGTTCCATCATAGCTCCTCGCTGTCGCTGGGAGGATGTTTTCTCCTCCGCTCGCCCCTTCCACCGTCATTTTCTCTCTACCCACCCTTGCCTCCTTTTCCGCGCAGCTCTCGATTCCCCCCTCTCTTTCGCACCCTCAATGTCATATTCCGCTCCAGGAGCTCCATCATAGCTCCTTGCTGTCGCTGGGAGGATGTTTTCTCCTCCGCTCGCCCCTTCCACCGTCATTTTCTCTCTACCCACCCTTGCCTCCTTTTCCGCGCAGCTCTCGATTCCCCCCTCTCTTTCGCACCCTCCATGTCATATTCCGCTCCAGGAGTTCCATCATAGCTCCTCACTGTCGCTGGGAGGATGTTTTCTCCTCCGCTCGCCCCTTCCACCGTCATTTTCTCTCTACCCACCCTTGCCTCCTTTTCCGCGCAGCTCTCGATTCCCCCCTCTCTTTCGCACCCTCCATGTCATATTCTGCTCCAGGAGTTCCATCATAGCTCCTCACTGTCGCTGGGAGGATGTTTTCTCCTCCGCTCGCCCCTTCCACCATCATTTTCTCTCTACCCACCCTTGCCTCCTTTTCCGCGCAGCTCTCGATTCCCCCCTCTCTTTCGCACCCTCCATGTCATATTCCGCTCCAGGAGTTCCATCATAGCTCCTCACTGTCGCTGGGAGGATGTTTTCTCCTCCGCTCGCCCCTTCCACCGTCATTTTCTCTCTACCCACCCTTGCCTCCTTTTCCGCGCAGCTCTCGATTCCCCCCTCTCTTTCGCACCCTCCATGTCATATTCCGCTCCAGGAGTTCCATCATAGCTCCTCACTGTCGCTGGGAGGATGTTTTCTCCTCCGCTCGCCCCTTCCACCGTCATTTTCTCTCTACCCACCCTTGCCTCCTTTTCCGCGCAGATCTCGATTCCCCCCTCTCTTTCGCACCCTCAATGTCATATTCCGCTCCAGGAGTTCCATTATAGCTCCTCACTGTCGCTGGGAGGATGTTTTCTCCTCCGCTCGCCCCTTCCACCGTCATTTTCTCTCTACCCACCCTTGCCTCCTTTTCCGCGCAGCTCTCGATTCCCCCCTCTCTTTCGCACCCTCAATGTCATATTCCGCTCCAGGAGTTCCATTATAGCTCCTCACTGTCGCTGGGAGGATGTTTTCTCCTCCGCTCGCCCCTTCCACCGTCATTTTCTCTCTACCCACCCTTGCCTCCTTTTCCGCGCAGCTCTCGATTCCCCCCTCTCTCTCGCACCCACCATGTCATATCCCGCTCCAGGAGCTCCATCATAGCTCCTCGCTGTCGCTGGGAGGATGTTTTCTCCTCCGCTCCCCCCTTCCACCGTCATTTTCTCTCTACCCACCCTTGCCTCCTTCTCCGCGCAGCTCTCGATTCCCCCCTCTCTCTCGCACCCTCCATATTACATCCAGCTCCAGGAGCTCCATCATAGCTCCTCGCTGTCGCTGGGAGGATGTTTTCTCCTCCGCTCGCCCCTTCCACCGTCATTTTCTCTCTACCCACCCTTGCCTCCTTCTCCGCGCAGCTCTCGATTCCCCCCTCTCTTTCGCACCCTCCATGTCATATTCCGCTCCAGGAGCTCCATCATAGCTCCTCGCTGTCGCTGGGAGGATGTTTTCTCCTCCGCTCGCCCCTTCCACCGTCATTTTCTCTCTACCCACCCTTGCCTCCTTCTCCGCGCAGCTCTCGATTCCCCCCTCTCTCTCGCACCCTCCATATTACATCCAGCTCCAGGAGCTCCATCATAGCTCCTCGCTGTCGCTGGGAGGATGTTTTCTCCTCCGCTCGCCCCTTCCACCGTCATTTTCTCTCTACCCACCCTTGCCTCCTTCTCCGCGCAGCTCTCGATTCCCCCCTCTCTTTCGCACCCTCCATGTCATATTCCGCTCCAGGAGCTCCATCATAGCTCCTCGCTGTCGCTGGGAGGATGTTTTCTCCTCCGCTCGCCCCTTCCACCGTCATTTTCTCTCTACCCACCCTTGCCTCCTTCTCCGCGCAGCTCTCGATTCCCCCCTCTCTTTCGCACCCTCCATGTCATATTCCGCTCCAGGAGCTCCATCATAGCTCCTCACTGTCGCTGGGAGGAAGTTTTCTCCTCCGCTCGCCCCTTCCACCGTCATTTTCTCTCTACCCACCCTTGCCTCCTTTTCCGCGCAGCTCTCAATTCCCCCCTCTCTTTCGCACCCTCCATGTCATATTCCGCTCCAGGAGCTCCATCATAGCTCCTTGCTGTCGCTGGGAGGATGTTTTCTCCTCCGCTCGCCCCTTCCACCGTCATTTTCTCTCCACCCACCCTTGCCTCCTTTTCCGCGCAGCTCTCGATTCCCCCCTCTCTTTCGCACCCTCCATGTCATATTCCGCTCCAGGAGCTCCATCATAGCTCCTCGCTGTCGCTGGGAGGATGTTTTCTCCTCCGCTCGCCCCTTCCACTGTCATTTTCTCTCTACCCACCCTTGCCTCCTTCTCCGCGCAGCTCTCGATTCCCTCCTCTCTCTCGCACCCTCCATATTACATCCAGCTCCAGGAGCTCCATCATAGCTCCTCGCTGTCGCTGGGAGGATGTTTTCTCCTCTGCTCGCCGCTTCCACCGTCATTTTCTCTCCACCCACCCTTGCCTCCTTCTCCGCGCCGCTCTCGATTCCCCCCTCTCTCTCGCACCCACCATGTCATATCCCGCTCCAGGAGCTCCATCATAGCTCCTCGCTGTCGCTGGGAGGATGTTTTCTCCTCTGCTCGCCCCTTCCACCGTCATTTTCTCTCTACCCACCCTTGCCTCCTTCTCCGCGCAGCTCTCGATTCCCCCCTCTCTCTCGCACCCTCCATATTACATCCAGCTCCAGGAGCTCCATCATAGCTCCTCGCTGTCGCTGGGAGGATGTTTTCTCCTCTGCTCGCCCCTTCCACCGTCATTTTCTCTCTACCCACCCTTGCCTCCTTCTCCGCGCAGCTCTCGATTCCCCCCTCTCTTTCGCACCCTCCATGTCATATTCCGCTCCAGGAGCTCCATCATAGCTCCTCGCTGTCGCTGGGAGGATGTTTTCTCCTCCGCTCGCCCCTTCCACCGTCATTTTCTCTCTACCCACCCTTGCCTCCTTTTCCGCGCAGCTCTCGATTCCCCCCTCTCTTTCGCACCCTCCATGTCATATTCCGCTCCAGGAGTTCCATCATAGCTCCTCACTGTCGCTGGGAGGATGTTTTCTCCTCCACTCGCCCCTTCCACCGTCATTTTCTCTCTACCCACCCTTGCCTCCTTTTCCGCGCAGCTCTCGATTCCCCCCTCTCTTTCGCACCCTCCATGTCATATTCCGCTCCAGGAGTTCCATCATAGCTCCTCACTGTCGCTGGGAGGATGGTTTCTCCTCCGCTCGCCCCTTCCACCGTCATTTTCTCTCTACCCACCCTTGCCTCCTTTTCCGCGCAGCTCTCGATTCCCCCCTCTCTTTCGCACCCTCCATGTCATATTCCGCTCCAGGAGTTCCATCACAGCTCCTCACTGTCGCTGGGAGGAAGTTTTCTCCTCCGCTCGCCCCTTCCACCGTCATTTTCTCTCTACCCACCCTTGCCTCCTTTTCCGCGCAGCTCTCGATTCCCCCCTCTCTTTCGCACCCTCCATGTCATATTCCGCTCCAGGAGCTCCATCATAGCTAATCACTGTCGCTGGGAGGATGTTTTCTCCTCCGCTCGCCCCTTCCACCGTCATTTTCTCTCTACCCACCCTTGCCTCCTTTTCCGCGCAGCTCTCGATTCCCCCCTCTCTTTCGCACCCTCCATGTCATATTCCGCTCCAGGAGCTCCATCATAGCTCCTTGCTGTCGCTGGGAGGATGTTTTCTCCTCCGCTCGCCCCTTCCACCGTCATTTTCTCTCTACCCACCCTTGCCTCCTTCTCCGCGCAGCTCTCGATTCCCCCCTCTCTTTCGCACCCTCCATGTCATATTCCGCTCCAGGAGTTCCATCATAGCTCCTTGCTGTCGCTGGGAGGATGTTTTCTCCTCCGCTCGCCCCTTCCACCGTCATTTTCTCTCTACCCACCCTTGCCTCCTTTTCCGCGCAGCTCTCGATTCCCCCCTCTCTTTCGCACCCTCCATGTCATATTCCGCTCCAGGAGCTCCATCATAGCTCCTCGCTGTCGCTGGGAGGATGTTTTCTCCTCCGCTCGCCCCTTCCACCGTCATTTTCTCTCTACCCACCCTTGCCTCCTTTTCCGCGCAGCTCTCGATTCCCCCCTCTCTTTCGCACCCTCCATGTCATATTCCGCTCCAGGAGCTCCATCATAGCTCCTTGCTGTCGCTGGGAGGATGTTTTCTCCTCCGCTCGCCCCTTCCACCGTCATTTTCTCTCTACCCACCCTTGCCTCCTTCTCCGCGCAGCTCTCGATTCCCCCCTCTCTTTCGCACCCTCCATGTCATATTCCGCTCCAGGAGTTCCATCATAGCTCCTTGCTGTCGCTGGGAGGATGTTTTCTCCTCCGCTCGCCCCTTCCACCGTCATTTTCTCTCTACCCACCCTTGCCTCCTTTTCCGCGCAGCTCTCGATTCCCCCCTCTCTTTCGCACCCTCCATGTCATATTCCGCTCCAGGAGCTCCATCATAGCTCCTCGCTGTCGCTGGGAGGATGTTTTCTCCTCCGCTCGCCCCTTCCACCGTCATTTTCTCTCTACCCACCCTTGCCTCCTTTTCCGCGCAGCTCTCGATTCCCCCCTCTCTTTCGCACCCTCCATGTCATATTCCGCTCCAGGAGCTCCATCATAGCTCCTTGCTGTCGCTGGGAGGATGTTTTCTCCTCCGCTCGCCCCTTCCACCATCATTTTCTCTCTACCCACCCTTGCCTCCTTTTCCGCGCAGCTCTCGATTCCCCCCTCTCTTTCGCACCCTCCATGTCATATTCCGCTCCAGGAGTTCCATCATAGCTCCTTGCTGTCGCTGGGAGGATGTTTTCTCCTCCGCTCGCCCCTTCCACCGTCATTTTCTCTCTACCCACCCTTGCCTCCTTTTCCGCGCAGCTCTCAATTCCCCCCTCTCTTTCGCACCCTCCATGTCATATTCCGCTCCAGGAGTTCCATCATAGCTCCTTGCTGTCGCTGGGAGGATGTTTTCTCCTCCGCTCGCCCCTTCCACCGTCATTTTCTCTCTACCCACCCTTGCCTCCTTTTCCGCGCAGCTCTCGATTCCCCCTCTCTTTCGCACCCTCCATGTCATATTCCGCTCCCGGAGTTCCATCATAGCTCCTCACTGTCGCTGGGAGGATTTTTTCTCCTCTGCTCGCCCCTTCCACCGTCATTTTCTCTCTACCCACCCTTGCCTCCTTTTCCACGCAGCTCTCGATTCCCCCCTCTCTTTCGCACCCTCAATGTCATATTCCGCTCCAGGAGTTCCATCATAGCTCCTCACTGTCGCTGGGAGGATGTTTTCTCCTCCGCTCGCCCCTTCCACCGTCATTTTCTCTCTACCCACCCTTGCCTCCTTTTCCGCGCAGCTCTCGATTCCCCCCTCTCTTTCGCACCCTCCATGTCATATTCCGCTCCAGGAGTTCCATCATAGCTCCTCACTGTCGCTGGGAGGATGTTTTCTCCTCCGCTCGCCCCTTCCACCATCATTTTCTCTCTACCCACCCTTGCCTCCTTTTCCGCGCAGCTCTCGATTCCCTCCTCTCTTTCGCACCCTCCATGTCATATTCCGCTCCAGGAGCTCCATCATAGCTCCTCACTGTCGCTGGGAGGATTTTTTCTCCTCTGCTCGCCCCTTCCACCGTCATTTTCTCTCTACCCACCCTTGCCTCCTTTTCCACGCAGCTCTCGATTCCCCCCTCTCTTTCGCACCCTCAATGTCATATTCCGCTCCAGGAGTTCCATCATAGCTCCTCACTGTCGCTGGGAGGATGTTTTCTCCTCCGCTCGCCCCTTCCACCGTCATTTTCTCTCTACCCACCCTTGCCTCCTTTTCCGCGCAGCTCTCGATTCCCCCCTCTCTTTCGCACCCTCCATGTCATATTCCGCTCCAGGAGCTCCATCATAGCTCCTCGCTGTCGCTGGGAGGATGTTTTCTCCTCCGCTCGCCCCTTCCACCGTCATTTTCTCTCTACCCACCCTTGCCTCCTTTTCCGCGCAGCTCTCGATTCCCCCCTCTCTTTCGCACCCTCCATGTCATATTCCGCTCCAGGAGCTCCATCATAGCTCCTTGCTGTCGCTGGGAGGATGTTTTCTCCTCCGCTCGCCCCTTCCACCATCATTTTCTCTCTACCCACCCTTGCCTCCTTTTCCGCGCAGCTCTCGATTCCCCCCTCTCTTTCGCACCCTCCATGTCATATTCCGCTCCAGGAGTTCCATCATAGCTCCTTGCTGTCGCTGGGAGGATGTTTTCTCCTCCGCTCGCCCCTTCCACCGTCATTTTCTCTCTACCCACCCTTGCCTCCTTTTCCGCGCAGCTCTCAATTCCCCCCTCTCTTTCGCACCCTCCATGTCATATTCCGCTCCAGGAGTTCCATCATAGCTCCTTGCTGTCGCTGGGAGGATGTTTTCTCCTCCGCTCGCCCCTTCCACCGTCATTTTCTCTCTACCCACCCTTGCCTCCTTTTCCGCGCAGCTCTCGATTCCCCCTCTCTTTCGCACCCTCCATGTCATATTCCGCTCCCGGAGTTCCATCATAGCTCCTCACTGTCGCTGGGAGGATTTTTTCTCCTCTGCTCGCCCCTTCCACCGTCATTTTCTCTCTACCCACCCTTGCCTCCTTTTCCACGCAGCTCTCGATTCCCCCCTCTCTTTCGCACCCTCAATGTCATATTCCGCTCCAGGAGTTCCATCATAGCTCCTCACTGTCGCTGGGAGGATGTTTTCTCCTCCGCTCGCCCCTTCCACCGTCATTTTCTCTCTACCCACCCTTGCCTCCTTTTCCGCGCAGCTCTCGATTCCCCCCTCTCTTTCGCACCCTCCATGTCATATTCCGCTCCAGGAGTTCCATCATAGCTCCTCACTGTCGCTGGGAGGATGTTTTCTCCTCCGCTCGCCCCTTCCACCATCATTTTCTCTCTACCCACCCTTGCCTCCTTTTCCGCGCAGCTCTCGATTCCCTCCTCTCTTTCGCACCCTCCATGTCATATTCCGCTCCAGGAGTTCCATCATAGCTCCTCACTGTCGCTGGGAGGAAGTTTTCTCCTCCGCTCACCCCTTCCACCGTCATTTTCTCTCTACCCACCCTTGCCTCCTTTTCCGCGCAGCTCTCGATTCCCCCCTCTCTTTCGCACCCTCCATGTCATATTCCGCTCCAGGAGCTCCATCATAGCTCCTTGCTGTCGCTGGGAGGATGTTTTCTCCTCCGCTCGCCCCTTCCACCGTCATTTTCTCTCTACCCACCCTTGCCTCCTTTTCCGCGCAGCTCTCGATTCCCCCCTCTCTTTCGCACCCTCCATGTCATATTCCGCTCCAGGAGTTCCATCATAGCTCCTCACTGTCGCTGGGAGGATGTTTTCTCCTCCGCTCGCCCCTTCCACCGTCATTTTCTCTCTACCCACCCTTGCCTCCTTCTCCGCGCAGCTCTCGATTCCCCCCTCTCTTTCGCACCCTCCATGTCATATTCCGCTCCAGGAGCTCCATCATAGCTAATCACTGTCGCTGGGAGGATGTTTTCTCCTCCGCTCGCCCCTTCCACCGTCATTTTCTCTCTACCCACCCTTGCCTCCTTTTCCGCGCAGCTCTCGATTCCCCCCTCTCTTTCGCACCCTCCATGTCATATTCCGCTCCAGGAGTTCCATCATAGCTCCTCACTGTCGCTGGGAGGATGTTTTCTCCTCTGCTCGCCCCTTCCACCGTCATTTTCTCTCTACCCACCCTTGCCTCCTTTTCCGCGCAGCTCTCGATTCCCCCCTCTCTTTCGCACCCTCCATGTCATATTCCGCTCCAGGAGTTCCATCATAGCTCCTCACTGTCGCTGGGAGGATGTTTTCTCCTCCGCTCGCCCCTTCCACCGTCATTTTCTCTCTACCCACCCTTGCCTCCTTCTCCGCGCAGCTCTCGATTCCCCCCTCTCTTTCGCACCCTCCATGTCATATTCCGCTCCAGGAGCTCCATCATAGCTCCTTGCTGTCGCTGGGAGGATGTTTTCTCCTCCGCTCGCCCCTTCCACCGTCATTTTCTCTCTACCCACCCTTGCCTCCTTTTCCGCGCAGCTCTCGATTCCCCCCTCTCTTTCGCACCCTCCATGTCATATTCCGCTCCAGGAGTTCCATCATAGCTCCTCACTGTCGCTGGGAGGATGTTTTCTCCTCCGCTCGCCCCTTCCACCGTCATTTTCTCTCTACCCACCCTTGCCTCCTTTTCCGCGCAGCTCTCGATTCCCCCCTCTCTTTCGCACCCTCCATGTCATATTCCGCTCCAGGAGCTCCATCATAGCTCCTTGCTGTCGCTGGGAGGATGTTTTCTCCTCCGCTCGCCCCTTCCACCGTCATTTTCTCTCTACCCACCCTTGCCTCCTTTTCCGCGCAGCTCTCGATTCCCCCCTCTCTTTCGCACCCTCCATGTCATATTCCGCTCCAGGAGTTCCATCATAGCTCCTCTCTGTCGCTGGGAGGAAGTTTTCTCCTCCGCTCGCCCCTTCCACCGTCATTTTCTCTCTACCCACCCTTGCCTCCTTTTCCGCGCAGCTCTCGATTCCCCCCTCTCTTTCGCACCCTCCATGTCATATTCCGCTCCAGGAGCTCCATCATAGCTCCTTGCTGTCGCTGGGAGGATGTTTTCTCCTCCGCTCGCCCCTTCCACCGTCATTTTCTCTCTACCCACCCTTGCCTCCTTTTCCGCGCAGCTCTCGATTCCCCCCTCTCTTTCGCACCCTCCATGTCATATTCCGCTCCAGGAGTTCCATCATAGCTCCTCACTGTCGCTGGGAGGATGTTTTCTCCTCCGCTCGCCCCTTCCACCGTCATTTTCTCTCTACCCACCCTTGCCTCCTTTTCCGCGCAGATCTCGATTCCCCCCTCTCTTTCGCACCCTCAATGTCATATTCCGCTCCAGGAGTTCCATTATAGCTCCTCACTGTCGCTGGGAGGATGTTTTCTCCTCCGCTCGCCCCTTCCACCGTCATTTTCTCTCTACCCACCCTTGCCTCCTTTTCCGCGCAGCTCTCGATTCCCCCCTCTCTTTCGCACCCTCAATGTCATATTCCGCTCCAGGAGTTCCATTATAGCTCCTCACTGTCGCTGGGAGGATGTTTTCTCCTCCGCTCGCCCCTTCCACCGTCATTTTCTCTCTACCCACCCTTGCCTCCTTTTCCGCGCAGCTCTCGATTCCCCCCTCTCTCTCGCACCCACCATGTCATATCCCGCTCCAGGAGCTCCATCATAGCTCCTCGCTGTCGCTGGGAGGATGTTTTCTCCTCCGCTCCCCCCTTCCACCGTCATTTTCTCTCTACCCACCCTTGCCTCCTTCTCCGCGCAGCTCTCGATTCCCCCCTCTCTCTCGCACCCTCCATATTACATCCAGCTCCAGGAGCTCCATCATAGCTCCTCGCTGTCGCTGGGAGGATGTTTTCTCCTCCGCTCGCCCCTTCCACCGTCATTTTCTCTCTACCCACCCTTGCCTCCTTCTCCGCGCAGCTCTCGATTCCCCCCTCTCTTTCGCACCCTCCATGTCATATTCCGCTCCAGGAGCTCCATCATAGCTCCTCGCTGTCGCTGGGAGGATGTTTTCTCCTCCGCTCGCCCCTTCCACCGTCATTTTCTCTCTACCCACCCTTGCCTCCTTCTCCGCGCAGCTCTCGATTCCCCCCTCTCTCTCGCACCCTCCATATTACATCCAGCTCCAGGAGCTCCATCATAGCTCCTCGCTGTCGCTGGGAGGATGTTTTCTCCTCCGCTCGCCCCTTCCACCGTCATTTTCTCTCTACCCACCCTTGCCTCCTTCTCCGCGCAGCTCTCGATTCCCCCCTCTCTTTCGCACCCTCCATGTCATATTCCGCTCCAGGAGCTCCATCATAGCTCCTCGCTGTCGCTGGGAGGATGTTTTCTCCTCCGCTCGCCCCTTCCACCGTCATTTTCTCTCTACCCACCCTTGCCTCCTTCTCCGCGCAGCTCTCGATTCCCCCCTCTCTTTCGCACCCTCCATGTCATATTCCGCTCCAGGAGCTCCATCATAGCTCCTCACTGTCGCTGGGAGGAAGTTTTCTCCTCCGCTCGCCCCTTCCACCGTCATTTTCTCTCTACCCACCCTTGCCTCCTTTTCCGCGCAGCTCTCGATTCCCCCCTCTCTTTCGCACCCTCCATGTCATATTCCGCTCCAGGAGCTCCATCATAGCTCCTTGCTGTCGCTGGGAGGATGTTTTCTCCTCCGCTCGCCCCTTCCACCGTCATTTTCTCTCTACCCACCCTTGCCTCCTTTTCCGCGCAGCTCTCGATTCCCCCCTCTCTTTCGCACCCTCCATGTCATATTCCGCTCCAGGAGTTCCATCATAGCTCCTCACTGTCGCTGGGAGGATGTTTTCTCCTCCGCTCGCCCCTTCCACCGTCATTTTCTCTCTACCCACCCTTGCCTCCTTTTCCGCGCAGCTCTCGATTCCCCCCTCTCTTTCGCACCCTCCATGTCATATTCCGCTCCAGGAGCTCCATCATAGCTCCTCGCTGTCGCTGGGAGGATGTTTTCTCCTCCGCTCGCCCCTTCCACCGTCATTTTCTCTCTACCCACCCTTGCCTCCTTTTCCGCGCAGCTCTCGATTCCCCCCTCTCTTTCGCACCCTCCATGTCATATTCCGCTCCAGGAGTTCCATCATAGCTCCTCACTGTCGCTGGGAGGATGTTTTCTCCTCCACTCGCCCCTTCCACCGTCATTTTCTCTCTACCCACCCTTGCCTCCTTTTCCGCGCAGCTCTCGATTCCCCCCTCTCTTTCGCACCCTCCATGTCATATTCCGCTCCAGGAGTTCCATCATAGCTCCTCACTGTCGCTGGGAGGATGGTTTCTCCTCCGCTCGCCCCTTCCACCGTCATTTTCTCTCTACCCACCCTTGCCTCCTTTTCCGCGCAGCTCTCGATTCCCCCCTCTCTTTCGCACCCTCCATGTCATATTCCGCTCCAGGAGTTCCATCACAGCTCCTCACTGTCGCTGGGAGGAAGTTTTCTCCTCCGCTCGCCCCTTCCACCGTCATTTTCTCTCTACCCACCCTTGCCTCCTTTTCCGCGCAGCTCTCGATTCCCCCCTCTCTTTCGCACCCTCCATGTCATATTCCGCTCCAGGAGCTCCATCATAGCTCCTCGCTGTCGCTGGGAGGATGTTTTCTCCTCCGCTCGCCCCTTCCACCGTCATTTTCTCTCTACCCACCCTTGCCTCCTTTTCCGCGCAGCTCTCGATTCCCCCCTCTCTTTCGCACCCTCCATGTCATATTCCGCTCCAGGAGCTCCATCATAGCTCCTTGCTGTCGCTGGGAGGATGTTTTCTCCTCCGCTCGCCCCTTCCACCGTCATTTTCTCTCTACCCACCCTTGCCTCCTTCTCCGCGCAGCTCTCGATTCCCCCCTCTCTTTCGCACCCTCCATGTCATATTCCGCTCCAGGAGTTCCATCATAGCTCCTTGCTGTCGCTGGGAGGATGTTTTCTCCTCCGCTCGCCCCTTCCACCGTCATTTTCTCTCTACCCACCCTTGCCTCCTTTTCCGCGCAGCTCTCGATTCCCCCCTCTCTTTCGCACCCTCCATGTCATATTCCGCTCCAGGAGCTCCATCATAGCTCCTCGCTGTCGCTGGGAGGATGTTTTCTCCTCCGCTCGCCCCTTCCACCGTCATTTTCTCTCTACCCACCCTTGCCTCCTTTTCCGCGCAGCTCTCGATTCCCCCCTCTCTTTCGCACCCTCCATGTCATATTCCGCTCCAGGAGCTCCATCATAGCTCCTTGCTGTCGCTGGGAGGATGTTTTCTCCTCCGCTCGCCCCTTCCACCGTCATTTTCTCTCTACCCACCCTTGCCTCCTTCTCCGCGCAGCTCTCGATTCCCCCCTCTCTTTCGCACCCTCCATGTCATATTCCGCTCCAGGAGTTCCATCATAGCTCCTTGCTGTCGCTGGGAGGATGTTTTCTCCTCCGCTCGCCCCTTCCACCGTCATTTTCTCTCTACCCACCCTTGCCTCCTTTTCCGCGCAGCTCTCGATTCCCCCCTCTCTTTCGCACCCTCCATGTCATATTCCGCTCCAGGAGCTCCATCATAGCTCCTCGCTGTCGCTGGGAGGATGTTTTCTCCTCCGCTCGCCCCTTCCACCGTCATTTTCTCTCTACCCACCCTTGCCTCCTTTTCCGCGCAGCTCTCGATTCCCCCCTCTCTTTCGCACCCTCCATGTCATATTCCGCTCCAGGAGCTCCATCATAGCTCCTTGCTGTCGCTGGGAGGATGTTTTCTCCTCCGCTCGCCCCTTCCACCATCATTTTCTCTCTACCCACCCTTGCCTCCTTTTCCGCGCAGCTCTCGATTCCCCCCTCTCTTTCGCACCCTCCATGTCATATTCCGCTCCAGGAGTTCCATCATAGCTCCTTGCTGTCGCTGGGAGGATGTTTTCTCCTCCGCTCGCCCCTTCCACCGTCATTTTCTCTCTACCCACCCTTGCCTCCTTTTCCGCGCAGCTCTCAATTCCCCCCTCTCTTTCGCACCCTCCATGTCATATTCCGCTCCAGGAGTTCCATCATAGCTCCTTGCTGTCGCTGGGAGGATGTTTTCTCCTCCGCTCGCCCCTTCCACCGTCATTTTCTCTCTACCCACCCTTGCCTCCTTTTCCGCGCAGCTCTCGATTCCCCCTCTCTTTCGCACCCTCCATGTCATATTCCGCTCCCGGAGTTCCATCATAGCTCCTCACTGTCGCTGGGAGGATTTTTTCTCCTCTGCTCGCCCCTTCCACCGTCATTTTCTCTCTACCCACCCTTGCCTCCTTTTCCACGCAGCTCTCGATTCCCCCCTCTCTTTCGCACCCTCAATGTCATATTCCGCTCCAGGAGTTCCATCATAGCTCCTCACTGTCGCTGGGAGGATGTTTTCTCCTCCGCTCGCCCCTTCCACCGTCATTTTCTCTCTACCCACCCTTGCCTCCTTTTCCGCGCAGCTCTCGATTCCCCCCTCTCTTTCGCACCCTCCATGTCATATTCCGCTCCAGGAGTTCCATCATAGCTCCTCACTGTCGCTGGGAGGATGTTTTCTCCTCCGCTCGCCCCTTCCACCATCATTTTCTCTCTACCCACCCTTGCCTCCTTTTCCGCGCAGCTCTCGATTCCCTCCTCTCTTTCGCACCCTCCATGTCATATTCCGCTCCAGGAGTTCCATCATAGCTCCTCACTGTCGCTGGGAGGAAGTTTTCTCCTCCGCTCACCCCTTCCACCGTCATTTTCTCTCTACCCACCCTTGCCTCCTTTTCCGCGCAGCTCTCGATTCCCCCCTCTCTTTCGCACCCTCCATGTCATATTCCGCTCCAGGAGCTCCATCATAGCTCCTTGCTGTCGCTGGGAGGATGTTTTCTCCTCCGCTCGCCCCTTCCACCGTCATTTTCTCTCTACCCACCCTTGCCTCCTTTTCCGCGCAGCTCTCGATTCCCCCCTCTCTTTCGCACCCTCCATGTCATATTCCGCTCCAGGAGTTCCATCATAGCTCCTCACTGTCGCTGGGAGGATGTTTTCTCCTCCGCTCGCCCCTTCCACCGTCATTTTCTCTCTACCCACCCTTGCCTCCTTCTCCGCGCAGCTCTCGATTCCCCCCTCTCTTTCGCACCCTCCATGTCATATTCCGCTCCAGGAGCTCCATCATAGCTAATCACTGTCGCTGGGAGGATGTTTTCTCCTCCGCTCGCCCCTTCCACCGTCATTTTCTCTCTACCCACCCTTGCCTCCTTTTCCGCGCAGCTCTCGATTCCCCCCTCTCTTTCGCACCCTCCATGTCATATTCCGCTCCAGGAGTTCCATCATAGCTCCTCACTGTCGCTGGGAGGATGTTTTCTCCTCTGCTCGCCCCTTCCACCGTCATTTTCTCTCTACCCACCCTTGCCTCCTTTTCCGCGCAGCTCTCGATTCCCCCCTCTCTTTCGCACCCTCCATGTCATATTCCGCTCCAGGAGTTCCATCATAGCTCCTCACTGTCGCTGGGAGGATGTTTTCTCCTCCGCTCGCCCCTTCCACCGTCATTTTCTCTCTACCCACCCTTGCCTCCTTCTCCGCGCAGCTCTCGATTCCCCCCTCTCTTTCGCACCCTCCATGTCATATTCCGCTCCAGGAGCTCCATCATAGCTCCTTGCTGTCGCTGGGAGGATGTTTTCTCCTCCGCTCGCCCCTTCCACCGTCATTTTCTCTCTACCCACCCTTGCCTCCTTTTCCGCGCAGCTCTCGATTCCCCCCTCTCTTTCGCACCCTCCATGTCATATTCCGCTCCAGGAGTTCCATCATAGCTCCTCACTGTCGCTGGGAGGATGTTTTCTCCTCCGCTCGCCCCTTCCACCGTCATTTTCTCTCTACCCACCCTTGCCTCCTTTTCCGCGCAGCTCTCGATTCCCCCCTCTCTTTCGCACCCTCCATGTCATATTCCGCTCCAGGAGCTCCATCATAGCTCCTTGCTGTCGCTGGGAGGATGTTTTCTCCTCCGCTCGCCCCTTCCACCGTCATTTTCTCTCTACCCACCCTTGCCTCCTTTTCCGCGCAGCTCTCGATTCCCCCCTCTCTTTCGCACCCTCCATGTCATATTCCGCTCCAGGAGTTCCATCATAGCTCCTCACTGTCGCTGGGAGGAAGTTTTCTCCTCCGCTCGCCCCTTCCACCGTCATTTTCTCTCTACCCACCCTTGCCTCCTTTTCCGCGCAGCTCTCGATTCCCCCCTCTCTTTCGCACCCTCCATGTCATATTCCGCTCCAGGAGCTCCATCATAGCTCCTTGCTGTCGCTGGGAGGATGTTTTCTCCTCCGCTCGCCCCTTCCACCGTCATTTTCTCTCTACCCACCCTTGCCTCCTTTTCCGCGCAGCTCTCGATTCCCCCCTCTCTTTCGCACCCTCCATGTCATATTCCCGCTCCAGGAGCTCCATCATAGCTCCTCGCTGTCGCTGGGAGGATGTTTTCTCCTCCGCTCGCCCCTTCCACCGTCATTTTCTCTCTACCAACCCTTGCCTCCTTTTCTGCGCAGCTCTCGATTCCCCCCTCTCTTTCGCACCCTCAATGTCATATTCCGCTCCAGGAGTTCCATCATAGCTCCTCACTGTCGCTGGGAGGAAGTTTTCTCCTCCGCTCGCCCCTTCCACCGTCATTTTCTCTCTACCCACCCTTGCCTCCTTTTCCGCGCAGCTCTCGATTCCCCCCTCTCTTTCGCACCCTCCATGTCATATTCCGCTCCAGGAGCTCCATCATAGCTCCTTGCTGTCGCTGGGAGGATGTTTTCTCCTCCGCTCGCCCCTTCCACCGTCATTTTCTCTCTACCCACCCTTGCCTCCTTTTCCGCGCAGCTCTCGATTCCCCCCTCTCTTTCGCACCCTCCATGTCATATTCCGCTCCAGGAGTTCCATCATAGCTCCTCACTGTCGCTGGGAGGATGTTTTCTCCTCCGCTCGCCCCTTCCACCGTCATTTTCTCTCTACCCACCCTTGCCTCCTTTTCCGCGCAGCTCTCGATTCCCCCCTCTCTTTCGCACCCTCCATGTCATATTCCGCTCCAGGAGCTCCATCATAGCTCCTCGCTGTCGCTGGGAGGATGTTTTCTCCTCCGCTCGCCCCTTCCACCGTCATTTTCTCTCTACCCACCCTTGCCTCCTTTTCCGCGCAGCTCTCGATTCCCCCCTCTCTTTCGCACCCTCAATGTCATATTCCGCTCCAGGAGTTCCATCATAGCTCCTCACTGTCGCTGGGAGGATGTTTTCTCCTCCGCTCGCCCCTTCCACCGTCATTTTCTCTCTACCCACCCTTGCCTCCTTTTCCGCGCAGCTCTCGATTCCCCCCTCTCTTTCGCACCCTCCATGTCATATTCCGCTCCAGGAGCTCCATCATAGCTCCTCGCTGTCGCTGGGAGGATGTTTTCTCCTCCGCTCGCCCCTTCCACCGTCATTTTCTCTCTACCCACCCTTGCCTCCTTTTCCGCGCAGCTCTCGATTCCCCCCTCTCTTTCGCACCCTCAATGTCATATTCCGCTCCAGGAGTTCCATCATAGCTCCTCACTGTCGCTGGGAGGATGTTTTCTCCTCCGCTCGCCCCTTCCACCGTCATTTTCTCTCTACCCACCCTTGCCTCCTTTTCCGCGCAGCTCTCGATTCCCCCCTCTCTTTCGCACCCTCCATGTCATATTCCGCTCCAGGAGTTCCATCATAGCTCCTCACTGTCGCTGGGAGGAAGTTTTCTCCTCCGCTCGCCCCTTCCACCGTCATTTTCTCTCTACCCACCCTTGCCTCCTTTTCCGCGCAGCTCTCGATTCCCCCCTCTCTTTCGCTACCTCCATGTCATATTCCGCTCCAGGAGCTCCATCATAGCTCCTTGCTGTCGCTGGGAGGATGTTTTCTCCTCCGCTCGCCCCTTCCACCGTCATTTTCTCTCTACCCACCCTTGCCTCCTTTTCCGCGCAGCTCTCGATTCCCCCCTCTCTTTCGCACCCTCCATGTCATATTCCGCTCCAGGAGCTCCATCATAGCTCCTCGCTGTCGCTGGGAGGATGTTTTCTCCTCCGCTCGCCCCTTCCACCGTCATTTTCTCTCTACCCACCCTTGCCTCCTTTTCCGCGTAGCTCTCGATTCCCCCCTCTCTTTCGCACCCTCCATGTCATATTCCGCTCCAGGAGTTCCATCATAGCTCCTCACTGTCGCTGGGAGGATGTTTTCTCCTCCGCTCGCCCCTTCCACCGTCATTTTCTCTCTACCCACCCTTGCCTCCTTTTCTGCGCAGCTCTCGATTCCCCCCTCTCTTTCGCACCCTCCATGTCATATTCCGCTCCAGGAGTTCCATCATAGCTCCTCACTGTCGCTGGGAGGAAGTTTTCTCCTCCGCTTGCCCCTTCCACCGTCATTTTCTCTCTACCCACCCTTGCCTCCTTTTCCGCGCAGCTCTCGATTCCCCCCTCTCTTTCGCATCCTCCATGTCATATTCCGCTCCAGGAGCTCCATCATAGCTCCTTGCTGTCGCTGGGAGGATGTTTTCTCCTCCGCTCGCCCCTTCCACCGTCATTTTCTCTCTACCCACCCTTGCCTCCTTTTCCGCGCAGCTCTCGATTCCCCCCTCTCTTTCGCACCCTCCATGTCATATTCCGCTCCAGGAGTTCCATCATAGCTCCTCACTGTCGCTGGGAGGATGTTTTCTCCTCCGCTCGCCCCTTCCACCGTCATTTTCTCTCTACCCACCCTTGCCTCCTTTTCCGCGCAGCTCTCGATTCCCCCCTCTCTTTCGCACCCTCCATGTCATATTCCGCTCCAGGAGCTCCATCATAGCTCCTCGCTGTCGCTGGGAGGATGTTTTCTCCTCCGCTCGCCCCTTCCACCGTCATTTTCTCTCTACCCACCCTTGCCTCCTTTTCCGCGCAGCTCTCGATTCCCCCCTCTCTTTCGCACCCTCAATGTCATATTCCGCTCCAGGAGTTCCATCATAGCTCCTCACTGTCGCTGGGAGGATGTTTTCTCCTCCGCTCGCCCCTTCCACCGTCATTTTCTCTCTACCCACCCTTGCCTCCTTTTCCGCGCAGCTCTCGATTCCCCCCTCTCTTTCGCACCCTCCATGTCATATTCCGCTCCAGGAGTTCCATCATAGCTCCTCACTGTCGCTGGGAGGATGTTTTCTCCTCCGCTCGCCCCTTCCACCATCATTTTCTCTCTACCCACCCTTGCCTCCTTTTCCGCGCAGCTCTCGATTCCCCCCTCTCTTTCGCACCCTCCATGTCATATTCCGCTCCAGGTGTTCCATCATAGCTCCTCACTGTCGCTGGGAGGATGTTTTCTCCTCCGCTCGCCCCTTCCACCGTCATTTTCTCTCTACCCACCCTTGCCTCCTTTTCCGCGCAGCTCTCGATTCCCCCCTCTCTTTCGCACCCTCCATGTCATATTCCGCTCCAGGAGCTCCATCATAGCTCCTTGCTGTCGCTGGGAGGATGTTTTCTCCTCCGCTCGCCCCTTCCACCGTCATTTTCTCTCTACCCACCCTTGCCTCCTTTTCCGCGCAGCTCTCGATTCCCCCCTCTCTTTCGCACCCTCCATGTCATATTCCGCTCCAGGAGTTCCATCATAGCTCCTCACTGTCGCTGGGAGGATGTTTTCTCCTCCGCTCGCCCCTTCCACCGTCATTTTCTCTCTACCCACCCTTGCCTCCTTCTCCGCGCAGCTCTCGATTCCCCCCTCTCTTTCACACCCTCCATGTCATATTCCGCTCCAGGAGCTCCATCATAGCTCCTCGCTGTCGCTGGGAGGATGTTTTCTCCTCCGCTCGCCCCTTCCACCGTCATTTTCTCTCTACCCACCCTTGCCTCCTTTTCCGCGCAGCTCTCGATTCCCCCCTCTCTTTCGCACCCTCCATGTCATATTCCGCTCCAGGAGCTCCATCATAGCTCCTTGCTGTCGCTGGGAGGATGTTTTCTCCTCCGCTCGCCCCTTCCACCGTCATTTTCTCTCTACCCACCCTTGCCTCCTTTTCCGCGCAGCTCTCGATTCCCCCCTCTCTTTCGCACCCTCCATGTCATATTCCGCTCCAGGAGTTCCATCATAGCTCCTCACTGTCGCTGGGAGGATGTTTTCTCCTCCGCTCGCCCCTTCCACCGTCATTTTCTCTCTACCCACCCTTGCCTCCTTCTCCGCGCAGCTCTCGATTCCCCCCTCTCTTTCGCACCCTCCATGTCATATTCCGCTCCAGGAGCTCCATCATAGCTCCTCGCTGTCGCTGGGAGGATGTTTTCTCCTCCGCTCGCCCCTTCCACCGTAATTTTCTCTCTACCCACCCTTGCCTCCTTTTCCGCGCAGCTCTCGATTCCCCCCTCTCTTTCGCACCCTCCATGTCATATTCCGCTCCAGGAGCTCCATCATAGCTCCTTGCTGTCGCTGGGAGGATGTTTTCTCCTCCGCTCGCCCCTTCCACCATCATTTTCTCTCTACCCACCCTTGCCTCCTTTTCCGCGCAGCTCTCGATTCCCCCCTCTCTTTCGCACCCTCCATGTCATATTCCGCTCCAGGAGTTCCATCATAGCTCCTTGCTGTCGCTGGGAGGATGTTTTCTCCTCCGCTCGCCCCTTCCACCGTCATTTTCTCTCTACCCACCCTTGCCTCCTTTTCCGCGTAGCTCTCGATTCCCCCCTCTCTTTCGCACCCTCCATGTCATATTCCGCTCCAGGAGTTCCATCATAGCTCCTCACTGTCGCTGGGAGGATGTTTTCTCCTCCGCTCGCCCCTTCCACCGTCATTTTCTCTCTACCCACCCTTGCCTCCTTTTCTGCGCAGCTCTCGATTCCCCCCTCTCTTTCGCACCCTCCATGTCATATTCCGCTCCAGGAGTTCCATCATAGCTCCTCACTGTCGCTGGGAGGAAGTTTTCTCCTCCGCTTGCCCCTTCCACCGTCATTTTCTCTCTACCCACCCTTGCCTCCTTTTCCGCGCAGCTCTCGATTCCCCCCTCTCTTTCGCATCCTCCATGTCATATTCCGCTCCAGGAGCTCCATCATAGCTCCTTGCTGTCGCTGGGAGGATGTTTTCTCCTCCGCTCGCCCCTTCCACCGTCATTTTCTCTCTACCCACCCTTGCCTCCTTTTCCGCGCAGCTCTCGATTCCCCCCTCTCTTTCGCACCCTCCATGTCATATTCCGCTCCAGGAGTTCCATCATAGCTCCTCACTGTCGCTGGGAGGATGTTTTCTCCTCCGCTCGCCCCTTCCACCGTCATTTTCTCTCTACCCACCCTTGCCTCCTTTTCCGCGCAGCTCTCGATTCCCCCCTCTCTTTCGCACCCTCCATGTCATATTCCGCTCCAGGAGCTCCATCATAGCTCCTCACTGTCGCTGGGAGGATGTTTTCTCCTCCGCTCGCCCCTTCCACTGTCATTTTCTCTCTACCCACCCTTGCCTCCTTCTCCGCGCAGCTCTCGATTCCCTCCTCTCTCTCGCACCCTCCATATTACATCCAGCTCCAGGAGCTCCATCATAGCTCCTCGCTGTCGCTGGGAGGATGTTTTCTCCTCTGCTCGCCGCTTCCACCGTCATTTTCTCTCCACCCACCCTTGCCTCCTTCTCCGCGCCGCTCTCGATTCCCCCCTCTCTCTCGCACCCACCATGTCATATCCCGCTCCAGGAGCTCCATCATAGCTCCTCGCTGTCGCTGGGAGGATGTTTTCTCCTCTGCTCGCCCCTTCCACCGTCATTTTCTCTCTACCCACCCTTGCCTCCTTCTCCGCGCAGCTCTCGATTCCCCCCTCTCTCTCGCACCCTCCATATTACATCCAGCTCCAGGAGCTCCATCATAGCTCCTCGCTGTCGCTGGGAGGATGTTTTCTCCTCCGCTCTCCCCTTCCACCGTCATTTTCTCTCTACCCACCCTTGCCTCCTTCTCCGCGCAGCTCTCGATTCCCCCCTCTCTTTCGCACCCTCCATGTCATATTCCGCTCCAGGAGCTCCATCATAGCTCCTCGCTGTCGCTGGGAGGATGTTTTCTCTTCCGCTCGCCCCTTCCACCGTCATTTTCTCTCTACCCACCCTTGCCTCCTTCTCCGCGCAGCTCTCGATTCCCCCCTCTCTCTCGCACCCTCCATATTACATCCAGCTCCAGGAGCTCCATCATAGCTCCTCGCTGTCGCTGGGAGGATGTTTTCTCCTCCGCTCGCCCCTTCCACCGTCATTTTCTCTCTACCCACCCTTGCCTCCTTCTCCGCGCAGCTCTCGATTCCCCCCTCTCTTTCGCACCCTCCATGTCATATTCCGAGCCAGGAGTTCCATCATAGCTCCTCACTGTCGCTGGGAGGATGTTTTCTCCTCCGCTCGCCCCTTCCACCGTCATTTTCTCTCTACCCACCCTTGCCTCCTTCTCCGCGCAGCTCTCGATTCCCCCCTCTCTTTCGCACCCTCCATGTCATATTCCGCTCCAGGAGCTCCATCATAGCTCCTCGCTGTCGCTGGGAGGATGTTTTCTCCTCCGCTCGCCCCTTCCACCGTCATTTTCTCTCTACCCACCCTTGCCTCCTTTTCCGCGCAGCTCTCGATTCCCCCCTCTCTTTCGCACCCTCCATGTCATATTCCGCTCCAGGAGTTCCATCATAGCTCCTCACTGTCGCTGGGAGGATGTTTTCTCCTCCGCTCGCCCCTTCCACCGTCATTTTCTCTCTACCCACCCTTGCCTCCTTTTCCTCGCAGCTCTCGATTCCCCCCTCTCTTTCGCACCCTCCATGTCATATTCCGCTCCCGGAGTTCCATCATAGCTCCTCACTGTCGCTGGGAGGAAGTTTTCTCCTCCGCTCGCCCCTTCCACCGTCATTTTCTCTCTACCCACCCTTGCCTCCTTTTCCGCGCAGCTCTCAATTCCCCCCTCTCTTTCGCACCCTCCATGTCATATTCCGCTCCAGGAGCTCCATCATAGCTCCTTGCTGTCGCTGGGAGGATGTTTTCTCCTCCGCTCGCCACTTCCACCGTCATTTTCTCTCCACCCACCCTTGCCTCCTTTTCCGCGCAGCTCTCGATTCCCCCCTCTCTTTCGCACCCTCCATGTCATATTCCGCTCCAGGAGTTCCATCATAGCTCCTCACTGTCGCTGGGAGGATGTTTTCTCCTCCGCTCGCCCCTTCCACCGTCATTTTCTCTCTACCCACCCTTGTCTCCTTCTCCGCGCAGCTCTCGATTCCCCCCTCTCTTTCGCACCCTCCATGTCATATTCTGCTCCAGGAGCTCCATCATAGCTCCTTGCTGTCGCTGGGAGGATGTTTTCTCCTCCGCTCGCCCCTTCCACCGTCATTTTCTCTCTACCCACCCTTGCCTCCTTCTCCGCGCAGCTCTCGATTCCCCCCTCTCTTTCGCACCCTCCATGTCATATTCCGCTCCAGGAGCTCCATCATAGCTCCTTGCTGTCGCTGGGAGGATGTTTTCTCCTCCGCTCGCCCCTTCCACCGTCATTTTCTCTCTACCCACCCTTGCCTCCTTCTCCGCGCAGCTCTCGATTCCCCCCTCTCTTTTGCACCCTCCATGTCATATTCCACTCCAGGAGCTCCATCATAGCTCCTCGCTGTCGCTGGGAGGATGTTTTCTCCTCCGCTCGCCCCTTCCACCGTCATTTTCTCTCTACCCACCCTTGCCTCCTTCTCCGCGCAGCTCTCGATTCCCCCCTCTCTCTCGCACCCTCCATATTACATCCAGCTCCAGGAGCTCCATCATAGCTCCTCGCTGTCGCTGGGAGGATGTTTTCTCCTCCGCTCGCCCCTTCCACCGTCATTTTCTCTCTACCCACCCTTGCCTCCTTTTCCGCGCAGCTCTCGATTCTCCCCTCTCTTTCGCACCCTCCATGTCATATTCCGCTCCAGGAGTTCCATCATAGCTCCTCACTGTCGCTGGGAGGATGTTTTCTCCTCCGCTCGCCCCTTCCACCATCATTTTCTCTCTACCCACCCTTGCCTCCTTTTCCGCGCAGCTCTCGATTCCCCCCTCTCTTTCGCACCCTCCATGTCATATTCCGCTCCAGGTGTTCCATCATAGCTCCTCACTGTCGCTGGGAGGATGTTTTCTCCTCCGCTCGCCCCTTCCACCGTCATTTTCTCTCTACCCACCCTTGCCTCCTTTTCCGCGCAGCTCTCGATTCCCCCCTCTCTTTCGCACCCTCCATGTCATATTCCGCTCCAGGAGCTCCATCATAGCTCCTTGCTGTCGCTGGGAGGATGTTTTCTCCTCCGCTCGCCCCTTCCACCGTCATTTTCTCTCTACCCACCCTTGCCTCCTTTTCCGCGCAGCTCTCGATTCCCCCCTCTCTTTCGCACCCTCCATGTCATATTCCGCTCCAGGAGTTCCATCATAGCTCCTCACTGTCGCTGGGAGGATGTTTTCTCCTCCGCTCGCCCCTTCCACCGTCATTTTCTCTCTACCCACCCTTGCCTCCTTCTCCGCGCAGCTCTCGATTCCCCCCTCTCTTTCGCACCCTCCATGTCATATTCCGCTCCAGGAGCTCCATCATAGCTCCTCGCTGTCGCTGGGAGGATGTTTTCTCCTCCGCTCGCCCCTTCCACCGTCATTTTCTCTCTACCCACCCTTGCCTCCTTTTCCGCGCAGCTCTCGATTCCCCCCTCTCTTTCGCACCCTCCATGTCATATTCCGCTCCAGGAGCTCCATCATAGCTCCTTGCTGTCGCTGGGAGGATGTTTTCTCCTCCGCTCGCCCCTTCCACCGTCATTTTCTCTCTACCCACCCTTGCCTCCTTTTCCGCGCAGCTCTCGATTCCCCCCTCTCTTTCGCACCCTCCATGTCATATTCCGCTCCAGGAGTTCCATCATAGCTCCTCACTGTCGCTGGGAGGATGTTTTCTCCTCCGCTCGCCCCTTCCACCGTCATTTTCTCTCTACCCACCCTTGCCTCCTTTTCCGCGCAGCTCTCGATTCCCCCCTCTCTTTCGCACCCTCCATGTCATATTCCGCTCCAGGAGCTCCATCATAGCTCCTCGCTGTCGCTGGGAGGATGTTTTCTCCTCCGCTCGCCCCTTACACCGTCATTTTCTCTCTACCCACCCTTGCCTCCTTTTCCGCGCAGCTCTCGATTCTCCCCTCTCTTTCGCACCCTCCATGTCATATTCCGCTCCAGGAGTTCCATCATAGCTCCTCACTGTCGCTGGGAGGATGTTTTCTCCTCCGCTCGCCCCTTCCACCATCATTTTCTCTCTACCCACCCTTGCCTCCTTTTCCGCGCAGCTCTCGATTCCCCCCTCTCTTTCGCACCCTCCATGTCATATTCCGCTCCAGGTGTTCCATCATAGCTCCTCACTGTCGCTGGGAGGATGTTTTCTCCTCCGCTCGCCCCTTCCACCGTCATTTTCTCTCTACCCACCCTTGCCTCCTTTTCCGCGCAGCTCTCGATTCCCCCCTCTCTTTCGCACCCTCCATGTCATATTCCGCTCCAGGAGCTCCATCATAGCTCCTTGCTGTCGCTGGGAGGATGTTTTCTCCTCCGCTCGCCCCTTCCACCGTCATTTTCTCTCTACCCACCCTTGCCTCCTTTTCCGCGCAGCTCTCGATTCCCCCCTCTCTTTCGCACCCTCCATGTCATATTCCGCTCCAGGAGTTCCATCATAGCTCCTCACTGTCGCTGGGAGGATGTTTTCTCCTCCGCTCGCCCCTTCCACCGTCATTTTCTCTCTACCCACCCTTGCCTCCTTCTCCGCGCAGCTCTCGATTCCCCCCTCTCTTTCGCACCCTCCATGTCATATTCCGCTCCAGGAGCTCCATCATAGCTCCTCGCTGTCGCTGGGAGGATGTTTTCTCCTCCGCTCGCCCCTTCCACCGTCATTTTCTCTCTACCCACCCTTGCCTCCTTTTCCGCGCAGCTCTCGATTCCCCCCTCTCTTTCGCACCCTCCATGTCATATTCCGCTCCAGGAGCTCCATCATAGCTCCTTGCTGTCGCTGGGAGGATGTTTTCTCCTCCGCTCGCCCCTTCCACCGTCATTTTCTCTCTACCCACCCTTGCCTCCTTTTCCGCGCAGCTCTCGATTCCCCCCTCTCTCTCGCACCCTCCATATTACATCCAGCTCCAGGAGCTCCATCATAGCTCCTCGCTGTCGCTGGGAGGATGTTTTCTCCTCCGCTCGCCCCTTCCACCGTCATTTTCTCTCTACCCACCCTTGCCTCCTTCTCCGCGCAGCTCTCGATTCCCCCCTCTCTTTCGCACCCTCCATGTCATATTCCGCTCCAGGAGCTCCATCATAGCTCCTCGCTGTCGCTGGGAGGATGTTTTCTCCTCCGCTCGCCCCTTCCACCGTCATTTTCTCTCTACCCACCCTTGCCTCCTTCTCCGCGCAGCTCTCGATTCCCCCCTCTCTCTCGCACCCTCCATATTACATCCAGCTCCAGGAGCTCCATCATAGCTCCTCGCTGTCGCTGGGAGGATGTTTTCTCCTCCGCTCGCCCCTTCCACCGTCATTTTCTCTCTACCCACCCTTGCCTCCTTCTCCGCGCAGCTCTCGATTCCCCCCTCTCTTTCGCACCCTCCATGTCATATTCCGCTCCAGGAGCTCCATCATAGCTCCTCGCTGTCGCTGGGAGGATGTTTTCTCCTCCGCTCGCCCCTTCCACCGTCATTTTCTCTCTACCCACCCTTGCCTCCTTCTCCGCGCAGCTCTCGATTCCCCCCTCTCTTTCGCACCCTCCATGTCATATTCCGCTCCAGGAGCTCCATCATAGCTCCTCACTGTCGCTGGGAGGAAGTTTTCTCCTCCGCTCGCCCCTTCCACCGTCATTTTCTCTCTACCCACCCTTGCCTCCTTTTCCGCGCAGCTCTCGATTCCCCCCTCTCTTTCGCACCCTCCATGTCATATTCCGCTCCAGGAGCTCCATCATAGCTCCTTGCTGTCGCTGGGAGGATGTTTTCTCCTCCGCTCGCCCCTTCCACCGTCATTTTCTCTCTACCCACCCTTGCCTCCTTTTCCGCGCAGCTCTCGATTCCCCCCTCTCTTTCGCACCCTCCATGTCATATTCCGCTCCAGGAGTTCCATCATAGCTCCTCACTGTCGCTGGGAGGATGTTTTCTCCTCCGCTCGCCCCTTCCACCGTCATTTTCTCTCTACCCACCCTTGCCTCCTTTTCCGCGCAGCTCTCGATTCCCCCCTCTCTTTCGCACCCTCCATGTCATATTCCGCTCCAGGAGCTCCATCATAGCTCCTCGCTGTCGCTGGGAGGATGTTTTCTCCTCCGCTCGCCCCTTCCACCGTCATTTTCTCTCTACCCACCCTTGCCTCCTTTTCCGCGCAGCTCTCGATTCCCCCCTCTCTTTCGCACCCTCCATGTCATATTCCGCTCCAGGAGTTCCATCATAGCTCCTCACTGTCGCTGGGAGGATGTTTTCTCCTCCACTCGCCCCTTCCACCGTCATTTTCTCTCTACCCACCCTTGCCTCCTTTTCCGCGCAGCTCTCGATTCCCCCCTCTCTTTCGCACCCTCCATGTCATATTCCGCTCCAGGAGTTCCATCATAGCTCCTCACTGTCGCTGGGAGGATGGTTTCTCCTCCGCTCGCCCCTTCCACCGTCATTTTCTCTCTACCCACCCTTGCCTCCTTTTCCGCGCAGCTCTCGATTCCCCCCTCTCTTTCGCACCCTCCATGTCATATTCCGCTCCAGGAGTTCCATCACAGCTCCTCACTGTCGCTGGGAGGAAGTTTTCTCCTCCGCTCGCCCCTTCCACCGTCATTTTCTCTCTACCCACCCTTGCCTCCTTTTCCGCGCAGCTCTCGATTCCCCCCTCTCTTTCGCACCCTCCATGTCATATTCCGCTCCAGGAGTTCCATCATAGCTCCTCACTGTCGCTGGGAGGATGTTTTCTCCTCCGCTCGCCCCTTCCACCGTCATTTTCTCTCTACCCACCCTTGCCTCCTTCTCCGCGCAGCTCTCGATTCCCCCCTCTCTTTCGCACCCTCCATGTCATATTCCGCTCCAGGAGCTCCATCATAGCTCCTTGCTGTCGCTGGGAGGATGTTTTCTCCTCCGCTCGCCCCTTCCACCGTCATTTTCTCTCTACCCACCCTTGCCTCCTTCTCCGCGCAGCTCTCGATTCCCCCCTCTCTTTCGCACCCTCCATGTCATATTCCGCTCCAGGAGTTCCATCATAGCTCCTTGCTGTCGCTGGGAGGATGTTTTCTCCTCCGCTCGCCCCTTCCACCGTCATTTTCTCTCTACCCACCCTTGCCTCCTTTTCCGCGCAGCTCTCGATTCCCCCCTCTCTTTCGCACCCTCCATGTCATATTCCGCTCCAGGAGCTCCATCATAGCTCCTCGCTGTCGCTGGGAGGATGTTTTCTCCTCCGCTCGCCCCTTCCACCGTCATTTTCTCTCTACCCACCCTTGCCTCCTTTTCCGCGCAGCTCTCGATTCCCCCCTCTCTTTCGCACCCTCCATGTCATATTCCGCTCCAGGAGCTCCATCATAGCTCCTTGCTGTCGCTGGGAGGATGTTTTCTCCTCCGCTCGCCCCTTCCACCGTCATTTTCTCTCTACCCACCCTTGCCTCCTTCTCCGCGCAGCTCTCGATTCCCCCCTCTCTTTCGCACCCTCCATGTCATATTCCGCTCCAGGAGTTCCATCATAGCTCCTTGCTGTCGCTGGGAGGATGTTTTCTCCTCCGCTCGCCCCTTCCACCGTCATTTTCTCTCTACCCACCCTTGCCTCCTTTTCCGCGCAGCTCTCGATTCCCCCCTCTCTTTCGCACCCTCCATGTCATATTCCGCTCCAGGAGCTCCATCATAGCTCCTCGCTGTCGCTGGGAGGATGTTTTCTCCTCCGCTCGCCCCTTCCACCGTCATTTTCTCTCTACCCACCCTTGCCTCCTTTTCCGCGCAGCTCTCGATTCCCCCCTCTCTTTCGCACCCTCCATGTCATATTCCGCTCCAGGAGCTCCATCATAGCTCCTTGCTGTCGCTGGGAGGATGTTTTCTCCTCCGCTCGCCCCTTCCACCATCATTTTCTCTCTACCCACCCTTGCCTCCTTTTCCGCGCAGCTCTCGATTCCCCCCTCTCTTTCGCACCCTCCATGTCATATTCCGCTCCAGGAGTTCCATCATAGCTCCTTGCTGTCGCTGGGAGGATGTTTTCTCCTCCGCTCGCCCCTTCCACCGTCATTTTCTCTCTACCCACCCTTGCCTCCTTTTCCGCGCAGCTCTCAATTCCCCCCTCTCTTTCGCACCCTCCATGTCATATTCCGCTCCAGGAGTTCCATCATAGCTCCTTGCTGTCGCTGGGAGGATGTTTTCTCCTCCGCTCGCCCCTTCCACCGTCATTTTCTCTCTACCCACCCTTGCCTCCTTTTCCGCGCAGCTCTCGATTCCCCCTCTCTTTCGCACCCTCCATGTCATATTCCGCTCCCGGAGTTCCATCATAGCTCCTCACTGTCGCTGGGAGGATTTTTTCTCCTCTGCTCGCCCCTTCCACCGTCATTTTCTCTCTACCCACCCTTGCCTCCTTTTCCACGCAGCTCTCGATTCCCCCCTCTCTTTCGCACCCTCAATGTCATATTCCGCTCCAGGAGTTCCATCATAGCTCCTCACTGTCGCTGGGAGGATGTTTTCTCCTCCGCTCGCCCCTTCCACCGTCATTTTCTCTCTACCCACCCTTGCCTCCTTTTCCGCGCAGCTCTCGATTCCCCCCTCTCTTTCGCACCCTCCATGTCATATTCCGCTCCAGGAGTTCCATCATAGCTCCTCACTGTCGCTGGGAGGATGTTTTCTCCTCCGCTCGCCCCTTCCACCATCATTTTCTCTCTACCCACCCTTGCCTCCTTTTCCGCGCAGCTCTCGATTCCCTCCTCTCTTTCGCACCCTCCATGTCATATTCCGCTCCAGGAGTTCCATCATAGCTCCTCACTGTCGCTGGGAGGAAGTTTTCTCCTCCGCTCACCCCTTCCACCGTCATTTTCTCTCTACCCACCCTTGCCTCCTTTTCCGCGCAGCTCTCGATTCCCCCCTCTCTTTCGCACCCTCCATGTCATATTCCGCTCCAGGAGCTCCATCATAGCTCCTCGCTGTCGCTGGGAGGATGTTTTCTCCTCCGCTCGCCCCTTCCACCGTCATTTTCTCTCTACCCACCCTTGCCTCCTTCTCCGCGCAGCTCTCGATTCCCCCCTCTCTTTCGCACCCTCCATGTCATATTCCGCTCCAGGAGTTCCATCATAGCTCCTTGCTGTCGCTGGGAGGATGTTTTCTCCTCCGCTCGCCCCTTCCACCGTCATTTTCTCTCTACCCACCCTTGCCTCCTTTTCCGCGCAGCTCTCGATTCCCCCCTCTCTTTCGCACCCTCCATGTCATATTCCGCTCCAGGAGCTCCATCATAGCTCCTCGCTGTCGCTGGGAGGATGTTTTCTCCTCCGCTCGCCCCTTCCACCGTCATTTTCTCTCTACCCACCCTTGCCTCCTTTTCCGCGCAGCTCTCGATTCCCCCCTCTCTTTCGCACCCTCCATGTCATATTCCGCTCCAGGAGCTCCATCATAGCTCCTTGCTGTCGCTGGGAGGATGTTTTCTCCTCCGCTCGCCCCTTCCACCATCATTTTCTCTCTACCCACCCTTGCCTCCTTTTCCGCGCAGCTCTCGATTCCCCCCTCTCTTTCGCACCCTCCATGTCATATTCCGCTCCAGGAGTTCCATCATAGCTCCTTGCTGTCGCTGGGAGGATGTTTTCTCCTCCGCTCGCCCCTTCCACCGTCATTTTCTCTCTACCCACCCTTGCCTCCTTTTCCGCGCAGCTCTCAATTCCCCCCTCTCTTTCGCACCCTCCATGTCATATTCCGCTCCAGGAGTTCCATCATAGCTCCTTGCTGTCGCTGGGAGGATGTTTTCTCCTCCGCTCGCCCCTTCCACCGTCATTTTCTCTCTACCCACCCTTGCCTCCTTTTCCGCGCAGCTCTCGATTCCCCCTCTCTTTCGCACCCTCCATGTCATATTCCGCTCCCGGAGTTCCATCATAGCTCCTCACTGTCGCTGGGAGGATTTTTTCTCCTCTGCTCGCCCCTTCCACCGTCATTTTCTCTCTACCCACCCTTGCCTCCTTTTCCACGCAGCTCTCGATTCCCCCCTCTCTTTCGCACCCTCAATGTCATATTCCGCTCCAGGAGTTCCATCATAGCTCCTCACTGTCGCTGGGAGGATGTTTTCTCCTCCGCTCGCCCCTTCCACCGTCATTTTCTCTCTACCCACCCTTGCCTCCTTTTCCGCGCAGCTCTCGATTCCCCCCTCTCTTTCGCACCCTCCATGTCATATTCCGCTCCAGGAGTTCCATCATAGCTCCTCACTGTCGCTGGGAGGATGTTTTCTCCTCCGCTCGCCCCTTCCACCATCATTTTCTCTCTACCCACCCTTGCCTCCTTTTCCGCGCAGCTCTCGATTCCCTCCTCTCTTTCGCACCCTCCATGTCATATTCCGCTCCAGGAGTTCCATCATAGCTCCTCACTGTCGCTGGGAGGAAGTTTTCTCCTCCGCTCACCCCTTCCACTGTCATTTTCTCTCTACCCACCCTTGCCTCCTTTTCCGCGCAGCTCTCGATTCCCCCCTCTCTTTCGCACCCTCCATGTCATATTCCGCTCCAGGAGTTCCATCATAGCTCCTCACTGTCGCTGGGAGGATGTTTTCTCCTCCGCTCGCCCCTTCCACCGTCATTTTCTCTCTACCCACCCTTGCCTCCTTCTCCGCGCAGCTCTCGATTCCCCCCTCTCTTTCGCACCCTCCATGTCATATTCCGCTCCAGGAGTTCCATCATAGCTCCTCACTAGCGCTGGGAGGATGTTTTCTCCTCCGCTCGCCTCTTCCACCGTCATTTTCTCTCTACCCACCCTTGCCTCCTTTTCCGCGCAGCTCTCGATTCCCCCCTCTCTTTCGCACCCTCCATGTCATATTCCGCTCCAGGAGTTCCATCATAGCTCCTCACTGTCGCTGGGAGGAAGTTTTCTCCTCCGCTCGCCCCTTCCACCGTCATTTTCTCTCTACCCACCCTTGCCTCCTTTTCCGCGCAGCTCTCGATTCCCCCCTCTCTTTCGCACCCTCCATGTCATATTCCGCTCCAGGAGCTCCATCATAGCTAATCGCTGTCGCTGGGAGATTGTTTTCTCCTCCGCTCGCCCCTTCCACCGTCATTTTCTCTCTACCCACCCTTGCCTCCTTTTCCGCGCAGCTCTCGATTCCCCCCTCTCTTTCGCACCCTCCATGTCATATTCCGCTCCAGGAGTTCCATCATAGCTCCTCACTGTCGCTGGGAGGATGTTTTCTCCTCCGCTCGCCCCTTCCACCGTCATTTTCTCTCTACCCACCCTTGCCTCCTTTTCCGCGCAGCTCTCGATTCCCCCCTCTCTTTCGCACCCTCCATGTCATATTCCGCTCCAGGAGTTCCATCATAGCTCCTCACTGTCGCTGGGAGGAAGTTTTCTCCTCCGCTCGCCCCTTCCACCGTCATTTTCTCTCTACCCACCCTTGCCTCCTTTTCCGCGCAGCTCTCGATTCCCCCCTCTCTTTCGCACCCTCCATGTCATATTCCGCTCCAGGAGCTCCATCATAGCTAATCGCTGTCGCTGGGAGGATGTTTTCTCCTCCGCTCGCCCCTTCCACCGTCATTTTCTCTCTACCCACCCTTGCCTCCTTTTCCGCGCAGCTCTCGATTCCCCACTCTCTTTCGCACCCTCCATGTCATATTCCGCTCCAGGAGTTCCATCATAGCTCCTCACTGTCGCTGGGAGGATGTTTTCTCCTCCGCTCGCCCCTTCCACCGTCATTTTCTCTCTACCCACCCTTGCCTCCTTCTCCGCGCAGCTCTCGATTCCCCCCTCTCTTTCGCACCCTCCATGTCATATTCCGCTCCAGGAGCTCCATCATAGCTAATCGCTGTCGCTGGGAGATTGTTTTCTCCTCCGCTCGCCCCTTCCACCGTCATTTTCTCTCTACCCACCCTTGCCTCCTTTTCCGCGCAGCTCTCGATTCCCCCCTCTCTTTCGCACCCTCCATGTCATATTCCGCTCCAGGAGTTCCATCATAGCTCCTCACTGTCGCTGGGAGGATGTTTTCTCCTCCGCTCGCCCCTTCCACCGTCATTTTCTCTCTACCCACCCTTGCCTCCTTTTCCGCGCAGCTCTCGATTCCCCCCTCTCTTTCGCACCCTCCATGTCATATTCCGCTCCAGGAGTTCCATCATAGCTCCTCACTGTCGCTGGGAGGATGTTTTCTCCTCCGCTCGCCCCTTCCACCGTCATTTTCTCTCTACCCACCCTTGCCTCCTTCTCCGCGCAGCTCTCGATTCCCCCCTCTCTTTCGCACCCTCCATGTCATATTCCGCTCCAGGAGCTCCATCATAGCTAATCGCTGTCGCTGGGAGGATGTTTTCTCCTCCGCTCGCCCCTTCCACCGTCATTTTCTCTCTACCCACCCTTGCCTCCTTTTCCGCGCAGCTCTCGATTCCCCCCTCTCTTTCGCACCCTCCATGTCATATTCCGCTCCAGGAGTTCCATCATAGCTCCTCACTGTCGCTGGGATAATGTTTTCTCCTCCGCTCGCCCCTTCCACCGTCATTTTCTCTCTACCCACCCTTGCCTCCTTCTCCACGCAGCTCTCGATTCCCCCCTCTCTTTCGCACCCTCCATGTCATATTCCGCTCCAGGAGCTCCATCATAGCTCCTCGCTGTCGCTGGGAGGATGTTTTCTCCTCCGCTCGCCCCTTCCACCGTCATTTTCTCTCTACCCACCCTTGCCTCCTTTTCCGCGCAGCTCTCGATTCCCCCCTCTCTTTCGCACCCTCCATGTCATATTCCGCTCCAGGAGTTCCATCATAGCTCCTCACTGTCGCTGGGAGGATGTTTTCTCTTCCGCTCGCCCCTTCCACCATCATTTTCTCTCTACCCACCCTTGCCTCCTTTTCCGCGCAGCTCTCGATTCCCCCCTCTCTTTCGCACCCTCCATGTCATATTCCGCTCCAGGAGTTCCATCATAGCTCCTCACTGTCGCTGGGAGGAAGTTTTCTCCTCCGCTCGCCCCTTCCACCGTCATTTTCTCTCTACCCACCCTTGCCTCCTTTTCCGCGCAGCTCTCGATTCCCCCCTCTCTTTCGCACCCTCCATGTCATATTCCGCTCCAGGAGCTCCATCATAGCTCCTTGCTGTCGCTGGGAGGATGTTTTCTCCTCCGCTCGCCCCTTCCACCGTCATTTTCTCTCTACCCACCCTTGCCTCCTTTTCCGCGCAGCTCTCGATTCCCCCCTCTCTTTCGCACCCTCCATGTCATATTCCGCTCCAGGAGTTCCATCATAGCTCCTCACTGTCGCTGGGAGGATGTTTTCTCCTCCGCTCGCCCCTTCCACTGTCATTTTCTCTCTACCCACCCTTGCCTCCTTCTCCGCGCAGCTCTCGATTCCCCCCTCTCTTTCGCACCCTCCATGTCATATTCCGCTCCAGGAGCTCCATCATAGCTCCTCGCTGTTGCTGGGAGGATGTTTTCTCCTCCGCTCGCCCCTTCCACCGTCATTTTCTCTCTACCCACCCTTGCCTCCTTCTCCGCACAGCTCTCGATTCCCCCCTCTCTTTCGCACCCTCCATGTCATATTCCGCTCCAGGAGCTCCATCATAGCTCCTCGCTGTCGCTGGGAGGATGTTTTCTCCTCTGCTCGCCCCTTCCACCGTCATTTTCTCTCTACCCACCCTTTCCTCCTTTTCCGCGCAGCTCTCGATTCCCCCCTCTCTTGCGCACCCTCCATGTCATATTCCGCTCCAGGAGCTCCATCATAGCTCCTCGCTGTCGCTGGGAGGATGTTTTCTCCTCCGCTCGCCCCTTCCACTGTCATTTTCTCTCTACCCACCCTTGCCTCCTTTTCCGCGCAGCTCTCGATTCCCCCCTCTCTTTCGCACCCTCCATGTCATATTCCGCTCCAGGAGTTCCATCATAGCTCCTCACTGTCGCTGGGAGGATGTTTTCTCCTCCGCTCGCCCCTTCCACCGTCATTTTCTCTCTACCCACCCTTGCCTCCTTCTCCGCGCAGCTCTCGATTCCCCCCTCTCTTTCGCACCCTCCATGTCATATTCCGCTCCAGGAGTTCCATCATAGCTCCTCACTAGCGCTGGGAGGATGTTTTCTCCTCCGCTCGCCTCTTCCACCGTCATTTTCTCTCTACCCACCCTTGCCTCCTTTTCCGCGCAGCTCTCGATTCCCCCCTCTCTTTCGCACCCTCCATGTCATATTCCGCTCCAGGAGTTCCATCATAGCTCCTCACTGTCGCTGGGAGGAAGTTTTCTCCTCCGCTCGCCCCTTCCACCGTCATTTTCTCTCTACCCACCCTTGCCTCCTTTTCCGCGCAGCTCTCGATTCCCCCCTCTCTTTCGCACCCTCCATGTCATATTCCGCTCCAGGAGCTCCATCATAGCTAATCGCTGTCGCTGGGAGATTGTTTTCTCCTCCGCTCGCCCCTTCCACCGTCATTTTCTCTCTACCCACCCTTGCCTCCTTTTCCGCGCAGCTCTCGATTCCCCCCTCTCTTTCGCACCCTCCATGTCATATTCCGCTCCAGGAGTTCCATCATAGCTCCTCACTGTCGCTGGGAGGATGTTTTCTCCTCCGCTCGCCCCTTCCACCGTCATTTTCTCTCTACCCACCCTTGCCTCCTTTTCCGCGCAGCTCTCGATTCCCCCCTCTCTTTCGCACCCTCCATGTCATATTCCGCTCCAGGAGTTCCATCATAGCTCCTCACTGTCGCTGGGAGGAAGTTTTCTCCTCCGCTCGCCCCTTCCACCGTCATTTTCTCTCTACCCACCCTTGCCTCCTTTTCCGCGCAGCTCTCGATTCCCCCCTCTCTTTCGCACCCTCCATGTCATATTCCGCTCCAGGAGCTCCATCATAGCTAATCGCTGTCGCTGGGAGGATGTTTTCTCCTCCGCTCGCCCCTTCCACCGTCATTTTCTCTCTACCCACCCTTGCCTCCTTTTCCGCGCAGCTCTCGATTCCCCACTCTCTTTCGCACCCTCCATGTCATATTCCGCTCCAGGAGTTCCATCATAGCTCCTCACTGTCGCTGGGAGGATGTTTTCTCCTCCGCTCGCCCCTTCCACCGTCATTTTCTCTCTACCCACCCTTGCCTCCTTCTCCGCGCAGCTCTCGATTCCCCCCTCTCTTTCGCACCCTCCATGTCATATTCCGCTCCAGGAGCTCCATCATAGCTAATCGCTGTCGCTGGGAGATTGTTTTCTCCTCCGCTCGCCCCTTCCACCGTCATTTTCTCTCTACCCACCCTTGCCTCCTTTTCCGCGCAGCTCTCGATTCCCCCCTCTCTTTCGCACCCTCCATGTCATATTCCGCTCCAGGAGTTCCATCATAGCTCCTCACTGTCGCTGGGAGGATGTTTTCTCCTCCGCTCGCCCCTTCCACCGTCATTTTCTCTCTACCCACCCTTGCCTCCTTTTCCGCGCAGCTCTCGATTCCCCCCTCTCTTTCGCACCCTCCATGTCATATTCCGCTCCAGGAGTTCCATCATAGCTCCTCACTGTCGCTGGGAGGATGTTTTCTCCTCCGCTCGCCCCTTCCACCGTCATTTTCTCTCTACCCACCCTTGCCTCCTTCTCCGCGCAGCTCTCGATTCCCCCCTCTCTTTCGCACCCTCCATGTCATATTCCGCTCCAGGAGCTCCATCATAGCTAATCGCTGTCGCTGGGAGGATGTTTTCTCCTCCGCTCGCCCCTTCCACCGTCATTTTCTCTCTACCCACCCTTGCCTCCTTTTCCGCGCAGCTCTCGATTCCCCCCTCTCTTTCGCACCCTCCATGTCATATTCCGCTCCAGGAGTTCCATCATAGCTCCTCACTGTCGCTGGGATAATGTTTTCTCCTCCGCTCGCCCCTTCCACCGTCATTTTCTCTCTACCCACCCTTGCCTCCTTCTCCACGCAGCTCTCGATTCCCCCCTCTCTTTCGCACCCTCCATGTCATATTCCGCTCCAGGAGCTCCATCATAGCTCCTCGCTGTCGCTGGGAGGATGTTTTCTCCTCCGCTCGCCCCTTCCACCGTCATTTTCTCTCTACCCACCCTTGCCTCCTTTTCCGCGCAGCTCTCGATTCCCCCCTCTCTTTCGCACCCTCCATGTCATATTCCGCTCCAGGAGTTCCATCATAGCTCCTCACTGTCGCTGGGAGGATGTTTTCTCTTCCGCTCGCCCCTTCCACCATCATTTTCTCTCTACCCACCCTTGCCTCCTTTTCCGCGCAGCTCTCGATTCCCCCCTCTCTTTCGCACCCTCCATGTCATATTCCGCTCCAGGAGTTCCATCATAGCTCCTCACTGTCGCTGGGAGGAAGTTTTCTCCTCCGCTCGCCCCTTCCACCGTCATTTTCTCTCTACCCACCCTTGCCTCCTTTTCCGCGCAGCTCTCGATTCCCCCCTCTCTTTCGCACCCTCCATGTCATATTCCGCTCCAGGAGCTCCATCATAGCTCCTTGCTGTCGCTGGGAGGATGTTTTCTCCTCCGCTCGCCCCTTCCACCGTCATTTTCTCTCTACCCACCCTTGCCTCCTTTTCCGCGCAGCTCTCGATTCCCCCCTCTCTTTCGCACCCTCCATGTCATATTCCGCTCCAGGAGTTCCATCATAGCTCCTCACTGTCGCTGGGAGGATGTTTTCTCCTCCGCTCGCCCCTTCCACTGTCATTTTCTCTCTACCCACCCTTGCCTCCTTCTCCGCGCAGCTCTCGATTCCCCCCTCTCTTTCGCACCCTCCATGTCATATTCCGCTCCAGGAGTTCCATCATAGCTCCTTGCTGTCGCTGGGAGGATGTTTTCTCCTCCGCTCGCCCCTTCCACCGTCATTTTCTCTCTACCCACCCTTGCCTCCTTTTCCGCGCAGCTCTCGATTCCCCCCTCTCTTTCGCACCCTCCATGTCATATTCCGCTCCAGGAGCTCCATCATAGCTCCTCGCTGTCGCTGGGAGGATGTTTTCTCCTCCGCTCGCCCCTTCCACCGTCATTTTCTCTCTACCCACCCTTGCCTCCTTCTCCGCGCAGCTCTCGATTCCCCCCTCTCTTTTGCACCCTCCATGTCATATTCCACTCCAGGAGCTCCATCATAGCTCCTCGCTGTCGCTGGGAGGATGGTTTCTCCTCCGCTCGCCCCTTCCACCGTCATTTTCTCTCTACCCACCCTTGCCTCCTTTTCCGCGCAGCTCTCGATTCCCCCCTCTCTTTCGCACCCTCCATGTCATATTCCGCTCCAGGAGTTCCATCACAGCTCCTCACTGTCGCTGGGAGGAAGTTTTCTCCTCCGCTCGCCCCTTCCACCGTCATTTTCTCTCTACCCACCCTTGCCTCCTTTTCCGCGCAGCTCTCGATTCCCCCCTCTCTTTCGCACCCTCCATGTCATATTCCGCTCCAGGAGCTCCATCATAGCTCCTCGCTGTCGCTGGGAGGATGTTTTCTCCTCCGCTCGCCCCTTCCACCGTCATTTTCTCTCTACCCACCCTTGCCTCCTTTTCCGCGCAGCTCTCGATTCCCCCCTCTCTTTCGCACCCTCCATGTCATATTCCGCTCCAGGAGCTCCATCATAGCTCCTTCCTGTCGCTGGGAGGATGTTTTCTCCTCCGCTCGCCCCTTCCACCGTCATTTTCTCTCTACCCACCCTTGCCTCCTTCTCCGCGCAGCTCTCGATTCCCCCCTCTCTTTCGCACCCTCCATGTCATATTCCGCTCCAGGAGTTCCATCATAGCTCCTTGCTGTCGCTGGGAGGATGTTTTCTCCTCCGCTCGCCCCTTCCACCGTCATTTTCTCTCTACCCACCCTTGCCTCCTTTTCCGCGCAGCTCTCGATTCCCCCCTCTCTTTCGCACCCTCCATGTCATATTCCGCTCCAGGAGTTCCATCATAGCTCCTCACTGTCGCTGGGAGGATGTTTTCTCCTCCGCTCGCCCCTTCCACTGTCATTTTCTCTCTACCCACCCTTGCCTCCTTCTCCGCGCAGCTCTCGATTCCCCCCTCTCTTTCGCACCCTCCATGTCATATTCCGCTCCAGGAGTTCCATCATAGCTCCTTGCTGTCGCTGGGAGGATGTTTTCTCCTCCGCTCGCCCCTTCCACCGTCATTTTCTCTCTACCCACCCTTGCCTCCTTTTCCGCGCAGCTCTCGATTCCCCCCTCTCTTTCGCACCCTCCATGTCATATTCCGCTCCAGGAGCTCCATCATAGCTCCTCGCTGTCGCTGGGAGGATGTTTTCTCCTCCGCTCGCCCCTTCCACCGTCATTTTCTCTCTACCCACCCTTGCCTCCTTCTCCGCGCAGCTCTCGATTCCCCCCTCTCTTTTGCACCCTCCATGTCATATTCCACTCCAGGAGCTCCATCATAGCTCCTCGCTGTCGCTGGGAGGATGGTTTCTCCTCCGCTCGCCCCTTCCACCGTCATTTTCTCTCTACCCACCCTTGCCTCCTTTTCCGCGCAGCTCTCGATTCCCCCCTCTCTTTCGCACCCTCCATGTCATATTCCGCTCCAGGAGTTCCATCACAGCTCCTCACTGTCGCTGGGAGGAAGTTTTCTCCTCCGCTCGCCCCTTCCACCGTCATTTTCTCTCTACCCACCCTTGCCTCCTTTTCCGCGCAGCTCTCGATTCCCCCCTCTCTTTCGCACCCTCCATGTCATATTCCGCTCCAGGAGCTCCATCATAGCTCCTCGCTGTCGCTGGGAGGATGTTTTCTCCTCCGCTCGCCCCTTCCACCGTCATTTTCTCTCTACCCACCCTTGCCTCCTTTTCCGCGCAGCTCTCGATTCCCCCCTCTCTTTCGCACCCTCCATGTCATATTCCGCTCCAGGAGCTCCATCATAGCTCCTTGCTGTCGCTGGGAGGATGTTTTCTCCTCCGCTCGCCCCTTCCACCGTCATTTTCTCTCTACCCACCCTTGCCTCCTTCTCCGCGCAGCTCTCGATTCCCCCCTCTCTTTCGCACCCTCCATGTCATATTCCGCTCCAGGAGTTCCATCATAGCTCCTTGCTGTCGCTGGGAGGATGTTTTCTCCTCCGCTCGCCCCTTCCACCGTCATTTTCTCTCTACCCACCCTTGCCTCCTTTTCCGCGCAGCTCTCGATTCCCCCCTCTCTTTCGCACCCTCCATGTCATATTCCGCTCCAGGAGCTCCATCATAGCTCCTCGCTGTCGCTGGGAGGATGTTTTCTCCTCCGCTCGCCCCTTCCACCGTCATTTTCTCTCTACCCACCCTTGCCTCCTTTTCCGCGCAGCTCTCGATTCCCCCCTCTCTTTCGCACCCTCCATGTCATATTCCGCTCCAGGAGCTCCATCATAGCTCCTTGCTGTCGCTGGGAGGATGTTTTCTCCTCCGCTCGCCCCTTCCACCGTCATTTTCTCTCTACCCACCCTTGCCTCCTTCTCCGCGCAGCTCTCGATTCCCCCCTCTCTTTCGCACCCTCCATGTCATATTCCGCTCCAGGAGTTCCATCATAGCTCCTTGCTGTCGCTGGGAGGATGTTTTCTCCTCCGCTCGCCCCTTCCACCGTCATTTTCTCTCTACCCACCCTTGCCTCCTTTTCCGCGCAGCTCTCGATTCCCCCCTCTCTTTCGCACCCTCCATGTCATATTCCGCTCCAGGAGCTCCATCATAGCTCCTCGCTGTCGCTGGGAGGATGTTTTCTCCTCCGCTCGCCCCTTCCACCGTCATTTTCTCTCTACCCACCCTTGCCTCCTTTTCCGCGCAGCTCTCGATTCCCCCCTCTCTTTCGCACCCTCCATGTCATATTCCGCTCCAGGAGCTCCATCATAGCTCCTTGCTGTCGCTGGGAGGATGTTTTCTCCTCCGCTCGCCCCTTCCACCATCATTTTCTCTCTACCCACCCTTGCCTCCTTTTCCGCGCAGCTCTCGATTCCCCCCTCTCTTTCGCACCCTCCATGTCATATTCCGCTCCAGGAGTTCCATCATAGCTCCTTGCTGTCGCTGGGAGGATGTTTTCTCCTCCGCTCGCCCCTTCCACCGTCATTTTCTCTCTACCCACCCTTGCCTCCTTTTCCGCGCAGCTCTCAATTCCCCCCTCTCTTTCGCACCCTCCATGTCATATTCCGCTCCCGGAGTTCCATCATAGCTCCTCACTGTCGCTGGGAGGATTTTTTCTCCTCTGCTCGCCCCTTCCACCGTCATTTTCTCTCTACCCACCCTTGCCTCCTTTTCCACGCAGCTCTCGATTCCCCCCTCTCTTTCGCACCCTCAATGTCATATTCCGCTCCAGGAGTTCCATCATAGCTCCTCACTGTCGCTGGGAGGATGTTTTCTCCTCCGCTCGCCCCTTCCACCGTCATTTTCTCTCTACCCACCCTTGCCTCCTTTTCCGCGCAGCTCTCGATTCCCCCCTCTCTTTCGCACCCTCCATGTCATATTCCGCTCCAGGAGTTCCATCATAGCTCCTCACTGTCGCTGGGAGGATGTTTTCTCCTCCGCTCGCCCCTTCCACCGTCATTTTCTCTCTACCCACCCTTGCCTCCTTTTCCGCGCAGCTCTCGATTCCCCCCTCTCTTTCGCACCCTCCATGTCATATTCCGCTCCAGGAGCTCCATCATAGCTCCTCGCTGTCGCTGGGAGGATGTTTTCTCCTCCGCTCGCCCCTTACACCGTCATTTTCTCTCTACCCACCCTTGCCTCCTTTTCCGCGCAGCTCTCGATTCTCCCCTCTCTTTCGCACCCTCCATGTCATATTCCGCTCCAGGAGTTCCATCATAGCTCCTCACTGTCGCTGGGAGGATGTTTTCTCCTCCGCTCGCCCCTTCCACCATCATTTTCTCTCTACCCACCCTTGCCTCCTTTTCCGCGCAGCTCTCGATTCCCCCCTCTCTTTCGCACCCTCCATGTCATATTCCGCTCCAGGTGTTCCATCATAGCTCCTCACTGTCGCTGGGAGGAAGTTTTCTCCTCCGCTCGCCCCTTCCACCGTCATTTTCTCTCTACCCACCCTTGCCTCCTTTTCCGCGCAGCTCTCGATTCCCCCCTCTCTTTCGCACCCTCCATGTCATATTCCGCTCCAGGAGTTCCATCATAGCTCCTCACTGTCGCTGGGAGGAAGTTTTCTCCTCCGCTCGCCCCTTCCACCGTCATTTTCTCTCTACCCACCCTTGCCTCCTTTTCCGCGCAGCTCTCGATTCCCCCCTCTCTTTCGCACCCTCCATGTCATATTCCGCTCCAGGAGCTCCATCATAGCTCCTCGCTGTCGCTGGGAGGATGTTTTCTCCTCCGCTCGCCCCTTCCACCGTCATTTTCTCTCTACCCACCCTTGCCTCCTTTTCCGCGCAGCTCTCGATTCCCCCCTCTCTTTCGCACCCTCCATGTCATATTCTGCTCCAGGAGTTCCATCATAGCTCCTCACTGTCGCTGGGAGGAAGTTTTCTCCTCCGCTCGCCCCTTCCACCGTCATTTTCTCTCTACCCACCCTTGCCTCCTTTTCCGCGCAGCTCTCGATTCCCCCCTCTCTTTCGCACCCTCCATGTCATATTCCGCTCCAGGAGCTCCATCATAGCTCCTTGCTGTCGCTGGGAGGATGTTTTCTCCTCCGCTCGCCCCTTCCACCGTCATTTTCTCTCTACCCACCCTTGCCTCCTTTTCCGCGCAGCTCTCGATTCCCCCCTCTCTTTCGCACCCTCCATGTCATATTCCGCTCCAGGAGTTCCATCATAGCTCCTCACTGTCGCTGGGAGGATGGTTTCTCCTCCGCTCGCCCCTTCCACCGTCATTTTCTCTCTACCCACCCTTGCCTCCTTTTCCGCGCAGCTCTCGATTCCCCCCTCTCTTTCGCACCCTCCATGTCATATTCCGCTCCAGGAGTTCCATCACAGCTCCTCACTGTCGCTGGGAGGAAGTTTTCTCCTCCGCTCGCCCCTTCCACCGTCATTTTCTCTCTACCCACCCTTGCCTCCTTTTCCGCGCAGCTCTCGATTCCCCCCTCTCTTTCGCACCCTCCATGTCATATTCCGCTCCAGGAGCTCCATCATAGCTCCTTGCTGTCGCTGGGAGGATGTTTTCTCCTCCGCTCGCCCCTTCCACCATCATTTTCTCTCTACCCACCCTTGCCTCCTTCTCCGCGCAGCTCTCGATTCCCCCCTCTCTTTCGCACCCTCCATGTCATATTCCGCTCCAGGAGCTCCATCATAGCTCCTCGCTGTCGCTGGGAGGATGTTTTCTCCTCCGCTCGCCCCTTCCACCGTCATTTTCTCTCTACCCACCCTTGCCTCCTTTTCCGCGCAGCTCTCGATTCCCCCCTCTCTTTCGCACCCTCCATGTCATATTCCGCTCCAGGAGCTCCATCATAGCTCCTCGCTGTCGCTGGGAGGATGTTTTCTCCTCCGCTCGCCCCTTCCACCGTCATTTTCTCTCTACCCACCCTTGCCTCCTTTTCCGCGCAGCTCTCGATTCCCCCTCTCTTTCGCACCCTCCATGTCATATTCCGCTCCCGGAGTTCCATCATAGCTCCTCACTGTCGCTGGGAGGAAGTTTTCTCCTCCGCTCGCCCCTTCCACCGTCATTTTCTCTCTACCCACCCTTGCCTCCTTTTCCGCGCAGCTCTCGATTCCCCCCTCTCTTTCGCACCCTCCATGTCATATTCCGCTCCAGGAGTTCCATCATAGCTCCTCACTGTCGCTGGGAGGATGTTTTCTCCTCCGCTCGCCCCTTTCACCGTCATTTTCTCTCTACCCACCCTTGCCTCCTTTTCCGCGCAGCTCTCGATTCCCCCCTCTCTTTCGCACCCTCCATGTCATATTCCGCTCCAGGAGCTCCATCATAGCTCCTCGCTGTCGCTGGGAGGATGTTTTCTCCTCCGCTCGCCCCTTCCACCGTCATTTTCTTTCTACCCACCCTTGCCTCCTTTTCCACGCAGCTCTAGATTCCCCCCTCTCTTTCGCACCCTCCATGTCATATTCCGCTCCAGGAGCTCCATCATAGCTCCTCGCTGTTGCTGGGAGGATGTTTTCTCCTCCGCTCGCCCCTTCCACCGTCATTTTCTCTCTACCCACCCTTGCCTCCTTCTCCGCACAGCTCTCGATTCCCCCCTCTCTTTCGCACCCTCCATGTCATATTCCGCTCCAGGAGCTCCATCATAGCTCCTCGCTGTCGCTGGGAGGATGTTTTCTCCTCTGCTCGCCCCTTCCACCGTCATTTTCTCTCTACCCACCCTTTCCTCCTTTTCCGCGCAGCTCTCGATTTCCCCCTCTCTTTCGCACCCTCCATGTCATATTCCGCTCCAGGAGCTCCATCATAGCTCCTCGCTGTCGCTGGGAGGATGTTTTCTCCTCCGCTCGCCCCTTCCACCGTCATTTTCTTTCTACCCACCCTTGCCTCCTTTTCCACGCAGCTCTCGATTCCCCCCTCTCTTTCGCACCCTCCATGTCATATTCCGCTCCAGGAGCTCCATCATAGCTCCTCGCTGTTGCTGGGAGGATGTTTTCTCCTCCGCTCGCCCCTTCCACCGTCATTTTCTCTCTACCCACCCTTGCCTCCTTCTCCGCGCAGCTCTCGATTCCCCCCTCTCTTTCGCACCCTCCATGTCATATTCCGCTCCAGGAGCTCCATCATAGCTCCTCGCTGTCGCTGGGAGGATTTTTTCTCCTCTGCTCGCCCCTTCCACCGTCATTTTCTCTCTACCCACCCTTTCCTCCTTTTCCGCGCAGCTCTCGATTCCCCCCTCTCTTGCGCACCCTCCATGTCATATTCCGCTCCAGGAGCTCCATCATAGCTCCTCGCTGTCGCTGGGAGGATGTTTTCTCCTCCGCTCGCCCCTTCCACCGTCATTTTCTCTCTACCCACCCTTGCCTCCTTTTCCGCGCAGCTCTCGATTCCCCCCTCTCTTTCGCACCCTCCATGTCATATTCCGCTCCAGGAGTTCCATCATAGCTCCTCACTGTCGCTGGGAGGATGTTTTCTCCTCCACTCGCCCCTTCCACCGTCATTTTCTCTCTACCCACCCTTGCCTCCTTTTCCGCGCAGCTCTCGATTCCCCCCTCTCTTTCGCACCCTCCATGTCATATTCCGCTCCAGGAGTTCCATCATAGCTCCTCACTGTCGCTGGGAGGATGGTTTCTCCTCCGCTCGCCCCTTCCACCGTCATTTTCTCTCTACCCACCCTTGCCTCCTTTTCCGCGCAGCTCTCGATTCCCCCCTCTCTTTCGCACCCTCCATGTCATATTCCGCTCCAGGAGTTCCATCACAGCTCCTCACTGTCGCTGGGAGGAAGTTTTCTCCTCCGCTCGCCCCTTCCACCGTCATTTTCTCTCTACCCACCCTTGCCTCCTTTTCCGCGCAGCTCTCGATTCCCCCCTCTCTTTCGCACCCTCCATGTCATATTCCGCTCCAGGAGCTCCATCATAGCTCCTCGCTGTCGCTGGGAGGATGTTTTCTCCTCCGCTCGCCCCTTCCACCGTCATTTTCTCTCTACCCACCCTTGCCTCCTTTTCCGCGCAGCTCTCGATTCCCCCCTCTCTTTCGCACCCTCCATGTCATATTCCGCTCCAGGAGCTCCATCATAGCTCCTTGCTGTCGCTGGGAGGATGTTTTCTCCTCCGCTCGCCCCTTCCACCGTCATTTTCTCTCTACCCACCCTTGCCTCCTTCTCCGCGCAGCTCTCGATTCCCCCCTCTCTTTCGCACCCTCCATGTCATATTCCGCTCCAGGAGTTCCATCATAGCTCCTCACTAGCGCTGGGAGGATGTTTTCTCCTCCGCTCGCCTCTTCCACCGTCATTTTCTCTCTACCCACCCTTGCCTCCTTTTCCGCGCAGCTCTCGATTCCCCCCTCTCTTTCGCACCCTCCATGTCATATTCCGCTCCAGGAGCTCCATCATAGCTCCTTGCTGTCGCTGGGAGGATGTTTTCTCCTCCGCTCGCCCCTTCCACCGTCATTTTCTCTCTACCCACCCTTGCCTCCTTTTCCGCGCAGCTCTCGATTCCCCCCTCTCTTTCGCACCCTCCATGTCATATTCCGCTCCAGGAGTTCCATCATAGCTCCTCACTGTCGCTGGGAGGATGTTTTCTCCTCCGCTCGCCCCTTCCACCGTCATTTTCTCTCTACCCACCCTTGCCTCCTTTTCCGCGCAGCTCTCGATTCCCCCCTCTCTTTCGCACCCTCCATGTCATATTCCGCTCCAGGAGTTCCATCATAGCTCCTCACTGTCGCTGGGAGGATGTTTTCTCCTCCGCTCGCCCCTTCCACCGTCATTTTCTCTCTACCCACCCTTGCCTCCTTTTCCGCGCAGCTCTCGATTCCCCCCTCTCTTTCGCACCCTCCATGTCATATTCCGCTCCAGGAGTTCCATCATAGCTCCTCACTGTCGCTGGGAGGAAGTTTTCTCCTCCGCTCGCCCCTTCCACCGTCATTTTCTCTCTACCCACCCTTGCCTCCTTTTCCGCGCAGCTCTCGATTCCCCCCTCTCTTTCGCACCCTCCATGTCATATTCCGCTCCAGGAGCTCCATCATAGCTAATCGCTGTCGCTGGGAGGATGTTTTCTCCTCCGCTCGCCCCTTCCACCGTCATTTTCTCTCTACCCACCCTTGCCTCCTTTTCCGCGCAGCTCTCGATTCCCCACTCTCTTTCGCACCCTCCATGTCATATTCCGCTCCAGGAGTTCCATCATAGCTCCTCACTGTCGCTGGGAGGATGTTTTCTCCTCCGCTCGCCCCTTCCACCGTCATTTTCTCTCTACCCACCCTTGCCTCCTTCTCCGCGCAGCTCTCGATTCCCCCCTCTCTTTCGCACCCTCCATGTCATATTCCGCTCCAGGAGCTCCATCATAGCTAATCGCTGTCGCTGGGAGATTGTTTTCTCCTCCGCTCGCCCCTTCCACCGTCATTTTCTCTCTACCCACCCTTGCCTCCTTTTCCGCGCAGCTCTCGATTCCCCCCTCTCTTTCGCACCCTCCATGTCATATTCCGCTCCAGGAGTTCCATCATAGCTCCTCACTGTCGCTGGGAGGATGTTTTCTCCTCCGCTCGCCCCTTCCACCGTCATTTTCTCTCTACCCACCCTTGCCTCCTTTTCCGCGCAGCTCTCGATTCCCCCCTCTCTTTCGCACCCTCCATGTCATATTCCGCTCCAGGAGTTCCATCATAGCTCCTCACTGTCGCTGGGAGGATGTTTTCTCCTCCGCTCGCCCCTTCCACCGTCATTTTCTCTCTACCCACCCTTGCCTCCTTCTCCGCGCAGCTCTCGATTCCCCCCTCTCTTTCGCACCCTCCATGTCATATTCCGCTCCAGGAGCTCCATCATAGCTAATCGCTGTCGCTGGGAGGATGTTTTCTCCTCCGCTCGCCCCTTCCACCGTCATTTTCTCTCTACCCACCCTTGCCTCCTTTTCCGCGCAGCTCTCGATTCCCCCCTCTCTTTCGCACCCTCCATGTCATATTCCGCTCCAGGAGTTCCATCATAGCTCCTCACTGTCGCTGGGATAATGTTTTCTCCTCCGCTCGCCCCTTCCACCGTCATTTTCTCTCTACCCACCCTTGCCTCCTTCTCCACGCAGCTCTCGATTCCCCCCTCTCTTTCGCACCCTCCATGTCATATTCCGCTCCAGGAGCTCCATCATAGCTCCTCGCTGTCGCTGGGAGGATGTTTTCTCCTCCGCTCGCCCCTTCCACCGTCATTTTCTCTCTACCCACCCTTGCCTCCTTTTCCGCGCAGCTCTCGATTCCCCCCTCTCTTTCGCACCCTCCATGTCATATTCCGCTCCAGGAGTTCCATCATAGCTCCTCACTGTCGCTGGGAGGATGTTTTCTCTTCCGCTCGCCCCTTCCACCATCATTTTCTCTCTACCCACCCTTGCCTCCTTTTCCGCGCAGCTCTCGATTCCCCCCTCTCTTTCGCACCCTCCATGTCATATTCCGCTCCAGGAGTTCCATCATAGCTCCTCACTGTCGCTGGGAGGAAGTTTTCTCCTCCGCTCGCCCCTTCCACCGTCATTTTCTCTCTACCCACCCTTGCCTCCTTTTCCGCGCAGCTCTCGATTCCCCCCTCTCTTTCGCACCCTCCATGTCATATTCCGCTCCAGGAGCTCCATCATAGCTCCTTGCTGTCGCTGGGAGGATGTTTTCTCCTCCGCTCGCCCCTTCCACCGTCATTTTCTCTCTACCCACCCTTGCCTCCTTTTCCGCGCAGCTCTCGATTCCCCCCTCTCTTTCGCACCCTCCATGTCATATTCCGCTCCAGGAGTTCCATCATAGCTCCTCACTGTCGCTGGGAGGATGTTTTCTCCTCCGCTCGCCCCTTCCACTGTCATTTTCTCTCTACCCACCCTTGCCTCCTTCTACGCGCAGCTCTCGATTCCCCCCTCTCTTTCGCACCCTCCATGTCATATTCCGCTCCAGGAGCTCCATCATAGCTCCTCGCTGTCGCTGGGAGGATGTTTTCTCCTCCGCTCGCCCCTTCCACTGTCATTTTCTCTCTACCCACCCTTGCCTCCTTTTCCGCGCAGCTCTCGATTCCCCCCTCTCTTTCGCACCCTCCATGTCATATTCCGCTCCAGGAGTTCCATCATAGCTCCTCGCTGTCGCTGGGAGGATGTTTTCTCCTCCGCTCGCCCCTTCCACCGTCATTTTCTCTCTACCCACCCTTGCCTCCTTTTCCGCGCAGCTCTCGATTCCCCCCTCTCTTTCGCACCCTCCATGTCATATTCCGCTCCAGGAGCTCCATCATAGCTAATCGCTGTCGCTGGGAGATTGTTTTCTCCTCCGCTCGCCCCTTCCACCGTCATTTTCTCTCTACCCACCCTTGCCTCCTTTTCCGCGCAGCTCTCGATTCCCCCCTCTCTTTCGCACCCTCCATGTCATATTCCGCTCCAGGAGTTCCATCATAGCTCCTCACTGTCGCTGGGAGGATGTTTTCTCCTCCGCTCGCCCCTTCCACCGTCATTTTCTCTCTACCCACCCTTGCCTCCTTTTCCGCGCAGCTCTCGATTCCCCCCTCTCTTTCGCACCCTCCATGTCATATTCCGCTCCAGGAGTTCCATCATAGCTCCTCACTGTCGCTGGGAGGAAGTTTTCTCCTCCGCTCGCCCCTTCCACCGTCATTTTCTCTCTACCCACCCTTGCCTCCTTTTCCGCGCAGCTCTCGATTCCCCCCTCTCTTTCGCACCCTCCATGTCATATTCCGCTCCAGGAGCTCCATCATAGCTAATCGCTGTCGCTGGGAGGATGTTTTCTCCTCCGCTCGCCCCTTCCACCGTCATTTTCTCTCTACCCACCCTTGCCTCCTTTTCCGCGCAGCTCTCGATTCCCCACTCTCTTTCGCACCCTCCATGTCATATTCCGCTCCAGGAGTTCCATCATAGCTCCTCACTGTCGCTGGGAGGATGTTTTCTCCTCCGCTCGCCCCTTCCACCGTCATTTTCTCTCTACCCACCCTTGCCTCCTTCTCCGCGCAGCTCTCGATTCCCCCCTCTCTTTCGCACCCTCCATGTCATATTCCGCTCCAGGAGCTCCATCATAGCTAATCGCTGTCGCTGGGAGATTGTTTTCTCCTCCGCTCGCCCCTTCCACCGTCATTTTCTCTCTACCCACCCTTGCCTCCTTTTCCGCGCAGCTCTCGATTCCCCCCTCTCTTTCGCACCCTCCATGTCATATTCCGCTCCAGGAGTTCCATCATAGCTCCTCACTGTCGCTGGGAGGATGTTTTCTCCTCCGCTCGCCCCTTCCACCGTCATTTTCTCTCTACCCACCCTTGCCTCCTTTTCCGCGCAGCTCTCGATTCCCCCCTCTCTTTCGCACCCTCCATGTCATATTCCGCTCCAGGAGTTCCATCATAGCTCCTCACTGTCGCTGGGAGGATGTTTTCTCCTCCGCTCGCCCCTTCCACCGTCATTTTCTCTCTACCCACCCTTGCCTCCTTCTCCGCGCAGCTCTCGATTCCCCCCTCTCTTTCGCACCCTCCATGTCATATTCCGCTCCAGGAGCTCCATCATAGCTAATCGCTGTCGCTGGGAGGATGTTTTCTCCTCCGCTCGCCCCTTCCACCGTCATTTTCTCTCTACCCACCCTTGCCTCCTTTTCCGCGCAGCTCTCGATTCCCCCCTCTCTTTCGCACCCTCCATGTCATATTCCGCTCCAGGAGTTCCATCATAGCTCCTCACTGTCGCTGGGATAATGTTTTCTCCTCCGCTCGCCCCTTCCACCGTCATTTTCTCTCTACCCACCCTTGCCTCCTTCTCCACGCAGCTCTCGATTCCCCCCTCTCTTTCGCACCCTCCATGTCATATTCCGCTCCAGGAGCTCCATCATAGCTCCTCGCTGTCGCTGGGAGGATGTTTTCTCCTCCGCTCGCCCCTTCCACCGTCATTTTCTCTCTACCCACCCTTGCCTCCTTTTCCGCGCAGCTCTCGATTCCCCCCTCTCTTTCGCACCCTCCATGTCATATTCCGCTCCAGGAGTTCCATCATAGCTCCTCACTGTCGCTGGGAGGATGTTTTCTCTTCCGCTCGCCCCTTCCACCATCATTTTCTCTCTACCCACCCTTGCCTCCTTTTCCGCGCAGCTCTCGATTCCCCCCTCTCTTTCGCACCCTCCATGTCATATTCCGCTCCAGGAGTTCCATCATAGCTCCTCACTGTCGCTGGGAGGAAGTTTTCTCCTCCGCTCGCCCCTTCCACCGTCATTTTCTCTCTACCCACCCTTGCCTCCTTTTCCGCGCAGCTCTCGATTCCCCCCTCTCTTTCGCACCCTCCATGTCATATTCCGCTCCAGGAGCTCCATCATAGCTCCTTGCTGTCGCTGGGAGGATGTTTTCTCCTCCGCTCGCCCCTTCCACCGTCATTTTCTCTCTACCCACCCTTGCCTCCTTTTCCGCGCAGCTCTCGATTCCCCCCTCTCTTTCGCACCCTCCATGTCATATTCCGCTCCAGGAGTTCCATCATAGCTCCTCACTGTCGCTGGGAGGATGTTTTCTCCTCCGCTCGCCCCTTCCACTGTCATTTTCTCTCTACCCACCCTTGCCTCCTTCTCCGCGCAGCTCTCGATTCCCCCCTCTCTTTCGCACCCTCCATGTCATATTCCGCTCCAGGAGCTCCATCATAGCTCCTCGCTGTCGCTGGGAGGATGTTTTCTCCTCCGCTCGCCCCTTCCACTGTCATTTTCTCTCTACCCACCCTTGCCTCCTTTTCCGCGCAGCTCTCGATTCCCCCCTCTCTTTCGCACCCTCCATGTCATATTCCGCTCCAGGAGTTCCATCATAGCTCCTCACTGTCGCTGGGAGGATGTTTTCTCCTCCGCTCGCCCCTTCCACTGTCATTTTCTCTCTACCCACCCTTGCCTCCTTTTCCGCGCAGCTCTCGATTCCCCCCTCTCTTTCGCACCCTCCATGTCATATTCCGCTCCAGGAGTTCCATCATAGCTCCTCACTGTCGCTGGGAGGAAGTTTTCTCCTCCGCTCGCCCCTTCCACCGTCATTTTCTCTCTACCCACCCTTGCCTCCTTTTCCGCGCAGCTCTCGATTCCCCCCTCTCTTTCGCACCCTCCATGTCATATTCCGCTCCAGGAGCTCCATCATAGCTAATCGCTGTCGCTGGGAGATTGTTTTCTCCTCCGCTCGCCCCTTCCACCGTCATTTTCTCTCTACCCACCCTTGCCTCCTTTTCCGCGCAGCTCTCGATTCCCCCCTCTCTTTCGCACCCTCCATGTCATATTCCGCTCCAGGAGTTCCATCATAGCTCCTCACTGTCGCTGGGAGGATGTTTTCTCCTCCGCTCGCCCCTTCCACCGTCATTTTCTCTCTACCCACCCTTGCCTCCTTTTCCGCGCAGCTCTCGATTCCCCCCTCTCTTTCGCACCCTCCATGTCATATTCCGCTCCAGGAGTTCCATCATAGCTCCTCACTGTCGCTGGGAGGAAGTTTTCTCCTCCGCTCGCCCCTTCCACCGTCATTTTCTCTCTACCCACCCTTGCCTCCTTTTCCGCGCAGCTCTCGATTCCCCCCTCTCTTTCGCACCCTCCATGTCATATTCCGCTCCAGGAGCTCCATCATAGCTAATCGCTGTCGCTGGGAGGATGTTTTCTCCTCCGCTCGCCCCTTCCACCGTCATTTTCTCTCTACCCACCCTTGCCTCCTTTTCCGCGCAGCTCTCGATTCCCCCCTCTCTTTCGCACCCTCCATGTCATATTCCGCTCCAGGAGTTCCATCATAGCTCCTCACTGTCGCTGGGAGGATGTTTTCTCCTCCGCTCGCCCCTTCCACCGTCATTTTCTCTCTACCCACCCTTGCCTCCTTCTCCGCGCAGCTCTCGATTCCCCCCTCTCTTTCGCACCCTCCATGTCATATTCCGCTCCAGGAGCTCCATCATAGCTCCTTGCTGTCGCTGGGAGGATGTTTTCTCCTCCGCTCGCCCCTTCCACCGTCATTTTCTCTCTACCCACCCTTGCCTCCTTTTCCGCGCAGCTCTCGATTCCCCCCTCTCTTTCGCACCCTCCATGTCATATTCCGCTCCAGGAGCTCCATCATAGCTCCTTGCTGTCGCTGGGAGGATGTTTTCTCCTCCGCTCGCCCCTTCCACCGTCATTTTCTCTCTACCCACCCTTGCCTCCTTTTCCGCGCAGCTCTCGATTCCCCCCTCTCTTTCGCACCCTCAATGTCATATTCCGCTCCAGGAGTTCCATCATAGCTCCTCACTGTCGCTGGGAGGAAGTTTTCTCCTCCGCTCGCCCCTTCCACCGTCATTTTCTCTCTACCCACCCTTGCCTCCTTTTCCGCGCAGCTCTCGATTCCCCCCTCTCTTTCGCACCCTCCATGTCATATTCCGCTCCAGGAGCTCCATCATAGCTCCTCGCTGTCGCTGGGAGGATGTTTTCTCCTCCGCTCGCCCCTTCCACCGTCATTTTCTCTCTACCCACCCTTGCCTCCTTTTCCGCGCAGCTCTCGATTCCCCCCTCTCTTTCGCACCCTCCATGTCATATTCCGCTCCAGGAGTTCCATCATAGCTCCTCACTGTCGCTGGGAGGAAGTTTTCTCCTCCGCTCGCCCCTTCCACCGTCATTTTCTCTCTACCCACCCTTGCCTCCTTTTCCGCGCAGCTCTCGATTCCCACCTCTCTTTCGCACCCTCCATGTCATATTCCGCTCCAGGAGCTCCATCATAGCTCCTTGCTGTCGCTGGGAGGATGTTTTCTCCTCCGCTCGCCCCTTCCACCGTCATTTTCTCTCTACCCACCCTTGCCTCCTTTTCCGCGCAGCTCTCGATTCCCCCCTCTCTTTCGCACCCTCCATGTCATATTCCGCTCCAGGAGTTCCATCATAGCTCCTCACTGTCGCTGGGAGGATGTTTTCTCCTCCGCTCGCCCCTTCCACCATCATTTTCTCTCTACCCACCCTTGCCTCCTTTTCCGCGCAGCTCTCGATTCCCCCCTCTCTTTCGCACCCTCCATGTCATATTCCGCTCCAGGAGTTCCATCATAGCTCCTCACTGTCGCTGGGAGGATGTTTTCTCCTCCGCTCGCCCCTTCCACCGTCATTTTCTCTCTACCCACCCTTGCCTCCTTTTCCGCGCAGCTCTCGATTCCCCCCTCTCTTTCGCACCCTCCATGTCATATTCCGCTCCAGGAGCTCCATCATAGCTCCTTGCTGTCGCTGGGAGGATGTTTTCTCCTCCGCTCGCCCCTTCCACCGTCATTTTCTCTCTACCCACCCTTGCCTCCTTTTCCGCGCAGCTCTCGATTCCCCCCTCTCTTTCGCACCCTCCATGTCATATTCCGCTCCAGGAGTTCCATCATAGCTCCTCACTGTCGCTGGGAGGATGTTTTCTCCTCCGCTCGCCCCTTCCACCGTCATTTTCTCTCTACCCACCCTTGCCTCCTTCTCCGCGCAGCTCTCGATTCCCCCCTCTCTTTCGCACCCTCCATGTCATATTCCGCTCCAGGAGCTCCATCATAGCTCGTCGCTGTCGCTGGGAGGATGTTTTCTCCTCCGCTCGCCCCTTCCACCGTCATTTTCTCTCTACCCACCCTTGCCTCCTTTTCCGCGCAGCTCTCGATTCCCCCCTCTCTTTCGCACCCTCCATGTCATATTCCGCTCCAGGAGCTCCATCATAGCTCCTTGCTGTCGCTGGGAGGATGTTTTCTCCTCCGCTCGCCCCTTCCACCGTCATTTTCTCTCTACCCACCCTTGCCTCCTTTTCCGCGCAGCTCTCGATTCCCCCCTCTCTTTCGCACCCTCCATGTCATATTCCGCTCCAGGAGTTCCATCATAGCTCCTCACTGTCGCTGGGAGGATGTTTTCTCCTCCGCTCGCCCCTTCCACCGTCATTTTCTCTCTACCCACCCTTGCCTCCTTCTCCGCGCAGCTCTCGATTCCCCCCTCTCTTTCGCACCCTCCATGTCATATTCCGCTCCAGGAGCTCCATCATAGCTCCTCGCTGTCGCTGGGAGGATGTTTTCTCCTCCGCTCGCCCCTTCCACCGTCATTTTCTCTCTACCCACCCTTGCCTCCTTTTCCGCGCAGCTCTCGATTCCCCCCTCTCTTTCGCACCCTCCATGTCATATTCCGCTCCAGGAGCTCCATCATAGCTCCTTGCTGTCGCTGGGAGGATGTTTTCTCCTCCGCTCGCCCCTTCCACCGTCATTTTCTCTCTACCCACCCTTGCCTCCTTTTCCGCGCAGCTCTCGATTCCCCCCTCTCTTTCGCACCCTCCATGTCATATTCCGCTCCAGGAGTTCCATCATAGCTCCTCACTGTCGCTGGGAGGATGTTTTCTCCTCCGCTCGCCCCTTCCACCGTCATTTTCTCTCTACCCACCCTTGCCTCCTTTTCCGCGCAGCTCTCGATTCCCCCCTCTCTTTCGCACCCTCCATGTCATATTCCGCTCCAGGAGTTCCATCATAGCTCCTCACTGTCGCTGGGAGGATGTTTTCTCCTCCGCTCGCCCCTTCCACCGTCATTTTCTCTCTACCCACCCTTGCCTCCTTTTCCGCGCAGCTCTCGATTCCCCCCTCTCTTTCGCACCCTCCATGTCATATTCCGCTCCAGGAGTTCCATCATAGCTCCTCACTGTCGCTGGGAGGAAGTTTTCTCCTCCGCTCGCCCCTTCCACCGTCATTTTCTCTCTACCCACCCTTGCCTCCTTTTCCGCGCAGCTCTCGATTCCCCCCTCTCTTTCGCACCCTCCATGTCATATTCCGCTCCAGGAGCTCCATCATAGCTAATCGCTGTCGCTGGGAGGATGTTTTCTCCTCCGCTCGCCCCTTCCACCGTCATTTTCTCTCTACCCACCCTTGCCTCCTTTTCCGCGCAGCTCTCGATTCCCCACTCTCTTTCGCACCCTCCATGTCATATTCCGCTCCAGGAGTTCCATCATAGCTCCTCACTGTCGCTGGGAGGATGTTTTCTCCTCCGCTCGCCCCTTCCACCGTCATTTTCTCTCTACCCACCCTTGCCTCCTTCTCCGCGCAGCTCTCGATTCCCCCCTCTCTTTCGCACCCTCCATGTCATATTCCGCTCCAGGAGCTCCATCATAGCTAATCGCTGTCGCTGGGAGATTGTTTTCTCCTCCGCTCGCCCCTTCCACCGTCATTTTCTCTCTACCCACCCTTGCCTCCTTTTCCGCGCAGCTCTCGATTCCCCCCTCTCTTTCGCACCCTCCATGTCATATTCCGCTCCAGGAGTTCCATCATAGCTCCTCACTGTCGCTGGGAGGATGTTTTCTCCTCCGCTCGCCCCTTCCACCGTCATTTTCTCTCTACCCACCCTTGCCTCCTTTTCCGCGCAGCTCTCGATTCCCCCCTCTCTTTCGCACCCTCCATGTCATATTCCGCTCCAGGAGTTCCATCATAGCTCCTCACTGTCGCTGGGAGGATGTTTTCTCCTCCGCTCGCCCCTTCCACCGTCATTTTCTCTCTACCCACCCTTGCCTCCTTCTCCGCGCAGCTCTCGATTCCCCCCTCTCTTTCGCACCCTCCATGTCATATTCCGCTCCAGGAGCTCCATCATAGCTAATCGCTGTCGCTGGGAGGATGTTTTCTCCTCCGCTCGCCCCTTCCACCGTCATTTTCTCTCTACCCACCCTTGCCTCCTTTTCCGCGCAGCTCTCGATTCCCCCCTCTCTTTCGCACCCTCCATGTCATATTCCGCTCCAGGAGTTCCATCATAGCTCCTCACTGTCGCTGGGATAATGTTTTCTCCTCCGCTCGCCCCTTCCACCGTCATTTTCTCTCTACCCACCCTTGCCTCCTTCTCCACGCAGCTCTCGATTCCCCCCTCTCTTTCGCACCCTCCATGTCATATTCCGCTCCAGGAGCTCCATCATAGCTCCTCGCTGTCGCTGGGAGGATGTTTTCTCCTCCGCTCGCCCCTTCCACCGTCATTTTCTCTCTACCCACCCTTGCCTCCTTTTCCGCGCAGCTCTCGATTCCCCCCTCTCTTTCGCACCCTCCATGTCATATTCCGCTCCAGGAGTTCCATCATAGCTCCTCACTGTCGCTGGGAGGATGTTTTCTCTTCCGCTCGCCCCTTCCACCATCATTTTCTCTCTACCCACCCTTGCCTCCTTTTCCGCGCAGCTCTCGATTCCCCCCTCTCTTTCGCACCCTCCATGTCATATTCCGCTCCAGGAGTTCCATCATAGCTCCTCACTGTCGCTGGGAGGAAGTTTTCTCCTCCGCTCGCCCCTTCCACCGTCATTTTCTCTCTACCCACCCTTGCCTCCTTTTCCGCGCAGCTCTCGATTCCCCCCTCTCTTTCGCACCCTCCATGTCATATTCCGCTCCAGGAGCTCCATCATAGCTCCTTGCTGTCGCTGGGAGGATGTTTTCTCCTCCGCTCGCCCCTTCCACCGTCATTTTCTCTCTACCCACCCTTGCCTCCTTTTCCGCGCAGCTCTCGATTCCCCCCTCTCTTTCGCACCCTCCATGTCATATTCCGCTCCAGGAGTTCCATCATAGCTCCTCACTGTCGCTGGGAGGATGTTTTCTCCTCCGCTCGCCCCTTCCACTGTCATTTTCTCTCTACCCACCCTTGCCTCCTTCTCCGCGCAGCTCTCGATTCCCCCCTCTCTTTCGCACCCTCCATGTCATATTCCGCTCCAGGAGCTCCATCATAGCTCCTCGCTGTCGCTGGGAGGATGTTTTCTCCTCCGCTCGCCCCTTCCACTGTCATTTTCTCTCTACCCACCCTTGCCTCCTTTTCCGCGCAGCTCTCGATTCCCCCCTCTCTTTCGCACCCTCCATGTCATATTCCGCTCCAGGAGTTCCATCATAGCTCCTCGCTGTCGCTGGGAGGATGTTTTCTCCTCCGCTCGCCCCTTCCACCGTCATTTTCTCTCTACCCACCCTTGCCTCCTTTTCCGCGCAGCTCTCGATTCCCCCCTCTCTTTCGCACCCTCCATGTCATATTCCGCTCCAGGAGCTCCATCATAGCTCCTCGCTGTCGCTGGGAGGATGTTTTCTCCTCCGCTCGCCCCTTCCACCGTCATTTTCTCTCTACCCACCCTTGCCTCCTTTTCCGCGCAGCTCTCGATTCCCCCTCTCTTTCGCACCCTCCATGTCATATTCCGCTCCCGGAGTTCCATCATAGCTCCTCACTGTCGCTGGGAGGAAGTTTTCTCCTCCGCTCGCCCCTTCCACCGTCATTTTCTCTCTACCCACCCTTGCCTCCTTTTCCGCGCAGCTCTCGATTCCCCCCTCTCTTTCGCACCCTCCATGTCATATTCCGCTCCAGGAGTTCCATCATAGCTCCTCACTGTCGCTGGGAGGATGTTTTCTCCTCCGCTCGCCCCTTTCACCGTCATTTTCTCTCTACCCACCCTTGCCTCCTTTTCCGCGCAGCTCTCGATTACCCCCTCTCTTTCGCACCCTCCATGTCATATTCCGCTCCAGGAGCTCCATCATAGCTCCTCGCTGTCGCTGGGAGGATGTTTTCTCCTCCGCTCGCCCCTTCCACCGTCATTTTCTTTCTACCCACCCTTGCCTCCTTTTCCACGCAGCTCTAGATTCCCCCCTCTCTTTCGCACCCTCCATGTCATATTCCGCTCCAGGAGCTCCATCATAGCTCCTCGCTGTTGCTGGGAGGATGTTTTCTCCTCCGCTCGCCCCTTCCACCGTCATTTTCTCTCTACCCACCCTTGCCTCCTTCTCCGCACAGCTCTCGATTCCCCCCTCTCTTTCGCACCCTCCATGTCATATTCCGCTCCAGGAGCTCCATCATAGCTCCTCGCTGTCGCTGGGAGGATGTTTTCTCCTCTGCTCGCCCCTTCCACCGTCATTTTCTCTCTACCCACCCTTTCCTCCTTTTCCGCGCAGCTCTCGATTTCCCCCTCTCTTTCGCACCCTCCATGTCATATTCCGCTCCAGGAGCTCCATCATAGCTCCTCGCTGTCGCTGGGAGGATGTTTTCTCCTCCGCTCGCCCCTTCCACCGTCATTTTCTTTCTACCCACCCTTGCCTCCTTTTCCACGCAGCTCTCGATTCCCCCCTCTCTTTCGCACCCTCCATGTCATATTCCGCTCCAGGAGCTCCATCATAGCTCCTCGCTGTTGCTGGGAGGATGTTTTCTCCTCCGCTCGCCCCTTCCACCGTCATTTTCTCTCTACCCACCCTTGCCTCCTTCTCCGCGCAGCTCTCGATTCCCCCCTCTCTTTCGCACCCTCCATGTCATATTCCGCTCCAGGAGCTCCATCATAGCTCCTCGCTGTCGCTGGGAGGATTTTTTCTCCTCTGCTCGCCCCTTCCACCGTCATTTTCTCTCTACCCACCCTTTCCTCCTTTTCCGCGCAGCTCTCGATTCCCCCCTCTCTTGCGCACCCTCCATGTCATATTCCGCTCCAGGAGCTCCATCATAGCTCCTCGCTGTCGCTGGGAGGATGTTTTCTCCTCCGCTCGCCCCTTCCACCGTCATTTTCTCTCTACCCACCCTTGCCTCCTTTTCCGCGCAGCTCTCGATTCCCCCCTCTCTTTCGCACCCTCCATGTCATATTCCGCTCCAGGAGTTCCATCATAGCTCCTCACTGTCGCTGGGAGGATGTTTTCTCCTCCACTCGCCCCTTCCACCGTCATTTTCTCTCTACCCACCCTTGCCTCCTTTTCCGCGCAGCTCTCGATTCCCCCCTCTCTTTCGCACCCTCCATGTCATATTCCGCTCCAGGAGTTCCATCATAGCTCCTCACTGTCGCTGGGAGGATGGTTTCTCCTCCGCTCGCCCCTTCCACCGTCATTTTCTCTCTACCCACCCTTGCCTCCTTTTCCGCGCAGCTCTCGATTCCCCCCTCTCTTTCGCACCCTCCATGTCATATTCCGCTCCAGGAGTTCCATCACAGCTCCTCACTGTCGCTGGGAGGAAGTTTTCTCCTCCGCTCGCCCCTTCCACCGTCATTTTCTCTCTACCCACCCTTGCCTCCTTTTCCGCGCAGCTCTCGATTCCCCCCTCTCTTTCGCACCCTCCATGTCATATTCCGCTCCAGGAGCTCCATCATAGCTCCTCGCTGTCGCTGGGAGGATGTTTTCTCCTCCGCTCGCCCCTTCCACCGTCATTTTCTCTCTACCCACCCTTGCCTCCTTTTCCGCGCAGCTCTCGATTCCCCCCTCTCTTTCGCACCCTCCATGTCATATTCCGCTCCAGGAGCTCCATCATAGCTCCTTGCTGTCGCTGGGAGGATGTTTTCTCCTCCGCTCGCCCCTTCCACCGTCATTTTCTCTCTACCCACCCTTGCCTCCTTTTCCGCGCAGCTCTCGATTCCCCCCTCTCTTTCGCACCCTCCATGTCATATTCCGCTCCAGGAGTTCCATCATAGCTCCTCACTGTCGCTGGGAGGATGTTTTCTCCTCCGCTCGCCCCTTCCACCGTCATTTTCTCTCTACCCACCCTTGCCTCCTTTTCCGCGCAGCTCTCGATTCCCCCCTCTCTTTCGCACCCTCAATGTCATATTCCGCTCCAGGAGTTCCATCATAGCTCCTCACTGTCGCTGGGAGGATGTTTTCTCCTCCGCTCGCCCCTTCCACCGTCATTTTCTCTCTACCCACCCTTGCCTCCTTTTCCGCGCAGCTCTCGATTCCCCCCTCTCTTTCGCACCCTCCATGTCATATTCCGCTCCAGGAGTTCCATCATAGCTCCTCACTGTCGCTGGGAGGATGTTTTCTCCTCCGCTCGCCCCTTCCACCGTCATTTTCTCTCTACCCACCCTTGCCTCCTTTTCCGCGCAGCTCTCGATTCCCCCCTCTCTTTCGCACCCTCCATGTCATATTCCGCTCCAGGAGTTCCATCATAGCTCCTCACTGTCGCTGGGAGGATGTTTTCTCCTCCGCTCGCCCCTTCCACCGTCATATTCTCTCTACCCACCCTTGCCTCCTTCTCCGCGCAGCTCTCGATTCCCCCCTCTCTTTCGCACCCTCCATGTCATATTCCGCTCCAGGAGCTCCATCATAGCTCCTCGCTGTCGCTGGGAGGATGTTTTCTCCTCCGCTCGCCCCTTCCACCGTCATTTTCTCTCTACCCACCCTTGCCTCCTTTTCCGCGCAGCTCTCGATTCCCCCCTCTCTTTCGCACCCTCCATGTCATATTCCGCTCCAGGAGTTCCATCATAGCTCCTCACTGTCGCTGGGAGGAAGTTTTCTCCTCCGCTCGCCCCTTCCACCGTCATTTTCTCTCTACCCACCCTTGCCTCCTTTTCCGCGCAGCTCTCGATTCCCCCCTCTCTTTCGCACCCTCCATGTCATATTCCGCTCCAGGAGCTCCATCATAGCTCCTCGCTGTCGCTGGGAGGATGTTTTCTCCTCCGCTCGCCCCTTCCACCGTCATTTTCTCTCTACCCACCCTTGCCTCCTTTTCCGCGCAGCTCTCGATTCCCCCCTCTCTTTCGCACCCTCCATGTCATATTCTGCTCCAGGAGTTCCATCATAGCTCCTCACTGTCGCTGGGAGGAAGTTTTCTCCTCCGCTCGCCCCTTCCACCGTCATTTTCTCTCTACCCACCCTTGCCTCCTTTTCCGCGCAGCTCTCGATTCCCCCCTCTCTTTCGCACCCTCCATGTCATATTCCGCTCCAGGAGCTCCATCATAGCTCCTTGCTGTCGCTGGGAGGATGTTTTCTCCTCCGCTCGCCCCTTCCACCGTCATTTTCTCTCTACCCACCCTTGCCTCCTTTTCCGCGCAGCTCTCGATTCCCCCCTCTCTTTCGCACCCTCCATGTCATATTCCGCTCCAGGAGTTCCATCATAGCTCCTCACTGTCGCTGGGAGGATGGTTTCTCCTCCGCTCGCCCCTTCCACCGTCATTTTCTCTCTACCCACCCTTGCCTCCTTTTCCGCGCAGCTCTCGATTCCCCCCTCTCTTTCGCACCCTCCATGTCATATTCCGCTCCAGGAGTTCCATCACAGCTCCTCACTGTCGCTGGGAGGAAGTTTTCTCCTCCGCTCGCCCCTTCCACCGTCATTTTCTCTCTACCCACCCTTGCCTCCTTTTCCGCGCAGCTCTCGATTCCCCCCTCTCTTTCGCACCCTCCATGTCATATTCCGCTCCAGGAGCTCCATCATAGCTCCTTGCTGTCGCTGGGAGGATGTTTTCTCCTCCGCTCGCCCCTTCCACCATCATTTTCTCTCTACCCACCCTTGCCTCCTTCTCCGCGCAGCTCTCGATTCCCCCCTCTCTTTCGCACCCTCCATGTCATATTCCGCTCCAGGAGCTCCATCATAGCTCCTCGCTGTCGCTGGGAGGATGTTTTCTCCTCCGCTCGCCCCTTCCACCGTCATTTTCTCTCTACCCACCCTTGCCTCCTTTTCCGCGCAGCTCTCGATTCCCCCCTCTCTTTCGCACCCTCCATGTCATATTCCGCTCCAGGAGCTCCATCATAGCTCCTCGCTGTCGCTGGGAGGATGTTTTCTCCTCCGCTCGCCCCTTCCACCGTCATTTTCTCTCTACCCACCCTTGCCTCCTTTTCCGCGCAGCTCTCGATTCCCCCTCTCTTTCGCACCCTCCATGTCATATTCCGCTCCCGGAGTTCCATCATAGCTCCTCACTGTCGCTGGGAGGAAGTTTTCTCCTCCGCTCGCCCCTTCCACCGTCATTTTCTCTCTACCCACCCTTGCCTCCTTTTCCGCGCAGCTCTCGATTCCCCCCTCTCTTTCGCACCCTCCATGTCATATTCCGCTCCAGGAGTTCCATCATAGCTCCTCACTGTCGCTGGGAGGATGTTTTCTCCTCCGCTCGCCCCTTTCACCGTCATTTTCTCTCTACCCACCCTTGCCTCCTTTTCCGCGCAGCTCTCGATTCCCCCCTCTCTTTCGCACCCTCCATGTCATATTCCGCTCCAGGAGCTCCATCATAGCTCCTCGCTGTCGCTGGGAGGATGTTTTCTCCTCCGCTCGCCCCTTCCACCGTCATTTTCTTTCTACCCACCCTTGCCTCCTTTTCCACGCAGCTCTAGATTCCCCCCTCTCTTTCGCACCCTCCATGTCATATTCCGCTCCAGGAGCTCCATCATAGCTCCTCGCTGTTGCTGGGAGGATGTTTTCTCCTCCGCTCGCCCCTTCCACCGTCATTTTCTCTCTACCCACCCTTGCCTCCTTCTCCGCACAGCTCTCGATTCCCCCCTCTCTTTCGCACCCTCCATGTCATATTCCGCTCCAGGAGCTCCATCATAGCTCCTCGCTGTCGCTGGGAGGATGTTTTCTCCTCTGCTCGCCCCTTCCACCGTCATTTTCTCTCTACCCACCCTTTCCTCCTTTTCCGCGCAGCTCTCGATTTCCCCCTCTCTTTCGCACCCTCCATGTCATATTCCGCTCCAGGAGCTCCATCATAGCTCCTCGCTGTCGCTGGGAGGATGTTTTCTCCTCCGCTCGCCCCTTCCACCGTCATTTTCTTTCTACCCACCCTTGCCTCCTTTTCCACGCAGCTCTCGATTCCCCCCTCTCTTTCGCACCCTCCATGTCATATTCCGCTCCAGGAGCTCCATCATAGCTCCTCGCTGTTGCTGGGAGGATGTTTTCTCCTCCGCTCGCCCCTTCCACCGTCATTTTCTCTCTACCCACCCTTGCCTCCTTCTCCGCGCAGCTCTCGATTCCCCCCTCTCTTTCGCACCCTCCATGTCATATTCCGCTCCAGGAGCTCCATCATAGCTCCTCGCTGTCGCTGGGAGGATTTTTTCTCCTCTGCTCGCCCCTTCCACCGTCATTTTCTCTCTACCCACCCTTTCCTCCTTTTCCGCGCAGCTCTCGATTCCCCCCTCTCTTGCGCACCCTCCATGTCATATTCCGCTCCAGGAGCTCCATCATAGCTCCTCGCTGTCGCTGGGAGGATGTTTTCTCCTCCGCTCGCCCCTTCCACCGTCATTTTCTCTCTACCCACCCTTGCCTCCTTTTCCGCGCAGCTCTCGATTCCCCCCTCTCTTTCGCACCCTCCATGTCATATTCCGCTCCAGGAGTTCCATCATAGCTCCTCACTGTCGCTGGGAGGATGTTTTCTCCTCCACTCGCCCCTTCCACCGTCATTTTCTCTCTACCCACCCTTGCCTCCTTTTCCGCGCAGCTCTCGATTCCCCCCTCTCTTTCGCACCCTCCATGTCATATTCCGCTCCAGGAGTTCCATCATAGCTCCTCACTGTCGCTGGGAGGATGGTTTCTCCTCCGCTCGCCCCTTCCACCGTCATTTTCTCTCTACCCACCCTTGCCTCCTTTTCCGCGCAGCTCTCGATTCCCCCCTCTCTTTCGCACCCTCCATGTCATATTCCGCTCCAGGAGTTCCATCACAGCTCCTCACTGTCGCTGGGAGGAAGTTTTCTCCTCCGCTCGCCCCTTCCACCGTCATTTTCTCTCTACCCACCCTTGCCTCCTTTTCCGCGCAGCTCTCGATTCCCCCCTCTCTTTCGCACCCTCCATGTCATATTCCGCTCCAGGAGCTCCATCATAGCTCCTCGCTGTCGCTGGGAGGATGTTTTCTCCTCCGCTCGCCCCTTCCACCGTCATTTTCTCTCTACCCACCCTTGCCTCCTTTTCCGCGCAGCTCTCGATTCCCCCCTCTCTTTCGCACCCTCCATGTCATATTCCGCTCCAGGAGCTCCATCATAGCTCCTTGCTGTCGCTGGGAGGATGTTTTCTCCTCCGCTCGCCCCTTCCACCGTCATTTTCTCTCTACCCACCCTTGCCTCCTTTTCCGCGCAGCTCTCGATTCCCCCCTCTCTTTCGCACCCTCCATGTCATATTCCGCTCCAGGAGTTCCATCATAGCTCCTCACTGTCGCTGGGAGGATGTTTTCTCCTCCGCTCGCCCCTTCCACCGTCATTTTCTCTCTACCCACCCTTGCCTCCTTTTCCGCGCAGCTCTCGATTCCCCCCTCTCTTTCGCACCCTCAATGTCATATTCCGCTCCAGGAGTTCCATCATAGCTCCTCACTGTCGCTGGGAGGATGTTTTCTCCTCCGCTCGCCCCTTCCACCGTCATTTTCTCTCTACCCACCCTTGCCTCCTTTTCCGCGCAGCTCTCGATTCCCCCCTCTCTTTCGCACCCTCCATGTCATATTCCGCTCCAGGAGTTCCATCATAGCTCCTCACTGTCGCTGGGAGGATGTTTTCTCCTCCGCTCGCCCCTTCCACCGTCATTTTCTCTCTACCCACCCTTGCCTCCTTTTCCGCGCAGCTCTCGATTCCCCCCTCTCTTTCGCACCCTCCATGTCATATTCCGCTCCAGGAGTTCCATCATAGCTCCTCACTGTCGCTGGGAGGATGTTTTCTCCTCCGCTCGCCCCTTCCACCGTCATTTTCTCTCTACCCACCCTTGCCTCCTTCTCCGCGCAGCTCTCGATTCCCCCCTCTCTTTCGCACCCTCCATGTCATATTCCGCTCCAGGAGCTCCACCATAGCTCCTCGCTGTCGCTGGGAGGATGTTTTCTCCTCCGCTCGCCCCTTCCACCGTCATTTTCTCTCTACCCACCCTTGCCTCCTTCTCCGCGCAGCTCTCGATTCCCCCCTCTCTTTCGCACCCTCCATGTCATATTCCGCTCCAGGAGTTCCATCATAGCTCCTCACTGTCGCTGGGAGGATGTTTTCTCCTCCGCTCGCCCCTTCCACCGTCATTTTCTCTCTACCCACCCTTGCCTCCTTCTCCGCGCAGCTCTCGATTCCCCCTTCTCTTTCGCACCCTCCATGTCATATTCCGCTCCAGGAGCTCCATCATAGCTCCTCACTGTCGCTGGGAGGATGTTTTCTCCTCCGCTCGCCCCTTCCACCGTCATTTTCTCTCTACCCACCCTTGCCTCCTTTTCCGCGCAGCTCTCGATTCCCCCCTCTCTTTCGCACCCTCCATGTCATATTCCGCTCCAGGAGTTCCATCATAGCTCCTCACTGTCGCTGGGAGGATGTTTTCTCCTCCGCTCGCCCCTTCCACCGTCATTTTCTCTCTACCAACCCTTGCCTCCTTCTCCGCGCAGCTCTCGATTCCCCCCTCTCTTTCGCACCCTCCATGTCATATTCCGCTCCAGCAGCTCCATCATAGCTCCTCGCTGTCGCTGGGAGGATGTTTTCTCCTCCGCTCGCCCCTTCCACCGTCATTTTCTTTCTACCCACCCTTGCCTCCTTCTCCGCGCAGCTCTCGATTCCCTCCTCTCTCTCGCACCCTCCATATTACATCCAGCTCCAGGAGCTCCATCATAGCTCCTCGCTGTCGCTGGGAGGATGTTTTCTCCTCCGCTCGCCCCTTCCACCGTCATTTTCTCTCTACCCACCCTTGCCTCCTTCTCCGCGCAGCTCTCGATTCCCCCCTCTCTTTCACACCCTCCATGTCATATTCCGCTCCAGGAGCTCCATCATAGCTCCTCGCTGTCGCTGGGAGGATGTTTTCTCCTCCGCTCGCCCCTTCCACCGTCATTTTCTCTCTACCCACCCTTGCCTCCTTCTCCGCGCAGCTCTCGATTCCCTCCTCTCTCTAGCACCCTCCATATTACATCCAGCTCCAGGAGCTCCATCATAGCTCCTCGCTGTCGCTGGGAGGATGTTTTCTCCTCCGCTCGCCCCTTCCACCGTCATTTTCTCTCTACCCACCCTTGCCTCCTTCTCCGCGCAGCTCTTGATTCCCCCCTCTCTTTCGCACCCTCCATGTCATATTCCGCTCCAGGAGCTCCATCATAGCTCCTCACTGTCGCTGGGAGGATGTTTTCTCCTCCGCTCGCCCCTTCCACCGTCATTTTCTCTCTACCCACCCTTGCCTCCTTCTCCGCGCAGCTCTCGATTCCCTCCTTTCTCTCGCACCCTCCATATTACATCCAGCTCCAGGAGCTCCATCATAGCTCCTCGCTGTCGCTGGGAGGATGTTTTCTCCTCTGCCCGCCGATTCCACCGTCATTTTCTCTCCACCCACCCTTGCCTCCTTCTCCGCGCCGCTCTCGATTCCCCCCTCTCTTTCGCACCTTCCATGTCATATCCCGCTCCAGGAGCTCCATCATAGCTCCTCACTGTCGCTGGGAGGATGTTTTCTCCTCTGCTCGCCCCTTCCACCGTCATTTTCTCTCTACCCACCCTTGCCTCCTTCTCGGCGCAGCTCTCGATTCCCCCCTCTCTTTCGCACCCTCCATGTCATATTCCGCTCCAGGAGCTCCATCATAGCTCCTTGCTGTCGCTGGGAGGATGTTTTCTCCTCCGCTCGCCCCTTCCACCGTCATTTTCTCTCTACCCACCCTTGCCTCCTTTTCCGCGCAGCTCTCGATTCCCCCCTCTCTTTCGCACCCTCCATGTCATATTCCGCTCCAGGAGTTCCATCATAGCTCCTCACTGTCGCTGGGAGGAAGTTTTCTCCTCCGCTCGCCCCTTCCACCGTCATTTTCTCTCTACCCACCCTTGCCTCCTTTTCCGCGCAGCTCTCGATTCCCCCCTCTCTTTCACACCCTCCATGTCATATTCCGCTCCAGGAGCTCCATCATAGCTCCTTGCTGTCGCTGGGAGGATGTTTTCTCCTCCGCTCGCCCCTTCCACCGTCATTTTCTCTCTACCCACCCTTGCCTCCTTTTCCGCGCAGCTCTCGATTCCCCCCTCTCTTTCGCACCCTCCATGTCATATTCCGCTCCAGGAGTTCCATCATAGCTCCTCACTGTCGCTGGGAGGAAGTTTTCTCCTCCGCTCGCCCCTTCCACCGTCATTTTCTCTCTACCCACCCTTGCCTCCTTTTCCGCGCAGCTCTCGATTCCCCCCTCTCTTTCACACCCTCCATGTCATATTCCGCTCCAGGAGCTCCATCATAGCTCCTTGCTGTCGCTGGGAGGATGTTTTCTCCTCCGCTCGCCCCTTCCACCGTCATTTTCTCTCTACCCACCCTTGCCTCCTTTTCCGCGCAGCTCTCGATTCCCCCCTCTCTTTCGCACCCTCCATGTCATATTCCGCTCCAGGAGTTCCATCATAGCTCCTCACTGTCGCTGGGAGGATGTTTTCTCCTCCGCTCGCCCCTTCCACCATCATTTTCTCTCTACCCACCCTTGCCTCCTTTTCCGCGCAGCTCTCGATTCCCCCCTCTCTTTCACACCCTCCATGTCATATTCCGCTCCAGGAGCTCCATCATAGCTCCTTGCTGTCGCTGGGAGGATGTTTTCTCCTCCGCTCGCCCCTTCCACCGTCATTTTCTCTCTACCCACCCTTGCCTCCTTTTCCGCGCAGCTCTCGATTCCCCCCTCTCTTTCGCACCCTCCATGTCATATTCCGCTCCAGGAGTTCCATCATAGCTCCTCACTGTCGCTGGGAGGATGTTTTCTCCTCCGCTCGCCCCTTCCACCATCATTTTCTCTCTACCCACCCTTGCCTCCTTTTCCGCGCAGCTCTCGATTCCCCCCTCTCTTTCGCACCCTCCATGTCATATTCCGCTCCAGGAGTTCCATCATAGCTCCTCACTGTCGCTGGGAGGAAGTTTTCTCCTCCGCTTGCCCCTTCCACCGTCATTTTCTCTCTACCCACCCTTGCCTCCTTTTCCGCGCAGCTCTCGATTCCCCCCTCTCTTTCGCACCCTCCATGTCATATTCCGCTCCAGGAGCTCCATCATAGCTCCTCGCTGTCGCTGGGAGGATGTTTTCTCCTCCGCTCGCCCCTTCCACCGTCATTTTCTCTCTACCCACCCTTGCCTCCTTTTCCGCGCAGCTCTCGATTCCCCCCTCTCTTTCGCACCCTCCATGTCATATTCCGCTCCAGGAGTTCCATCATAGCTCCTCACTGTCGCTGGGAGGATGTTTTCTCCTCCGCTCGCCCCTTCCACCATCATTTTCTCTCTACCCCCCCTTGCCTCCTTTTCCGCGCAGCTCTCGATTCCCCCCTCTCTTTCGCACCCTCCATGTCATATTCCGCTCCAGGAGTTCCATCATAGCTCCTCACTGTCGCTGGGAGGAAGTTTTCTCCTCCGCTCGCCCCTTCCACCGTCATTTTCTCTCTACCCACCCTTGCCTCCTTTTCCGCGCAGCTCTCGATTCCCCCCTCTCTTTCGCACCCTCCATGTCATATTCCGCTCCAGGAGCTCCATCATAGCTCCTTGCTGTCGCTGGGAGGATGTTTTCTCCTCCGCTCGCCCCTTCCACCGTCATTTTCTCTCTACCCACCCTTGCCTCCTTTTCCGCGCAGCTCTCGATTCCCCCCTCTCTTTCGCACCCTCCATGTCATATTCCGCTCCAGGAGTTCCATCATAGCTCCTCACTGTCACTGGGAGGATGTTTTCTCCTCCGCTCGCCCCTTCCACCGTCATTTTCTCTCTACCCACCCTTGCCTCCTTCTCCGCGCAGCTCTCGATTCCCCCCTCTCTTTCGCACCCTCCATGTCATATTCCGCTCCAGGAGCTCCATCATAGCTCCTTGCTGTCGCTGGGAGGATGTTTTCTCCTCCGCTCGCCCCTTCCACCGTCATTTTCTCTCTACCCACCCTTGCCTCCTTTTCCGCGCAGCTCTCGATTCCCCCCTCTCTTTCGCACCCTCCATGTCATATTCCGCTCCAGGAGTTCCATCATAGCTCCTCACTGTCACTGGGAGGATGTTTTCTCCTCCGCTCGCCCCTTCCACCGTCATTTTCTCTCTACCCACCCTTGCCTCCTTCTCCGCGCAGCTCTCGATTCCCCCCTCTCTTTCGCACCCTCCATGTCATATTCCGCTCCAGGAGCTCCATCATAGCTAATCGCTGTCGCTGGGAGGATGTTTTCTCCTCCGCTCGCCCCTTCCACCGTCATTTTCTTTCTACCCACCCTTGCCTCCTTTTCCACGCAGCTCTCGATTCCCCCCTCTCTTTCGCACCCTCCATGTCATATTCCGCTCCAGGAGCTCCATCATAGCTCCTCGCTGTTGCTGGGAGGATGTTTTCTCCTCCGCTCGCCCCTTCCACCGTCATTTTCTCTCTACCCACCCTTGCCTCCTTCTCCGCGCAGCTCTCGATTCCCCCCTCTCTTTCGCACCCTCCATGTCATATTCCGCTCCAGGAGCTCCATCATAGCTCCTCGCTGTCGCTGGGAGGATTTTTTCTCCTCTGCTCGCCCCTTCCACCGTCATTTTCTCTCTACCCACCCTTTCCTCCTTTTCCGCGCAGCTCTCGATTCCCCCCTCTCTTGCGCACCCTCCATGTCATATTCCGCTCCAGGAGCTCCATCATAGCTCCTCGCTGTCGCTGGGAGGATGTTTTCTCCTCCGCTCGCCCCTTCCACCGTCATTTTCTCTCTACCCACCCTTGCCTCCTTTTCCGCGCAGCTCTCGATTCCCCCCTCTCTTTCGCACCCTCCATGTCATATTCCGCTCCAGGAGTTCCATCATAGCTCCTCACTGTCGCTGGGAGGATGTTTTCTCCTCCACTCGCCCCTTCCACCGTCATTTTCTCTCTACCCACCCTTGCCTCCTTTTCCGCGCAGCTCTCGATTCCCCCCTCTCTTTCGCACCCTCCATGTCATATTCCGCTCCAGGAGTTCCATCATAGCTCCTCACTGTCGCTGGGAGGATGGTTTCTCCTCCGCTCGCCCCTTCCACCGTCATTTTCTCTCTACCCACCCTTGCCTCCTTTTCCGCGCAGCTCTCGATTCCCCCCTCTCTTTCGCACCCTCCATGTCATATTCCGCTCCAGGAGTTCCATCACAGCTCCTCACTGTCGCTGGGAGGAAGTTTTCTCCTCCGCTCGCCCCTTCCACCGTCATTTTCTCTCTACCCACCCTTGCCTCCTTTTCCGCGCAGCTCTCGATTCCCCCCTCTCTTTCGCACCCTCCATGTCATATTCCGCTCCAGGAGCTCCATCATAGCTCCTCGCTGTCGCTGGGAGGATGTTTTCTCCTCCGCTCGCCCCTTCCACCGTCATTTTCTCTCTACCCACCCTTGCCTCCTTTTCCGCGCAGCTCTCGATTCCCCCCTCTCTTTCGCACCCTCCATGTCATATTCCGCTCCAGGAGCTCCATCATAGCTCCTTGCTGTCGCTGGGAGGATGTTTTCTCCTCCGCTCGCCCCTTCCACCGTCATTTTCTCTCTACCCACCCTTGCCTCCTTTTCCGCGCAGCTCTCGATTCCCCCCTCTCTTTCGCACCCTCCATGTCATATTCCGCTCCAGGAGTTCCATCATAGCTCCTCACTGTCGCTGGGAGGATGTTTTCTCCTCCGCTCGCCCCTTCCACCGTCATTTTCTCTCTACCCACCCTTGCCTCCTTTTCCGCGCAGCTCTCGATTCCCCCCTCTCTTTCGCACCCTCAATGTCATATTCCGCTCCAGGAGTTCCATCATAGCTCCTCACTGTCGCTGGGAGGATGTTTTCTCCTCCGCTCGCCCCTTCCACCGTCATTTTCTCTCTACCCACCCTTGCCTCCTTTTCCGCGCAGCTCTCGATTCCCCCCTCTCTTTCGCACCCTCCATGTCATATTCCGCTCCAGGAGTTCCATCATAGCTCCTCACTGTCGCTGGGAGGATGTTTTCTCCTCCGCTCGCCCCTTCCACCGTCATTTTCTCTCTACCCACCCTTGCCTCCTTTTCCGCGCAGCTCTCGATTCCCCCCTCTCTTTCGCACCCTCCATGTCATATTCCGCTCCAGGAGTTCCATCATAGCTCCTCACTGTCGCTGGGAGGATGTTTTCTCCTCCGCTCGCCCCTTCCACCGTCATATTCTCTCTACCCACCCTTGCCTCCTTCTCCGCGCAGCTCTCGATTCCCCCCTCTCTTTCGCACCCTCCATGTCATATTCCGCTCCAGGAGCTCCATCATAGCTCCTCGCTGTCGCTGGGAGGATGTTTTCTCCTCCGCTCGCCCCTTCCACCGTCATTTTCTCTCTACCCACCCTTGCCTCCTTTTCCGCGCAGCTCTCGATTCCCCCCTCTCTTTCGCACCCTCCATGTCATATTCCGCTCCAGGAGTTCCATCATAGCTCCTCACTGTCGCTGGGAGGAAGTTTTCTCCTCCGCTCGCCCCTTCCACCGTCATTTTCTCTCTACCCACCCTTGCCTCCTTTTCCGCGCAGCTCTCGATTCCCCCCTCTCTTTCGCACCCTCCATGTCATATTCCGCTCCAGGAGCTCCATCATAGCTCCTCGCTGTCGCTGGGAGGATGTTTTCTCCTCCGCTCGCCCCTTCCACCGTCATTTTCTCTCTACCCACCCTTGCCTCCTTTTCCGCGCAGCTCTCGATTCCCCCCTCTCTTTCGCACCCTCCATGTCATATTCTGCTCCAGGAGTTCCATCATAGCTCCTCACTGTCGCTGGGAGGAAGTTTTCTCCTCCGCTCGCCCCTTCCACCGTCATTTTCTCTCTACCCACCCTTGCCTCCTTTTCCGCGCAGCTCTCGATTCCCCCCTCTCTTTCGCACCCTCCATGTCATATTCCGCTCCAGGAGCTCCATCATAGCTCCTTGCTGTCGCTGGGAGGATGTTTTCTCCTCCGCTCGCCCCTTCCACCGTCATTTTCTCTCTACCCACCCTTGCCTCCTTTTCCGCGCAGCTCTCGATTCCCCCCTCTCTTTCGCACCCTCCATGTCATATTCCGCTCCAGGAGTTCCATCATAGCTCCTCACTGTCGCTGGGAGGATGGTTTCTCCTCCGCTCGCCCCTTCCACCGTCATTTTCTCTCTACCCACCCTTGCCTCCTTTTCCGCGCAGCTCTCGATTCCCCCCTCTCTTTCGCACCCTCCATGTCATATTCCGCTCCAGGAGTTCCATCACAGCTCCTCACTGTCGCTGGGAGGAAGTTTTCTCCTCCGCTCGCCCCTTCCACCGTCATTTTCTCTCTACCCACCCTTGCCTCCTTTTCCGCGCAGCTCTCGATTCCCCCCTCTCTTTCGCACCCTCCATGTCATATTCCGCTCCAGGAGCTCCATCATAGCTCCTTGCTGTCGCTGGGAGGATGTTTTCTCCTCCGCTCGCCCCTTCCACCATCATTTTCTCTCTACCCACCCTTGCCTCCTTCTCCGCGCAGCTCTCGATTCCCCCCTCTCTTTCGCACCCTCCATGTCATATTCCGCTCCAGGAGCTCCATCATAGCTCCTCGCTGTCGCTGGGAGGATGTTTTCTCCTCCGCTCGCCCCTTCCACCGTCATTTTCTCTCTACCCACCCTTGCCTCCTTTTCCGCGCAGCTCTCGATTCCCCCCTCTCTTTCGCACCCTCCATGTCATATTCCGCTCCAGGAGCTCCATCATAGCTCCTCGCTGTCGCTGGGAGGATGTTTTCTCCTCCGCTCGCCCCTTCCACCGTCATTTTCTCTCTACCCACCCTTGCCTCCTTTTCCGCGCAGCTCTCGATTCCCCCTCTCTTTCGCACCCTCCATGTCATATTCCGCTCCCGGAGTTCCATCATAGCTCCTCACTGTCGCTGGGAGGAAGTTTTCTCCTCCGCTCGCCCCTTCCACCGTCATTTTCTCTCTACCCACCCTTGCCTCCTTTTCCGCGCAGCTCTCGATTCCCCCCTCTCTTTCGCACCCTCCATGTCATATTCCGCTCCAGGAGTTCCATCATAGCTCCTCACTGTCGCTGGGAGGATGTTTTCTCCTCCGCTCGCCCCTTTCACCGTCATTTTCTCTCTACCCACCCTTGCCTCCTTTTCCGCGCAGCTCTCGATTCCCCCCTCTCTTTCGCACCCTCCATGTCATATTCCGCTCCAGGAGCTCCATCATAGCTCCTCGCTGTCGCTGGGAGGATGTTTTCTCCTCCGCTCGCCCCTTCCACCGTCATTTTCTTTCTACCCACCCTTGCCTCCTTTTCCACGCAGCTCTAGATTCCCCCCTCTCTTTCGCACCCTCCATGTCATATTCCGCTCCAGGAGCTCCATCATAGCTCCTCGCTGTTGCTGGGAGGATGTTTTCTCCTCCGCTCGCCCCTTCCACCGTCATTTTCTCTCTACCCACCCTTGCCTCCTTCTCCGCACAGCTCTCGATTCCCCCCTCTCTTTCGCACCCTCCATGTCATATTCCGCTCCAGGAGCTCCATCATAGCTCCTCGCTGTCGCTGGGAGGATGTTTTCTCCTCTGCTCGCCCCTTCCACCGTCATTTTCTCTCTACCCACCCTTTCCTCCTTTTCCGCGCAGCTCTCGATTTCCCCCTCTCTTTCGCACCCTCCATGTCATATTCCGCTCCAGGAGCTCCATCATAGCTCCTCGCTGTCGCTGGGAGGATGTTTTCTCCTCCGCTCGCCCCTTCCACCGTCATTTTCTTTCTACCCACCCTTGCCTCCTTTTCCACGCAGCTCTCGATTCCCCCCTCTCTTTCGCACCCTCCATGTCATATTCCGCTCCAGGAGCTCCATCATAGCTCCTCGCTGTTGCTGGGAGGATGTTTTCTCCTCCGCTCGCCCCTTCCACCGTCATTTTCTCTCTACCCACCCTTGCCTCCTTCTCCGCGCAGCTCTCGATTCCCCCCTCTCTTTCGCACCCTCCATGTCATATTCCGCTCCAGGAGCTCCATCATAGCTCCTCGCTGTCGCTGGGAGGATTTTTTCTCCTCTGCTCGCCCCTTCCACCGTCATTTTCTCTCTACCCACCCTTTCCTCCTTTTCCGCGCAGCTCTCGATTCCCCCCTCTCTTGCGCACCCTCCATGTCATATTCCGCTCCAGGAGCTCCATCATAGCTCCTCGCTGTCGCTGGGAGGATGTTTTCTCCTCCGCTCGCCCCTTCCACCGTCATTTTCTCTCTACCCACCCTTGCCTCCTTTTCCGCGCAGCTCTCGATTCCCCCCTCTCTTTCGCACCCTCCATGTCATATTCCGCTCCAGGAGTTCCATCATAGCTCCTCACTGTCGCTGGGAGGATGTTTTCTCCTCCACTCGCCCCTTCCACCGTCATTTTCTCTCTACCCACCCTTGCCTCCTTTTCCGCGCAGCTCTCGATTCCCCCCTCTCTTTCGCACCCTCCATGTCATATTCCGCTCCAGGAGTTCCATCATAGCTCCTCACTGTCGCTGGGAGGATGGTTTCTCCTCCGCTCGCCCCTTCCACCGTCATTTTCTCTCTACCCACCCTTGCCTCCTTTTCCGCGCAGCTCTCGATTCCCCCCTCTCTTTCGCACCCTCCATGTCATATTCCGCTCCAGGAGTTCCATCACAGCTCCTCACTGTCGCTGGGAGGAAGTTTTCTCCTCCGCTCGCCCCTTCCACCGTCATTTTCTCTCTACCCACCCTTGCCTCCTTTTCCGCGCAGCTCTCGATTCCCCCCTCTCTTTCGCACCCTCCATGTCATATTCCGCTCCAGGAGCTCCATCATAGCTCCTCGCTGTCGCTGGGAGGATGTTTTCTCCTCCGCTCGCCCCTTCCACCGTCATTTTCTCTCTACCCACCCTTGCCTCCTTTTCCGCGCAGCTCTCGATTCCCCCCTCTCTTTCGCACCCTCCATGTCATATTCCGCTCCAGGAGCTCCATCATAGCTCCTTGCTGTCGCTGGGAGGATGTTTTCTCCTCCGCTCGCCCCTTCCACCGTCATTTTCTCTCTACCCACCCTTGCCTCCTTTTCCGCGCAGCTCTCGATTCCCCCCTCTCTTTCGCACCCTCCATGTCATATTCCGCTCCAGGAGTTCCATCATAGCTCCTCACTGTCGCTGGGAGGATGTTTTCTCCTCCGCTCGCCCCTTCCACCGTCATTTTCTCTCTACCCACCCTTGCCTCCTTTTCCGCGCAGCTCTCGATTCCCCCCTCTCTTTCGCACCCTCAATGTCATATTCCGCTCCAGGAGTTCCATCATAGCTCCTCACTGTCGCTGGGAGGATGTTTTCTCCTCCGCTCGCCCCTTCCACCGTCATTTTCTCTCTACCCACCCTTGCCTCCTTTTCCGCGCAGCTCTCGATTCCCCCCTCTCTTTCGCACCCTCCATGTCATATTCCGCTCCAGGAGTTCCATCATAGCTCCTCACTGTCGCTGGGAGGATGTTTTCTCCTCCGCTCGCCCCTTCCACCGTCATTTTCTCTCTACCCACCCTTGCCTCCTTTTCCGCGCAGCTCTCGATTCCCCCCTCTCTTTCGCACCCTCCATGTCATATTCCGCTCCAGGAGTTCCATCATAGCTCCTCACTGTCGCTGGGAGGATGTTTTCTCCTCCGCTCGCCCCTTCCACCGTCATTTTCTCTCTACCCACCCTTGCCTCCTTCTCCGCGCAGCTCTCGATTCCCCCCTCTCTTTCGCACCCTCCATGTCATATTCCGCTCCAGGAGCTCCACCATAGCTCCTCGCTGTCGCTGGGAGGATGTTTTCTCCTCCGCTCGCCCCTTCCACCGTCATTTTCTCTCTACCCACCCTTGCCTCCTTCTCCGCGCAGCTCTCGATTCCCCCCTCTCTTTCGCACCCTCCATGTCATATTCCGCTCCAGGAGTTCCATCATAGCTCCTCACTGTCGCTGGGAGGATGTTTTCTCCTCCGCTCGCCCCTTCCACCGTCATTTTCTCTCTACCCACCCTTGCCTCCTTCTCCGCGCAGCTCTCGATTCCCCCTTCTCTTTCGCACCCTCCATGTCATATTCCGCTCCAGGAGCTCCATCATAGCTCCTCACTGTCGCTGGGAGGATGTTTTCTCCTCCGCTCGCCCCTTCCACCGTCATTTTCTCTCTACCCACCCTTGCCTCCTTTTCCGCGCAGCTCTCGATTCCCCCCTCTCTTTCGCACCCTCCATGTCATATTCCGCTCCAGGAGTTCCATCATAGCTCCTCACTGTCGCTGGGAGGATGTTTTCTCCTCCGCTCGCCCCTTCCACCGTCATTTTCTCTCTACCAACCCTTGCCTCCTTCTCCGCGCAGCTCTCGATTCCCCCCTCTCTTTCGCACCCTCCATGTCATATTCCGCTCCAGCAGCTCCATCATAGCTCCTCGCTGTCGCTGGGAGGATGTTTTCTCCTCCGCTCGCCCCTTCCACCGTCATTTTCTTTCTACCCACCCTTGCCTCCTTCTCCGCGCAGCTCTCGATTCCCTCCTCTCTCTCGCACCCTCCATATTACATCCAGCTCCAGGAGCTCCATCATAGCTCCTCGCTGTCGCTGGGAGGATGTTTTCTCCTCCGCTCGCCCCTTCCACCGTCATTTTCTCTCTACCCACCCTTGCCTCCTTCTCCGCGCAGCTCTCGATTCCCCCCTCTCTTTCACACCCTCCATGTCATATTCCGCTCCAGGAGCTCCATCATAGCTCCTCGCTGTCGCTGGGAGGATGTTTTCTCCTCCGCTCGCCCCTTCCACCGTCATTTTCTCTCTACCCACCCTTGCCTCCTTCTCCGCGCAGCTCTCGATTCCCTCCTCTCTCTAGCACCCTCCATATTACATCCAGCTCCAGGAGCTCCATCATAGCTCCTCGCTGTCGCTGGGAGGATGTTTTCTCCTCCGCTCGCCCCTTCCACCGTCATTTTCTCTCTACCCACCCTTGCCTCCTTCTCCGCGCAGCTCTTGATTCCCCCCTCTCTTTCGCACCCTCCATGTCATATTCCGCTCCAGGAGCTCCATCATAGCTCCTCACTGTCGCTGGGAGGATGTTTTCTCCTCCGCTCGCCCCTTCCACCGTCATTTTCTCTCTACCCACCCTTGCCTCCTTCTCCGCGCAGCTCTCGATTCCCTCCTTTCTCTCGCACCCTCCATATTACATCCAGCTCCAGGAGCTCCATCATAGCTCCTCGCTGTCGCTGGGAGGATGTTTTCTCCTCTGCCCGCCGATTCCACCGTCATTTTCTCTCCACCCACCCTTGCCTCCTTCTCCGCGCCGCTCTCGATTCCCCCCTCTCTTTCGCACCTTCCATGTCATATCCCGCTCCAGGAGCTCCATCATAGCTCCTCACTGTCGCTGGGAGGATGTTTTCTCCTCTGCTCGCCCCTTCCACCGTCATTTTCTCTCTACCCACCCTTGCCTCCTTCTCGGCGCAGCTCTCGATTCCCCCCTCTCTTTCGCACCCTCCATGTCATATTCCGCTCCAGGAGCTCCATCATAGCTCCTTGCTGTCGCTGGGAGGATGTTTTCTCCTCCGCTCGCCCCTTCCACCGTCATTTTCTCTCTACCCACCCTTGCCTCCTTTTCCGCGCAGCTCTCGATTCCCCCCTCTCTTTCGCACCCTCCATGTCATATTCCGCTCCAGGAGTTCCATCATAGCTCCTCACTGTCGCTGGGAGGAAGTTTTCTCCTCCGCTCGCCCCTTCCACCGTCATTTTCTCTCTACCCACCCTTGCCTCCTTTTCCGCGCAGCTCTCGATTCCCCCCTCTCTTTCACACCCTCCATGTCATATTCCGCTCCAGGAGCTCCATCATAGCTCCTTGCTGTCGCTGGGAGGATGTTTTCTCCTCCGCTCGCCCCTTCCACCGTCATTTTCTCTCTACCCACCCTTGCCTCCTTTTCCGCGCAGCTCTCGATTCCCCCCTCTCTTTCGCACCCTCCATGTCATATTCCGCTCCAGGAGTTCCATCATAGCTCCTCACTGTCGCTGGGAGGAAGTTTTCTCCTCCGCTCGCCCCTTCCACCGTCATTTTCTCTCTACCCACCCTTGCCTCCTTTTCCGCGCAGCTCTCGATTCCCCCCTCTCTTTCACACCCTCCATGTCATATTCCGCTCCAGGAGCTCCATCATAGCTCCTTGCTGTCGCTGGGAGGATGTTTTCTCCTCCGCTCGCCCCTTCCACCGTCATTTTCTCTCTACCCACCCTTGCCTCCTTTTCCGCGCAGCTCTCGATTCCCCCCTCTCTTTCGCACCCTCCATGTCATATTCCGCTCCAGGAGTTCCATCATAGCTCCTCACTGTCGCTGGGAGGATGTTTTCTCCTCCGCTCGCCCCTTCCACCATCATTTTCTCTCTACCCACCCTTGCCTCCTTTTCCGCGCAGCTCTCGATTCCCCCCTCTCTTTCACACCCTCCATGTCATATTCCGCTCCAGGAGCTCCATCATAGCTCCTTGCTGTCGCTGGGAGGATGTTTTCTCCTCCGCTCGCCCCTTCCACCGTCATTTTCTCTCTACCCACCCTTGCCTCCTTTTCCGCGCAGCTCTCGATTCCCCCCTCTCTTTCGCACCCTCCATGTCATATTCCGCTCCAGGAGTTCCATCATAGCTCCTCACTGTCGCTGGGAGGATGTTTTCTCCTCCGCTCGCCCCTTCCACCATCATTTTCTCTCTACCCACCCTTGCCTCCTTTTCCGCGCAGCTCTCGATTCCCCCCTCTCTTTCGCACCCTCCATGTCATATTCCGCTCCAGGAGTTCCATCATAGCTCCTCACTGTCGCTGGGAGGAAGTTTTCTCCTCCGCTTGCCCCTTCCACCGTCATTTTCTCTCTACCCACCCTTGCCTCCTTTTCCGCGCAGCTCTCGATTCCCCCCTCTCTTTCGCACCCTCCATGTCATATTCCGCTCCAGGAGCTCCATCATAGCTCCTTGCTGTCGCTGGGAGGATGTTTTCTCCTCCGCTCGCCCCTTCCACCGTCATTTTCTCTCTACCCACCCTTGCATCCTTTTCCGCGCAGCTCTCGATTCCCCCCTCTCTTTCGCACCCTCCATGTCATATTCCGCTCCAGGAGTTCCATCATAGCTCCTCACTGTCGCTGGAAGGATGTTTTCTCCTCCGCTCGCCCCTTCCACCGTCATTTTCTCTCTACCCACCCTTGCCTCCTTTTCCGCGCAGCTCTCGATTCCCCCCTCTCTTTCGCACCCTCCATGTCATATTCCGCTCCAGGAGCTCCATCATAGCTCCTCGCTGTCGCTGGGAGGATGTTTTCTCCTCCGCTCGCCCCTTCCACCGTCATTTTCTCTCTACCCACCCTTGCCTCCTTTTCCGCGCAGCTCTCGATTCCCCCCTCTCTTTCGCACCCTCCATGTCATATTCCGCTCCAGGAGTTCCATCATAGCTCCTCACTGTCGCTGGGAGGATGTTTTCTCCTCCGCTCGCCCCTTCCACCATCATATTCTCTCTACCCACCCTTGCCTCCTTTTCCGCGCAGCTCTCGATTCCCCCCTCTCTTTCGCACCCTCCATGTCATATTCCGCTCCAGGAGTTCCATCATAGCTCCTCACTGTCGCTGGGAGGATGTTTTCTCCTCCGCTCGCCCCTTCCACCGTCATTTTCCCTCTACCCACCCTTGCCTCCTTTTCCGCGCAGCTCTCGATTCCCCCCTCTCTTTCGCACCCTCCATGTCATATTCCGCTCCAGGAGCTCCATCATAGCTCCTTGCTGTCGCTGGGAGGATGTTTTCTCCTCCGCTCGCCCCTTCCACCGTCATTTTCTCTCTACCCACCCTTGCCTCCTTTTCCGCGCAGCTCTCGATTCCCCCCTCTCTTTCGCACCCTCCATGTCATATTCCGCTCCAGGAGTTCCATCATAGCTCCTCACTGTCGCTGGGAGGATGTTTTCTCCTCCGCTCGCCCCTTCCACCGTCATTTTCTCTCTACCCACCCTTGCCTCCTTTTCCGCGCAGCTCTCGATTCCCCCCTCTCTTTCGCACCCTCCATGTCATATTCCGCTCCAGGAGCTCCATCATAGCTCCTTGCTGTCGCTGGGAGGACGTTTTCTCCTCCGTTTGCCCCTTCCACCGTCATTTTCTCTCTACCCACCCTTGCCTCCTTTTCCGCGCAGCTCTCGATTCCCCCCTCTCTTTCGCACCCTCCATGTCATATTCCGCTCCAGGAGTTCCATCATAGCTCCTCACTGTCGCTGGGAGGATGTTTTCTCCTCCGCTCGCCCCTTCCACCGTCATTTTCTCTCTACCCACCCTTGCCTCCTTTTCCGCGCAGCTCTCGATTCCCCCCTCTCTTTCGCACCCTCCATGTCATATTCCGCTCCAGGAGTTCAATCATAGCTCCTCACTGTCGCTGGGAGGAAGTTTTCTCCTCCGCTTGCCCCTTCCACCGTCATTTTCTCTCTACCCACCCTTGCCTCCTTTTCCGCGCAGCTCTCGATTCCCCCCTCTCTTTCACACCCTCCATGTCATATTCCGCTCCAGGAGCTCCATCATAGCTCCTTGCTGTCGCTGGGAGGATGTTTTCTCCTCCGCTCGCCCCTTCCACCGTCATTTTCTCTCTACCCACCCTTGCCTCCTTTTCCGCGCAGCTCTCGATTCCCCCCTCTCTTTCGCACCCTCCATGTCATATTCCGCTCCAGGAGTTCCATCATAGCTCCTCACTGTCGCTGGGAGGATGTTTTCTCCTCCGCTCGCCCCTTCCACCGTCATTTTCTCTCTACCCACCCTTGCCTCCTTTTCCGCGCAGCTCTCGATTCCCCCCTCTCTTTCGCACCCTCCATGTCATATTCCGCTCCAGGAGCTCCATCATAGCTCCTCGCTGTCGCTGGGAGGATGTTTTCTCCTCCGCTCGCCCCTTACACCGTCATTTTCTCTCTACCCACCCTTGCCTCCTTTTCCGCGCAGCTCTCGATTCTCCCCTCTCTTTCGCACCCTCCATGTCATATTCCGCTCCAGGAGTTCCATCATAGCTCCTCACTGTCGCTGGGAGGATGTTTTCTCCTCCGCTCGCCCCTTCCACCATCATTTTCTCTCTACCCACCCTTGCCTCCTTTTCCGCGCAGCTCTCGATTCCCCCCTCTCTTTCGCACCCTCCATGTCATATTCCGCTCCAGGTGTTCCATCATAGCTCCTCACTGTCGCTGGGAGGATGTTTTCTCCTCCGCTCGCCCCTTCCACCGTCATTTTCTCTCTACCCACCCTTGCCTCCTTTTCCGCGCAGCTCTCGATTCCCCCCTCTCTTTCGCACCCTCCATGTCATATTCCGCTCCAGGAGCTCCATCATAGCTCCTTGCTGTCGCTGGGAGGATGTTTTCTCCTCCGCTCGCCCCTTCCACCGTCATTTTCTCTCTACCCACCCTTGCCTCCTTTTCCGCGCAGCTCTCGATTCCCCCCTCTCTTTCGCACCCTCCATGTCATATTCCGCTCCAGGAGTTCCATCATAGCTCCTCACTGTCGCTGGGAGGATGTTTTCTCCTCCGCTCGCCCCTTCCACCGTCATTTTCTCTCTACCCACCCTTGCCTCCTTCTCCGCGCAGCTCTCGATTCCCCCCTCTCTTTCGCACCCTCCATGTCATATTCCGCTCCAGGAGCTCCATCATAGCTCCTCGCTGTCGCTGGGAGGATGTTTTCTCCTCCGCTCGCCCCTTCCACCGTCATTTTCTCTCTACCCACCCTTGCCTCCTTTTCCGCGCAGCTCTCGATTCCCCCCTCTCTTTCGCACCCTCCATGTCATATTCCGCTCCAGGAGCTCCATCATAGCTCCTTGCTGTCGCTGGGAGGATGTTTTCTCCTCCGCTCGCCCCTTCCACCGTCATTTTCTCTCTACCCACCCTTGCCTCCTTTTCCGCGCAGCTCTCGATTCCCCCCTCTCTTTCGCACCCTCCATGTCATATTCCGCTCCAGGAGTTCCATCATAGCTCCTCACTGTCGCTGGGAGGATGTTTTCTCCTCCGCTCGCCCCTTCCACCGTCATTTTCTCTCTACCCACCCTTGCCTCCTTCTCCGCGCAGCTCTCGATTCCCCCCTCTCTTTCGCACCCTCCATGTCATATTCCGCTCCAGGAGCTCCATCATAGCTCCTCGCTGTCGCTGGGAGGATGTTTTCTCCTCCGCTCGCCCCTTCCACCGTAATTTTCTCTCTACCCACCCTTGCCTCCTTTTCCGCGCAGCTCTCGATTCCCCCCTCTCTTTCGCACCCTCCATGTCATATTCCGCTCCAGGAGCTCCATCATAGCTCCTTGCTGTCGCTGGGAGGATGTTTTCTCCTCCGCTCGCCCCTTCCACCGTCATTTTCTCTCTACCCACCCTTGCCTCCTTTTCCGCGCAGCTCTCGATTCCCCCCTCTCTTTCGCACCCTCCATGTCATATTCCGCTCCAGGAGTTCCATCATAGCTCCTCACTGTCGCTGGGAGGATGTTTTCTCCTCCGCTCGCCCCTTCCACCATCATTTTCTCTCTACCCACCCTTGCCTCCTTTTCCGCGCAGCTCTCGATTCCCCCCTCTCTTTCGCACCCTCCATGTCATATTCCGCTCCAGGAGTTCCATCATAGCTCCTCACTGTCGCTGGGAGGAAGTTTTCTCCTCCGCTCGCCCCTTCCACCGTCATTTTCTCTCTACCCACCCTTGCCTCCTTTTCCGCGCAGCTCTCGATTCCCCCCTCTCTTTCGCACCCTCCATGTCATATTCCGCTCCAGGAGTTCCATCATAGCTCCTCACTGTCGCTGGGAGGAAGTTTTCTCCTCCGCTTGCCCTTTCCACCGTCATTTTCTCTCTACCCACCCTTGCCTCCTTTTCCGCGCAGCTCTCGATTCCCCCCTCTCTTTCGCACCCTCCATGTCATATTCCGCTCCAGGAGCTCCATCATAGCTCCTTGCTGTCGCTGGGAGGATGTTTTCTCCTCCGCTCGCCCCTTCCACCGTCATTTTCTCTCTACCCACCCTTGCCTCCTTTTCCGCGCAGCTCTCGATTCCCCCCTCTCTTTCGCACCCTCCATGTCATATTCCGCTCCAGGAGTTCCATCATAGCTCCTCACTGTCGCTGGGAGGATGTTTTCTCCTCCGCTCGCCCCTTCCACCGTCATTTTCTCTCTACCCACCCTTGCCTCCTTTTCCGCGCAGCTCTCGATTTCCCCCTCTCTTTCGCACCCTCCATGTCATATTCCGCTCCAGGAGCTCCATCATAGCTCCTCGCTGTCGCTGGGAGGATGTTTTCTCCTCCGCTCGCCCCTTCCACCGTCATTTTCTCTCTACCCACCCTTGCCTCCTTTTCCGCGCTGCTCTCGACTCCCCCCTCTCTTTCGCACCCTCAATGTCATATTCCGCTCCAGGAGTTCCATCATAGCTCCTCACTGTCGCTGGGAGGATGTTTTCTCCTCCGCTCGCCCCTTCCACCGTCATTTTCTCTCTACCCACCCTTGCCTCCTTTTCCGCGCAGCTCTCGATTCCCCCCTCTCTTTCGCACCCTCCATGTCATATTCCGCTCCAGGAGTTCCATCATAGCTCCTCACTGTCGCTGGGAGGAAGTTTTCTCCTCCGCTCGCCCCTTCCACCGTCATTTTCTCTCTACCCACCCTTGCCTCCTTTTCCGCGCAGCTCTCGATTCCCCCCTCTCTTTCGCACCCTCAATGTCATATTCCGCTCCAGGAGTTCCATCATAGCTCCTCACTGTCGCTGGGAGGATGTTTTCTCCTCCGCTCGCCCCTTCCACCGTCATTTTCTCTCTACCCACCCTTGCCTCCTTTTCCGCGCAGCTCTCGATTCCCCCCTCTCTTTCGCACCCTCCATGTCATATTCCGCTCCAGGAGCTCCATCATAGCTCCTTGCTGTCGCTGGGAGGATGTTTTCTCCTCCGCTCGCCCCTTCCACCGTCATTTTCTCTCTACCCACCCTTGCCTCCTTTTCCGCGCAGCTCTCGATTCCCCCCTCTCTTTCGCACCCTCCATGTCATATTCCGCTCCAGGAGTTCCATCATAGCTCCTCACTGTCGCTGGGAGGATGTTTTCTCCTCCGCTCGCCCCTTCCACCGTCATTTTCTCTCTACCCACCCTTGCCTCCTTTTCCGCGCAGATCTCGATTCCCCCCTCTCTTTCGCACCCTCAATGTCATATTCCGCTCCAGGAGTTCCATTATAGCTCCTCACTGTCGCTGGGAGGATGTTTTCTCCTCCGCTCGCCCCTTCCACCGTCATTTTCTCTCTACCCACCCTTGCCTCCTTTTCCGCGCAGCTCTCGATTCCCCCCTCTCTTTCGCACCCTCCATGTCATATTCCGCTCCAGGAGTTCCATCATAGCTCCTCACTGTCGCTGGGAGGATGTTTTCTCCTCCGCTCGCCCCTTCCACCGTCATTTTCTCTCTACCCACCCTTGCCTCCTTTTCCGCGCAGCTCTCGATTCCCCCCTCTCTTTCGCACCCTCCATGTCATATTCCGCTCCAGGAGCTCCATCATAGCTCCTTGCTGTCGCTGGGAGGATGTTTTCTCCTCCGCTCGCCCCTTCCACCGTCATTTTCTCTCTACCCACCCTTGCCTCCTTTTCCGCGCAGCTCTCGATTCCCCCCTCTCTTTCGCACCCTCCATGTCATATTCCGCTCCAGGAGTTCCATCATAGCTCCTCACTGTCGCTGGGAGGATGTTTTCTCCTCCGCTCGCCCCTTCCACCGTCATTTTCTCTCTACCCACCCTTGCCTCCTTTTCCGCGCAGCTCTCGATTCCCCCCTCTCTTTCGCACCCTCAATGTCATATTCCGCTCCAGGAGTTCCATCATAGCTCCTCACTGTCGCTGGGAGGATGTTTTCTCCTCCGCTCGCCCCTTCCACCGTCATTTTCTCTCTACCCACCCTTGCCTCCTTTTCCGCGCAGCTCTCGATTCCCCCCTCTCTTTCGCACCCTCCATGTCATATTCCGCTCCAGGAGTTCCATCATAGCTCCTCACTGTCGCTGGGAGGATGTTTTCTCCTCCGCTCGCCCCTTCCACCGTCATTTTCTCTCTACCCACCCTTGCCTCCTTTTCCGCGCAGCTCTCGATTCCCCCCTCTCTTTCGCACCCTCCATGTCATATTCCGCTCCAGGAGTTCCATCATAGCTCCTCACTGTCGCTGGGAGGAAGTTTTCTCCTCCGCTCACCCCTTCCACCGTCATTTTCTCTCTACCCACCCTTGCCTCCTTTTCCGCGCAGCTCTCGATTCCCCCCTCTCTTTCGCACCCTCCATGTCATATTCCGCTCCAGGAGCTCCATCATAGCTCCTCGCTGTCGCTGGGAGGATGTTTTCTCCTCCGCTCGCCCCTTCCACCGTCATTTTCTCTCTACCCACCCTTGCCTCCTTTTCCGCGCAGCTCTCGATTCCCCCCTCTCTTTCGCACCCTCCATGTCATATTCCGCTCCAGGAGTTCCATCATAGCTCCTCACTGTCGCTGGGAGGAAGTTTTCTCCTCCGCTCGCCCCTTCCACCGTCATTTTCTCTCTACCCACCCTTGCCTCCTTTTCCGCGCAGCTCTCGATTCCCCCCTCTTCTTTCGCACCCTCCATGTCATATTCCGCTCCAGGAGCTCCATCATAGCTCCTCGCTGTCGCTGGGAGGATGTTTTCTCCTCCGCTCGCCCCTTCCACCGTCATTTTCTCTCTACCCACCCTTGCCTCCTTTTCCGCGCAGCTCTCGATTCCCCCCTCTCTTTCGCACCCTCCATGTCATATTCCGCTCCAGGAGTTCCATCATAGCTCCTCACTGTCGCTGGGAGGAAGTTTTCTCCTCCGCTCGCCCCTTCCACCGTCATTTTCTCTCTACCCACCCTTGCCTCCTTTTCCGCGCAGCTCTCGATTCCCCCCTCTCTTTCGCACCCTCCATGTCATATTCCGCTCCAGGAGCTCCATCATAGCTCCTTGCTGTCGCTGGGAGGATGTTTTCTCCTCCGCTCGCCCCTTCCACCGTCATTTTCTCTCTACCCACCCTTGCCTCCTTTTCCGCGCAGCTCTCGATTCCCCCCTCTCTTTCGCACCCTCCATGTCATATTCCGCTCCAGGAGTTCCATCATAGCTCCTCACTGTCGCTGGGAGGAAGTTTTCTCCTCCGCTCGCCCCTTCCACCGTCATTTTCTCTCTACCCACCCTTGCCTCCTTTTCCGCGCAGCTCTCGATTCCCCCCTCTCTTTCGCACCCTCCATGTCATATTCCGCTCCAGGAGCTCCATCATAGCTCCTTGCTGTCGCTGGGAGGATGTTTTCTCCTCCGCTCGCCCCTTCCACCGTCATTTTCTCTCTACCCACCCTTGCCTCCTTTTCCGCGCAGCTCTCGATTCCCCCCTCTCTTTCGCACCCTCCATGTCATATTCCGCTCCAGGAGTTCCATCATAGCTCCTCACTGTCGCTGGGAGGATGTTTTCTCCTCCGCTCGCCCCTTCCACCGTCATTTTCTCTCTACCCACCCTTGCCTCCTTTTCCGCGCAGCTCTCGATTCCCCCCTCTCTTTCGCACCCTCAATGTCATATTCCGCTCCAGGAGTTCCATCATAGCTCCTCACTGTCGCTGGGAGGATGTTTTCTCCTCCGCTCGCCCCTTCCACCGTCATTTTCTCTCTACCCACCCTTGCCTCCTTTTCCGCGCAGCTCTCGATTCCCCCCTCTCTTTCGCACCCTCCATGTCATATTCCGCTCCAGGAGTTCCATCATAGCTCCTCACTGTCGCTGGGAGGATGTTTTCTCCTCCGCTCGCCCCTTCCACCGTCATTTTCTCTCTACCCACCCTTGCCTCCTTTTCCGCGCAGCTCTCGATTCCCCCCTCTCTTTCGCACCCTCCATGTCATATTCCGCTCCAGGAGTTCCATCATAGCTCCTCACTGTCGCTGGGAGGAAGTTTTCTCCTCCGCTCACCCCTTCCACCGTCATTTTCTCTCTACCCACCCTTGCCTCCTTTTCCGCGCAGCTCTCGATTCCCCCCTCTCTTTCGCACCCTCCATGTCATATTCCGCTCCAGGAGCTCCATCATAGCTCCTCGCTGTCGCTGGGAGGATGTTTTCTCCTCCGCTCGCCCCTTCCACCGTCATTTTCTCTCTACCCACCCTTGCCTCCTTTTCCGCGCAGCTCTCGATTCCCCCCTCTCTTTCGCACCCTCCATGTCATATTCCGCTCCAGGAGTTCCATCATAGCTCCTCACTGTCGCTGGGAGGAAGTTTTCTCCTCCGCTCGCCCCTTCCACCGTCATTTTCTCTCTACCCACCCTTGCCTCCTTTTCCGCGCAGCTCTCGATTCCCCCCTCTTCTTTCGCACCCTCCATGTCATATTCCGCTCCAGGAGCTCCATCATAGCTCCTCGCTGTCGCTGGGAGGATGTTTTCTCCTCCGCTCGCCCCTTCCACCGTCATTTTCTCTCTACCCACCCTTGCCTCCTTTTCCGCGCAGCTCTCGATTCCCCCCTCTCTTTCGCACCCTCCATGTCATATTCCGCTCCAGGAGTTCCATCATAGCTCCTCACTGTCGCTGGGAGGAAGTTTTCTCCTCCGCTCGCCCCTTCCACCGTCATTTTCTCTCTACCCACCCTTGCCTCCTTTTCCGCGCAGCTCTCGATTCCCCCCTCTCTTTCGCACCCTCCATGTCATATTCCGCTCCAGGAGCTCCATCATAGCTCCTTGCTGTCGCTGGGAGGATGTTTTCTCCTCCGCTCGCCCCTTCCACCGTCATTTTCTCTCTACCCACCCTTGCCTCCTTTTCCGCGCAGCTCTCGATTCCCCCCTCTCTTTCGCACCCTCCATGTCATATTCCGCTCCAGGAGTTCCATCATAGCTCCTCACTGTCGCTGGGAGGATGGTTTCTCCTCCGCTCGCCCCTTCCACCGTCATTTTCTCTCTACCCACCCTTGCCTCCTTTTCCGCGCAGCTCTCGATTCCCCCCTCTCTTTCGCACCCTCCATGTCATATTCCGCTCCAGGAGTTCCATCACAGCTCCTCACTGTCGCTGGGAGGAAGTTTTCTCCTCCGCTCGCCCCTTCCACCGTCATTTTCTCTCTACCCACCCTTGCCTCCTTTTCCGCGCAGCTCTCGATTCCCCCCTCTCTTTCGCACCCTCCATGTCATATTCCGCTCCAGGAGCTCCATCATAGCTCCTTGCTGTCGCTGGGAGGATGTTTTCTCCTCCGCTCGCCCCTTCCACCGTCATTTTCTCTCTACCCACCCTTGCCTCCTTTTCCGCGCAGCTCTCGATTCCCCCCTCTCTTTCGCACCCTCCATGTCATATTCCGCTCCAGGAGTTCCATCATAGCTCCTCACTGTCGCTGGGAGGATGTTTTCTCCTCCGCTCGCCCCTTCCACCGTCATTTTCTCTCTACCCACCCTTGCCTCCTTTTCCGCGCAGCTCTCGATTCCCCCCTCTCTTTCGCACCCTCAGTGTCATATTCCGCTCCAGGAGTTCCATCATAGCTCCTCACTGTCGCTGGGAGGATGTTTTCTCCTCCGCTCGCCCCTTCCACCGTCATTTTCTCTCTACCCACCCTTGCCTCCTTTTCCGCGCAGCTCTCGATTCCCCCCTCTCTTTCGCACCCTCCATGTCATATTCCGCTCCAGGAGTTCCATCATAGCTCCTCACTGTCGCTGGGAGGATGTTTTCTCCTCCGCTCGCCCCTTCCACCGTCATTTTCTCTCTACCCACCCTTGCCTCCTTTTCCGCGCAGCTCTCGATTCCCCCCTCTCTTTCGCACCCTCCATGTCATATTCCGCTCCAGGAGTTCCATCATAGCTCCTCACTGTAGCTGGGAGGAAGTTTTCTCCTCCGCTCACCCCTTCCACCGTCATTTTCTCTCTACCCACCCTTGCCTCCTTTTCCGCGCAGCTCTCGATTCCCCCCTCTCTTTCGCACCCTCCATGTCATATTCCGCTCCAGGAGCTCCATCATAGCTCCTCGCTGTCGCTGGGAGGATGTTTTCTCCTCCGCTCGCCCCTTCCACCGTCATTTTCTCTCTACCCACCCTTGCCTCCTTTTCCGCGCAGCTCTCGATTCCCCCCTCTCTTTCGCACCCTCCATGTCATATTCCGCTCCAGGAGCTCCATCATAGCTCCTTGCTGTCGCTGGGAGGATGTTTTCTCCTCCGCTCGCCCCTTCCACCGTCATTTTCTCTCTACCCACCCTTGCCTCCTTTTCCGCGCAGCTCTCGATTCCCCCCTCTCTTTCGCACCCTCCATGTCATATTCCGCTCCAGGAGTTCCATCATAGCTCCTCACTGTCGCTGGGAGGATGTTTTCTCCTCCGCTCGCCCCTTCCACCGTCATTTTCTCTCTACCCACCCTTGCCTCCTTTTCCGCGCAGCTCTCGATTCCCCCCTCTCTTTCGCACCCTCAATGTCATATTCCGCTCCAGGAGTTCCATCATAGCTCCTCACTGTCGCTGGGAGGAAGTTTTCTCCTCCGCTCGCCCCTTCCACCGTCATTTTCTCTCTACCCACCCTTGCCTCCTTTTCCGCGCAGCTCTCGATTCCCCCCTCTCTTTCGCACCCTCCATGTCATATTCCGCTCCAGGAGTTCCATCATAGCTCCTCACTGTCGCTGGGAGGATGTTTTCTCCTCCGCTCGCCCCTTCCACCGTCATTTTCTCTCTACCCACCCTTGCCTCCTTTTCCGCGCAGCTCTCGATTCCCCCCTCTCTTTCGCACCCTCCATGTCATATTCCGCTCCAGGAGCTCCATCATAGCTCCTTGCTGTCGCTGGGAGGATGTTTTCTCCTCCGCTCGCCCCTTCCACCGTCATTTTCTCTCTACCCACCCTTGCCTCCTTTTCCGCGCAGCTCTCGATTCCCCCCTCTCTTGCGCACCCTCCATGTCATATTCCGCTCCAGGAGCTCCATCATAGCTCCTCACTGTCGCTGGGAGGAAGTTTTCTCCTCCGCTTGCCCCTTCCACCGTCATTTTCTCTCTACCCACCCTTGCCTCCTTTTCCGCGCAGCTCTCGATTCCCCCCTCTCTTTCGCACCCTCCATGTCATATTCCGCTCCAGGAGCTCCATCATAGCTCCTTGCTGTCGCTGGGAGGATGTTTTCTCCTCCGCTCGCCCCTTCCACCGTCATTTTCTCTCTACCCACCCTTGCCTCCTTTTCCGCGCAGCTCTCGATTCCCCCCTCTCTTTCGCACCCTCCATGTCATATTCCGCTCCAGGAGTTCCATCATAGCTCCTCACTGTCGCTGGGAGGATGTTTTCTCCTCCGCTCGCCCCTTCCACCTTCATTTTCTCTCTACCCACCCTTGCCTCCTTTTCCGCGCAGCTCTCGATTCCCCCCTCTCTTTCGCACCCTCCATGTCATATTCCGCTCCAGGAGTTCCATCATAGCTCCTCACTGTCGCTGGGAGGATGTTTTCTCCTCCGCTCGCCCCTTCCACCGTCATTTTCTCTCTACCCACCCTTGCCTCCTTCTCCGCGCAGCTCTCGATTCCCCCCTCTCTTTCGCACCCTCCATGTCATATTCCGCTCCAGGAGCTCCATCATAGCTCCTCGCTGTCGCTGGGAGGATGTTTTCTCCTTCGCTCGCCCCTTCCACCGTCATTTTCTCTCTACCCACCCTTGCCTCCTTTTCCGCGCAGCTCTCGATTCCCCCCTCTCTTTCGCACCCTCCATGTCATATTCCGCTCCAGGAGTTCCATCATAGCTCCTCACTGTCGCTGGGAGGATGTTTTCTCCTCCGCTCGCCCCTTCCGCCGTCATTTTCTCTCTACCCACCCTTGCCTCCTTCTCCGCGTAGCTCTCAATTCCCCCCTCTCTTTCGCACCCTCCATGTCATATTCCGCTCCAGGAGCTCCATCATAGCTCCTCGCTGTCGCTGGGAGGATGTTTTCTCCTCCGCTCGCCCCTTTCTTCGTCATTTTCTCTCTACCCACCCTTGCCTCCTTCTCCGCGCAGCTCTCGATTCCCCCCTCTCTTTCGCACCCTCCATGTCATATTCCGCTCCAGGAGTTCCATCATAGCTCCTCACTGTCGCTGGGAGGATGTTTTCTCCTCCGCTCGCCCCTTCCACCGTCATTTTCTCTCTACCCACCCTTGCCTCCTTTTCTGCGCAGCTCTCAATTCCCCCCTCTCTTTCGCACCCTCCATGTCATATTCCGCTCCAGGAGCTCCATCATAGCTCCTTGCTGTCGCTGGGAGGATGTTTTCTCCTCCGCTCGCCCCTTCCACCGTCATTTTCTCTCTACCCACCCTTGCCTCCTTTTCCGCGCAGCTCTCGATTCCCCCCTCTCTTTCGCACCCTCCATGTCATATTCCGCTCCAGGAGTTCCATCATAGCTCCTCACTGTCGCTGGGAGGATGTTTTCTCCTCCGCTCGCCCCTTCCACCATCATTTTCTCTCTACCCCCCCTTGCCTCCTTTTCCGCGCAGCTCTCGATTCCCCCCTCTCTTTCGCACCCTCCATGTCATATTCCGCTCCAGGAGTTCCATCATAGCTCCTCACTGTCGCTGGGAGGATGTTTTCTCCTCCGCTCGCCCCTTCCACCGTCATTTTCTCTCTACCCACCCTTGCCTCCTTTTCCGCGCAGCTCTCGATTCCCCCCTCTCTTTCGCACCCTCCATGTCATATTCCGCTCCAGGAGCTCCATCATAGCTCCTTGCTGTCGCTGGGAGGATGTTTTCTCCTCCGCTCGCCCCTTCCACCGTCATTTTCTCTCTACCCACCCTTGCCTCCTTTTCCGCGCAGCTCTCGATTCCCCCCTCTCTTTCGCACCCTCCATGTCATATTCCGCTCCAGGAGTTCCATCATAGCTCCTCACTGTCGCTGGGAGGATGTTTTCTCCTCCGCTCGCCCCTTCCACCGTCATTTTCTCTCTACCCACCCTTGCCTCCTTCTCCGCGCAGCTCTCGATTCCCCCCTCTCTTTCGCACCCTCCATGTCATATTCCGCTCCAGGAGCTCCATCATAGCTCCTTGCTGTCGCTGGAAAGGATGTTTTCTCCTCCGCTCGCCCCTTCCACCGTCATTTTCTCTCTACCCACCCTTGCCTCCTTTTCCGCGCAGCTCTCGATTCCCCCCTCTCTTTCGCACCCTCCATGTCATATTCCGCTCCAGGAGTTCCATCATAGCTCCTCACTGTCGCTGGGAGGATGTTTTCTCCTCCGCTCGCCCCTTCCACCATCATTTTCTCTCTACCCACCCTTGCCTCCTTTTCCGCGCAGCTCTCGATTCCCCCCTCTCTTTCGCACCCTCCATGTCATATTCCGCTCCAGGAGTTCCATCATAGCTCCTCACTGTCGCTGGGAGGAAGTTTTCTCCTCCGCTTGCCCCTTCCACCGTCATTTTCTCTCTACCCACCCTTGCCTCCTTTTCCGCGCAGCTCTCGATTCCCCCCTCTCTTTCGCACCCTCCATGTCATATTCCGCTCCAGGAGCTCCATCATAGCTCCTTGCTGTCGCTGGGAGGATGTTTTCTCCTCCGCTCGCCCCTTCCACCGTCATTTTCTCTCTACCCACCCTTGCCTCCTTTTCCGCGCAGCTCTCGATTCCCCCCTCTCTTTCGAACCCTCCATGTCATATTCCGCTCCAGGAGCTCCATCATAGCTCCTCGCTGTCGCTGGGAGGATGTTTTCTCCTCTGCTCGCCCCTTCCACCGTCATTTTCTCTCTACCCACCCTTTCCTCCTTTTCCGCGCAGCTCTCGATTCCCCCCTCTCTTTCGCACCCTCCATGTCATATTCCGCTCCAGGAGCTCCATCATAGCTCCTCGCTGTCGCTGGGAGGATGTTTTCTCCTCCGCTCGCCCCTTCCACCGTCATTTTCTTTCTACCCACCCTTGCCTCCTTTTCCACACAGCTCTCGATTCCCCCCTCTCTTTCGCACCCTCCATGTCATATTCCGCTCCAGGAGCTCCATCATAGCTCCTCGCTGTTGCTGGGAGGATGTTTTCTCCTCCGCTCGCCCCTTCCACCGTCATTTTCTCTCTACCCACCCTTGCCTCCTTCTCCGCGCAGCTCTCGATTCCCCCCTCTCTTGCGCACCCTCCATGTCATATTCCGCTCCAGGAGCTCCATCATAGCTCCTCACTGTCGCTGGGAGGAAGTTTTCTCCTCCGCTTGCCCCTTCCACCGTCATTTTCTCTCTACCCACCCTTGCCTCCTTTTCCGCGCAGCTCTCGATTCCCCCCTCTCTTTCGCACCCTCCATGTCATATTCCGCTCCAGGAGCTCCATCATAGCTCCTTGCTGTCGCTGGGAGGATGTTTTCTCCTCTGCTCGTCCCTTCCACCGTCATTTTCTCTCTACCCACCCTTGCCTCCTTTTCCGCGCAGCTCTCGATTCCCCCCTCTCTTTCGCACCCTCCATGTCATATTCCGCTCCAGGAGTTCCATCATAGCTCCTCACTGTCGCTGGGAGGATGTTTTCTCCTCCGCTCGCCCCTTCCACCGTCATTTTCTCTCTACCCACCCTTGCCTCCTTTTCCGCGCAGCTCTCGATTCCCCCCTCTCTTTCGCACCCTCCATGTCATATTCCGCTCCAGGAGCTCCATCATAGCTCCTCGCTGTCGCTGGGAGGATGTTTTCTCCTCCGCTCGCCCCTTTCACCGTCATTTTCTCTCTACCCACCCTTGCCTCCTTTTCCGCGCAGCTCTCGATTCCCCCCTCTCTTTCGCACCCTCCATGTCATATTCCGCTCCAGGAGTTCCATCATAGCTCCTCACTGTCGCTGGGAGGATGTTTTCTCCTCCGCTCGCCCCTTCCACCATCATTTTCTCTCTACCCCCCCTTGCCTCCTTTTCCGCGCAGCTCTCGATTCCCCCCTCTCTTTCGCACCCTCCATGTCATATTCCGCTCCAGGAGTTCCATCATAGCTCCTCACTGTCGCTGGGAGGATGTTTTCTCCTCCGCTCGCCCCTTCCACCGTCATTTTCTCTCTACCCACCCTTGCCTCCTTTTCCGCGCAGCTCTCGATTCCCCCCTCTCTTTCGCACCCTCCATGTCATATTCCGCTCCAGGAGCTCCATCATAGCTCCTTGCTGTCGCTGGGAGGATGTTTTCTCCTCCGCTCGCCCCTTCCACCGTCATTTTCTCTCTACCCACCCTTGCCTCCTTTTCCGCGCAGCTCTCGATTCCCCCCTCTCTTTCGCACCCTCCATGTCATATTCCGCTCCAGGAGTTCCATCATAGCTCCTCACTGTCGCTGGGAGGATGTTTTCTCCTCCGCTCGCCCCTTCCACCGTCATTTTCTCTCTACCCACCCTTGCCTCCTTTTCCGCGCAGCTCTCGATTCCCCCCTCTCTTTCGCACCCTCCATGTCATATTCCGCTCCAGGAGTTCCATCATAGCTCCTCACTGTCGCTGGGAGGATGTTTTCTCCTCCGCTCGCCCCTTCCACCGTCATTTTCTCTCTACCCACCCTTGCCTCCTTTTCCGCGCAGCTCTCGATTCCCCCCTCTCTTTCGCACCCTCCATGTCATATTCCGCTCCAGGAGTTCCATCATAGCTCCTCACTGTCGCTGGGAGGATGTTTTCTCCTCCGCTCGCCCCTTCCACCGTCATTTTCTCTCTACCCACCCTTGCCTCCTTTTCCGCGCAGCTCTCGATTCCCCCCTCTCTTTCGCACCCTCCATGTCATATTCCGCTCCAGGAGTTCCATCATAGCTCCTCACTGTCGCTGGGAGGAAGTTTTCTCCTCCGCTTGCCCCTTCCACCGTCATTTTCTCTCTACCCACCCTTGCCTCCTTTTCCGCGCAGCTCTCGATTCCCCCCTCTCTTTCGCACCCTCCATGTCATATTCCGCTCCAGGAGCTCCATCATAGCTCCTTGCTGTCGCTGGGAGGATGTTTTCTCCTCCGCTCGCCCCTTCCACCGTCATTTTCTCTCTACCCACCCTTGCCTCCTTTTCCGCGCAGCTCTCGATTCCCCCCTCTCTTTCGCACCCTCCATGTCATATTCCGCTCCAGGAGTTCCATCATAGCTCCTCACTGTCGCTGGGAGGATGTTTTCTCCTCCGCTCGCCCCTTCCACCGTCATTTTCTCTCTACCCACCCTTGCCTCCTTTTCCGCGCAGCTCTCGATTCCCCCCTCTCTTTCGCACCCTCCATGTCATATTCCGCTCCAGGAGCTCCATCATAGCTCCTCCCTGTCGCTGGGAGGATGTTTTCTCCTCCGCTCGCCCCTTCCACCGTCATTTTCTCTCTACCCACCCTTGCCTCCTTTTCCGCGCAGCTCTCGATTCCCCCCTCTCTTTCGCACCCTCAATGTCATATTCCGCTCCAGGAGTTCCATCATAGCTCCTCACTGTCGCTGGGAGGATGTTTTCTCCTCCGCTCGCCCCTTCCACCGTCATTTTCTCTCTACCCACCCTTGCCTCCTTTTCCGCGCAGCTCTCGATTCCCCCCTCTCTTTCGCACCCTCCATGTCATATTCCGCTCCAGGAGTTCCATCATAGCTCCTCACTGTCGCTGGGAGGAAGTTTTCTCCTCCGCTCGCCCCTTCCACCGTCATTTTCTCTCTACCCACCCTTGCCTCCTTTTCCGCGCAGCTCTCGATTCCCCCCTCTCTTTCACACCCTCCATGTCATATTCCGCTCCAGGAGCTCCATCATAGCTCCTTGCTGTCGCTGGGAGGATGTTTTCTCCTCCGCTCGCCCCTTCCACCGTCATTTTCTCTCTACCCACCCTTGCCTCCTTTTCCGCGCAGCTCTCGATTCCCCCCTCTCTTTCGCACCCTCCATGTCATATTCCGCTCCAGGAGTTCCATCATAGCTCCTCACTGTCGCTGGGAGGATGTTTTCTCCTCCGCTCGCCCCTTCCACCATCATTTTCTCTCTACCCACCCTTGCCTCCTTTTCCGCGCAGCTCTCGATTCCCCCCTCTCTTTCGCACCCTCCATGTCATATTCCGCTCCAGGAGTTCCATCATAGCTCCTCACTGTCGCTGGGAGGATGTTTTCTCCTCCGCTCGCCCCTTCCACCGTCATTTTCTCTCTACCCACCCTTGCCTCCTTCTCCGCGCAGCTCTCGATTCCCCCCTCTCTTTCGCACCCTCCATGTCATATTCTGCTCCAGGAGCTCCATCATAGCTCCTCGCTGTCGCTGGGAGGATGTTTTCTCCTCCGCTCGCCCCTTCCACCGTCATTTTCTCTCTACCCACCCTTGCCTCCTTCTCCGCGCAGCTCTCGATTCCCCCCTCTCTTTCGCACCCTCCATGTCATATTCCGCTCCAGGAGCTCCATCATAGCTCCTCGCTGTCGCTGGGAGGATGTTTTCTCCTCCGCTCGCCCCTTCCACCATCATTTTCTCTCTACCCACCCTTGCCTCCTTCTCCGCGCAGCTCTCGATTCCCCCCTCTCTTTCGCACCCTCCATGTCATATTCCGCTCCAGGAGCTCCATCATAGCTCCTCGCTGTCGCTGGGAGGATGTTTTCTCCTCCGCTCGCCCCTTCCACCGTCATTTTCTCTCTACCCACCCTTGCCTCCTTTTCCGCGCAGCTCTCGATTCCCCCCTCTCTTTCGCACCCTCCATGTCATATTCCGCTCCAGGAGCTCCATCATAGCTCCTCGCTGTCGCTGGGAGGATGTTTTCTCCTCCGCTCGCCCCATCCACCGTCATTTTCTTTCTACCCACCCTTGCCTCCTTTTCCACGCAGCTCTCGATTCCCCCCTCTCTTTCGCACCCTCCATGTCATATTCCGCTCCAGGAGCTCCATCATAGCTCCTCACTGTCGCTGGGAGGATGTTTTCTCCTCCGCTCGCCCCATCCACCGTCATTTTCTTTCTACCCACCCTTGCCTCCTTTTCCACGCAGCTCTCGATTCCCCCCTCTCTTTCGCACCCTCCATGTCATATTCCGCTCCAGGAGCTCCATCATAGCTCCTTGCTGTCGCTGGGAGGATGTTTTCTCCTCCGCTCGTCCCTTCCACCGTCATTTTCTCTCTACCCACCCTTGCCTCCTTTTCCGCGCAGCTCTCGATTCCCCCCTCTCTTTCGCACCCTCCATGTCATATTCCGCTCCAGGAGTTCCATCATAGCTCCTCACTGTCGCTGGGAGGATGTTTTCTCCTCCGCTCGCCCCTTCCACCGTCATTTTCTCTCTACCCACCCTTGCCTCCTTTTCCGCGCAGCTCTCGATTCCCCCCTCTCTTTCGCACCCTCCATGTCATATTCCGCTCCAGGAGCTCCATCATAGCTCCTCGCTGTCGCTGGGAGGATGTTTTCTCCTCCGCTCGCCCCTTCCACCGTCATTTTCTCTCTACCCACCCTTGCCTCCTTTTCCGCGCAGCTCTCGATTCCCCCCTCTCTTTCGCACCCTCAATGTCATATTCCGCTCCAGGAGTTCCATCATAGCTCCTCACTGTCGCTGGGAGGATGTTTTCTCCTCCGCTCGCCCCTTCCACCGTCATTTTCTCTCTACCCACCCTTGCCTCCTTTTCCGCGCAGCTCTCGATTCCCCCCTCTCTTTCGCACCCTCCATGTCATATTCCGCTCCAGGAGTTCCATCATAGCTCCTCACTGTCGCTGGGAGGAAGTTTTCTCCTCCGCTCGCCCCTTCCACCGTCATTTTCTCTCTACCCACCCTTGCCTCCTTTTCCGCGCAGCTCTCGATTCCCCCCTCTCTTTCACACCCTCCATGTCATATTCCGCTCCAGGAGCTCCATCATAGCTCCTTGCTGTCGCTGGGAGGATGTTTTCTCCTCCGCTCGCCCCTTCCACCGTCATTTTCTCTCTACCCACCCTTGCCTCCTTTTCCGCGCAGCTCTCGATTCCCCCCTCTCTTTCGCACCCTCCATGTCATATTCCGCTCCAGGAGTTCCATCATAGCTCCTCACTGTCGCTGGGAGGAAGTTTTCTCCTCCGCTCGCCCCTTCCACCGTCATTTTCTCTCTACCCACCCTTGCCTCCTTTTCCGCGCAGCTCTCGATTCCCCCCTCTCTTTCACACCCTCCATGTCATATTCCGCTCCAGGAGCTCCATCATAGCTCCTTGCTGTCGCTGGGAGGATGTTTTCTCCTCCGCTCGCCCCTTCCACCGTCATTTTCTCTCTACCCACCCTTGCCTCCTTTTCCGCGCAGCTCTCGATTCCCCCCTCTCTTTCGCACCCTCCATGTCATATTCCGCTCCAGGAGTTCCATCATAGCTCCTCACTGTCGCTGGGAGGATGTTTTCTCCTCCGCTCGCCCCTTCCACCATCATTTTCTCTCTACCCACCCTTGCCTCCTTTTCCGCGCAGCTCTCGATTCCCCCCTCTCTTTCACACCCTCCATGTCATATTCCGCTCCAGGAGCTCCATCATAGCTCCTTGCTGTCGCTGGGAGGATGTTTTCTCCTCCGCTCGCCCCTTCCACCGTCATTTTCTCTCTACCCACCCTTGCCTCCTTTTCCGCGCAGCTCTCGATTCCCCCCTCTCTTTCGCACCCTCCATGTCATATTCCGCTCCAGGAGTTCCATCATAGCTCCTCACTGTCGCTGGGAGGATGTTTTCTCCTCCGCTCGCCCCTTCCACCATCATTTTCTCTCTACCCACCCTTGCCTCCTTTTCCGCGCAGCTCTCGATTCCCCCCTCTCTTTCGCACCCTCCATGTCATATTCCGCTCCAGGAGTTCCATCATAGCTCCTCACTGTCGCTGGGAGGAAGTTTTCTCCTCCGCTTGCCCCTTCCACCGTCATTTTCTCTCTACCCACCCTTGCCTCCTTTTCCGCGCAGCTCTCGATTCCCCCCTCTCTTTCGCACCCTCCATGTCATATTCCGCTCCAGGAGCTCCATCATAGCTCCTTGCTGTCGCTGGGAGGATGTTTTCTCCTCCGCTCGCCCCTTCCACCGTCATTTTCTCTCTACCCACCCTTGCATCCTTTTCCGCGCAGCTCTCGATTCCCCCCTCTCTTTCGCACCCTCCATGTCATATTCCGCTCCAGGAGTTCCATCATAGCTCCTCACTGTCGCTGGAAGGATGTTTTCTCCTCCGCTCGCCCCTTCCACCGTCATTTTCTCTCTACCCACCCTTGCCTCCTTTTCCGCGCAGCTCTCGATTCCCCCCTCTCTTTCGCACCCTCCATGTCATATTCCGCTCCAGGAGCTCCATCATAGCTCCTCGCTGTCGCTGGGAGGATGTTTTCTCCTCCGCTCGCCCCTTCCACCGTCATTTTCTCTCTACCCACCCTTGCCTCCTTTTCCGCGCAGCTCTCGATTCCCCCCTCTCTTTCGCACCCTCCATGTCATATTCCGCTCCAGGAGTTCCATCATAGCTCCTCACTGTCGCTGGGAGGATGTTTTCTCCTCCGCTCGCCCCTTCCACCATCATATTCTCTCTACCCACCCTTGCCTCCTTTTCCGCGCAGCTCTCGATTCCCCCCTCTCTTTCGCACCCTCCATGTCATATTCCGCTCCAGGAGTTCCATCATAGCTCCTCACTGTCGCTGGGAGGATGTTTTCTCCTCCGCTCGCCCCTTCCACCGTCATTTTCCCTCTACCCACCCTTGCCTCCTTTTCCGCGCAGCTCTCGATTCCCCCCTCTCTTTCGCACCCTCCATGTCATATTCCGCTCCAGGAGCTCCATCATAGCTCCTTGCTGTCGCTGGGAGGATGTTTTCTCCTCCGCTCGCCCCTTCCACCGTCATTTTCTCTCTACCCACCCTTGCCTCCTTTTCCGCGCAGCTCTCGATTCCCCCCTCTCTTTCGCACCCTCCATGTCATATTCCGCTCCAGGAGTTCCATCATAGCTCCTCACTGTCGCTGGGAGGATGTTTTCTCCTCCGCTCGCCCCTTCCACCGTCATTTTCTCTCTACCCACCCTTGCCTCCTTTTCCGCGCAGCTCTCGATTCCCCCCTCTCTTTCGCACCCTCCATGTCATATTCCGCTCCAGGAGCTCCATCATAGCTCCTTGCTGTCGCTGGGAGGACGTTTTCTCCTCCGTTTGCCCCTTCCACCGTCATTTTCTCTCTACCCACCCTTGCCTCCTTTTCCGCGCAGCTCTCGATTCCCCCCTCTCTTTCGCACCCTCCATGTCATATTCCGCTCCAGGAGTTCCATCATAGCTCCTCACTGTCGCTGGGAGGATGTTTTCTCCTCCGCTCGCCCCTTCCACCGTCATTTTCTCTCTACCCACCCTTGCCTCCTTTTCCGCGCAGCTCTCGATTCCCCCCTCTCTTTCGCACCCTCCATGTCATATTCCGCTCCAGGAGTTCAATCATAGCTCCTCACTGTCGCTGGGAGGAAGTTTTCTCCTCCGCTTGCCCCTTCCACCGTCATTTTCTCTCTACCCACCCTTGCCTCCTTTTCCGCGCAGCTCTCGATTCCCCCCTCTCTTTCACACCCTCCATGTCATATTCCGCTCCAGGAGCTCCATCATAGCTCCTTGCTGTCGCTGGGAGGATGTTTTCTCCTCCGCTCGCCCCTTCCACCGTCATTTTCTCTCTACCCACCCTTGCCTCCTTTTCCGCGCAGCTCTCGATTCCCCCCTCTCTTTCGCACCCTCCATGTCATATTCCGCTCCAGGAGTTCCATCATAGCTCCTCACTGTCGCTGGGAGGATGTTTTCTCCTCCGCTCGCCCCTTCCACCGTCATTTTCTCTCTACCCACCCTTGCCTCCTTTTCCGCGCAGCTCTCGATTCCCCCCTCTCTTTCGCACCCTCCATGTCATATTCCGCTCCAGGAGCTCCATCATAGCTCCTCGCTGTCGCTGGGAGGATGTTTTCTCCTCCGCTCGCCCCTTACACCGTCATTTTCTCTCTACCCACCCTTGCCTCCTTTTCCGCGCAGCTCTCGATTCTCCCCTCTCTTTCGCACCCTCCATGTCATATTCCGCTCCAGGAGTTCCATCATAGCTCCTCACTGTCGCTGGGAGGATGTTTTCTCCTCCGCTCGCCCCTTCCACCATCATTTTCTCTCTACCCACCCTTGCCTCCTTTTCCGCGCAGCTCTCGATTCCCCCCTCTCTTTCGCACCCTCCATGTCATATTCCGCTCCAGGTGTTCCATCATAGCTCCTCACTGTCGCTGGGAGGATGTTTTCTCCTCCGCTCGCCCCTTCCACCGTCATTTTCTCTCTACCCACCCTTGCCTCCTTTTCCGCGCAGCTCTCGATTCCCCCCTCTCTTTCGCACCCTCCATGTCATATTCCGCTCCAGGAGCTCCATCATAGCTCCTTGCTGTCGCTGGGAGGATGTTTTCTCCTCCGCTCGCCCCTTCCACCGTCATTTTCTCTCTACCCACCCTTGCCTCCTTTTCCGCGCAGCTCTCGATTCCCCCCTCTCTTTCGCACCCTCCATGTCATATTCCGCTCCAGGAGTTCCATCATAGCTCCTCACTGTCGCTGGGAGGATGTTTTCTCCTCCGCTCGCCCCTTCCACCGTCATTTTCTCTCTACCCACCCTTGCCTCCTTCTCCGCGCAGCTCTCGATTCCCCCCTCTCTTTCGCACCCTCCATGTCATATTCCGCTCCAGGAGCTCCATCATAGCTCCTCGCTGTCGCTGGGAGGATGTTTTCTCCTCCGCTCGCCCCTTCCACCGTCATTTTCTCTCTACCCACCCTTGCCTCCTTTTCCGCGCAGCTCTCGATTCCCCCCTCTCTTTCGCACCCTCCATGTCATATTCCGCTCCAGGAGCTCCATCATAGCTCCTTGCTGTCGCTGGGAGGATGTTTTCTCCTCCGCTCGCCCCTTCCACCGTCATTTTCTCTCTACCCACCCTTGCCTCCTTTTCCGCGCAGCTCTCGATTCCCCCCTCTCTTTCGCACCCTCCATGTCATATTCCGCTCCAGGAGTTCCATCATAGCTCCTCACTGTCGCTGGGAGGATGTTTTCTCCTCCGCTCGCCCCTTCCACCGTCATTTTCTCTCTACCCACCCTTGCCTCCTTCTCCGCGCAGCTCTCGATTCCCCCCTCTCTTTCGCACCCTCCATGTCATATTCCGCTCCAGGAGCTCCATCATAGCTCCTCGCTGTCGCTGGGAGGATGTTTTCTCCTCCGCTCGCCCCTTCCACCGTAATTTTCTCTCTACCCACCCTTGCCTCCTTTTCCGCGCAGCTCTCGATTCCCCCCTCTCTTTCGCACCCTCCATGTCATATTCCGCTCCAGGAGCTCCATCATAGCTCCTTGCTGTCGCTGGGAGGATGTTTTCTCCTCCGCTCGCCCCTTCCACCGTCATTTTCTCTCTACCCACCCTTGCCTCCTTTTCCGCGCAGCTCTCGATTCCCCCCTCTCTTTCGCACCCTCCATGTCATATTCCGCTCCAGGAGTTCCATCATAGCTCCTCACTGTCGCTGGGAGGATGTTTTCTCCTCCGCTCGCCCCTTCCACCATCATTTTCTCTCTACCCACCCTTGCCTCCTTTTCCGCGCAGCTCTCGATTCCCCCCTCTCTTTCGCACCCTCCATGTCATATTCCGCTCCAGGAGTTCCATCATAGCTCCTCACTGTCGCTGGGAGGAAGTTTTCTCCTCCGCTCGCCCCTTCCACCGTCATTTTCTCTCTACCCACCCTTGCCTCCTTTTCCGCGCAGCTCTCGATTCCCCCCTCTCTTTCGCACCCTCCATGTCATATTCCGCTCCAGGAGTTCCATCATAGCTCCTCACTGTCGCTGGGAGGAAGTTTTCTCCTCCGCTTGCCCTTTCCACCGTCATTTTCTCTCTACCCACCCTTGCCTCCTTTTCCGCGCAGCTCTCGATTCCCCCCTCTCTTTCGCACCCTCCATGTCATATTCCGCTCCAGGAGCTCCATCATAGCTCCTTGCTGTCGCTGGGAGGATGTTTTCTCCTCCGCTCGCCCCTTCCACCGTCATTTTCTCTCTACCCACCCTTGCCTCCTTTTCCGCGCAGCTCTCGATTCCCCCCTCTCTTTCGCACCCTCCATGTCATATTCCGCTCCAGGAGTTCCATCATAGCTCCTCACTGTCGCTGGGAGGATGTTTTCTCCTCCGCTCGCCCCTTCCACCGTCATTTTCTCTCTACCCACCCTTGCCTCCTTTTCCGCGCAGCTCTCGATTTCCCCCTCTCTTTCGCACCCTCCATGTCATATTCCGCTCCAGGAGCTCCATCATAGCTCCTCGCTGTCGCTGGGAGGATGTTTTCTCCTCCGCTCGCCCCTTCCACCGTCATTTTCTCTCTACCCACCCTTGCCTCCTTTTCCGCGCTGCTCTCGACTCCCCCCTCTCTTTCGCACCCTCAATGTCATATTCCGCTCCAGGAGTTCCATCATAGCTCCTCACTGTCGCTGGGAGGATGTTTTCTCCTCCGCTCGCCCCTTCCACCGTCATTTTCTCTCTACCCACCCTTGCCTCCTTTTCCGCGCAGCTCTCGATTCCCCCCTCTCTTTCGCACCCTCCATGTCATATTCCGCTCCAGGAGTTCCATCATAGCTCCTCACTGTCGCTGGGAGGAAGTTTTCTCCTCCGCTCGCCCCTTCCACCGTCATTTTCTCTCTACCCACCCTTGCCTCCTTTTCCGCGCAGCTCTCGATTCCCCCCTCTCTTTCGCACCCTCAATGTCATATTCCGCTCCAGGAGTTCCATCATAGCTCCTCACTGTCGCTGGGAGGATGTTTTCTCCTCCGCTCGCCCCTTCCACCGTCATTTTCTCTCTACCCACCCTTGCCTCCTTTTCCGCGCAGCTCTCGATTCCCCCCTCTCTTTCGCACCCTCCATGTCATATTCCGCTCCAGGAGCTCCATCATAGCTCCTTGCTGTCGCTGGGAGGATGTTTTCTCCTCCGCTCGCCCCTTCCACCGTCATTTTCTCTCTACCCACCCTTGCCTCCTTTTCCGCGCAGCTCTCGATTCCCCCCTCTCTTTCGCACCCTCCATGTCATATTCCGCTCCAGGAGTTCCATCATAGCTCCTCACTGTCGCTGGGAGGATGTTTTCTCCTCCGCTCGCCCCTTCCACCGTCATTTTCTCTCTACCCACCCTTGCCTCCTTTTCCGCGCAGATCTCGATTCCCCCCTCTCTTTCGCACCCTCAATGTCATATTCCGCTCCAGGAGTTCCATTATAGCTCCTCACTGTCGCTGGGAGGATGTTTTCTCCTCCGCTCGCCCCTTCCACCGTCATTTTCTCTCTACCCACCCTTGCCTCCTTTTCCGCGCAGCTCTCGATTCCCCCCTCTCTTTCGCACCCTCCATGTCATATTCCGCTCCAGGAGTTCCATCATAGCTCCTCACTGTCGCTGGGAGGATGTTTTCTCCTCCGCTCGCCCCTTCCACCGTCATTTTCTCTCTACCCACCCTTGCCTCCTTTTCCGCGCAGCTCTCGATTCCCCCCTCTCTTTCGCACCCTCCATGTCATATTCCGCTCCAGGAGCTCCATCATAGCTCCTTGCTGTCGCTGGGAGGATGTTTTCTCCTCCGCTCGCCCCTTCCACCGTCATTTTCTCTCTACCCACCCTTGCCTCCTTTTCCGCGCAGCTCTCGATTCCCCCCTCTCTTTCGCACCCTCCATGTCATATTCCGCTCCAGGAGTTCCATCATAGCTCCTCACTGTCGCTGGGAGGATGTTTTCTCCTCCGCTCGCCCCTTCCACCGTCATTTTCTCTCTACCCACCCTTGCCTCCTTTTCCGCGCAGCTCTCGATTCCCCCCTCTCTTTCGCACCCTCAATGTCATATTCCGCTCCAGGAGTTCCATCATAGCTCCTCACTGTCGCTGGGAGGATGTTTTCTCCTCCGCTCGCCCCTTCCACCGTCATTTTCTCTCTACCCACCCTTGCCTCCTTTTCCGCGCAGCTCTCGATTCCCCCCTCTCTTTCGCACCCTCCATGTCATATTCCGCTCCAGGAGTTCCATCATAGCTCCTCACTGTCGCTGGGAGGATGTTTTCTCCTCCGCTCGCCCCTTCCACCGTCATTTTCTCTCTACCCACCCTTGCCTCCTTTTCCGCGCAGCTCTCGATTCCCCCCTCTCTTTCGCACCCTCCATGTCATATTCCGCTCCAGGAGTTCCATCATAGCTCCTCACTGTCGCTGGGAGGAAGTTTTCTCCTCCGCTCACCCCTTCCACCGTCATTTTCTCTCTACCCACCCTTGCCTCCTTTTCCGCGCAGCTCTCGATTCCCCCCTCTCTTTCGCACCCTCCATGTCATATTCCGCTCCAGGAGCTCCATCATAGCTCCTCGCTGTCGCTGGGAGGATGTTTTCTCCTCCGCTCGCCCCTTCCACCGTCATTTTCTCTCTACCCACCCTTGCCTCCTTTTCCGCGCAGCTCTCGATTCCCCCCTCTCTTTCGCACCCTCCATGTCATATTCCGCTCCAGGAGTTCCATCATAGCTCCTCACTGTCGCTGGGAGGAAGTTTTCTCCTCCGCTCGCCCCTTCCACCGTCATTTTCTCTCTACCCACCCTTGCCTCCTTTTCCGCGCAGCTCTCGATTCCCCCCTCTTCTTTCGCACCCTCCATGTCATATTCCGCTCCAGGAGCTCCATCATAGCTCCTCGCTGTCGCTGGGAGGATGTTTTCTCCTCCGCTCGCCCCTTCCACCGTCATTTTCTCTCTACCCACCCTTGCCTCCTTTTCCGCGCAGCTCTCGATTCCCCCCTCTCTTTCGCACCCTCCATGTCATATTCCGCTCCAGGAGTTCCATCATAGCTCCTCACTGTCGCTGGGAGGAAGTTTTCTCCTCCGCTCGCCCCTTCCACCGTCATTTTCTCTCTACCCACCCTTGCCTCCTTTTCCGCGCAGCTCTCGATTCCCCCCTCTCTTTCGCACCCTCCATGTCATATTCCGCTCCAGGAGTTCCATCATAGCTCCTCACTGTCGCTGGGAGGATGTTTTCTCCTCCGCTCGCCCCTTCCACCGTCATTTTCTCTCTACCCACCCTTGCCTCCTTTTCCGCGCAGCTCTCGATTCCCCCCTCTCTTTCGCACCCTCCATGTCATATTCCGCTCCAGGAGTTCCATCATAGCTCCTCACTGTCGCTGGGAGGATGTTTTCTCCTCCGCTCGCCCCTTCCACCGTCATTTTCTCTCTACCCACCCTTGCCTCCTTTTCCGCGCAGCTCTCGATTCCCCCCTCTCTTTCGCACCCTCCATGTCATATTCCGCTCCAGGAGTTCCATCATAGCTCCTCACTGTCGCTGGGAGGAAGTTTTCTCCTCCGCTTGCCCCTTCCACCGTCATTTTCTCTCTACCCACCCTTGCCTCCTTTTCCGCGCAGCTCTCGATTCCCCCCTCTCTTTCGCACCCTCCATGTCATATTCCGCTCCAGGAGCTCCATCATAGCTCCTTGCTGTCGCTGGGAGGATGTTTTCTCCTCCGCTCGCCCCTTCCACCGTCATTTTCTCTCTACCCACCCTTGCCTCCTTTTCCGCGCAGCTCTCGATTCCCCCCTCTCTTTCGCACCCTCCATGTCATATTCCGCTCCAGGAGTTCCATCATAGCTCCTCACTGTCGCTGGGAGGATGTTTTCTCCTCCGCTCGCCCCTTCCACCGTCATTTTCTCTCTACCCACCCTTGCCTCCTTTTCCGCGCAGCTCTCGATTCCCCCCTCTCTTTCGCACCCTCCATGTCATATTCCGCTCCAGGAGCTCCATCATAGCTCCTCCCTGTCGCTGGGAGGATGTTTTCTCCTCCGCTCGCCCCTTCCACCGTCATTTTCTCTCTACCCACCCTTGCCTCCTTTTCCGCGCAGCTCTCGATTCCCCCCTCTCTTTCGCACCCTCAATGTCATATTCCGCTCCAGGAGTTCCATCATAGCTCCTCACTGTCGCTGGGAGGATGTTTTCTCCTCCGCTCGCCCCTTCCACCGTCATTTTCTCTCTACCCACCCTTGCCTCCTTTTCCGCGCAGCTCTCGATTCCCCCCTCTCTTTCGCACCCTCCATGTCATATTCCGCTCCAGGAGTTCCATCATAGCTCCTCACTGTCGCTGGGAGGAAGTTTTCTCCTCCGCTCGCCCCTTCCACCGTCATTTTCTCTCTACCCACCCTTGCCTCCTTTTCCGCGCAGCTCTCGATTCCCCCCTCTCTTTCGCACCCTCCATGTCATATTCCGCTCCAGGAGTTCCATCATAGCTCCTCACTGTCGCTGGGAGGAAGTTTTCTCCTCCGCTCGCCCCTTCCACCGTCATTTTCTCTCTACCCACCCTTGCCTCCTTTTCCGCGCAGCTCTCGATTCCCCCCTCTCTTTCACACCCTCCATGTCATATTCCGCTCCAGGAGCTCCATCATAGCTCCTTGCTGTCGCTGGGAGGATGTTTTCTCCTCCGCTCGCCCCTTCCACCGTCATTTTCTCTCTACCCACCCTTGCCTCCTTTTCCGCGCAGCTCTCGATTCCCCCCTCTCTTTCGCACCCTCCATGTCATATTCCGCTCCAGGAGTTCCATCATAGCTCCTCACTGTCGCTGGGAGGATGTTTTCTCCTCCGCTCGCCCCTTCCACCATCATTTTCTCTCTACCCACCCTTGCCTCCTTTTCCGCGCAGCTCTCGATTCCCCCCTCTCTTTCACACCCTCCATGTCATATTCCGCTCCAGGAGCTCCATCATAGCTCCTTGCTGTCGCTGGGAGGATGTTTTCTCCTCCGCTCGCCCCTTCCACCGTCATTTTCTCTCTACCCACCCTTGCCTCCTTTTCCGCGCAGCTCTCGATTCCCCCCTCTCTTTCGCACCCTCCATGTCATATTCCGCTCCAGGAGTTCCATCATAGCTCCTCACTGTCGCTGGGAGAATGTTTTCTCCTCCGCTCGCCCCTTCCACCGTCATTTTCTCTCTACCCACCCTTGCCTCCTTTTCCGCGCAGCTCTCGATTCCCCCCTCTCTTTCGCACCCTTCATGTCATATTCCGCTCCAGGAGCTCCATCATAGCTCCTCGCTGTCGCTGGGAGGATGTTTTCTCCTCCGCTCGCCCCTTCCACCGTCATTTTATCTCTACCCACCCTTGCCTCCTTTTCCGCGCAGCTCTCGATTCCCCCCTCTCTTTCGCACCCTCCATGTCATATTCCGCTCCAGGAGTTCCATCATAGCTCCTCACTGTCGCTGGGAGGATGTTTTCTCCTCCGCTCGCCCCTTCCACCGTCATTTTCTCTCTACCCACCCTTGCCTCCTTTTCCGCGCAGCTCTCGATTCCCCCCTCTCTTTCGCACCCTCAATGTCATATTCCGCTCCAGGAGTTCCATCATAGCTCCTCACTGTCGCTGGGAGGATGTTTTCTCCTCCGCTCGCCCCTTCCACCGTCATTTTCTCTCTACCCACCCTTGCCTCCTTTTCCGCGCAGCTCTCGATTCCCCCCTCTCTTTCGCACCCTCAATGTCATATTCCGCTCCAGGAGTTCCATCATAGCTCCTCACTGTCGCTGGGAGGATGTTTTCTCCTCCGCTCGCCCCTTCCACCGTCATTTTCTCTCTACCCACCCTTGCCTCCTTCTCCGCGCAGCTCTCGATTCCCCCCTCTCTTTCGCACCCTCCATGTCATATTCCGCTCCAGGAGCTCCATCATAGCTCCTCGCTGTCGCTGGGAGGATGTTTTCTCCTCCGCTCGCCCCTTCCACCGTCATTTTCTCTCTACCCACCCTTGCCTCCTTCTCCGCGCAGCTCTCGATTCCCCCCTCTCTCTCGCACCCTCCATATTACATCCGGCTCCAGGAGCTCCATCATAGCTCCTCGCTGTCGCTGGGAGGATGTTTTCTCCTCCGCTCGCCCCTTCCACCGTCATTTTCTCTCTACCCACCCTTGCCTCCTTTTCCGCGCAGCTCTCGATTCCCCCCTCTCTTTCGCACCCTCCATGTCATATTCCGCTCCAGGAGTTCCATCATAGCTCCTCACTGTCGCTGGGAGGATGTTTTCTCCTCCGCTCGCCCCTTCCACCGTCATTTTCTCTCTACCCACCCTTGCCTCCTTCTCCGCGCAGCTCTCGATTCCCCCCTCTCTTTCGCACCCTCCATGTCATATTCCGCTCCAGGAGCTCCATCATAGCTCCTCGCTGTCGCTGGGAGGATGTTTTCTCCTTCGCTCGCCCCTTCCACCGTCATTTTCTCTCTACCCACCCTTGCCTCCTTTTCCGCGCAGCTCTCGATTCCCCCCTCTCTTTCGCACCCTCCATGTCATATTCCGCTCCAGGAGTTCCATCATAGCTCCTCACTGTCGCTGGGAGGATGTTTTCTCCTCCGCTCGCCCCTTCCACCGTCATTTTCTCTCTACCCACCCTTGCCTCCTTTTCCGCGCAGCTCTCGATTCCCCCCTCTCTTTCGCACCCTCCATGTCATATTCCGCTCCAGGAGCTCCATCATAGCTCCTTGCTGTCGCTGGGAGGATGTTTTCTCCTCTGCTCGCCCCTTCCACCGTCATTTTCTCTCTACCCACCCTTGCCTCCTTCTCCGCGCAGCTCTCGATTCCCCCCTCTCTTTCGCACCCTCCATGTCATATTCCGCTCCAGGAGCTCCATCATAGCTCCTTGCTGTCGCTGGGAGGATGTTTTCTCCTCCGCTCACCCCTTCCACCGTCATTTTCTCTCTACCCACCCTTGCCTCCTTCTCCGCGCAGCTCTCGATTCCCCCCTCTCTCTCGCACCCTCCATATTACATCCAGCTCCAGGAGCTCCATCATAGCTCCTCGCTGTCGCTGGGAGGATGTTTTCTCCTCCGCTCGCCCCTTCCACCGTCATTTTCTCTCCACCCACCCTTGCCTCCTTCTCCGCGCCGCTCTCGATTCCCCCCTCTCTCTCGCACCCACCATGTCATATCCCGCTCCAGGAGCTCCATCATAGCTCCTCGCTGTCGCTGGGAGGATGTTTTCTCCTCCGCTCGCCCCTTCCACCGTCATTTTCTCTCTACCCACCCTTGCCTCCTTTTCCGCGCAGCTCTCGATTCCCCCCTCTCTTTCACACCCTCCATGTCATATTCCGCTCCAGGAGCTCCATCATAGCTCCTTGCTGTCGCTGGGAGGATGTTTTCTCCTCCGCTCGCCCCTTCCACCGTCATTTTCTCTCTACCCACCCTTGCCTCCTTTTCCGCGCAGCTCTCGATTCCCCCCTCTCTTTCGCACCCTCCATGTCATATTCCGCTCCAGGAGTTCCATCATAGCTCCTCACTGTCGCTGGGAGGAAGTTTTCTCCTCCGCTCGCCCCTTCCACCGTCATTTTCTCTCTACCCACCCTTGCCTCCTTTTCCGCGCAGCTCTCGATTCCCCCCTCTCTTTCACACCCTCCATGTCATATTCCGCTCCAGGAGCTCCATCATAGCTCCTTGCTGTCGCTGGGAGGATGTTTTCTCCTCCGCTCGCCCCTTCCACCGTCATTTTCTCTCTACCCACCCTTGCCTCCTTTTCCGCGCAGCTCTCGATTCCCCCCTCTCTTTCGCACCCTCCATGTCATATTCCGCTCCAGGAGTTCCATCATAGCTCCTCACTGTCGCTGGGAGGATGTTTTCTCCTCCGCTCGCCCCTTCCACCATCATTTTCTCTCTACCCACCCTTGCCTCCTTTTCCGCGCAGCTCTCGATTCCCCCCTCTCTTTCACACCCTCCATGTCATATTCCGCTCCAGGAGCTCCATCATAGCTCCTTGCTGTCGCTGGGAGGATGTTTTCTCCTCCGCTCGCCCCTTCCACCGTCATTTTCTCTCTACCCACCCTTGCCTCCTTTTCCGCGCAGCTCTCGATTCCCCCCTCTCTTTCGCACCCTCCATGTCATATTCCGCTCCAGGAGTTCCATCATAGCTCCTCACTGTCGCTGGGAGGATGTTTTCTCCTCCGCTCGCCCCTTCCACCATCATTTTCTCTCTACCCACCCTTGCCTCCTTTTCCGCGCAGCTCTCGATTCCCCCCTCTCTTTCGCACCCTCCATGTCATATTCCGCTCCAGGAGTTCCATCATAGCTCCTCACTGTCGCTGGGAGGAAGTTTTCTCCTCCGCTTGCCCCTTCCACCGTCATTTTCTCTCTACCCACCCTTGCCTCCTTTTCCGCGCAGCTCTCGATTCCCCCCTCTCTTTCGCACCCTCCATGTCATATTCCGCTCCAGGAGCTCCATCATAGCTCCTTGCTGTCGCTGGGAGGATGTTTTCTCCTCCGCTCGCCCCTTCCACCGTCATTTTCTCTCTACCCACCCTTGCATCCTTTTCCGCGCAGCTCTCGATTCCCCCCTCTCTTTCGCACCCTCCATGTCATATTCCGCTCCAGGAGTTCCATCATAGCTCCTCACTGTCGCTGGAAGGATGTTTTCTCCTCCGCTCGCCCCTTCCACCGTCATTTTCTCTCTACCCACCCTTGCCTCCTTTTCCGCGCAGCTCTCGATTCCCCCCTCTCTTTCGCACCCTCCATGTCATATTCCGCTCCAGGAGCTCCATCATAGCTCCTCGCTGTCGCTGGGAGGATGTTTTCTCCTCCGCTCGCCCCTTCCACCGTCATTTTCTCTCTACCCACCCTTGCCTCCTTTTCCGCGCAGCTCTCGATTCCCCCCTCTCTTTCGCACCCTCCATGTCATATTCCGCTCCAGGAGTTCCATCATAGCTCCTCACTGTCGCTGGGAGGATGTTTTCTCCTCCGCTCGCCCCTTCCACCATCATATTCTCTCTACCCACCCTTGCCTCCTTTTCCGCGCAGCTCTCGATTCCCCCCTCTCTTTCGCACCCTCCATGTCATATTCCGCTCCAGGAGTTCCATCATAGCTCCTCACTGTCGCTGGGAGGATGTTTTCTCCTCCGCTCGCCCCTTCCACCGTCATTTTCCCTCTACCCACCCTTGCCTCCTTTTCCGCGCAGCTCTCGATTCCCCCCTCTCTTTCGCACCCTCCATGTCATATTCCGCTCCAGGAGCTCCATCATAGCTCCTTGCTGTCGCTGGGAGGATGTTTTCTCCTCCGCTCGCCCCTTCCACCGTCATTTTCTCTCTACCCACCCTTGCCTCCTTTTCCGCGCAGCTCTCGATTCCCCCCTCTCTTTCGCACCCTCCATGTCATATTCCGCTCCAGGAGTTCCATCATAGCTCCTCACTGTCGCTGGGAGGATGTTTTCTCCTCCGCTCGCCCCTTCCACCGTCATTTTCTCTCTACCCACCCTTGCCTCCTTTTCCGCGCAGCTCTCGATTCCCCCCTCTCTTTCGCACCCTCCATGTCATATTCCGCTCCAGGAGCTCCATCATAGCTCCTTGCTGTCGCTGGGAGGACGTTTTCTCCTCCGTTTGCCCCTTCCACCGTCATTTTCTCTCTACCCACCCTTGCCTCCTTTTCCGCGCAGCTCTCGATTCCCCCCTCTCTTTCGCACCCTCCATGTCATATTCCGCTCCAGGAGTTCCATCATAGCTCCTCACTGTCGCTGGGAGGATGTTTTCTCCTCCGCTCGCCCCTTCCACCGTCATTTTCTCTCTACCCACCCTTGCCTCCTTTTCCGCGCAGCTCTCGATTCCCCCCTCTCTTTCGCACCCTCCATGTCATATTCCGCTCCAGGAGTTCAATCATAGCTCCTCACTGTCGCTGGGAGGAAGTTTTCTCCTCCGCTTGCCCCTTCCACCGTCATTTTCTCTCTACCCACCCTTGCCTCCTTTTCCGCGCAGCTCTCGATTCCCCCCTCTCTTTCACACCCTCCATGTCATATTCCGCTCCAGGAGCTCCATCATAGCTCCTTGCTGTCGCTGGGAGGATGTTTTCTCCTCCGCTCGCCCCTTCCACCGTCATTTTCTCTCTACCCACCCTTGCCTCCTTTTCCGCGCAGCTCTCGATTCCCCCCTCTCTTTCGCACCCTCCATGTCATATTCCGCTCCAGGAGTTCCATCATAGCTCCTCACTGTCGCTGGGAGGATGTTTTCTCCTCCGCTCGCCCCTTCCACCGTCATTTTCTCTCTACCCACCCTTGCCTCCTTTTCCGCGCAGCTCTCGATTCCCCCCTCTCTTTCGCACCCTCCATGTCATATTCCGCTCCAGGAGCTCCATCATAGCTCCTCGCTGTCGCTGGGAGGATGTTTTCTCCTCCGCTCGCCCCTTACACCGTCATTTTCTCTCTACCCACCCTTGCCTCCTTTTCCGCGCAGCTCTCGATTCTCCCCTCTCTTTCGCACCCTCCATGTCATATTCCGCTCCAGGAGTTCCATCATAGCTCCTCACTGTCGCTGGGAGGATGTTTTCTCCTCCGCTCGCCCCTTCCACCATCATTTTCTCTCTACCCACCCTTGCCTCCTTTTCCGCGCAGCTCTCGATTCCCCCCTCTCTTTCGCACCCTCCATGTCATATTCCGCTCCAGGTGTTCCATCATAGCTCCTCACTGTCGCTGGGAGGATGTTTTCTCCTCCGCTCGCCCCTTCCACCGTCATTTTCTCTCTACCCACCCTTGCCTCCTTTTCCGCGCAGCTCTCGATTCCCCCCTCTCTTTCGCACCCTCCATGTCATATTCCGCTCCAGGAGCTCCATCATAGCTCCTTGCTGTCGCTGGGAGGATGTTTTCTCCTCCGCTCGCCCCTTCCACCGTCATTTTCTCTCTACCCACCCTTGCCTCCTTTTCCGCGCAGCTCTCGATTCCCCCCTCTCTTTCGCACCCTCCATGTCATATTCCGCTCCAGGAGTTCCATCATAGCTCCTCACTGTCGCTGGGAGGATGTTTTCTCCTCCGCTCGCCCCTTCCACCGTCATTTTCTCTCTACCCACCCTTGCCTCCTTCTCCGCGCAGCTCTCGATTCCCCCCTCTCTTTCGCACCCTCCATGTCATATTCCGCTCCAGGAGCTCCATCATAGCTCCTCGCTGTCGCTGGGAGGATGTTTTCTCCTCCGCTCGCCCCTTCCACCGTCATTTTCTCTCTACCCACCCTTGCCTCCTTTTCCGCGCAGCTCTCGATTCCCCCCTCTCTTTCGCACCCTCCATGTCATATTCCGCTCCAGGAGCTCCATCATAGCTCCTTGCTGTCGCTGGGAGGATGTTTTCTCCTCCGCTCGCCCCTTCCACCGTCATTTTCTCTCTACCCACCCTTGCCTCCTTTTCCGCGCAGCTCTCGATTCCCCCCTCTCTTTCGCACCCTCCATGTCATATTCCGCTCCAGGAGTTCCATCATAGCTCCTCACTGTCGCTGGGAGGATGTTTTCTCCTCCGCTCGCCCCTTCCACCGTCATTTTCTCTCTACCCACCCTTGCCTCCTTCTCCGCGCAGCTCTCGATTCCCCCCTCTCTTTCGCACCCTCCATGTCATATTCCGCTCCAGGAGCTCCATCATAGCTCCTCGCTGTCGCTGGGAGGATGTTTTCTCCTCCGCTCGCCCCTTCCACCGTAATTTTCTCTCTACCCACCCTTGCCTCCTTTTCCGCGCAGCTCTCGATTCCCCCCTCTCTTTCGCACCCTCCATGTCATATTCCGCTCCAGGAGCTCCATCATAGCTCCTTGCTGTCGCTGGGAGGATGTTTTCTCCTCCGCTCGCCCCTTCCACCGTCATTTTCTCTCTACCCACCCTTGCCTCCTTTTCCGCGCAGCTCTCGATTCCCCCCTCTCTTTCGCACCCTCCATGTCATATTCCGCTCCAGGAGTTCCATCATAGCTCCTCACTGTCGCTGGGAGGATGTTTTCTCCTCCGCTCGCCCCTTCCACCATCATTTTCTCTCTACCCACCCTTGCCTCCTTTTCCGCGCAGCTCTCGATTCCCCCCTCTCTTTCGCACCCTCCATGTCATATTCCGCTCCAGGAGTTCCATCATAGCTCCTCACTGTCGCTGGGAGGAAGTTTTCTCCTCCGCTCGCCCCTTCCACCGTCATTTTCTCTCTACCCACCCTTGCCTCCTTTTCCGCGCAGCTCTCGATTCCCCCCTCTCTTTCGCACCCTCCATGTCATATTCCGCTCCAGGAGTTCCATCATAGCTCCTCACTGTCGCTGGGAGGAAGTTTTCTCCTCCGCTTGCCCTTTCCACCGTCATTTTCTCTCTACCCACCCTTGCCTCCTTTTCCGCGCAGCTCTCGATTCCCCCCTCTCTTTCGCACCCTCCATGTCATATTCCGCTCCAGGAGCTCCATCATAGCTCCTTGCTGTCGCTGGGAGGATGTTTTCTCCTCCGCTCGCCCCTTCCACCGTCATTTTCTCTCTACCCACCCTTGCCTCCTTTTCCGCGCAGCTCTCGATTCCCCCCTCTCTTTCGCACCCTCCATGTCATATTCCGCTCCAGGAGCTCCATCATAGCTCCTCGCTGTCGCTGGGAGGATGTTTTCTCCTCCGCTCGCCCCTTCCACCGTCATTTTCTCTCTACCCACCCTTGCCTCCTTCTCCGCGCAGCTCTCGATTCCCCCCTCTCTCTCGCACCCTCCATATTACATCCGGCTCCAGGAGCTCCATCATAGCTCCTCGCTGTCGCTGGGAGGATGTTTTCTCCTCCGCTCGCCCCTTCCACCGTCATTTTCTCTCTACCCACCCTTGCCTCCTTTTCCGCGCAGCTCTCGATTCCCCCCTCTCTTTCGCACCCTCCATGTCATATTCCGCTCCAGGAGTTCCATCATAGCTCCTCACTGTCGCTGGGAGGATGTTTTCTCCTCCGCTCGCCCCTTCCACCGTCATTTTCTCTCTACCCACCCTTGCCTCCTTCTCCGCGCAGCTCTCGATTCCCCCCTCTCTTTCGCACCCTCCATGTCATATTCCGCTCCAGGAGCTCCATCATAGCTCCTCGCTGTCGCTGGGAGGATGTTTTCTCCTTCGCTCGCCCCTTCCACCGTCATTTTCTCTCTACCCACCCTTGCCTCCTTTTCCGCGCAGCTCTCGATTCCCTCCTCTCTTTCGCACCCTCCATGTCATATTCCGCTCCAGGAGCTCCATCATAGCTCCTCGCTGTCGCTGGGAGGATGTTTTCTCCTCCGCTCGCCCCTTCCACCGTCATTTTCTCTCTACCCACCCTTGCCTCCTTCTCCGCGCAGCTCTCGATTCCCCCCTCTCTTTCGCACCCTCCATGTCATATTCTGCTCCAGGAGCTCCATCATAGCTCCTCGCTGTCGCTGGGAGGATGTTTTCTCCTCCGCTCGCCCCTTCCACCGTCATTTTCTCTCTACCCACCCTTGCCTCCTTCTCCGCGCAGCTCTCGATTCCCTCCTCTCTCTCGCACCCTCCATTTTACATCCAGCTCCAGGAGCTCCATCATAGCTCCTCGCTGTCGCTGGGAGGATGTTTTCTCCTCTGCTCGCCGCTTCCACCGTCATTTTCTCTCCACCCACCCTTGCCTCCTTCTCCGCGCCGCTCTCGATTCCCCCCTCTCTCTCGCACCCATCATGTCATATCCCGCTCCAGGAGCTCCATCATAGCTCCTCGCTGTCGCTGGGAGGATGTTTTCTCCTCCGCTCGCCCCTTCCACCGTCATTTTCTCTCTACCCACCCTTGCCTCCTTCTCCGCGCAGCTCTCGATTCCTCCCTCTCTCTCGCACCCTCCATATTACATCCAGCTCCAGGAGCTCCATCATAGCTCCTCGCTGTCGCTGGGAGGATGTTTTCTCCTCCGCTCGCCCCTTCCACCGTCATTTTCTCTCTACCCACCCTTGCCTCCTTCTCCACGCAGCTCTCGATTCCCCCCCTCTCTTTCGCACCCTCCATGTCATATTCCGCTCCAGGAGCTCCATCATAGCTCCTCGCTGTCGCTGGGAGGATGTTTTCTCCTCCGCTCGCCCCTTCCACCGTCATTTTCTCTCTACCCACCCTTGCCTCCTTCTCCGCGCAGCTCTCGATTCCCCCCTCTCTCTCGCACCCTCCATATTACATCCAGCTCCAGGAGCTCCATCATAGCTCCTCGCTGTCGCTGGGAGGATGTTTTCTCCTCCGCTCGCCCCTTCCACCGTCATTTTCTCTCTACCCACCCTTGCCTCCTTTTCCGCGCAGCTCTCGATTCCCCCCTCTCTTTCGCACCCTCCATGTCATATTCCGCTCCAGGAGTTCCATCATAGCTCCTCACTGTCGCTGGGAGGATGTTTTCTCCTCCGCTCGCCCCTTCCACCGTCATTTTCTCTCTACCCACCCTTGCCTCCTTCTCCGCGCAGCTCTCGATTCCCCCCTCTCTTTCGCACCCTCCATGTCATATTCCGCTCCAGGAGCTCCATCATAGCTCCTCGCTGTCGCTGGGAGGATGTTTTCTCCTCCGCTCGCCCCTTCCACCGTCATTTTCTCTCTACCCACCCTTGCCTCCTTTTCCGCGCAGCTCTCGATTCCCCCCTCTCTTTCGCACCCTCCATGTCATATTCCGCTCCAGGAGTTCCATCATAGCTCCTCACTGTCGCTGGGAGGAAGATTTCTCCTCCGCTCGCCCCTTCCACCGTCATTTTCTCTCTACCCACCCTTGCCTCCTTTTCCGCGCAGCTCTCGATTCCCCCCTCTCTTTCGCACCCTCCATGTCATATTCCACTCCAGGAGCTCCATCATAGCTCCTTGCTGTCGCTGGGAGGATGTTTTCTCCTCCGCTCGCCCCTTCCACCGTAATTTTCTCTCTACCCACCCTTGCCTCCTTTTCCGCGCAGCTCTCGATTCCCCCCTCTCTTTCGCACCCTCCATGTCATATTCCGCTCCAGGAGTTCCATCATAGCTCCTCACTGTCGCTGGGAGGATGTTTTCTCCTCCGCTCGCCACTTCCACCGTCATTTTCTCTCTACCCACCCTTGCCTCCTTCTCCGCGCAGCTCTCGATTCCCCCCTCTCTTTCGCACCCTCCATGTCATATTCCGCTCCAGGAGCTCCATCATAGCTCCTCGCTGTCGCTGGGAGGATGTTTTCTCCTCCGCTCGCCCCTTCCACCGTCATTTTCTCTCTACCCACCCTTGCCTCCTTTTCCGCGCAGCTCTCGATTCCCCCCTCTCTTTCGCACCCTCCATGTCATATTCCGCTCCAGGAGTTCCATCATAGCTCCTCACTGTCGCTGGGAGGATGTTTTCTCCTCCGCTCGCCCCTTCCACCGTCATTTTCTCTCTACCCACCCTTGCCTCCTTTTCCGCGCAGCTCTCGATTCCCCCCTCTCTTTCGCACCCTCCATGTCATATTCCGCTCCAGGAGTTCCATCATAGCTCCTCACTGTCGCTGGGAGGAAGTTTTCTCCTCCGCTCGCCCCTTCCACCGTCATTTTCTCTCTACCCACCCTTGCATCCTTTTCCGCGCAGCTCTCGATTCCCCCCTCTATTTCGCACCCTCCATGTCATATTCCGCTCCAGGAGTTCCATCATAGCTCCTCACTGTCGCTGGGAGGATGTTTTCTCCTCCGCTCGCCCCTTCCACCGTCATTTTCTCTCTACCCACCCTTGCCTCCTTCTCCGCACAGCTCTTGATTCCCCCCTCTCTTTCGCACCCTCCATGTCATATTCCACTCCAGGAGTTCCATCATAGCTCCTCGCTGTCGCTGGGAGGATGTTTTCTCCTCCGCTCGCCCCTTCCACCGTCATTTTCTCTCTACCCACCCTTGCCTCCTTCTCCGCGCAGCTCTCGATTTCCCCCTCTCTCTCGCACCCTCCATATTACATCCAGCTCCAGGAGCTCTATCATAGCTCCTCGGTGTCGCTGGGAGGATGTTTTCTCCTCCGCTCGCCCCTTCCACCGTCATTTTCTCTCTACCCACCCTTGCCTCCTTTTCCGCGCAGCTCTCGATTCCCCCCTCTCTTTCGCACCCTCCATGTCATATTCCGCTCCAGGAGTTCCATCATAGCTCCTCGCTGTCGCTGGGAGGATGTTTTCTCCTCCGCTCGCCCCTTCCACCGTCATTTTCTCTCTACCCACCCTTGCCTCCTTCTCCGCGCAGCTCTCGATTCCCCCCTCTCTCTCGCACCCTCCATATTACATCCAGCTCCAGGAGCTCCATCATAGCTCCTCGCTGTCGCTGGGAGGATGTTTTCTCCTCCGCTCGCCCCTTCCACCGTCATTTTCTCTCTACCCACCCTTGCCTCCTTCTCCGCGCAGCTCTCGATTCCCCCCTCTCTTTCGCACCCTCCATGTCATATTCCGCTCCAGGAGCTCCATCATAGCTCCTCGCTGTCGCTGGGAGGATGTTTTCTCCTCCGCTCGCCCCTTCCACCGTCATTTTCTCTCTACCCACCCTTGCCTCCTTCTCCTCGCAGCTCTCGATTCCCCCCTCTCTCTCGCACCCTCCATATTACATCCAGCTCCAGGAGCTCCATCATAGCTCCTCGCTGTCGCTGGGAGGATGTTTTCTCCTCCGCTCGCCCCTTCCACCGTCATTTTCTCTCTACCCACCCTTGCCTCCTTCTCCGCGCAGCTCTCGATTCCCCCCTCTCTTTCGCACCCTCCATGTCATATTCCGCTCCAGGAGCTCCATCATAGCTCCTCACTGTCGCTGGGAGGATGTTTTCTCCTCCGCTCGCCCCTTCCACCGTCATTTTCTCTCTACCCACCCTTGCCTCCTTCTCCGCGCAGCTCTCGATTCCCTCCTCTCTCTCGCACCCTCCATATTACATCCAGCTCCAGGAGCTCCATCATAGCTCCTCGCTGTCGCTGGGAGGATGTTTTCTCCTCTGCCCGCCGATTCCACCGTCATTTTCTCTCCACCCACCCTTGCCTCCTTCTCCGCGCCGCTCTCGATTCCCCCCTCTCTTTCGCACCTTCCATGTCATATCCCGCTCCAGGAGCTCCATCATAGCTCCTCACTGTCGCTGGGAGGATGTTTTCTCCTCTGCTCGCCCCTTCCACCGTCATTTTCTCTCTACCCACCCTTGCCTCCTTCTCCGCGCAGCTCTCGATTCCCCCCTCTCTTTCGCACCCTCCATGTCATATTCCGCTCCAGGAGCTCCATCATAGCTCCTTGCTGTCGCTGGGAGGATGTTTTCTCCTCCGCTCGCCCCTTCCACCGTCATTTTCTCTCTACCCACCCTTGCCTCCTTTTCCGCGCAGCTCTCGATTCCCCCCTCTCTTTCGCACCCTCCATGTCATATTCCGCTCCAGGAGCTCCATCATAGCTCCTTGCTGTCGCTGGGAGGATGTTTTCTCCTCCGCTCGCCCCTTCCACCGTCATTTTCTCTCTACCCACCCTTGCCTCCTTTTCCGCGCAGCTCTCGATTCCCCCCTCTCTTTCGCACCCTCCATGTCATATTCCGCTCCAGGAGTTCCATCATAGCTCCTCACTGTCGCTGGGAGGATGTTTTCTCCTCCGCTCGCCCCTTCCACCGTCATTTTCTCTCTACCCACCCTTGCCTCCTTCTCCGCGCAGCTCTCGATTCCCCCCTCTCTTTCGCACCCTCCATGTCATATTCCGCTCCAGGAGCTCCATCATAGCTCCTCGCTGTCGCTGGGAGGATGTTTTCTCCTCCGCTCGCCCCTTCCACCGTCATTTTCTCTCTACCCACCCTTGCCTCCTTCTCCTCGCAGCTCTCGATTCCCCCCTCTCTCTCGCACCCTCCATATTACATCCAGCTCCAGGAGCTCCATCATAGCTCCTCGCTGTCGCTGGGAGGATGTTTTCTCCTCCGCTCGCCCCTTTCACCGTCATTTTCTCTCTACCCACCCTTGCCTCCTTCTCCGCGCAGCTCTCGATTCCCCCCTCTCTTTCGCACCCTCCATGTCATATTCCGCTCCAGGAGCTCCATCATAGCTCCTCACTGTCGCTGGGAGGATGTTTTCTCCTCCGCTCGCCCCTTCCACCGTCATTTTCTCTCTACCCACCCTTGCCTCCTTTTCCGCGCAGCTCTCAATTCCCCCCTCTCTTTCGCACCCTCCATGTCATATTCCGCTCCAGGAGTTCCATCATAGCTCCTCACTGTCGCTGGGAGGAAGTTTTCTCCTCCGCTCGCCCCTTCCACCGTCATTTTCTCTCTACCCACCCTTGCCTCCTTTTCCGCGCAGCTCTCGATTCCCCCCTCTCTTTCGCACCCTCCATGTCATATTCCGCTCCAGGAGCTCCATCATAGCTCCTTGCTGTCGCTGGGAGGATGTTTTCTCCTCCGCTCGCCCCTTCCACCGTCATTTTCTCTCTACCCACCCTTGCCTCCTTTTCCGCGCAGCTCTCGATTCCCCCCTCTCTTTCGCACCCTCCATGTCATATTCCGCTCCAGGAGCTCCATCATAGCTCCTTGCTGTCGCTGGGAGGATGTTTTCTCCTCCGCTCGCCCCTTCCACCGTCATTTTCTCTCTACCCACCCTTGCCTCCTTTTCCGCGCAGCTCTCGATTCCCCCCTCTCTTTCGCACCCTCCATGTCATATTCCGCTCCAGGAGTTCCATCATAGCTCCTCACTGTCGCTGGGAGGATGTTTTCTCCTCCGCTCGCCCCTTCCACCGTCATTTTCTCTCTACCCACCCTTGCCTCCTTCTCCGCGCAGCTCTCGATTCCCCCCTCTCTTTCGCACCCTCCATGTCATATTCCGCTCCAGGAGCTCCATCATAGCTCCTCGCTGTCGCTGGGAGGATGTTTTCTCCTCCGCTCGCCCCTTCCACCGTAATTTTCTCTCTACCCACCCTTGCCTCCTTTTCCGCGCAGCTCTCGATTCCCCCCTCTCTTTCGCACCCTCCATGTCATATTCCGCTCCAGGAGCTCCATCATAGCTCCTTGCTGTCGCTGGGAGGATGTTTTCTCCTCCGCTCGCCCCTTCCACCGTCATTTTCTCTCTACCCACCCTTGCCTCCTTTTCCGCGCAGCTCTCGATTCCCCCCTCTCTTTCGCACCCTCCATGTCATATTCCGCTCCAGGAGTTCCATCATAGCTCCTCACTGTCGCTGGGAGGATGTTTTCTCCTCCGCTCGCCCCTTCCACCATCATTTTCTCTCTACCCACCCTTGCCTCCTTTTCCGCGCAGCTCTCGATTCCCCCCTCTCTTTCGCACCCTCCATGTCATATTCCGCTCCAGGAGTTCCATCATAGCTCCTCACTGTCGCTGGGAGGAAGTTTTCTCCTCCGCTCGCCCCTTCCACCGTCATTTTCTCTCTACCCACCCTTGCCTCCTTTTCCGCGCAGCTCTCGATTCCCCCCTCTCTTTCGCACCCTCCATGTCATATTCCGCTCCAGGAGTTCCATCATAGCTCCTCACTGTCGCTGGGAGGAAGTTTTCTCCTCCGCTTGCCCTTTCCACCGTCATTTTCTCTCTACCCACCCTTGCCTCCTTTTCCGCGCAGCTCTCGATTCCCCCCTCTCTTTCGCACCCTCCATGTCATATTCCGCTCCAGGAGCTCCATCATAGCTCCTCGCTGTCGCTGGGAGGATGTTTTCTCCTCTGCTCGCCCCTTCCACCGTCATTTTCTCTCTACCCACCCTTTCCTCCTTTTCCGCGCAGCTCTCGATTCCCCCCTCTCTTTCGCACCCTCCATGTCATATTCCGCTCCAGGAGCTCCATCATAGCTCCTCGCTGTCGCTGGGAGGATGTTTTCTCCTCCGCTCGCCCCTTCCACCGTCATTTTCTTTCTACCCACCCTTGCCTCCTTTTCCACGCAGCTCTCGATTCCCCCCTCTCTTTCGCACCCTCCATGTCATATTCCGCTCCAGGAGCTCCATCATAGCTCCTCGCTGTCGCTGGGAGGATGTTTTCTCCTCCGCTCGCCCCTTCCACCGTCATTTTCTCTCTACCCACCCTTTCCTCCTTTTCCGCGCAGCTCTCGATTCCCCCCTCTCTTTCGCACCCTCCATGTCATATTCCGCTCCAGGAGCTCCATCATAGCTCCTCGCTGTCGCTGGGAGGATGTTTTCTCCTCCGCTCGCCCCTTCCACCGTCATTTTCTCTCTACCCACCCTTGCCTCCTTTTCCGCGCAGCTCTTGATTCCCCCCTCTCTTTCGCACCCTCCATGTCATATTCCGCTCCAGGAGCTCCATCATAGCTCCTCGCTGTCGCTGGGAGGATGTTTTCTCCTCCGCTCGCCCCTTCCACCGTCATTTTCTCTCTACCCACCCTTGCCTCCTTCTCCGCGCAGCTCTCAATTCCCCCCTCTCTTTCGCACCCTCCATGTCATATTCCGCTCCAGGAGCTCCATCATAGCTCCTCGCTGTCGCTGGGAGGATGTTTTCTCCTCCGCTCGCCCCTTCCACCGTCATTTTCTCTCTACCCACCCTTGCCTCCTTCTCCGCGCAGCTCTCGATTCCCCCCTCTCTTTCGAACCCTCCATGTCATATTCCGCTCCAGGAGCTCCATCATAGCTCCTCGCTGTCGCTGGGAGGATGTTTTCTCCTCTGCTCGCCCCTTCCACCGTCATTTTCTCTCTACCCACCCTTTCCTCCTTTTCCGCGCAGCTCTCGATTCCCCCCTCTCTTTCGCACCCTCCATGTCATATTCCGCTCCAGGAGCTCCATCATAGCTCCTCGCTGTCGCTGGGAGGATGTTTTCTCCTCCGCTCGCCCCTTCCACCGTCATTTTCTTTCTACCCACCCTTGCCTCCTTTTCCACGCAGCTCTCGATTCCCCCCTCTCTTTCGCACCCTCCATGTCATATTCCGCTCCAGGAGCTCCATCATAGCTCCTCGCTGTTGCTGGGAGGATGTTTTCTCCTCCGCTCGCCCCTTCCACCGTCATTTTCTCTCTACCCACCCTTGCCTCCTTCTCCGCACAGCTCTCGATTCCCCCCTCTCTTTCGCACCCTCCATGTCATATTCCGCTCCAGGAGCTCCATCATAGCTCCTCGCTGTCGCTGGGAGGATGTTTTCTCCTCCGCTCGCCCCTTCCACCGTCATTTTCTCTCTACCCACCCTTGCCTCCTTTTCCGCGCAGCTCTCGATTCCCCCCTCTCTTTCGCACCCTCCATGTCATATTCCGCTCCAGGAGTTCCATCATAGCTCCTCACTGTCGCTGGGAGGATGTTTTCTCCTCCGCTCGCCCCTTCCACCGTCATTTTCTCTCTACCCACCCTTGCCTCCTTTTCCGCGCAGCTCTCGATTCCCCCCTCTCTTTCGCACCCTCCATGTCATATTCCGCTCCAGGAGTTCCATCATAGCTCCTCACTGTCGCTGGGAGGATGTTTTCTCCTCCGCTCGCCCCTTCCACCGTCATTTTCTCTCTACCCACCCTTGCCTCCTTTTCCGCGCAGCTCTCGATTCCCCCCTCTCTTTCGCACCCTCAATGTCATATTCCGCTCCAGGAGTTCCATCATAGCTCCTCACTGTCGCTGGGAGGATGTTTTCTCCTCCGCTCGCCCCTTCCACCGTCATTTTCTCTCTACCCACCCTTGCCTCCTTTTCCGCGCAGCTCTCGATTCCCCCCTCTCTTTCGCACCCTCAATGTCATATTCCGCTCCAGGAGTTCCATCATAGCTCCTCACTGTCGCTGGGAGGATGTTTTCTCCTCCGCTCGCCCCTTCCACCGTCATTTTCTCTCTACCCACCCTTGCCTCCTTCTCCGCGCAGCTCTCGATTCCCCCCTCTCTTTCGCACCCTCCATGTCATATTCCGCTCCAGGAGCTCCATCATAGCTCCTCGCTGTCGCTGGGAGGATGTTTTCTCCTCCGCTCGCCCCTTCCACCGTCATTTTCTCTCTACCCACCCTTGCCTCCTTCTCCGCGCAGCTCTCGATTCCCCCCTCTCTCTCGCACCCTCCATATTACATCCAGCTCCAGGAGCTCCATCATAGCTCCTCGCTGTCGCTGGGAGGATGTTTTCTCCTCCGCTCGCCCCTTCCACCGTCATTTTCTCTCTACCCACCCTTGCCTCCTTCTCCGCGCAGCTCTCGATTCCCCCCTCTCTTTCGCACCCTCCATGTCATATTCCGCTCCAGGAGCTCCATCATAGCTCCTCGCTGTCGCTGGGAGGATGTTTTCTCCTCCGCTCGCCCCTTTCACCGTCATTTTCTCTCTACCCACCCTTGCCTCCTTCTCCGCGCAGCTCTCGATTCCCCCCTCTCTTTCGCACCCTCCATGTCATATTCCGCTCCAGGAGCTCCATCATAGCTCCTCGCTGTCGATGGGAGGATGTTTTCTCCTCCGCTCGCCCCTTCCACCGTCATTTTCTCTCTACCCACCCTTGCCTCCTTCTCCGCGCAGCTCTCGATTCCCCCCTCTCTTTCTCACCCTCCATGTCATATTCCGCTCCAGGAGCTCCATCATAGCTCCTCGCTGTCGCTGGGAGGATGTTTTCTCCTCCGCTCGCCCCTTCCACCGTCATTTTCTCTCTACCCACCCTTGCCTCCTTTTCCGCGCAGCTCTCGATTCCCCCCTCTCTTTCGCACCCTCCATGTCATATTCCGCTCCAGGAGCTCCATCATAGCTCCTCGCTGTCGCTGGGAGGATGTTTTCTCCTCCGCTCGCCCCTTCCACCATCATTTTCTCTCCACCCACCCTTGCCTCCTTCTTCGCACAGCTCTCGATTCCCCCCTCTCTTTCGCACCCTCCATGTCATATTCCGCTCCAGGAGCTCCATCATAGCTCCTCGCTGTCGCTGGGAGGATGTTTTCTCCTCCGCTCGCCCCTTCCACCGTCATTTTCTCTCTACCCACCCTTGCCTCCTTTTCCGCGCAGCTCTCGATTCCCCCCTCTCTTTCGCACCCTCCATGTCATATTCCGCTCCAGGAGTTCCATCATAGCTCCTCACTGTCGCTGGGAGGAAGTTTTCTCCTCCGCTCGCCCCTTCCACCGTCATTTTCTCTCTACCCACCCTTGCCTCCTTTTCCGCGCAGCTCTCGATTCCCCCCTCTCTTTCGCACCCTCCATGTCATATTCCGCTCCAGGAGCTCCATCATAGCTCCTCGCTGTCGCTGGGAGGATGTTTTCTCCTCCGCTCGCCCCTTCCACCATCATTTTCTCTCCACCCACCCTTGCCTCCTTCTTCGCACAGCTCTCGATTCCCCCCTCTCTTTCGCACCCTCCATGTCATATTCCGCTCCAGGAGCTCCATCATAGCTCCTCGCTGTCGCTGGGAGGATGTTTTCTCCTCCGCTCGCCCCTTCCACCGTCATTTTCTCTCTACCCACCCTTGCCTCCTTTTCCGCGCAGCTCTCGATTCCCCCCTCTCTTTCGCACCCTCCATGTCATATTCCGCTCCAGGAGCTCCATCATAGCTCTTCGCTGTCGCTGGGAGGATGTTTTCTCCTCCGCTCGCCCCTTCCACCGTCATTTTCTCTCTACCCACCCTTTCCTCCTTTTCCGCGCAGCTCTCGATTCCCCCCTCTCTTTCGCACCCTCCATGTCATATTCCGCTCCAGGAGCTCCATCATAGCTCCTCGCTGTCGCTGGGAGGATGTTTTCTCCTCCGCTCGCCCCTTCCACCGTCATTTTCTCTCTACCCACCCTTGCCTCCTTTTCCGCGCAGCTCTCGATTCCCCCCTCTCTTTCGCACCCTCCATGTCATATTCCGCTCCAGGAGCTCCATCATAGCTCCTCGCTGTCGCTGGGAGGATGTTTTCTCCTCCGCTCGCCCCTTCCACCGTCATTTTCTCTCTACCCACCCTTGCCTCCTTCTCCGCGCAGCTCTCAATTCCCCCCTCTCTTTCGCACCCTCCATGTCATATTCCGCTCCAGGAGCTCCATCATAGCTCCTCGCTGTCGCTGGGAGGATGTTTTCTCCTCCGCTCGCCCCTTCCACCGTCATTTTCTCTCTACCCACCCTTGCCTCCTTTTCCGCGTAGCTCTCGATTCCCCCCTCTCTTTCGCACCCTCCATGTCATATTCCGCTCCAGGAGTTCCATCATAGCTCCTCACTGTCGCTGGGAGGATGTTTTCTCCTCCGCTCGCCCCTTCCACCGTCATTTTCTCTCTACCCACCCTTGCCTCCTTTTCCGCGCAGCTCTCGATTCCCCCCTCTCTTTCGCACCCTCCATGTCATATTCCGCTCCAGGAGCTCCATCATAGCTCCTTGCTGTCGCTGGGAGGATGTTTTCTCCTCCGCTCGCCCCTTCCACCGTCATTTTCTCTCTACCCACCCTTGCCTCCTTTTCCGCGCAGCTCTCGATTCCCCCCTCTCTTTCGCACCCTCCATGTCATATTCCGCTCCAGGAGTTCCATCATAGCTCCTCACTGTCGCTGGGAGGATGTTTTCTCCTCCGCTCGCCCCTTCCACCGTCATTTTCTCTCTACCCACCCTTGCCTCCTTTTCCGCGCAGCTCTCGATTCCCCCCTCTCTTTCGCACCCTCCATGTCATATTCCGCTCCAGGAGCTCCATCATAGCTCCTCGCTGTCGCTGGGAGGATGTTTTCTCCTCCGCTCGCCCCTTCCACCGTCATTTTCTCTCTACCCACCCTTGCCTCCTTTTCCGCGCAGCTCTCGATTCCCCCCTCTCTTTCGCACCCTCAATGTCATATTCCGCTCCAGGAGTTCCATCATAGCTCCTCACTGTCGCTGGGAGGATGTTTTCTCCTCCGCTCGCCCCTTCAACCGTCATTTTCTCTCTACCCACCCTTGCCTCCTTTTCCGCGCAGCTCTCGATTCCCCCCTCTCTTTCGCACCCTCCATGTCATATTCCGCTCCAGGAGCTCCATCATAGCTCCTCGCTGTCGCTGGGAGGATGTTTTCTCCTCCGCTCGCCCCTTCCACCGTCATTTTCTCTCTACCCACCCTTGCCTCCTTCTCCGCGCAGCTCTCGATTCCCCCCTCTCTTTCGCACCCTCCATGTCATATTCCGCTCCAGGAGCTCCATCATAGCTCCTCGCTGTCGCTGGGAGGATGTTTTCTCCTCCGCTCGCCCCTTCCACCGTCATTTTCTCTCTACCCACCCTTGCCTCCTTTTCCGCGTAGCTCTCGATTCCCCCCTCTCTTTCGCACCCTCCATGTCATATTCCGCTCCAGGAGTTCCATCATAGCTCCTCACTGTCGCTGGGAGGATGTTTTCTCCTCCGCTCGCCCCTTCCACCGTCATTTTCTCTCTACCCACCCTTGCCTCCTTTTCCGCGCAGCTCTCGATTCCCCCCTCTCTTTCGCACCCTCCATGTCATATTCCGCTCCAGGAGCTCCATCATAGCTCCTTGCTGTCGCTGGGAGGATGTTTTCTCCTCCGCTCGCCCCTTCCACCGTCATTTTCTCTCTACCCACCCTTGCCTCCTTTTCCGCGCAGCTCTCGATTCCCCCCTCTCTTTCGCACCCTCCATGTCATATTCCGCTCCAGGAGTTCCATCATAGCTCCTCACTGTCGCTGGGAGGATGTTTTCTCCTCCGCTCGCCCCTTCCACCGTCATTTTCTCTCTACCCACCCTTGCCTCCTTTTCCGCGCAGCTCTCGATTCCCCCCTCTCTTTCGCACCCTCCATGTCATATTCCGCTCCAGGAGCTCCATCATAGCTCCTCGCTGTCGCTGGGAGGATGTTTTCTCCTCCGCTCGCCCCTTCCACCGTCATTTTCTCTCTACCCACCCTTGCCTCCTTTTCCGCGCAGCTCTCGATTCCCCCCTCTCTTTCGCACCCTCCATGTCATATTCCGCTCCAGGAGCTCCATCATAGCTCCTTGCTGTCGCTGGGAGGATGTTTTCTCCTCCGCTCGCCCCTTCCACCGTCATTTTCTCTCTACCCACCCTTGCCTCCTTTTCCGCGCAGCTCTCGATTCCCCCCTCTCTTTCGCACCCTCCATGTCATATTCCGCTCCAGGAGTTCCATCATAGCTCCTCACTGTCGCTGGGAGGATGTTTTCTCCTCCGCTCGCCCCTTCCACCGTCATTTTCTCTCTACCCACCCTTGCCTCCTTTTCCGCGCAGCTCTCGATTCCCCCCTCTCTTTCGCACCCTCCATGTCATATTCCGCTCCAGGAGCTCCATCATAGCTCCTCGCTGTCGCTGGGAGGATGTTTTCTCCTCCGCTCGCCCCTTCCACCGTCATTTTCTCTCTACCCACCCTTGCCTCCTTTTCCGCGCAGCTCTCGATTCCCCCCTCTCTTTCGCACCCTCAATGTCATATTCCGCTCCAGGAGTTCCATCATAGCTCCTCACTGTCGCTGGGAGGATGTTTTCTCCTCCGCTCGCCCCTTCCACCGTCATTTTCTCTCTACCCACCCTTGCCTCCTTTTCCGCGCAGCTCTCGATTCCCCCCTCTCTTTCGCACCCTCCATGTCATATTCCGCTCTAGGAGCTCCATCATAGCTCCTCGCTGTCGCTGGGAGGATGTTTTCTCCTCCGCTCGCCCCTTCCACCGTCATTTTCTCTCTACCCACCCTTGCCTCCTTTTCCGCGCAGCTCTCGATTCCCCCCTCTCTTTCGCACCCTCAATGTCATATTCCGCTCCAGGAGTTCCATCATAGCTCCTCACTGTCGCTGGGAGGATGTTTTCTCCTCCGCTCGCCCCTTCCACCGTCATTTTCTCTCTACCCACCCTTGCCTCCTTTTCCGCGCAGCTCTCGATTCCCCCCTCTCTTTCGCACCCTCCATGTCATATTCCGCTCCAGGAGTTCCATCATAGCTCCTCACTGTCGCTGGGAGGAAGTTTTCTCCTCCGCTCGCCCCTTCCACCGTCATTTTCTCTCTACCCACCCTTGCCTCCTTTTCCGCGCAGCTCTCGATTCCCCCCTCTCTTTCGCTACCTCCATGTCATATTCCGCTCCAGGAGCTCCATCATAGCTCCTTGCTGTCGCTGGGAGGATGTTTTCTCCTCCGCTCGCCCCTTCCACCGTCATTTTCTCTCTACCCACCCTTGCCTCCTTTTCCGCGCAGCTCTCGATTCCCCCCTCTCTTTCGCACCCTCCATGTCATATTCCGCTCCAGGAGCTCCATCATAGCTCCTCGCTGTCGCTGGGAGGATGTTTTCTCCTCCGCTCGCCCCTTCCACCGTCATTTTCTCTCTACCCACCCTTGCCTCCTTTTCCGCGTAGCTCTCGATTCCCCCCTCTCTTTCGCACCCTCCATGTCATATTCCGCTCCAGGAGTTCCATCATAGCTCCTCACTGTCGCTGGGAGGATGTTTTCTCCTCCGCTCGCCCCTTCCACCGTCATTTTCTCTCTACCCACCCTTGCCTCCTTTTCTGCGCAGCTCTCGATTCCCCCCTCTCTTTCGCACCCTCCATGTCATATTCCGCTCCAGGAGTTCCATCATAGCTCCTCACTGTCGCTGGGAGGAAGTTTTCTCCTCCGCTTGCCCCTTCCACCGTCATTTTCTCTCTACCCACCCTTGCCTCCTTTTCCGCGCAGCTCTCGATTCCCCCCTCTCTTTCGCATCCTCCATGTCATATTCCGCTCCAGGAGCTCCATCATAGCTCCTTGCTGTCGCTGGGAGGATGTTTTCTCCTCCGCTCGCCCCTTCCACCGTCATTTTCTCTCTACCCACCCTTGCCTCCTTTTCCGCGCAGCTCTCGATTCCCCCCTCTCTTTCGCACCCTCCATGTCATATTCCGCTCCAGGAGTTCCATCATAGCTCCTCACTGTCGCTGGGAGGATGTTTTCTCCTCCGCTCGCCCCTTCCACCGTCATTTTCTCTCTACCCACCCTTGCCTCCTTTTCCGCGCAGCTCTCGATTCCCCCCTCTCTTTCGCACCCTCCATGTCATATTCCGCTCCAGGAGCTCCATCATAGCTCCTCGCTGTCGCTGGGAGGATGTTTTCTCCTCCGCTCGCCCCTTCCACCGTCATTTTCTCTCTACCCACCCTTGCCTCCTTTTCCGCGCAGCTCTCGATTCCCCCCTCTCTTTCGCACCCTCAATGTCATATTCCGCTCCAGGAGTTCCATCATAGCTCCTCACTGTCGCTGGGAGGATGTTTTCTCCTCTGCTCGCCCCTTCCACCGTCATTTTCTCTCTACCCACCCTTGCCTCCTTTTCCGCGCAGCTCTCGATTCCCCCCTCTCTTTCGCACCCTCCATGTCATATTCCGCTCCAGGAGCTCCATCATAGCTCCTTGCTGTCGCTGGGAGGATGTTTTCTCCTCCGCTCGCCCCTTCCACCGTCATTTTCTCTCTACCCACCCTTGCCTCCTTTTCCGCGCAGCTCTCGATTCCCCCCTCTCTTTCGCACCCTCCATGTCATATTCCGCTCCAGGAGTTCCATCATAGCTCCTCACTGTCGCTGGGAGGATGTTTTCTCCTCCGCTCGCCCCTTCCACCGTCATTTTCTCTCTACCCACCCTTGCCTCCTTTTCCGCGCAGCTCTCGATTCCCCCCTCTCTTTCGCACCCTCCATGTCATATTCCGCTCCAGGAGCTCCATCATAGCTCCTCGCTGTCGCTGGGAGGATGTTTTCTCCTCCGCTCGCCCCTTCCACCGTCATTTTCTCTCTACCCACCCTTGCCTCCTTTTCCGCGCAGCTCTCGATTCCCCCCTCTCTTTCGCACCCTCAATGTCATATTCCGCTCCAGGAGCTCCATCATAGCTCCTCGCTGTCGCTGGGAGGATGTTTTCTCCTCCGCTCGCCCCTTCCACCGTCATTTTCTCTCTACCCACCCTTGCCTCCTTTTCCGCGCAGCTCTCGATTCCCCCCTCTCTTTCGCACCCTCAATGTCATATTCCGCTCCAGGAGTTCCATCATAGCTCCTCACTGTCGCTGGGAGGATGTTTTCTCCTCCGCTCGCCCCTTCCACCGTCATTTTCTCTCTACCCACCCTTGCCTCCTTTTCCGCGCAGCTCTCGATTCCCCCCTCTCTTTCGCACCCTCCATGTCATATTCCGCTCCAGGAGTTCCATCATAGCTCCTCACTGTCGCTGGGAGGAAGTTTTCTCCTCCGCTTGCCCCTTCCACCGTCATTTTCTCTCTACCCACCCTTGCCTCCTTTTCCGCGCAGCTCTCGATTCCCCCCTCTCTTTCGCACCCTCCATGTCATATTCCGCTCCAGGAGCTCCATCATAGCTCCTTGCTGTCGCTGGGAGGATGTTTTCTCCTCCGCTCGCCCCTTCCACCGTCATTTTCTCTCTACCCACCCTTGCCTCCTTTTCCGCGCAGCTCTCGATTCCCCCCTCTCTTTCGCACCCTCCATGTCATATTCCGCTCCAGGAGCTCCATCATAGCTCCTCGCTGTCGCTGGGAGGATGTTTTCTCCTCCGCTCGCCCCTTCCACCGTCATTTTCTCTCTACCCACCCTTGCCTCCTTTTCCGCGCAGCTCTCGATTCCCCCCTCTCTTTCGCACCCTCAATGTCATATTCCGCTCCAGGAGCTCCATCATAGCTCCTCGCTGTCGCTGGGAGGATGTTTTCTCCTCCGCTCGCCCCTTCCACCGTCATTTTCTCTCTACCCACCCTTGCCTCCTTTTCCGCGCAGCTCTCGATTCCCCCCTCTCTTTCGCACCCTCAATGTCATATTCCGCTCCAGGAGTTCCATCATAGCTCCTCACTGTCGCTGGGAGGATGTTTTCTCCTCCGCTCGCCCCTTCCACCGTCATTTTCTCTCTACCCACCCTTGCCTCCTTTTCCGCGCAGCTCTCGATTCCCCCCTCTCTTTCGCACCCTCCATGTCATATTCCGCTCCAGGAGTTCCATCATAGCTCCTCACTGTCGCTGGGAGGAAGTTTTCTCCTCCGCTTGCCCCTTCCACCGTCATTTTCTCTCTACCCACCCTTGCCTCCTTTTCCGCGCAGCTCTCGATTCCCCCCTCTCTTTCGCACCCTCCATGTCATATTCCGCTCCAGGAGCTCCATCATAGCTCCTTGCTGTCGCTGGGAGGATGTTTTCTCCTCCGCTCGCCCCTTCCACCGTCATTTTCTCTCTACCCACCCTTGCCTCCTTTTCCGCGCAGCTCTCGATTCCCCCCTCTCTTTCGCACCCTCCATGTCATATTCCGCTCCAGGAGCTCAATCATAGCTCCTCGCTGTCGCTGGGAGGATGTTTTCTCCTCCGCTCGCCCCTTCCACCGTCATTTTCTTTCTACCCACCCTTGCCTCCTTTTCCGCGCAGCTCTCGATTCCCCCCTCTCTTTCGCACCCTCCATGTCATATTCCGCTCCAGGAGTTCCATCATAGCTCCTCACTGTCGCTGGGAGGATGTTTTCTCCTCCGCTCGCCCCTTCCACCGTCATTTTCTCTCTACCCACCCTTGCCTCCTTTTCCGCGCAGCTCTCGATTCCCCCCTCTCTTTCGCACCCTCCATGTCATATTCTGCTCCAGGAGTTCCATCATAGCTCCTCACTGTCGCTGGGAGGAAGTTTTCTCTTCCGCTCACCCCTTCCACCGTCATTTTCTCTCTACCCACCCTTGCCTCCTTTTCCGCGCAGCTCTCGATTCCCCCCTCTCTTTCGCACCCTCCATGTCATATTCCGCTCCAGGAGCTCCATCATAGCTCCTCGCTGTCGCTGGGAGGATGTTTTCTCCTCCGCTCGCCCCTTCCACCGTCATTTTCTCTCTACCCACCCTTGCCTCCTTTTCCGCGCAGCTCTCGATTCCCCCCTCTCTTTCGCACCCTCCATGTCATATTCCGCTCCAGGAGCTCCATCATAGCTCCTTGCTGTCGCTGGGAGGATGTTTTCTCCTCCGCTCGCCCCTTCCACCGTCATTTTCTCTCTACCCACCCTTGCCTCCTTTTCCGCGCAGCTCTCGATTCCCCCCTCTCTTTCGCACCCTCCATGTCATATTCCGCTCCAGGAGTTCCATCATAGCTCCTCACTGTCGCTGGGAGGATGTTTTCTCCTCCGCTCGCCCCTTCCACCGTCATTTTCTCTCTACCCACCCTTGCCTCCTTTTCCGCGCAGCTCTCGATTCCCCCCTCTCTTTCGCACCCTCAATGTCATATTCCGCTCCAGGAGTTCCATCATAGCTCCTCACTGTCGCTGGGAGGATGTTTTCTCCTCCGCTCGCCCCTTCCACCGTCATTTTCTCTCTACCCACCCTTGCCTCCTTTTCCGCGCAGCTCTCGATTCCCCCCTCTCTTTCGCAACCTCCATGTCATATTCCGCTCCAGGAGTTCCATCATAGCTCCTCACTGTCGCTGGGAGGATGTTTTCTCCTCCGCTCGCCCCTTCCACCGTCATTTTCTCTCTACCCACCCTTGCCTCCTTTTCCGCGCAGCTCTCGATTCCCCCCTCTCTTTCGCACCCTCCATGTCATATTCCGCTCCAGGAGCTCCATCATAGCTCCTTGCTGTCGCTGGGAGGATGTTTTCTCCTCCGCTCGCCCCTTCCACCGTCATTTTCTCTCTACCCACCCTTGCCTCCTTTTCCGCGCAGCTCTCGATTCCCCCCTCTCTTTCGCACCCTCCATGTCATATTCCGCTCCAGGAGTTCCATCATAGCTCCTCACTGTCGCTGGGAGGATGTTTTCTCCTCCGCTCGCCCCTTCCACCATCATTTTCTCTCTACCCACCCTTGCCTCCTTTTCCGCGCAGCTCTCGATTCCCCCCTCTCTTTCGCACCCTCCATGTCATATTCCGCTCCAGGAGTTCCATCATAGCTCCTCACTGTCGCTGGGAGGATGTTTTCTCCTCCGCTCGCCCCTTCCACCGTCATTTTCTCTCTACCCACCCTTGCCTCCTTTTCCGCGCAGCTCTCGATTCCCCCCTCTCTTTCGCACCCTCCATGTCATATTCCGCTCCAGGAGCTCCATCATAGCTCCTTGCTGTCGCTGGGAGGATGTTTTCTCCTCCGCTCGCCCCTTCCACCGTCATTTTCTCTCTACCCACCCTTGCCTCCTTTTCCGCGCAGCTCTCGATTCCCCCCTCTCTTTCGCACCCTCCATGTCATATTCCGCTCCAGGAGTTCCATCATAGCTCCTCACTGTCGCTGGGAGGATGTTTTCTCCTCCGCTCGCCCCTTCCACCGTCATTTTCTCTCTACCCACCCTTGCCTCCTTCTCCGCGCAGCTCTCGATTCCCCCCTCTCTTTCGCACCCTCCATGTCATATTCCGCTCCAGGAGCTCCATCATAGCTCCTCGCTGTCGCTGGGAGGATGTTTTCTCCTCCGCTCGCCCCTTCCACCGTCATTTTCTCTCTACCCACCCTTGCCTCCTTTTCCGCGCAGCTCTCGATTCCCCCCTCTCTTTCGCACCCTCCATGTCATATTCCGCTCCAGGAGCTCCATCATAGCTCCTTGCTGTCGCTGGGAGGATGTTTTCTCCTCCGCTCGCCCCTTCCACCGTCATTTTCTCTCTACCCACCCTTGCCTCCTTTTCCGCGCAGCTCTCGATTCCCCCCTCTCTTTCGCACCCTCCATGTCATATTCCGCTCCAGGAGTTCCATCATAGCTCCTCACTGTCGCTGGGAGGATGTTTTCTCCTCCGCTCGCCCCTTCCACCTTCATTTTCTCTCTACCCACCCTTGCCTCCTTTTCCGCGCAGCTCTCGATTCCCTCCTCTCTTTCGCACCCTCCATGTCATATTCCGCTCCAGGAGTTCCATCATAGCTCCTCACTGTCGCTGGGAGGAAGTTTTCTCCTCCGCTCGCCCCTTCCACCGTCATTTTCTCTCTACCCACCCTTGCCTCCTTTTCCGCGCAGCTCTCAATTCCCCCCTCTCTTTCGCACCCTCCATGTCATATTCCGCTCCAGGAGTTCCATCATAGCTCCTCACTGTCACTGGGAGGATGTTTTCTCCTCCGCTCGCCCCTTCCACCGTCATTTTCTCTCTACCCACCCTTGCCTCCTTCTCCGCGCAGCTCTCGATTCCCCCCTCTCTTTCGCACCCTCCATGTCATATTCCGCTCCAGGAGCTCCATCATAGCTAATCGCTGTCGCTGGGAGGATGTTTTCTCCTCCGCTCGCCCCTTCCACCGTCATTTTCTCTCTACCCACCCTTGCCTCCTTTTCCGCGCAGCTCTCGATTCCCCCCTCTCTTTCGCACCCTCCATGTCATATTCCGCTCCAGGAGTTCCATCATAGCTCCTCACTGTCGCTGGGAGGAAGTTTTCTCCTCCGCTCGCCCCTTCCACCGTCATTTTCTCTCTACCCACCCTTGCCTCCTTTTCCGCGCAGCTCTCGATTCCCCCCTCTCTTTCGCACCCTCCATGTCATATTCCGCTCCAGGAGCTCCATCATAGCTCCTTGCTGTCGCTGGGAGGATGTTTTCTCCTCCGCTCGCCCCTTCCACCGTCATTTTCTCTCTACCCACCCTTGCCTCCTTTTCCGCGCAGCTCTCGATTCCCCCCTCTCTTTCGCACCCTCCATGTCATATTCCGCTCCAGGAGTTCCATCATAGCTCCTCACTGTCGCTGGGAGGATGTTTTCTCCTCCGCTCGCCCCTTCCACCGTCATTTTCTCTCTACCCACCCTTGCCTCCTTCTCCGCGCAGCTCTCGATTCCCCCCTCTCTTTCGCACCCTCCATGTCATATTCCGCTCCAGGAGCTCCATCATAGCTAATCGCTGTCGCTGGGAGGATGTTTTCTCCTCCGCTCGCCCCTTCCACCGTCATTTTCTCTCTACCCACCCTTGCCTCCTTTTCCGCGCAGCTCTCGATTCCCCCCTCTCTTTCGCACCCTCCATGTCATATTCCGCTCCAGGAGTTCCATCATAGCTCCTCACTGTCACTGGGAGGATGTTTTCTCCTCCGCTCGCCCCTTCCACCGTCATTTTCTCTCTACCCACCCTTGCCTCCTTCTCCGCGCAGCTCTCGATTCCCCCCTCTCTTTCACACCCTCCATGTCATATTCCGCTCCAGGAGCTCCATCATAGCTAATCGCTGTCGCTGGGAGGATGTTTTCTCCTCCGCTCGCCCCTTCCACCGTCATTTTCTCTCTACCCACCCTTGCCTCCTTTTCCGCGCAGCTCTCAATTCCCCCCTCTCTTTCGCACCCTCCATGTCATATTCCGCTCCAGGAGTTCCATCATAGCTCCTCACTGTCACTGGGAGGATGTTTTCTCCTCCGCTCGCCCCTTCCACCGTCATTTTCTCTCTACCCACCCTTGCCTCCTTCTCCGCGCAGCTCTCGATTCCCCCCTCTCTTTCGCACCCTCCATGTCATATTCCGCTCCAGGAGCTCCATCATAGCTAATCGCTGTCGCTGGGAGGATGTTTTCTCCTCCGCTCGCCCCTTCCACCGTCATTTTCTCTCTACCCACCCTTGCCTCCTTTTCCGCGCAGCTCTCGATTCCCCCCTCTCTTTCGCACCCTCCATGTCATATTCCACTCCAGGAGCTCCATCATAGCTCCTTGCTGTCGCTGGGAGGATGTTTTCTCCTCCGCTCGCCCCTTCCACCGTAATTTTCTCTCTACCCACCCTTGCCTCCTTTTCCGCGCAGCTCTCGATTCCCCCCTCTCTTTCGCACCCTCCATGTCATATTCCGCTCCAGGAGTTCCATCATAGCTCCTCACTGTCGCTGGGAGGATGTTTTCTCCTCCGCTCGCCACTTCCACCGTCATTTTCTCTCTACCCACCCTTGCCTCCTTCTCCGCGCAGCTCTCGATTCCCCCCTCTCTTTCGCACCCTCCATGTCATATTCCGCTCCAGGAGCTCCATCATAGCTCCTCGCTGTCGCTGGGAGGATGTTTTCTCCTCCGCTCGCCCCTTCCACCGTCATTTTCTCTCTACCCACCCTTGCCTCCTTTTCCGCGCAGCTCTCGATTCCCCCCTCTCTTTCGCACCCTCCATGTCATATTCCGCTCCAGGAGTTCCATCATAGCTCCTCACTGTCGCTGGGAGGATGTTTTCTCCTCCGCTCGCCCCTTCCACCGTCATTTTCTCTCTACCCACCCTTGCCTCCTTTTCCGCGCAGCTCTCGATTCCCCCCTCTCTTTCGCACCCTCCATGTCATATTCCGCTCCAGGAGTTCCATCATAGCTCCTCACTGTCGCTGGGAGGAAGTTTTCTCCTCCGCTCGCCCCTTCCACCGTCATTTTCTCTCTACCCACCCTTGCATCCTTTTCCGCGCAGCTCTCGATTCCCCCCTCTATTTCGCACCCTCCATGTCATATTCCGCTCCAGGAGTTCCATCATAGCTCCTCACTGTCGCTGGGAGGATGTTTTCTCCTCCGCTCGCCCCTTCCACCGTCATTTTCTCTCTACCCACCCTTGCCTCCTTCTCCGCACAGCTCTTGATTCCCCCCTCTCTTTCGCACCCTCCATGTCATATTCCACTCCAGGAGTTCCATCATAGCTCCTCGCTGTCGCTGGGAGGATGTTTTCTCCTCCGCTCGCCCCTTCCACCGTCATTTTCTCTCTACCCACCCTTGCCTCCTTCTCCGCGCAGCTCTCGATTTCCCCCTCTCTCTCGCACCCTCCATATTACATCCAGCTCCAGGAGCTCTATCATAGCTCCTCGGTGTCGCTGGGAGGATGTTTTCTCCTCCGCTCGCCCCTTCCACCGTCATTTTCTCTCTACCCACCCTTGCCTCCTTTTCCGCGCAGCTCTCGATTCCCCCCTCTCTTTCGCACCCTCCATGTCATATTCCGCTCCAGGAGTTCCATCATAGCTCCTCGCTGTCGCTGGGAGGATGTTTTCTCCTCCGCTCGCCCCTTCCACCGTCATTTTCTCTCTACCCACCCTTGCCTCCTTCTCCGCGCAGCTCTCGATTCCCCCCTCTCTCTCGCACCCTCCATATTACATCCAGCTCCAGGAGCTCCATCATAGCTCCTCGCTGTCGCTGGGAGGATGTTTTCTCCTCCGCTCGCCCCTTCCACCGTCATTTTCTCTCTACCCACCCTTGCCTCCTTCTCCGCGCAGCTCTCGATTCCCCCCTCTCTTTCGCACCCTCCATGTCATATTCCGCTCCAGGAGCTCCATCATAGCTCCTCGCTGTCGCTGGGAGGATGTTTTCTCCTCCGCTCGCCCCTTCCACCGTCATTTTCTCTCTACCCACCCTTGCCTCCTTCTCCTCGCAGCTCTCGATTCCCCCCTCTCTCTCGCACCCTCCATATTACATCCAGCTCCAGGAGCTCCATCATAGCTCCTCGCTGTCGCTGGGAGGATGTTTTCTCCTCCGCTCGCCCCTTCCACCGTCATTTTCTCTCTACCCACCCTTGCCTCCTTCTCCGCGCAGCTCTCGATTCCCCCCTCTCTTTCGCACCCTCCATGTCATATTCCGCTCCAGGAGCTCCATCATAGCTCCTCACTGTCGCTGGGAGGATGTTTTCTCCTCCGCTCGCCCCTTCCACCGTCATTTTCTCTCTACCCACCCTTGCCTCCTTCTCCGCGCAGCTCTCGATTCCCTCCTCTCTCTCGCACCCTCCATATTACATCCAGCTCCAGGAGCTCCATCATAGCTCCTCGCTGTCGCTGGGAGGATGTTTTCTCCTCTGCCCGCCGATTCCACCGTCATTTTCTCTCCACCCACCCTTGCCTCCTTCTCCGCGCCGCTCTCGATTCCCCCCTCTCTTTCGCACCTTCCATGTCATATCCCGCTCCAGGAGCTCCATCATAGCTCCTCACTGTCGCTGGGAGGATGTTTTCTCCTCTGCTCGCCCCTTCCACCGTCATTTTCTCTCTACCCACCCTTGCCTCCTTCTCCGCGCAGCTCTCGATTCCCCCCTCTCTTTCGCACCCTCCATGTCATATTCCGCTCCAGGAGCTCCATCATAGCTCCTTGCTGTCGCTGGGAGGATGTTTTCTCCTCCGCTCGCCCCTTCCACCGTCATTTTCTCTCTACCCACCCTTGCCTCCTTTTCCGCGCAGCTCTCGATTCCCCCCTCTCTTTCGCACCCTCCATGTCATATTCCGCTCCAGGAGCTCCATCATAGCTCCTTGCTGTCGCTGAGAGGATGTTTTCTCCTCCGCTCGCCCCTTCCACCGTCATTTTCTCTCTACCCACCCTTGCCTCCTTTTCCGCGCAGCTCTCGATTCCCCCCTCTCTTTCGCACCCTCCATGTCATATTCCGCTCCAGGAGTTCCATCATAGCTCCTCACTGTCGCTGGGAGGATGTTTTCTCCTCCGCTCGCCCCTTCCACCGTCATTTTCTCTCTACCCACCCTTGCCTCCTTCTCCGCGCAGCTCTCGATTCCCCCCTCTCTTTCGCACCCTCCATGTCATATTCCGCTCCAGGAGCTCCATCATAGCTCCTCGCTGTCGCTGGGAGGATGTTTTCTCCTCCGCTCGCCCCTTCCACCGTCATTTTCTCTCTACCCACCCTTGCCTCCTTCTCCTCGCAGCTCTCGATTCCCCCCTCTCTCTCGCACCCTCCATATTACATCCAGCTCCAGGAGCTCCATCATAGCTCCTCGCTGTCGCTGGGAGGATGTTTTCTCCTCCGCTCGCCCCTTCCACCGTCATTTTCTCTCTACCCACCCTTGCCTCCTTCTCCGCGCAGCTCTCGATTCCCCCCTCTCTTTCGCACCCTCCATGTCATATTCCGCTCCAGGAGCTCCATCATAGCTCCTCACTGTCGCTGGGAGGATGTTTTCTCCTCCGCTCGCCCCTTCCACCGTCATTTTCTCTCTACCCACCCTTGCCTCCTTTTCCGCGCAGCTCTCAATTCCCCCCTCTCTTTCGCACCCTCCATGTCATATTCCGCTCCAGGAGTTCCATCATAGCTCCTCACTGTCGCTGGGAGGAAGTTTTCTCCTCCGCTCGCCCCTTCCACCGTCATTTTCTCTCTACCCACCCTTGCCTCCTTTTCCGCGCAGCTCTCGATTCCCCCCTCTCTTTCGCACCCTCCATGTCATATTCCGCTCCAGGAGCTCCATCATAGCTCCTTGCTGTCGCTGGGAGGATGTTTTCTCCTCCGCTCGCCCCTTCCACCGTCATTTTCTCTCTACCCACCCTTGCCTCCTTTTCCGCGCAGCTCTCGATTCCCCCCTCTCTTTCGCACCCTCCATGTCATATTCCGCTCCAGGAGCTCCATCATAGCTCCTTGCTGTCGCTGGGAGGATGTTTTCTCCTCCGCTCGCCCCTTCCACCGTCATTTTCTCTCTACCCACCCTTGCCTCCTTTTCCGCGCAGCTCTCGATTCCCCCCTCTCTTTCGCACCCTCCATGTCATATTCCGCTCCAGGAGTTCCATCATAGCTCCTCACTGTCGCTGGGAGGATGTTTTCTCCTCCGCTCGCCCCTTCCACCGTCATTTTCTCTCTACCCACCCTTGCCTCCTTCTCCGCGCAGCTCTCGATTCCCCCCTCTCTTTCGCACCCTCCATGTCATATTCCGCTCCAGGAGCTCCATCATAGCTCCTCGCTGTCGCTGGGAGGATGTTTTCTCCTCCGCTCGCCCCTTCCACCGTAATTTTCTCTCTACCCACCCTTGCCTCCTTTTCCGCGCAGCTCTCGATTCCCCCCTCTCTTTCGCACCCTCCATGTCATATTCCGCTCCAGGAGCTCCATCATAGCTCCTTGCTGTCGCTGGGAGGATGTTTTCTCCTCCGCTCGCCCCTTCCACCGTCATTTTCTCTCTACCCACCCTTGCCTCCTTTTCCGCGCAGCTCTCGATTCCCCCCTCTCTTTCGCACCCTCCATGTCATATTCCGCTCCAGGAGTTCCATCATAGCTCCTCACTGTCGCTGGGAGGATGTTTTCTCCTCCGCTCGCCCCTTCCACCATCATTTTCTCTCTACCCACCCTTGCCTCCTTTTCCGCGCAGCTCTCGATTCCCCCCTCTCTTTCGCACCCTCCATGTCATATTCCGCTCCAGGAGTTCCATCATAGCTCCTCACTGTCGCTGGGAGGAAGTTTTCTCCTCCGCTCGCCCCTTCCACCGTCATTTTCTCTCTACCCACCCTTGCCTCCTTTTCCGCGCAGCTCTCGATTCCCCCCTCTCTTTCGCACCCTCCATGTCATATTCCGCTCCAGGAGTTCCATCATAGCTCCTCACTGTCGCTGGGAGGAAGTTTTCTCCTCCGCTTGCCCTTTCCACCGTCATTTTCTCTCTACCCACCCTTGCCTCCTTTTCCGCGCAGCTCTCGATTCCCCCCTCTCTTTCGCACCCTCCATGTCATATTCCGCTCCAGGAGCTCCATCATAGCTCCTCGCTGTCGCTGGGAGGATGTTTTCTCCTCTGCTCGCCCCTTCCACCGTCATTTTCTCTCTACCCACCCTTTCCTCCTTTTCCGCGCAGCTCTCGATTCCCCCCTCTCTTTCGCACCCTCCATGTCATATTCCGCTCCAGGAGCTCCATCATAGCTCCTCGCTGTCGCTGGGAGGATGTTTTCTCCTCCGCTCGCCCCTTCCACCGTCATTTTCTTTCTACCCACCCTTGCCTCCTTTTCCACGCAGCTCTCGATTCCCCCCTCTCTTTCGCACCCTCCATGTCATATTCCGCTCCAGGAGCTCCATCATAGCTCCTCGCTGTCGCTGGGAGGATGTTTTCTCCTCCGCTCGCCCCTTCCACCGTCATTTTCTCTCTACCCACCCTTTCCTCCTTTTCCGCGCAGCTCTCGATTCCCCCCTCTCTTTCGCACCCTCCATGTCATATTCCGCTCCAGGAGCTCCATCATAGCTCCTCGCTGTCGCTGGGAGGATGTTTTCTCCTCCGCTCGCCCCTTCCACCGTCATTTTCTCTCTACCCACCCTTGCCTCCTTTTCCGCGCAGCTCTTGATTCCCCCCTCTCTTTCGCACCCTCCATGTCATATTCCGCTCCAGGAGCTCCATCATAGCTCCTCGCTGTCGCTGGGAGGATGTTTTCTCCTCCGCTCGCCCCTTCCACCGTCATTTTCTCTCTACCCACCCTTGCCTCCTTCTCCGCGCAGCTCTCAATTCCCCCCTCTCTTTCGCACCCTCCATGTCATATTCCGCTCCAGGAGCTCCATCATAGCTCCTCGCTGTCGCTGGGAGGATGTTTTCTCCTCCGCTCGCCCCTTCCACCGTCATTTTCTCTCTACCCACCCTTGCCTCCTTCTCCGCGCAGCTCTCGATTCCCCCCTCTCTTTCGAACCCTCCATGTCATATTCCGCTCCAGGAGCTCCATCATAGCTCCTCGCTGTCGCTGGGAGGATGTTTTCTCCTCTGCTCGCCCCTTCCACCGTCATTTTCTCTCTACCCACCCTTTCCTCCTTTTCCGCGCAGCTCTCGATTCCCCCCTCTCTTTCGCACCCTCCATGTCATATTCCGCTCCAGGAGCTCCATCATAGCTCCTCGCTGTCGCTGGGAGGATGTTTTCTCCTCCGCTCGCCCCTTCCACCGTCATTTTCTTTCTACCCACCCTTGCCTCCTTTTCCACGCAGCTCTCGATTCCCCCCTCTCTTTCGCACCCTCCATGTCATATTCCGCTCCAGGAGCTCCATCATAGCTCCTCGCTGTTGCTGGGAGGATGTTTTCTCCTCCGCTCGCCCCTTCCACCGTCATTTTCTCTCTACCCACCCTTGCCTCCTTCTCCGCACAGCTCTCGATTCCCCCCTCTCTTTCGCACCCTCCATGTCATATTCCGCTCCAGGAGCTCCATCATAGCTCCTCGCTGTCGCTGGGAGGATGTTTTCTCCTCCGCTCGCCCCTTCCACCGTCATTTTCTCTCTACCCACCCTTGCCTCCTTTTCCGCGCAGCTCTCGATTCCCCCCTCTCTTTCGCACCCTCCATGTCATATTCCGCTCCAGGAGTTCCATCATAGCTCCTCACTGTCGCTGGGAGGATGTTTTCTCCTCCGCTCGCCCCTTCCACCGTCATTTTCTCTCTACCCACCCTTGCCTCCTTTTCCGCGCAGCTCTCGATTCCCCCCTCTCTTTCGCACCCTCCATGTCATATTCCGCTCCAGGAGTTCCATCATAGCTCCTCACTGTCGCTGGGAGGATGTTTTCTCCTCCGCTCGCCCCTTCCACCGTCATTTTCTCTCTACCCACCCTTGCCTCCTTTTCCGCGCAGCTCTCGATTCCCCCCTCTCTTTCGCACCCTCAATGTCATATTCCGCTCCAGGAGTTCCATCATAGCTCCTCACTGTCGCTGGGAGGATGTTTTCTCCTCCGCTCGCCCCTTCCACCGTCATTTTCTCTCTACCCACCCTTGCCTCCTTTTCCGCGCAGCTCTCGATTCCCCCCTCTCTTTCGCACCCTCAATGTCATATTCCGCTCCAGGAGTTCCATCATAGCTCCTCACTGTCGCTGGGAGGATGTTTTCTCCTCCGCTCGCCCCTTCCACCGTCATTTTCTCTCTACCCACCCTTGCCTCCTTCTCCGCGCAGCTCTCGATTCCCCCCTCTCTTTCGCACCCTCCATGTCATATTCCGCTCCAGGAGCTCCATCATAGCTCCTCGCTGTCGCTGGGAGGATGTTTTCTCCTCCGCTCGCCCCTTCCACCGTCATTTTCTCTCTACCCACCCTTGCCTCCTTCTCCGCGCAGCTCTCGATTCCCCCCTCTCTCTCGCACCCTCCATATTACATCCGGCTCCAGGAGCTCCATCATAGCTCCTCGCTGTCGCTGGGAGGATGTTTTCTCCTCCGCTCGCCCCTTCCACCGTCATTTTCTCTCTACCCACCCTTGCCTCCTTTTCCGCGCAGCTCTCGATTCCCCCCTCTCTTTCGCACCCTCCATGTCATATTCCGCTCCAGGAGTTCCATCATAGCTCCTCACTGTCGCTGGGAGGATGTTTTCTCCTCCGCTCGCCCCTTCCACCGTCATTTTCTCTCTACCCACCCTTGCCTCCTTCTCCGCGCAGCTCTCGATTCCCCCCTCTCTTTCGCACCCTCCATGTCATATTCCGCTCCAGGAGCTCCATCATAGCTCCTCGCTGTCGCTGGGAGGATGTTTTCTCCTTCGCTCGCCCCTTCCACCGTCATTTTCTCTCTACCCACCCTTGCCTCCTTTTCCGCGCAGCTCTCGATTCCCCCCTCTCTTTCGCACCCTCCATGTCATATTCCGCTCCAGGAGTTCCATCATAGCTCCTCACTGTCGCTGGGAGGATGTTTTCTCCTCCGCTCGCCCCTTCCACCGTCATTTTCTCTCTACCCACCCTTGCCTCCTTTTCCGCGCAGCTCTCGATTCCCCCCTCTCTTTCGCACCCTCCATGTCATATTCCGCTCCAGGAGCTCCATCATAGCTCCTTGCTGTCGCTGGGAGGATGTTTTCTCCTCTGCTCGCCCCTTCCACCGTCATTTTCTCTCTACCCACCCTTGCCTCCTTCTCCGCGCAGCTCTCGATTCCCCCCTCTCTTTCGCACCCTCCATGTCATATTCCGCTCCAGGAGCTCCATCATAGCTCCTTGCTGTCGCTGGGAGGATGTTTTCTCCTCCGCTCACCCCTTCCACCGTCATTTTCTCTCTACCCACCCTTGCCTCCTTCTCCGCGCAGCTCTCGATTCCCCCCTCTCTCTCGCACCCTCCATATTACATCCAGCTCCAGGAGCTCCATCATAGCTCCTCGCTGTCGCTGGGAGGATGTTTTCTCCTCCGCTCGCCCCTTCCACCGTCATTTTCTCTCCACCCACCCTTGCCTCCTTCTCCGCGCCGCTCTCGATTCCCCCCTCTCTCTCGCACCCACCATGTCATATCCCGCTCCAGGAGCTCCATCATAGCTCCTCGCTGTCGCTGGGAGGATGTTTTCTCCTCCGCTCGCCCCTTCCACCGTCATTTTCTCTCTACCCACCCTTGCCTCCTTTTCCGCGCAGCTCTCGATTCCCCCCTCTCTTTCACACCCTCCATGTCATATTCCGCTCCAGGAGCTCCATCATAGCTCCTTGCTGTCGCTGGGAGGATGTTTTCTCCTCCGCTCGCCCCTTCCACCGTCATTTTCTCTCTACCCACCCTTGCCTCCTTTTCCGCGCAGCTCTCGATTCCCCCCTCTCTTTCGCACCCTCCATGTCATATTCCGCTCCAGGAGTTCCATCATAGCTCCTCACTGTCGCTGGGAGGAAGTTTTCTCCTCCGCTCGCCCCTTCCACCGTCATTTTCTCTCTACCCACCCTTGCCTCCTTTTCCGCGCAGCTCTCGATTCCCCCCTCTCTTTCACACCCTCCATGTCATATTCCGCTCCAGGAGCTCCATCATAGCTCCTTGCTGTCGCTGGGAGGATGTTTTCTCCTCCGCTCGCCCCTTCCACCGTCATTTTCTCTCTACCCACCCTTGCCTCCTTTTCCGCGCAGCTCTCGATTCCCCCCTCTCTTTCGCACCCTCCATGTCATATTCCGCTCCAGGAGTTCCATCATAGCTCCTCACTGTCGCTGGGAGGATGTTTTCTCCTCCGCTCGCCCCTTCCACCATCATTTTCTCTCTACCCACCCTTGCCTCCTTTTCCGCGCAGCTCTCGATTCCCCCCTCTCTTTCACACCCTCCATGTCATATTCCGCTCCAGGAGCTCCATCATAGCTCCTTGCTGTCGCTGGGAGGATGTTTTCTCCTCCGCTCGCCCCTTCCACCGTCATTTTCTCTCTACCCACCCTTGCCTCCTTTTCCGCGCAGCTCTCGATTCCCCCCTCTCTTTCGCACCCTCCATGTCATATTCCGCTCCAGGAGTTCCATCATAGCTCCTCACTGTCGCTGGGAGGATGTTTTCTCCTCCGCTCGCCCCTTCCACCATCATTTTCTCTCTACCCACCCTTGCCTCCTTTTCCGCGCAGCTCTCGATTCCCCCCTCTCTTTCGCACCCTCCATGTCATATTCCGCTCCAGGAGTTCCATCATAGCTCCTCACTGTCGCTGGGAGGAAGTTTTCTCCTCCGCTTGCCCCTTCCACCGTCATTTTCTCTCTACCCACCCTTGCCTCCTTTTCCGCGCAGCTCTCGATTCCCCCCTCTCTTTCGCACCCTCCATGTCATATTCCGCTCCAGGAGCTCCATCATAGCTCCTTGCTGTCGCTGGGAGGATGTTTTCTCCTCCGCTCGCCCCTTCCACCGTCATTTTCTCTCTACCCACCCTTGCATCCTTTTCCGCGCAGCTCTCGATTCCCCCCTCTCTTTCGCACCCTCCATGTCATATTCCGCTCCAGGAGTTCCATCATAGCTCCTCACTGTCGCTGGAAGGATGTTTTCTCCTCCGCTCGCCCCTTCCACCGTCATTTTCTCTCTACCCACCCTTGCCTCCTTTTCCGCGCAGCTCTCGATTCCCCCCTCTCTTTCGCACCCTCCATGTCATATTCCGCTCCAGGAGCTCCATCATAGCTCCTCGCTGTCGCTGGGAGGATGTTTTCTCCTCCGCTCGCCCCTTCCACCGTCATTTTCTCTCTACCCACCCTTGCCTCCTTTTCCGCGCAGCTCTCGATTCCCCCCTCTCTTTCGCACCCTCCATGTCATATTCCGCTCCAGGAGTTCCATCATAGCTCCTCACTGTCGCTGGGAGGATGTTTTCTCCTCCGCTCGCCCCTTCCACCATCATATTCTCTCTACCCACCCTTGCCTCCTTTTCCGCGCAGCTCTCGATTCCCCCCTCTCTTTCGCACCCTCCATGTCATATTCCGCTCCAGGAGTTCCATCATAGCTCCTCACTGTCGCTGGGAGGATGTTTTCTCCTCCGCTCGCCCCTTCCACCGTCATTTTCCCTCTACCCACCCTTGCCTCCTTTTCCGCGCAGCTCTCGATTCCCCCCTCTCTTTCGCACCCTCCATGTCATATTCCGCTCCAGGAGCTCCATCATAGCTCCTTGCTGTCGCTGGGAGGATGTTTTCTCCTCCGCTCGCCCCTTCCACCGTCATTTTCTCTCTACCCACCCTTGCCTCCTTTTCCGCGCAGCTCTCGATTCCCCCCTCTCTTTCGCACCCTCCATGTCATATTCCGCTCCAGGAGTTCCATCATAGCTCCTCACTGTCGCTGGGAGGATGTTTTCTCCTCCGCTCGCCCCTTCCACCGTCATTTTCTCTCTACCCACCCTTGCCTCCTTTTCCGCGCAGCTCTCGATTCCCCCCTCTCTTTCGCACCCTCCATGTCATATTCCGCTCCAGGAGCTCCATCATAGCTCCTTGCTGTCGCTGGGAGGACGTTTTCTCCTCCGTTTGCCCCTTCCACCGTCATTTTCTCTCTACCCACCCTTGCCTCCTTTTCCGCGCAGCTCTCGATTCCCCCCTCTCTTTCGCACCCTCCATGTCATATTCCGCTCCAGGAGTTCCATCATAGCTCCTCACTGTCGCTGGGAGGATGTTTTCTCCTCCGCTCGCCCCTTCCACCGTCATTTTCTCTCTACCCACCCTTGCCTCCTTTTCCGCGCAGCTCTCGATTCCCCCCTCTCTTTCGCACCCTCCATGTCATATTCCGCTCCAGGAGTTCAATCATAGCTCCTCACTGTCGCTGGGAGGAAGTTTTCTCCTCCGCTTGCCCCTTCCACCGTCATTTTCTCTCTACCCACCCTTGCCTCCTTTTCCGCGCAGCTCTCGATTCCCCCCTCTCTTTCACACCCTCCATGTCATATTCCGCTCCAGGAGCTCCATCATAGCTCCTTGCTGTCGCTGGGAGGATGTTTTCTCCTCCGCTCGCCCCTTCCACCGTCATTTTCTCTCTACCCACCCTTGCCTCCTTTTCCGCGCAGCTCTCGATTCCCCCCTCTCTTTCGCACCCTCCATGTCATATTCCGCTCCAGGAGTTCCATCATAGCTCCTCACTGTCGCTGGGAGGATGTTTTCTCCTCCGCTCGCCCCTTCCACCGTCATTTTCTCTCTACCCACCCTTGCCTCCTTTTCCGCGCAGCTCTCGATTCCCCCCTCTCTTTCGCACCCTCCATGTCATATTCCGCTCCAGGAGCTCCATCATAGCTCCTCGCTGTCGCTGGGAGGATGTTTTCTCCTCCGCTCGCCCCTTACACCGTCATTTTCTCTCTACCCACCCTTGCCTCCTTTTCCGCGCAGCTCTCGATTCTCCCCTCTCTTTCGCACCCTCCATGTCATATTCCGCTCCAGGAGTTCCATCATAGCTCCTCACTGTCGCTGGGAGGATGTTTTCTCCTCCGCTCGCCCCTTCCACCATCATTTTCTCTCTACCCACCCTTGCCTCCTTTTCCGCGCAGCTCTCGATTCCCCCCTCTCTTTCGCACCCTCCATGTCATATTCCGCTCCAGGTGTTCCATCATAGCTCCTCACTGTCGCTGGGAGGATGTTTTCTCCTCCGCTCGCCCCTTCCACCGTCATTTTCTCTCTACCCACCCTTGCCTCCTTTTCCGCGCAGCTCTCGATTCCCCCCTCTCTTTCGCACCCTCCATGTCATATTCCGCTCCAGGAGCTCCATCATAGCTCCTTGCTGTCGCTGGGAGGATGTTTTCTCCTCCGCTCGCCCCTTCCACCGTCATTTTCTCTCTACCCACCCTTGCCTCCTTTTCCGCGCAGCTCTCGATTCCCCCCTCTCTTTCGCACCCTCCATGTCATATTCCGCTCCAGGAGTTCCATCATAGCTCCTCACTGTCGCTGGGAGGATGTTTTCTCCTCCGCTCGCCCCTTCCACCGTCATTTTCTCTCTACCCACCCTTGCCTCCTTCTCCGCGCAGCTCTCGATTCCCCCCTCTCTTTCGCACCCTCCATGTCATATTCCGCTCCAGGAGCTCCATCATAGCTCCTCGCTGTCGCTGGGAGGATGTTTTCTCCTCCGCTCGCCCCTTCCACCGTCATTTTCTCTCTACCCACCCTTGCCTCCTTTTCCGCGCAGCTCTCGATTCCCCCCTCTCTTTCGCACCCTCCATGTCATATTCCGCTCCAGGAGCTCCATCATAGCTCCTTGCTGTCGCTGGGAGGATGTTTTCTCCTCCGCTCGCCCCTTCCACCGTCATTTTCTCTCTACCCACCCTTGCCTCCTTTTCCGCGCAGCTCTCGATTCCCCCCTCTCTTTCGCACCCTCCATGTCATATTCCGCTCCAGGAGTTCCATCATAGCTCCTCACTGTCGCTGGGAGGATGTTTTCTCCTCCGCTCGCCCCTTCCACCGTCATTTTCTCTCTACCCACCCTTGCCTCCTTCTCCGCGCAGCTCTCGATTCCCCCCTCTCTTTCGCACCCTCCATGTCATATTCCGCTCCAGGAGCTCCATCATAGCTCCTCGCTGTCGCTGGGAGGATGTTTTCTCCTCCGCTCGCCCCTTCCACCGTAATTTTCTCTCTACCCACCCTTGCCTCCTTTTCCGCGCAGCTCTCGATTCCCCCCTCTCTTTCGCACCCTCCATGTCATATTCCGCTCCAGGAGCTCCATCATAGCTCCTTGCTGTCGCTGGGAGGATGTTTTCTCCTCCGCTCGCCCCTTCCACCGTCATTTTCTCTCTACCCACCCTTGCCTCCTTTTCCGCGCAGCTCTCGATTCCCCCCTCTCTTTCGCACCCTCCATGTCATATTCCGCTCCAGGAGTTCCATCATAGCTCCTCACTGTCGCTGGGAGGATGTTTTCTCCTCCGCTCGCCCCTTCCACCATCATTTTCTCTCTACCCACCCTTGCCTCCTTTTCCGCGCAGCTCTCGATTCCCCCCTCTCTTTCGCACCCTCCATGTCATATTCCGCTCCAGGAGTTCCATCATAGCTCCTCACTGTCGCTGGGAGGAAGTTTTCTCCTCCGCTCGCCCCTTCCACCGTCATTTTCTCTCTACCCACCCTTGCCTCCTTTTCCGCGCAGCTCTCGATTCCCCCCTCTCTTTCGCACCCTCCATGTCATATTCCGCTCCAGGAGTTCCATCATAGCTCCTCACTGTCGCTGGGAGGAAGTTTTCTCCTCCGCTTGCCCTTTCCACCGTCATTTTCTCTCTACCCACCCTTGCCTCCTTTTCCGCGCAGCTCTCGATTCCCCCCTCTCTTTCGCACCCTCCATGTCATATTCCGCTCCAGGAGCTCCATCATAGCTCCTTGCTGTCGCTGGGAGGATGTTTTCTCCTCCGCTCGCCCCTTCCACCGTCATTTTCTCTCTACCCACCCTTGCCTCCTTTTCCGCGCAGCTCTCGATTCCCCCCTCTCTTTCGCACCCTCCATGTCATATTCCGCTCCAGGAGTTCCATCATAGCTCCTCACTGTCGCTGGGAGGATGTTTTCTCCTCCGCTCGCCCCTTCCACCGTCATTTTCTCTCTACCCACCCTTGCCTCCTTTTCCGCGCAGCTCTCGATTTCCCCCTCTCTTTCGCACCCTCCATGTCATATTCCGCTCCAGGAGCTCCATCATAGCTCCTCGCTGTCGCTGGGAGGATGTTTTCTCCTCCGCTCGCCCCTTCCACCGTCATTTTCTCTCTACCCACCCTTGCCTCCTTTTCCGCGCTGCTCTCGACTCCCCCCTCTCTTTCGCACCCTCAATGTCATATTCCGCTCCAGGAGTTCCATCATAGCTCCTCACTGTCGCTGGGAGGATGTTTTCTCCTCCGCTCGCCCCTTCCACCGTCATTTTCTCTCTACCCACCCTTGCCTCCTTTTCCGCGCAGCTCTCGATTCCCCCCTCTCTTTCGCACCCTCCATGTCATATTCCGCTCCAGGAGTTCCATCATAGCTCCTCACTGTCGCTGGGAGGAAGTTTTCTCCTCCGCTCGCCCCTTCCACCGTCATTTTCTCTCTACCCACCCTTGCCTCCTTTTCCGCGCAGCTCTCGATTCCCCCCTCTCTTTCGCACCCTCAATGTCATATTCCGCTCCAGGAGTTCCATCATAGCTCCTCACTGTCGCTGGGAGGATGTTTTCTCCTCCGCTCGCCCCTTCCACCGTCATTTTCTCTCTACCCACCCTTGCCTCCTTTTCCGCGCAGCTCTCGATTCCCCCCTCTCTTTCGCACCCTCCATGTCATATTCCGCTCCAGGAGCTCCATCATAGCTCCTTGCTGTCGCTGGGAGGATGTTTTCTCCTCCGCTCGCCCCTTCCACCGTCATTTTCTCTCTACCCACCCTTGCCTCCTTTTCCGCGCAGCTCTCGATTCCCCCCTCTCTTTCGCACCCTCCATGTCATATTCCGCTCCAGGAGTTCCATCATAGCTCCTCACTGTCGCTGGGAGGATGTTTTCTCCTCCGCTCGCCCCTTCCACCGTCATTTTCTCTCTACCCACCCTTGCCTCCTTTTCCGCGCAGATCTCGATTCCCCCCTCTCTTTCGCACCCTCAATGTCATATTCCGCTCCAGGAGTTCCATTATAGCTCCTCACTGTCGCTGGGAGGATGTTTTCTCCTCCGCTCGCCCCTTCCACCGTCATTTTCTCTCTACCCACCCTTGCCTCCTTTTCCGCGCAGCTCTCGATTCCCCCCTCTCTTTCGCACCCTCCATGTCATATTCCGCTCCAGGAGTTCCATCATAGCTCCTCACTGTCGCTGGGAGGATGTTTTCTCCTCCGCTCGCCCCTTCCACCGTCATTTTCTCTCTACCCACCCTTGCCTCCTTTTCCGCGCAGCTCTCGATTCCCCCCTCTCTTTCGCACCCTCCATGTCATATTCCGCTCCAGGAGCTCCATCATAGCTCCTTGCTGTCGCTGGGAGGATGTTTTCTCCTCCGCTCGCCCCTTCCACCGTCATTTTCTCTCTACCCACCCTTGCCTCCTTTTCCGCGCAGCTCTCGATTCCCCCCTCTCTTTCGCACCCTCCATGTCATATTCCGCTCCAGGAGTTCCATCATAGCTCCTCACTGTCGCTGGGAGGATGTTTTCTCCTCCGCTCGCCCCTTCCACCGTCATTTTCTCTCTACCCACCCTTGCCTCCTTTTCCGCGCAGCTCTCGATTCCCCCCTCTCTTTCGCACCCTCAATGTCATATTCCGCTCCAGGAGTTCCATCATAGCTCCTCACTGTCGCTGGGAGGATGTTTTCTCCTCCGCTCGCCCCTTCCACCGTCATTTTCTCTCTACCCACCCTTGCCTCCTTTTCCGCGCAGCTCTCGATTCCCCCCTCTCTTTCGCACCCTCCATGTCATATTCCGCTCCAGGAGTTCCATCATAGCTCCTCACTGTCGCTGGGAGGATGTTTTCTCCTCCGCTCGCCCCTTCCACCGTCATTTTCTCTCTACCCACCCTTGCCTCCTTTTCCGCGCAGCTCTCGATTCCCCCCTCTCTTTCGCACCCTCCATGTCATATTCCGCTCCAGGAGTTCCATCATAGCTCCTCACTGTCGCTGGGAGGATGTTTTCTCCTCCGCTCGCCCCTTCCACCGTCATTTTCTCTCTACCCACCCTTGCCTCCTTCTCCGCGCAGCTCTCGATTCCCCCCTCTCTTTCGCACCCTCCATGTCATATTCCGCTCCAGGAGCTCCATCATAGCTCCTCGCTGTCGCTGGGAGGATGTTTTCTCCTCCGCTCGCCCCTTCCACCGTCATTTTCTCTCTACCCACCCTTGCCTCCTTCTCCGCGCAGCTCTCGATTCCTCCCTCTCTCTCGCACCCTCCATATTACATCCAGCTCCAGGAGCTCCATCATAGCTCCTCGCTGTCGCTGGGAGGATGTTTTCTCCTCCGCTCGCCCCTTCCACCGTCATTTTCTCTCTACCCACCCTTTCCTCCTTTTCCGCGCAGCTCTCGATTCCCCCCTCTTTTTCGCACCCTCCATGTCACATTCCGCTCCAGGAGCTCCATCATAGCTCCTCGCTGTCGCTGGGAGGATGTTTTCTCCTCCGCTCGCCCCTTCCACCGTCATTTTCTCTCTACCCACCCTTGCCTCCTTCTCCGCGCAGCTCTCGATTCCCTCCACTCTCTCGCACCCTCCATATTACATCCAGCTCCAGGAGCTCCATCATAGCTCCTCGCTGTCGCTGGGAGGATGTTTTCTCCTCCGCTCACCCCTCTCACCGTCATTTTCTCTCTACCCACCCTTGCCTCCTTCTCTGCGCAGCTCTCGATTCCCCCCTCTCTTTCGCACCCTCCATGTCATATTCCGCTCCAGGAGCTCCATCATAGCTCCTCGCTGTCGCTGGGAGGATGTTTTCTCCTCCGCTCGCCCCTTCCACCGTCATTTTCTCTCTACCCACCCTTGCCTCCTTCTCCGCGCAGCTCTCGATTCCTTCCTCTCTCTCGCACCCTCCATATTACATCCAGCTCCAGGAGCTCCATCATAGATCCTCGCTGTCGCTGGGAGGATGTTTTCTCCTCCGCTCGCCCCTTCCACCGTCATTTTCTCTCTACCCACCCTTGCCTCCTTCTCCGCGCAGCTCTCGATTCCTCCCTCTCTCTCGCACCCTCCATATTACATCCAGCTCCAGGAGCTCCATCATAGCTCCTCGCTGTCGCTGGGAGGATGTTTTCTCCTCCGCTCGCCCCTTCCACCGTCATTTTCTCTCTACCCACCCTTTCCTCCTTTTCCGCGCAGCTCTCGATTCCCCCCTCTTTTTCGCACCCTCCATGTCACATTCCGCTCCAGGAGCTCCATCATAGCTCCTCGCTGTCGCTGGGAGGATGTTTTCTCCTCCGCTCGCCCCTTCCACCGTCATTTTCTCTCTACCCACCCTTGCCTCCTTCTCCGCGCAGCTCTCGATTCCCTCCACTCTCTCGCACCCTCCATATTACATCCAGCTCCAGGAGCTCCATCATAGCTCCTCGCTGTCGCTGGGAGGATGTTTTCTCCTCCGCTCACCCCTCTCACCGTCATTTTCTCTCTACCCACCCTTGCCTCCTTCTCTGCGCAGCTCTCGATTCCCCCCTCTCTTTCGCACCCTCCATGTCATATTCCGCTCCAGGAGCTCCATCATAGCTCCTCGCTGTCGCTGGGAGGATGTTTTCTCCTCCGCTCGCCCCTTCCACCGTCATTTTCTCTCTACCCACCCTTGCCTCCTTCTCCGCGCAGCTCTCGATTCCTTCCTCTCTCTCGCACCCTCCATATTACATCCAGCTCCAGGAGCTCCATCATAGATCCTCGCTGTCGCTGGGAGGATGTTTTCTCCTCCGCTCGCCCCTTCCACCGTCATTTTCTCTCTACCCACCCTTGCCTCCTTCTCCGCGCAGCTCTCGATTCCCCCCTCTCTCTCGCACCCTCCATATTACATCCAGCTCCAGGAGCTCCATCATAGCTCCTCGCTGTCGCTGGGAGGATGTTTTCTCCTCCGCTCGCCCCTTCCACCGTCATTTTCTCTCTACCCACCCTTGCCTCCTATTCCGCGCAGCTCTCGATTCCCCCCTCTCTTTCGCACCCTCCATGTCATATTCCGCTCCAGGAGCTCCATCATTGCTCCTCGCTGTCGCTGGGAGGATGTTTTCTCCTCCGCTCGCCCCTTCCACCGTCATTTTCTCTCTACCCACCCTTGCCTCCTTCTCCGCGCAGCTCTCGATTCCCTCCTCTCTCTCGCACCCTCCATATTACATCCAGCTCCAGGAGCTCCATCATAGCTCCTCGCTGTCGCTGGGAGGATGTTTTCTCCTCCGCTCGCCCCTTCCACCGTCATTTTCTCTCTACCCACCCTTGCCTCCTTTTCCGCGCAGCTCTCGATTCCCCCCTCTCTTTCGCACCCTCCATGTCATATTCCGCTCCAGGAGTTCCATCATAGCTCCTCACTGTCGCTGGGAGGATGTTTTCTCCTCCGCTCGCCCCTTCCACCGTCATTTTCTCTCTACCCACCCTTGCCTCCTTCTCCGCGCAGCTCTCGATTCCCCCCTCTCTTTCGCACCCTCCATGTCATATTCCGCTCCAGGAGCTCCACCATAGCTCCTCGCTGTCGCTGGGAGGATGTTTTCTCCTCCGCTCGCCCCTTCCACCGTCATTTTCTCTCTACCCACCCTTGCCTCCTTCTCCGCGCAGCTCTCGATTCCCCCCTCTCTTTCGCACCCTCCATGTCATATTCCGCTCCAGGAGTTCCATCATAGCTCCTCACTGTCGCTGGGAGGATGTTTTCTCCTCCGCTCGCCCCTTCCACCGTCATTTTCTCTCTACCCACCCTTGCCTCCTTCTCCGCGCAGCTCTCGATTCCCCCTTCTCTTTCGCACCCTCCATGTCATATTCCGCTCCAGGAGCTCCATCATAGCTCCTCACTGTCGCTGGGAGGATGTTTTCTCCTCCGCTCGCCCCTTCCACCGTCATTTTCTCTCTACCCACCCTTGCCTCCTTTTCCGCGCAGCTCTCGATTCCCCCCTCTCTTTCGCACCCTCCATGTCATATTCCGCTCCAGGAGTTCCATCATAGCTCCTCACTGTCGCTGGGAGGATGTTTTCTCCTCCGCTCGCCCCTTCCACCGTCATTTTCTCTCTACCAACCCTTGCCTCCTTCTCCGCGCAGCTCTCGATTCCCCCCTCTCTTTCGCACCCTCCATGTCATATTCCGCTCCAGCAGCTCCATCATAGCTCCTCGCTGTCGCTGGGAGGATGTTTTCTCCTCCGCTCGCCCCTTCCACCGTCATTTTCTTTCTACCCACCCTTGCCTCCTTCTCCGCGCAGCTCTCGATTCCCTCCTCTCTCTCGCACCCTCCATATTACATCCAGCTCCAGGAGCTCCATCATAGCTCCTCGCTGTCGCTGGGAGGATGTTTTCTCCTCCGCTCGCCCCTTCCACCGTCATTTTCTCTCTACCCACCCTTGCCTCCTTCTCCGCGCAGCTCTCGATTCCCCCCTCTCTTTCACACCCTCCATGTCATATTCCGCTCCAGGAGCTCCATCATAGCTCCTCGCTGTCGCTGGGAGGATGTTTTCTCCTCCGCTCGCCCCTTCCACCGTCATTTTCTCTCTACCCACCCTTGCCTCCTTCTCCGCGCAGCTCTCGATTCCCTCCTCTCTCTAGCACCCTCCATATTACATCCAGCTCCAGGAGCTCCATCATAGCTCCTCGCTGTCGCTGGGAGGATGTTTTCTCCTCCGCTCGCCCCTTCCACCGTCATTTTCTCTCTACCCACCCTTGCCTCCTTCTCCGCGCAGCTCTTGATTCCCCCCTCTCTTTCGCACCCTCCATGTCATATTCCGCTCCAGGAGCTCCATCATAGCTCCTCACTGTCGCTGGGAGGATGTTTTCTCCTCCGCTCGCCCCTTCCACCGTCATTTTCTCTCTACCCACCCTTGCCTCCTTCTCCGCGCAGCTCTCGATTCCCTCCTTTCTCTCGCACCCTCCATATTACATCCAGCTCCAGGAGCTCCATCATAGCTCCTCGCTGTCGCTGGGAGGATGTTTTCTCCTCTGCCCGCCGATTCCACCGTCATTTTCTCTCCACCCACCCTTGCCTCCTTCTCCGCGCCGCTCTCGATTCCCCCCTCTCTTTCGCACCTTCCATGTCATATCCCGCTCCAGGAGCTCCATCATAGCTCCTCACTGTCGCTGGGAGGATGTTTTCTCCTCTGCTCGCCCCTTCCACCGTCATTTTCTCTCTACCCACCCTTGCCTCCTTCTCGGCGCAGCTCTCGATTCCCCCCTCTCTTTCGCACCCTCCATGTCATATTCCGCTCCAGGAGCTCCATCATAGCTCCTTGCTGTCGCTGGGAGGATGTTTTCTCCTCCGCTCGCCCCTTCCACCGTCATTTTCTCTCTACCCACCCTTGCCTCCTTTTCCGCGCAGCTCTCGATTCCCCCCTCTCTTTCGCACCCTCCATGTCATATTCTGCTCCATGAGCTCCATCATAGCTCCTTGCTGTCGCTGGGAGGATGTTTTCTCCTCCGCTCGCCCCTTCCACCGTCATTTTCTCTCTACCCACCCTTGCCTCCTTTTCCGCGCAGCTCTCGATTCCCCCCTCTCTTTCGCACCCTCCATGTCATATTCCGCTCCAGGAGTTCCATCATAGCTCCTCACTGTCGCTGGGAGGATGTTTTCTCCTCCGCTCGCCCCTTCCACCGTCATTTTCTCTCTACCCACCCTTGCCTCCTTTTCCGTGCAGCTCTCGATTCCCCCCTCTCTTTCGCACCCTCCATGTCATATTCCGCTCCAGGAGCTCCATCATAGCTCCTCGCTGTCGCTGGGAGGATGTTTTCTCCTCCGCTCGCCCCTTCCACCGTCATTTTCTCTCTACCCACCCTTGCCTCCTTTTCCGCGCAGCTCTCGATTCCCCCCTCTCTTTCGCACCCTCAATGTCATATTCCGCTCCAGGAGTTCCATCATAGCTCCTCACTGTCGCTGGGAGGATGTTTTCTCCTCCGCTCGCCCCTTCCACCGTCATTTTCTCTCTACCCACCCTTGCCTCCTTTTCCGCGCAGCTCTCGATTCCCCCCTCTCTTTCGCACCCTAAATGTCATATTCCGCTCCAGGAGTTCCATCATAGCTCCTCACTGTCGCTGGGAGGATGTTTTCTCCTCCGCTCGCCCCTTCCACCGTCATTTTCTCTCTACCCACCCTTGCCTCCTTTTCCGCGCAGCTCTCGATTCCCCCCTCTCTTTCGCACCCTCCATGTCATATTCCGCTCCAGGAGTTCCATCATAGCTCCTCACTGTCGCTGGGAGGAAGTTTTCTCCTCCGCTCGCCCCTTCCACCGTCATTTTCTCTCTACCCACCCTTGCCTCCTTTTCCGCGCAGCTCTCGATTCCCCCCTCTCTTTCGCACCCTCCATGTCATATTCCGCTCCAGGAGCTCCATCATAGCTCCTTGCTGTCGCTGGGAGGATGGTTTCTCCTCCGCTCGCCCCTTCCACCGTCATTTTCTCTCTACCCACCCTTGCCTCCTTTTCCGCGCAGCTCTCGATTCCCCCCTCTCTTTCTCACCCTCCATGTCATATTTCGCTCCAGGAGTTCCATCATAGCTCCTCACTGTCGCTGGGAGGATGTTTTCTCCTCCGCTCGCCCCTTCCACCGTCATTTTCTCTCTACCCACCCTTGCCTCCTTTTCCGCGCAGCTCTCGATTCCCCCCTCTCTTTCGCACCCTCCATGTCATATTCCGCTCCAGGAGTTCCATCATAGCTCCTCACTGTCGCTGGGAGGAAGTTTTCTCCTCCGCTCGCCCCTTCCACCGTCATTTTCTCTCTACCCACCCTTGCCTCCTTTTCCGCGCAGCTCTCGATTCCCCCCTCTCTTTCGCACCCTTCATGTCATATTCCGCTCCAGGAGCTCCATCATAGCTCCTCGCTGTCGCTGGGAGGATGTTTTCTCCTCCGCTCGCCCCTTCCACCGTCATTTTATCTCTACCCACCCTTGCCTCCTTTTCCGCGCAGCTCTCGATTCCCCCCTCTCTTTCGCACCCTCAATGTCATATTCCGCTCCAGGAGTTCCATCATAGCTCCTCACTGTCGCTGGGAGGATGTTTTCTCCTCCGCTCGCCCCTTCCACCGTCATTTTCTCTCTACCCACCCTTGCCTCCTTTTCCGCGCAGCTCTCGATTCCCCCCTCTCTTTCGCACCCTCCATGTCATATTCCGCTCCAGGAGTTCAGTCATAGCTCCGCACTGTCGCTGGGAGGAAGTTTTCTCCTCCGCTCGCCCCTTCCACCGTCATTTTCTCTCTACCCACCCTTGCCTCCTTTTCCGCGCAGCTCTCGATTCCCCCCTCTCTTTCGCACCCTCCATGTCATATTCCGCTCCAGGAGCTCCATCATAGCTCCTCGCTGTCGCTGGGAGGATGTTTTCTCCTCCGCTCGCCCCTTCCACCGTCATTTTCTCTCTACCCTCCCTTGCCTCCTTTTCCGCGCAGCTCTCGATTCCCCCCTCTCTTTCGCACCCTCCATGTCATATTCCGCTCCAGGAGTTCCATCATAGCTCCTCACTGTCGCTGGGAGGAAGTTTTCTCCTCCGCTCGCCCCTTCCACCGTCATTTTCTCTCTACCCACCCTTGCCTCCTTTTCCACGCAGCTCTCGATTCCCCCCTCTCTTTCGCACCCTCCATGTCATATTCCGCTCCAGGAGCTCCATCATAGCTGCTTGCTGTCGCTGGGAGGATGTTTTCTCCTCCGCTCGCCCCTTCCACCGTCATTTTCTCTCTACCCACCCTTGCCTCCTTTTCCGCGCAGCTCTCGATTCCCCCCTCTCTTTCGCACCCTCCATGTCATATTCCGCTCCAGGAGTTCCATCATAGCTCCTCACTGTCGCTGGGAGGATGTTTTCTCCTCCGCTCGCCCCTTCCACCGTCATTTTCTCTCTACCCACCCTTGCCTCCTTCTCCGCGCAGCTCTCGATTCCCCCCTCTCTTTCGCACCCTCCATGTCATATTCCGCTCCAGGAGCTCCATCATAGCTAATCACTGTCGCTGGGAGGATGTTTTCTCCTCCGCTCGCCCCTTCCACCGTCATTTTCTCTCTACCCACCCTTGCCTCCTTTTCCGCGCAGCTCTCGATTCCCCCCTCTCTTTCGCACCCTCCATGTCATATTCCGCTCCAGGAGTTCCATCATAGCTCCTCACTGTCGCTGGGAGGATGTTTTCTCCTCTGCTCGCCCCTTCCACCGTCATTTTCTCTCTACCCACCCTTGCCTCCTTTTCCGCGCAGCTCTCGATTCCCCCCTCTCTTTCGCACCCTCCATGTCATATTCCGCTCCAGGAGTTCCATCATAGCTCCTCACTGTCGCTGGGAGGATGTTTTCTCCTCCGCTCGCCCCTTCCACCGTCATTTTCTCTCTACCCACCCTTGCCTCCTTCTCCGCGCAGCTCTCGATTCCCCCCTCTCTTTCGCACCCTCCATGTCATATTCCGCTCCAGGAGCTCCATCATAGCTCCTTGCTGTCGCTGGGAGGATGTTTTCTCCTCCGCTCGCCCCTTCCACCGTCATTTTCTCTCTACCCACCCTTGCCTCCTTTTCCGCGCAGCTCTCGATTCCCCCCTCTCTTTCGCACCCTCCATGTCATATTCCGCTCCAGGAGTTCCATCATAGCTCCTCACTGTCGCTGGGAGGATGTTTTCTCCTCCGCTCGCCCCTTCCACCGTCATTTTCTCTCTACCCACCCTTGCCTCCTTTTCCGCGCAGCTCTCGATTCCCCCCTCTCTTTCGCACCCTCCATGTCATATTCCGCTCCAGGAGCTCCATCATAGCTCCTTGCTGTCGCTGGGAGGATGTTTTCTCCTCCGCTCGCCCCTTCCACCGTCATTTTCTCTCTACCCACCCTTGCCTCCTTTTCCGCGCAGCTCTCGATTCCCCCCTCTCTTTCGCACCCTCCATGTCATATTCCGCTCCAGGAGTTCCATCATAGCTCCTCACTGTCGCTGGGAGGAAGTTTTCTCCTCCGCTCGCCCCTTCCACCGTCATTTTCTCTCTACCCACCCTTGCCTCCTTTTCCGCGCAGCTCTCGATTCCCCCCTCTCTTTCGCACCCTCCATGTCATATTCCGCTCCAGGAGCTCCATCATAGCTCCTTGCTGTCGCTGGGAGGATGTTTTCTCCTCCGCTCGCCCCTTCCACCGTCATTTTCTCTCTACCCACCCTTGCCTCCTTTTCCGCGCAGCTCTCGATTCCCCCCTCTCTTTCGCACCCTCCATGTCATATTCCCGCTCCAGGAGCTCCATCATAGCTCCTCGCTGTCGCTGGGAGGATGTTTTCTCCTCCGCTCGCCCCTTCCACCGTCATTTTCTCTCTACCCACCCTTGCCTCCTTTTCCGCGCAGCTCTCGATTCCCCCCTCTCTTTCGCACCCTCCATGTCATATTCCGCTCCAGGAGCTCCATCATAGCTCCTTGCTGTCGCTGGGAGGATGTTTTCTCCTCCGCTCGCCCCTTCCACCGTCATTTTCTCTCTACCCACCCTTGCCTCCTTTTCCGCGCAGCTCTCGATTCCCCCCTCTCTTTCGCACCCTCCATGTCATATTCCCGCTCCAGGAGCTCCATCATAGCTCCTCGCTGTCGCTGGGAGGATGTTTTCTCCTCCGCTCGCCCCTTCCACCGTCATTTTCTCTCTACCAACCCTTGCCTCCTTTTCTGCGCAGCTCTCGATTCCCCCCTCTCTTTCGCACCCTCAATGTCATATTCCGCTCCAGGAGTTCCATCATAGCTCCTCACTGTCGCTGGGAGGATGTTTTCTCCTCCGCTCGCCCCTTCCACCGTCATTTTCTCTCTACCCACCCTTGCCTCCTTTTCCGCGCAGCTCTCGATTCCCCCCTCTCTTTCGCACCCTCCATGTCATATTCCGCTCCAGGAGTTCCATCATAGCTCCTCACTGTCGCTGGGAGGAAGTTTTCTCCTCCGCTCGCCCCTTCCACCGTCATTTTCTCTCTACCCACCCTTGCCTCCTTTTCCGCGCAGCTCTCGATTCCCCCCTCTCTTTCGCACCCTCCATGTCATATTCCGCTCCAGGAGCTCCATCATAGCTCCTTGCTGTCGCTGGGAGGATGTTTTCTCCTCCGCTCGCCCCTTCCACCGTCATTTTCTCTCTACCCACCCTTGCCTCCTTTTCCGCGCAGCTCTCGATTCCCCCCTCTCTTTCGCACCCTCCATGTCATATTCCGCTCCAGGAGTTCTATCATAGCTCCTCACTGTCGCTGGGAGGATGTTTTCTCCTCCGCTCGCCCCTTCCACCGTCATTTTCTCTCTACCCACCCTTGCCTCCTTTTCTGCGCAGCTCTCGATTCCCCCCTCTCTTTCGCACCCTCCATGTCATATTCCGCTCCAGGAGTTCAGTCATAGCTCCGCACTGTCGCTGGGAGGAAGTTTTCTCCTCCGCTCGCCCCTTCCACCGTCATTTTCTCTCTACCCACCCTTGCCTCCTTTTCCGCGCAGCTCTCGATTCCCCCCTCTCTTTCGCACCCTCCATGTCATATTCCGCTCCAGGAGCTCCATCATAGCTCCTCGCTGTCGCTGGGAGGATGTTTTCTCCTCCGCTCGCCCCTTCCACCGTCATTTTCTCTCTACCCTCCCTTGCCTCCTTTTCCGCGCAGCTCTCGATTCCCCCCTCTCTTTCGCACCCTCCATGTCATATTCCGCTCCAGGAGTTCCATCATAGCTCCTCACTGTCGCTGGGAGGAAGTTTTCTCCTCCGCTCGCCCCTTCCACCGTCATTTTCTCTCTACCCACCCTTGCCTCCTTTTCCACGCAGCTCTCGATTCCCCCCTCTCTTTCGCACCCTCCATGTCATATTCCGCTCCAGGAGCTCCATCATAGCTGCTTGCTGTCGCTGGGAGGATGTTTTCTCCTCCGCTCGCCCCTTCCACCGTCATTTTCTCTCTACCCACCCTTGCCTCCTTTTCCGCGCAGCTCTCGATTCCCCCCTCTCTTTCGCACCCTCCATGTCATATTCCGCTCCAGGAGTTCCATCATAGCTCCTCACTGTCGCTGGGAGGATGTTTTCTCCTCCGCTCGCCCCTTCCACCATCATTTTCTCTCTACCCACCCTTGCCTCCTTTTCCGCGCAGCTCTCGATTCCCTCCTCTCTTTCGCACCCTCCATGTCATATTCCGCTCCAGGAGTTCCATCATAGCTCCTCACTGTCGCTGGGAGGAAGTTTTCTCCTCCGCTCACCCCTTCCACCGTCATTTTCTCTCTACCCACCCTTGCCTCCTTTTCCGCGCAGCTCTCGATTCCCCCCTCTCTTTCGCACCCTCCATGTCATATTCCGCTCCAGGAGCTCCATCATAGCTCCTTGCTGTCGCTGGGAGGATGTTTTCTCCTCCGCTCGCCCCTTCCACCGTCATTTTCTCTCTACCCACCCTTGCCTCCTTTTCCGCGCAGCTCTCGATTCCCCCCTCTCTTTCGCACCCTCCATGTCATATTCCGCTCCAGGAGTTCCATCATAGCTCCTCACTGTCGCTGGGAGGATGTTTTCTCCTCCGCTCGCCCCTTCCACCGTCATTTTCTCTCTACCCACCCTTGCCTCCTTCTCCGCGCAGCTCTCGATTCCCCCCTCTCTTTCGCACCCTCCATGTCATATTCCGCTCCAGGAGCTCCATCATAGCTAATCACTGTCGCTGGGAGGATGTTTTCTCCTCCGCTCGCCCCTTCCACCGTCATTTTCTCTCTACCCACCCTTGCCTCCTTTTCCGCGCAGCTCTCGATTCCCCCCTCTCTTTCGCACCCTCCATGTCATATTCCGCTCCAGGAGTTCCATCATAGCTCCTCACTGTCGCTGGGAGGATGTTTTCTCCTCTGCTCGCCCCTTCCACCGTCATTTTCTCTCTACCCACCCTTGCCTCCTTTTCCGCGCAGCTCTCGATTCCCCCCTCTCTTTCGCACCCTCCATGTCATATTCCGCTCCAGGAGTTCCATCATAGCTCCTCACTGTCGCTGGGAGGATGTTTTCTCCTCCGCTCGCCCCTTCCACCGTCATTTTCTCTCTACCCACCCTTGCCTCCTTCTCCGCGCAGCTCTCGATTCCCCCCTCTCTTTCGCACCCTCCATGTCATATTCCGCTCCAGGAGTTCCATCATAGCTCCTCACTGTCGCTGGGAGGATGTTTTCTCCTCCGCTCGCCTCTTCCACCGTCATTTTCTCTCTACCCACCCTTGCCTCCTTTTCCGCGCAGCTCTCGATTCCCCCCTCTCTTTCGCACCCTCCATGTCATATTCCGCTCCAGGAGTTCCATCATAGCTCCTCACTGTCGCTGGGAGGAAGTTTTCTCCTCCGCTCGCCCCTTCCACCGTCATTTTCTCTCTACCCACCCTTGCCTCCTTCTCCGCGCAGCTCTCGATTCCCCCCTCTCTTTCGCACCCTCCATGTCATATTCCGCTCCAGGAGTTCCATCATAGCTCCTCACTGTCGCTGGGAGGATGTTTTCTCCTCCGCTCGCCCCTTCCACCATCATTTTCTCTCTACCCACCCTTGCCTCCTTTTCCGCGCAGCTCTCGATTCCCCCCTCTCTTTCGCACCCTCCATGTCATATTCCGCTCCAGGAGTTCCATCATAGCTCCTCACTGTCGCTGGGAGGAAGTTTTCTCCTCCGCTCGCCCCTTCCACCGTCATTTTCTCTCTACCCACCCTTGCCTCCTTTTCCGCGCAGCTCTCGATTCCCCCCTCTCTTTCGCACCCTCCATGTCATATTCCGCTCCAGGAGCTCCATCATAGCTCCTTGCTGTCGCTGGGAGGATGTTTTCTCCTCCGCTCGCCCCTTCCACCGTCATTTTCTCTCTACCCACCCTTGCCTCCTTTTCCGCGCAGCTCTCGATTCCCCCCTCTCTTTCGCACCCTCCATGTCATATTCCGCTCCAGGAGTTCCATTTTAGCTCCTCACTGTCGCTGGGAGGATGTTTGCTCCTCCGCTCGCCCCTTCCACCGTCATTTTCTCTCTACCCACCCTTGCCTCCTTCTCCGCGCAGCTCTCGATTCCCCCCTCTCTTTCGCACCCTCCATGTCATATTCCGCTCCAGGAGCTCCATCATAGCTAATCGCTGTCGCTGGCAGGATGTTTTCTCCTCCGCTCGCCCCTTCCACCGTCATTTTCTCTCTACCCACCCTTGCCTCCTTTTCCGCGCAGCTCTCGATTCCCCCCTCTCTTTCGCACCCTCAATGTCATATTCCGCTCCAGGAGCTCCATCATAGCTCCTCGCTGTCGCTGGGAGGATGTTTTCTCCTCCGCTCGCCCCTTCCACCGTCATTTTCTCTCTACCAACCCTTGCCTCCTTTTCTGCGCAGCTCTCGATTCCCCCCTCTCTTTCGCACCCTCAATGTCATATTCCGCTCCAGGAGTTCCATCATAGCTCCTCACTGTCGCTGGGAGGATGTTTTCTCCTCCGCTCGCCCCTTCCACCGTCATTTTCTCTCTACCCACCCTTGCCTCCTTTTCCGCGCAGCTCTCGATTCCCCCCTCTCTTTCGCACCCTCCATGTCATATTCCGCTCCAGGAGTTCCATCATAGCTCCTCACTGTCGCTGGGAGGAAGTTTTCTCCTCCGCTCGCCCCTTCCACCGTCATTTTCTCTCTACCCACCCTTGCCTCCTTTTCCGCGCAGCTCTCGATTCCCCCCTCTCTTTCGCACCCTCCATGTCATATTCCGCTCCAGGAGCTCCATCATAGCTGCTTGCTGTCGCTGGGAGGATGTTTTCTCCTCCGCTCGCCCCTTCCACCGTCATTTTCTCTCTACCCACCCTTGCCTCCTTTTCCGCGCAGCTCTCGATTCCCCCCTCTCTTTCGCACCCTCCATGTCATATTCCGCTCCAGGAGTTCCATCATAGCTCCTCACTGTCGCTGGGAGGATGTTTTCTCCTCCGCTCGCCCCTTCCACCATCATTTTCTCTCTACCCACCCTTGCCTCCTTTTCCGCGCAGCTCTCGATTCCCTCCTCTCTTTCGCACCCTCCATGTCATATTCCGCTCCAGGAGTTCCATCATAGCTCCTCACTGTCGCTGGGAGGAAGTTTTCTCCTCCGCTCACCCCTTCCACCGTCATTTTCTCTCTACCCACCCTTGCCTCCTTTTCCGCGCAGCTCTCGATTCCCCCCTCTCTTTCGCACCCTCCATGTCATATTCCGCTCCAGGAGCTCCATCATAGCTCCTTGCTGTCGCTGGGAGGATGTTTTCTCCTCCGCTCGCCCCTTCCACCGTCATTTTCTCTCTACCCACCCTTGCCTCCTTTTCCGCGCAGCTCTCGATTCCCCCCTCTCTTTCGCACCCTCCATGTCATATTCCGCTCCAGGAGTTCCATCATAGCTCCTCACTGTCGCTGGGAGGATGTTTTCTCCTCCGCTCGCCCCTTCCACCGTCATTTTCTCTCTACCCACCCTTGCCTCCTTCTCCGCGCAGCTCTCGATACCCCCCTCTCTTTCGCACCCTCCATGTCATATTCCGCTCCAGGAGCTCCATCATAGCTAATCGCTGTCGCTGGGAGGATGTTTTCTCCTCCGCTCGCCCCTTCCACCGTCATTTTCTCTCTACCCACCCTTGCCTCCTTTTCCGCGCAGCTCTCGATTCCCCCCTCTCTTTCGCACCCTCCATGTCATATTCCGCTCCAGGAGTTCCATCATAGCTCCTCACTGTCGCTGGGAGGATGTTTTCTCCTCCGCTCGCCCCTTCCACCGTCATTTTCTCTCTACCCACCCTTGCCTCCTTCTCCGCGCAGCTCTCGATTCCCCCCTCTCTTTCGCACCCTCCATGTCATATTCCGCTCCAGGAGCTCCATCATAGCTAATCGCTGTCGCTGGGAGGATGTTTTCTCCTCCGCTCGCCCCTTCCACCGTCATTTTCTCTCTACCCACCCTTGCCTCCTTTTCCGCGCAGCTCTCGATTCCCCCCTCTCTTTCGCACCCTTCATGTCATATTCCGCTCCAGGAGTTCCATCATAGCTCCTCACTGTCGCTGGGAGGATGTTTTCTCCTCCGCTCGCCTCTTCCACCGTCATTTTCTCTCTACCCACCCTTGCCTCCTTTTCCGCGCAGCTCTCGATTCCCCCCTCTCTTTCGCACCCTCCATGTCATATTCCGCTCCAGGAGTTCCATCATAGCTCCTCACTGTCGCTGGGAGGAAGTTTTCTCCTCCGCTCGCCCCTTCCACCGTCATTTTCTCTCTACCCACCCTTGCCTCCTTTTCCGCGCAGCTCTCGATTCCCCCCTCTCTTTCGCACCCTCCATGTCATATTCCGCTCCAGGAGCTCCATCATAGCTCCTTGCTGTCGCTGGGAGGATGTTTTCTCCTCCGCTCGCCCCTTCCACCGTCATTTTCTCTCTACCCACCCTTGCCTCCTTTTCCGCGCAGCTCTCGATTCCCCCCTCTCTTTCGCACCCTCCATGTCATATTCCGCTCCAGGAGTTCCATCATAGCTCCTCACTGTCGCTGGGAGGATGTTTTCTCCTCCGCTCGCCCCTTCCACCGTCATTTTCTCTCTACCCACCCTTGCCTCCTTCTCCGCGCAGCTCTCGATTCCCCCCTCTCTTTTGCACCCTCCATGGCATATTCCGCTCCAGGAGCTCCATCATAGCTCCTCGCTGTCGCTGGGAGGATGTTTTCTCCTCCGCTCGCCCCTTCCACCGTCATTTTCTCTCTACCCACCCTTGCCTCCTTCTCCGCGCAGCTCTCGATTCCCCCCTCTCTCTCGCACCCTCCATATTACATCCCGCTCAAGGAGCTCCATCATAGCTCCTCGCTGTCGCTGGGAGGATGTTTTCTCCTCCGCTCGCCCCTTCCACCGTCATTTTCTCTCTACCCACCCTTGCCTCCTTTTCCGCGCAGCTCTCGATTCCCCCCTCTCTTTCGCACCCTAAATGTCATATTCCGCTCCAGGAGTTCCATCATAGCTCCTCACTGTCGCTGGGAGGATGTTTTCTCCTCCGCTCGCCCCTTCCACCGTCATTTTCTCTCTACCCACCCTTGCCTCCTTTTCCGCGCAGCTCTCGATTCCCCCCTCTCTTTCGCACCCTCCATGTCATATTCCGCTCCAGGAGTTCCATCATAGCTCCTCACTGTCGCTGGGAGGAAGTTTTCTCCTCCGCTCGCCCCTTCCACCGTCATTTTCTCTCTACCCACCCTTGCCTCCTTTTCCGCGCAGCTCTCGATTCCCCCCTCTCTTTCGCACCCTCCATGTCATATTCCGCTCCAGGAGCTCCATCATAGCTCCTTGCTGTCGCTGGGAGGATGGTTTCTCCTCCGCTCGCCCCTTCCACCGTCATTTTCTCTCTACCCACCCTTGCCTCCTTTTCCGCGCAGCTCTCGATTCCCCCCTCTCTTTCTCACCCTCCATGTCATATTTCGCTCCAGGAGTTCCATCATAGCTCCTCACTGTCGCTGGGAGGATGTTTTCTCCTCCGCTCGCCCCTTCCACCGTCATTTTCTCTCTACCCACCCTTGCCTCCTTTTCCGCGCAGCTCTCGATTCCCCCCTCTCTTTCGCACCCTCCATGTCATATTCCGCTCCAGGAGTTCCATCATAGCTCCTCACTGTCGCTGGGAGGAAGTTTTCTCCTCCGCTCGCCCCTTCCACCGTCATTTTCTCTCTACCCACCCTTGCCTCCTTTTCCGCGCAGCTCTCGATTCCCCCCTCTCTTTCGCACCCTTCATGTCATATTCCGCTCCAGGAGCTCCATCATAGCTCCTCGCTGTCGCTGGGAGGATGTTTTCTCCTCCGCTCGCCCCTTCCACCGTCATTTTATCTCTACCCACCCTTGCCTCCTTTTCCGCGCAGCTCTCGATTCCCCCCTCTCTTTCGCACCCTCAATGTCATATTCCGCTCCAGGAGTTCCATCATAGCTCCTCACTGTCGCTGGGAGGATGTTTTCTCCTCCGCTCGCCCCTTCCACCGTCATTTTCTCTCTACCCACCCTTGCCTCCTTTTCCGCGCAGCTCTCGATTCCCCCCTCTCTTTCGCACCCTCCATGTCATATTCCGCTCCAGGAGTTCAGTCATAGCTCCGCACTGTCGCTGGGAGGAAGTTTTCTCCTCCGCTCGCCCCTTCCACCGTCATTTTCTCTCTACCCACCCTTGCCTCCTTTTCCGCGCAGCTCTCGATTCCCCCCTCTCTTTCGCACCCTCCATGTCATATTCCGCTCCAGGAGCTCCATCATAGCTCCTCGCTGTCGCTGGGAGGATGTTTTCTCCTCCGCTCGCCCCTTCCACCGTCATTTTCTCTCTACCCTCCCTTGCCTCCTTTTCCGCGCAGCTCTCGATTCCCCCCTCTCTTTCGCACCCTCCATGTCATATTCCGCTCCAGGAGTTCCATCATAGCTCCTCACTGTCGCTGGGAGGAAGTTTTCTCCTCCGCTCGCCCCTTCCACCGTCATTTTCTCTCTACCCACCCTTGCCTCCTTTTCCACGCAGCTCTTGATTCCCCCCTCTCTTTCGCACCCTCCATGTCATATTCCGCTCCAGGAGCTCCATCATAGCTGCTTGCTGTCGCTGGGAGGATGTTTTCTCCTCCGCTCGCCCCTTCCACCGTCATTTTCTCTCTACCCACCCTTGCCTCCTTTTCCGCGCAGCTCTCGATTCCCCCCTCTCTTTCGCACCCTCCATGTCATATTCCGCTCCAGGAGTTCCATCATAGCTCCTCACTGTCGCTGGGAGGATGTTTTCTCCTCCGCTCGCCCCTTCCACCATCATTTTCTCTCTACCCACCCTTGCCTCCTTTTCCGCGCAGCTCTCGATTCCCTCCTCTCTTTCGCACCCTCCATGTCATATTCCGCTCCAGGAGTTCCATCATAGCTCCTCACTGTCGCTGGGAGGAAGTTTTCTCCTCCGCTCACCCCTTCCACCGTCATTTTCTCTCTACCCACCCTTGCCTCCTTTTCCGCGCAGCTCTCGATTCCCCCCTCTCTTTCGCACCCTCCATGTCATATTCCGCTCCAGGAGCTCCATCATAGCTCCTTGCTGTCGCTGGGAGGATGTTTTCTCCTCCGCTCGCCCCTTCCACCGTCATTTTCTCTCTACCCACCCTTGCCTCCTTTTCCGCGCAGCTCTCGATTCCCCCCTCTCTTTCGCACCCTCCATGTCATATTCCGCTCCAGGAGTTCCATCATAGCTCCTCACTGTCGCTGGGAGGATGTTTTCTCCTCCGCTCGCCCCTTCCACCGTCATTTTCTCTCTACCCACCCTTGCCTCCTTCTCCGCGCAGCTCTCGATTCCCCCCTCTCTTTCGCACCCTCCATGTCATATTCCGCTCCAGGAGCTCCATCATAGCTAATCACTGTCGCTGGGAGGATGTTTTCTCCTCCGCTCGCCCCTTCCACCGTCATTTTCTCTCTACCCACCCTTGCCTCCTTTTCCGCGCAGCTCTCGATTCCCCCCTCTCTTTCGCACCCTCCATGTCATATTCCGCTCCAGGAGTTCCATCATAGCTCCTCACTGTCGCTGGGAGGATGTTTTCTCCTCTGCTCGCCCCTTCCACCGTCATTTTCTCTCTACCCACCCTTGCCTCCTTTTCCGCGCAGCTCTCGATTCCCCCCTCTCTTTCGCACCCTCCATGTCATATTCCGCTCCAGGAGTTCCATCATAGCTCCTCACTGTCGCTGGGAGGATGTTTTCTCCTCCGCTCGCCCCTTCCACCGTCATTTTCTCTCTACCCACCCTTGCCTCCTTCTCCGCGCAGCTCTCGATTCCCCCCTCTCTTTCGCACCCTCCATGTCATATTCCGCTCCAGGAGCTCCATCATAGCTCCTTGCTGTCGCTGGGAGGATGTTTTCTCCTCCGCTCGCCCCTTCCACCGTCATTTTCTCTCTACCCACCCTTGCCTCCTTTTCCGCGCAGCTCTCGATTCCCCCCTCTCTTTCGCACCCTCCATGTCATATTCCGCTCCAGGAGTTCCATCATAGCTCCTCACTGTCGCTGGGAGGATGTTTTCTCCTCCGCTCGCCCCTTCCACCGTCATTTTCTCTCTACCCACCCTTGCCTCCTTTTCCGCGCAGCTCTCGATTCCCCCCTCTCTTTCGCACCCTCCATGTCATATTCCGCTCCAGGAGTTCCATCATAGCTCCTCACTGTCGCTGGGAGGATGTTTTCTCCTCCGCTCGCCCCTTCCACCGTCATTTTCTCTCTACCCACCCTTGCCTCCTTCTCCGCGCAGCTCTCGATTCCCCCCTCTCTTTCGCACCCTCCATGTCATATTCCGCTCCAGGAGCTCCATCATAGCTCCTTGCTGTCGCTGGGAGGATGTTTTCTCCTCCGCTCGCCCCTTCCACCGTCATTTTCTCTCTACCCACCCTTGCCTCCTTTTCCGCGCAGCTCTCGATTCCCCCCTCTCTTTCGCACCCTCCATGTCATATTCCGCTCCAGGAGTTCCATCATAGCTCCTCACTGTCGCTGGGAGGATGTTTTCTCCTCCGCTCGCCCCTTCCACCGTCATTTTCTCTCTACCCACCCTTGCCTCCTTTTCCGCGCAGCTCTCGATTCCCCCCTCTCTTTCGCACCCTCCATGTCATATTCCGCTCCAGGAGCTCCATCATAGCTCCTTGCTGTCGCTGGGAGGATGTTTTCTCCTCCGCTCGCCCCTTCCACCGTCATTTTCTCTCTACCCACCCTTGCCTCCTTTTCCGCGCAGCTCTCGATTCCCCCCTCTCTTTCGCACCCTCCATGTCATATTCCGCTCCAGGAGTTCCATCATAGCTCCTCACTGTCGCTGGGAGGAAGTTTTCTCCTCCGCTCGCCCCTTCCACCGTCATTTTCTCTCTACCCACCCTTGCCTCCTTTTCCACGCAGCTCTCGATTCCCCCCTCTCTTTCGCACCCTCCATGTCATATTCCGCTCCAGGAGCTCCATCATAGCTGCTTGCTGTCGCTGGGAGGATGTTTTCTCCTCCGCTCGCCCCTTCCACCGTCATTTTCTCTCTACCCACCCTTGCCTCCTTTTCCGCGCAGCTCTCGATTCCCCCCTCTCTTTCGCACCCTCCATGTCATATTCCGCTCCAGGAGTTCCATCATAGCTCCTCACTGTCGCTGGGAGGATGTTTTCTCCTCCGCTCGCCCCTTCCACCATCATTTTCTCTCTACCCACCCTTGCCTCCTTTTCCGCGCAGCTCTCGATTCCCTCCTCTCTTTCGCACCCTCCATGTCATATTCCGCTCCAGGAGTTCCATCATAGCTCCTCACTGTCGCTGGGAGGAAGTTTTCTCCTCCGCTCACCCCTTCCACCGTCATTTTCTCTCTACCCACCCTTGCCTCCTTTTCCGCGCAGCTCTCGATTCCCCCCTCTCTTTCGCACCCTCCATGTCATATTCCGCTCCAGGAGCTCCATCATAGCTCCTTGCTGTCGCTGGGAGGATGTTTTCTCCTCCGCTCGCCCCTTCCACCGTCATTTTCTCTCTACCCACCCTTGCCTCCTTTTCCGCGCAGCTCTCGATTCCCCCCTCTCTTTCGCACCCTCCATGTCATATTCCGCTCCAGGAGTTCCATCATAGCTCCTCACTGTCGCTGGGAGGATGTTTTCTCCTCCGCTCGCCCCTTCCACCGTCATTTTCTCTCTACCCACCCTTGCCTCCTTCTCCGCGCAGCTCTCGATTCCCCCCTCTCTTTCGCACCCTCCATGTCATATTCCGCTCCAGGAGCTCCATCATAGCTAATCACTGTCGCTGGGAGGATGTTTTCTCCTCCGCTCGCCCCTTCCACCGTCATTTTCTCTCTACCCACCCTTGCCTCCTTTTCCGCGCAGCTCTCGATTCCCCCCTCTCTTTCGCACCCTCCATGTCATATTCCGCTCCAGGAGTTCCATCATAGCTCCTCACTGTCGCTGGGAGGATGTTTTCTCCTCTGCTCGCCCCTTCCACCGTCATTTTCTCTCTACCCACCCTTGCCTCCTTTTCCGCGCAGCTCTCGATTCCCCCCTCTCTTTCGCACCCTCCATGTCATATTCCGCTCCAGGAGTTCCATCATAGCTCCTCACTGTCGCTGGGAGGATGTTTTCTCCTCCGCTCGCCCCTTCCACCGTCATTTTCTCTCTACCCACCCTTGCCTCCTTCTCCGCGCAGCTCTCGATTCCCCCCTCTCTTTCGCACCCTCCATGTCATATTCCGCTCCAGGAGCTCCATCATAGCTCCTTGCTGTCGCTGGGAGGATGTTTTCTCCTCCGCTCGCCCCTTCCACCGTCATTTTCTCTCTACCCACCCTTGCCTCCTTTTCCGCGCAGCTCTCGATTCCCCCCTCTCTTTCGCACCCTCCATGTCATATTCCGCTCCAGGAGTTCCATCATAGCTCCTCACTGTCGCTGGGAGGATGTTTTCTCCTCCGCTCGCCTCTTCCACCGTCATTTTCTCTCTACCCACCCTTGCCTCCTTTTCCGCGCAGCTCTCGATTCCCCCCTCTCTTTCGCACCCTCCATGTCATATTCCGCTCCAGGAGTTCCATCATAGCTCCTCACTGTCGCTGGGAGGAAGTTTTCTCCTCCGCTCGCCCCTTCCACCGTCATTTTCTCTCTACCCACCCTTGCCTCCTTCTCCGCGCAGCTCTCGATTCCCCCCTCTCTTTCGCACCCTCCATGTCATATTCCGCTCCAGGAGTTCCATCATAGCTCCTCACTGTCGCTGGGAGGATGTTTTCTCCTCCGCTCGCCCCTTCCACCATCATTTTCTCTCTACCCACCCTTGCCTCCTTTTCCGCGCAGCTCTCGATTCCCCCCTCTCTTTCGCACCCTCCATGTCATATTCCGCTCCAGGAGTTCCATCATAGCTCCTCACTGTCGCTGGGAGGAAGTTTTCTCCTCCGCTCGCCCCTTCCACCGTCATTTTCTCTCTACCCACCCTTGCCTCCTTTTCCGCGCAGCTCTCGATTCCCCCCTCTCTTTCGCACCCTCCATGTCATATTCCGCTCCAGGAGCTCCATCATAGCTCCTTGCTGTCGCTGGGAGGATGTTTTCTCCTCCGCTCGCCCCTTCCACCGTCATTTTCTCTCTACCCACCCTTGCCTCCTTTTCCGCGCAGCTCTCGATTCCCCCCTCTCTTTCGCACCCTCCATGTCATATTCCGCTCCAGGAGTTCCATTTTAGCTCCTCACTGTCGCTGGGAGGATGTTTGCTCCTCCGCTCGCCCCTTCCACCGTCATTTTCTCTCTACCCACCCTTGCCTCCTTCTCCGCGCAGCTCTCGATTCCCCCCTCTCTTTCGCACCCTCCATGTCATATTCCGCTCCAGGAGCTCCATCATAGCTAATCGCTGTCGCTGGCAGGATGTTTTCTCCTCCGCTCGCCCCTTCCACCGTCATTTTCTCTCTACCCACCCTTGCCTCCTTTTCCGCGCAGCTCTCGATTCCCCCCTCTCTTTCGCACCCTCAATGTCATATTCCGCTCCAGGAGCTCCATCATAGCTCCTCGCTGTCGCTGGGAGGATGTTTTCTCCTCCGCTCGCCCCTTCCACCGTCATTTTCTCTCTACCAACCCTTGCCTCCTTTTCTGCGCAGCTCTCGATTCCCCCCTCTCTTTCGCACCCTCAATGTCATATTCCGCTCCAGGAGTTCCATCATAGCTCCTCACTGTCGCTGGGAGGATGTTTTCTCCTCCGCTCGCCCCTTCCACCGTCATTTTCTCTCTACCCACCCTTGCCTCCTTTTCCGCGCAGCTCTCGATTCCCCCCTCTCTTTCGCACCCTCCATGTCATATTCCGCTCCAGGAGTTCCATCATAGCTCCTCACTGTCGCTGGGAGGAAGTTTTCTCCTCCGCTCGCCCCTTCCACCGTCATTTTCTCTCTACCCACCCTTGCCTCCTTTTCCGCGCAGCTCTCGATTCCCCCCTCTCTTTCGCACCCTCCATGTCATATTCCGCTCCAGGAGTTCCATCATAGCTCCTCACTGTCGCTGGGAGGATGTTTTCTCCTCCGCTCGCCCCTTCCACCGTCATTTTCTCTCTACCCACCCTTGCCTCCTTTTCCGCGCAGCTCTCGATTCCCTCCTCTCTTTCGCACCCTCCATGTCATATTCCGCTCCAGGAGTTCCATCATAGCTCCTCACTGTCGCTGGGAGGAAGTTTTCTCCTCCGCTCGCCCCTTCCACCGTCATTTTCTCTCTACCCACCCTTGCCTCCTTTTCCGCGCAGCTCTCGATTCCCCCCTCTCTTTCGCACCCTCCATGTCATATTCCGCTCCAGGAGCTCCATCATAGCTCCTCGCTGTCGCTGGGAGGATGTTTTCTCCTCTGCTCGCCCCTTCCACCGTCATTTTCTCTCTACCCACCCTTGCCTCCTTTTCCGCGCAGCTCTCGATTCCCCCCTCTCTTTCGCACCCTCCATGTCATATTCCGCTCCAGGAGTTCCATCATAGCTCCTCACTGTCGCTGGGAGGAAGTTTTCTCCTCCGCTCGCCCCTTCCACCGTCATTTTCTCTCTACCCACCCTTGCCTCCTTTTCCGCGCAGCTCTTGATTCCCCCCTCTCATTCGCACCCTCCATGTCATATTCCGCTCCAGGAGCTCCATCATAGCTCCTTGCTGTCGCTGGGAGGATGTTTTCTCCTCCGCTCGCCCCTTCCACCGTCATTTTCTCTCTACCCACCCTTGCCTCCTTTTCCGCGCAGCTCTCGATTCCCCCCTCTCTTTCGCACCCTCCATGTCATATTCCGCTCCAGGAGTTCCATCATAGCTCCTCACTGTCGCTGGGAGAATGTTTTCTCCTCCGCTCGCCCCTTCCACCGTCATTTTCTCTCTACCCACCCTTGCCTCCTTTTCCGCGCAGCTCTCGATTCCCCCCTCTCTTTCGCACCCTTCATGTCATATTCCGCTCCAGGAGCTCCATCATAGCTCCTCGCTGTCGCTGGGAGGATGTTTTCTCCTCCGCTCGCCCCTTCCACCGTCATTTTATCTCTACCCACCCTTGCCTCCTTTTCCGCGCAGCTCTCGATTCCCCCCTCTCTTTCGCACCCTCAATGTCATATTCCGCTCCAGGAGTTCCATCATAGCTCCTCACTGTCGCTGGGAGGATGTTTTCTCCTCCGCTCGCCCCTTCCACCGTCATTTTCTCTCTACCCACCCTTGCCTCCTTTTCCGCGCAGCTCTCGATTCCCCCCTCTCTTTCGCACCCTCCATGTCATATTCCGCTCCAGGAGTTCAGTCATAGCTCCGCACTGTCGCTGGGAGGAAGTTTTCTCCTCCGCTCGCCCCTTCCACCGTCATTTTCTCTCTACCCACCCTTGCCTCCTTTTCCGCGCAGCTCTCGATTCCCCCCTCTCTTTCGCACCCTCCATGTCATATTCCGCTCCAGGAGTTCCATCATAGCTCCTCACTGTCGCTGGGAGGAAGTTTTCTCCTCCGCTCGCCCCTTCCACCGTCATTTTCTCTCTACCCACCCTTGCCTCCTTTTCCGCGCAGCTCTCGATTCCCCCCTCTCTTTCGCACCCTCCATGTCATATTCCGCTCCAGGAGCTCCATCATAGCTCCTTGCTGTCGCTGGGAGGATGTTTTCTCCTCCGCTCGCCCCTTCCACCGTCATTTTCTCTCTACCCACCCTTGCCTCCTTTTCCGCGCAGCTCTCGATTCCCCCCTCTCTTTCTCACCCTCCATGTCATAATCCGCTCCAGGAGTTCCATCATAGCTCCTCACTGTCGCTGGGAGGATGTTTTCTCCTCCGCTCGCCCCTTCCACCGTCATTTTCTCTCTACCCACCCTTGCCTCCTTTTCCGCGCAGCTCTCGATTCCCCCCTCTCTTTCGCACCCTCCATGTCATATTCCGCTCCAGGAGCTCCATCATAGCTCCTCGCTGTCGCTGGGAGGATGTTTTCTCCTCTGCTCGCCCCTTCCACCGTCATTTTCTCTCTACCCACCCTTGCCTCCTTTTCCGCGCAGCTCTCGATTCCCCCCTCTCTTTCGCACCCTCCATGTCATATTCCGCTCCAGGAGTTCCATCATAGCTCCTCACTGTCGCTGGGAGGAAGTTTTCTCCTCCGCTCGCCCCTTCCACCGTCATTTTCTCTCTACCCACCCTTGCCTCCTTTTCCGCGCAGCTCTTGATTCCCCCCTCTCATTCGCACCCTCCATGTCATATTCCGCTCCAGGAGCTCCATCATAGCTCCTTGCTGTCGCTGGGAGGATGTTTTCTCCTCCGCTCGCCCCTTCCACCGTCATTTTCTCTCTACCCACCCTTGCCTCCTTTTCCGCGCAGCTCTCGATTCCCCCCTCTCTTTCGCACCCTCCATGTCATATTCCGCTCCAGGAGTTCCATCATAGCTCCTCACTGTCGCTGGGAGAATGTTTTCTCCTCCGCTCGCCCCTTCCACCGTCATTTTCTCTCTACCCACCCTTGCCTCCTTTTCCGCGCAGCTCTCGATTCCCCCCTCTCTTTCGCACCCTTCATGTCATATTCCGCTCCAGGAGCTCCATCATAGCTCCTCGCTGTCGCTGGGAGGATGTTTTCTCCTCCGCTCGCCCCTTCCACCGTCATTTTATCTCTACCCACCCTTGCCTCCTTTTCCGCGCAGCTCTCGATTCCCCCCTCTCTTTCGCACCCTCAATGTCATATTCCGCTCCAGGAGTTCCATCATAGCTCCTCACTGTCGCTGGGAGGATGTTTTCTCCTCCGCTCGCCCCTTCCACCGTCATTTTCTCTCTACCCACCCTTGCCTCCTTTTCCGCGCAGCTCTCGATTCCCCCCTCTCTTTCGCACCCTCCATGTCATATTCTGCTCCAGGAGTTCAGTCATAGCTCCGCACTGTCGCTGGGAGGAAGTTTTCTCCTCCGCTCGCCCCTTCCACCGTCATTTTCTCTCTACCCACCCTTGCCTCCTTTTCCGCGCAGCTCTCGATTCCCCCCTCTCTTTCGCACCCTCCATGTCATATTCCGCTCCAGGAGCTCCATCATAGCTCCTCGCTGTCGCTGGGAGGATGTTTTCTCCTCCGCTCGCCCCTTCCACCGTCATTTTCTCTCTACCCTCCCTTGCCTCCTTTTCCGCGCAGCTCTCGATTCCCCCCTCTCTTTCGCACCCTCCATGTCATATTCCACTCCAGGAGTTCCATCATAGCTCCTCACTGTCGCTGGGAGGAAGTTTTCTCCTCCGCTCGCCCCTTCCACCGTCATTTTCTCTCTACCCACCCTTGCCTCCTTTTCCACGCAGCTCTCGATTCCCCCCTCTCTTTCGCACCCTCCATGTCATATTCCGCTCCAGGAGCTCCATCATAGCTGCTTGCTGTCGCTGGGAGGATGTTTTCTCCTCCGCTCGCCCCTTCCACCGTCATTTTCTCTCTACCCACCCTTGCCTCCTTTTCCGCGCAGCTCTCGATTCCCCCCTCTCTTTCGCACCCTCCATGTCATATTCCGCTCCAGGAGTTCCATCATAGCTCCTCACTGTCGCTGGGAGGATGTTTTCTCCTCCGCTCGCCCCTTCCACCATCATTTTCTCTCTACCCACCCTTGCCTCCTTTTCCGCGCAGCTCTCGATTCCCTCCTCTCTTTCGCACCCTCCATGTCATATTCCGCTCCAGGAGTTCCATCATAGCTCCTCACTGTCGCTGGGAGGAAGTTTTCTCCTCCGCTCACCCCTTCCACCGTCATTTTCTCTCTACCCACCCTTGCCTCCTTTTCCGCGCAGCTCTCGATTCCCCCCTCTCTTTCGCACCCTCCATGTCATATTCCGCTCCAGGAGCTCCATCATAGCTCCTTGCTGTCGCTGGGAGGATGTTTTCTCCTCCGCTCGCCCCTTCCACCGTCATTTTCTCTCTACCCACCCTTGCCTCCTTTTCCGCGCAGCTCTCGATTCCCCCCTCTCTTTCGCACCCTCCATGTCATATTCCGCTCCAGGAGTTCCATCATAGCTCCTCACTGTCGCTGGGAGGATGTTTTCTCCTCCGCTCGCCCCTTCCACCGTCATTTTCTCTCTACCCACCCTTGCCTCCTTCTCCGCGCAGCTCTCGATACCCCCCTCTCTTTCGCACCCTCCATGTCATATTCCGCTCCAGGAGCTCCATCATAGCTAATCGCTGTCGCTGGGAGGATGTTTTCTCCTCCGCTCGCCCCTTCCACCGTCATTTTCTCTCTACCCACCCTTGCCTCCTTTTCCGCGCAGCTCTCGATTCCCCCCTCTCTTTCGCACCCTCCATGTCATATTCCGCTCCAGGAGTTCCATCATAGCTCCTCACTGTCGCTGGGAGGATGTTTTCTCCTCCGCTCGCCCCTTCCACCGTCATTTTCTCTCTACCCACCCTTGCCTCCTTCTCCGCGCAGCTCTCGATTCCCCCCTCTCTTTCGCACCCTCCATGTCATATTCCGCTCCAGGAGCTCCATCATAGCTCCTCGCTGTCGCTGGGAGGATGTTTTCTCCTCCGCTCGCCCCTTCCACCGTCATTTTCTCTCTACCCACCCTTGCCTCCTTTTCCGCGCAGCTCTCGATTCCCCCCTCTCTTTCGCACCCTTCATGTCATATTCCGCTCCAGGAGTTCCATCATAGCTCCTCACTGTCGCTGGGAGGATGTTTTCTCCTCCGCTCGCCTCTTCCACCGTCATTTTCTCTCTACCCACCCTTGCCTCCTTTTCCGCGCAGCTCTCGATTCCCCCCTCTCTTTCGCACCCTCCATGTCATATTCCGCTCCAGGAGTTCCATCATAGCTCCTCACTGTCGCTGGGAGGAAGTTTTCTCCTCCGCTCGCCCCTTCCACCGTCATTTTCTCTCTACCCACCCTTGCCTCCTTTTCCGCGCAGCTCTCGATTCCCCCCTCTCTTTCGCACCCTCCATGTCATATTCCGCTCCAGGAGCTCCATCATAGCTCCTTGCTGTCGCTGGGAGGATGTTTTCTCCTCCGCTCGCCCCTTCCACCGTCATTTTCTCTCTACCCACCCTTGCCTCCTTTTCCGCGCAGCTCTCGATTCCCCCCTCTCTTTCGCACCCTCCATGTCATATTCCGCTCCAGGAGTTCCATCATAGCTCCTCACTGTCGCTGGGAGGATGTTTTCTCCTCCGCTCGCCCCTTCCACCGTCATTTTCTCTCTACCCACCCTTGCCTCCTTCTCCGCGCAGCTCTCGATTCCCCCCTCTCTTTTGCACCCTCCATGGCATATTCCGCTCCAGGAGCTCCATCATAGCTCCTCGCTGTCGCTGGGAGGATGTTTTCTCCTCCGCTCGCCCCTTCCACCGTCATTTTCTCTCTACCCACCCTTGCCTCCTTCTCCGCGCAGCTCTCGATTCCCCCCTCTCTCTCGCACCCTCCATATTACATCCCGCTCAAGGAGCTCCATCATAGCTCCTCGCTGTCGCTGGGAGGATGTTTTCTCCTCCGCTCGCCCCTTCCACCGTCATTTTCTCTCTACCCACCCTTGCCTCCTTTTCCGCGCAGCTCTCGATTCCCCCCTCTCTTTCGCACCCTAAATGTCATATTCCGCTCCAGGAGTTCCATCATAGCTCCTCACTGTCGCTGGGAGGATGTTTTCTCCTCCGCTCGCCCCTTCCACCGTCATTTTCTCTCTACCCACCCTTGCCTCCTTTTCCGCGCAGCTCTCGATTCCCCCCTCTCTTTCGCACCCTCCATGTCATATTCCGCTCCAGGAGTTCCATCATAGCTCCTCACTGTCGCTGGGAGGAAGTTTTCTCCTCCGCTCGCCCCTTCCACCGTCATTTTCTCTCTACCCACCCTTGCCTCCTTTTCCGCGCAGCTCTCGATTCCCCCCTCTCTTTCGCACCCTCCATGTCATATTCCGCTCCAGGAGCTCCATCATAGCTCCTTGCTGTCGCTGGGAGGATGGTTTCTCCTCCGCTCGCCCCTTCCACCGTCATTTTCTCTCTACCCACCCTTGCCTCCTTTTCCGCGCAGCTCTCGATTCCCCCCTCTCTTTCTCACCCTCCATGTCATATTTCGCTCCAGGAGTTCCATCATAGCTCCTCACTGTCGCTGGGAGGATGTTTTCTCCTCCGCTCGCCCCTTCCACCGTCATTTTCTCTCTACCCACCCTTGCCTCCTTTTCCGCGCAGCTCTCGATTCCCCCCTCTCTTTCGCACCCTCCATGTCATATTCCGCTCCAGGAGTTCCATCATAGCTCCTCACTGTCGCTGGGAGGAAGTTTTCTCCTCCGCTCGCCCCTTCCACCGTCATTTTCTCTCTACCCACCCTTGCCTCCTTTTCCGCGCAGCTCTCGATTCCCCCCTCTCTTTCGCACCCTTCATGTCATATTCCGCTCCAGGAGCTCCATCATAGCTCCTCGCTGTCGCTGGGAGGATGTTTTCTCCTCCGCTCGCCCCTTCCACCGTCATTTTATCTCTACCCACCCTTGCCTCCTTTTCCGCGCAGCTCTCGATTCCCCCCTCTCTTTCGCACCCTCAATGTCATATTCCGCTCCAGGAGTTCCATCATAGCTCCTCACTGTCGCTGGGAGGATGTTTTCTCCTCCGCTCGCCCCTTCCACCGTCATTTTCTCTCTACCCACCCTTGCCTCCTTTTCCGCGCAGCTCTCGATTCCCCCCTCTCTTTCGCACCCTCCATGTCATATTCCGCTCCAGGAGTTCAGTCATAGCTCCGCACTGTCGCTGGGAGGAAGTTTTCTCCTCCGCTCGCCCCTTCCACCGTCATTTTCTCTCTACCCACCCTTGCCTCCTTTTCCGCGCAGCTCTCGATTCCCCCCTCTCTTTCGCACCCTCCATGTCATATTCCGCTCCAGGAGCTCCATCATAGCTCCTCGCTGTCGCTGGGAGGATGTTTTCTCCTCCGCTCGCCCCTTCCACCGTCATTTTCTCTCTACCCTCCCTTGCCTCCTTTTCCGCGCAGCTCTCGATTCCCCCCTCTCTTTCGCACCCTCCATGTCATATTCCGCTCCAGGAGTTCCATCATAGCTCCTCACTGTCGCTGGGAGGAAGTTTTCTCCTCCGCTCGCCCCTTCCACCGTCATTTTCTCTCTACCCACCCTTGCCTCCTTTTCCACGCAGCTCTCGATTCCCCCCTCTCTTTCGCACCCTCCATGTCATATTCCGCTCCAGGAGCTCCATCATAGCTGCTTGCTGTCGCTGGGAGGATGTTTTCTCCTCCGCTCGCCCCTTCCACCGTCATTTTCTCTCTACCCACCCTTGCCTCCTTTTCCGCGCAGCTCTCGATTCCCCCCTCTCTTTCGCACCCTCCATGTCATATTCCGCTCCAGGAGTTCCATCATAGCTCCTCACTGTCGCTGGGAGGATGTTTTCTCCTCCGCTCGCCCCTTCCACCATCATTTTCTCTCTACCCACCCTTGCCTCCTTTTCCGCGCAGCTCTCGATTCCCTCCTCTCTTTCGCACCCTCCATGTCATATTCCGCTCCAGGAGTTCCATCATAGCTCCTCACTGTCGCTGGGAGGAAGTTTTCTCCTCCGCTCACCCCTTCCACCGTCATTTTCTCTCTACCCACCCTTGCCTCCTTTTCCGCGCAGCTCTCGATTCCCCCCTCTCTTTCGCACCCTCCATGTCATATTCCGCTCCAGGAGCTCCATCATAGCTCCTTGCTGTCGCTGGGAGGATGTTTTCTCCTCCGCTCGCCCCTTCCACCGTCATTTTCTCTCTACCCACCCTTGCCTCCTTTTCCGCGCAGCTCTCGATTCCCCCCTCTCTTTCGCACCCTCCATGTCATATTCCGCTCCAGGAGTTCCATCATAGCTCCTCACTGTCGCTGGGAGGATGTTTTCTCCTCCGCTCGCCCCTTCCACCGTCATTTTCTCTCTACCCACCCTTGCCTCCTTCTCCGCGCAGCTCTCGATTCCCCCCTCTCTTTCGCACCCTCCATGTCATATTCCGCTCCAGGAGCTCCATCATAGCTAATCACTGTCGCTGGGAGGATGTTTTCTCCTCCGCTCGCCCCTTCCACCGTCATTTTCTCTCTACCCACCCTTGCCTCCTTTTCCGCGCAGCTCTCGATTCCCCCCTCTCTTTCGCACCCTCCATGTCATATTCCGCTCCAGGAGTTCCATCATAGCTCCTCACTGTCGCTGGGAGGATGTTTTCTCCTCTGCTCGCCCCTTCCACCGTCATTTTCTCTCTACCCACCCTTGCCTCCTTTTCCGCGCAGCTCTCGATTCCCCCCTCTCTTTCGCACCCTCCATGTCATATTCCGCTCCAGGAGTTCCATCATAGCTCCTCACTGTCGCTGGGAGGATGTTTTCTCCTCCGCTCGCCCCTTCCACCGTCATTTTCTCTCTACCCACCCTTGCCTCCTTCTCCGCGCAGCTCTCGATTCCCCCCTCTCTTTCGCACCCTCCATGTCATATTCCGCTCCAGGAGCTCCATCATAGCTCCTTGCTGTCGCTGGGAGGATGTTTTCTCCTCCGCTCGCCCCTTCCACCGTCATTTTCTCTCTACCCACCCTTGCCTCCTTTTCCGCGCAGCTCTCGATTCCCCCCTCTCTTTCGCACCCTCCATGTCATATTCCGCTCCAGGAGTTCCATCATAGCTCCTCACTGTCGCTGGGAGGATGTTTTCTCCTCCGCTCGCCCCTTCCACCGTCATTTTCTCTCTACCCACCCTTGCCTCCTTCTCCGCGCAGCTCTCGATTCCCCCCTCTCTTTCGCACCCTCCATGTCATATTCCGCTCCAGGAGCTCCATCATAGCTAATCACTGTCGCTGGGAGGATGTTTTCTCCTCCGCTCGCCCCTTCCACCGTCATTTTCTCTCTACCCACCCTTGCCTCCTTTTCCGCGCAGCTCTCGATTCCCCCCTCTCTTTCGCACCCTCCATGTCATATTCCGCTCCAGGAGTTCCATCATAGCTCCTCACTGTCGCTGGGAGGATGTTTTCTCCTCTGCTCGCCCCTTCCACCGTCATTTTCTCTCTACCCACCCTTGCCTCCTTTTCCGCGCAGCTCTCGATTCCCCCCTCTCTTTCGCACCCTCCATGTCATATTCCGCTCCAGGAGTTCCATCATAGCTCCTCACTGTCGCTGGGAGGATGTTTTCTCCTCCGCTCGCCCCTTCCACCGTCATTTTCTCTCTACCCACCCTTGCCTCCTTCTCCGCGCAGCTCTCGATTCCCCCCTCTCTTTCGCACCCTCCATGTCATATTCCGCTCCAGGAGCTCCATCATAGCTCCTTGCTGTCGCTGGGAGGATGTTTTCTCCTCCGCTCGCCCCTTCCACCGTCATTTTCTCTCTACCCACCCTTGCCTCCTTTTCCGCGCAGCTCTCGATTCCCCCCTCTCTTTCGCACCCTCCATGTCATATTCCGCTCCAGGAGTTCCATCATAGCTCCTCACTGTCGCTGGGAGGATGTTTTCTCCTCCGCTCGCCCCTTCCACCGTCATTTTCTCTCTACCCACCCTTGCCTCCTTTTCCGCGCAGCTCTCGATTCCCCCCTCTCTTTCGCACCCTCCATGTCATATTCCGCTCCAGGAGCTCCATCATAGCTCCTTGCTGTCGCTGGGAGGATGTTTTCTCCTCCGCTCGCCCCTTCCACCGTCATTTTCTCTCTACCCACCCTTGCCTCCTTTTCCGCGCAGCTCTCGATTCCCCCCTCTCTTTCGCACCCTCCATGTCATATTCCGCTCCAGGAGTTCCATCATAGCTCCTCACTGTCGCTGGGAGGATGGTTTCTCCTCCGCTCGCCCCTTCCACCGTCATTTTCTCTCTACCCACCCTTGCCTCCTTTTCCGCGCAGCTCTCGATTCCCCCCTCTCTTTCGCACCCTCCATGTCATATTCCGCTCCAGGAGTTCCATCACAGCTCCTCACTGTCGCTGGGAGGAAGTTTTCTCCTCCGCTCGCCCCTTCCACCGTCATTTTCTCTCTACCCACCCTTGCCTCCTTTTCCGCGCAGCTCTCGATTCCCCCCTCTCTTTCGCACCCTCCATGTCATATTCCGCTCCAGGAGCTCCATCATAGCTCCTTGCTGTCGCTGGGAGGATGTTTTCTCCTCCGCTCGCCCCTTCCACCATCATTTTCTCTCTACCCACCCTTGCCTCCTTCTCCGCGCAGCTCTCGATTCCCCCCTCTCTTTCGCACCCTCCATGTCATATTCCGCTCCAGGAGCTCCATCATAGCTCCTCGCTGTCGCTGGGAGGATGTTTTCTCCTCCGCTCGCCCCTTCCACCGTCATTTTCTCTCTACCCACCCTTGCCTCCTTTTCCGCGCAGCTCTCGATTCCCCCCTCTCTTTCGCACCCTCCATGTCATATTCCGCTCCAGGAGCTCCATCATAGCTCCTCGCTGTCGCTGGGAGGATGTTTTCTCCTCCGCTCGCCCCTTCCACCGTCATTTTCTCTCTACCCACCCTTGCCTCCTTTTCCGCGCAGCTCTCGATTCCCCCTCTCTTTCGCACCCTCCATGTCATATTCCGCTCCCGGAGTTCCATCATAGCTCCTCACTGTCGCTGGGAGGAAGTTTTCTCCTCCGCTCGCCCCTTCCACCGTCATTTTCTCTCTACCCACCCTTGCCTCCTTTTCCGCGCAGCTCTCGATTCCCCCCTCTCTTTCGCACCCTCCATGTCATATTCCGCTCCAGGAGTTCCATCATAGCTCCTCACTGTCGCTGGGAGGATGTTTTCTCCTCCGCTCGCCCCTTTCACCGTCATTTTCTCTCTACCCACCCTTGCCTCCTTTTCCGCGCAGCTCTCGATTCCCCCCTCTCTTTCGCACCCTCCATGTCATATTCCGCTCCAGGAGCTCCATCATAGCTCCTCGCTGTCGCTGGGAGGATGTTTTCTCCTCCGCTCGCCCCTTCCACCGTCATTTTCTTTCTACCCACCCTTGCCTCCTTTTCCACGCAGCTCTAGATTCCCCCCTCTCTTTCGCACCCTCCATGTCATATTCCGCTCCAGGAGCTCCATCATAGCTCCTCGCTGTTGCTGGGAGGATGTTTTCTCCTCCGCTCGCCCCTTCCACCGTCATTTTCTCTCTACCCACCCTTGCCTCCTTCTCCGCACAGCTCTCGATTCCCCCCTCTCTTTCGCACCCTCCATGTCATATTCCGCTCCAGGAGCTCCATCATAGCTCCTCGCTGTCGCTGGGAGGATGTTTTCTCCTCTGCTCGCCCCTTCCACCGTCATTTTCTCTCTACCCACCCTTTCCTCCTTTTCCGCGCAGCTCTCGATTTCCCCCTCTCTTTCGCACCCTCCATGTCATATTCCGCTCCAGGAGCTCCATCATAGCTCCTCGCTGTCGCTGGGAGGATGTTTTCTCCTCCGCTCGCCCCTTCCACCGTCATTTTCTTTCTACCCACCCTTGCCTCCTTTTCCACGCAGCTCTCGATTCCCCCCTCTCTTTCGCACCCTCCATGTCATATTCCGCTCCAGGAGCTCCATCATAGCTCCTCGCTGTTGCTGGGAGGATGTTTTCTCCTCCGCTCGCCCCTTCCACCGTCATTTTCTCTCTACCCACCCTTGCCTCCTTCTCCGCACAGCTCTCGATTCCCCCCTCTCTTTCGCACCCTCCATGTCATATTCCGCTCCAGGAGCTCCATCATAGCTCCTCGCTGTCGCTGGGAGGATGTTTTCTCCTCTGCTCGCCCCTTCCACCGTCATTTTCTCTCTACCCACCCTTGCCTCCTTCTCCGCGCAGCTCTCGATTCCCCCCTCTCTTTCGCACCCTCCATGTCATATTCCGCTCCAGGAGCTCCATCATAGCTCTTCGCTGTCGCTGGGAGGATGTTTTCAACTCCGCTCGCCCCTTCCACCGTCATTTTCTCTCTACCCACCCTTTCCTCCTTTTCCGCGCAGCTCTCGATTCCCCCCTCTCTTTCGCACCCTCCATGTCATATTCCGCTCCAGGAGCTCCATCATAGCTCCTCGCTGTCGCTGGGAGGATGTTTTCTCCTCCGCTCGCCCCTTCCACCGTAATTTTCTCTCTACCCACCCTTGCCTCCTTTTCCGCGCAGCTCTCGATTCCCCCCTCTCTTTCGCACCCTCCATGTCATATTCCGCTCCAGGAGCTCCATCATAGCTCCTCGCTGTCGCTGGGAGGATGTTTTCTCCTCTGCTCGCCCCTTCCACCGTCATTTTCTCTCTACCCACCCTTTCCTCCTTTTCCGCGCAGCTCTCGATTCCCCCCTCTCTTTCGCACCCTCCATGTCATATTCCGCTCCAGGAGTTCCATCATAGCTCCTCACTGTCGCTGGGAGGATGTTTTCTCCTCCGCTCGCCCCTTCCACCATCATTTTCTCTCTACCCACCCTTGCCTCCTTTTCCGCGCAGCTCTCGATTCCCCCCTCTCTTTCGCACCCTCCATGTCATATTCCGCTCCAGGAGTTCCATCATAGCTCCTCACTGTCGCTGGGAGGAAGTTTTCTCCTCCGCTCGCCCCTTCCACCGTCATTTTCTCTCTACCCACCCTTGCCTCCTTTTCCGCGCAGCTCTCGATTCCCCCCTCTCTTTCGCACCCTCCATGTCATATTCCGCTCCAGGAGTTCCATCATAGCTCCTCACTGTCGCTGGGAGGAAGTTTTCTCCTCCGCTTGCCCTTTCCACCGTCATTTTCTCTCTACCCACCCTTGCCTCCTTTTCCGCGCAGCTCTCGATTCCCCCCTCTCTTTCGCACCCTCCATGTCATATTCCGCTCCAGGAGCTCCATCATAGCTCCTCGCTGTCGCTGGGAGGATGTTTTCTCCTCTGCTCGCCCCTTCCACCGTCATTTTCTCTCTACCCACCCTTTCCTCCTTTTCCGCGCAGCTCTCGATTCCCCCCTCTCTTTCGCACCCTCCATGTCATATTCCGCTCCAGGAGCTCCATCATAGCTCCTCGCTGTCGCTGGGAGGATGTTTTCTCCTCCGCTCGCCCCTTCCACCGTCATTTTCTTTCTACCCACCCTTGCCTCCTTTTCCACGCAGCTCTCGATTCCCCCCTCTCTTTCGCACCCTCCATGTCATATTCCGCTCCAGGAGCTCCATCATAGCTCCTCGCTGTCGCTGGGAGGATGTTTTCTCCTCCGCTCGCCCCTTCCACCGTCATTTTCTCTCTACCCACCCTTTCCTCCTTTTCCGCGCAGCTCTCGATTCCCCCCTCTCTTTCGCACCCTCCATGTCATATTCCGCTCCAGGAGCTCCATCATAGCTCCTCGCTGTCGCTGGGAGGATGTTTTCTCCTCCGCTCGCCCCTTCCACCGTCATTTTCTCTCTACCCACCCTTGCCTCCTTTTCCGCGCAGCTCTTGATTCCCCCCTCTCTTTCGCACCCTCCATGTCATATTCCGCTCCAGGAGCTCCATCATAGCTCCTCGCTGTCGCTGGGAGGATGTTTTCTCCTCCGCTCGCCCCTTCCACCGTCATTTTCTCTCTACCCACCCTTGCCTCCTTCTCCGCGCAGCTCTCAATTCCCCCCTCTCTTTCGCACCCTCCATGTCATATTCCGCTCCAGGAGCTCCATCATAGCTCCTCGCTGTCGCTGGGAGGATGTTTTCTCCTCCGCTCGCCCCTTCCACCGTCATTTTCTCTCTACCCACCCTTGCCTCCTTTTCCGCGCAGCTCTTGATTCCCCCCTCTCTTTCGCACCCTCCATGTCATATTCCGCTCCAGGAGTTCCATCATAGCTCCTCACTGTCGCTGGGAGGAAGTTTTCTCCTCCGCTCGCCCCTTCCACCGTCATTTTCTCTCTACCCACCCTTGCCTCCTTTTCCGCGCAGCTCTCGATTCCCCCCTCTCTTTCGCACCCTCCATGTCATATTCCGCTCCAGGAGCTCCATCATAGCTCCTTGCTGTCGCTGGGAGGATTTTTTCTCCTCCGCTCGCCCCTTCCACCGTCATTTTCTCTCTACCCACCCTTGCCTCCTTTTCCGCGCAGCTCTCGATTCCCCCCTCTCTTTCGCACCCTCCATGTCATATTCCGCTCCAGGAGTTCCATCATAGCTCCTCACTGTCGCTGGGAGGATGTTTTCTCCTCCGCTCGCCCCTTCCACCATCATTTTCTCTCTACCCACCCTTGCCTCCTTTTCCGCGCAGCTCTCGATTCCCCCCTCTCTTTCGCACCCTCCATGTCATATTCCGCTCCAGGAGTTCCATCATAGCTCCTCACTGTCGCTGGGAGGATGTTTTCTCCTCCGCTCGCCCCTTCCACCGTCATTTTCTCTCTACCCACCCTTGCCTCCTTCTCCGCGCAGCTCTCGATTCCCCCCTCTCTTTCGCACCCTCCATGTCATATTCCGCTCCAGGAGCTCCATCATAGCTCCTCGCTGTCGCTGGGAGGATGTTTTCTCCTCCGCTCGCCCCTTCCACCGTCATTTTCTCTCTACCCACCCTTGCCTCCTTTTCCGCGCAGCTCTCGATTCCCCCCTCTCTTTCGCACCCTCCATGTCATATTCCGCTCCAGGAGTTCCATCATAGCTCCTCACTGTCGCTGGGAGGATGTTTTCTCCTCCGCTCGCCTCTTCCACCGTCATTTTCTCTCTACCCACCCTTGCCTCCTTTTCCGCGCAGCTCTCGATTCCCCCCTCTCTTTCGCACCCTCCATGTCATATTCCGCTCCAGGAGTTCCATCATAGCTCCTCACTGTCGCTGGGAGGAAGTTTTCTCCTCCGCTCGCCCCTTCCACCGTCATTTTCTCTCTACCCACCCTTGCCTCCTTCTCCGCGCAGCTCTCGATTCCCCCCTCTCTTTCGCACCCTCCATGTCATATTCCGCTCCAGGAGTTCCATCATAGCTCCTCACTGTCGCTGGGAGGATGTTTTCTCCTCCGCTCGCCCCTTCCACCATCATTTTCTCTCTACCCACCCTTGCCTCCTTTTCCGCGCAGCTCTCGATTCCCCCCTCTCTTTCGCACCCTCCATGTCATATTCCGCTCCAGGAGTTCCATCATAGCTCCTCACTGTCGCTGGGAGGAAGTTTTCTCCTCCGCTCGCCCCTTCCACCGTCATTTTCTCTCTACCCACCCTTGCCTCCTTTTCCGCGCAGCTCTCGATTCCCCCCTCTCTTTCGCACCCTCCATGTCATATTCCGCTCCAGGAGCTCCATCATAGCTCCTTGCTGTCGCTGGGAGGATGTTTTCTCCTCCGCTCGCCCCTTCCACCGTCATTTTCTCTCTACCCACCCTTGCCTCCTTTTCCGCGCAGCTCTCGATTCCCCCCTCTCTTTCGCACCCTCCATGTCATATTCCGCTCCAGGAGTTCCATTTTAGCTCCTCACTGTCGCTGGGAGGATGTTTGCTCCTCCGCTCGCCCCTTCCACCGTCATTTTCTCTCTACCCACCCTTGCCTCCTTCTCCGCGCAGCTCTCGATTCCCCCCTCTCTTTCGCACCCTCCATGTCATATTCCGCTCCAGGAGCTCCATCATAGCTAATCGCTGTCGCTGGCAGGATGTTTTCTCCTCCGCTCGCCCCTTCCACCGTCATTTTCTCTCTACCCACCCTTGCCTCCTTTTCCGCGCAGCTCTCGATTCCCCCCTCTCTTTCGCACCCTCAATGTCATATTCCGCTCCAGGAGCTCCATCATAGCTCCTCGCTGTCGCTGGGAGGATGTTTTCTCCTCCGCTCGCCCCTTCCACCGTCATTTTCTCTCTACCCACCCTTGCCTCCTTTTCCGCGCAGCTCTCGATTCCCCCCTCTCTTTCGCACCCTCCATGTCATATTCCGCTCCAGGAGCTCCATCATAGCTCCTTGCTGTCGCTGGGAGGATGTTTTCTCCTCCGCTCGCCCCTTCCACCGTCATTTTCTCTCTACCCACCCTTGCCTCCTTTTCCGCGCAGCTCTCGATTCCCCCCTCTCTTTCGCACCCTCCATGTCATATTCCGCTCCAGGAGTTCCATCATAGCTCCTCACTGTCGCTGGGAGGATGGTTTCTCCTCCGCTCGCCCCTTCCACCGTCATTTTCTCTCTACCCACCCTTGCCTCCTTTTCCGCGCAGCTCTCGATTCCCCCCTCTCTTTCGCACCCTCCATGTCATATTCCGCTCCAGGAGTTCCATCACAGCTCCTCACTGTCGCTGGGAGGAAGTTTTCTCCTCCGCTCGCCCCTTCCACCGTCATTTTCTCTCTACCCACCCTTGCCTCCTTTTCCGCGCAGCTCTCGATTCCCCCCTCTCTTTCGCACCCTCCATGTCATATTCCGCTCCAGGAGCTCCATCATAGCTCCTTGCTGTCGCTGGGAGGATGTTTTCTCCTCCGCTCGCCCCTTCCACCATCATTTTCTCTCTACCCACCCTTGCCTCCTTCTCCGCGCAGCTCTCGATTCCCCCCTCTCTTTCGCACCCTCCATGTCATATTCCGCTCCAGGAGCTCCATCATAGCTCCTCGCTGTCGCTGGGAGGATGTTTTCTCCTCCGCTCGCCCCTTCCACCGTCATTTTCTCTCTACCCACCCTTGCCTCCTTTTCCGCGCAGCTCTCGATTCCCCCCTCTCTTTCGCACCCTCCATGTCATATTCCGCTCCAGGAGCTCCATCATAGCTCCTCGCTGTCGCTGGGAGGATGTTTTCTCCTCCGCTCGCCCCTTCCACCGTCATTTTCTCTCTACCCACCCTTGCCTCCTTTTCCGCGCAGCTCTCGATTCCCCCTCTCTTTCGCACCCTCCATGTCATATTCCGCTCCCGGAGTTCCATCATAGCTCCTCACTGTCGCTGGGAGGAAGTTTTCTCCTCCGCTCGCCCCTTCCACCGTCATTTTCTCTCTACCCACCCTTGCCTCCTTTTCCGCGCAGCTCTCGATTCCCCCCTCTCTTTCGCACCCTCCATGTCATATTCCGCTCCAGGAGTTCCATCATAGCTCCTCACTGTCGCTGGGAGGATGTTTTCTCCTCCGCTCGCCCCTTTCACCGTCATTTTCTCTCTACCCACCCTTGCCTCCTTTTCCGCGCAGCTCTCGATTCCCCCCTCTCTTTCGCACCCTCCATGTCATATTCCGCTCCAGGAGCTCCATCATAGCTCCTCGCTGTCGCTGGGAGGATGTTTTCTCCTCCGCTCGCCCCTTCCACCGTCATTTTCTTTCTACCCACCCTTGCCTCCTTTTCCACGCAGCTCTAGATTCCCCCCTCTCTTTCGCACCCTCCATGTCATATTCCGCTCCAGGAGCTCCATCATAGCTCCTCGCTGTTGCTGGGAGGATGTTTTCTCCTCCGCTCGCCCCTTCCACCGTCATTTTCTCTCTACCCACCCTTGCCTCCTTCTCCGCACAGCTCTCGATTCCCCCCTCTCTTTCGCACCCTCCATGTCATATTCCGCTCCAGGAGCTCCATCATAGCTCCTCGCTGTCGCTGGGAGGATGTTTTCTCCTCTGCTCGCCCCTTCCACCGTCATTTTCTCTCTACCCACCCTTTCCTCCTTTTCCGCGCAGCTCTCGATTTCCCCCTCTCTTTCGCACCCTCCATGTCATATTCCGCTCCAGGAGCTCCATCATAGCTCCTCGCTGTCGCTGGGAGGATGTTTTCTCCTCCGCTCGCCCCTTCCACCGTCATTTTCTTTCTACCCACCCTTGCCTCCTTTTCCACGCAGCTCTCGATTCCCCCCTCTCTTTCGCACCCTCCATGTCATATTCCGCTCCAGGAGCTCCATCATAGCTCCTCGCTGTTGCTGGGAGGATGTTTTCTCCTCCGCTCGCCCCTTCCACCGTCATTTTCTCTCTACCCACCCTTGCCTCCTTCTCCGCACAGCTCTCGATTCCCCCCTCTCTTTCGCACCCTCCATGTCATATTCCGCTCCAGGAGCTCCATCATAGCTCCTCGCTGTCGCTGGGAGGATGTTTTCTCCTCTGCTCGCCCCTTCCACCGTCATTTTCTCTCTACCCACCCTTGCCTCCTTCTCCGCGCAGCTCTCGATTCCCCCCTCTCTTTCGCACCCTCCATGTCATATTCCGCTCCAGGAGTTCCATCATAGCTCCTCACTAGCGCTGGGAGGATGTTTTCTCCTCCGCTCGCCTCTTCCACCGTCATTTTCTCTCTACCCACCCTTGCCTCCTTTTCCACGCAGCTCTCGATTCCCCCCTCTCTTTCGCACCCTCCATGTCATATTCCGCTCCAGGAGCTCCATCATAGCTCCTCGCTGTTGCTGGGAGGATGTTTTCTCCTCCGCTCGCCCCTTCCACCGTCATTTTCTCTCTACCCACCCTTGCCTCCTTTTCCGTGCAGCTCTCGATTCCCCCCTCTCTTTCGCACCCTCCATGTCATATTCCGCTCCAGGAGTTCCATCATAGCTCCTCACTGTCGCTGGGAGGATGTTTTCTCCTCCGCTCGCCCCTTCCACCGTCATTTTCTCTCTACCCACCCTTGCCTCCTTCTCCGCGCAGCTCTCGATTCCCCCCTCTCTTTCGCACCCTCCATGTCATATTCTGCTCCATGAGCTCCATCATAGCTCCTCGCTGTCGCTGGGAGGATGTTTTCTCCTCCGCTCGCCCCTTCCACCGTCATTTTCTCTCTACCCACCCTTGCCTCCTTCTCCACGCAGCTCTCGATTCCCCCCTCTCTTTCGCACCCTCCATGTCATATTCCGCTCCAGGAGCTCCATCATAGCTCCTTGCTGTCGCTGGGAGGATGTTTTCTCCTCCGCTCGCCCCTTCCACCATCATTTTCTCTCTACCCACCCTTGCCTCCTTCTCCGCGCAGCTCTCGATTCCCCCCTCTCTTTCGCACCCTCCATGTCATATTCCGCTCCAGGAGCTCCATCATAGCTCCTCGCTGTCGCTGGGAGGATGTTTTCTCCTCCGCTCGCCCCTTCCACCGTCATTTTCTCTCTACCCACCCTTGCCTCCTTTTCCGCGCAGCTCTCGATTCCCCCCTCTCTTTCGCACCCTCCATGTCATATTCCGCTCCAGGAGCTCCATCATAGCTCCTCGCTGTCGCTGGGAGGATGTTTTCTCCTCCGCTCGCCCCTTCCACCGTCATTTTCTCTCTACCCACCCTTGCCTCCTTTTCCGCGCAGCTCTCGATTCCCCCTCTCTTTCGCACCCTCCATGTCATATTCCGCTCCCGGAGTTCCATCATAGCTCCTCACTGTCGCTGGGAGGAAGTTTTCTCCTCCGCTCGCCCCTTCCACCGTCATTTTCTCTCTACCCACCCTTGCCTCCTTTTCCGCGCAGCTCTCGATTCCCCCCTCTCTTTCGCACCCTCCATGTCATATTCCGCTCCAGGAGTTCCATCATAGCTCCTCACTGTCGCTGGGAGGATGTTTTCTCCTCCGCTCGCCCCTTTCACCGTCATTTTCTCTCTACCCACCCTTGCCTCCTTTTCCGCGCAGCTCTCGATTCCCCCCTCTCTTTCGCACCCTCCATGTCATATTCCGCTCCAGGAGCTCCATCATAGCTCCTCGCTGTCGCTGGGAGGATGTTTTCTCCTCCGCTCGCCCCTTCCACCGTCATTTTCTTTCTACCCACCCTTGCCTCCTTTTCCACGCAGCTCTAGATTCCCCCCTCTCTTTCGCACCCTCCATGTCATATTCCGCTCCAGGAGCTCCATCATAGCTCCTCGCTGTTGCTGGGAGGATGTTTTCTCCTCCGCTCGCCCCTTCCACCGTCATTTTCTCTCTACCCACCCTTGCCTCCTTCTCCGCACAGCTCTCGATTCCCCCCTCTCTTTCGCACCCTCCATGTCATATTCCGCTCCAGGAGCTCCATCATAGCTCCTCGCTGTCGCTGGGAGGATGTTTTCTCCTCTGCTCGCCCCTTCCACCGTCATTTTCTCTCTACCCACCCTTTCCTCCTTTTCCGCGCAGCTCTCGATTTCCCCCTCTCTTTCGCACCCTCCATGTCATATTCCGCTCCAGGAGCTCCATCATAGCTCCTCGCTGTCGCTGGGAGGATGTTTTCTCCTCCGCTCGCCCCTTCCACCGTCATTTTCTTTCTACCCACCCTTGCCTCCTTTTCCACGCAGCTCTCGATTCCCCCCTCTCTTTCGCACCCTCCATGTCATATTCCGCTCCAGGAGCTCCATCATAGCTCCTCGCTGTTGCTGGGAGGATGTTTTCTCCTCCGCTCGCCCCTTCCACCGTCATTTTCTCTCTACCCACCCTTGCCTCCTTCTCCGCACAGCTCTCGATTCCCCCCTCTCTTTCGCACCCTCCATGTCATATTCCGCTCCAGGAGCTCCATCATAGCTCCTCGCTGTCGCTGGGAGGATGTTTTCTCCTCTGCTCGCCCCTTCCACCGTCATTTTCTCTCTACCCACCCTTGCCTCCTTCTCCGCGCAGCTCTCGATTCCCCCCTCTCTTTCGCACCCTCCATGTCATATTCCGCTCCAGGAGCTCCATCATAGCTCTTCGCTGTCGCTGGGAGGATGTTTTCAACTCCGCTCGCCCCTTCCACCGTCATTTTCTCTCTACCCACCCTTTCCTCCTTTTCCGCGCAGCTCTCGATTCCCCCCTCTCTTTCGCACCCTCCATGTCATATTCCGCTCCAGGAGCTCCATCATAGCTCCTCGCTGTCGCTGGGAGGATGTTTTCTCCTCCGCTCGCCCCTTCCACCGTCATTTTCTCTCTACCCACCCTTGCCTCCTTTTCCGCGCAGCTCTCGATTCCCCCCTCTCTTTCGCACCCTCCATGTCATATTCCGCTCCAGGAGCTCCATCATAGCTCCTCGCTGTCGCTGGGAGGATGTTTTCTCCTCTGCTCGCCCCTTCCACCGTCATTTTCTCTCTACCCACCCTTTCCTCCTTTTCCGCGCAGCTCTCGATTCCCCCCTCTCTTGCGCACCCTCCATGTCATATTCCGCTCCAGGAGCTCCATCATAGCTCCTCGCTGTCGCTGGGAGGATGTTTTCTCCTCCGCTCGCCCCTTCCACCGTCATTTTCTCTCTACCCACCCTTGCCTCCTTTTCCGCGCAGCTCTCGATTCCCCCCTCTCTTTCGCACCCTCCATGTCATATTCCGCTCCAGGAGTTCCATCATAGCTCCTCACTGTCGCTGGGAGGATGTTTTCTCCTCCGCTCGCCCCTTCCACCATCATTTTCTCTCTACCCACCCTTGCCTTCTTCTCCGCGCAGCTCTCGATTCCCCCCTCTCTTTCGCACCCTCCATGTCATATTCTGCTCCAGGAGCTCCATCATAGCTCTTCGCTGTCGCTGGGAGGATGTTTTCTCCTCCGCTCGCCCCTTCCACCGTCATTTTCTCTCTACCCACCCTTTCCTCCTTTTCCGCGCAGCTCTCGATTCCCCCCTCTCTTTCGCACCCTCCATGTCATATTCCGCTCCAGGGGCTCCATCATAGCTCCTCGCTGTCGCTGGGAGGATGTTTTCTCCTCCGCTCGCCCCTTCCACCGTCATTTTCTCTCTACCCACCCTTGCCTCCTTTTCCGCGCAGCTCTCGATTCCCCCCTCTCTTTCGCACCCTCCATGTCATATTCCGCTCCAGGAGCTCCATCATAGCTCCTCGCTGTCGCTTGGAGGATGTTTTCTCCTCCGCTCGCCCCTTCCACCGTCATTTTCTCTCTACCAACCCTTGCCTCCTTTTCCGCGCAGCTCTCGATTCCCCCCTCTCTTTCGCACCCTCCATGTCATATTCCGCTCCAGGAGCTCCATCATAGCTCCTCGCTGTCGCTGGGAGGATGTTTTCTCCTCCGCTCGCCCCTTCCACCGTCATTTTCTCTCTACCCACCCTTGCCTCCTTCTCCGCGCAGCTCTCAATTCCCCCCTCTCTTTCGCACCCTCCATGTCATATTCCGCTTCAGGAGCTCCATCATAGCTCCTCGCTGTCGCTGGGAGGATGTTTTCTCCTCCGCTCGCCCCTTCCACCGTCATTTTCTCTCTACCCACCCTTGCCTCCTTCTCCGCGCAGCTCTCGATTCCCCCCTCTCTTTCGAACCCTCCATGTCATATTCCGCTCCAGGAGCTCCATCATAGCTCCTCGCTGTCGCTGGGAGGATGTTTTCTCCTCTGCTCGCCCCTTCCACCGTCATTTTCTCTCTACCCACCCTTTCCTCCTTTTCCGCGCAGCTCTCGATTCCCCCCTCTCTTTCGCACCCTCCATGTCATATTCCGCTCCAGGAGCTCCATCATAGCTCCTCGCTGTCGCTGGGAGGATGTTTTCTCCTCCGCTCGCCCCTTCCACCGTCATTTTCTTTCTACCCACCCTTGCCTCCTTTTCCACGCAGCTCTCGATTCCCCCCTCTCTTTCTCACCCTCCATGTCATATTCCGCTCCAGGAGCTCCATCATAGCTCCTCGCTGTTGCTGGGAGGATGTTTTCTCCTCCGCTCGCCCCTTCCACAGTCATTTTCTCTCTACCCACCCTTGCCTCCTTCTCCGCACGGCTCTCGATTCCCCCCTCTCTTTCGCACCCTCCATGTCATATTCCGCTCCAGGAGCTCCATCATAGCTCCTCGCTGTCGCTGGGAGGATGTTTTCTCCTCCGCTCGCCCCTTCCACCGTCATTTTCTCTCTACCCACCCTTGCCTCCTTTTCCGCGCAGCTCTCGATTCCCCCCTCTCTTTCGCACCCTCCATGTCATATTCCGCTCCAGGAGTTCCATCATAGCTCCTCACTGTCGCTGGGAGGATGTTTTCTCCTCCGCTCGCCCCTTCCACCATCATTTTCTCTCTACCCACCCTTGCCTCCTTTTCCGCGCAGCTCTCGATTCCCCCCTCTCTTTCGCACCCTCCATGTCATATTCCGCTCCAGGAGTTCCATCATAGCTCCTCACTGTCGCTGGGAGGAAGTTTTCTCCTCCGCTCGCCCCTTCCACCGTCATTTTCTCTCTACCCACCCTTGCCTCCTTTTCCGCGCAGCTCTCGATTCCCCCCTCTCTTTCGCACCCTCCATGTCATATTCCGCTCCAGGAGCTCCATCATAGCTCCTTGCTGTCGCTGGGAGGATGTTTTCTCCTCCGCTCGCCCCTTCCACCGTCATTTTCTCTCTACCCACCCTTGCCTCCTTTTCCGCGCAGCTCTCGATTCCCCCCTCTCTTTCGCACCCTCCATGTCATATTCCGCTCCAGGAGTTCCATCATAGCTCCTCACTGTCGCTGGGAGGAAGTTTTCTCCTCCGCTCGCCCCTTCCACCGTCATTTTCTCTCTACCCACCCTTGCCTCCTTTTCCGCGCAGCTCTCGATTCCCCCCTCTCTTTCGCACCCTCCATGTCATATTCCGCTCCAGGAGCTCCATCATAGCTCCTTGCTGTCGCTGGGAGGATGTTTTCTCCTCCGCTCGCCCCTTCCACCGTCATTTTCTCTCTACCCACCCTTGCCTCCTTTTCCGCGCAGCTCTCGATTCCCCCCTCTCTTTCGCACCCTCCATGTCATATTCCGCTCCAGGAGTTCCATCATAGCTCCTCACTGTCGCTGGGAGGATGTTTTCTCCTCCGCTCGCCCCTTCCACCGTCATTTTCTCTCTACCCACCCTTGCCTCCTTTTCCGCGCAGCTCTCGATTCCCCCCTCTCTTTCGCACCCTCCATGTCATATTCCGCTCCAGGGGCTCCATCATAGCTCCTCGCTGTCGCTGGGAGGATGTTTTCTCCTCCGCTCGCCCCTTCCACCGTCATTTTCTCTCTACCCACCCTTGCCTCCTTTTCCGCGCAGCTCTCGATTCCCCCCTCTCTTTCGCACCCTCCATGTCATATTCCGCTCCAGGAGCTCCATCATAGCTCCTCGCTGTCGCTTGGAGGATGTTTTCTCCTCCGCTCGCCCCTTCCACCGTCATTTTCTCTCTACCAACCCTTGCCTCCTTTTCCGCGCAGCTCTCGATTCCCCCCTCTCTTTCGCACCCTCCATGTCATATTCCGCTCCAGGAGCTCCATCATAGCTCCTCGCTGTCGCTGGGAGGATGTTTTCTCCTCCGCTCGCCCCTTCCACCGTCATTTTCTCTCTACCCACCCTTGCCTCCTTCTCCGCGCAGCTCTCAATTCCCCCCTCTCTTTCGCACCCTCCATGTCATATTCCGCTTCAGGAGCTCCATCATAGCTCCTCGCTGTCGCTGGGAGGATGTTTTCTCCTCCGCTCGCCCCTTCCACCGTCATTTTCTCTCTACCCACCCTTGCCTCCTTCTCCGCGCAGCTCTCGATTCCCCCCTCTCTTTCGAACCCTCCATGTCATATTCCGCTCCAGGAGCTCCATCATAGCTCCTCGCTGTCGCTGGGAGGATGTTTTCTCCTCTGCTCGCCCCTTCCACCGTCATTTTCTCTCTACCCACCCTTTCCTCCTTTTCCGCGCAGCTCTCGATTCCCCCCTCTCTTTCGCACCCTCCATGTCATATTCCGCTCCAGGAGCTCCATCATAGCTCCTCGCTGTCGCTGGGAGGATGTTTTCTCCTCCGCTCGCCCCTTCCACCGTCATTTTCTTTCTACCCACCCTTGCCTCCTTTTCCACGCAGCTCTCGATTCCCCCCTCTCTTTCTCACCCTCCATGTCATATTCCGCTCCAGGAGCTCCATCATAGCTCCTCGCTGTTGCTGGGAGGATGTTTTCTCCTCCGCTCGCCCCTTCCACAGTCATTTTCTCTCTACCCACCCTTGCCTCCTTCTCCGCACGGCTCTCGATTCCCCCCTCTCTTTCGCACCCTCCATGTCATATTCCGCTCCAGGAGCTCCATCATAGCTCCTCGCTGTCGCTGGGAGGATGTTTTCTCCTCCGCTCGCCCCTTCCACCGTCATTTTCTCTCTACCCACCCTTGCCTCCTTTTCCGCGCAGCTCTCGATTCCCCCCTCTCTTTCGCACCCTCCATGTCATATTCCGCTCCAGGAGTTCCATCATAGCTCCTCACTGTCGCTGGGAGGATGTTTTCTCCTCCGCTCGCCCCTTCCACCATCATTTTCTCTCTACCCACCCTTGCCTCCTTTTCCGCGCAGCTCTCGATTCCCCCCTCTCTTTCGCACCCTCCATGTCATATTCCGCTCCAGGAGTTCCATCATAGCTCCTCACTGTCGCTGGGAGGAAGTTTTCTCCTCCGCTCGCCCCTTCCACCGTCATTTTCTCTCTACCCACCCTTGCCTCCTTTTCCGCGCAGCTCTCGATTCCCCCCTCTCTTTCGCACCCTCCATGTCATATTCCGCTCCAGGAGCTCCATCATAGCTCCTTGCTGTCGCTGGGAGGATGTTTTCTCCTCCGCTCGCCCCTTCCACCGTCATTTTCTCTCTACCCACCCTTGCCTCCTTTTCCGCGCAGCTCTCGATTCCCCCCTCTCTTTCGCACCCTCCATGTCATATTCCGCTCCAGGAGTTCCATCATAGCTCCTCACTGTCGCTGGGAGGAAGTTTTCTCCTCCGCTCGCCCCTTCCACCGTCATTTTCTCTCTACCCACCCTTGCCTCCTTTTCCGCGCAGCTCTCGATTCCCCCCTCTCTTTCGCACCCTCCATGTCATATTCCGCTCCAGGAGCTCCATCATAGCTCCTTGCTGTCGCTGGGAGGATGTTTTCTCCTCCGCTCGCCCCTTCCACCGTCATTTTCTCTCTACCCACCCTTGCCTCCTTTTCCGCGCAGCTCTCGATTCCCCCCTCTCTTTCGCACCCTCCATGTCATATTCCGCTCCAGGAGTTCCATCATAGCTCCTCACTGTCGCTGGGAGGATGTTTTCTCCTCCGCTCGCCCCTTCCACCGTCATTTTCTCTCTACCCACCCTTGCCTCCTTTTCCGCGCAGCTCTCGATTCCCCCCTCTCTTTCGCACCCTCCATGTCATATTCCGCTCCAGGAGCTCCATCATAGCTCCTCGCTGTCGCTGGGAGGATGTTTTCTCCTCCGCTCGCCCCTTCCACCGTCATTTTCTCTCTACCCACCCTTGCCTCCTTTTCCGCGCAGCTCTCGATTCCCCCCTCTCTTTCGCACCCTCAATGTCATATTCCGCTCCAGGAGTTCCATCATAGCTCCTCACTGTCGCTGGGAGGATGTTTTCTCCTCCGCTCGCCCCTTCCACCGTCATTTTCTCTCTACCCACCCTTGCCTCCTTTTCCGCGCAGCTCTTGATTCCCCCCTCTCTTTCGCACCCTCCATGTCATATTCCGCTCCAGGAGTTCCATCATAGCTCCTCACTGTCGCTGGGAGGAAGTTTTCTCCTCCGCTCGCCCCTTCCACCGTCATTTTCTCTCTACCCACCCTTGCCTCCTTTTCCGCGCAGCTCTCGATTCCCCCCTCTCTTTCGCACCCTCCATGTCATATTCCGCTCCAGGAGCTCCATCATAGCTCCTTGCTGTCGCTGGGAGGATGTTTTCTCCTCCGCTCGCCCCTTCCACTGTCATTTTCTCTCTACCCACCCTTGCCTCCTTTTCCGTGCAGCTCTCGATTCCCCCCTCTCTTTCGCACCCTCCATGTCATATTCCGCTCCAGGAGTTCCATCATAGCTCCTCACTGTCGCTGGGAGGATGTTTTCTCCTCCGCTCGCCCCTTCCACCATCATTTTCTCTCTACCCACCCTTGCCTCCTTTTCCGCGCAGCTCTCGATTCCCCCCTCTCTTTCGCACCCTCCATGTCATATTCCGCTCCAGGAGTTCCATCATAGCTCCTCACTGTCGCTGGGAGGATGTTTTCTCCTCCGCTCGCCCCTTCCACCGTCATTTTCTCTCTACCCACCCTTGCCTCCTTCTCCGCGCAGCTCTCGATTCCCCCCTCTCTTTCGCACCCTCCATGTCATATTCCGCTCCAGGAGCTCCATCATAGCTCCTCGCTGTCGCTGGGAGGATGTTTTCTCCTCCGCTCGCCCCTTCCACCGTCATTTTCTCTCTACCCACCCTTGCCTCCTTTTCCGCGCAGCTCTCGATTCCCCCCTCTCTTTCGCACCCTCCATGTCATATTCCGCTCCAGGAGTTCCATCATAGCTCCTCACTGTCGCTGGGAGGATGTTTTCTCCTCCGCTCGCCCCTTCCACCATCATTTTCTCTCTACCCACCCTTGCCTCCTTTTCCGCGCAGCTCTCGATTCCCCCCTCTCTTTCGCACCCTCCATGTCATATTCCGCTCCAGGAGTTCCATCATAGCTCCTCACTGTCGCTGGGAGGAAGTTTTCTCCTCCGCTCGCCCCTTCCACCGTCATTTTCTCTCTACCCACCCTTGCCTCCTTTTCCGCGCAGCTCTCGATTCCCCCCTCTCTTTCGCACCCTCCATGTCATATTCCGCTCCAGGAGCTCCATCATAGCTCCTTGCTGTCGCTGGGAGGATGTTTTCTCCTCCGCTCGCCCCTTCCACCGTCATTTTCTCTCTACCCACCCTTGCCTCCTTTTCCGCGCAGCTCTCGATTCCCCCCTCTCTTTCGCACCCTCCATGTCATATTCCGCTCCAGGAGTTCCATCATAGCTCCTCACTGTCGCTGGGAGGATGTTTTCTCCTCCGCTCGCCCCTTCCACCGTCATTTTCTCTCTACCCACCCTTGCCTCCTTCTCCGCGCAGCTCTCGATTCCCCCCTCTCTTTCGCACCCTCCATGTCATATTCCGCTCCAGGAGCTCCATCATAGCTAATCGCTGTCGCTGGCAGGATGTTTTCTCCTCCGCTCGCCCCTTCCACCGTCATTTTCTCTCTACCCACCCTTGCCTCCTTTTCCGCGCAGCTCTCGATTCCCCCCTCTCTTTCGCACCCTCCATGTCATATTCCGCTCCAGGAGTTCCATCATAGCTCCTCACTGTCGCTGGGAGGATGTTTTCTCCTCCGCTCGCCCCTTCCACCGTCATTTTCTCTCTACCCACCCTTGCCTCCTTTTCCGCGCAGCTCTCGATTCCCCCCTCTCTTTCGCACCCTCCATGTCATATTCCGCTCCAGGAGCTCCATCATAGCTCCTTGCTGTCGCTGGGAGGATGTTTTCTCCTCCGCTCGCCCCTTCCACCGTCATTTTCTCTCTACCCACCCTTGCCTCCTTTTCCGCGCAGCTCTCGATTCCCCCCTCTCTTTCGCACCCTCCATGTCATATTCCGCTCCAGGAGCTCCATCATAGCTCCTTGCTGTCGCTGGGAGGATGTTTTCTCCTCCGCTCGCCCCTTCCACCGTCATTTTCTCTCTACCCACCCTTGCCTCCTTTTCCGCGCAGCTCTCGATTCCCCCCTCTCTTTCGCACCCTCCATGTCATATTCCGCTCCAGGAGTTCCATCATAGCTCCTCACTGTCGCTGGGAGGATGTTTTCTCCTCCGCTCGCCCCTTCCACCGTCATTTTCTCTCTACCCACCCTTGCCTCCTTTTCCGCGCAGCTCTCGATTCCCCCCTCTCTTTCGCACCCTCCATGTCATATTCCGCTCCAGGAGTTCCATCATAGCTCCTCACTGTCGCTGGGAGGATGTTTTCTCCTCCGCTCGCCCCTTCCACCGTCATTTTCTCTCTACCCACCCTTGCCTCCTTTTCCGCGCAGCTCTCGATTCCCCCCTCTCTTTCGCACCCTCCATGTCATATTCCGCTCCAGGAGTTCCATCATAGCTCCTCACTGTCGCTGGGAGGATGTTTTCTCCTCCGCTCGCCCCTTCCACCGTCATTTTCTCTCTACCCACCCTTGCCTCCTTTTCCGCGCAGCTCTCAATTCCCCCCTCTCTTTCGCACCCTCCATGTCATATTCCGCTCCAGGAGCTCCATCATAGCTCCTTGCTGTCGCTGGGAGGATGTTTTCTCCTCCGCTCGCCCCTTCCACCGTCATTTTCTCTCTACCCACCCTTGCCTCCTTTTCCGCGCAGCTCTCGATTCCCCCCTCTCTTTCGCACCCTCCATGTCATATTCCGCTCCAGGAGTTCCATCATAGCTCCTCACTGTCGCTGGGAGGATGTTTTCTCCTCCGCTCGCCCCTTCCACCGTCATTTTCTCTCTACCCACCCTTGCCTCCTTTTCCGCGCAGCTCTCGATTCCCCCCTCTCTTTCGCACCCTCCATGTCATATTCCGCTCCAGGAGTTCCATCATAGCTCCTCACTGTCGCTGGGAGGATGTTTTCTCCTCCGCTCGCCCCTTCCACCGTCATTTTCTCTCTACCCACCCTTGCCTCCTTTTCCGTGCAGCTCTCGATTCCCCCCTCTCTTTCGCACTCTCCATGTCATATTCCGCTCCAGGAGTTCCATCATAGCTCCTCACTGTCGCTGGGAGGATGTTTTCTCCTCCGCTCGCCCCTTCCACCATCATTTTCTCTCTACCCACCCTTGCCTCCTTTTCCGCGCAGCTCTCGATTCCCCCCTCTCTTTCGCACCCTCCATGTCATATTCCGCTCCAGGAGTTCCATCATAGCTCCTCACTGTCGCTGGGAGGAAGTTTTCTCCTCCGCTCGCCCCTTCCACCGTCATTTTCTCTCTACCCACCCTTGCCTCCTTTTCCGCGCAGCTCTCGATTCCCCCCTCTCTTTCGCACCCTCCATGTCATATTCCGCTCCAGGAGCTCCATCATAGCTCCTTGCTGTCCCTGGGAGGATGTTTTCTCCTCCGCTCGCCCCTTCCACCGTCATTTTCTCTCTACCCACCCTTGCCTCCTTTTCCGCGCAGCTCTCGATTCCCCCCTCTCTTTCGCACCCTCCATGTCATATTCCGCTCCAGGAGTTCCATCATAGCTCCTCACTGTCGCTGGGAGGATGTTTTCTCCTCCGCTCGCCCATTCCAGCGTCATTTTCTCTCTACCCACCCTTGCCTCCTTCTCCGCGCAGCTCTCGATTCCCCCCTCTCTTTCGCACCCTCCATGTCATATTCCGCTCCAGGAGCTCCATCATAGCTAATCGCTGTCGCTGGGAGGATGTTTTCTCCTCCGCTCGCCCCTTCCACCGTCATTTTCTCTCTACCCACCCTTGCCTCCTTTTCCGCGCAGCTCTCGATTCCCCCCTCTCTTTCGCACCCTCCATGTCATATTCCGCTCCAGGAGTTCCATCATAGCTCCTCACTGTCGCTGGGAGGATGTTTTCTCCTCCGCTCGCCCCTTCCACCGTCATTTTCTCTCTACCCACCCTTGCCTCCTTTTCCGCGCAGCTCTCGATTCCCCCCTCTCTTTCGCACCCTCCATGTCATATTCCGCTCCAGGAGTTCCATCATAGCTCCTCACTGTCGCTGGGAGGATGTTTTCTCCTCCGCTCGCCCCTTCCACCGTAATTTTCTCTCTACCCACCCTTGCCTCCTTCTCCGCGCAGCTCTCGATTCCCCCCTCTCTTTCGCACCCTCCATGTCATATTCCGCTCCAGGAGCTCCATCATAGCTCCTCGCTGTCGCTGGGAGGATGTTTTCTCCTCCGCTCGCCCCTTCCACCGTCATTTTCTCTCTACCCACCCTTGCCTCCTTTTCTGCGCAGCTCTCGATTCCCCCCTCTCTTTCGCACCCTCCATGTCATATTCCGCTCCAGGAGCTCCATCATAGCTCCTCACTGTCGCTGGGAGGATGTTTTCTCCTCCGCTCGCCCCTTCCACCGTCATTTTCTCTCTACCCACCCTTGCCTCCTTTTCCGCGCAGCTCTCGATTCCCCCCTCTCTTTCGCACCCTCCATGTCATATTCCGCTCCAGGAGTTCCATCATAGCTCCTCACTGTCGCTGGGAGGATGTTTTCTCCTCCGCTCGCCCCTTCCACCGTCATTTTCTCTCTACCCACCCTTGCCTCCTTCTCCGCGCAGCTCTCGATTCCCCCCTCTCTTTCGCACCCTCCATGTCATATTCCGCTCCAGGAGCTCCATCATAGCTCCTCGCTGTCGCTGGGAGGATGTTTTCTCCTCCGCTCGCCCCTTCCACCGTCATTTTCTCTCTACCCACCCTTGCCTCCTTTTCCGCGCAGCTCTCGATTCCCCCCTCTCTTTCGCACCCTCCATGTCATATTCCGCTCCAGGAGTTCCATCATAGCTCCTCACTAGCGCTGGGAGGATGTTTTCTCCTCCGCTCGCCTCTTCCACTGTCATTTTCTCTCTACCCACCCTTGCCTCCTTTTCCGCGCAGCTCTCGATTCCCCCCTCTCTTTCGCACCCTCCATGTCATATTCCGCTCCAGGAGTTCCATCATAGCTCCTCACTGTCGCTGGGAGGAAGTTTTCTCCTCCGCTCGCCCCTTCCACCGTCATTTTCTCTCTACCCACCCTTGCCTCCTTTTCCGCGCAGCTCTCCATTTCCCCCCTCTCTTTCGCACCCTCCATGTCATATTCCGCTCCAGGAGCTCCATCATAGCTCCTTGCTGTCGCTGGGAGGATGTTTTCTCCTCCGCTCGCCCCTTCCACCGTCATTTTCTCTCTACCCACCCTTGCCTCCTTTTCCGCGCAGCTCTCGATTCCCCCCTCTCTTTCGCACCCTCCATGTCATATTCCGCTCCAGGAGTTCCATCATAGCTCCTCACTGTCGCTGGGAGGATGTTTTCTCCTCCGCTCGCCCCTTCCACCGTCATTTTCTCTCTACCCACCCTTGCCTCCTTCTCCGCGCAGCTCTCGATTTCCCCCTCTCTTTCGCACCCTCCATGTCATATTCCGCTCCAGGAGCTCCATCATAGCTCCTCGCTGTCGCTGGGAGGATGTTTTCTCCTCCGCTCGCCCCTTCCACCGTCATTTTCTCTCTACCCACCCTTGCCTCCTTTTCCGCGCAGCTCTCGATTCCCCCCTCTCTTTCGCACCCTCAATGTCATATTCCGCTCCAGGAGTTCCATCATAGCTCCTCACTGTCGCTGGGAGGATGTTTTCTCCTCCGCTCGCCCCTTCCACCGTCATTTTCTCTCTACCCACCCTTGCCTCCTTTTCCGCGCAGCTCTCGATTCCCCCCTCTCTTTCGCACCCTCCATGTCATATTCCGCTCCAGGAGTTCCATCATAGCTCCTCACTGTCGCTGGGAGGAAGTTTTCTCCTCCGCTCGCCCCTTCCACCGTCATTTTCTCTCTACCCACCCTTGCCTCCTTTTCCGCGCAGCTCTCGATTCCCCCCTCTCTTTCGCACCCTCCATGTCATATTCCGCTCCAGGAGCTCCATCATAGCTCCTTGCTGTCGCTGGGAGGATGTTTTCTCCTCCGCTCGCCCCTTCCACCGTCATTTTCTCTCTACCCACCCTTGCCTCCTTTTCCGCGCAGCTCTCGATTCCCCCCTCTCTTTCGCACCCTCCATGTCATATTCCGCTCCAGGAGTTCCATCATAGCTCCTCACTGTCGCTGGGAGGATGTTTTCTCCTCCGCTCGCCCCTTCCACCGTCATTTTCTCTCTACCCACCCTTGCCTCCTTCTCCGCGCAGCTCTCGATTCCCCCCTCTCTTTCGCACCCTCCATGTCATATTCCGCTCCAGGAGCTCCATCATAGCTAATCGCTGTCGCTGGGAGGATGTTTTCTCCTCCGCTCGCCCCTTCCACCGTCATTTTCTCTCTACCCACCCTTGCCTCCTTTTCCGCGCAGCTCTCGATTCCCCCCTCTCTTTCGCACCCTCCATGTCATATTCCGCTCCAGGAGTTCCATCATAGCTCCTCACTGTCGCTGGGAGGATGTTTTCTCCTCCGCTCGCCCCTTCCACCGTCATTTTCTCTCTACCCACCCTTGCCTCCTTTTCCGCGCAGCTCTCGATTCCCCCCTCTCTTTCGCACCCTCCATGTCATATTCCGCTCCAGGAGTTCCATCATAGCTCCTCACTGTCGCTGGGAGGATGTTTTCTCCTCCGCTCGCCCCTTCCACCGTCATTTTCTCTCTACCCACCCTTGCCTCCTTCTCCGCGCAGCTCTCGATTCCCCCCTCTCTTTCGCACCCTCCATGTCATATTCCGCTCCAGGAGCTCCATCATAGCTCCTCGCTGTCGCTGGGAGGATGTTTTCTCCTCCGCTCGCCCCTTCCACCGTCATTTTCTCTCTACCCACCCTTGCCTCCTTTTCCGCGCAGCTCTCGATTCCCCCCTCTCTTTCGCACCCTCCATGTCATATTCCGCTCCAGGAGTTCCATCATAGCTCCTCACTGTCGCTGGGAGGAAGTTTTCTCCTCCGCTCGCCCCTTCCACCGTCATTTTCTCTCTACCCACCCTTGCCTCCTTTTCCGCGCAGCTCTCGATTCCCCCCTCTCTTTCGCACCCTCCATGTCATATTCCGCTCCAGGAGCTCCATCATAGCTCCTTGCTGTCGCTGGGAGGATGTTTTCTCCTCCGCTCGCCCCTTCCACCGTCATTTTCTCTCTACCCACCCTTGCCTCCTTTTCCGCGCAGCTCTCGATTCCCCCCTCTCTTTCGCACCCTCCATGTCATATTCCGCTCCAGGAGTTCCATCATAGCTCCTCACTGTCGCTGGGAGGATGTTTTCTCCTCCGCTCGCCCCTTCCACCGTCATTTTCTCTCTACCCACCCTTGCCTCCTTTTCCGCGCAGCTCTCGATTCCCCCCTCTCTTTCGCACCCTCCATGTCATATTCCGCTCCAGGAGCTCCATCATAGCTCCTCGCTGTCGCTGGGAGGATGTTTTCTCCTCCGCTCGCCCCTTCCACCGTCATTTTCTCTCTACCCACCCTTGCCTCCTTTTCCGCGCAGCTCTCGATTCCCCCCTCTCTTTCGCACCCTCAATGTCATATTCCGCTCCAGGAGTTCCATCATAGCTCCTCACTGTCGCTGGGAGGATGTTTTCTCCTCCGCTCGCCCCTTCCACCGTCATTTTCTCTCTACCCACCCTTGCCTCCTTTTCCGCGCAGCTCTTGATTCCCCCCTCTCTTTCGCACCCTCCATGTCATATTCCGCTCCAGGAGTTCCATCATAGCTCCTCACTGTCGCTGGGAGGAAGTTTTCTCCTCCGCTCGCCCCTTCCACCGTCATTTTCTCTCTACCCACCCTTGCCTCCTTTTCCGCGCAGCTCTCGATTCCCCCCTCTCTTTCGCACCCTCCATGTCATATTCCGCTCCAGGAGCTCCATCATAGCTCCTTGCTGTCGCTGGGAGGATGTTTTCTCCTCCGCTCGCCCCTTCCACTGTCATTTTCTCTCTACCCACCCTTGCCTCCTTTTCCGTGCAGCTCTCGATTCCCCCCTCTCTTTCGCACCCTCCATGTCATATTCCGCTCCAGGAGTTCCATCATAGCTCCTCACTGTCGCTGGGAGGATGTTTTCTCCTCCGCTCGCCCCTTCCACCATCATTTTCTCTCTACCCACCCTTGCCTCCTTTTCCGCGCAGCTCTCGATTCCCCCCTCTCTTTCGCACCCTCCATGTCATATTCCGCTCCAGGAGTTCCATCATAGCTCCTCACTGTCGCTGGGAGGATGTTTTCTCCTCCGCTCGCCCCTTCCACCGTCATTTTCTCTCTACCCACCCTTGCCTCCTTCTCCGCGCAGCTCTCGATTCCCCCCTCTCTTTCGCACCCTCCATGTCATATTCCGCTCCAGGAGCTCCATCATAGCTCCTCGCTGTCGCTGGGAGGATGTTTTCTCCTCCGCTCGCCCCTTCCACCGTCATTTTCTCTCTACCCACCCTTGCCTCCTTTTCCGCGCAGCTCTCGATTCCCCCCTCTCTTTCGCACCCTCCATGTCATATTCCGCTCCAGGAGTTCCATCATAGCTCCTCACTGTCGCTGGGAGGATGTTTTCTCCTCCGCTCGCCCCTTCCACCATCATTTTCTCTCTACCCACCCTTGCCTCCTTTTCCGCGCAGCTCTCGATTCCCCCCTCTCTTTCGCACCCTCCATGTCATATTCCGCTCCAGGAGTTCCATCATAGCTCCTCACTGTCGCTGGGAGGAAGTTTTCTCCTCCGCTCGCCCCTTCCACCGTCATTTTCTCTCTACCCACCCTTGCCTCCTTTTCCGCGCAGCTCTCGATTCCCCCCTCTCTTTCGCACCCTCCATGTCATATTCCGCTCCAGGAGCTCCATCATAGCTCCTTGCTGTCGCTGGGAGGATGTTTTCTCCTCCGCTCGCCCCTTCCACCGTCATTTTCTCTCTACCCACCCTTGCCTCCTTTTCCGCGCAGCTCTCGATTCCCCCCTCTCTTTCGCACCCTCCATGTCATATTCCGCTCCAGGAGTTCCATCATAGCTCCTCACTGTCGCTGGGAGGATGTTTTCTCCTCCGCTCGCCCCTTCCACCGTCATTTTCTCTCTACCCACCCTTGCCTCCTTCTCCGCGCAGCTCTCGATTCCCCCCTCTCTTTCGCACCCTCCATGTCATATTCCGCTCCAGGAGCTCCATCATAGCTAATCGCTGTCGCTGGCAGGATGTTTTCTCCTCCGCTCGCCCCTTCCACCGTCATTTTCTCTCTACCCACCCTTGCCTCCTTTTCCGCGCAGCTCTCGATTCCCCCCTCTCTTTCGCACCCTCCATGTCATATTCCGCTCCAGGAGTTCCATCATAGCTCCTCACTGTCGCTGGGAGGATGTTTTCTCCTCCGCTCGCCCCTTCCACCGTCATTTTCTCTCTACCCACCCTTGCCTCCTTTTCCGCGCAGCTCTCGATTCCCCCCTCTCTTTCGCACCCTCCATGTCATATTCCGCTCCAGGAGTTCCATCATAGCTCCTCACTGTCGCTGGGAGGATGTTTTCTCCTCCGCTCGCCCCTTCCACCGTCATTTTCTCTCTACCCACCCTTGCCTCCTTCTCCGCGCAGCTCTCGATTCCCCCCTCTCTTTCGCACCCTCCATGTCATATTCCGCTCCAGGAGCTCCATCATAGCTCCTCGCTGTCGCTGGGAGGATGTTTTCTCCTCCGCTCGCCCCTTCCACCGTCATTTTCTCTCTACCCACCCTTGCCTCCTTTTCCGCGCAGCTCTCGATTCCCCCCTCTCTTTCGCACCCTCCATGTCATATTCCGCTCCAGGAGTTCCATCATAGCTCCTCACTGTCGCTGGGAGGATGTTTTCTCCTCCGCTCGCCCCTTCCACCGTCATTTTCTCTCTACCCACCCTTGCCTCCTTTTCCGCGCAGCTCTCGATTCCCCCCTCTCTTTCGCACCCTCCATGTCATATTCCGCTCCAGGAGCTCCATCATAGCTCCTCGCTGTCGCTGGGAGGATGTTTTCTCCTCCGCTCGCCCCTTCCACTGTCATTTTCTCTCTACCCACCCTTGCCTCCTTTTCCGCGCAGCTCTTGATTCCCCCCTCTCTTTCGCACCCTCCATGTCATATTCCGCTCCAGGAGTTCCATCATAGCTCCTCACTGTCGCTGGGAGGAAGTTTTCTCCTCCGCTCGCCCCTTCCACCGTCATTTTCTCTCTACCCACCCTTGCCTCCTTTTCCGCGCAGCTCTCGATTCCCCCCTCTCTTTCGCACCCTCCATGTCATATTCCGCTCCAGGAGCTCCATCATAGCTCCTTGCTGTCGCTGGGAGGATGTTTTCTCCTCCGCTCGCCCCTTCCACCGTCATTTTCTCTCTACCCACCCTTGCCTCCTTTTCCGCGCAGCTCTCGATTCCCCCCTCTCTTTCGCACCCTCCATGTCATATTCCGCTCCAGGAGTTCCATCATAGCTCCTCACTGTCGCTGGGAGGATGTTTTCTCCTCCGCTCGCCCCTTCCACCGTCATTTTCTCTCTACCCACCCTTGCCTCCTTTTCCGCGCAGCTCTTGATTCCCCCCTCTCTTTCGCACCCTCCATGTCATATTCCGCTCCAGGAGTTCCATCATAGCTCCTCACTGTCGCTGGGAGGAAGTTTTCTCCTCCGCTCGCCCCTTCCACCGTCATTTTCTCTCTACCCACCCTTGCCTCCTTTTCCGCGCAGCTCTCGATTCCCCCCTCTCTTTCGCACCCTCCATGTCATATTCCGCTCCAGGAGCTCCATCATAGCTCCTTGCTGTCGCTGGGAGGATGTTTTCTCCTCCGCTCGCCCCTTCCACCGTCATTTTCTCTCTACCCACCCTTGCCTCCTTTTCCGCGCAGCTCTCGATTCCCCCCTCTCTTTCGCACCCTCCATGTCATATTCCGCTCCAGGAGTTCCATCATAGCTCCTCACTGTCGCTGGGAGGATGTTTTCTCCTCCGCTCGCCCCTTCCACCATCATTTTCTCTCTACCCACCCTTGCCTCCTTTTCCGCGCAGCTCTCGATTCCCCCCTCTCTTTCGCACCCTCCATGTCATATTCCGCTCCAGGAGTTCCATCATAGCTCCTCACTGTCGCTGGGAGGATGTTTTCTCCTCCGCTCGCCCCTTCCACCGTCATTTTCTCTCTACCCACCCTTGCCTCCTTCTCCGCGCAGCTCTCGATTCCCCCCTCTCTTTCGCACCCTCCATGTCATATTCCGCTCCAGGAGCTCCATCATAGCTCCTCGCTGTCGCTGGGAGGATGTTTTCTCCTCCGCTCGCCCCTTCCACCGTCATTTTCTCTCTACCCACCCTTGCCTCCTTTTCCGCGCAGCTCTCGATTCCCCCCTCTCTTTCGCACCCTCCATGTCATATTCCGCTCCAGGAGTTCCATCATAGCTCCTCACTGTCGCTGGGAGGATGTTTTCTCCTCCGCTCGCCTCTTCCACCGTCATTTTCTCTCTACCCACCCTTGCCTCCTTTTCCGCGCAGCTCTCGATTCCCCCCTCTCTTTCGCACCCTCCATGTCATATTCCGCTCCAGGAGTTCCATCATAGCTCCTCACTGTCGCTGGGAGGAAGTTTTCTCCTCCGCTCGCCCCTTCCACCGTCATTTTCTCTCTACCCACCCTTGCCTCCTTCTCCGCGCAGCTCTCGATTCCCCCCTCTCTTTCGCACCCTCCATGTCATATTCCGCTCCAGGAGTTCCATCATAGCTCCTCACTGTCGCTGGGAGGATGTTTTCTCCTCCGTTCGCCCCTTCCACCATCATTTTCTCTCTACCCACCCTTGCCTCCTTTTCCGCGCAGCTCTCGATTCCCCCCTCTCTTTCGCACCCTCCATGTCATATTCCGCTCCAGGAGTTCCATCATAGCTCCTCACTGTCGCTGGGAGGAAGTTTTCTCCTCCGCTCGCCCCTTCCACCGTCATTTTCTCTCTACCCACCCTTGCCTCCTTTTCCGCGCAGCTCTCGATCCCCCCCTCTCTTTCGCACCCTCCATGTCATATTCCGCTCCAGGAGCTCCATCATAGCTCCTTGCTGTCGCTGGGAGGATGTTTTCTCCTCCGCTCGCCCCTTCCACCGTCATTTTCTCTCTACCCACCCTTGCCTCCTTTTCCGCGCAGCTCTCGATTCCCCCCTCTCTTTCGCACCCTCCATGTCATATTCCGCTCCAGGAGTTCCATTTTAGCTCCTCACTGTCGCTGGGAGGATGTTTGCTCCTCCGCTCGCCCCTTCCACCGTCATTTTCTCTCTACCCACCCTTGCCTCCTTCTCCGCGCAGCTCTCGATTCCCCCCTCTCTTTCGCACCCTCCATGTCATATTCCGCTCCAGGAGCTCCATCATAGCTAATCGCTGTCGCTGGCAGGATGTTTTCTCCTCCGCTCGCCCCTTCCACCGTCATTTTCTCTCTACCCACCCTTGCCTCCTTTTCCGCGCAGCTCTCGATTCCCCCCTCTCTTTCGCACCCTCCATGTCATATTCCGCTCCAGGAGTTCCATCATAGCTCCTCACTGTCGCTGGGAGGATGTTTTCTCCTCCGCTCGCCCCTTCCACCGTCATTTTCTCTCTACCCACCCTTGCCTCCTTTTCCGCGCAGCTCTCGATTCCCCCCTCTCTTTCGCACCCTCCATGTCATATTCCGCTCCAGGAGTTCCATCATAGCTCCTCACTGTCGCTGGGAGGATGTTTTCTCCTCCGTTCGCCCCTTCCACCGTCATTTTCTCTCTACCCACCCTTGCCTCCTTTTCCGCGCAGCTCTCGATTCCCCCCTCTCTTTCGCACCCTCCATGTCATATTCCGCTCCAGGAGCTCCATCATAGCTCCTCGCTGTCGCTGGGAGGATGTTTTCTCCTCCGCTCGCCCCTTCCACTGTCATTTTCTCTCTACCCACCCTTGCCTCCTTTTCCGCGCAGCTCTTGATTCCCCCCTCTCTTTCGCACCCTCCATGTCATATTCCGCTCCAGGAGTTCCATCATAGCTCCTCACTGTCGCTGGGAGGAAGTTTTCTCCTCCGCTCGCCCCTTCCACCGTCATTTTCTCTCTACCCACCCTTGCCTCCTTTTCCGCGCAGCTCTCGATTCCCCCCTCTCTTTCGCACCCTCCATGTCATATTCCGCTCCAGGAGCTCCATCATAGCTCCTTGCTGTCGCTGGGAGGATGTTTTCTCCTCCGCTCGCCCCTTCCACCGTCATTTTCTCTCTACCCACCCTTGCCTCCTTTTCCGCGCAGCTCTCGATTCCCCCCTCTCTTTCGCACCCTCCATGTCATATTCCGCTCCAGGAGTTCCATCATAGCTCCTCACTGTCGCTGGGAGGATGTTTTCTCCTCCGCTCGCCCCTTCCACCGTCATTTTCTCTCTACCCACCCTTGCCTCCTTTTCCGCGCAGCTCTTGATTCCCCCCTCTCTTTCGCACCCTCCATGTCATATTCCGCTCCAGGAGTTCCATCATAGCTCCTCACTGTCGCTGGGAGGAAGTTTTCTCCTCCGCTCGCCCCTTCCACCGTCATTTTCTCTCTACCCACCCTTGCCTCCTTTTCCGCGCAGCTCTCGATTCCCCCCTCTCTTTCGCACCCTCCATGTCATATTCCGCTCCAGGAGCTCCATCATAGCTCCTTGCTGTCGCTGGGAGGATTTTTTCTCCTCCGCTCGCCCCTTCCACCGTCATTTTCTCTCTACCCACCCTTGCCTCCTTTTCCGCGCAGCTCTCGATTCCCCCCTCTCTTTCGCACCCTCCATGTCATATTCCGCTCCAGGAGTTCCATCATAGCTCCTCACTGTCGCTGGGAGGATGTTTTCTCCTCCGCTCGCCCCTTCCACCATCATTTTCTCTCTACCCACCCTTGCCTCCTTTTCCGCGCAGCTCTCGATTCCCCCCTCTCTTTCGCACCCTCCATGTCATATTCCGCTCCAGGAGTTCCATCATAGCTCCTCACTGTCGCTGGGAGGATGTTTTCTCCTCCGCTCGCCCCTTCCACCGTCATTTTCTCTCTACCCACCCTTGCCTCCTTCTCCGCGCAGCTCTCGATTCCCCCCTCTCTTTCGCACCCTCCATGTCATATTCCGCTCCAGGAGCTCCATCATAGCTCCTCGCTGTCGCTGGGAGGATGTTTTCTCCTCCGCTCGCCCCTTCCACCGTCATTTTCTCTCTACCCACCCTTGCCTCCTTTTCCGCGCAGCTCTCGATTCCCCCCTCTCTTTCGCACCCTCCATGTCATATTCCGCTCCAGGAGTTCCATCATAGCTCCTCACTGTCGCTGGGAGGATGTTTTCTCCTCCGCTCGCCTCTTCCACCGTCATTTTCTCTCTACCCACCCTTGCCTCCTTTTCCGCGCAGCTCTCGATTCCCCCCTCTCTTTCGCACCCTCCATGTCATATTCCGCTCCAGGAGTTCCATCATAGCTCCTCACTGTCGCTGGGAGGAAGTTTTCTCCTCCGCTCGCCCCTTCCACCGTCATTTTCTCTCTACCCACCCTTGCCTCCTTCTCCGCGCAGCTCTCGATTCCCCCCTCTCTTTCGCACCCTCCATGTCATATTCCGCTCCAGGAGTTCCATCATAGCTCCTCACTGTCGCTGGGAGGATGTTTTCTCCTCCGCTCGCCCCTTCCACCATCATTTTCTCTCTACCCACCCTTGCCTCCTTTTCCGCGCAGCTCTCGATTCCCCCCTCTCTTTCGCACCCTCCATGTCATATTCCGCTCCAGGAGTTCCATCATAGCTCCTCACTGTCGCTGGGAGGAAGTTTTCTCCTCCGCTCGCCCCTTCCACCGTCATTTTCTCTCTACCCACCCTTGCCTCCTTTTCCGCGCAGCTCTCGATTCCCCCCTCTCTTTCGCACCCTCCATGTCATATTCCGCTCCAGGAGCTCCATCATAGCTCCTTGCTGTCGCTGGGAGGATGTTTTCTCCTCCGCTCGCCCCTTCCACCGTCATTTTCTCTCTACCCACCCTTGCCTCCTTTTCCGCGCAGCTCTCGATTCCCCCCTCTCTTTCGCACCCTCCATGTCATATTCCGCTCCAGGAGTTCCATTTTAGCTCCTCACTGTCGCTGGGAGGATGTTTGCTCCTCCGCTCGCCCCTTCCACCGTCATTTTCTCTCTACCCACCCTTGCCTCCTTCTCCGCGCAGCTCTCGATTCCCCCCTCTCTTTCGCACCCTCCATGTCATATTCCGCTCCAGGAGCTCCATCATAGCTAATCGCTGTCGCTGGCAGGATGTTTTCTCCTCCGCTCGCCCCTTCCACCGTCATTTTCTCTCTACCCACCCTTGCCTCCTTTTCCGCGCAGCTCTCGATTCCCCCCTCTCTTTCGCACCCTCAATGTCATATTCCGCTCCAGGAGCTCCATCATAGCTCCTCGCTGTCGCTGGGAGGATGTTTTCTCCTCCGCTCGCCCCTTCCACCGTCATTTTCTCTCTACCCACCCTTGCCTCCTTTTCCGCGCAGCTCTCGATTCCCCCCTCTCTTTCGCACCCTCCATGTCATATTCCGCTCCAGGAGCTCCATCATAGCTCCTTGCTGTCGCTGGGAGGATGTTTTCTCCTCCGCTCGCCCCTTCCACCGTCATTTTCTCTCTACCCACCCTTGCCTCCTTTTCCGCGCAGCTCTCGATTCCCCCCTCTCTTTCGCACCCTCCATGTCATATTCCGCTCCAGGAGTTCCATCATAGCTCCTCACTGTCGCTGGGAGGATGTTTTCTCCTCCGCTCGCCCCTTCCACCGTCATTTTCTCTCTACCCACCCTTGCCTCCTTTTCCGCGCAGCTCTCGATTCCCCCCTCTCTTTCGCACCCTCAATGTCATATTCCGCTCCAGGAGTTCCATCATAGCTCCTCACTGTCGCTGGGAGGATGTTTTCTCCTCCGCTCGCCCCTTCCACCGTCATTTTCTCTCTACCCACCCTTGCCTCCTTTTCCGCGCAGCTCTCGATTCCCCCCTCTCTTTCGCACCCTCCATGTCATATTCCGCTCCAGGAGTTCCATCATAGCTCCTCACTGTCGCTGGGAGGAAGTTTTCTCCTCCGCTCGCCCCTTCCACCGTCATTTTCTCTCTACCCACCCTTGCCTCCTTTTCCGCGCAGCTCTCGATTCCCCCCTCTCTTTCGCACCCTCCATGTCATATTCCGCTCCAGGAGCTCCATCATAGCTCCTTGCTGTCGCTGGGAGGATGTTTTCTCCTCCGCTCGCCCCTTCCACCGTCATTTTCTCTCTACCCACCCTTGCCTCCTTTTCCGCGCAGCTCTCGATTCCCCCCTCTCTTTCGCACCCTCCATGTCATATTCCGCTCCAGGAGCTCCATCATAGCTCCTCGCTGTCGCTGGGAGGATGTTTTCTCCTCCGCTCGCCCCTTCCACCGTCATTTTCTCTCTACCCACCCTTGCCTCCTTTTCCGCGTAGCTCTCGATTACCCCCTCTCTTTCGCACCCTCCATGTCATATTCCGCTCCAGGAGTTCCATCATAGCTCCTCACTGTCGCTGGGAGGATGTTTTCTCCTCCGCTCGCCCCTTCCACCGTCATTTTCTCTCTACCCACCCTTGCCTCCTTTTCCGCGCAGCTCTCGATTCCCCCCTCTCTTTCGCACCCTCCATGTCATATTCCGCTCCAGGAGTTCCATCATAGCTCCTCACTGTCGCTGGGAGGAAGTTTTCTCCTCCGCTTGCCCCTTCCACCGTCATTTTCTCTCTACCCACCCTTGCCTCCTTTTCCGCGCAGCTCTCGATTCCCCCCTCTCTTTCGCACCCTCCATGTCATATTCCGCTCCAGGAGCTCCATCATAGCTCCTTGCTGTCGCTGGGAGGATGTTTTCTCCTCCGCTCGCCCCTTCCACCGTCATTTTCTCTCTACCCACCCTTGCCTCCTTTTCCGCGCAGCTCTCGATTCCCCCCTCTCTTTCGCACCCTCCATGTCATATTCCGCTCCAGGAGTTCCATCATAGCTCCTCACTGTCGCTGGGAGGATGTTTTCTCCTCCGCTCGCCCCTTCCACCGTCATTTTCTCTCTACCCACCCTTGCCTCCTTTTCCGCGCAGCTCTCGATTCCCCCCTCTCTTTCGCACCCTCCATGTCATATTCCGCTCCAGGAGCTCCATCATAGCTCCTCGCTGTCGCTGGGAGGATGTTTTCTCCTCCGCTCGCCCCTTCCACCGTCATTTTCTCTCTACCCACCCTTGCCTCCTTTTCCGCGCAGCTCTCGATTCCCCCCTCTCTTTCGCACCCTCAATGTCATATTCCGCTCCAGGAGTTCCATCATAGCTCCTCACTGTCGCTGGGAGGATGTTTTCTCCTCCGCTCGCCCCTTCCACCGTCATTTTCTCTCTACCCACCCTTGCCTCCTTTTCCGCGCAGCTCTCGATTCCCCCCTCTCTTTCGCACCCTCCATGTCATATTCCGCTCCAGGAGCTCCATCATAGCTCCTCACTGTCGCTGGGAGGATGTTTTCTCCTCCGCTCGCCCCTTCCACCGTCATTTTCTCTCTACCCACCCTTGCCTCCTTTTCCGCGCAGCTCTCGATTCCCCCCTCTCTTTCGCACCCTCCATGTCATATTCCGCTCCAGGAGTTCCATCATAGCTCCTCACTGTCGCTGGGAGGATGTTTTCTCCTCCGCTCGCCCCTTCCACCGTCATTTTCTCTCTACCCACCCTTGCCTCCTTTTCCGCGCAGCTCTCGATTCCCCCCTCTCTTTCGCACCCTCCATGTCATATTCCGCTCCAGGAGCTCCATCATAGCTAATCGCTGTCGCTGGGAGGATGTTTTCTCCTCCGCTCGCCCCTTCCACCGTCATTTTCTCTCTACCCACCCTTGCCTCCTTTTCCGCGCAGCTCTCGATTCCCCCCTCTCTTTCGCACCCTCCATGTCATATTCCGCTCCAGGAGTTCCATCATAGCTCCTCACTGTCGCTGGGAGGATGTTTTCTCCTCCGCTCGCCCCTTCCACCGTCATTTTCTCTCTACCCACCCTTGCCTCCTTCTCCGCGCAGCTCTCGATTCCCCCCTCTCTTTCGCACCCTCCATGTCATATTCCGCTCCAGGAGCTCCATCATAGCTCCTCGCTGTCGCTGGGAGGATGTTTTCTCCTCCGCTCGCCCCTTCCACCGTCATTTTCTCTCTACCCACCCTTGCCTCCTTTTCCGCGCAGCTCTCGATTCCCCCCTCTCTTTCGCACCCTCCATGTCATATTCCGCTCCAGGAGTTCCATCATAGCTCCTCACTGTCGCTGGGAGGATGTTTTCTCCTCCGCTCGCCTCTTCCACCGTCATTTTCTCTCTACCCACCCTTGCCTCCTTTTCCGCGCAGCTCTCGATTCCCCCCTCTCTTTCGCACCCTCCATGTCATATTCCGCTCCAGGAGCTCCATCATAGCTCCTTGCTGTCGCTGGGAGGATGTTTTCTCCTCCGCTCGCCCCTTCCACCGTCATTTTCTCTCTACCCACCCTTGCCTCCTTTTCCGCGCAGCTCTCGATTCCCCCCTCTCTTTCGCACCCTCCATGTCATATTCCGCTCCAGGAGTTCCATCATAGCTCCTCACTGTCGCTGGGAGGATGTTTTCTCCTCCGCTCGCCCCTTCCACCGTCATTTTCTCTCTACCCACCCTTGCCTCCTTTTCCGCGCAGCTCTCGATTCCCCCCTCTCTTTCGCACCCTCCATGTCATATTCCGCTCCAGGAGTTCCATCATAGCTCCTCACTGTCGCTGGGAGGATGTTTTCTCCTCCGCTCGCCCCTTCCACCGTCATTTTCTCTCTACCCACCCTTGCCTCCTTTTCCGCGCAGCTCTCGATTCCCCCCTCTCTTTCGCACCCTCCATGTCATATTCCGCTCCAGGAGTTCCATCATAGCTCCTCACTGTCGCTGGGAGGATGTTTTCTCCTCCGCTCGCCCCTTCCACCGTCATATTCTCTCTACCCACCCTTGCCTCCTTCTCCGCGCAGCTCTCGATTCCCCCCTCTCTTTCGCACCCTCCATGTCATATTCCGCTCCAGGAGCTCCATCATAGCTCCTCGCTGTCGCTGGGAGGATGTTTTCTCCTCCGCTCGCCCCTTCCACCGTCATTTTCTCTCTACCCACCCTTGCCTCCTTTTCCGCGCAGCTCTCGATTCCCCCCTCTCTTTCGCACCCTCCATGTCATATTCCGCTCCAGGAGTTCCATCATAGCTCCTCACTGTCGCTGGGAGGAAGTTTTCTCCTCCGCTCGCCCCTTCCACCGTCATTTTCTCTCTACCCACCCTTGCCTCCTTTTCCGCGCAGCTCTCGATTCCCCCCTCTCTTTCGCACCCTCCATGTCATATTCCGCTCCAGGAGCTCCATCATAGCTCCTCGCTGTCGCTGGGAGGATGTTTTCTCCTCCGCTCGCCCCTTCCACCGTCATTTTCTCTCTACCCACCCTTGCCTCCTTTTCCGCGCAGCTCTCGATTCCCCCCTCTCTTTCGCACCCTCCATGTCATATTCTGCTCCAGGAGTTCCATCATAGCTCCTCACTGTCGCTGGGAGGAAGTTTTCTCCTCCGCTCGCCCCTTCCACCGTCATTTTCTCTCTACCCACCCTTGCCTCCTTTTCCGCGCAGCTCTCGATTCCCCCCTCTCTTTCGCACCCTCCATGTCATATTCCGCTCCAGGAGCTCCATCATAGCTCCTTGCTGTCGCTGGGAGGATGTTTTCTCCTCCGCTCGCCCCTTCCACCGTCATTTTCTCTCTACCCACCCTTGCCTCCTTTTCCGCGCAGCTCTCGATTCCCCCCTCTCTTTCGCACCCTCCATGTCATATTCCGCTCCAGGAGTTCCATCATAGCTCCTCACTGTCGCTGGGAGGATGGTTTCTCCTCCGCTCGCCCCTTCCACCGTCATTTTCTCTCTACCCACCCTTGCCTCCTTTTCCGCGCAGCTCTCGATTCCCCCCTCTCTTTCGCACCCTCCATGTCATATTCCGCTCCAGGAGTTCCATCACAGCTCCTCACTGTCGCTGGGAGGAAGTTTTCTCCTCCGCTCGCCCCTTCCACCGTCATTTTCTCTCTACCCACCCTTGCCTCCTTTTCCGCGCAGCTCTCGATTCCCCCCTCTCTTTCGCACCCTCCATGTCATATTCCGCTCCAGGAGCTCCATCATAGCTCCTTGCTGTCGCTGGGAGGATGTTTTCTCCTCCGCTCGCCCCTTCCACCATCATTTTCTCTCTACCCACCCTTGCCTCCTTCTCCGCGCAGCTCTCGATTCCCCCCTCTCTTTCGCACCCTCCATGTCATATTCCGCTCCAGGAGCTCCATCATAGCTCCTCGCTGTCGCTGGGAGGATGTTTTCTCCTCCGCTCGCCCCTTCCACCGTCATTTTCTCTCTACCCACCCTTGCCTCCTTTTCCGCGCAGCTCTCGATTCCCCCCTCTCTTTCGCACCCTCCATGTCATATTCCGCTCCAGGAGCTCCATCATAGCTCCTCGCTGTCGCTGGGAGGATGTTTTCTCCTCCGCTCGCCCCTTCCACCGTCATTTTCTCTCTACCCACCCTTGCCTCCTTTTCCGCGCAGCTCTCGATTCCCCCCTCTCTTTCGCACCCTCCATGTCATATTCCGCTCCAGGAGTTCCATCATAGCTCCTCACTGTCGCTGGGAGGATGTTTTCTCCTCCGCTCGCCTCTTCCACCGTCATTTTCTCTCTACCCACCCTTGCCTCCTTTTCCGCGCAGCTCTCGATTCCCCCCTCTCTTTCGCACCCTCCATGTCATATTCCGCTCCAGGAGTTCCATCATAGCTCCTCACTGTCGCTGGGAGGAAGTTTTCTCCTCCGCTCGCCCCTTCCACCGTCATTTTCTCTCTACCCACCCTTGCCTCCTTCTCCGCGCAGCTCTCGATTCCCCCCTCTCTTTCGCACCCTCCATGTCATATTCCGCTCCAGGAGTTCCATCATAGCTCCTCACTGTCGCTGGGAGGATGTTTTCTCCTCCGCTCGCCCCTTCCACCATCATTTTCTCTCTACCCACCCTTGCCTCCTTTTCCGCGCAGCTCTCGATTCCCCCCTCTCTTTCGCACCCTCCATGTCATATTCCGCTCCAGGAGTTCCATCATAGCTCCTCACTGTCGCTGGGAGGAAGTTTTCTCCTCCGCTCGCCCCTTCCACCGTCATTTTCTCTCTACCCACCCTTGCCTCCTTTTCCGCGCAGCTCTCGATTCCCCCCTCTCTTTCGCACCCTCCATGTCATATTCCGCTCCAGGAGCTCCATCATAGCTCCTTGCTGTCGCTGGGAGGATGTTTTCTCCTCCGCTCGCCCCTTCCACCGTCATTTTCTCTCTACCCACCCTTGCCTCCTTTTCCGCGCAGCTCTCGATTCCCCCCTCTCTTTCGCACCCTCCATGTCATATTCCGCTCCAGGAGTTCCATTTTAGCTCCTCACTGTCGCTGGGAGGATGTTTGCTCCTCCGCTCGCCCCTTCCACCGTCATTTTCTCTCTACCCACCCTTGCCTCCTTCTCCGCGCAGCTCTCGATTCCCCCCTCTCTTTCGCACCCTCCATGTCATATTCCGCTCCAGGAGCTCCATCATAGCTAATCGCTGTCGCTGGCAGGATGTTTTCTCCTCCGCTCGCCCCTTCCACCGTCATTTTCTCTCTACCCACCCTTGCCTCCTTTTCCGCGCAGCTCTCGATTCCCCCCTCTCTTTCGCACCCTCCATGTCATATTCCGCTCCAGGAGCTCCATCATAGCTCCTTGCTGTCGCTGGGAGGATGTTTTCTCCTCCGCTCGCCCCTTCCACCGTCATTTTCTCTCTACCCACCCTTGCCTCCTTTTCCGCGCAGCTCTCGATTCCCCCCTCTCTTTCGCACCCTCCATGTCATATTCCGCTCCAGGAGCTCCATCATAGCTCCTTGCTGTCGCTGGGAGGATGTTTTCTCCTCCGCTCGCCCCTTCCACCGTCATTTTCTCTCTACCCACCCTTGCCTCCTTTTCCGCGCAGCTCTCGATTCCCCCCTCTCTTTCGCACCCTCCATGTCATATTCCGCTCCAGGAGTTCCATCATAGCTCCTCACTGTCGCTGGGAGGATGTTTTCTCCTCCGCTCGCCCCTTCCACCGTCATTTTCTCTCTACCCACCCTTGCCTCCTTTTCCGCGCAGCTCTCGATTTCCCCCTCTCTTTCGCACCCTCCATGTCATATTCCGCTCCAGGAGCTCCATCATAGCTCCTCGCTGTCGCTGGGAGGATGTTTTCTCCTCCGCTCGCCCCTTCCACCGTCATTTTCTCTCTACCCACCCTTGCCTCCTTTTCCGCGCTGCTCTCGACTCCCCCCTCTCTTTCGCACCCTCAATGTCATATTCCGCTCCAGGAGTTCCATCATAGCTCCTCACTGTCGCTGGGAGGATGTTTTCTCCTCCGCTCGCCCCTTCCACCGTCATTTTCTCTCTACCCACCCTTGCCTCCTTTTCCGCGCAGCTCTCGATTCCCCCCTCTCTTTCGCACCCTCCATGTCATATTCCGCTCCAGGAGTTCCATCATAGCTCCTCACTGTCGCTGGGAGGAAGTTTTCTCCTCCGCTCGCCCCTTCCACCGTCATTTTCTCTCTACCCACCCTTGCCTCCTTTTCCGCGCAGCTCTCGATTCCCCCCTCTCTTTCGCACCCTCAATGTCATATTCCGCTCCAGGAGTTCCATCATAGCTCCTCACTGTCGCTGGGAGGATGTTTTCTCCTCCGCTCGCCCCTTCCACCGTCATTTTCTCTCTACCCACCCTTGCCTCCTTTTCCGCGCAGCTCTCGATTCCCCCCTCTCTTTCGCACCCTCCATGTCATATTCCGCTCCAGGAGCTCCATCATAGCTCCTTGCTGTCGCTGGGAGGATGTTTTCTCCTCCGCTCGCCCCTTCCACCGTCATTTTCTCTCTACCCACCCTTGCCTCCTTTTCCGCGCAGCTCTCGATTCCCCCCTCTCTTTCGCACCCTCCATGTCATATTCCGCTCCAGGAGTTCCATCATAGCTCCTCACTGTCGCTGGGAGGATGTTTTCTCCTCCGCTCGCCCCTTCCACCGTCATTTTCTCTCTACCCACCCTTGCCTCCTTTTCCGCGCAGATCTCGATTCCCCCCTCTCTTTCGCACCCTCAATGTCATATTCCGCTCCAGGAGTTCCATTATAGCTCCTCACTGTCGCTGGGAGGATGTTTTCTCCTCCGCTCGCCCCTTCCACCGTCATTTTCTCTCTACCCACCCTTGCCTCCTTTTCCGCGCAGCTCTCGATTCCCCCCTCTCTTTCGCACCCTCCATGTCATATTCCGCTCCAGGAGTTCCATCATAGCTCCTCACTGTCGCTGGGAGGATGTTTTCTCCTCCGCTCGCCCCTTCCACCGTCATTTTCTCTCTACCCACCCTTGCCTCCTTTTCCGCGCAGCTCTCGATTCCCCCCTCTCTTTCGCACCCTCCATGTCATATTCCGCTCCAGGAGCTCCATCATAGCTCCTTGCTGTCGCTGGGAGGATGTTTTCTCCTCCGCTCGCCCCTTCCACCGTCATTTTCTCTCTACCCACCCTTGCCTCCTTTTCCGCGCAGCTCTCGATTCCCCCCTCTCTTTCGCACCCTCCATGTCATATTCCGCTCCAGGAGTTCCATCATAGCTCCTCACTGTCGCTGGGAGGATGTTTTCTCCTCCGCTCGCCCCTTCCACCGTCATTTTCTCTCTACCCACCCTTGCCTCCTTTTCCGCGCAGCTCTCGATTCCCCCCTCTCTTTCGCACCCTCAATGTCATATTCCGCTCCAGGAGTTCCATCATAGCTCCTCACTGTCGCTGGGAGGATGTTTTCTCCTCCGCTCGCCCCTTCCACCGTCATTTTCTCTCTACCCACCCTTGCCTCCTTTTCCGCGCAGCTCTCGATTCCCCCCTCTCTTTCGCACCCTCCATGTCATATTCCGCTCCAGGAGTTCCATCATAGCTCCTCACTGTCGCTGGGAGGATGTTTTCTCCTCCGCTCGCCCCTTCCACCGTCATTTTCTCTCTACCCACCCTTGCCTCCTTTTCCGCGCAGCTCTCGATTCCCCCCTCTCTTTCGCACCCTCCATGTCATATTCCGCTCCAGGAGTTCCATCATAGCTCCTCACTGTCGCTGGGAGGATGTTTTCTCCTCCGCTCGCCCCTTCCACCGTCATTTTCTCTCTACCCACCCTTGCCTCCTTCTCCGCGCAGCTCTCGATTCCCCCCTCTCTTTCGCACCCTCCATGTCATATTCCGCTCCAGGAGCTCCATCATAGCTCCTCGCTGTCGCTGGGAGGATGTTTTCTCCTCCGCTCGCCCCTTCCACCGTCATTTTCTCTCTACCCACCCTTGCCTCCTTCTCCGCGCAGCTCTCGATTCCTCCCTCTCTCTCGCACCCTCCATATTACATCCAGCTCCAGGAGCTCCATCATAGCTCCTCGCTGTCGCTGGGAGGATGTTTTCTCCTCCGCTCGCCCCTTCCACCGTCATTTTCTCTCTACCCACCCTTTCCTCCTTTTCCGCGCAGCTCTCGATTCCCCCCTCTTTTTCGCACCCTCCATGTCATATTCCGCTCCAGGAGCTCCATCATAGCTCCTCGCTGTTGCTGGGAGGATGTTTTCTCCTCCGCTCGCCCCTTCCACCGTCATTTTCTCTCTACCCACCCTTGCCTCCTTCTCCGCGCAGCTCTCGATTCCCCCCTCTCTTGCGCACCCTCCATGTCATATTCCGCTCCAGGAGCTCCATCATAGCTCCTTGCTGTCGCTGGGAAGATGTTTTCTCCTCTGCTCGTCCCTTCCACCGTCATTTTCTCTCTACCCACCCTTGCCTCCTTTTCCGCGCAGCTCTCGATTCCCCCCTCTCTTTCGCACCCTCCATGTCATATTCCGCTCCAGGAGTTCCATCATAGCTCCTCACTGTCGCTGGGAGGATGTTTTCTCCTCCGCTCGCCCCTTCCACCGTCATTTTCTCTCTACCCACCCTTGCCTCCTTTTCCGCGCAGCTCTCGATTCCCCCCTCTCTTTCGCACCCTCCATGTCATATTCCGCTCCAGGAGCTCCATCATAGCTCCTCGCTGTCGCTGGGAGGATGTTTTCTCCTCCGCTCGCCCCTTTCACCGTCATTTTCTCTCTACCCACCCTTGCCTCCTTTTCCGCGCAGCTCTCGATTCCCCCCTCTCTTTCGCACCCTCCATGTCATATTCCGCTCCAGGAGTTCCATCATAGCTCCTCACTGTCGCTGGGAGGATGTTTTCTCCTCCGCTCGCCCCTTCCACCATCATTTTCTCTCTACCCCCCCTTGCCTCCTTTTCCGCGCAGCTCTCGATTCCCCCCTCTCTTTCGCACCCTCCATGTCATATTCCGCTCCAGGAGTTCCATCATAGCTCCTCACTGTCGCTGGGAGGATGTTTTCTCCTCCGCTCGCCCCTTCCACCGTCATTTTCTCTCTACCCACCCTTGCCTCCTTTTCCGCGCAGCTCTCGATTCCCCCCTCTCTTTCGCACCCTCCATGTCATATTCCGCTCCAGGAGCTCCATCATAGCTCCTTGCTGTCGCTGGGAGGATGTTTTCTCCTCCGCTCGCCCCTTCCACCGTCATTTTCTCTCTACCCACCCTTGCCTCCTTTTCCGCGCAGCTCTCGATTCCCCCCTCTCTTTCGCACCCTCCATGTCATATTCCGCTCCAGGAGTTCCATCATAGCTCCTCACTGTCGCTGGGAGGATGTTTTCTCCTCCGCTCGCCCCTTCCACCGTCATTTTCTCTCTACCCACCCTTGCCTCCTTCTCCGCGCAGCTCTCGATTCCCCCCTCTCTTTCGCACCCTCCATGTCATATTCCGCTCCAGGAGCTCCATCATAGCTCCTCGCTGTCGCTGGGAGGATGTTTTCTCCTCCGCTCGCCCCTTCCACCGTCATTTTCTTTCTACCCACCCTTGCCTCCTTCTCCGCGCAGCTCTCGATTCCCTCCTCTCTCTCGCACCCTCCATATTACATCCAGCTCCAGGAGCTCCATCATAGCTCCTCGCTGTCGCTGGGAGGATGTTTTCTCCTCCGCTCGCCCCTTCCACCGTCATTTTCTCTCTACCCACCCTTGCCTCCTTCTCCGCGCAGCTCTCGATTCCCCCCTCTCTTTCACACCCTCCATGTCATATTCCGCTCCAGGAGCTCCATCATAGCTCCTCGCTGTCGCTGGGAGGATGTTTTCTCCTCCGCTCGCCCCTTCCACCGTCATTTTCTCTCTACCCACCCTTGCCTCCTTCTCCGCGCAGCTCTCGATTCCCTCCTCTCTCTAGCACCCTCCATATTACATCCAGCTCCAGGAGCTCCATCATAGCTCCTCGCTGTCGCTGGGAGGATGTTTTCTCCTCCGCTCGCCCCTTCCACCGTCATTTTCTCTCTACCCACCCTTGCCTCCTTCTCCGCGCAGCTCTTGATTCCCCCCTCTCTTTCGCACCCTCCATGTCATATTCCGCTCCAGGAGCTCCATCATAGCTCCTCACTGTCGCTGGGAGGATGTTTTCTCCTCCGCTCGCCCCTTCCACCGTCATTTTCTCTCTACCCACCCTTGCCTCCTTCTCCGCGCAGCTCTCGATTCCCTCCTTTCTCTCGCACCCTCCATATTACATCCAGCTCCAGGAGCTCCATCATAGCTCCTCGCTGTCGCTGGGAGGATGTTTTCTCCTCTGCCCGCCGATTCCACCGTCATTTTCTCTCCACCCACCCTTGCCTCCTTCTCCGCGCCGCTCTCGATTCCCCCCTCTCTTTCGCACCTTCCATGTCATATCCCGCTCCAGGAGCTCCATCATAGCTCCTCACTGTCGCTGGGAGGATGTTTTCTCCTCTGCTCGCCCCTTCCACCGTCATTTTCTCTCTACCCACCCTTGCCTCCTTCTCGGCGCAGCTCTCGATTCCCCCCTCTCTTTCGCACCCTCCATGTCATATTCCGCTCCAGGAGCTCCATCATAGCTCCTTGCTGTCGCTGGGAGGATGTTTTCTCCTCCGCTCGCCCCTTCCACCGTCATTTTCTCTCTACCCACCCTTGCCTCCTTTTCCGCGCAGCTCTCGATTCCCCCCTCTCTTTCGCACCCTCCATGTCATATTCTGCTCCATGAGCTCCATCATAGCTCCTTGCTGTCGCTGGGAGGATGTTTTCTCCTCCGCTCGCCCCTTCCACCGTCATTTTCTCTCTACCCACCCTTGCCTATTTCTCCGCGCAGCTCTCGATTCCCCCCTCTCTTGCGCACCCTCCATGTCATATTCCGCTCCAGGAGCTCCATCATAGCTCCTTGCTGTCGCTGGGAAGATGTTTTCTCCTCTGCTCGTCCCTTCCACCGTCATTTTCTCTCTACCCACCCTTGCCTCCTTTTCCGCGCAGCTCTCGATTCCCCCCTCTCTTTCGCACCCTCCATGTCATATTCCGCTCCAGGAGTTCCATCATAGCTCCTCACTGTCGCTGGGAGGATGTTTTCTCCTCCGCTCGCCCCTTCCACCGTCATTTTCTCTCTACCCACCCTTGCCTCCTTTTCCGCGCAGCTCTCGATTCCCCCCTCTCTTTCGCACCCTCCATGTCATATTCCGCTCCAGGAGCTCCATCATAGCTCCTCGCTGTCGCTGGGAGGATGTTTTCTCCTCCGCTCGCCCCTTTCACCGTCATTTTCTCTCTACCCACCCTTGCCTCCTTTTCCGCGCAGCTCTCGATTCCCCCCTCTCTTTCGCACCCTCCATGTCATATTCCGCTCCAGGAGTTCCATCATAGCTCCTCACTGTCGCTGGGAGGATGTTTTCTCCTCCGCTCGCCCCTTCCACCATCATTTTCTCTCTACCCCCCCTTGCCTCCTTTTCCGCGCAGCTCTCGATTCCCCCCTCTCTTTCGCACCCTCCATGTCATATTCCGCTCCAGGAGTTCCATCATAGCTCCTCACTGTCGCTGGGAGGATGTTTTCTCCTCCGCTCGCCCCTTCCACCGTCATTTTCTCTCTACCCACCCTTGCCTCCTTTTCCGCGCAGCTCTCGATTCCCCCCTCTCTTTCGCACCCTCCATGTCATATTCCGCTCCAGGAGCTCCATCATAGCTCCTTGCTGTCGCTGGGAGGATGTTTTCTCCTCCGCTCGCCCCTTCCACCGTCATTTTCTCTCTACCCACCCTTGCCTCCTTTTCCGCGCAGCTCTCGATTCCCCCCTCTCTTTCGCACCCTCCATGTCATATTCCGCTCCAGGAGTTCCATCATAGCTCCTCACTGTCGCTGGGAGGATGTTTTCTCCTCCGCTCGCCCCTTCCACCGTCATTTTCTCTCTACCCACCCTTGCCTCCTTCTCCGCGCAGCTCTCGATTCCCCCCTCTCTTTCGCACCCTCCATGTCATATTCCGCTCCAGGAGCTCCATCATAGCTCCTCGCTGTCGCTGGGAGGATGTTTTCTCCTCCGCTCGCCCCTTCCACCGTCATTTTCTCTCTAGCCACCCTTGCCTCCTTTTCCGCGCAGCTCTCGATTCCCCCCTCTCTTTCGCACCCTCCATGTCATATTCCGCTCCAGGAGCTCCATCATAGCTCCTTGCTGTCGCTGGGAGGATGTTTTCTCCTCCGCTCGCCCCTTCCACCGTCATTTTCTCTCTACCCACCCTTGCCTCCTTTTCCGCGCAGCTCTCGATTCCCCCCTCTCTTTCGCACCCTCCATGTCATATTCCGCTCCAGGAGTTCCATCATAGCTCCTCACTGTCGCTGGGAGGATGTTTTCTCCTCCGCTCGCCCCTTCCACCGTCATTTTCTCTCTACCCACCCTTGCCTCCTTCTCCGCGCAGCTCTCGATTCCCCCCTCTCTTTCGCACCCTCCATGTCATATTCCGCTCCAGGAGTTCCATCATAGCTCCTCACTGTCGCTGGGAGGAAGTTTTCTCCTCCGCTCGCCCCTTCCACCGTCATTTTCTCTCTACCCACCCTTGCCTCCTTTTCCGCGCAGCTCTCGATTCCCCCCTCTCTTTCGCACCCTCCATGTCATATTCCGCTCCAGGAGCTCCATCATAGCTCCTTGCTGTCGCTGGGAGGATGTTTTCTCCTCCGCTCGCCCCTTCCACCGTCATTTTCTCTCTACCCACCCTTGCCTCCTTTTCCGCGCAGCTCTCGATTCCCCCCTCTCTTTCGCACCCTCCATGTCATATTCCGCTCCAGGAGTTCCATCATAGCTCCTCACTGTCGCTGGGAGGATGTTTTCTCCTCCGCTCGCCCCTTCCACCGTCATTTTCTCTCTACCCACCCTTGCCTCCTTCTCCGCGCAGCTCTCGATTCCCCCCTCTCTTTCGCACCCTCCATATCATATTCCGCTCCAGGAGCTCCATCATAGCTCCTCGCTGTCGCTGGGAGGATGTTTTCTCCTCTGCTCGCCCCTTCCACCGTCATTTTCTCTCTACCCACCCTTGCCTCCTTCTCGGCGCAGCTCTCGATTCCCCCCTCTCTTTCGCACCCTCCATGTCATATTCCGCTCCAGGAGCTCCATCATAGCTCCTTGCTGTCGCTGGGAGGATGTTTTCTCCTCCGCTCGCCCCTTCCACCGTCATTTTCTCTCTACCCACCCTTGCCTCCTTTTCCGCGCAGCTCTCGATTCCCCCCTCTCTTTCGCACCCTCCATGTCATATTCTGCTCCATGAGCTCCATCATAGCTCCTTGCTGTCGCTGGGAGGATGTTTTCTCCTCCGCTCGCCCCTTCCACCGTCATTTTCTCTCTACCCACCCTTGCCTCCTTTTCCGCGCAGCTCTCGATTCCCCCCTCTCTTTCGCACCCTCCATGTCATATTCCGCTCCAGGAGTTCCATCATAGCTCCTCACTGTCGCTGGGAGGATGTTTTCTCCTCCGCTCGCCCCTTCCACCGTCATTTTCTCTCTACCCACCCTTGCCTCCTTTTCCGTGCAGCTCTCGATTCCCCCCTCTCTTTCGCACCCTCCATGTCATATTCCGCTCCAGGAGCTCCATCATAGCTCCTCGCTGTCGCTGGGAGGATGTTTTCTCCTCCGCTCGCCCCTTCCACCGTCATTTTCTCTCTACCCACCCTTGCCTCCTTTTCCGCGCAGCTCTCGATTCCCCCCTCTCTTTCGCACCCTCAATGTCATATTCCGCTCCAGGAGTTCCATCATAGCTCCTCACTGTCGCTGGGAGGATGTTTTCTCCTCCGCTCGCCCCTTCCACCGTCATTTTCTCTCTACCCACCCTTGCCTCCTTTTCCGCGCAGCTCTCGATTCCCCCCTCTCTTTCGCACCCTCCATGTCATATTCCGCTCCAGGAGTGCCATCATAACTCCTCACTGTCGCTGGGAGGAAGATTTCTCCTCCGCTCGCCCCTTCCACCGTCATTTTCTCTCTACCCACCCTTGCCTCCTTTTCCGCGCAGCTCTCGATTCCCCCCTCTCTTTCGCACCCTCCATGTCATATTCCGCTCCAGGAGTTCCATCATAGCTCCTCACTGTCGCTGGGAGGATGTTTTCTCCTCCGCTCGCCCCTTCCACCGTCATTTTCTCTCTACCCACCCTTGCCTCCTTCTCCGCGCAGCTCTCGATTCCCCCCTCTCTTTCGCACCCTCCATGTCATATTCCGCTCCAGGAGCTCCATCATAGCTCCTCGCTGTCGCTGGGAGGATGTTTTCTCCTCCGCTCGCCCCTTCCACCGTCATTTTCTCTCTAGCCACCCTTGCCTCCTTTTCCGCGCAGCTCTCGATTCCCCCCTCTCTTTCGCACCCTCCATGTCATATTCCGCTCCAGGAGCTCCATCATAGCTCCTTGCTGTCGCTGGGAGGATGTTTTCTCCTCCGCTCGCCCCTTCCACCGTCATTTTCTCTCTACCCACCCTTGCCTCCTTTTCCGCGCAGCTCTCGATTCCCCCCTCTCTTTCGCACCCTCCATGTCATATTCCGCTCCAGGAGTTCCATCATAGCTCCTCACTGTCGCTGGGAGGATGTTTTCTCCTCCGCTCGCCCCTTCCACCGTCATTTTCTCTCTACCCACCCTTGCCTCCTTCTCCGCGCAGCTCTCGATTCCCCCCTCTCTTTCGCACCCTCCATGTCATATTCCGCTCCAGGAGTTCCATCATAGCTCCTCACTGTCGCTGGGAGGAAGTTTTCTCCTCCGCTCGCCCCTTCCACCGTCATTTTCTCTCTACCCACCCTTGCCTCCTTTTCCGCGCAGCTCTCGATTCCCCCCTCTCTTTCGCACCCTCCATGTCATATTCCGCTCCAGGAGCTCCATCATAGCTCCTTGCTGTCGCTGGGAGGATGTTTTCTCCTCCGCTCGCCCCTTCCACCGTCATTTTCTCTCTACCCACCCTTGCCTCCTTTTCCGCGCAGCTCTCGATTCCCCCCTCTCTTTCGCACCCTCCATGTCATATTCCGCTCCAGGAGTTCCATCATAGCTCCTCACTGTCGCTGGGAGGATGTTTTCTCCTCCGCTCGCCCCTTCCACCGTCATTTTCTCTCTACCCACCCTTGCCTCCTTCTCCGCGCAGCTCTCGATTCCCCCCTCTCTTTCGCACCCTCCATATCATATTCCGCTCCAGGAGCTCCATCATAGCTCCTCGCTGTCGCTGGGAGGATGTTTTCTCCTCTGCTCGCCCCTTCCACCGTCATTTTCTCTCTACCCACCCTTGCCTCCTTCTCGGCGCAGCTCTCGATTCCCCCCTCTCTTTCGCACCCTCCATGTCATATTCCGCTCCAGGAGCTCCATCATAGCTCCTTGCTGTCGCTGGGAGGATGTTTTCTCCTCCGCTCGCCCCTTCCACCGTCATTTTCTCTCTACCCACCCTTGCCTCCTTTTCCGCGCAGCTCTCGATTCCCCCCTCTCTTTCGCACCCTCCATGTCATATTCTGCTCCATGAGCTCCATCATAGCTCCTTGCTGTCGCTGGGAGGATGTTTTCTCCTCCGCTCGCCCCTTCCACCGTCATTTTCTCTCTACCCACCCTTGCCTCCTTTTCCGCGCAGCTCTCGATTCCCCCCTCTCTTTCGCACCCTCCATGTCATATTCCGCTCCAGGAGTTCCATCATAGCTCCTCACTGTCGCTGGGAGGATGTTTTCTCCTCCGCTCGCCCCTTCCACCGTCATTTTCTCTCTACCCACCCTTGCCTCCTTTTCCGTGCAGCTCTCGATTCCCCCCTCTCTTTCGCACCCTCCATGTCATATTCCGCTCCAGGAGCTCCATCATAGCTCCTCGCTGTCGCTGGGAGGATGTTTTCTCCTCCGCTCGCCCCTTCCACCGTCATTTTCTCTCTACCCACCCTTGCCTCCTTTTCCGCGCAGCTCTCGATTCCCCCCTCTCTTTCGCACCCTCAATGTCATATTCCGCTCCAGGAGTTCCATCATAGCTCCTCACTGTCGCTGGGAGGATGTTTTCTCCTCCGCTCGCCCCTTCCACCGTCATTTTCTCTCTACCCACCCTTGCCTCCTTTTCCGCGCAGCTCTCGATTCCCCCCTCTCTTTCGCACCCTCCATGTCATATTCCGCTCCAGGAGTGCCATCATAACTCCTCACTGTCGCTGGGAGGAAGATTTCTCCTCCGCTCGCCCCTTCCACCGTCATTTTCTCTCTACCCACCCTTGCCTCCTTTTCCGCGCAGCTCTCGATTCCCCCCTCTCTTTCGCACCCTCCATGTCATATTCCGCTCCAGGAGCTCCATCATAGCTCCTTGCTGTCGCTGGGAGGATGTTTTCTCCTCCGCTCGCCCCTTCCACCGTCATTTTCTCTCTACCCACCCTTGCCTCCTTTTCCGCGCAGCTCTAGATTCCCCCCTCTCTTTCGCACCCTCCATGTCATATTCCGCTCCAGGAGTTCCATCATAGCTCCTCACTGTCGCTGGGAGGATGTTTTCTCCTCCGCTCGCCCCTTCCACCATCATTTTCTCTCTACCCACCCTTGCCTCCTTTTCCGCGCAGCTCTCGATTCCCTCCTCTCTTTCGCACCCTCCATGTCATATTCCGCTCCAGGAGTTCCATCATAGCTCCTCACTGTCGCTGGGAGGAAGTTTTCTCCTCCGCTCGCCCCTTCCACCGTCATTTTCTCTCTACCCACCCTTGCCTCCTTTTCCGCGCAGCTCTCGATTCCCCCCTCTCTTTCGCACCCTCCATGTCATATTCCGCTCCATCATAGCTCCTTGCTGTCGCTGGGAGGATGTTTTCTCCTCCGCTCGCCCCTTCCACCATCATTTTCTCTCTACCCACCCTTGCCTCCTTTTCCGCGCAGCTCTCGATTCCCCCCTCTCTTTCGCACCCTCCATGTCATATTCCGCTCCAGGAGTTCCATCATAGCTCCTCACTGTCGCTGGGAGGATGTTTTCTCCTCCGCTCGCCCCTTCCACCGTCATTTTCTCTCTACCCACCCTTGCCTCCTTCTCCGCGCAGCTCTCGATTCCCCCCTCTCTTTCGCACCCTCCATGTCATATTCCGCTCCAGGAGCTCCATCATAGCTAATCGCTGTCGCTGGGAGGATGTTTTCTCCTCCGCTCGCCCCTTCCACCGTCATTTTCTCTCTACCCACCCTTGCCTCCTTTTCCGCGCAGCTCTCGATTCCCCCCTCTCTTTCGCACCCTCCATGTCATATTCCGCTCCAGGAGTTCCATCATAGCTCCTCACTGTCGCTGGGAGGATGTTTTCTCCTCCGCTCGCCCCTTCCACCGTCATTTTCTCTCTACCCACCCTTGCCTCCTTCTCCGCGCAGCTCTCGATTCCCCCCTCTCTTTCGCACCCTCCATGTCATATTCCGCTCCAGGAGCTCCATCATAGCTCCTCGCTGTCGCTGGGAGGATGTTTTCTCCTCCGCTCGCCCCTTCCACCGTCATTTTCTCTCTACCCACCCTTGCCTCCTTTTCCGCGCAGCTCTCGATTCCCCCCTCTCTTTCGCACCCTCCATGTCATATTCCGCTCCAGGAGTTCCATCATAGCTCCTCACTGTCGCTGGGAGGATGTTTTCTCCTCCGCTCGCCTCTTCCACCGTCATTTTCTCTCTACCCACCCTTGCCTCCTTTTCCGCGCAGCTCTCGATTCCCCCCTCTCTTTCGCACCCTCCATGTCATATTCCGCTCCAGGAGCTCCATCATAGCTCCTTGCTGTCGCTGGGAGGATGTTTTCTCCTCCGCTCGCCCCTTCCACCGTCATTTTCTCTCTACCCACCCTTGCCTCCTTTTCCGCGCAGCTCTCGATTCCCCCCTCTCTTTCGCACCCTCCATGTCATATTCCGCTCCAGGAGTTCCATCATAGCTCCTCACTGTCGCTGGGAGGATGTTTTCTCCTCCGCTCGCCCCTTCCACCGTCATTTTCTCTCTACCCACCCTTGCCTCCTTTTCCGCGCAGCTCTCGATTCCCCCCTCTCTTTCGCACCCTCCATGTCATATTCCGCTCCAGGAGTTCCATCATAGCTCCTCACTGTCGCTGGGAGGATGTTTTCTCCTCCGCTCGCCCCTTCCACCGTCATTTTCTCTCTACCCACCCTTGCCTCCTTTTCCGCGCAGCTCTCGATTCCCCCCTCTCTTTCGCACCCTCCATGTCATATTCCGCTCCAGGAGTTCCATCATAGCTCCTCACTGTCGCTGGGAGGATGTTTTCTCCTCCGCTCGCCCCTTCCACCGTCATATTCTCTCTACCCACCCTTGCCTCCTTCTCCGCGCAGCTCTCGATTCCCCCCTCTCTTTCGCACCCTCCATGTCATATTCCGCTCCAGGAGCTCCATCATAGCTCCTCGCTGTCGCTGGGAGGATGTTTTCTCCTCCGCTCGCCCCTTCCACCGTCATTTTCTCTCTACCCACCCTTGCCTCCTTTTCCGCGCAGCTCTAGATTCCCCCCTCTCTTTCCCACCCTCCATGTCATATTCCGCTCCAGGAGTTCCATCATAGCTCCTCACTGTCGCTGGGAGGATGTTTTCTCCTCCGCTCGCCTCTTCCACCGTCATTTTCTCTCTACCCACCCTTGCCTCCTTTTCCGCGCAGCTCTCGATTCCCCCCTCTCTTTCCCACCCTCCATGTCATATTCCGCTCCAGGAGTTCCATCATAGCTCCTCACTGTCGCTGGGAGGATGTTTTCTCCTCCGCTCGCCCCTTCCACCGTCATTTTCTCTCTACCCACCCTTGCCTCCTTTTCCGCGCAGCTCTCGATTCCCCCCTCTCTTTCGCACCCTCCATGTCATATTCCGCTCCAGGAGCTCCATCATAGCTCCTTGCTGTCGCTGGGAGGATGTTTTCTCCTCCGCTCGCCCCTTCCACCGTCATTTTCTCTCTACCCACCCTTGCCTCCTTTTCCGCGCAGCTCTCGATTCCCCCCTCTCTTTCGCACCCTCCATGTCATATTCCGCTCCAGGAGTTCCATCATAGCTCCTCACTGTCGCTGGGAGGATGTTTTCTCCTCCGCTCGCCCCTTCCACCGTCATTTTCTCTCTACCCACCCTTGCCTCCTTTTCCGCGCAGCTCTCGATTCCCCCCTCTCTTTCGCACCCTCCATGTCATATTCCGCTCCAGGAGTTCCATCATAGCTCCTCACTGTCGCTGGGAGGATGTTTTCTCCTCCGCTCGCCCCTTCCACCGTCATTTTCTCTCTACCCACCCTTGCCTCCTTTTCCGCACAGCTCTCGATTCCCCCCTCTCTTTCGCACCCTCCATGTCATATTCCGCTCCAGGAGTTCCATCATAGCTCCTCACTGTCGCTGGGAGGATGTTTTCTCCTCCGCTCGCCCCTTCCACCGTCATTTTCTCTCTACCCACCCTTGCCTCCTTTTCCGCGCAGCTCTCGATTCCCCCCTCTCTTTCGCACCCTCCATGTCATATTCCGCTCCAGGAGCTCCATCATAGCTCCTTGCTGTCGCTGGGAGGATGTTTTCTCCTCCGCTCGCCCCTTCCACCGTCATTTTCTCTCTACCCACCCTTGCCTCCTTTTCCGCGCAGCTCTCGATTCCCCCCTCTCTTTCGCACCCTCCATGTCATATTCCGCTCCAGGAGCTCCATCATAGCTCCTTGCTGTCGCTGGGAGGATGTTTTCTCCTCCGCTCGCCCCTTCCACCGTCATTTTCTCTCTACCCACCCTTGCCTCCTTTTCCGCGCAGCTCTCGATTCCCCCCTCTCTTTCGCACCCTCCATGTCATATTCCGCTCCAGGAGTTCCATCATAGCTCCTCACTGTCGCTGGGAGGATGTTTTCTCCTCCGCTCGCCCCTTCCACCGTCATTTTCTCTCTACCCACCCTTGCCTCCTTTTCCGCGCAGCTCTCGATTTCCCCCTCTCTTTCGCACCCTCCATGTCATATTCCGCTCCAGGAGCTCCATCATAGCTCCTCGCTGTCGCTGGGAGGATGTTTTCTCCTCCGCTCGCCCCTTCCACCGTCATTTTCTCTCTACCCACCCTTGCCTCCTTTTCCGCGCTGCTCTCGACTCCCCCCTCTCTTTCGCACCCTCAATGTCATATTCCGCTCCAGGAGTTCCATCATAGCTCCTCACTGTCGCTGGGAGGATGTTTTCTCCTCCGCTCGCCCCTTCCACCGTCATTTTCTCTCTACCCACCCTTGCCTCCTTTTCCGCGCAGCTCTCGATTCCCCCCTCTCTTTCGCACCCTCCATGTCATATTCCGCTCCAGGAGTTCCATCATAGCTCCTCACTGTCGCTGGGAGGAAGTTTTCTCCTCCGCTCGCCCCTTCCACCGTCATTTTCTCTCTACCCACCCTTGCCTCCTTTTCCGCGCAGCTCTCGATTCCCCCCTCTCTTTCGCACCCTCAATGTCATATTCCGCTCCAGGAGTTCCATCATAGCTCCTCACTGTCGCTGGGAGGATGTTTTCTCCTCCGCTCGCCCCTTCCACCGTCATTTTCTCTCTACCCACCCTTGCCTCCTTTTCCGCGCAGCTCTCGATTCCCCCCTCTCTTTCGCACCCTCCATGTCATATTCCGCTCCAGGAGCTCCATCATAGCTCCTTGCTGTCGCTGGGAGGATGTTTTCTCCTCCGCTCGCCCCTTCCACCGTCATTTTCTCTCTACCCACCCTTGCCTCCTTTTCCGCGCAGCTCTCGATTCCCCCCTCTCTTTCGCACCCTCCATGTCATATTCCGCTCCAGGAGTTCCATCATAGCTCCTCACTGTCGCTGGGAGGATGTTTTCTCCTCCGCTCGCCCCTTCCACCGTCATTTTCTCTCTACCCACCCTTGCCTCCTTTTCCGCGCAGATCTCGATTCCCCCCTCTCTTTCGCACCCTCAATGTCATATTCCGCTCCAGGAGTTCCATTATAGCTCCTCACTGTCGCTGGGAGGATGTTTTCTCCTCCGCTCGCCCCTTCCACCGTCATTTTCTCTCTACCCACCCTTGCCTCCTTTTCCGCGCAGCTCTCGATTCCCCCCTCTCTTTCGCACCCTCCATGTCATATTCCGCTCCAGGAGTTCCATCATAGCTCCTCACTGTCGCTGGGAGGATGTTTTCTCCTCCGCTCGCCCCTTCCACCGTCATTTTCTCTCTACCCACCCTTGCCTCCTTTTCCGCGCAGCTCTCGATTCCCCCCTCTCTTTCGCACCCTCCATGTCATATTCCGCTCCAGGAGCTCCATCATAGCTCCTTGCTGTCGCTGGGAGGATGTTTTCTCCTCCGCTCGCCCCTTCCACCGTCATTTTCTCTCTACCCACCCTTGCCTCCTTTTCCGCGCAGCTCTCGATTCCCCCCTCTCTTTCGCACCCTCCATGTCATATTCCGCTCCAGGAGTTCCATCATAGCTCCTCACTGTCGCTGGGAGGATGTTTTCTCCTCCGCTCGCCCCTTCCACCGTCATTTTCTCTCTACCCACCCTTGCCTCCTTTTCCGCGCAGCTCTCGATTCCCCCCTCTCTTTCGCACCCTCAATGTCATATTCCGCTCCAGGAGTTCCATCATAGCTCCTCACTGTCGCTGGGAGGATGTTTTCTCCTCCGCTCGCCCCTTCCACCGTCATTTTCTCTCTACCCACCCTTGCCTCCTTTTCCGCGCAGCTCTCGATTCCCCCCTCTCTTTCGCACCCTCCATGTCATATTCCGCTCCAGGAGTTCCATCATAGCTCCTCACTGTCGCTGGGAGGATGTTTTCTCCTCCGCTCGCCCCTTCCACCGTCATTTTCTCTCTACCCACCCTTGCCTCCTTTTCCGCGCAGCTCTCGATTCCCCCCTCTCTTTCGCACCCTCCATGTCATATTCCGCTCCAGGAGTTCCATCATAGCTCCTCACTGTCGCTGGGAGGATGTTTTCTCCTCCGCTCGCCCCTTCCACCGTCATTTTCTCTCTACCCACCCTTGCCTCCTTCTCCGCGCAGCTCTCGATTCCCCCCTCTCTTTCGCACCCTCCATGTCATATTCCGCTCCAGGAGCTCCATCATAGCTCCTCGCTGTCGCTGGGAGGATGTTTTCTCCTCCGCTCGCCCCTTCCACCGTCATTTTCTCTCTACCCACCCTTGCCTCCTTCTCCGCGCAGCTCTCGATTCCTCCCTCTCTCTCGCACCCTCCATATTACATCCAGCTCCAGGAGCTCCATCATAGCTCCTCGCTGTCGCTGGGAGGATGTTTTCTCCTCCGCTCGCCCCTTCCACCGTCATTTTCTCTCTACCCACCCTTTCCTCCTTTTCCGCGCAGCTCTCGATTCCCCCCTCTTTTTCGCACCCTCCATGTCATATTCCGCTCCAGGAGCTCCATCATAGCTCCTCGCTGTTGCTGGGAGGATGTTTTCTCCTCCGCTCGCCCCTTCCACCGTCATTTTCTCTCTACCCACCCTTGCCTCCTTCTCCGCGCAGCTCTCGATTCCCCCCTCTCTTGCGCACCCTCCATGTCATATTCCGCTCCAGGAGCTCCATCATAGCTCCTTGCTGTCGCTGGGAAGATGTTTTCTCCTCTGCTCGTCCCTTCCACCGTCATTTTCTCTCTACCCACCCTTGCCTCCTTTTCCGCGCAGCTCTCGATTCCCCCCTCTCTTTCGCACCCTCCATGTCATATTCCGCTCCAGGAGTTCCATCATAGCTCCTCACTGTCGCTGGGAGGATGTTTTCTCCTCCGCTCGCCCCTTCCACCGTCATTTTCTCTCTACCCACCCTTGCCTCCTTTTCCGCGCAGCTCTCGATTCCCCCCTCTCTTTCGCACCCTCCATGTCATATTCCGCTCCAGGAGCTCCATCATAGCTCCTCGCTGTCGCTGGGAGGATGTTTTCTCCTCCGCTCGCCCCTTTCACCGTCATTTTCTCTCTACCCACCCTTGCCTCCTTTTCCGCGCAGCTCTCGATTCCCCCCTCTCTTTCGCACCCTCCATGTCATATTCCGCTCCAGGAGTTCCATCATAGCTCCTCACTGTCGCTGGGAGGATGTTTTCTCCTCCGCTCGCCCCTTCCACCATCATTTTCTCTCTACCCCCCCTTGCCTCCTTTTCCGCGCAGCTCTCGATTCCCCCCTCTCTTTCGCACCCTCCATGTCATATTCCGCTCCAGGAGTTCCATCATAGCTCCTCACTGTCGCTGGGAGGATGTTTTCTCCTCCGCTCGCCCCTTCCACCGTCATTTTCTCTCTACCCACCCTTGCCTCCTTTTCCGCGCAGCTCTCGATTCCCCCCTCTCTTTCGCACCCTCCATGTCATATTCCGCTCCAGGAGCTCCATCATAGCTCCTTGCTGTCGCTGGGAGGATGTTTTCTCCTCCGCTCGCCCCTTCCACCGTCATTTTCTCTCTACCCACCCTTGCCTCCTTTTCCGCGCAGCTCTCGATTCCCCCCTCTCTTTCGCACCCTCCATGTCATATTCCGCTCCAGGAGTTCCATCATAGCTCCTCACTGTCGCTGGGAGGATGTTTTCTCCTCCGCTCGCCCCTTCCACCGTCATTTTCTCTCTACCCACCCTTGCCTCCTTCTCCGCGCAGCTCTCGATTCCCCCCTCTCTTTCGCACCCTCCATGTCATATTCCGCTCCAGGAGCTCCATCATAGCTCCTCGCTGTCGCTGGGAGGATGTTTTCTCCTCCGCTCGCCCCTTCCACCGTCATTTTCTTTCTACCCACCCTTGCCTCCTTCTCCGCGCAGCTCTCGATTCCCTCCTCTCTCTCGCACCCTCCATATTACATCCAGCTCCAGGAGCTCCATCATAGCTCCTCGCTGTCGCTGGGAGGATGTTTTCTCCTCCGCTCGCCCCTTCCACCGTCATTTTCTCTCTACCCACCCTTGCCTCCTTCTCCGCGCAGCTCTCGATTCCCCCCTCTCTTTCACACCCTCCATGTCATATTCCGCTCCAGGAGCTCCATCATAGCTCCTCGCTGTCGCTGGGAGGATGTTTTCTCCTCCGCTCGCCCCTTCCACCGTCATTTTCTCTCTACCCACCCTTGCCTCCTTCTCCGCGCAGCTCTCGATTCCCTCCTCTCTCTAGCACCCTCCATATTACATCCAGCTCCAGGAGCTCCATCATAGCTCCTCGCTGTCGCTGGGAGGATGTTTTCTCCTCCGCTCGCCCCTTCCACCGTCATTTTCTCTCTACCCACCCTTGCCTCCTTCTCCGCGCAGCTCTTGATTCCCCCCTCTCTTTCGCACCCTCCATGTCATATTCCGCTCCAGGAGCTCCATCATAGCTCCTCACTGTCGCTGGGAGGATGTTTTCTCCTCCGCTCGCCCCTTCCACCGTCATTTTCTCTCTACCCACCCTTGCCTCCTTCTCCGCGCAGCTCTCGATTCCCTCCTTTCTCTCGCACCCTCCATATTACATCCAGCTCCAGGAGCTCCATCATAGCTCCTCGCTGTCGCTGGGAGGATGTTTTCTCCTCTGCCCGCCGATTCCACCGTCATTTTCTCTCCACCCACCCTTGCCTCCTTCTCCGCGCCGCTCTCGATTCCCCCCTCTCTTTCGCACCTTCCATGTCATATCCCGCTCCAGGAGCTCCATCATAGCTCCTCACTGTCGCTGGGAGGATGTTTTCTCCTCTGCTCGCCCCTTCCACCGTCATTTTCTCTCTACCCACCCTTGCCTCCTTCTCGGCGCAGCTCTCGATTCCCCCCTCTCTTTCGCACCCTCCATGTCATATTCCGCTCCAGGAGCTCCATCATAGCTCCTTGCTGTCGCTGGGAGGATGTTTTCTCCTCCGCTCGCCCCTTCCACCGTCATTTTCTCTCTACCCACCCTTGCCTCCTTTTCCGCGCAGCTCTCGATTCCCCCCTCTCTTTCGCACCCTCCATGTCATATTCTGCTCCATGAGCTCCATCATAGCTCCTTGCTGTCGCTGGGAGGATGTTTTCTCCTCCGCTCGCCCCTTCCACCGTCATTTTCTCTCTACCCACCCTTGCCTCCTTTTCCGCGCAGCTCTCGATTCCCCCCTCTCTTTCGCACCCTCCATGTCATATTCCGCTCCAGGAGTTCCATCATAGCTCCTCACTGTCGCTGGGAGGATGTTTTCTCCTCCGCTCGCCCCTTCCACCGTCATTTTCTCTCTACCCACCCTTGCCTCCTTTTCCGTGCAGCTCTCGATTCCCCCCTCTCTTTCGCACCCTCCATGTCATATTCCGCTCCAGGAGCTCCATCATAGCTCCTCGCTGTCGCTGGGAGGATGTTTTCTCCTCCGCTCGCCCCTTCCACCGTCATTTTCTCTCTACCCACCCTTGCCTCCTTTTCCGCGCAGCTCTCGATTCCCCCCTCTCTTTCGCACCCTCAATGTCATATTCCGCTCCAGGAGTTCCATCATAGCTCCTCACTGTCGCTGGGAGGATGTTTTCTCCTCCGCTCGCCCCTTCCACCGTCATTTTCTCTCTACCCACCCTTGCCTCCTTTTCCGCGCAGCTCTCGATTCCCCCCTCTCTTTCGCACCCTCCATGTCATATTCCGCTCCAGGAGTGCCATCATAACTCCTCACTGTCGCTGGGAGGAAGATTTCTCCTCCGCTCGCCCCTTCCACCGTCATTTTCTCTCTACCCACCCTTGCCTCCTTTTCCGCGCAGCTCTCGATTCCCCCCTCTCTTTCGCACCCTCCATGTCATATTCCGCTCCAGGAGCTCCATCATAGCTCCTTGCTGTCGCTGGGAGGATGTTTTCTCCTCCGCTCGCCCCTTCCACCGTCATTTTCTCTCTACCCACCCTTGCCTCCTTTTCCGCGCAGCTCTAGATTCCCCCCTCTCTTTCGCACCCTCCATGTCATATTCCGCTCCAGGAGTTCCATCATAGCTCCTCACTGTCGCTGGGAGGATGTTTTCTCCTCCGCTCGCCCCTTCCACCATCATTTTCTCTCTACCCACCCTTGCCTCCTTTTCCGCGCAGCTCTCGATTCCCTCCTCTCTTTCGCACCCTCCATGTCATATTCCGCTCCAGGAGTTCCATCATAGCTCCTCACTGTCGCTGGGAGGAAGTTTTCTCCTCCGCTCGCCCCTTCCACCGTCATTTTCTCTCTACCCACCCTTGCCTCCTTTTCCGCGCAGCTCTCGATTCCCCCCTCTCTTTCGCACCCTCCATGTCATATTCCGCTCCATCATAGCTCCTTGCTGTCGCTGGGAGGATGTTTTCTCCTCCGCTCGCCCCTTCCACCATCATTTTCTCTCTACCCACCCTTGCCTCCTTTTCCGCGCAGCTCTCGATTCCCCCCTCTCTTTCGCACCCTCCATGTCATATTCCGCTCCAGGAGTTCCATCATAGCTCCTCACTGTCGCTGGGAGGATGTTTTCTCCTCCGCTCGCCCCTTCCACCGTCATTTTCTCTCTACCCACCCTTGCCTCCTTCTCCGCGCAGCTCTCGATTCCCCCCTCTCTTTCGCACCCTCCATGTCATATTCCGCTCCAGGAGCTCCATCATAGCTAATCGCTGTCGCTGGGAGGATGTTTTCTCCTCCGCTCGCCCCTTCCACCGTCATTTTCTCTCTACCCACCCTTGCCTCCTTTTCCGCGCAGCTCTCGATTCCCCCCTCTCTTTCGCACCCTCCATGTCATATTCCGCTCCAGGAGTTCCATCATAGCTCCTCACTGTCGCTGGGAGGATGTTTTCTCCTCCGCTCGCCCCTTCCACCGTCATTTTCTCTCTACCCACCCTTGCCTCCTTCTCCGCGCAGCTCTCGATTCCCCCCTCTCTTTCGCACCCTCCATGTCATATTCCGCTCCAGGAGCTCCATCATAGCTCCTCGCTGTCGCTGGGAGGATGTTTTCTCCTCCGCTCGCCCCTTCCACCGTCATTTTCTCTCTACCCACCCTTGCCTCCTTTTCCGCGCAGCTCTCGATTCCCCCCTCTCTTTCGCACCCTCCATGTCATATTCCGCTCCAGGAGTTCCATCATAGCTCCTCACTGTCGCTGGGAGGATGTTTTCTCCTCCGCTCGCCTCTTCCACCGTCATTTTCTCTCTACCCACCCTTGCCTCCTTTTCCGCGCAGCTCTCGATTCCCCCCTCTCTTTCGCACCCTCCATGTCATATTCCGCTCCAGGAGCTCCATCATAGCTCCTTGCTGTCGCTGGGAGGATGTTTTCTCCTCCGCTCGCCCCTTCCACCGTCATTTTCTCTCTACCCACCCTTGCCTCCTTTTCCGCGCAGCTCTCGATTCCCCCCTCTCTTTCGCACCCTCCATGTCATATTCCGCTCCAGGAGTTCCATCATAGCTCCTCACTGTCGCTGGGAGGATGTTTTCTCCTCCGCTCGCCCCTTCCACCGTCATTTTCTCTCTACCCACCCTTGCCTCCTTTTCCGCGCAGCTCTCGATTCCCCCCTCTCTTTCGCACCCTCCATGTCATATTCCGCTCCAGGAGTTCCATCATAGCTCCTCACTGTCGCTGGGAGGATGTTTTCTCCTCCGCTCGCCCCTTCCACCGTCATTTTCTCTCTACCCACCCTTGCCTCCTTTTCCGCGCAGCTCTCGATTCCCCCCTCTCTTTCGCACCCTCCATGTCATATTCCGCTCCAGGAGTTCCATCATAGCTCCTCACTGTCGCTGGGAGGATGTTTTCTCCTCCGCTCGCCCCTTCCACCGTCATATTCTCTCTACCCACCCTTGCCTCCTTCTCCGCGCAGCTCTCGATTCCCCCCTCTCTTTCGCACCCTCCATGTCATATTCCGCTCCAGGAGCTCCATCATAGCTCCTCGCTGTCGCTGGGAGGATGTTTTCTCCTCCGCTCGCCCCTTCCACCGTCATTTTCTCTCTACCCACCCTTGCCTCCTTTTCCGCGCAGCTCTAGATTCCCCCCTCTCTTTCCCACCCTCCATGTCATATTCCGCTCCAGGAGTTCCATCATAGCTCCTCACTGTCGCTGGGAGGATGTTTTCTCCTCCGCTCGCCTCTTCCACCGTCATTTTCTCTCTACCCACCCTTGCCTCCTTTTCCGCGCAGCTCTCGATTCCCCCCTCTCTTTCCCACCCTCCATGTCATATTCCGCTCCAGGAGTTCCATCATAGCTCCTCACTGTCGCTGGGAGGATGTTTTCTCCTCCGCTCGCCCCTTCCACCGTCATTTTCTCTCTACCCACCCTTGCCTCCTTTTCCGCGCAGCTCTCGATTCCCCCCTCTCTTTCGCACCCTCCATGTCATATTCCGCTCCAGGAGCTCCATCATAGCTCCTTGCTGTCGCTGGGAGGATGTTTTCTCCTCCGCTCGCCCCTTCCACCGTCATTTTCTCTCTACCCACCCTTGCCTCCTTTTCCGCGCAGCTCTCGATTCCCCCCTCTCTTTCGCACCCTCCATGTCATATTCCGCTCCAGGAGTTCCATCATAGCTCCTCACTGTCGCTGGGAGGATGTTTTCTCCTCCGCTCGCCCCTTCCACCGTCATTTTCTCTCTACCCACCCTTGCCTCCTTTTCCGCGCAGCTCTCGATTCCCCCCTCTCTTTCGCACCCTCCATGTCATATTCCGCTCCAGGAGTTCCATCATAGCTCCTCACTGTCGCTGGGAGGATGTTTTCTCCTCCGCTCGCCCCTTCCACCGTCATTTTCTCTCTACCCACCCTTGCCTCCTTTTCCGCACAGCTCTCGATTCCCCCCTCTCTTTCGCACCCTCCATGTCATATTCCGCTCCAGGAGTTCCATCATAGCTCCTCACTGTCGCTGGGAGGATGTTTTCTCCTCCGCTCGCCCCTTCCACCGTCATTTTCTCTCTACCCACCCTTGCCTCCTTTTCCGCGCAGCTCTCGATTCCCCCCTCTCTTTCGCACCCTCCATGTCATATTCCGCTCCAGGAGCTCCATCATAGCTCCTTGCTGTCGCTGGGAGGATGTTTTCTCCTCCGCTCGCCCCTTCCACCGTCATTTTCTCTCTACCCACCCTTGCCTCCTTTTCCGCGCAGCTCTCGATTCCCCCCTCTCTTTCGCACCCTCCATGTCATATTCCGCTCCAGGAGCTCCATCATAGCTAATCGCTGTCGCTGGGAGATTGTTTTCTCCTCCGCTCGCCCCTTCCACCGTCATTTTCTCTCTACCCACCCTTGCCTCCTTTTCCGCGCAGCTCTCGATTCCCCCCTCTCTTTCGCACCCTCCATGTCATATTCCGCTCCAGGAGTTCCATCATAGCTCCTCACTGTCGCTGGGAGGATGTTTTCTCCTCCGCTCGCCCCTTCCACCGTCATTTTCTCTCTACCCACCCTTGCCTCCTTTTCCGCGCAGCTCTCGATTCCCCCCTCTCTTTCGCACCCTCCATGTCATATTCCGCTCCAGGAGTTCCATCATAGCTCCTCACTGTCGCTGGGAGGAAGTTTTCTCCTCCGCTCGCCCCTTCCACCGTCATTTTCTCTCTACCCACCCTTGCCTCCTTTTCCGCGCAGCTCTCGATTCCCCCCTCTCTTTCGCACCCTCCATGTCATATTCCGCTCCAGGAGCTCCATCATAGCTAATCGCTGTCGCTGGGAGGATGTTTTCTCCTCCGCTCGCCCCTTCCACCGTCATTTTCTCTCTACCCACCCTTGCCTCCTTTTCCGCGCAGCTCTCGATTCCCCACTCTCTTTCGCACCCTCCATGTCATATTCCGCTCCAGGAGTTCCATCATAGCTCCTCACTGTCGCTGGGAGGATGTTTTCTCCTCCGCTCGCCCCTTCCACCGTCATTTTCTCTCTACCCACCCTTGCCTCCTTCTCCGCGCAGCTCTCGATTCCCCCCTCTCTTTCGCACCCTCCATGTCATATTCCGCTCCAGGAGCTCCATCATAGCTAATCGCTGTCGCTGGGAGATTGTTTTCTCCTCCGCTCGCCCCTTCCACCGTCATTTTCTCTCTACCCACCCTTGCCTCCTTTTCCGCGCAGCTCTCGATTCCCCCCTCTCTTTCGCACCCTCCATGTCATATTCCGCTCCAGGAGTTCCATCATAGCTCCTCACTGTCGCTGGGAGGATGTTTTCTCCTCCGCTCGCCCCTTCCACCGTCATTTTCTCTCTACCCACCCTTGCCTCCTTTTCCGCGCAGCTCTCGATTCCCCCCTCTCTTTCGCACCCTCCATGTCATATTCCGCTCCAGGAGTTCCATCATAGCTCCTCACTGTCGCTGGGAGGATGTTTTCTCCTCCGCTCGCCCCTTCCACCGTCATTTTCTCTCTACCCACCCTTGCCTCCTTCTCCGCGCAGCTCTCGATTCCCCCCTCTCTTTCGCACCCTCCATGTCATATTCCGCTCCAGGAGCTCCATCATAGCTAATCGCTGTCGCTGGGAGGATGTTTTCTCCTCCGCTCGCCCCTTCCACCGTCATTTTCTCTCTACCCACCCTTGCCTCCTTTTCCGCGCAGCTCTCGATTCCCCCCTCTCTTTCGCACCCTCCATGTCATATTCCGCTCCAGGAGTTCCATCATAGCTCCTCACTGTCGCTGGGATAATGTTTTCTCCTCCGCTCGCCCCTTCCACCGTCATTTTCTCTCTACCCACCCTTGCCTCCTTCTCCACGCAGCTCTCGATTCCCCCCTCTCTTTCGCACCCTCCATGTCATATTCCGCTCCAGGAGCTCCATCATAGCTCCTCGCTGTCGCTGGGAGGATGTTTTCTCCTCCGCTCGCCCCTTCCACCGTCATTTTCTCTCTACCCACCCTTGCCTCCTTTTCCGCGCAGCTCTCGATTCCCCCCTCTCTTTCGCACCCTCCATGTCATATTCCGCTCCAGGAGTTCCATCATAGCTCCTCACTGTCGCTGGGAGGATGTTTTCTCTTCCGCTCGCCCCTTCCACCATCATTTTCTCTCTACCCACCCTTGCCTCCTTTTCCGCGCAGCTCTCGATTCCCCCCTCTCTTTCGCACCCTCCATGTCATATTCCGCTCCAGGAGTTCCATCATAGCTCCTCACTGTCGCTGGGAGGAAGTTTTCTCCTCCGCTCGCCCCTTCCACCGTCATTTTCTCTCTACCCACCCTTGCCTCCTTTTCCGCGCAGCTCTCGATTCCCCCCTCTCTTTCGCACCCTCCATGTCATATTCCGCTCCAGGAGCTCCATCATAGCTCCTTGCTGTCGCTGGGAGGATGTTTTCTCCTCCGCTCGCCCCTTCCACCGTCATTTTCTCTCTACCCACCCTTGCCTCCTTTTCCGCGCAGCTCTCGATTCCCCCCTCTCTTTCGCACCCTCAATGTCATATTCCGCTCCAGGAGTTCCATCATAGCTCCTCACTGTCGCTGGGAGGATGTTTTCTCCTCCGCTCGCCCCTTCCACCGTCATTTTCTCTCTACCCACCCTTGCCTCCTTTTCCGCGCAGCTCTCGATTCCCCCCTCTCTTTCGCACCCTCCATGTCATATTCCGCTCCAGGAGTTCCATCATAGCTCCTCACTGTCGCTGGGAGGAAGTTTTCTCCTCCGCTCGCCCCTTCCACCGTCATTTTCTCTCTACCCACCCTTGCCTCCTTATCCGCGCAGCTCTCGATTCCCCCCTCTCTTTCGCACCCTCCATGTCATATTCCGCTCCAGGAGCTCCATCATAGCTCCTTGCTGTCGCTGGGAGGATGTTTTCTCCTCCGCTCGCCCCTTCCACCGTCATTTTCTCTCTACCCACCCTTGCCTCCTTTTCCGCGCAGCTCTCGATTCCCCCCTCTCTTTCGCACCCTCCATGTCATATTCCGCTCCAGGAGTTCCATCATAGCTCCTCACTGTCGCTGGGAGGATGTTTTCTCCTCCGCTCTCCCCTTCCACCATCATTTTCTCTCTACCCACCCTTGCCTCCTTTTCCGCGCAGCTCTCGATTCCCCCCTCTCTTTCGCACCCTCCATGTCATATTCCGCTCCAGGAGTTCCATCATAGCTCCTCACTGTCGCTGGGAGGATATTTTCTCCTCCGCTCGCCCCTTCCACCGTCATTTTCTCTCTACCCACCCTTGCCTCCTTTTCCGCGCAGCTCTCGATTCCCCCCTCTCTTTCGCACCCTCCATGTCATATTCCGCTCCAGGAGCTCCATCATAGCTCCTTGCTGTCGCTGGGAGGATGTTTTCTCCTCCGCTCGCCCCTTCCACCGTCATTTTCTCTCTACCCACCCTTGCCTCCTTTTCCGCGCAGCTCTCGATTCCCCCCTCTCTTTCGTACCCTCCATGTCATTATCCGCTCCAGGAGTTCCATCATAGCTCCTCACTGTCGCTGGGAGGATGTTTTCTCCTCCGCTCGCCCCTTCCACCGTCATTTTCTCTCTACCCACCCTTGCCTCCTTCTCCGCGCAGCTCTCGATTCCCCCCTCTCTTTCGCACCCTCCATATCATATTCCGCTCCAGGAGCTCCATCATAGCTCCTCGCTGTCGCTGGGAGGATGTTTTCTCCTCCGCTCGCCCCTTCCACCGTCATTTTCTCTCTACCCACCCTTGCCTTCTTTTCCGCGCAGCTCTCGATTCCCCCCTCTCTTTCGCACCCTCCATGTCATATTCCGCTCCAGGAGCTCCATCATAGCTCCTTGCTGTCGCTGGGAGGATGTTTTCTCCTCCGCTCGCCCCTTCCACCGTCATTTTCTCTCTACCCACCCTTGCCTCCTTTTCCGCGCAGCTCTCGATTCCCCCCTCTCTTTCGCACCCTCCATGTCATATTCCGCTCCAGGAGTTCCATCATAGCTCCTCACTGTCGCTGGGAGGATGTTTTCTCCTCCGCTCGCCCCTTCCACCGTCATTTTCTCTCTACCCACCCTTGCCTCCTTTTCCGCGCAGCTCTCGATTCCCCCCTCTCTTTCGCACCCTCCATGTCATATTCCGCTCCAGGAGTTCCATCATAGCTCCTCACTGTCGCTGGGAGGATGTTTTCTCCTCCGCTCGCCCCTTCCACCGTCATTTTCTCTCTACCCACCCTTGCCTCCTTCTCCGCGCAGCTCTCGATTCCCCCCTCTCTTTCGCACCCTCCATGTCATCTTCCGCTCCAGGAGCTCCATCATAGCTCCTTGCTGTCGCTGGGAGGATGTTTTCTCCTCCGCTCGCCCCTTCCACCGTCATTTTCTCTCTACCCACCCTTGCCTCCTTTTCCGCGCAGCTCTCGATTCCCCCCTCTCTTTCGCACCCTCCATGTCATATTCCGCTCCAGGAGTTCCATCATAGCTCCTCACTGTCGCTGGGAGGATGTTTTCTCCTCCGCTCGCCCCTTCCACCGTCATTTTCTCTCTACCCACCCTTGCCTCCTTCTCCGCGCAGCTCTCGATTCCCTCCTCTCTCTCGCACCCTCCATATTACATCCAGCTCCAGGAGCTTCATCATAGCTCCTCGCTGTCGCTGGGAGGATGTTTTCTCCTCCGCTCGCCCCTTCCACCGTCATTTTCTCTCTACCCACCCTTGCCTCCTTCTCTGCGCAGCTCTCGATTCCCCCCTCTCTTTCGCACCCTCCATGTCATATTCCGCTCCAGGAGCTCCATCATAGCTCCTCGCTGTCGCTGGGAGGATGTTTTCTCCTCCGCTCGCCCCTTCCACCGTCATTTTCTCTCTACCCACCCTTTCCTCCTTTTCCGCGCAGCTCTCGATTCCCCCCTCTCTTTCGCACCCTCCATGTCATATTCCGCTCCAGGAGCTCCATCATAGCTCCTCGCTGTCGCTGGGAGGATGTTTTCTCCTCCGCTCGCCCCTTCCACCGTCATTTTCTCTCTACCCACCCTTGCCTCCTTTTCCGCGCAGCTCTCGATTCCCCCCTCTCTTTCGCACCCTCCATGTCATATTCCGCTCCAGGAGCTCCATCATAGCTCCTCGCTGTCGCTGGGAGGATGTTTTCTCCTCCGCTCGCCCCTTCCACCGTCATTTTCTCTCTACCCACCCTTGCCTCCTTCTCCGCGCAGCTCTCAATTCCCCCCTCTCTTTCGCACCCTCCATGTCATATTCCGCTCCAGGAGCTCCATCATAGCTCCTCGCTGTCGCTGGGAGGATGTTTTCTCCTCCGCTCGCCCCTTCCACCGTCATTTTCTCTCTACCCACCCTTGCCTCCTTTTCCGCGTAGCTCTCGATTCCCCCCTCTCTTTCGCACCCTCCATGTCATATTCCGCTCCAGGAGTTCCATCATAGCTCCTCACTGTCGCTGGGAGGATGTTTTCTCCTCCGCTCGCCCCTTCCACCGTCATTTTCTCTCTACCCACCCTTGCCTCCTTTTCCGCGCAGCTCTCAATTCCCCCCTCTCTTTCGCACCCTCCATGTCATATTCCGCTCCAGGAGTTCCATCATAGCTCCTCACTGTCGCTGGGAGGAAGTTTTCTCCTCCGCTCGCCCCTTCCACCGTCATTTTCTCTCTACCCACCCTTGCCTCCTTTTCCGCGCAGCTCTCGATTCCCCCCTCTCTTTCGCACCCTCCATGTCATATTCCGCTCCAGGAGCTCCATCATAGCTCCTTGCTGTCGCTGGGAGGATGTTTTCTCCTCCGCTCGCCCCTTCCACCGTCATTTTCTCTCTACCCACCCTTGCCTCCTTTTCCGCGCAGCTCTCGATTCCCCCCTCTCTTTCGCACCCTCCATGTCATATTCCGCTCCAGGAGTTCCATCATAGCGCCTCACTGTCGCTGGGAGGATGTTTTCTCCTCCGCTCGCCCCTTCCACCGTCATTTTCTCTCTACCCACCCTTGCCTCCTTTTCCGCGCAGCTCTCGATTCCCCCCTCTCTTTCGCACCCTCCATGTCATATTCCGCTCCAGGAGCTCCATCATAGCTCCTCGCTGTCGCTGGGAGGATGTTTTCTAATCCGCTCGCCCCTTCCACCGTCATTTTCTCTCTACCCACCCTTGCCTCCTTTTCCGCGCAGCTCTCGATTCCCCCCTCTCTTTCGCACCCTCAATGTCATATTCCGCTCCAGGAGTTCCATCATAGCTCCTCACTGTCGCTGGGAGGATGTTTTCTCCTCCGCTCGCCCCTTCCACCGTCATTTTCTCTCTACCCACCCTTGCCTCCTTCTCCGCGCAGCTCTCGATTCCCCCCTCTCTTTCACACCCTCCATGTCATATTCCGCTCCAGGAGCTCCATCATAGCTAATCGCTGTCGCTGGGAGGATGTTTTCTCCTCCGCTCGCCCCTTCCACCGTCATTTTCTCTCTACCCACCCTTGCCTCCTTTTCCGCGCAGCTCTCAATTCCCCCCTCTCTTTCGCACCCTCCATGTCATATTCCGCTCCAGGAGTTCCATCATAGCTCCTCACTGTCACTGGGAGGATGTTTTCTCCTCCGCTCGCCCCTTCCACCGTCATTTTCTCTCTACCCACCCTTGCCTCCTTCTCCGCGCAGCTCTCGATTCCCCCCTCTCTTTCGCACCCTCCATGTCATATTCCGCTCCAGGAGCTCCATCATAGCTAATCGCTGTCGCTGGGAGGATGTTTTCTCCTCCGCTCGCCCCTTCCACCGTCATTTTCTCTCTACCCACCCTTGCCTCCTTTTCCGCGCAGCTCTCGATTCCCCCCTCTCTTTCGCACCCTCCATGTCATATTCCGCTCCAGGAGTTCCATCATAGCTCCTCACTGTCGCTGGGAGGATGTTTTCTCCTCCGCTCGCCCCTTCCACCGTCATTTTCTCTCTACCCACCCTTGCCTCCTTTTCCGCGCAGCTCTCGATTCCCCCCTCTCTTTCGCACCCTCCATGTCATATTCCGCTCCAGGAGTTCCATCATAGCTCCTCACTGTTGCTGGGAGGATGTTTTCTCCTCCGCTCGCCCCTTCCACCGTCATTTTCTCTCTACCCACCCTTGCCTCCTTCTCCGCGCAGCTCTCCATTCCCCCCTCTCTTTCGCACCCTCCATGTCATATTCCGCTCCAGGAGCTCCATCATAGCTCCTCGCTGTCGCTGGGAGGATGTTTTCTCCTCCGCTCGCCCCTTCCACCGTCATTTTCTCTCTACCCACCCTTGCCTCCTTTTCCGCGCAGCTCTCGATTCTCCCCTCTCTTTCGCACCCTCCATGTCATATTCCGCTCCAGGAGTTCCATCATAGCTCCTCACTGTCGCTGGGAGGATGTTTTCTCCTCCGCTCGCCCCTTCCACCATCATTTTCTCTCTACCCACCCTTGCCTCCTTTTCCGCGCAGCTCTCGATTCCCCCCTCTCTTTCGCACCCTCCATGTCATATTCCGCTCCAGGAGTTCCATCATAGCTCCTCACTGTCGCTGGGAGGAAGTTTTCTCCTCCGCTCGCCCCTTCCACCGTCATTTTCTCTCTACCCACCCTTGCCTCCTTTTCCGCGCAGCTCTCGATTCCCCCCTCTCTTTCGCACCCTCCATGTCATATTCCGCTCCAGGAGTTCCATCATAGCTCCTCACTGTCGCTGGGAGGATGTTTTCTCCTCCGCTCGCCCCTTCCACCGTCATTTTCTCTCTACCCACCCTTGCCTCCTTTTCCGCGCAGCTCTCGATTCCCCCCTCTCTTTCGCACCCTCCATGTCATATCCGCTCCAGGAGTTCCATCATAGCTCCTCACTGTCGCTGGGAGGATGTTTTCTCCTCCGCTCGCCCCTTCCACCGTCATTTTCTCTCTACCCACCCTTGCCTCCTTTTCCGCGCAGCTCTCGATTCCCCCCTCTCTTTCGCACCCTCCATGTCATATTCCGCTCCAGGAGTTCCATCATAGCTCCTCACTGTCGCTGGGAGGAAGTTTTCTCCTCCGCTCGCCCCTTCCACCTTCATTTTCTCTCTACCCACCCTTGCCTCCTTTTCCGCGCAGCTCTCGATTCCCCCCTCTCTTTCGCACCCTCCATGTCATATTCCGCTCCAGGAGCTCCATCATAGCTCCTTGCTGTCGCTGGGAGGATGTTTTCTCCTCCGCTCGCCCCTTCCACCGTCATTTTCTCTCTACCCACCCTTGCCTCCTTTTCCGCGCAGCTCTCGATTCCCCCCTCTCTTTCACACCCTCCATGTCATATTCCGCTCCAGGAGTTCCATCATAGCTCCTCACTGTCGCTGGGAGGATGTTTTCTCCTCCGCTCGCCCCTTCCACCGTCATTTTCTCTCTACCCACCCTTGCCTCCTTCTCCGCGCAGCTCTCGATTCCCCCCTCTCTTTCGCACCCTCCATGTCATATTCCGCTCCAGGAGCTCCATCATAGCTAATCGCTGTCGCTGGGAGGATGTTTTCTCCTCCGCTCGCCCCTTCCACCGTCATTTTCTCTCTACCCTCCCTTGCCTCCTTTTCCGCGCAGCTCTCGATTCCCCCCTCTCTTTCGCACCCTCCATGTCATATTCCGCTCCAGGAGTTCCATCATAGCTCCTCACTGTCGCTGGGAGGATGTTTTCTCCTCCGCTCGCCCCTTCCACCGTCATTTTCTCTCTACCCACCCTTGCCTCCTTTTCCGCGCAGCTCTCGATTCCCCCCTCTCTTTCGCACCCTCCATGTCATATTCCGCTCCAGGAGCTCCATCATAGCTCCTCGCTGTCGCTGGGAGGATGTTTTCTCCTCCGCTCGCCCCTTCCACCGTCATTTTCTCTCTACCCACCCTTTCCTCCTTTTCCACGCAGCTCTCGATTCCCCCCTCTCTTTCGCACCCTCCATGTCATATTCCGCTCCAGGAGCTCCATCATAGCTCCTCGCTGTCGCTGGGAGGATGTTTTCTCCTCCGCTCGCCCCTTCCACCGTCATTTTCTCTCTACCCACCCTTGCCTCCTTCTCCGCGCAGCTCTCAATTCCCCCCTCTCTTTCGCACCCTCCATGTCATATTCCGCTCCAGGAGCTCCATCATAGCTAATCGCTGTCGCTGGGAGATTGTTTTCTCCTCCGCTCGCCCCTTCCACCGTCATTTTCTCTCTACCCACCCTTGCCTCCTTTTCCGCGCAGCTCTCGATTCCCCCCTCTCTTTCGCACCCTCCATGTCATATTCCGCTCCAGGAGTTCCATCATAGCTCCTCACTGTCGCTGGGAGGATGTTTTCTCCTCCGCTCGCCCCTTCCACCGTCATTTTCTCTCTACCCACCCTTGCCTCCTTTTCCGCGCAGCTCTCGATTCCCCCCTCTCTTTCGCACCCTCCATGTCATATTCCGCTCCAGGAGTTCCATCATAGCTCCTCACTGTCGCTGGGAGGATGTTTTCTCCTCCGCTCGCCCCTTCCACCGTCATTTTCTCTCTACCCACCCTTGCCTCCTTCTCCGCGCAGCTCTCGATTCCCCCCTCTCTTTCGCACCCTCCATGTCATATTCCGCTCCAGGAGCTCCATCATAGCTAATCGCTGTCGCTGGGAGGATGTTTTCTCCTCCGCTCGCCCCTTCCACCGTCATTTTCTCTCTACCAACCCTTGCCTCCTTTTCCGCGCAGCTCTCGATTCCCCCCTCTCTTTCGCACCCTCCATGTCATATTCCGCTCCAGGAGTTCCATCATAGCTCCTCACTGTCGCTGGGATAATGTTTTCTCCTCCGCTCGCCCCTTCCACCGTCATTTTCTCTCTACCCACCCTTGCCTCCTTCTCCACGCAGCTCTCGATTCCCCCCTCTCTTTCGCACCCTCCATGTCATATTCCACTCCAGGAGCTCCATCATAGCTCCTTGCTGTCGCTGGGAGGATGTTTTCTCCTCTGCTCGCCCCTTCCACCGTCATTTTCTCTCTACCCACCCTTGCCTCCTTTTCCGCGCAGCTCTCGATTCCCCCCTCTCTTTCGCACCCTCCATGTCATATTCCGCTCCAGGAGTTCCATCATAGCTCCTCACTGTCGCTGGGAGGATGTTTTCTCCTCCGCTCGCCCCTTCCACCATCATTTTCTCTCTACCCACCCTTGCCTCCTTTTCCGCGCAGCTCTCGATTCCCCCCTCTCTTTCGCACCCTCCATGTCATATTCCGCTCCAGGAGTTCCATCATAGCTCCTCACTGTCGCTGGGAGGATGTTTTCTCCTCTGCTCGCCCCTTCCACCGTCATTTTCTCTCTACCCACCCTTGCCTCCTTCTCCGCGCAGCTCTCGATTCCCCCCTCTCTTTCGCACCCTCCATGTCATATTCCGCTCCAGGAGCTCCATCATAGCTAATTGCTGTCGCTGGGAGGATGTTTTCTCCTCCGCTCGCCCCTTCCACCGTCATTTTCTCTCTACCCACCCTTGCCTCCTTTTCCGCGCAGCTCTCGATTCCCCCCTCTCTTTCGCACCCTCCATGTCATATTCCGCTCCAGGAGTTCCATCATAGCTCCTCACTGTCGCTGGGAGGAAGTTTTCTCCTCCGCTCGCCCCTTCCACCGTCATTTTCTCTCTACCCACCCTTGCCTCCTTTTCCGCGCAGCTCTCGATTCCCCCCTCTCTTTCGCACCCTCCATGTCATATTCCGCTCCAGGAGCTCCATCATAGCTCCTCGCTGTCGCTGGGAGGATGTTTTCTCCTCCGCTCGCCCCTTTCTTCGTCATTTTCTCTCTACCCACCCTTGCCTCCTTCTCCGCGCAGCTCTCGATTCCCCCCTCTCTTTCGCACCCTCCATGTCATATTCTGCTCCAGGAGTTCCATCATAGCTCCTCACTGTCGCTGGGAGGATGTTTTCTCCTCCGCTCGCCCCTTCCACCGTCATTTTCTCTCTACCCACCCTTGCCTCCTTTTCCGCGCAGCTCTCAATTCCCCCCTCTCTTTCGCACCCTCCATGTCATATTCCGCTCCCGGAGTTCCATCTTAGCTCCTCACTGTCGCTGGGAGGAAGTTTTCTCCTCCGCTCGCCCCTTCCACCGTCATTTTCTCTCTACCCACCCTTGCCTCCTTTTCCGCGCAGCTCTCAATTCCCCCCTCTCTTTCGCACCCTCCATGTCATATTCCGCTCCAGGAGCTCCATCATAGCTCCTTGCTGTCGCTGGGAGGATGTTTTCTCCTCCGCTCGCCCCTTCCACCGTCATTTTCTCTCTACCCACCCTTGCCTCCTTTTCCGCGCAGCTCTCGATTCCCCCCTCTCTTTCGCACCCTCCATGTCATATTCCGCTCCAGGAGTTCCATCATAGCTCCTCACTGTCGCTGGGAGGATGTTTTCTCCTCCGCTCGCCTCTTCCACCGTCATTTTCTCTCTACCCACCCTTGCCTCCTTTTCCGCGCAGCTCTCGATTCCCCCCTCTCTTTCGCACCCTCCATGTCATATTCTGCTCCAGGAGTTCCATCATAGCTCCTCACTGTCGCTGGGAGGATGTTTTCTCCTCCGCTCGCCCCTTCCACCGTCATTTTCTCTCTACCCACCCTTGCCTCCTTTTCCGCGCAGCTCTCAATTCCCCCCTCTCTTTCGCACCCTCCATGTCATATTCCGCTCCCGGAGTTCCATCTTAGCTCCTCACTGTCGCTGGGAGGAAGTTTTCTCCTCCGCTCGCCCCTTCCACCGTCATTTTCTCTCTACCCACCCTTGCCTCCTTTTCCGCGCAGCTCTCGATTCCCCCCTCTCTTTCGCACCCTCCATGTCATATTCCGCTCCAGGAGTTCCATCATAGCTCCTCACTGTCGCTGGGAGGATGTTTTCTCCTCCGCTCGCCCCTTCCACCGTCATTTTCTCTCTACCCACCCTTGCCTCCTTCTCCGCGCAGCTCTCGATTCCCCCCTCTCTTTCGCACCCTCCATGTCATATTCCACTCCAGGAGCTCCATCATAGCTCCTTGCTGTCGCTGGGAGGATGTTTTCTCCTCCGCTCGCCCCTTCCACCGTCATTTTCTCTCTACCCACCCTTGCCTCCTTTTCCGCGCAGCTCTCGATTCCCCCCTCTCTTTCGCACCCTCCATGTCATATTCCGCTCCAGGAGTTCCATCATAGCTCCTCACTGTCGCTGGGAGGATGTTTTCTCCTCCGCTCGCCCCTTCCACCGTCATTTTCTCTCTACCCACCCTTGCCTCCTTTTCCGCGCAGCTCTCGATTCCCCCCTCTCTTTCGCACCCTCCATGTCATATTCCGCTCCAGGAGTTCCATCATAGCTCCTCACTGTCGCTGGGAGGATGTTTTCTCCTCCGCTCGCCCCTTCCACCGTCATTTTCTCTCTACCCACCCTTGCCTCCTTTTCCGCGCAGCTCTCGATTCCCCCCTCTCTTTCGCACCCTCCATGTCATATTCCGCTCCAGGAGTTCCATCATAGCTCCTCACTGTCGCTGGGAGGAAGTTTTCTCCTCCGCTCGCCCCTTCCACCGTCATTTTCTCTCTACCCACCCTTGCCTCCTTTTCCGCGCAGCTCTCGATTCCCCCCTCTCTTTCGCACCCTCCATGTCATATTCCGCTCCAGGAGTTCCATCATAGCTCCTCACTGTCGCTGGGAGGATGTTTTCTCCTCCGCTCGCCCCTTCCACCATCATTTTCTCTCTACCCACCCTTGCCTCCTTTTCCGCGCAGCTCTCAATTCCCTCCTCTCTTTCGCACCCTCCATGTCATATTCCGCTCCAGGAGTTCCATCATAGCTCCTCACTGTCGCTGGGAGGAAGTTTTCTCCTCCGCTCGCCCCTTCCACTGTCATTTTCTCTCTACCCACCCTTGCCTCCTTTTCCGCGCAGCTCTCGATTCCCTCCTCTCTTTCGCACCCTCCATGTCATATTCCGCTCCAGGAGTTCCATCATAGCTCCTCACTGTCGCTGGGAGGAAGTTTTCTCCTCCGCTCGCCCCTTCCACCGTCATTTTCTCTCTACCCACCCTTGCCTCCTTTTCCGCGCAGCTCTCGATTCCCCCCTCTCTTTCGCACCCTCCATGTCATATTCCGCTCCAGGAGCTCCATCATAGCTCCTTGCTGTTGCTGGGAGGATGTTTTCTCCTCCGCTCGCCCCTTCCACCGTCATTTTCTCTCTACCCACCCTTGCCTCCTTTTCCGCGCAGCTCTCGATTCCCCCCTCTCTTTCGCACCCTCAATGTCATATTCCGCTCCAGGAGTTCCATCATAGCTCCTCACTGTCGCTGGGAGGATGTTTTCTCCTCCGCTCGCCCCTTCCACCGTCATTTTCTCTCTACCCACCCTTGCCTCCTTTTCCGCGCAGCTCTCGATTCCCCCCTCTCTTTCGCACCCTCCATGTCATATTCCGCTCCAGGAGTTCCATCATAGCTCCTCACTGTCGCTGGGAGGAAGTTTTCTCCTCCGCTCGCCCCTTCCACCGTCATTTTCTCTCTACCCACCCTTGCCTCCTTTTCCGCGCAGCTCTCGATTCCCCCCTCTCTTTCGCACCCTCCATGTCATATTCCGCTCCAGGAGCTCCATCATAGCTCCTTGCTGTCGCTGGGAGGATGTTTTCTCCTCTGCTCGCCCCTTCCACCGTCATTTTCTCTCTACCCACCCTTGCCTCCTTTTCCGCGCAGCTCTCGATTCCCCCCTCTCTTTCGCACCCTCCATGTCATATTCCGCTCCAGGAGTTCCATCATAGCTCCTCACTGTCGCTGGGAGGATGTTTTCTCCTCCGCTCGCCCCTTCCACCATCATTTTCTCTCTACCCACCCTTGCCTCCTTTTCCGCGCAGCTCTCGATTCCCCCCTCTCTTTCGCACCCTCCATGTCATATTCCGCTCCAGGAGTTCCATCATAGCTCCTCACTGTCGCTGGGAGGATGTTTTCTCCTCCGCTCGCCCCTTCCACCATCATTTTCTCTCTACCCACCCTTGCCTCCTTTTCCGCGCAGCTCTCAATTCCCTCCTCTCTTTCGCACCCTCCATGTCATATTCCGCTCCAGGAGTTCCATCATAGCTCCTCACTGTCGCTGGGAGGAAGTTTTCTCCTCCGCTCGCCCCTTCCACTGTCATTTTCTCTCTACCCACCCTTGCCTCCTTTTCCGCGCAGCTCTCGATTCCCTCCTCTCTTTCGCACCCTCCATGTCATATTCCGCTCCAGGAGTTCCATCATAGCTCCTCACTGTCGCTGGGAGGAAGTTTTCTCCTCCGCTCGCCCCTTCCACCGTCATTTTCTCTCTACCCACCCTTGCCTCCTTTTCCGCGCAGCTCTCGATTCCCCCCTCTCTTTCGCACCCTCCATGTCATATTCCGCTCCAGGAGCTCCATCATAGCTCCTTGCTGTTGCTGGGAGGATGTTTTCTCCTCCGCTCGCCCCTTCCACCGTCATTTTCTCTCTACCCACCCTTGCCTCCTTTTCCGCGCAGCTCTCGATTCCCCCCTCTCTTTCGCACCCTCAATGTCATATTCCGCTCCAGGAGTTCCATCATAGCTCCTCACTGTCGCTGGGAGGATGTTTTCTCCTCCGCTCGCCCCTTCCACCGTCATTTTCTCTCTACCCACCCTTGCCTCCTTTTCCGCGCAGCTCTCGATTCCCCCCTCTCTTTCGCACCCTCCATGTCATATTCCGCTCCAGGAGTTCCATCATAGCTCCTCACTGTCGCTGGGAGGAAGTTTTCTCCTCCGCTCGCCCCTTCCACCGTCATTTTCTCTCTACCCACCCTTGCCTCCTTTTCCGCGCAGCTCTCGATTCCCCCCTCTCTTTCGCACCCTCCATGTCATATTCCGCTCCAGGAGCTCCATCATAGCTCCTTGCTGTCGCTGGGAGGATGTTTTCTCCTCTGCTCGCCCCTTCCACCGTCATTTTCTCTCTACCCACCCTTGCCTCCTTTTCCGCGCAGCTCTCGATTCCCCCCTCTCTTTCGCACCCTCCATGTCATATTCCGCTCCAGGAGTTCCATCATAGCTCCTCACTGTCGCTGGGAGGATGTTTTCTCCTCCGCTCGCCCCTTCCACCATCATTTTCTCTCTACCCACCCTTGCCTCCTTTTCCGCGCAGCTCTCGATTCCCCCCTCTCTTTCGCACCCTCCATGTCATATTCCGCTCCAGGAGCTCCATCATAGCTCCTTGCTGTCGCTGGGAGGATGTTTTCTCCTCCGCACGCCCCTTCCACCGTCATTTTCTCTCTACCCACCCTTGCCTCCTTTTCCGCGCAGCTCTCGATTCCCCCCTCTCTTTCGCACCCTCCATGTCATATTCCGCTCCAGGAGCTCCATCATAGCTCCTTGCTGTCGCTGGGAGGATGTTTTCTCCTCCGCTCGCCCCTTCCACCGTCATTTTCTCTCTACCCACCCTTGCCTCCTTTTCCGCACAGCTCTCGATTCCCCCCTCTCTTTCGCACCCTCCATGTCATATTCCGCTCCAGGAGTTCCATCATAGCTCCTCACTGTCGCTGGGAGGATGTTTTCTCCTCCGCTCGCCCCTTCCACCGTCATTTTCTCTCTACCCACCCTTGCCTCCTTCTCCGCGCAGCTCTCGATTCCCCCCTCTCTTTCGCACCCTCCATATCATATTCCGCTCCAGGAGCTCCATCATAGCTCCTCGCTGTCGCTGGGAGGATGTTTTCTCCTCCGCTCGCCCCTTCCACCGTCATTTTCTCTCTACCCACCCTTGCCTCCTTTTCCGCGCAGCTCTCGATTCCCCCCTCTCTTTCGCACCCTCCATGTCATATTCCGCTCCAGGAGCTCCATCATAGCTCCTTGCTGTCGCTGGGAGGATGTTTTCTCCTCCGCTCGCCCCTTCCACCGTCATTTTCTCTCTACCCACCCTTGCCTCCTTTTCCGCGCAGCTCTCGATTCCCCCCTCTCTTTCGCACCCTCCATGTCATATTCCGCTCCAGGAGCTCCATCATAGCTCCTTGCTGTCGCTGGGAGGATGTTTTCTCCTCCGCTCGCCCCTTCCACCGTCATTTTCTCTCTACCCACCCTTGCCTCCTTTTCCGCGCAGCTCTCGATTCCCCCCTCTCTTTCGCACCCTCCATGTCATATTCCGCTCCAGGAGTTCCATCATAGCTCCTCACTGTCGCTGGGAGGATGTTTTCTCCTCCGCTCGCCCCTTCCACCGTCATTTTCTCTCTACCCACCCTTGCCTCCTTCTCCGCGCAGCTCTCGATTCCCCCCTCTCTTTCGCACCCTCCATGTCATATTCCGCTCCAGGAGCTCCATCATAGCTAATCGCTGTCGCTGGGAGGATGTTTTCTCCTCCGCTCGCCCCTTCCACCGTCATTTTCTCTCTACCCTCCCTTGCCTCCTTTTCCGCGCAGCTCTCGATTCCCCCCTCTCTTTCGCACCCTCCATGTCATATTCCGCTCCAGGAGTTCCATCATAGCTCCTCACTGTCGCTGGGAGGATGTTTTCTCCTCCGCTCGCCCCTTCCACCGTCATTTTCTCTCTACCCACCCTTGCCTCCTTTTCCGCGCAGCTCTCGATTCCCCCCTCTCTTTCGCACCCTCCATGTCATATTCCGCTCCAGGAGCTCCATCATAGCTCCTCGCTGTCGCTGGGAGGATGTTTTCTCCTCCGCTCGCCCCTTCCACCGTCATTTTCTCTCTACCCACCCTTTCCTCCTTTTCCACGCAGCTCTCGATTCCCCCCTCTCTTTCGCACCCTCCATGTCATATTCCGCTCCAGGAGCTCCATCATAGCTCCTCGCTGTCGCTGGGAGGATGTTTTCTCCTCCGCTCGCCCCTTCCACCGTCATTTTCTCTCTACCCACCCTTGCCTCCTTCTCCGCGCAGCTCTCAATTCCCCCCTCTCTTTCGCACCCTCCATGTCATATTCCGCTCCAGGAGCTCCATCATAGCTCCTCGCTGTCGCTGGGAGGATGTTTTCTCCTCCGCTCGCCCCTTCCACCGTCATTTTCTCTCTACCCACCCTTGCCTCCTTCTCCGCGCAGCTCTCGATTCCCCCCTCTCTTTCGAACCCTCCATGTCATATTCCGCTCCAGGAGCTCCATCATAGCTCCTCGCTGTCGCTGGGAGGATGTTTTCTCCTCTGCTCGCCCCTTCCACCGTCATTTTCTCTCTACCCACCCTTTCCTCCTTTTCCGCGCAGCTCTCGATTCCCCCCTCTCTTTCGCACCCTCCATGTCATATTCCGCTCCAGGAGCTCCATCATAGCTCCTCGCTGTCGCTGGGAGGATGTTTTCTCCTCTGCTCGCCCCTTCCACCGTCATTTTCTCTCTACCCACCCTTGCCTCCTTTTCCGCGCAGCTCTCGATTCCCCCCTCTCTTTCGCACCCTCCATGTCATATTCCGCTCCAGGAGTTCCATCATAGCTCCTCACTGTCGCTGGGAGGATGTTTTCTCCTCCGCTCACCCCTTCCACCGTCATTTTCTCTCTACCCACCCTTGCCTCCTTCTCCGCGCAGCTCTCGATTCCCCCCTCTCTTTCGCACCCTCCATGTCATATTCCGCTCCAGGAGCTCCATCATAGCTCTTCGCTGTTGCTGGGAGGATGTTTTCTCCTCCGCTCGCCCCTTCCACCGTCATTTTCTCTCTACTCACCCTTTCCTCCTTTTCCGCGCAGCTCTCGATTCCCCCCTCTCTTTCGCACCCTCCATGTCATATTCCGCTCCAGGAGCTCCATCATAGCTCCTCGCTGTCGCTGGGAGGATGTTTTCTCCTCCGCTCGCCCCTTCCACCGTCATTTTCTCTCTACCCACCCTTGCCTCCTTTTCCGCGCAGCTCTCGATTCCCCCCTCTCTTTCGCACCCTCCATGTCATATTCCGCTCCAGGAGCTCCATCATAGCTCCTCGCTGTCGCTGGGAGGATGTTTTCTCCTCCGCTCGCCCCTTCCACCGTCATTTTCTCTCTACCCACCCTTGCCTCCTTCTCCGCGCAGCTCTCAATTCCCCCCTCTCTTTCGCACCCTCCATGTCATATTCCGCTCCAGGAGCTCCATCATAGCTCCTCGCTGTCGCTGGGAGGATGTTTTCTCCTCCGCTCGCCCCTTCCACCATCATTTTCTCTCTACCCACCCTTGCCTCCTTCTCCGCGCAGCTCTCAATTCCCCCCTCTCTTTCGCACCCTCCATGTCATATTCCGCTCCAGGAGCTCCATCATAGCTCCTCGCTGTCGCTGGGAGGATGTTTTCTCCTCCGCTCGCCCCTTCCACCGTCATTTTCTCTCTACCCACCCTTGCCTCCTTCTCCGCGCAGCTCTCGATTCCCCCCTCTCTTTCGCACCCTCCATGTCATATTCCGCTCCAGGAGTTCCATCATAGCTCCTCACTGTCGCTGGGAGGAAGTTTTCTCCTCCGCTCGCCCCTTCCACCGTCATTTTCTCTCTACCCACCCTTGCCTCCTTTTCCGCGCAGCTCTCGATTCCCCCCTCTCTTTCGCACCCTCCATGTCATATTCCGCTCCAGGAGCTCCATCATAGCTCCTTGCTGTCGCTGGGAGGATGTTTTCTCCTCCGCTCGCCCCTTCCACTGTCATTTTCTCTCCACCCACCCTTGCCTCCTTTTCCGCACAGCTCTCGATTCCCCCCTCTCTTTCGCACCCTCCATGTCATATTCCGCTCCAGGAGTTCCATCATAGCTCCTCACTGTCGCTGGGAGGATGTTTTCTCCTCCGCTCGCCCCTTCCACCGTCATTTTCTCTCTACCCACCCTTGCCTCCTTCTCCGCGCAGCTCTCGATTCCCCCCTCTCTTTCGCACCCTCCATGTCATATTCCGCTCCAGGAGCTCCATCATAGCTCCTCGCTGTCGCTGGGAGGATGTTTTCTCCTTCGCTCGCCCCTTCCACCGTCATTTTCTCTCTACCCACCCTTGCCTCCTTTTCCGCGCAGCTCTCGATTCCCCCCTCTCTTTCGCACCCTCCATGTCATATTCCGCTCCAGGAGCTCCATCATAGCTCCTCGCTGTCACTGGGAGGATGTTTTCTCCTCCGCTCGCCCCTTCCACCATCATTTTCTCTCCACCCACCCTTGCCTCCTTCTTCGCGCAGCTCTCGATTCCCCCCTCTCTTTCGCACCCTCCATGTCATATTCCGCTCCAGGAGCTCCATCATAGCTCCTCGCTGTCGCTGGGAGGATGTTTTCTCCTCCGCTCGCCCCTTCCACCGTCATTTTCTCTCTACCCACCCTTGCCTCCTTCTCCGCGCAGCTCTCGATTCCCCCCTCTCTCTCGCACCCTCCATATTACATCCAGCTCCAGGAGCTCCATCATAGCTCCTCGCTGTCGCTGGGAGGATGTTTTCTCCTCCGCTCGCCCCTTCCACCGTCATTTTCTCTCTACCCACCCTTGCCTCCATCTCCGCGCAGCTCTCGATTACCCCCTCTCTTTCGCACCCTCCATGTCATATTCCGCTCCAGGAGCTCCATCATAGCTCCTTGCTGTCGCTGGGAGGATGTTTTCTCCTCTGCTCGCCCCTTCCACCGTCATTTTCTCTCTACCCACCCTTGCCTCCTTCTCCGCGCAGCTCTCGATTCCCCCCTCTCTTTCGCACCCTCCATGTCATATTCCGCTCCAGGAGCTCCATCATAGCTTCTTGCTGTCGCTGGGAGGATGTTTTCTCCTCCGCTCGCCCCTTCCACCGTCATTTTCTCTCTACCCACCCTTGCCTCCTTCTCCGCGCAGCTCTCGATTCCCCCCTCTCTCTCGCACCCTCCATATTACATCCAGCTCCAGGAGCTCCATCATAGCTCCTCGCTGTCGCTGGGAGGATGTTTTCTCCTCCGCTCGCCCCTTCCACCGTCATTTTCTCTCCACCCACCCTTGCCTCCTTCTCCGCGCCGCTCTCGATTCCCCCCTCTCTTTCGCACCCACCATGTCATATCCCGCTCCAGGAGCTCCATCATAGCTCCTCGCTGTCGCTGGGAGGATGTTTTCTCCTCCGCTCGCCCCTTCCACCGTCATTTTCTCTCTACCCACCCTTGCCTCCTTCTCCGCGCAGCTCTCGATTCCCCCCTCTCTCTCGCACCCTCCATATTACATCCAGCTCCAGGAGCTCCATCATAGCTCCTCGCTGTCGCTGGGAGGATGTTTTCTCCTCCGCTCGCCCCTTCCACCGTCATTTTCTCTCTACCCACCCTTGCCTCCTTCTCCGCGCAGCTCTCGATTCCCCCCTCTCTTTCGCACCCTCCATGTCATATTCCGCTCCAGGAGCTCCATCATAGCTCCTCGCTGTCGCTGGGAGGATGTTTTCTCCTCCGCTCGCCCCTTTCACCGTCATTTTCTCTCTACCCACCCTTGCCTCCTTCTCCGCGCAGCTCTCGATTCCCCCCTCTCTTTCGCACCCTCCATGTCATATTCCGCTCCAGGAGCTCCATCATAGCTCCTCGCTGTCGATGGGAGGATGTTTTCTCCTCCGCTCGCCCCTTCCACCGTCATTTTCTCTCTACCCACCCTTGCCTCCTTCTCCGCGCAGCTCTCGATTCCCCCCTCTCTTTCTCACCCTCCATGTCATATTCCGCTCCAGGAGCTCCATCATAGCTCCTCGCTGTCGCTGGGAGGATGTTTTCTCCTCCGCTCGCCCCTTCCACCGTCATTTTCTCTCTACCCACCCTTGCCTCCTTTTCCGCGCAGCTCTCGATTCCCCCCTCTCTTTCGCACCCTCCATGTCATATTCCGCTCCAGGAGCTCCATCATAGCTCCTCGCTGTCGCTGGGAGGATGTTTTCTCCTCCGCTCGCCCCTTCCACCATCATTTTCTCTCCACCCACCCTTGCCTCCTTCTTCGCACAGCTCTCGATTCCCCCCTCTCTTTCGCACCCTCCATGTCATATTCCGCTCCAGGAGCTCCATCATAGCTCCTCGCTGTCGCTGGGAGGATGTTTTCTCCTCCGCTCGCCCCTTCCACCGTCATTTTCTCTCTACCCACCCTTGCCTCCTTCTCCGCGCAGCTCTCGATTCCCCCCTCTCTCTCGCACCCTCCATATTACATCCAGCTCCAGGAGCTCCATCATAGCTCCTCGCTGTCGCTGGGAGGATGTTTTCTCCTCCGCTCGCCCCTTCCACCGTCATTTTCTCTCTACCCACCCTTGCCTCCATCTCCGCGCAGCTCTCGATTCCCCCCTCTCTTTCGCACCCTCCATGTCATATTCCGCTCCAGGAGTTCCATCATAGCTCCTCACTGTCGCTGGGAGGATGTTTTCTCCTCCGCTCGCCCCTTCCACCGTCATTTTCTCTCTACCCACCCTTGCCTCCTTCTCCGCGCAGCTCTCGATTCCCCCCTCTCTTTCGCACCCTCCATGTCATATTCCGCTCCAGGAGCTCCATCATAGCTCCTCGCTGTCGCTGGGAGGATGTTTTCTCCTCCGCTCGCCCCTTCCACCGTCATTTTCTCTCTACCCACCCTTGCCTCCTTCTCCGCGCAGCTCTCGATTCCCTCCTCTCTCTCGCACCCTCCATTTTACATCCAGCTCCAGGAGCTCCATCATAGCTCCTCGCTGTCGCTGGGAGGATGTTTTCTCCTCTGCTCGCCCCTTCCACCGTCATTTTCTCTCTACCCACCCTTGCCTCCTTTTCCGCGCAGCTCTCGATTCCCCCCTCTCTTTCGCACCCTCCATGTCATATTCCGCTCCAGGAGTTCCATCATAGCTCCTCACTGTCGCTGGGAGGATGTTTTCTCCTCCGCTCACCCCTTCCACCGTCATTTTCTCTCTACCCACCCTTGCCTCCTTCTCCGCGCAGCTCTCGATTCCCCCCTCTCTTTCGCACCCTCCATGTCATATTCCGCTCCAGGAGCTCCATCATAGCTCTTCGCTGTTGCTGGGAGGATGTTTTCTCCTCCGCTCGCCCCTTCCACCGTCATTTTCTCTCTACTCACCCTTTCCTCCTTTTCCGCGCAGCTCTCGATTCCCCCCTCTCTTTCGCACCCTCCATGTCATATTCCGCTCCAGGAGCTCCATCATAGCTCCTCGCTGTCGCTGGGAGGATGTTTTCTCCTCCGCTCGCCCCTTCCACCGTCATTTTCTCTCTACCCACCCTTGCCTCCTTTTCCGCGCAGCTCTCGATTCCCCCCTCTCTTTCGCACCCTCCATGTCATATTCCGCTCCAGGAGCTCCATCATAGCTCCTCGCTGTCGCTGGGAGGATGTTTTCTCCTCCGCTCGCCCCTTCCACCGTCATTTTCTCTCTACCCACCCTTGCCTCCTTCTCCGCGCAGCTCTCAATTCCCCCCTCTCTTTCGCACCCTCCATGTCATATTCCGCTCCAGGAGCTCCATCATAGCTCCTCGCTGTCGCTGGGAGGATGTTTTCTCCTCCGCTCGCCCCTTCCACCATCATTTTCTCTCTACCCACCCTTGCCTCCTTCTCCGCGCAGCTCTCAATTCCCCCCTCTCTTTCGCACCCTCCATGTCATATTCCGCTCCAGGAGCTCCATCATAGCTCCTCGCTGTCGCTGGGAGGATGTTTTCTCCTCCGCTCGCCCCTTCCACCGTCATTTTCTCTCTACCCACCCTTGCCTCCTTCTCCGCGCAGCTCTCGATTCCCCCCTCTCTTTCGCACCCTCCATGTCATATTCCGCTCCAGGAGTTCCATCATAGCTCCTCACTGTCGCTGGGAGGAAGTTTTCTCCTCCGCTCGCCCCTTCCACCGTCATTTTCTCTCTACCCACCCTTGCCTCCTTTTCCGCGCAGCTCTCGATTCCCCCCTCTCTTTCGCACCCTCCATGTCATATTCCGCTCCAGGAGCTCCATCATAGCTCCTTGCTGTCGCTGGGAGGATGTTTTCTCCTCCGCTCGCCCCTTCCACTGTCATTTTCTCTCCACCCACCCTTGCCTCCTTTTCCGCACAGCTCTCGATTCCCCCCTCTCTTTCGCACCCTCCATGTCATATTCCGCTCCAGGAGTTCCATCATAGCTCCTCACTGTCGCTGGGAGGATGTTTTCTCCTCCGCTCGCCCCTTCCACCGTCATTTTCTCTCTACCCACCCTTGCCTCCTTCTCCGCGCAGCTCTCGATTCCCCCCTCTCTTTCGCACCCTCCATGTCATATTCCGCTCCAGGAGCTCCATCATAGCTCCTCGCTGTCGCTGGGAGGATGTTTTCTCCTTCGCTCGCCCCTTCCACCGTCATTTTCTCTCTACCCACCCTTGCCTCCTTTTCCGCGCAGCTCTCGATTCCCCCCTCTCTTTCGCACCCTCCATGTCATATTCCGCTCCAGGAGCTCCATCATAGCTCCTCGCTGTCACTGGGAGGATGTTTTCTCCTCCGCTCGCCCCTTCCACCATCATTTTCTCTCCACCCACCCTTGCCTCCTTCTTCGCGCAGCTCTCGATTCCCCCCTCTCTTTCGCACCCTCCATGTCATATTCCGCTCCAGGAGCTCCATCATAGCTCCTCGCTGTCGCTGGGAGGATGTTTTCTCCTCCGCTCGCCCCTTCCACCGTCATTTTCTCTCTACCCACCCTTGCCTCCTTCTCCGCGCAGCTCTCGATTCCCCCCTCTCTCTCGCACCCTCCATATTACATCCAGCTCCAGGAGCTCCATCATAGCTCCTCGCTGTCGCTGGGAGGATGTTTTCTCCTCCGCTCGCCCCTTCCACCGTCATTTTCTCTCTACCCACCCTTGCCTCCATCTCCGCGCAGCTCTCGATTACCCCCTCTCTTTCGCACCCTCCATGTCATATTCCGCTCCAGGAGCTCCATCATAGCTCCTTGCTGTCGCTGGGAGGATGTTTTCTCCTCTGCTCGCCCCTTCCACCGTCATTTTCTCTCTACCCACCCTTGCCTCCTTCTCCGCGCAGCTCTCGATTCCCCCCTCTCTTTCGCACCCTCCATGTCATATTCCGCTCCAGGAGCTCCATCATAGCTCCTTGCTGTCGCTGGGAGGATGTTTTCTCCTCCGCTCGCCCCTTCCACCGTCATTTTCTCTCTACCCACCCTTGCCTCCTTCTCCGCGCAGCTCTCGATTCCCCCCTCTCTCTCGCACCCTCCATATTACATCCAGCTCCAGGAGCTCCATCATAGCTCCTCGCTGTCGCTGGGAGGATGTTTTCTCCTCCGCTCGCCCCTTCCACCGTCATTTTCTCTCCACCCACCCTTGCCTCCTTCTCCGCGCCGCTCTCGATTCCCCCCTCTCTTTCGCACCCACCATGTCATATCCCGCTCCAGGAGCTCCATCATAGCTCCTCGCTGTCGCTGGGAGGATGTTTTCTCCTCCGCTCGCCCCTTCCACCGTCATTTTCTCTCTACCCACCCTTGCCTCCTTCTCCGCGCAGCTCTCGATTCCCCCCTCTCTCTCGCACCCTCCATATTACATCCAGCTCCAGGAGCTCCATCATAGCTCCTCGCTGTCGCTGGGAGGATGTTTTCTCCTCCGCTCGCCCCTTCCACCGTCATTTTCTCTCTACCCACCCTTGCCTCCTTCTCCGCGCAGCTCTCGATTCCCCCCTCTCTTTCGCACCCTCCATGTCATATTCCGCTCCAGGAGCTCCATCATAGCTCCTCGCTGTCGCTGGGAGGATGTTTTCTCCTCCGCTCGCCCCTTTCACCGTCATTTTCTCTCTACCCACCCTTGCCTCCTTCTCCGCGCAGCTCTCGATTCCCCCCTCTCTTTCGCACCCTCCATGTCATATTCCGCTCCAGGAGCTCCATCATAGCTCCTCGCTGTCGATGGGAGGATGTTTTCTCCTCCGCTCGCCCCTTCCACCGTCATTTTCTCTCTACCCACCCTTGCCTCCTTCTCCGCGCAGCTCTCGATTCCCCCCTCTCTTTCTCACCCTCCATGTCATATTCCGCTCCAGGAGCTCCATCATAGCTCCTCGCTGTCGCTGGGAGGATGTTTTCTCCTCCGCTCGCCCCTTCCACCGTCATTTTCTCTCTACCCACCCTTGCCTCCTTTTCCGCGCAGCTCTCGATTCCCCCCTCTCTTTCGCACCCTCCATGTCATATTCCGCTCCAGGAGCTCCATCATAGCTCCTCGCTGTCGCTGGGAGGATGTTTTCTCCTCCGCTCGCCCCTTCCACCGTCATTTTCTCTCTACCCACCCTTGCCTCCTTTTCCGCGCAGCTCTCGATTCCCCCCTCTCTTTCGCACCCTCCATGTCATATTCCGCTCCAGGAGCTCCATCATAGCTCCTTGCTGTCGCTGGGAGGATGTTTTCTCCTCCGCTCGCCCCTTCCACCGTCATTTTCTCTCTACCCACCCTTGCCTCCTTTTCCGCGCAGCTCTCGATTCCCCCCTTTCTTTCGCACCCTCCATGTCATATTCCGCTCCAGGAGTTCCATCATAGCTCCTCACTGTCGCTGGGAGGATGTTTTCTCCTCCGCTCGCCCCTTCCACCGTCATTTTCTCTCTACCCACCCTTGCCTCCTTCTCCGCGCAGCTCTCGATTCCCCCCTCTCTTTCGCACCCTCCATGTCATATTCCGCTCCAGGAGCTCCATCATAGCTCCTCGCTGTCGCTGGGAGGATGTTTTCTCCTCCGCTCGCCCCTTCCACCGTCATTTTCTCTCTACCCACCCTTGCCTCCTTCTCCGCGCAGCTCTCGATTCCCCCCTCTCTTTCGCACCCTCCATGTCATATTCCGCTCCAGGAGCTCCATCATAGCTAATCGCTGTCGCTGGGAGGATGTTTTCTCCTCCGCTCGCCCCTTCCACCGTCATTTTCTCTCTACCCACCCTTGCCTCCTTTTCCGCGCAGCTCTCGATTCCCCCCTCTCTTTCGCACCCTCCATGTCATATTCCGCTCCAGGAGTTCCATCATAGCTCCTCACTGTCGCTGGGAGGATGTTTTCTCCTCCGCTCGCCCCTTCCACCGTCATTTTCTCTCTACCCACCCTTGCCTCCTTCTCCGCGCAGCTCTCGATTCCCCCCTCTCTTTCGCACCCTCCATGTCATATTCCGCTCCAGGAGCTCCATCATAGCTCCTCGCTGTCGCTGGGAGGATGTTTTCTCCTCCGCTCGCCCCTTCCACCGTCATTTTCTCTCTACCCACCCTTGCCTCCTTTTCCGCGCAGCTCTCGATTCCCCCCTCTCTTTCGCACCCTCCATGTCATATTCCGCTCCAGGAGTTCCATCATAGCTCCTCACTGTCGCTGGGAGGATGTTTTCTCCTCCGCTCGCCTCTTCCACCGTCATTTTCTCTCTACCCACCCTTGCCTCCTTTTCCGCGCAGCTCTCGATTCCCCCCTCTCTTTCGCACCCTCCATGTCATATTCCGCTCCAGGAGCTCCATCATAGCTCCTTGCTGTCGCTGGGAGGATGTTTTCTCCTCCGCTCGCCCCTTCCACCGTCATTTTCTCTCTACCCACCCTTGCCTCCTTTTCCGCGCAGCTCTCGATTCCCCCCTCTCTTTCGCACCCTCCATGTCATATTCCGCTCCAGGAGTTCCATCATAGCTCCTCACTGTCGCTGGGAGGATGTTTTCTCCTCCGCTCGCCCCTTCCACCGTCATTTTCTCTCTACCCACCCTTGCCTCCTTTTCCGCGCAGCTCTCGATTCCCCCCTCTCTTTCGCACCCTCCATGTCATATTCCGCTCCAGGAGTTCCATCATAGCTCCTCACTGTCGCTGGGAGGATGTTTTCTCCTCCGCTCGCCCCTTCCACCGTCATTTTCTCTCTACCCACCCTTGCCTCCTTTTCCGCGCAGCTCTCGATTCCCCCCTCTCTTTCGCACCCTCCATGTCATATTCCGCTCCAGGAGTTCCATCATAGCTCCTCACTGTCGCTGGGAGGATGTTTTCTCCTCCGCTCGCCCCTTCCACCGTCATATTCTCTCTACCCACCCTTGCCTCCTTCTCCGCGCAGCTCTCGATTCCCCCCTCTCTTTCGCACCCTCCATGTCATATTCCGCTCCAGGAGCTCCATCATAGCTCCTCGCTGTCGCTGGGAGGATGTTTTCTCCTCCGCTCGCCCCTTCCACCGTCATTTTCTCTCTACCCACCCTTGCCTCCTTTTCCGCGCAGCTCTAGATTCCCCCCTCTCTTTCCCACCCTCCATGTCATATTCCGCTCCAGGAGTTCCATCATAGCTCCTCACTGTCGCTGGGAGGATGTTTTCTCCTCCGCTCGCCTCTTCCACCGTCATTTTCTCTCTACCCACCCTTGCCTCCTTTTCCGCGCAGCTCTCGATTCCCCCCTCTCTTTCCCACCCTCCATGTCATATTCCGCTCCAGGAGTTCCATCATAGCTCCTCACTGTCGCTGGGAGGATGTTTTCTCCTCCGCTCGCCCCTTCCACCGTCATTTTCTCTCTACCCACCCTTGCCTCCTTTTCCGCGCAGCTCTCGATTCCCCCCTCTCTTTCGCACCCTCCATGTCATATTCCGCTCCAGGAGCTCCATCATAGCTCCTTGCTGTCGCTGGGAGGATGTTTTCTCCTCCGCTCGCCCCTTCCACCGTCATTTTCTCTCTACCCACCCTTGCCTCCTTTTCCGCGCAGCTCTCGATTCCCCCCTCTCTTTCGCACCCTCCATGTCATATTCCGCTCCAGGAGCTCCATCATAGCTAATCGCTGTCGCTGGGAGGATGTTTTCTCCTCCGCTCGCCCCTTCCACCGTCATTTTCTCTCTACCCACCCTTGCCTCCTTTTCCGCGCAGCTCTCGATTCCCCCCTCTCTTTCGCACCCTCCATGTCATATTCCGCTCCAGGAGCTCCATCATAGCTAATCGCTGTCGCTGGGAGGATGTTTTCTCCTCCGCTCGCCCCTTCCACCGTCATTTTCTCTCTACCCACCCTTGCCTCCTTTTCCGCGCAGCTCTCGATTCCCCCCTCTCTTTCGCACCCTCCATGTCATATTCCGCTCCAGGAGTTCCATCATAGCTCCTCACTGTCGCTGGGAGGATGTTTTCTCCTCCGCTCGCCCCTTCCACCGTCATTTTCTCTCTACCCACCCTTGCCTCCTTTTCCGCGCAGCTCTCGATTCCCCCCTCTCTTTTGCACCCTCCATGTCATATTCCGCTCCAGGAGTTCCATCATAGCTCCTCACTGTCGCTGGGAGGATGTTTTCTCCTCCGCTCGCCCCTTCCACCGTCATTTTCTCTCTACCCACCCTTGCCTCCTTTTCCGCGCAGCTCTCGATTCCCCCCTCTCTTTTGCACCCTCCATGTCATATTCCGCTCCAGGAGTTCCATCATAGCTCCTCACTGTTGCTGGGAGGATGTTTTCTCCTCCGCTCGCCCCTTCCACCGTCATTTTCTCTCTACCCACCCTTGCCTCCTTTTCCGCGCTGCTCTCGATTCCCCCCTCTCTTTCGCACCCTCCATGTCATATTCCGCTCCAGGAGCTCCATCATAGCTCCTTGCTGTCGCTGGGAGGATGTTTTCTCCTCCGCTCGCCCCTTCCACCGTCATTTTCTCTCTACCCACCCTTGCCTCCTTTTCCGCGCAGCTCTCGATTCCCCCCTCTCTTTCGCACCCTCCATGTCATATTCCGCTCCAGGAGTTCCATCATAGCTCCTCACTGTCGCTGGGAGGATGTTTTCTCCTCCGCTCGCCCCTTCCACCGTCATTTTCTCTCTACCCACCCTTGCCTCCTTCTCCGCGCAGCTCTCGATTCCCCCCTCTCTTTCGCACCCTCCATGTCATATTCCGCTCCAGGAGCTCCATCATCGCTCCTCGCTGTCGCTGGGAGGATGTTTTCTCCTCCGCTCGCCCCTTCCACCGTCATTTTCTCTCTACCCACCCTTGCCTCCTTTTCCGCGCAGCTCTCGATTCCCCCCTCTCTTTCGCACCCTCCATGTCATATTCCACTCCAGGAGCTCCATCATAGCTCCTTGCTGTCGCTGGGAGGATGTTTTCTCCTCCGCTCGCCCCTTCCACCGTCATTTTCTCTCTACCCACCCTTGCCTCCTTTTCCGCGCAGCTCTCGATTCCCCCCTCTCTTTCGCACCCCCCATGTCATATTCCGCTCCAGGAGTTCCATCATAGCTCCTCACTGTCGCTGGGAGGATGTTTTCTCCTCCGCTCGCCCCTTCCACCATCATTTTCTCTCTACCCACCCTTGCCTCCTTTTCCGCGCAGCTCTCGATTCCCCCCTCTCTTTCGCACCCTCCATGTCATATTCCGCTCCAGGAGTTCCATCATAGCTCCTCACTGTCGCTGGGAGGAAGTTTTCTCCTCTGCTCGCCCCTTCCACCGTCATTTTCTCTCTACCCACCCTTGCCTCCTTTTCCGCGCAGCTCTCGATTCCCCCCTCTCTTTCGCACCCTCCATGTCATATTCCGCTCCAGGAGCTCCATCATAGCTCCTTGCTGTCGCTGGGAGGATGTTTTCTCCTCCGCTCGCCCCTTCCACCGTCATTTTCTCTCTACCCACCCTTGCCTCCTTTTCCGCGCAGCTCTCGATTCCCCCCTCTCTTTCGCACCCTCCATGTCATATTCCGCTCCAGGAGTTCCATCATAGCTCCTCACTGTCGCTGGGAGGATGTTTTCTCCTCCGCTCGCCCCTTCCACCGTCATTTTCTCTCTACCCACCCTTGCCTCCTTCTCCGCGCAGCTCTCGATTCCCCCCTCTCTTTCGCACCCTCCATGTCATATTCCACTCCAGGAGCTCCATCATAGCTAATCGCTGTCGCTGGGAGGATGTTTTCTCCTCCGCTCGCCCCTTCCACCGTCATTTTCTCTCTACCCACCCTTGCCTCCTTTTCCGCGCAGCTCTCGATTCCCCCCTCTCTTTCGCACCCTCCATGTCATATTCCGCTCCAGGAGTTCCATCATAGCTCCTCACTGTCGCTGGGAGGAAGTTTTCTCCTCCGCTCGCCCCTTCCACCGTCATTTTCTCTCTACCCACCCTTGCCTCCTTTTCCGCGCAGCTCTCGATTCCCCCCTCTCTTTCGCACCCTCCATGTCATATTCCGCTCCAGGAGCTCCATCATAGCTCCTTGCTGTCGCTGGGAGGATGTTTTCTCCTCCGCTCGCCCCTTCCACCGTCATTTTCTCTCTACCCACCCTTGCCTCCTTTTCCGCGCAGCTCTCGATTCCCCCCTCTCTTTCGCACCCTCCATGTCATATTCCGCTCCAGGAGTTCCATCATAGCTCCTCACTGTCGCTGGGAGGATGTTTTCTCCTCCGCTCGCCCCTTCCGCCGTCATTTTCTCTCTACCCACCCTTGCCTCCTTCTCCGCGTAGCTCTCAATTCCCCCCTCTCTTTCGCACCCTCCATGTCATATTCCGCTCCAGGAGCTCCATCATAGCTCCTCGCTGTCGCTGGGAGGATGTTTTCTCCTCCGCTCGCCCCTTTCTTCGTCATTTTCTCTCTACCCACCCTTGCCTCCTTCTCCGCGCAGCTCTCGATTCCCCCCTCTCTTTCGCACCCTCCATGTCATATTCCGCTCCAGGAGTTCCATCATAGCTCCTCACTGTCGCTGGGAGGATGTTTTCTCCTCCGCTCGCCCCTTCCACCGTCATTTTCTCTCTACCCACCCTTGCCTCCTTTTCTGCGCAGCTCTCAATTCCCCCCTCTCTTTCGCACCCTCCATGTCATATTCCGCTCCAGGAGCTCCATCATAGCTCCTTGCTGTCGCTGGGAGGATGTTTTCTCCTCCGCTCGCCCCTTCCACCGTCATTTTCTCTCTACCCACCCTTGCCTCCTTTTCCGCGCAGCTCTCGATTCCCCCCTCTCTTTCGCACCCTCCATGTCATATTCCGCTCCAGGAGTTCCATCATAGCTCCTCACTGTCGCTGGGAGGATGTTTTCTCCTCCGCTCGCCCCTTCCACCGTCATTTTCTCTCTACCCACCCTTGCCTCCTTCTCCGCGCAGCTCTCGATTCCCCCCTCTCTTTCGCACCCTCCATGTCATATTCCGCTCCAGGAGCTCCATCATAGCTAATCGCTGTCGCTGGGAGGATGTTTTCTCCTCCGCTCGCCCCTTCCACCGTCATTTTCTCTCTACCCACCCTTGCCTCCTTTTCCGCGCAGCTCTCGATTCCCCCCTCTCTTTCGCACCCTCCATGTCATATTCCGCTCCAGGAGTTCCATCATAGCTCCTCACTGTCGCTGGGAGGAAGTTTTCTCCTCCGCTCGCCCCTTCCACCGTCATTTTCTCTCTACCCACCCTTGCCTCCTTTTCCGCGCAGCTCTCGATTCCCCCCTCTCTTTCGCACCCTCCATGTCATATTCCGCTCCAGGAGCTCCATCATAGCTCCTTGCTGTCGCTGGGAGGATGTTTTCTCCTCCGCTCGCCCCTTCCACTGTCATTTTCTCTCCACCCACCCTTGCCTCCTTTTCCGCACAGCTCTCGATTCCCCCCTCTCTTTCGCACCCTCCATGTCATATTCCGCTCCAGGAGTTCCATCATAGCTCCTCACTGTCGCTGGGAGGATGTTTTCTCCTCCGCTCGCCCCTTCCACCGTCATTTTCTCTCTACCCACCCTTGCCTCCTTCTCCGCGCAGCTCTCGATTCCCCCCTCTCTTTCGCACCCTCCATGTCATATTCCGCTCCAGGAGCTCCATCATAGCTCCTCGCTGTCGCTGGGAGGATGTTTTCTCCTTCGCTCGCCCCTTCCACCGTCATTTTCTCTCTACCCACCCTTGCCTCCTTTTCCGCGCAGCTCTCGATTCCCCCCTCTCTTTCGCACCCTCCATGTCATATTCCGCTCCAGGAGTTCCATCATAGCTCCTCACTGTCGCTGGGAGGATGTTTTCTCCTCCGCTCGCCCCTTCCACCGTCATTTTCTCTCTACCCACCCTTGCCTCCTTTTCCGCGCAGCTCTCGATTCCCCCCTCTCTTTCGCACCCTCCATGTCATATTCCGCTCCAGGAGCTCCATCATAGCTCCTTGCTGTCGCTGGGAGGATGTTTTCTCCTCTGCTCGCCCCTTCCACCGTCATTTTCTCTCTACCCACCCTTGCCTCCTTCTCCGCGCAGCTCTCGATTCCCCCCTCTCTTTCGCACCCTCCATGTCATATTCCGCTCCAGGAGCTCCATCATAGCTCCTTGCTGTCGCTGGGAGGATGTTTTCTCCTCCGCTCACCCCTTCCACCGTCATTTTCTCTCTACCCACCCTTGCCTCCTTCTCCGCGCAGCTCTCGATTCCCCCCTCTCTCTCGCACCCTCCATATTACATCCAGCTCCAGGAGCTCCATCATAGCTCCTCGCTGTCGCTGGGAGGATGTTTTCTCCTCCGCTCGCCCCTTCCACCGTCATTTTCTCTCCACCCACCCTTGCCTCCTTCTCCGCGCCGCTCTCGATTCCCCCCTCTCTCTCGCACCCACCATGTCATATCCCGCTCCAGGAGCTCCATCATAGCTCCTCGCTGTCGCTGGGAGGATGTTTTCTCCTCCGCTCGCCCCTTCCACCGTCATTTTCTCTCTACCCACCCTTGCCTCCTTCTCCGCGCAGCTCTCGATTCCCCCCTCTCTCTCGCACCCTCCATATTACATCCAGCTCCAGGAGCTCCATCATAGCTCCTCGCTGTCGCTGGGAGGATGTTTTCTCCTCCGCTCGCCCCTTCCACCGTCATTTTCTCTCTACCCACCCTTGCCTCCTTTTCCGCGCAGCTCTCGATTCCCCCCTCTCTTTCACACCCTCCATGTCATATTCCGCTCCAGGAGCTCCATCATAGCTCCTCGCTGTCGCTGGGAGGATGTTTTCTCCTCCGCTCGCCCCTTCCACCGTCATTTTCTCTCTACCCACCCTTGCCTCCTTCTCCGCGCAGCTCTCGATTCCCCCCTCTCTTTCGCACCCTCCATGTCATATTCTGCTCCAGGAGCTCCATCATAGCTCCTCGCTGTCGCTGGGAGGAAGTTTTCTCCTCCGCTCGCCCCTTCCACCGTCATTTTCTCTCTACCCACCCTTGCCTCCTTTTCCGCGCAGCTCTCGATTCCCCCCTCTCTTTCGCACCCTCCATGTCATATTCCGCTCCAGGAGCTCCATCATAGCTCCTTGCTGTCGCTGGGAGGATGTTTTCTCCTCCGCTCGCCCCTTCCACCGTCATTTTCTCTCTACCCACCCTTGCCTCCTTTTCCGCGCAGCTCTCGATTCCCCCCTCTCTTTCGCACCCTCCATGTCATATTCCGCTCCAGGAGTTCCATCATAGCTCCTCACTGTCGCTGGGAGGATGGTTTCTCCTCCGCTCGCCCCTTCCACCGTCATTTTCTCTCTACCCACCCTTGCCTCCTTTTCCGCGCAGCTCTCGATTCCCCCCTCTCTTTCGCACCCTCCATGTCATATTCCGCTCCAGGAGTTCCATCACAGCTCCTCACTGTCGCTGGGAGGAAGTTTTCTCCTCCGCTCGCCCCTTCCACCGTCATTTTCTCTCTACCCACCCTTGCCTCCTTTTCCGCGCAGCTCTCGATTCCCCCCTCTCTTTCGCACCCTCCATGTCATATTCCGCTCCAGGAGCTCCATCATAGCTCCTTGCTGTCGCTGGGAGGATGTTTTCTCCTCCGCTCGCCCCTTCCACCGTCATTTTCTCTCTACCCACCCTTGCCTCCTTTTCCGCGCAGCTCTCGATTCCCCCCTCTCTTTCGCACCCTCCATGTCATATTCCGCTCCAGGAGTTCCATCATAGCTCCTCACTGTCGCTGGGAGGATGTTTTCTCCTCCGCTCGCTCCTTCCACCGTCATTTTCTCTCTACCCACCCTTGCCTCCTTTTCCGCGCAGCTCTCGATTCCCCCCTCTCTTTCGCACCCTCAATGTCATATTCCGCTCCAGGAGTTCCATCATAGCTCCTCACTGTCGCTGGGAGGATGTTTTCTCCTCCACTCGCCCCTTCCACCGTCATTTTCTCTCTACCCACCCTTGCCTCCTTTTCCGCGCAGCTCTCGATTCCCCCCTCTCTTTCGCACCCTCCATGTCATATTCCGCTCCAGGAGTTCCATCATAGCTCCTCACTGTCGCTGGGAGGAAGTTTTCTCCTCCGCTCACCCCTTCCACCGTCATTTTCTCTCTACCCACCCTTGCCTCCTTTTCCGCGCAGCTCTCGATTCCCCCCTCTCTTTCGCACCCTCCATGTCATATTCCGCTCCAGGAGCTCCATCATAGCTCCTCGCTGTCGCTGGGAGGATGTTTTCTCCTCCGCTCGCCCCTTCCACCGTCATTTTCTCTCTACCCACCCTTGCCTCCTTTTCCGCGCAGCTCTCGATTCCCCCCTCTCTTTCGCACCCTCCATGTCATATTCCGCTCCAGGAGCTCCATCATAGCTCCTTGCTGTGGCTGGGAGGATGTTTTCTCCTCCGCTCGCCCCTTCCACCGTCATTTTCTCTCTACCCACCCTTGCCTCCTTTTCCGCGCAGCTCTCGATTCCCCCCTCTCTTTCGCACCCTCCATGTCATATTCCGCTCCAGGAGTTCCATCATAGCTCCTCACTGTCGCTGGGAGGATGTTTTCTCCTCCGCTCGCCCCTTCCACCGTCATTTTCTCTCTACCCACCCTTGCCTCCTTTTCCGCGCAGCTCTCGATTCCCCCCTCTCTTTCGCACCCTCAATGTCATATTCCGCTCCAGGAGTTCCATCATAGCTCCTCACTGTCGCTGGGAGGATGTTTTCTCCTCCGCTCGCCCCTTCCACCGTCATTTTCTCTCTACCCACCCTTGCCTCCTTTTCCGCGCAGCTCTCGATTCCCCCCTCTCTTTCGCACCCTCCATGTCATATTCCGCTCCAGGAGTTCCATCATAGCTCCTCACTGTCGCTGGGAGGATGTTTTCTCCTCCGCTCGCCCCTTCCACCGTCATTTTCTCTCTACCCACCCTTGCCTCCTTTTCCGCGCAGCTCTCGATTCCCCCCTCTCTTTCGCACCCTCCATGTCATATTCCGCTCCAGGAGTTCCATCATAGCTCCTCACTGTCGCTGGGAGGAAGTTTTCTCCTCCGCTCGCCCCTTCCACCGTCATTTTCTCTCTACCCACCCTTGCCTCCTTTTCCGCGCAGCTCTCGATTCCCCCCTCTCTTTCGCACCCTCCATGTCATATTCCGCTCCAGGAGCTCCATCATAGCTCCTCGCTGTCGCTGGGAGGATGTTTTCTCCTCCGCTCGCCCCTTCCACCGTCATTTTCTCTCTACCCACCCTTGCCTCCTTTTCCGCGCAGCTCTCGATTCCCCCCTCTCTTTCGCACCCTCCATGTCATATTCCGCTCCAGGAGTTCCATCATAGCTCCTCACTGTCGCTGGGAGGAAGTTTTCTCCTCCGCTCGCCCCTTCCACCGTCATTTTCTCTCTACCCACCCTTGCCTCCTTTTCCGCGCAGCTCTCGATTCCCCCCTCTCTTTCGCACCCTCCATGTCATATTCCGCTCCAGGAGCTCCATCATAGCTCCTTGCTGTCGCTGGGAGGATGTTTTCTCCTCCGCTCGCCCCTTCCACCGTCATTTTCTCTCTACCCACCCTTGCCTCCTTTTCCGCGCAGCTCTCGATTCCCCCCTCTCTTTCGCACCCTCCATGTCATATTCCGCTCCAGGAGTTCCATCATAGCTCCTCACTGTCGCTGGGAGGATGGTTTCTCCTCCGCTCGCCCCTTCCACCGTCATTTTCTCTCTACCCACCCTTGCCTCCTTTTCCGCGCAGCTCTCGATTCCCCCCTCTCTTTCGCACCCTCCATGTCATATTCCGCTCCAGGAGTTCCATCACAGCTCCTCACTGTCGCTGGGAGGAAGTTTTCTCCTCCGCTCGCCCCTTCCACCGTCATTTTCTCTCTACCCACCCTTGCCTCCTTTTCCGCGCAGCTCTCGATTCCCCCCTCTCTTTCGCACCCTCCATGTCATATTCCGCTCCAGGAGCTCCATCATAGCTCCTTGCTGTCGCTGGGAGGATGTTTTCTCCTCCGCTCGCCCCTTCCACCGTCATTTTCTCTCTACCCACCCTTGCCTCCTTTTCCGCGCAGCTCTCGATTCCCCCCTCTCTTTCGCACCCTCCATGTCATATTCCGCTCCAGGAGTTCCATCATAGCTCCTCACTGTCGCTGGGAGGATGTTTTCTCCTCCGCTCGCTCCTTCCACCGTCATTTTCTCTCTACCCACCCTTGCCTCCTTTTCCGCGCAGCTCTCGATTCCCCCCTCTCTTTCGCACCCTCAATGTCATATTCCGCTCCAGGAGTTCCATCATAGCTCCTCACTGTCGCTGGGAGGATGTTTTCTCCTCCGCTCGCCCCTTCCACCGTCATTTTCTCTCTACCCACCCTTGCCTCCTTTTCCGCGCAGCTCTCGATTCCCCCCTCTCTTTCGCACCCTCCATGTCATATTCCGCTCCAGGAGTTCCATCATAGCTCCTCACTGTCGCTGGGAGGATGTTTTCTCCTCCGCTCGCCCCTTCCACCGTCATTTTCTCTCTACCCACCCTTGCCTCCTTTTCCGCGCAGCTCTCGATTCCCCCCTCTCTTTCGCACCCTCCATGTCATATTCCGCTCCAGGAGTTCCATCATAGCTCCTCACTGTCGCTGGGAGGAAGTTTTCTCCTCCGCTCACCCCTTCCACCGTCATTTTCTCTCTACCCACCCTTGCCTCCTTTTCCGCGCAGCTCTCGATTCCCCCCTCTCTTTCGCACCCTCCATGTCATATTCCGCTCCAGGAGCTCCATCATAGCTCCTCGCTGTCGCTGGGAGGATGTTTTCTCCTCCGCTCGCCCCTTCCACCGTCATTTTCTCTCTACCCACCCTTGCCTCCTTTTCCGCGCAGCTCTCGATTCCCCCCTCTCTTTCGCACCCTCCATGTCATATTCCGCTCCAGGAGCTCCATCATAGCTCCTTGCTGTCGCTGGGAGGATGTTTTCTCCTCCGCTCGCCCCTTCCACCGTCATTTTCTCTCTACCCACCCTTGCCTCCTTTTCCGCGCAGCTCTCGATTCCCCCCTCTCTTTCGCACCCTCCATGTCATATTCCGCTCCAGGAGTTCCATCATAGCTCCTCACTGTCGCTGGGAGGATGTTTTCTCCTCCGCTCGCCCCTTCCACCGTCATTTTCTCTCTACCCACCCTTGCCTCCTTTTCCGCGCAGCTCTCGATTCCCCCCTCTCTTTCGCACCCTCAATGTCATATTCCGCTCCAGGAGTTCCATCATAGCTCCTCACTGTCGCTGGGAGGATGTTTTCTCCTCCGCTCGCCCCTTCCACCGTCATTTTCTCTCTACCCACCCTTGCCTCCTTTTCCGCGCAGCTCTCGATTCCCCCCTCTCTTTCGCACCCTCCATGTCATATTCCGCTCCAGGAGTTCCATCATAGCTCCTCACTGTCGCTGGGAGGATGTTTTCTCCTCCGCTCGCCCCTTCCACCGTCATTTTCTCTCTACCCACCCTTGCCTCCTTTTCCGCGCAGCTCTCGATTCCCCCCTCTCTTTCGCACCCTCCATGTCATATTCCGCTCCAGGAGTTCCATCATAGCTCCTCACTGTCGCTGGGAGGAAGTTTTCTCCTCCGCTCGCCCCTTCCACCGTCATTTTCTCTCTACCCACCCTTGCCTCCTTTTCCGCGCAGCTCTCGATTCCCCCCTCTCTTTCGCACCCTCCATGTCATATTCCGCTCCAGGAGCTCCATCATAGCTCCTCGCTGTCGCTGGGAGGATGTTTTCTCCTCCGCTCGCCCCTTTCACCGTCATTTTCTCTCTACCCACCCTTGCCTCCTTTTCCGCGCAGCTCTCGATTCCCCCCTCTCTTTCGCACCCTCCATGTCATATTCCGCTCCAGGAGTTCCATCATAGCTCCTCACTGTCGCTGGGAGGAAGTTTTCTCCTCCGCTCGCCCCTTCCACCGTCATTTTCTCTCTACCCACCCTTGCCTCCTTTTCCGCGCAGCTCTCGATTCCCCCCTCTCTTTCGCACCCTCCATGTCATATTCCGCTCCAGGAGTTCCATCATAGCTCCTCACTGTCGCTGGGAGGATGTTTTCTCCTCCGCTCGCCCCTTCCACCGTCATTTTCTCTCTACCCACCCTTGCCTCCTTCTCCGCGCAGCTCTCGATTCCCCCCTCTCTTTCGCACCCTCCATGTCATATTCCGCTCCAGGAGCTCCATCATAGCTCCTCGCTGTCGCTGGGAGGATTTTTTCTCCTCTGCTCGCCCCTTCCACCGTCATTTTCTCTCTACCCACCCTTTCCTCCTTTTCCGCGCAGCTCTCGATTCCCCCCTCTCTTGCGCACCCTCCATGTCATATTCCGCTCCAGGAGCTCCATCATAGCTCCTCACTGTCGCTGGGAGGAAGTTTTCTCCTCCGCTTGCCCATTCCACCGTCATTTTCTCTCTACCCACCCTTGCCTCCTTTTCCGCGCAGCTCTCGATTCCCCCCTCTCTTTCGCACCCTCCATGTCATATTCCGCTCCAGGAGCTCCATCATAGCTCCTTGCTGTCGCTGGGAGGATGTTTTCTCCTCCGCTCGCCCCTTCCACCGTCATTTTCTCTCTACCCACCCTTGCCTCCTTTTCCGCGCAGCTCTCGATTCCCCCCTCTCTTTCGCACCCTCCATGTCATATTCCGCTCCAGGAGTTCCATCATAGCTCCTCACTGTCGCTGGGAGGATGTTTTCTCCTCCGCTCGCCCCTTCCACCTTCATTTTCTCTCTACCCACCCTTGCCTCCTTTTCCGCGCAGCTCTCGATTCCCCCCTCTCTTTCGCACCCTCCATGTCATATTCCGCTCCAGGAGCTCCATCATAGCTCCTCGCTGTCGCTGGGAGGATGTTTTCTCCTCCGCTCGCCCCTTCCACCGTCATTTTCTCTCTACCCACCCTTGCCTCCTTTTCCGCGCAGCTCTCGATTCCCCCCTCTCTTTCGCACCCTCCATGTCATATTCCGCTCCAGGAGTTCCATCATAGCTCCTCACTGTCGCTGGGAGGATGTTTTCTCCTCCGCTCGCCCCTTCCACCATCATTTTCTCTCTACCCCCCCTTGCCTCCTTTTCCGCGCAGCTCTCGATTCCCCCCTCTCTTTCGCACCCTCCATGTCATATTCCGCTCCAGGAGTTCCATCATAGCTCCTCACTGTCGCTGGGAGGATGTTTTCTCCTCCGCTCGCCCCTTCCACCGTCATTTTCTCTCTACCCACCCTTGCCTCCTTTTCCGCGCAGCTCTCGATTCCCCCCTCTCTTTCGCACCCTCCATGTCATATTCCGCTCCAGGAGCTCCATCATAGCTCCTTGCTGTCGCTGGGAGGATGTTTTCTCCTCCGCTCGCCCCTTCCACCGTCATTTTCTCTCTACCCACCCTTGCCTCCTTTTCCGCGCAGCTCTCGATTCCCCCCTCTCTTTCGCACCCTCCATGTCATATTCCGCTCCAGGAGTTCCATCATAGCTCCTCACTGTCGCTGGGAGGATGTTTTCTCCTCCGCTCGCCCCTTCCACCGTCATTTTCTCTCTACCCACCCTTGCCTCCTTCTCCGCGCAGCTCTCGATTCCCCCCTCTCTTTCGCACCCTCCATGTCATATTCCGCTCCAGGAGCTCCATCATAGCTCCTTGCTGTCGCTGGAAAGGATGTTTTCTCCTCCGCTCGCCCCTTCCACCGTCATTTTCTCTCTACCCACCCTTGCCTCCTTTTCCGCGCAGCTCTCGATTCCCCCCTCTCTTTCGCACCCTCCATGTCATATTCCGCTCCAGGAGTTCCATCATAGCTCCTCACTGTCGCTGGGAGGATGTTTTCTCCTCCGCTCGCCCCTTCCACCATCATTTTCTCTCTACCCACCCTTGCCTCCTTTTCCGCGCAGCTCTCGATTCCCCCCTCTCTTTCGCACCCTCCATGTCATATTCCGCTCCAGGAGCTCCATCATAGCTCCTCGCTGTCGCTGGGAGGATTTTTTCTCCTCTGCTCGCCCCTTCCACCGTCATTTTCTCTCTACCCACCCTTTCCTCCTTTTCCGCGCAGCTCTCGATTCCCCCCTCTCTTGCGCACCCTCCATGTCATATTCCGCTCCAGGAGCTCCATCATAGCTCCTCACTGTCGCTGGGAGGAAGTTTTCTCCTCCGCTTGCCCCTTCCACCGTCATTTTCTCTCTACCCACCCTTGCCTCCTTTTCCGCGCAGCTCTCGATTCCCCCCTCTCTTTCGCACCCTCCATGTCATATTCCGCTCCAGGAGCTCCATCATAGCTCCTTGCTGTCGCTGGGAGGATGTTTTCTCCTCCGCTCGCCCCTTCCACCGTCATTTTCTCTCTACCCACCCTTGCCTCCTTTTCCGCGCAGCTCTCGATTCCCCCCTCTCTTTCGCACCCTCCATGTCATATTCCGCTCCAGGAGTTCCATCATAGCTCCTCACTGTCGCTGGGAGGATGTTTTCTCCTCCGCTCGCCCCTTCCACCGTCATTTTCTCTCTACCCACCCTTGCCTCCTTCTCCGCGCAGCTCTCGATTCCCCCCTCTCTTTCGCACCCTCCATGTCATATTCCGCTCCAGGAGCTCCATCATAGCTCCTTGCTGTCGCTGGAAAGGATGTTTTCTCCTCCGCTCGCCCCTTCCACCGTCATTTTCTCTCTACCCACCCTTGCCTCCTTTTCCGCGCAGCTCTCGATTCCCCCCTCTCTTTCGCACCCTCCATGTCATATTCCGCTCCAGGAGTTCCATCATAGCTCCTCACTGTCGCTGGGAGGATGTTTTCTCCTCCGCTCGCCCCTTCCACCGTCATTTTCTCTCTACCCACCCTTGCCTCCTTCTCCGCGCAGCTCTCGATTCCCCCCTCTCTTTCGCACCCTCCATGTCATATTCCGCTCCAGGAGCTCCATCATAGCTCCTCACTGTCGCTGGGAGGAAGTTTTCTCCTCCGCTTGCCCCTTCCACCGTCATTTTCTCTCTACCCACCCTTGCCTCCTTTTCCGCGCAGCTCTCGATTCCCCCCTCTCTTTCGCACCCTCCATGTCATATTCCGCTCCAGGAGCTCCATCATAGCTCCTTGCTGTCGCTGGGAGGATGTTTTCTCCTCCGCTCGCCCCTTCCACCGTCATTTTCTCTCTACCCACCCTTGCCTCCTTTTCCGCGCAGCTCTCGATTCCCCCCTCTCTTTCGAACCCTCCATGTCATATTCCGCTCCAGGAGCTCCATCATAGCTCCTCGCTGTCGCTGGGAGGATGTTTTCTCCTCTGCTCGCCCCTTCCACCGTCATTTTCTCTCTACCCACCCTTTCCTCCTTTTCCGCGCAGCTCTCGATTCCCCCCTCTCTTTCGCACCCTCCATGTCATATTCCGCTCCAGGAGCTCCATCATAGCTCCTCGCTGTCGCTGGGAGGATGTTTTCTCCTCCGCTCGCCCCTTCCACCGTCATTTTCTTTCTACCCACCCTTGCCTCCTTTTCCACACAGCTCTCGATTCCCCCCTCTCTTTCGCACCCTCCATGTCATATTCCGCTCCAGGAGCTCCATCATAGCTCCTCGCTGTTGCTGGGAGGATGTTTTCTCCTCCGCTCGCCCCTTCCACCGTCATTTTCTCTCTACCCACCCTTGCCTCCTTCTCCGCGCAGCTCTCGATTCCCCCCTCTCTTGCGCACCCTCCATGTCATATTCCGCTCCAGGAGCTCCATCATAGCTCCTTGCTGTCGCTGGGAAGATGTTTTCTCCTCTGCTCGTCCCTTCCACCGTCATTTTCTCTCTACCCACCCTTGCCTCCTTTTCCGCGCAGCTCTCGATTCCCCCCTCTCTTTCGCACCCTCCATGTCATATTCCGCTCCAGGAGTTCCATCATAGCTCCTCACTGTCGCTGGGAGGATGTTTTCTCCTCCGCTCGCCCCTTCCACCGTCATTTTCTCTCTACCCACCCTTGCCTCCTTTTCCGCGCAGCTCTCGATTCCCCCCTCTCTTTCGCACCCTCCATGTCATATTCCGCTCCAGGAGCTCCATCATAGCTCCTCGCTGTCGCTGGGAGGATGTTTTCTCCTCCGCTCGCCCCTTTCACCGTCATTTTCTCTCTACCCACCCTTGCCTCCTTTTCCGCGCAGCTCTCGATTCCCCCCTCTCTTTCGCACCCTCCATGTCATATTCCGCTCCAGGAGTTCCATCATAGCTCCTCACTGTCGCTGGGAGGATGTTTTCTCCTCCGCTCGCCCCTTCCACCATCATTTTCTCTCTACCCCCCCTTGCCTCCTTTTCCGCGCAGCTCTCGATTCCCCCCTCTCTTTCGCACCCTCCATGTCATATTCCGCTCCAGGAGTTCCATCATAGCTCCTCACTGTCGCTGGGAGGATGTTTTCTCCTCCGCTCGCCCCTTCCACCGTCATTTTCTCTCTACCCACCCTTGCCTCCTTTTCCGCGCAGCTCTCGATTCCCCCCTCTCTTTCGCACCCTCCATGTCATATTCCGCTCCAGGAGCTCCATCATAGCTCCTTGCTGTCGCTGGGAGGATGTTTTCTCCTCCGCTCGCCCCTTCCACCGTCATTTTCTCTCTACCCACCCTTGCCTCCTTTTCCGCGCAGCTCTCGATTCCCCCCTCTCTTTCGCACCCTCCATGTCATATTCCGCTCCAGGAGTTCCATCATAGCTCCTCACTGTCGCTGGGAGGATGTTTTCTCCTCCGCTCGCCCCTTCCACCGTCATTTTCTCTCTACCCACCCTTGCCTCCTTCTCCGCGCAGCTCTCGATTCCCCCCTCTCTTTCGCACCCTCCATGTCATATTCCGCTCCAGGAGCTCCATCATAGCTCCTCGCTGTCGCTGGGAGGATGTTTTCTCCTCCGCTCGCCCCTTCCACCGTCATTTTCTCTCTAGCCACCCTTGCCTCCTTTTCCGCGCAGCTCTCGATTCCCCCCTCTCTTTCGCACCCTCCATGTCATATTCCGCTCCAGGAGCTCCATCATAGCTCCTTGCTGTCGCTGGGAGGATGTTTTCTCCTCCGCTCGCCCCTTCCACCGTCATTTTCTCTCTACCCACCCTTGCCTCCTTTTCCGCGCAGCTCTCGATTCCCCCCTCTCTTTCGCACCCTCCATGTCATATTCCGCTCCAGGAGTTCCATCATAGCTCCTCACTGTCGCTGGGAGGATGTTTTCTCCTCCGCTCGCCCCTTCCACCGTCATTTTCTCTCTACCCACCCTTGCCTCCTTCTCCGCGCAGCTCTCGATTCCCCCCTCTCTTTCGCACCCTCCATGTCATATTCCGCTCCAGGAGTTCCATCATAGCTCCTCACTGTCGCTGGGAGGAAGTTTTCTCCTCCGCTCGCCCCTTCCACCGTCATTTTCTCTCTACCCACCCTTGCCTCCTTTTCCGCGCAGCTCTCGATTCCCCCCTCTCTTTCGCACCCTCCATGTCATATTCCGCTCCAGGAGCTCCATCATAGCTCCTTGCTGTCGCTGGGAGGATGTTTTCTCCTCCGCTCGCCCCTTCCACCGTCATTTTCTCTCTACCCACCCTTGCCTCCTTTTCCGCGCAGCTCTCGATTCCCCCCTCTCTTTCGCACCCTCCATGTCATATTCCGCTCCAGGAGTTCCATCATAGCTCCTCACTGTCGCTGGGAGGATGTTTTCTCCTCCGCTCGCCCCTTCCACCGTCATTTTCTCTCTACCCACCCTTGCCTCCTTCTCCGCGCAGCTCTCGATTCCCCCCTCTCTTTCGCACCCTCCATATCATATTCCGCTCCAGGAGCTCCATCATAGCTCCTCGCTGTCGCTGGGAGGATGTTTTCTCCTCCGCTCGCCCCTTCCACCGTCATTTTCTCTCTACCCACCCTTGCCTCCTTTTCCGCGCAGCTCTCGATTCCCCCCTCTCTTTCGCACCCTCCATGTCATATTCCGCTCCAGGAGTTCCATCATAGCTCCTCACTGTCGCTGGGAGGATGTTTTCTCCTCCGCTCGCCCCTTCCACCGTCATTTTCTCTCTACCCACCCTTGCCTCCTTCTCCGCGCAGCTCTCGATTCCCCCCTCTCTTTCGCACCCTCCATGTCATATTCCGCTCCAGGAGCTCCATCATAGCTCCTCGCTGTCGCTGGGAGGATGTTTTCTCCTTCGCTCGCCCCTTCCACCGTCATTTTCTCTCTACCCACCCTTGCCTCCTTTTCCGCGCAGCTCTCGATTCCCCCCTCTCTTTCGCACCCTCCATGTCATATTCCGCTCCAGGAGCTCCATCATAGCTCCTTGCTGTCGCTGGGCGGATGTTTTCTCCTCCGCTCGCCCCTTCCACCGTCATTTTCTCTCTACCCACCCTTGCCTCCTTTTCCGCGCAGCTCTCGATTCCCCCCTCTCTTTCGCACCCTCCATGTCATATTCCGCTCCAGGAGTTCCATCATAGCTCCTCACTGTCGCTGGGAGGATGTTTTCTCCTCCGCTCGCCCCTTCCACCATCATTTTCTCTCTACCCACCCTTGCCTCCTTTTCCGCGCAGCTCTCGATTCCCCCCTCTCTTTCGCACCCTCCATGTCATATTCCGCTCCAGGAGTTCCATCATAGCTCCTCACTGTCGCTGGGAGGAAGTTTTCTCCTCCGCTCGCCCCTTCCACCGTCATTTTCTCTCTACCCACCCTTGCCTCCTTCTCCGCGCAGCTCTCGATTCCCCCCTCTCTTTCGCACCCTCCATGTCATATTCCGCTCCAGGAGCTCCATCATAGCTAATCGCTGTCGCTGGGAGGATGTTTTCTCCTCCGCTCGCCCCTTCCACCGTCATTTTCTCTCTACCCACCCTTGCCTCCTTTTCCGCGCAGCTCTCGATTCCCCCCTCTCTTTCGCACCCTCCATGTCATATTCCGCTCCAGGAGTTCTATCATAGCTCCTCACTGTCGCTGGGAGGATGTTTTCTCCTCCGCTCGCCCCTTCCACCGTCATTTTCTCTCTACCCACCCTTGCCTCCTTTTCCGCGCAGCTCTCGATTCCCCCCTCTCTTTCGCACCCTCCATGTCATATTCCGCTCCAGGAGCTCCATCATAGCTCCTTGCTGTCGCTGGGAGGATGTTTTCTCCTCCGCTCGCCCCTTCCACCGTCATTTTCTCTCTACCCACCCTTGCCTCCTTTTCCGCGCAGCTCTCGATTCCCCCCTCTCTTTCGCACCCTCCATGTCATATTCCGCTCCAGGAGTTCCATCATAGCTCCTCACTGTCGCTGGGAGGATGTTTTCTCCTCCGCTCGCCCCTTCCACCGTCATTTTCTCTCTACCCACCCTTGCCTCCTTCTCCGCGCAGCTCTCGATTCCCTCCTCTCTCTCGCACCCTCCATATTACATCCAGCTCCAGGAGCTTCATCATAGCTCCTCGCTGTCGCTGGGAGGATGTTTTCTCCTCCGCTCGCCCCTTCCACCGTCATTTTCTCTCTACCCACCCTTGCCTCCTTCTCCGCGCAGCTCTCGATTCCCTCCTCTCTCTCGCACCCTCCATATTACATCCAGCTCCAGGAGCTTCATCATAGCTCCTCGCTGTTGCTGGGAGGATGTTTTCTCCTCCGCTCGCCCCTTCCACCGTCATTTTCTCTCTACCCACCCTTGCCTCCTTCTCCGCGCAGCTCTCGATTCCCCCCTCTCTTTCGCACCCTCCATGTCATATTCCGCTCCAGGAGCTCCATCATAGCTCCTCGCTGTCGCTGGGAGGATTTTTTCTCCTCTGCTCGCCTCTTCCACCGTCATTTTCTCTCTACCCACCCTTTCCTCCTTTTCCGCGCAGCTCTCGATTCCCCCCTCTCTTGCGCACCCTCCATGTCATATTCCGCTCCAGGAGCTCCATCATAGCTCCTCGCTGTCGCTGGGAGGATGTTTTCTCCTCCGCTCGCCCCTTCCACCGTCATTTTCTCTCTACCCACCCTTGCCTCCTTTTCCGCGCAGCTCTCGATTCCCCCCTCTCTTTCGCACCCTCCATGTCATATTCCGCTCCAGGAGTTCCATCATAGCTCCTCACTGTCGCTGGGAGGATGTTTTCTCCTCCACTCGCCCCTTCCACCGTCATTTTCTCTCTACCAACCCTTGCCTCCTTCTCCGCGCTGCTCTCGATTCCCTCCTCTCTCTCGCACCCTCCATATTACATCCAGCTCCAGGAGCTCCATCATAGCTCCTCGCTGTCGCTGGGAGGATGTTTTCTCCTCTGCTCGCCGCTTCCGCCGTCATTTTCTCTCCACCCACCCTTGCCTCCTTCTCCGCGCCGCTCTCGATTCCCCCCTCTCTTTCGCACCCTCCATGTCATATTCTGCTCCAGGAGCTCCATCATAGCTCCTCGCTGTCGCTGGGAGGATGTTTTCTCCTCCGCTCGCCCCTTCCACCGTCATTTTCTCTCTACCCACCCTTGCCTCCTTCTCCGCGCAGCTCTCGATTCCCCCCTCTCTTTCGCACCCTCCATGTCATATTCCGCTCCAGGAGCTCCATCATAGCTCCTCGCTGTCGCTGGGAGGATGTTTTCTCCTCCGCTCGCCCCTTCCACCGTCATTTTCTCTCTACCCACCCTTGCCTCCTTTTCCGCGCAGCTCTCGATTCCCCCCTCTCTTTCGCACCCTCCATGTCATATTCCGCTCCAGGAGTTCCATCATAGCTCCTCACTGTCGCTGGGAGGATGTTTTCTCCTCCACTCGCCCCTTCCACCGTCATTTTCTCTCTACCCACCCTTGCCTCCTTCTCCGCGCTGCTCTCGATTCCCTCCTCTCTCTCGCACCCTCCATATTACATCCAGCTCCAGGAGCTCCATCATAGCTCCTCGCTGTCGCTGGGAGGATGTTTTCTCCTCTGCTCGCCGCTTCCGCCGTCATTTTCTCTCCACCCACCCTTGCCTCCTTCTCCGCGCCGCTCTCGATTCCCCCCTCTCTTTCGCACCCTCCATGTCATATTCTGCTCCAGGAGCTCCATCATAGCTCCTCGCTGTCGCTGGGAGGATGTTTTCTCCTCCGCTCGCCCCTTCCACCGTCATTTTCTCTCTACCCACCCTTGCCTCCTTCTCCGCGCAGCTCTCGATTCCCCCCTCTCTTTCGCACCCTCCATGTCATATTCCGCTCCAGGAGCTCCATCATAGCTCCTCGCTGTCGCTGGGAGGATGTTTTCTCCTCTGCTCGCCCCTTCCACCGTCATTTTCTCTCTACCCACCCTTTCCTCCTTTTCCGCGCAGCTCTCGATTCCCCCCTCTCTTTCGCACCCTCCATGTCATATTCCGCTCCAGGAGCTCCATCATAGCTCCTCGCTGTCGCTGGGAGGATGTTGTCTCCTCCGCTCACCCCTTCCACCGTCATTTTCTTTCTACCCACCCATGCCTCCTTTTCCACGCAGCTCTCGATTCCCCCCTCTCTTTCGCACCCTCCATGTCATATTCCGCTCCAGGAGCTCCATCATAGCTCCTCGCTGTTGCTGGGAGGATGTTTTCTCCTCCGCTCGCCCCTTCCACCGTCATTTTCTCTCTACCCACCCTTGCCTCCTTCTCCGCACAGCTCTCGATTCCCCCCTCTCTTTCGCACCCTCCATGTCATATTCCGCTCCAGGAGCTCCATCATAGCTCCTCGCTGTCGCTGGGAGGATGTTTTCTCCTCTGCTCGCCCCTTCCACCGTCATTTTCTCTCTACCCACCCTTGCCTCCTTCTCCGCGCAGCTCTCGATTCCCTCCTCTCTCTCGCACCCTCCATATTACATCCAGCTCCAGGAGCTCCATCATAGCTCCTCGCTGTCGCTGGGAGGATGTTTTCTCCTCTGCTCGCCGCTTCCGCCGTCATTTTCTCTCCACCCACCCTTGCCTCCTTCTCCGTGCCGCTCTCGATTCCCCCCTCTCTTTCGCACCCTCCATGTCATATTCTGCTCCAGGAGCTCCATCATAGCTCCTCGCTGTCGCTGGGAGGATGTTTTCTCCTCCGCTCGCCCCTTCCATCGTCATTTTCTCTCTACCCACCCTTGCCTCCTTCTCCGCGCAGCTCTCGATTCCCCCCTCTCTTTCGCACCCTCCATGTCATATTCCGCTCCAGGAGCTCCATCATAGCTCCTCGCTGTCGCTGGGAGGATGTTTTCTCCTCCGCTCGCCCCTTCCACCGTCATTTTCTCTCTACCCACCCTTTCCTCCTTTTCCGCGCAGCTCTCGATTCCCCCCTCTCTTTCGCACCCTCCATGTCATATTCCGCTCCAGGAGCTCCATCATAGCTCCTCGCTGTCGCTGGGAGGATGTTTTCTCCTCCGCTCTCCCCTTCCACCGTCATTTTCTCTCTACCCACCCTTGCCTCCTTTTCCGCGCAGCTCTCGATTCCCCCCTCTCTTTCGCACCCTCCATGTCATATTCCGCTCCAGGAGCTCCATCATAGCTCCTCGCTGTCGCTGGGAGGATGTTTTCTCCTCCGCTCGCCCCTTCCACCGTCATTTTCTCTCTACCCACCCTTGCCTCCTTCTCCGCGCAGCTCTCAATTCCCCCCTCTCTTTCGCACCCTCCATGTCATATTCCGCTCCAGGAGCTCCATCATAGCTCCTCGCTGTCGCTGGGAGGATGTTTTCTCCTCCGCTCGCCCCTTCCACCGTCATTTTCTTTCTACCCACCCTTGCCTCCTTTTCCACGCAGCTCTCGATTCCCCCCTCTCTTTCGCACCCTCCATGTCATATTCCGCTCCAGGAGCTCCATCATAGCTCCTCGCTGTTGCTGGGAGGATGTTTTCTCCTCCGCTCGCCCCTTCCACCGTCATTTTCTCTCTACCCACCCTTGCCTCCTTCTCCGCACAGCTCTCGATTCCCCCCTCTCTTTCGCACCCTCCATGTCATATTCCGCTCCAGGAGCTCCATCATAGCTCCTCGCTGTCGCTGGGAGGATGTTTTCTCCTCTGCTCGCCCCTTCCACCGTCATTTTCTCTCTACCCACCCTTGCCTCCTTCTCCGCGCAGCTCTCGATTCCCTCCTCTCTCTCGCACCCTCCATATTACATCCAGCTCCAGGAGCTCCATCATAGCTCTTCACTGTCGCTGGGAGGATGTTTTCTCCTCCACTCGCCCCTTCCACCGTCATTTTCTCTCTACCCACCCTTGCCTCCTTCTCCGCGCCGCTCTCGATTCCCTCCTCTCTCTCGCACCCTCCATATTACATCCAGCTCCAGGAGCTCCATCATAGCTCCTCGCTGTCGCTGGGAGGATGTTTTCTCCTCCGCTCGCCCCTTCCACCGTCATTTTCTCTCTACCCACCCTTGCCTCCTTCTCCGCGCAGCTCTCGATTCCCTCCTCTCTCTCGCACCCTCCATATTACATCCAGCTCCAGGAGCTCCATCATAGCTCCTCGCTGTCGCTGGGAGGATGTTTTCTCCTCTGCTCGCCGCTTCCGCCGTCATTTTCTCTCCACCCACCCTTGCCTCCTTCTCCGCGCCGCTCTCGATTCCCCCCTCTCTTTCGCACCCTCCATGTCATATTCCGCTCCAGGAGCTCCATCATAGCTCCTCGCTGTCGCTGGGAGGATGTTTTCTCCTCCGCTCGCCCCTTCCACCGTCATTTTCTCTCTACCCACCCTTGCCTCCTTCTCCGCGCAGCTCTCGATTCCCTCCTCTCTCTCGCACCCTCCATATTACATCCAGCTCCAGGAGCTCCATCATAGCTCTTCGCTGTCGCTGGGAGGATGTTTTCTCCTCCACTCGCCCCTTCCACCGTCATTTTCTCTCTACCCACCCTTGCCTCCTTCTCCGCGCTGCTCTCGATTCCCTCCTCTCTCTCGCACCCTCCATATTACATCCAGCTCCAGGAGCTCCATCATAGCTCCTCGCTGTCGCTGGGAGGATGTTTTCTCCTCCGCTCGCCCCTTCCACCGTCATTTTCTCTCTACCCACCCTTGCCTCCTTCTCCGCGCAGCTCTCGATTCCCTCCTCTCTCTCGCACCCTCCATATTACATCCAGCTCCAGGAGCTCCATCATAGCTCCTCGCTGTCGCTGGGAGGATGTTTTCTCCTCTGCTCGCCGCTTCCGCCGTCATTTTCTCTCCACCCACCCTTGCCTCCTTCTCCGCGCCGCTCTCGATTCCCCCCTCTCTTTCGCACCCTCCATGTCATATTCCGCTCCAGGAGTTCCATCATAGCTCCTCACTGTCGCTGGGAGGATGTTTTCTCCTCCACTCGCCCCTTCCACCGTCATTTTCTCTCTACCCACCCTTGCCTCCTTCTCCGCGCTGCTCTCGATTCCCTCCTCTCTCTCGCACCCTCCATATTACATCCAGCTCCAGGAGCTCCATCATAGCTCCTCGCTGTCGCTGGGAGGATGTTTTCTCCTCCGCTCGCCCCTTCCACCGTCATTTTCTCTCTACCCACCCTTGCCTCCTTCTACGCGCAGCTCTCGATTCCCTCCTCTCTCTCGCACCCTCCATATTACATCCAGCTCCAGGAGCTCCATCATAGCTCCTCGCTGTCGCTGGGAGGATGTTTTCTACTCTGCTCGCGCTTCCGCCGTCATTTTCTCTCCACCCACCCTTGCCTCCTTCTCCGCGCCGCTCTCGATTCCCCCCTCTCTTTCGCACCCTCCATGTCATATTCCGCTCCAGGAGCTCCATCATAGCTCCTCGCTGTCGCTGGGAGGATGTTTTCTCCTCCGCTCGCCCCTTCCACCGTCATTTTCTCTCTACCCACCCTTGCCTCCTTTTCCGCGCAGCTCTCGATTCCCCCCTCTCTTTCGCACCCTCCATGTCATATTCCGCTCCAGGAGCTCCATCATAGCTCCTCGCTGTCGCTGGGAGGATTTTTTCTCCTCTGCTCGCCCCTTCCACCGTCATTTTCTCTCTACCCACCCTTTCCTCCTTTTCCGCGCAGCTCTCGATTCCCCCCTCTCTTGCGCACCCTCCATGTCATATTCCGCTCCAGGAGCTCCATCATAGCTCCTCGCTGTCGCTGGGAGGATGTTTTCTCCTCCGCTCGCCCCTTCCACCGTCATTTTCTCTCTACCCACCCTTGCCTCCTTTTAAGTGCAGCTCTCGATTCCCCCCTCTCTTTCGCACCCTCCATGTCATATTCCGCTCCAGGAGCTCCATCATAGCTCCTCGCTGTCGCTGGGAGGATGTTTTCTCCTCCGCTCGCCCCTTCCACCGTCATTTTCTCTCTACCCACCCTTGCCTCCTTTTCCGTGCAGCTCTCGATTCCCCCCTCTCTTTCGCACCCTCCATGTCATATTCCGCTCCAGGAGTTCCATCATAGCTCCTCACTGTCGCTGGGAGGATGTTTTCTCCTCCACTCGCCCCTTCCACCGTCATTTTCTCTCTACCCACCCTTGCCTCCTTCTCCGCGCTGCTCTCGATTCCCTCCTCTCTCTCGCACCCTCCATATTACATCCAGCTCCAGGAGCTCCATCATAGCTCCTCGCTGTCGCTGGGAGGATGTTTTCTCCTCCGCTCGCCCCTTCCACCGTCATTTTCTCTCTACCCACCCTTGCCTCCTTCTCCGCGCAGCTCTCGATTCCCTCCTCTCTCTCGCACCCTCCATATTACATCCAGCTCCAGGAGCTCCATCATAGCTCCTCGCTGTCGCTGGGAGGATGTTTTCTCCTCTGCTCGCCGCTTCCGCCGTCATTTTCTCTCAACCCACCCTTGCCTCCTTCTCCGCGCCGCTCTCGATTCCCCCCTCTCTTTCGCACCCTCCATGTCATATTCTGCTCCAGGAGCTCCATCATAGCTCCTCGCTGTCGCTGGGAGGATGTTTTCTCCTCCGCTCGCCCCTTCCACCGTCATTTTCTCTCTACCCACCCTTGCCTCCTTCTCCGCGCAGCTCTCAATTCCCCCCTCTCTTTCGCACCCTCCATGTCATATTCCGCTCCAGGAGCTCCATCATAGCTCCTCGCTGTCGCTGGGAGGATGTTTTCTCCTCTGCTCGCCCCTTCCACCGTCATTTTCTCTCTACCCACCCTTTCCTCCTTTTCCGCGCAGCTCTCGATTCCCCCCTCTCTTTCGCACCCTCCATGTCATATTCCGCTCCAGGAGCTCCATCATAGCTCCTCGCTGTCGCTGGGAGGATGTTTTCTCCTCCGCTCGCCCCTTCCACCGTCATTTTCTCTCTACCCACCCTTGCCTCCTTCTCCGCGCAGCTCTCAATTCCCCCCTCTCTTTCGCACCCTCCATGTCATATTCCGCTCCAGGAGCTCCATCATAGCTCCTCGCTGTCGCTGGGAGGATGTTTTCTCCTCTGCTCGCCCCTTCCACCGTCATTTTCTCTCTACCCACCCTTTCCTCCTTTTCCGCGCAGCTCTCGATTCCCCCCTCTCTTTCGCACCCTCCATGTCATATTCCGCTCCAGGAGCTCCATCATAGCTCCTCGCTGTCGCTGGGAGGATGTTTTCTCCTCCGCTCGCCCCTTCCACCGTCATTTTCTTTCTACCCACCCTTGCCTCCTTTTCCACGCAGCTCTCGATTCCCCCCTCTCTTTCGCACCCTCCATGTCATATTCCGCTCCAGGAGCTCCATCATAGCTCCTCGCTGTTGCTGGGAGGATGTTTTCTCCTCCGCTCGCCCCTTCCATCGTCATTTTCTCTCTACCCACCCTTGCCTCCTTCTCCGCACAGCTCTCGATTCCCCCCTCTCTTTCGCACCCTCCATGTCATATTCCGCTCCAGGAGCTCCATCATAGCTCCTCGCTGTCGCTGGGAGGATTTTTTCTCCTCTGCTCGCCCCTTCCACCGTCATTTTCTCTCTACCCACCCTTTCCTCCTTTTCCGCGCAGCTCTCGATTCCCCCCTCTCTTGCGCACCCTCCATGTCATATTCCGCTCCAGGAGCTCCATCATAGCTCCTCGCTGTCGCTGGGAGGATGTTTTCTCCTCCGCTCGCCCCTTCCACCATCATTTTCTCTCTACCCACCCTTGCCTCCTTTTCCGTGCAGCTCTCGATTCCCCCCTCTCTTTCGCACCCTCCATGTCATATTCCGCTCCAGGAGTTCCATCATAGCTCCTCACTGTCGCTGGGAGGATGTTTTCTCCTCCACTCGCCCCTTCCACCGTCATTTTCTCTCTACCCACCCTTGCCTCCTTCTCCGCGCTGCTCTCGATTCCCTCCTCTCTCTCGCACCCTCCATATTACATCCAGCTCCAGGAGCTCCATCATAGCTCCTCGCTGTCGCTGGGAGGATGTTTTCTCCTCCGCTCGCCCCTTCCACCGTCATTTTCTCTCTACCCACCCTTGCCTCCTTCTCCGCGCAGCTCTCGATTCCCTCCTCTCTCTCGCACCCTCCATATTACATCCAGCTCCAGGAGCTCCATCATAGCTCCTCGCTGTCGCTGGGAGGATGTTTTCCCCCCACGCTCGCCGCTTCCGCCGTCATTTTCTCTCAACCCACCCTTGCCTCCTTCTCCGCGCCGCTCTAGATTCCCCCCTCTCTTTCGCACCCTCCATGTCATATTCTGCTCCAGGAGCTCCATCATAGCTCCTCGCTGTCGCTGGGAGGATGTTTTCTCCTTCGCTCGCCCCTTCCACCGTCATTTTCTCTCTACCCACCCTTGCCTCCTTCTCCGCGCAGCTCTCAATTCCCCCCTCTCTTTCGCACCCTCCATGTCATATTCCGCTCCAGGAGCTCCATCATAGCTCCTCGCTGTCGCTGGGAGGATGTTTTCTCCACTGCTCGCCCCTTCCACCGTCATTTTCTCTCTACCCACCCTTTCCTCCTTTTCCGCGCAGCTCTCGATTCCCCCCTCTCTTTCGCACCCTCCATGTCATATTCCGCTCCAGGAGCTCCATCATAGCTCCTCGCTGTCGCTGGGAGGATGTTTTCTCCTCCGCTCGCCCCTTCCACCGTCATTTTCTTTCTACCCACCCTTGCCTCCTTTTCCACGCAGCTCTCGATTCCCCCCTCTCTTTCGCACCCTCCATGTCATATTCCGCTCCAGGAGCTCCATCATAGCTCCTCGCTGTTGCTGGGAGGATGTTTTCTCCTCCGCTCGCCCCTTCCATCGTCATTTTCTCTCTACCCACCCTTGCCTCCTTCTCCGCACAGCTCTCGATTCCCCCCTCTCTTTCGCACCCTCCATGTCATATTCCGCTCCAGGAGCTCCATCATAGCTCCTCGCTGTCGCTGGGAGGATGTTTTCTCCTCCGCTCGCCCCTTCCACCGTCATTTTCTCTCTACCCACCCTTTCCTCCTTTTCCGCGCAGCTCTCGATTCCCCCCTCTCTTGCGCACCCTCCATGTCATATTCCGCTCCAGGAGCTCCATCATAGCTCCTCGCTGTCGCTGGGAGGATGTTTTCTCCTCCGCTCGCCCCTTCCACCGTCATTTTCTCTCTACCCACCCTTGCCTCCTTTTCCGCGCAGCTCTCGATTCCCCCCTCTCTTTCGCACCCTCCATGTCATATTCCGCTCCAGTAGTTCCATCATAGCTCCTCACTGTCGCTGGGAGGATGTTTTCTCCTCTGCTCGCCCCTTCCACCGTCATTTTCTCTCTACCCACCCTTTCCTCCTTTTCCGCGCAGCTCTCGATTCCCCCCTCTCTTTCGCACCCTCCATGTCATATTCCGCTCCAGGAGCTCCATCATAGCTCCTCGCTGTCGCTGGGAGGATGTTTTCTCCTCCGCTCGCCCCTTCCACCATTATTTTCTTTCTACCCACCCTTGCCTCCTTTTCCACGCAGCTCTCGATTCCCCCCTCTCTTTCGCACCCTCCATGTCATATTCCGCTCCAGGAGCTCCATCATAGCTCCTCGCTGTTGCTGGGAGGATGTTTTCTCCTCCGCTCGCCCCTTCCATCGTCATTTTCTCTCTACCCACCCTTTCCTCCTTTTCCGCGCAGCTCTCGATTCCCCCCTCTCTTTCGCACCCTCCATGTCATATTCCGCTCCAGGAGCTCCATCATAGCTCCTCGCTGTCGCTGGGAGGATGTTTTCTCCTCCGCTCGCCCCTTCCACCATTATTTTCTTTCTACCCACCCTTGCCTCCTTTTCCACGCAGCTCTCGATTCCCCCCTCTCTTTCGCACCCTCCATGTCATATTCCGCTCCAGGAGCTCCATCATAGCTCCTCGCTGTTGCTGGGAGGATGTTTTCTCCTCCGCTCGCCCCTTCCACCGTCATTTTCTCTCTACCCACCCTTGCCTCCTTCTCCGCACAGCTCTCGATTCCCCCCTCTCTTTCGCACCCTCCATGTCATATTCCGCTCCAGGAGCTCCATCATAGCTCCTCGCTGTCGCTGGGAGGATGTTTTCTCCTCTGCTCGCCCCTTCCACCGTCATTTTCTCTCTACCCACCCTTTCCTCCTTTTCCGCGCAGCTCTCGATTCCCCCCTCTCTTGCGCACCCTCCATGTCATATTCCGCTCCAGGAGCTCCATCATAGCTCCTCGCTGTCGCTGGGAGGATGTTTTCTCCTCCGCTCGCCCCTTCCACCGTCATTTTCTCTCTACCCACCCTTGCCTCCTTTTCCGCGCAGCTCTCGATTCCCCCCTCTCTTTCGCACCCTCCATGTCATATTCCGCTCCAGGAGTTCCATCATAGCTCCTCACTGTCGCTGGGAGGATGTTTTCTCCTCCGCTCGCCCCTTCCACCGTCATTTTCTCTCTACCCACCCTTGCCTTCTTCTCCGCGCAGCTCTCGATTCCCCCCTCTCTTTCGCACCCTCCATGTCATATTCCGCTCCAGGAGCTCCATCATAGCTCTTCGCTGTCGCTGGGAGGATGTTTTCTCCTCCGCTCGCCCCTTCCACCGTCATTTTCTCTCTACCCACCCTTTCCTCCTTTTCCGCGCAGCTCTCGATTCCCCCCTCTCTTTCGCACCCTCCATGTCATATTCCGCTCCAGGAGCTCCATCATAGCTCCTCGCTGTCGCTGGGAGGATGTTTTCTCCTCCGCTCGCCCCTTCCACCGTCATTTTCTCTCTACCCACCCTTGCCTCCTTTTCCGCGCAGCTCTCGATTCCCCCCTCTCTTTCGCACCCTCCATGTCATATTCCGCTCCAGGAGCTCCATCATAGCTCCTCGCTGTCGCTGGGAGGATGTTTTCTCCTCCGCTCGCCCCTTCCACCGTCATTTTCTCTCTACCCACCCTTGCCTCCTTTTCCGCGCAGCTCTCGATTCCCCCCTCTCTTTCGCACCCTCCATGTCATATTCCGCTCCAGGAGCTCCATCATAGCTCCTCGCTGTCGCTGGGAGGATGTTTTCTCCTCCGCTCGCCCCTTCCACCGTCATTTTCTCTCTACCCACCCTTGCCTCCTTCTCCGCGCAGCTCTCAATTCCCCCCTCTCTTTCGCACCCTCCATGTCATATTCCGCTCCAGGAGCTCCATCATAGCTCCTCGCTGTCGCTGGGAGGATGTTTTCTCCTCCGCTCGCCCCTTCCACCGTCATTTTCTCTCTACCCACCCTTGCCTCCTTCTCCGCGCAGCTCTCGATTCCCCCCTCTCTTTCGAACCCTCCATGTCATATTCCGCTCCAGGAGCTCCATCATAGCTCCTCGCTGTCGCTGGGAGGATGTTTTCTCCTCTGCTCGCCCCTTCCACCGTCATTTTCTCTCTACCCACCCTTTCCTCCTTTTCCGCGCAGCTCTCGATTCCCCCCTCTCTTTCGCACCCTCCATGTCATATTCCGCTCCAGGAGCTCCATCATAGCTCCTCGCTGTCGCTGGGAGGATGTTTTCTCCTCCGCTCGCCCCTTCCACCGTCATTTTCTTTCTACCCACCCTTGCCTCCTTTTCCACGCAGCTCTCGATTCCCCCCTCTCTTTCGCACCCTCCATGTCATATTCCGCTCCAGGAGCTCCATCATAGCTCCTCGCTGTTGCTGGGAGGATGTTTTCTCCTCCGCTCGCCCCTTCCACCGTCATTTTCTCTCTACCCACCCTTGCCTCCTTCTCCGCACAGCTCTCGATTCCCCCCTCTCTTTCGCACCCTCCATGTCATATTCCGCTCCAGGAGTTCCATCATAGCTCCTCACTGTCGCTGGGAGGATGTTTTCTCCTCCGCTCGCCCCTTCCAACGTAATTTTCTCTCTACCCACCCTTGCCTCCTTCTCCGCGCAGCTCTCGATTCCCCCCTCTCTTTCGCACCCTCCATGTCATATTCCGATCCAGGAGCTCTATCATAGCTCTTCGCTGTCGCTGGGAGGATGTTTTCTCCTCCGCTCGCCCCTTCCACCGTCATTTTCTCTCTACCCACGCTTGCCTCCTTCTCCGCGCAGCTCTCGATTCCCTCCTCTCTCTCGCACCCTCCATATTACATCCAGCTCCAGGAGCTTCATTATAGCTCCTCGCTGTCGCTGGGAGGATGTTTTCTCCTCCGCTCGCCCCTTCCACCGTCATTTTCTCTCTACCCACCCTTGCCTCCTTCTCTGCGCAGCTCTCGATTCCCCCCTCTCTTTCGCACCCTCCATGTCATATTCCGCTCCAGGAGCTCCATCATAGCTCCTCGCTGTCGCTGGGAGGATGTTTTCTCCTCCGCTCGCCCCTTCCACCGTCATTTTCTCTCTACCCACCCTTGCCTCCTTCTCCGCGCAGCTCTCGATTCCCTCTTCTCTCTCGCACCCTCCATATTACATCCAGCTCCAGGAGCTCCATCATAGCTCCTCGCTGTCGCTGGGAGGATGTTTTCTCCTCTGCTCGCCGCTTCCGCCGTCATTTTCTCTCCACCCACCCTTGCCTCCTTCTCCGCGCCGCTCTCGATTCCCCCCTCTCTTTCGCACCCTCCATGTCATATTCCGCTCCAGGAGCTCCATCATAGCTCCTCGCTGTCGCTGGGAGGATGTTTTCTCCTCTGCTCGCCCCTTCCACCGTCATTTTCTCTCTACCCACCCTTTCCTCCTTTTCCGCGCAGCTCTCGATTCCCCCTCTCTTTCGCACCCTCCATGTCATATTCCGCTCCAGGAGCTCCATCATAGCTCCTCGCTGTCGCTGGGAGGATGTTTTCTCCTCCGCTCGCCCCTTCCACCGTCATTTTCTCTCTACCCACCCTTGCCTCCTTTTCCGCGCAGCTCTCGATTCCCCCCTCTCTTTCGCACCCTCCATGTCATATTCCGCTCCAGGAGTTCCATCATAGCTCCTCACTGTCGCTGGGAGGATGTTTTCTCCTCCACTCGCCCCTTCCACCGTCATTTTCTCTCTACCCACCCTTGCCTCCTTCTCCGCGCTGCTCTCGATTCCCACCTCTCTCTCGCACCCTCCATATTACATCCAGCTCCAGGAGCTCCATCATAGCTCCTCGCTGTCGCTGGGAGGATGTTTTCTCCTCCGCTCGCCCCTTCCACCGTCATTTTCTCTCTACCCACCCTTGCCTCCTTCTCCGCGCAGCTCTCGATTCCCTCCTCTCTCTCGCACCCTCCATATTACATCCAGCTCCAGGAGCTCCATCATAGCTCCTCGCTGTCGCTGGGAGGATGTTTTCTCCTCTGCTCGCCGCTTCCGCCGTCATTTTCTCTCCACCCACCCTTGCCTCCTTTTCCGCGCAGCTCTCAATTCCCCCCTCTCTTTCGCACCCTCCATGTCATATTCCGCTCCAGGAGTTCCATCATAGCTCCTCACTGTCGCTGGGAGGATGTTTTCTCCTCCGCTCGCCCCTTCCAACGTAATTTTCTCTCTACCCACCCTTGCCTCCTTCTCCGCGCAGCTCTCGATTCCCCCCTCTCTTTCGCACCCTCCATGTCATATTCCGATCCAGGAGCTCTATCATAGCTCTTCGCTGTCGCTGGGAGGATGTTTTCTCCTCCGCTCGCCCCTTCCACCGTCATTTTCTCTCTACCCACGCTTGCCTCCTTCTCCGCGCAGCTCTCGATTCCCTCCTCTCTCTCGCACCCTCCATATTACATCCAGCTCCAGGAGCTTCATTATAGCTCCTCGCTGTCGCTGGGAGGATGTTTTCTCCTCCGCTCGCCCCTTCCACCGTCATTTTCTCTCTACCCACCCTTGCCTCCTTCTCTGCGCAGCTCTCGATTCCCCCCTCTCTTTCGCACCCTCCATGTCATATTCCGCTCCAGGAGCTCCATCATAGCTCCTCGCTGTCGCTGGGAGGATGTTTTCTCCTCCGCTCGCCCCTTCCACCGTCATTTTCTCTCTACCCACCCTTGCCTCCTTCTCCGCGCAGCTCTCGATTCCCTCTTCTCTCTCGCACCCTCCATATTACATCCAGCTCCAGGAGCTCCATCATAGCTCCTCGCTGTCGCTGGGAGGATGTTTTCTCCTCTGCTCGCCGCTTCCGCCGTCATTTTCTCTCCACCCACCCTTGCCTCCTTCTCCGCGCCGCTCTCGATTCCCCCCTCTCTTTCGCACCCTCCATGTCATATTCCGCTCCAGGAGCTCCATCATAGCTCCTCGCTGTCGCTGGGAGGATGTTTTCTCCTCTGCTCGCCCCTTCCACCGTCATTTTCTCTCTACCCACCCTTTCCTCCTTTTCCGCGCAGCTCTCGATTCCCCCTCTCTTTCGCACCCTCCATGTCATATTCCGCTCCAGGAGCTCCATCATAGCTCCTCGCTGTCGCTGGGAGGATGTTTTCTCCTCCGCTCGCCCCTTCCACCGTCATTTTCTCTCTACCCACCCTTGCCTCCTTTTCCGCGCAGCTCTCGATTCCCCCCTCTCTTTCGCACCCTCCATGTCATATTCCGCTCCAGGAGTTCCATCATAGCTCCTCACTGTCGCTGGGAGGATGTTTTCTCCTCCACTCGCCCCTTCCACCGTCATTTTCTCTCTACCCACCCTTGCCTCCTTCTCCGCGCTGCTCTCGATTCCCACCTCTCTCTCGCACCCTCCATATTACATCCAGCTCCAGGAGCTCCATCATAGCTCCTCGCTGTCGCTGGGAGGATGTTTTCTCCTCCGCTCGCCCCTTCCACCGTCATTTTCTCTCTACCCACCCTTGCCTCCTTCTCCGCGCAGCTCTCGATTCCCTCCTCTCTCTCGCACCCTCCATATTACATCCAGCTCCAGGAGCTCCATCATAGCTCCTCGCTGTCGCTGGGAGGATGTTTTCTCCTCTGCTCGCCGCTTCCGCCGTCATTTTCTCTCCACCCACCCTTGCCTCCTTTTCCGCGCAGCTCTCAATTCCCCCCTCTCTTTCGCACCCTCCATGTCATATTCCGCTCCAGGAGCTCCATCATAGCTCCTTGCTGTCGCTGGGAGGATGTTTTCTCCTCCGCTCGCCCCTTCCACCGTCATTTTCTCTCTACCCACCCTTGCCTCCTTTTCCGCGCAGCTCTCGATTCCCCCCTCTCTTTCGCACCCTCCATGTCATATTCCGCTCCAGGAGTTCCATCATAGCTCCTCACTGTCGCTGGGAGGATGTTTTCTCCTCCGCTCGCCCCTTCCACCGTCATTTTCTCTCTACCCACCCTTGCCTCCTTCTCCGCGCAGCTCTCGATTCCCCCCTCTCTTTCGCACCCTCCATGTCATATTCTGCTCCAGGAGCTCCATCATAGCTCCTCGCTGTCGCTGGGAGGATGTTTTCTCCTCCGCTCGCCCCTTCCACCGTCATTTTCTCTCTACCCACCCTTGCCTCCTTCTCCACGCAGCTCTCGATTCCCCCCTCTCTTTCGCACCCTCCATGTCATATTCCGCTCCAGGAGCTCCCTCATAGCTCCTTGCTGTCGCTGGGAGGATGTTTTCTCCTCCGCTCGCCCCTTCCACCATCATTTTCTCTCTACCCACCCTTGCCTCCTTCTCCGAGCAGCTCTCGATTCCCCCCTCTCTTTCGCACCCTCCATGTCATATTCCGCTCCAGGAGCTCCATCATAGCTCCTCGCTGTCGCTGGGAGGATGTTTTCTCCTCCGCTCGCCCCTTCCACCGTCATTTTCTCTCTACCCACCCTTGCCTCCTTTTCCGCGCAGCTCTCGATTCCCCCCTCTCTTTCGCACCCTCCATGTCATATTCCGCTCCAGGAGTTCCATCATAGCTCCTCACTGTCGCTGGGAGGATGTTTTCTCCTCCACTCGCCCCTTCCACCGTCATTTTCTCTCTACCCACCCTTGCCTCCTTCTCCGCGCTGCTCTCGATTCCCACCTCTCTCTCGCACCCTCCATATTACATCCAGCTCCAGGAGCTCCATCATAGCTCCTCGCTGTCGCTGGGAGGATGTTTTCTCCTCCGCTCGCCCCTTCCACCGTCATTTTCTCTCTACCCACCCTTGCCTCCTTCTCCGCGCAGCTCTCGATTCCCTCCTCTCTCTCGCACCCTCCATATTACATCCAGCTCCAGGAGCTCCATCATAGCTCCTCGCTGTCGCTGGGAGGATGTTTTCTCCTCTGCTCGCCGCTTCCGCCGTCATTTTCTCTCCACCCACCCTTGCCTCCTTTTCCGCGCAGCTCTCAATTCCCCCCTCTCTTTCGCACCCTCCATGTCATATTCCGCTCCAGGAGCTCCATCATAGCTCCTTGCTGTCGCTGGGAGGATGTTTTCTCCTCCGCTCGCCCCTTCCACCGTCATTTTCTCTCTACCCACCCTTGCCTCCTTCTCCGCGCAGCTCTCAATTCCCCCCTCTCTTTCGCACCCTCCATGTCATATTCCGCTCCAGGAGCTCCATCATAGCTCCTCGCTGTCGCTGGGAGGATGTTTTCTCCTCTGCTCGCCCCTTCCACCGTCATTTTCTCTCTACCCACCCTTTCCTCCTTTTCCGCGCAGCTCTCGATTCCCCCCTCTCTTTCGCACCCTCCATGTCATATTCCGCTCCAGGAGCTCCATCATAGCTCCTCGCTGTCGCTGGGAGGATGTTTTCTCCTCCGCTCGCCCCTTCCACCGTCATTTTCTTTCTACCCACCCTTGCCTCCTTTTCCACGCAGCTCTCGATTCCCCCCTCTCTTTCGCACCCTCCATGTCATATTCCGCTCCAGGAGTTCCATCATAGCTCCTCACTGTCGCTGGGAGGATGTTTTCTCCTCCACTCGCCCCTTCCACCGTCATTTTCTCTCTACCCACCCTTGCCTCCTTCTCCGCGCTGCTCTCGATTCCCTCCTCTCTCTCGCACCCTCCATATTACATCCAGCTCCAGGAGCTCCATCATAGCTCCTCGCTGTCGCTGGGAGGATGTTTTCTCCTCCGCTCGCCCCTTCCACCGTCATTTTCTCTCTACCCACCCTTGCCTCCTTCTCCGCGCAGCTCTCGATTCCCTCCTCTCTCTCGCACCCTCCATATTACATCCAGCTCCAGGAGCTCCATCATAGCTCCTCGCTGTCGCTGGGAGGATGTTTTCCCCCCACGCTCGCCGCTTCCGCCGTCATTTTCTCTCTACCCACCCTTGCCTCCTTCTCCGCACAGCTCTCGATTCCCCCCTCTCTTTCGCACCCTCCATGTCATATTCCGCTCCAGGAGCTCCATCATAGCTCCTCGCTGTCGCTGGGAGGATGTTTTCTCCTCCGCTCGCCCCTTCCACCGTCATTTTCTCTCTACCCACCCTTTCCTCCTTTTCCGCGCAGCTCTCGATTCCCCCCTCTCTTGCGCACCCTCCATGTCATATTCCGCTCCAGGAGCTCCATCATAGCTCCTCGCTGTCGCTGGGAGGATGTTTTCTCCTCCGCTCGCCCCTTCCACCGTCATTTTCTCTCTACCCACCCTTGCCTCCTTTTCCGCGCAGCTCTCGATTCCCCCCTCTCTTTCGCACCCTCCATGTCATATTCCGCTCCAGTAGTTCCATCATAGCTCCTCACTGTCGCTGGGAGGATGTTTTCTCCTCTGCTCGCCCCTTCCACCGTCATTTTCTCTCTACCCACCCTTTCCTCCTTTTCCGCGCAGCTCTCGATTCCCCCCTCTCTTTCGCACCCTCCATGTCATATTCCGCTCCAGGAGCTCCATCATAGCTCCTCGCTGTCGCTGGGAGGATGTTTTCTCCTCCGCTCGCCCCTTCCACCATTATTTTCTTTCTACCCACCCTTGCCTCCTTTTCCACGCAGCTCTCGATTCCCCCCTCTCTTTCGCACCCTCCATGTCATATTCCGCTCCAGGAGCTCCATCATAGCTCCTCGCTGTTGCTGGGAGGATGTTTTCTCCTCCGCTCGCCCCTTCCACCGTCATTTTCTCTCTACCCACCCTTGCCTCCTTCTCCGCACAGCTCTCGATTCCCCCCTCTCTTTCGCACCCTCCATGTCATATTCCGCTCCAGGAGCTCCATCATAGCTCCTCGCTGTCGCTGGGAGGATGTTTTCTCCTCTGCTCGCCCCTTCCACCGTCATTTTCTCTCTACCCACCCTTTCCTCCTTTTCCGCGCAGCTCTCGATTCCCCCCTCTCTTGCGCACCCTCCATGTCATATTCCGCTCCAGGAGCTCCATCATAGCTCCTCGCTGTCGCTGGGAGGATGTTTTCTCCTCCGCTCGCCCCTTCCACCGTCATTTTCTCTCTACCCACCCTTGCCTCCTTTTCCGCGCAGCTCTCGATTCCCCCCTCTCTTTCGCACCCTCCATGTCATATTCCGCTCCAGGAGTTCCATCATAGCTCCTCACTGTCGCTGGGAGGATGTTTTCTCCTCCGCTCGCCCCTTCCACCGTCATTTTCTCTCTACCCACCCTTGCCTTCTTCTCCGCGCAGCTCTCGATTCCCCCCTCTCTTTCGCACCCTCCATGTCATATTCCGCTCCAGGAGCTCCATCATAGCTCTTCGCTGTCGCTGGGAGGATGTTTTCTCCTCCGCTCGCCCCTTCCACCGTCATTTTCTCTCTACCCACCCTTTCCTCCTTTTCCGCGCAGCTCTCGATTCCCCCCTCTCTTTCGCACCCTCCATGTCATATTCCGCTCCAGGAGCTCCATCATAGCTCCTCGCTGTCGCTGGGAGGATGTTTTCTCCTCCGCTCGCCCCTTCCACCGTCATTTTCTCTCTACCCACCCTTGCCTCCTTTTCCGCGCAGCTCTCGATTCCCCCCTCTCTTTCGCACCCTCCATGTCATATTCCGCTCCAGGAGCTCCATCATAGCTCCTCGCTGTCGCTGGGAGGATGTTTTCTCCTCCGCTCGCCCCTTCCACCGTCATTTTCTCTCTACCCACCCTTGCCTCCTTTTCCGCGCAGCTCTCGATTCCCCCCTCTCTTTCGCACCCTCCATGTCATATTCCGCTCCAGGAGCTCCATCATAGCTCCTCGCTGTCGCTGGGAGGATGTTTTCTCCTCCGCTCGCCCCTTCCACCGTCATTTTCTCTCAACCCACCCTTGCCTCCTTCTCCGCGCAGCTCTCAATTCCCCCCTCTCTTTCGCACCCTCCATGTCATATTCCGCTCCAGGAGCTCCATCATAGCTCCTCGCTGTCGCTGGGAGGATGTTTTCTCCTCCGCTCGCCCCTTCCACCGTCATTTTCTCTCTACCCACCCTTGCCTCCTTCTCCGCGCAGCTCTCGATTCCCCCCTCTCTTTCGAACCCTCCATGTCATATTCCGCTCCAGGAGCTCCATCATAGCTCCTCGCTGTCGCTGGGAGGATGTTTTCTCCTCTGCTCGCCCCTTCCACCGTCATTTTCTCTCTACCCACCCTTTCCTCCTTTTCCGCGCAGCTCTCGATTCCCCCCTCTCTTTCGCACCCTCCATGTCATATTCCGCTCCAGGAGCTCCATCATAGCTCCTCGCTGTCGCTGGGAGGATGTTTTCTCCTCCGCTCGCCCCTTCCACCGTCATTTTCTTTCTACCCACCCTTGCCTCCTTTTCCACGCAGCTCTCGATTCCCCCCTCTCTTTCGCACCCTCCATGTCATATTCCGCTCCAGGAGCTCCATCATAGCTCCTCGCTGTTGCTGGGAGGATGTTTTCTCCTCCGCTCGCCCCTTCCACCGTCATTTTCTCTCTACCCACCCTTGCCTCCTTCTCCGCACAGCTCTCGATTCCCCCCTCTCTTTCGCACCCTCCATGTCATATTCCGCTCCAGGAGTTCCATCATAGCTCCTCACTGTCGCTGGGAGGATGTTTTCTCCTCCGCTCGCCCCTTCCAACGTAATTTTCTCTCTACCCACCCTTGCCTCCTTTTCCACGCAGCTCTCGATTCCCCCCTCTCTTTCGCACCCTCCATGTCATATTCCGCTCCAGGAGTTCCATCATAGCTCCTCACTGTCGCTGGGAGGATGTTTTCTCCTCCGCTCGCCCCTTCCAACGTAATTTTCTCTCTACCCACCCTTGCCTCCTTCTCCGCGCAGCTCTCGATTCCCCCCTCTCTTTCGCACCCTCCATGTCATATTCCGATCCAGGAGCTCTATCATAGCTCTTCGCTGTCGCTGGGAGGATGTTTTCTCCTCCGCTCGCCCCTTCCACCGTCATTTTCTCTCTACCCACGCTTGCCTCCTTCTCCGCGCAGCTCTCGATTCCCTCCTCTCTCTCGCACCCTCCATATTACATCCAGCTCCAGGAGCTTCATTATAGCTCCTCGCTGTCGCTGGGAGGATGTTTTCTCCTCCGCTCGCCCCTTCCACCGTCATTTTCTCTCTACCCACCCTTGCCTCCTTCTCTGCGCAGCTCTCGATTCCCCCCTCTCTTTCGCACCCTCCATGTCATATTCCGCTCCAGGAGCTCCATCATAGCTCCTCGCTGTCGCTGGGAGGATGTTTTCTCCTCCGCTCGCCCCTTCCACCGTCATTTTCTCTCTACCCACCCTTGCCTCCTTCTCCGCGCAGCTCTCGATTCCCTCTTCTCTCTCGCACCCTCCAAATTACATCCAGCTCCAGGAGCTCCATCATAGCTCCTCGCTGTCGCTGGGAGGATGTTTTCTCCTCTGCTCGCCGCTTCCGCCGTCATTTTCTCTCCACCCACCCTTGCCTCCTTCTCCGCGCCGCTCTCGATTCCCCCCTCTCTTTCGCACCCTCCATGTCATATTCCGCTCCAGGAGCTCCATCATAGCTCCTCGCTGTCGCTGGGAGGATGTTTTCTCCTCCGCTCGCCCCTTCCACCGTCATTTTCTCTCTACCCACCCTTTCCTCCTTTTCCGCGCAGCTCTCGATTCCCCCCTCTCTTTCACACCCTCCATGTCATATTCCGCTCCAGGAGCTCCATCATTGCTCCTCGCTGTCGCTGGGAGGATGTTTTCTCCTCCGCTCGCCCCTTCCACCGTCATTTTCTCTCTACCCACCCTTGCCTCCTTCTCTGCGCAGCTCTCGATTCCCCCCTCTCTTTCGCACCCTCCATGTCATATTCCGCTCCAGGAGCTCCATCATAGCTCCTCGCTGTCGCTGGGAGGATGTTTTCTCCTCCGCTCGCCCCTTCCACCGTCATTTTCTCTCTACCCACCCTTGCCTCCTTCTCCGCGCAGCTCTCGATTCCCTCTTCTCTCTCGCACCCTCCAAATTACATCCAGCTCCAGGAGCTCCATCATAGCTCCTCGCTGTCGCTGGGAGGATGTTTTCTCCTCTGCTCGCCGCTTCCGCCGTCATTTTCTCTCCACCCACCCTTGCCTCCTTCTCCGCGCCGCTCTCGATTCCCCCCTCTCTTTCGCACCCTCCATGTCATATTCCGCTCCAGGAGCTCCATCATAGCTCCTCGCTGTCGCTGGGAGGATGTTTTCTCCTCCGCTCGCCCCTTCCACCGTCATTTTCTCTCTACCCACCCTTTCCTCCTTTTCCGCGCAGCTCTCGATTCCCCCCTCTCTTTCACACCCTCCATGTCATATTCCGCTCCAGGAGCTCCATCATTGCTCCTCGCTGTCGCTGGGAGGATGTTTTCTCCTCCGCTCGCCCCTTCCACCGTCATTTTCTCTCTACCCACCCTTGCCTCCCTCTCCGCGCAGCTCTCAATTCCCCCCTCTCTTTCGCACCCTCCATGTCATATTCCGCTCCAGGAGCTCCATCATAGCTCCTCGCTGTCGCTGGGAGGATGTTTTCTCCTCCGCTCGCCCCTTCCACCGTCATTTTCTCTCTACCCACCCTTGCCTCCTTCTCCGCGCAGCTCTCGATTCCCTCCTCTCTCTCGCACCCTCCATATTACATCCAGCTCCAGGAGCTCCATCATAGCTCCTCGCTGTCGCTGGGAGGATGTTTTCTCCTCTGCTCGCCGCTTCCGCCGTCATTTTCTCTCCACCCACCCTTGCCTCCTTTTCCGCGCAGCTCTCGATTCCCCCCTCTCTTTCGCACCCTCCATGTCATATTCCGCTCCAGGAGTTCCATCATAGCTCCTCACTGTCGCTGGGAGGATGTTTTCTCCTCCGCTCGCCCCTTCCACCGTCATTTTCTCTCTACCCACCCTTGCCTCCTTTTCCGCGCAGCTCTCGATTCCCCCCTCTCTTTCGCACCCTCCATGTCATATTCCGCTCCAGGAGTTCCATCATAGCTCCTCACTGTCGCTGGGAGGATGTTTTCTCCTCCGCTCGCCCCTTCCACCGTCATTTTCTCTCTACCCACCCTTGCCTCCTTCTCCGCGCAGCTCTCGATTCCCCCCTCTCTTTCGCACCCTCCATGTCATATTCTGCTCCAGGAGCTCCATCATAGCTCCTCGCTGTCGCTGGGAGTATGTTTTCTCCTCCGCTCGCCCCTTCCACCGTCATTTTCTCTCTACCCACCCTTGCCTCCTTCTCCACGCAGCTCTCGATTCCCCCCTCTCTTTCGCACCCTCCATGTCATATTCCGCTCCAGGAGCTCCCTCATAGCTCCTTGCTGTCGCTGGGAGGATGTTTTCTCCTCCGCTCGCCCCTTCCACCATCATTTTCTCTCTACCCACCCTTGCCTCCTTCTCCGCGCAGCTCTCGATTCCCCCCTCTCTTTCGCACCCTCCATGTCATATTCCGCTCCAGGAGCTCCATCATAGCTCCTCGCTGTCGCTGGGAGGATGTTTTCTCCTCCGCTCGCCCCTTCCACCGTCATTTTCTCTCTACCCACCCTTGCCTCCTTTTCCGCGCAGCTCTCGATTCCCCCCTCTCTTTCGCACCCTCCATGTCATATTCCGCTCCAGGAGTTCCATCATAGCTCCTCACTGTCGCTGGGAGGATGTTTTCTCCTCCACTCGCCCCTTCCACCGTCATTTTCTCTCTACCCACCCTTGCCTCCTTCTCCGCGCAGCTCTCGATTCCCTCTTCTCTCTCGCACCCTCCAAATTACATCCAGCTCCAGGAGCTCCATCATAGCTCCTCGCTGTCGCTGGGAGGATGTTTTCTCCTCTGCTCGCCGCTTCCGCCGTCATTTTCTCTCCACCCACCCTTGCCTCCTTCTCCGCGCCGCTCTCGATTCCCCCCTCTCTTTCGCACCCTCCATGTCATATTCCGCTCCAGGAGCTCCATCATAGCTCCTCGCTGTCGCTGGGAGGATGTTTTCTCCTCCGCTCGCCCCTTCCACCGTCATTTTCTCTCTACCCACCCTTTCCTCCTTTTCCGCGCAGCTCTCGATTCCCCCCTCTCTTTCACACCCTCCATGTCATATTCCGCTCCAGGAGCTCCATCATTGCTCCTCGCTGTCGCTGGGAGGATGTTTTCTCCTCCGCTCGCCCCTTCCACCGTCATTTTCTCTCTACCCACCCTTGCCTCCCTCTCCGCGCAGCTCTCAATTCCCCCCTCTCTTTCGCACCCTCCATGTCATATTCCGCTCCAGGAGCTCCATCATAGCTCCTCGCTGTCGCTGGGAGGATGTTTTCTCCTCCGCTCGCCCCTTTCACCGTCATTTTCTCTCTACCCACCCTTTCCTCCTTCTCCGCGCAGCTCTCGATTCCCCCCTCTCTTTTGAACCCTCCATGTCATATTCCGCTCCAGGAGCTCCATCATAGCTCCTCGCTGTCGCTGGGAGGATGTTTTCTCCTCTGCTCGCCCCTTCCACCGTCATTTTCTCTCTACCCACCCTTTCCTCCTTTTCCGCGCAGCTCTCGATTCCCCCTCTCTTTCGCACCCTCCATGTCATATTCTGCTCCAGGAGCTCCATCATAGCTCCTCGCTGTCGCTGGGAGGATGTTTTCTCCTCCGCTCGCCCCTTCCACCGTCATTTTCTCTCTACCCACCCTTGCCTCCTTTTCCGCGCAGCTCTCGATTCCCCCCTCTCTTTCGCACCCTCCATGTCATATTCCGCTCCAGGAGTTCCATCATAGCTCCTCACTGTCGCTGGGAGGATGTTTTCTCCTCCACTCGCCCCTTCCACCGTCATTTTCTCTCTACCCACCCTTGCCTCCTTCTCCGCGCTGCTCTCGATTCCCACCTCTCTCTCGCACCCTCCATATTACATCCAGCTCCAGGAGCTCCATCATAGCTCCTCGCTGTCGCTGGGAGGATGTTTTCTCCTCCGCTCGCCCCTTCCACCGTCATTTTCTCTCTACCCACCCTTGCCTCCTTCTCCGCGCAGCTCTCGATTCCCTCCTCTCTCTCGCACCCTCCATATTACATCCAGCTCCAGGAGCTCCATCATAGCTCCTCGCTGTCGCTGGGAGGATGTTTTCTCCTCTGCTCGCCGCTTCCGCCGTCATTTTCTCTCCACCCACCCTTGCCTCCTTTTCCGCGCAGCTCTCGATTCCCCCCTCTCTTTCGCACCCTCCATGTCATATTCCGCTCCAGGAGTTCCATCATAGCTCCTCACTGTCGCTGGGAGGATGTTTTCTCCTCCGCTCGCCCCTTCCACCGTCATTTTCTCTCTACCCACCCTTGCCTCCTTTTCCGCGCAGCTCTCGATTCCCCCCTCTCTTTCGCACCCTCCATGTCATATTCCGCTCCAGGAGTTCCATCATAGCTCCTCACTGTCGCTGGGAGGATGTTTTCTCCTCCGCTCGCCCCTTCCACCGTCATTTTCTCTCTACCCACCCTTGCCTCCTTCTCCGCGCAGCTCTCGATTCCCCCCTCTCTTTCGCACCCTCCATGTCATATTCTGCTCCAGGAGCTCCATCATAGCTCCTCGCTGTCGCTGGGAGGATGTTTTCTCCTCCGCTCGCCCCTTCCACCGTCATTTTCTCTCTACCCACCCTTGCCTCCTTCTCCACGCAGCTCTCGATTCCCCCCTCTCTTTCGCACCCTCCATGTCATATTCCGCTCCAGGAGCTCCCTCATAGCTCCTTGCTGTCGCTGGGAGGATGTTTTCTCCTCCGCTCGCCCCTTCCACCATCATTTTCTCTCTACCCACCCTTGCCTCCTTCTCCGCGCAGCTCTCGATTCCCCCCTCTCTTTCGCACCCTCCATGTCATATTCCACTCCAGGAGCTCCATCATAGCTACTCGATGTCGCTGGGAGGATGTTTTCTCCTCCGCTCGCCCCTTCCACCGTCATTTTCTCTCTACCCACCCTTGCCTCCTTTTCCGCGCAGCTCTCGATTCCCCCCTCTCTTTCGCACCCTCCATGTCATATTCCGCTCCAGGAGTTCCATCATAGCTCCTCACTGTCGCTGGGAGGATGTTTTCTCCTCCACTCGCCCCTTCCACCGTCATTTTCTCTCTACCCACCCTTGCCTCCTTCTCCGCGCTGCTCTCGATTCCCACCTCTCTCTCGCACCCTCCATATTACATCCAGCTCCAGGAGCTCCATCATAGCTCCTCGCTGTCGCTGGGAGGATGTTTTCTCCTCCGCTCGCCCCTTCCACCGTCATTTTCTCTCTACCCACCCTTGCCTCCTTCTCCGCGCAGCTCTCGATTCCCTCCTCTCTCTCGCACCCTCCATATTACATCCAGCTCCAGGAGCTCCATCATAGCTCCTCGCTGTCGCTGGGAGGATGTTTTCTCCTCTGCTCGCCGCTTCCGCCGTCATTTTCTCTCCACCCACCCTTGCCTCCTTTTCCGCGCAGCTCTCAATTCCCCCCTCTCTTTCGCACCCTCCATGTCATATTCCGCTCCAGGAGCTCCATCATAGCTCCTTGCTGTCGCTGGGAGGATGTTTTCTCCTCCGCTCGCCCCTTCCACCGTCATTTTCTCTCTACCCACCCTTGCCTCCTTCTCCGCGCAGCTCTCAATTCCCCCCTCTCTTTCGCACCCTCCATGTCATATTCCGCTCCAGGAGCTCCATCATAGCTCCTCGCTGTCGCTGGGAGGATGTTTTCTCCTCTGCTCGCCCCTTCCACCGTCATTTTCTCTCTACCCACCCTTTCCTCCTTTTCCGCGCAGCTCTCGATTCCCCCCTCTCTTTCGCACCCTCCATGTCATATTCCGCTCCAGGAGCTCCATCATAGCTCCTCGCTGTCGCTGGGAGGATGTTTTCTCCTCCGCTCGCCCCTTCCACCGTCATTTTCTTTCTACCCACCCTTGCCTCCTTTTCCACGCAGCTCTCGATTCCCCCCTCTCTTTCGCACCCTCCATGTCATATTCCGCTCCAGGAGCTCCATCATAGCTCCTCGCTGTTGCTGGGAGGATGTTTTCTCCTCCGCTCGCCCCTTCCATCGTCATTTTCTCTCTACCCACCCTTGCCTCCTTCTCCGCACAGCTCTCGATTCCCCCCTCTCTTTCGCACCCTCCATGTCATATTCCGCTCCAGGAGCTCCATCATAGCTCCTCGCTGTCGCTGGGAGGATTTTTTCTCCTCTGCTCGCCCCTTCCACCGTCATTTTCTCTCTACCCACCCTTTCCTCCTTTTCCGCGCAGCTCTCGATTCCCCCCTCTCTTGCGCACCCTCCATGTCATATTCCGCTCCAGGAGCTCCATCATAGCTCCTCGCTGTCGCTGGGAGGATGTTTTCTCCTCCGCTCGCCCCTTCCACCATTATTTTCTCTCTACCCACCCTTGCCTCCTTTTCCGTGCAGCTCTCGATTCCCCCCTCTCTTTCGCACCCTCCATGTCATATTCCGCTCCAGGAGTTCCATCATAGCTCCTCACTGTCGCTGGGAGGATGTTTTCTCCTCCACTCGCCCCTTCCACCGTCATTTTCTCTCTACCCACCCTTGCCTCCTTCTCCGCGCTGCTCTCGATTCCCTCCTCTCTCTCGCACCCTCCATATTACATCCAGCTCCAGGAGCTCCATCATAGCTCCTCGCTGTCGCTGGGAGGATGTTTTCTCCTCCGCTCGCCCCTTCCACCGTCATTTTCTCTCTACCCACCCTTGCCTCCTTCTCCGCGCAGCTCTCGATTCCCTCCTCTCTCTCGCACCCTCCATATTACATCCAGCTCCAGGAGCTCCATCATAGCTCCTCGCTGTCGCTGGGAGGATGTTTTCCCCCCACGCTCGCCGCTTCCGCCGTCATTTTCTCTCAACCCACCCTTGCCTCCTTCTCCGCGCCGCTCTAGATTCCCCCCTCTCTTTCGCACCCTCCATGTCATATTCTGCTCCAGGAGCTCCATCATAGCTCCTCGCTGTCGCTGGGAGGATGTTTTCTCCTTCGCTCGCCCCATCCACCGTCATTTTCTCTCTACCCACCCTTGCCTCCTTCTCCGCGCAGCTCTCAATTCCCCCCTCTCTTTCGCACCCTCCATGTCATATTCCGCTCCAGGAGCTCCATCATAGCTCCTCGCTGTCGCTGGGAGGATGTTTTCTCCACTGCTCGCCCCTTCCACCGTCATTTTCTCTCTACCCACCCTTTCCTCCTTTTCCGCGCAGCTCTCGATTCCCCCCTCTCTTTCGCACCCTCCATGTCATATTCCGCTCCAGGAGCTCCATCATAGCTCCTCGCTGTCGCTGGGAGGATGTTTTCTCCTCCGCTCGCCCCTTCCACCGTCATTTTCTTTCTACCCACCCTTGCCTCCTTTTCCACGCAGCTCTCGATTCCCCCCTCTCTTTCGCACCCTCCATGTCATATTCCGCTCCAGGAGCTCCATCATAGCTCCTCGCTGTTGCTGGGAGGATGTTTTCTCCTCCGCTCGCCCCTTCCATCGTCATTTTCTCTCTACCCACCCTTGCCTCCTTCTCCGCACAGCTCTCGATTCCCCCCTCTCTTTCGCACCCTCCATGTCATATTCCGCTCCAGGAGCTCCATCATAGCTCCTCGCTGTCGCTGGGAGGATGTTTTCTCCTCCGCTCGCCCCTTCCACCGTCATTTTCTCTCTACCCACCCTTTCCTCCTTTTCCGCGCAGCTCTCGATTCCCCCCTCTCTTGCGCACCCTCCATGTCATATTCCGCTCCAGGAGCTCCATCATAGCTCCTCGCTGTCGCTGGGAGGATGTTTTCTCCTCCGCTCGCCCCTTCCACCGTCATTTTCTCTCTACCCACCCTTGCCTCCTTTTCCGCGCAGCTCTCGATTCCCCCCTCTCTTTCGCACCCTCCATGTCATATTCCGCTCCAGTAGTTCCATCATAGCTCCTCACTGTCGCTGGGAGGATGTTTTCTCCTCTGCTCGCCCCTTCCACCGTCATTTTCTCTCTACCCACCCTTTCCTCCTTTTCCGCGCAGCTCTCGATTCCCCCCTCTCTTTCGCACCCTCCATGTCATATTCCGCTCCAGGAGCTCCATCATAGCTCCTCGCTGTCGCTGGGAGGATGTTTTCTCCTCCGCTCGCCCCTTCCACCATTATTTTCTTTCTACCCACCCTTGCCTCCTTTTCCACGCAGCTCTCGATTCCCCCCTCTCTTTCGCACCCTCCATGTCATATTCCGCTCCAGGAGCTCCATCATAGCTCCTCGCTGTTGCTGGGAGGATGTTTTCTCCTCCGCTCGCCCCTTCCACCGTCATTTTCTCTCTACCCACCCTTGCCTCCTTCTCCGCACAGCTCTCGATTCCCCCCTCTCTTTCGCACCCTCCATGTCATATTCCGCTCCAGGAGCTCCATCATAGCTCCTCGCTGTCGCTGGGAGGATGTTTTCTCCTCTGCTCGCCCCTTCCACCGTCATTTTCTCTCTACCCACCCTTTCCTCCTTTTCCGCGCAGCTCTCGATTCCCCCCTCTCTTGCGCACCCTCCATGTCATATTCCGCTCCAGGAGCTCCATCATAGCTCCTCGCTGTCGCTGGGAGGATGTTTTCTCCTCCGCTCGCCCCTTCCACCGTCATTTTCTCTCTACCCACCCTTGCCTCCTTTTCCGCGCAGCTCTCGATTCCCCCCTCTCTTTCGCACCCTCCATGTCATATTCCGCTCCAGGAGTTCCATCATAGCTCCTCACTGTCGCTGGGAGGATGTTTTCTCCTCCGCTCGCCCCTTCCACCGTCATTTTCTCTCTACCCACCCTTGCCTTCTTCTCCGCGCAGCTCTCGATTCCCCCCTCTCTTTCGCACCCTCCATGTCATATTCCGCTCCAGGAGCTCCATCATAGCTCTTCGCTGTCGCTGGGAGGATGTTTTCTCCTCCGCTCGCCCCTTCCACCGTCATTTTCTCTCTACCCACCCTTTCCTCCTTTTCCGCGCAGCTCTCGATTCCCCCCTCTCTTTCGCACCCTCCATGTCATATTCCGCTCCAGGAGCTCCATCATAGCTCCTCGCTGTCGCTGGGAGGATGTTTTCTCCTCCGCTCGCCCCTTCCACCGTCATTTTCTCTCTACCCACCCTTGCCTCCTTTTCCGCGCAGCTCTCGATTCCCCCCTCTCTTTCGCACCCTCCATGTCATATTCCGCTCCAGGAGCTCCATCATAGCTCCTCGCTGTCGCTGGGAGGATGTTTTCTCCTCCGCTCGCCCCTTCCACCGTCATTTTCTCTCTACCCACCCTTGCCTCCTTTTCCGCGCAGCTCTCGATTCCCCCCTCTCTTTCGCACCCTCCATGTCATATTCCGCTCCAGGAGCTCCATCATAGCTCCTCGCTGTCGCTGGGAGGATGTTTTCTCCTCCGCTCGCCCCTTCCACCGTCATTTTCTCTCTACCCACCCTTGCCTCCTTCTCCGCGCAGCTCTCAATTCCCCCCTCTCTTTCGCACCCTCCATGTCATATTCCGCTCCAGGAGCTCCATCATAGCTCCTCGCTGTCGCTGGGAGGATGTTTTCTCCTCCGCTCGCCCCTTCCACCGTCATTTTCTCTCTACCCACCCTTGCCTCCTTCTCCGCGCAGCTCTCGATTCCCCCCTCTCTTTCGAACCCTCCATGTCATATTCCGCTCCAGGAGCTCCATCATAGCTCCTCGCTGTCGCTGGGAGGATGTTTTCTCCTCTGCTCGCCCCTTCCACCGTCACTTTCTCTCTACCCACCCTTTCCTCCTTTTCCGCGCAGCTCTCGATTCCCCCCTCTCTTTCGCACCCTCCATGTCATATTCCGCTCCAGGAGCTCCATCATAGCTCCTCGCTGTCGCTGGGAGGATGTTTTCTCCTCCGCTCGCCCCTTCCACCGTCATTTTCTTTCTACCCACCCTTGCCTCCTTTTCCACGCAGCTCTCGATTCCCCCCTCTCTTTCGCACCCTCCATGTCATATTCCGCTCCAGGAGCTCCATCATAGCTCCTCGCTGTTGCTGGGAGGATGTTTTCTCCTCCGCTCGCCCCTTCCACCGTCATTTTCTCTCTACCCACCCTTGCCTCCTTCTCCGCACAGCTCTCGATTCCCCCCTCTCTTTCGCACCCTCCATGTCATATTCCGCTCCAGGAGCTCCATCATAGCTCCTCGCTGTCGCTGGGAGGATGTTTTCTCCTCCGCTCGCCCCTTCCACCGTCATTTTCTCTCTACCCACCCTTGCCTCCTTTTCCGCGCAACTCTCGATTCCCACCTCTCTTTCGCACCCTCCATGTCATATTCCGCTCCAGGAGTTCCATCATAGCTCCTCACTGTCGCTGGGAGGATGTTTTCTCCTCCGCTCGCCCCTTCCAATGTAATTTTCTCTCTACCCACCCTTGCCTCCTTCTCCGCGCAGCTCTCGATTCCCCCCTCTCTTTCGCACCCTCCATGTCATATTCCGATCCAGGAGCTCTATCATAGCTCTTCGCTGTCGCTGGGAGGATGTTTTCTCCTCCGCTCGCCCCTTCCACCGTCATTTTCTCTCTACCCACGCTTGCCTCCTTCTCCGCGCAGCTCTCGATTCCCTCCTCTCTCTCGCACCCTCCATATTACATCCAGCTCCAGGAGCTTCATCATAGCTCCTCGCTGTCGCTGGGAGGATGTTTTCTCCTCCGCTCGCCCCTTCCACCGTCATTTTCTCTCTACCCACCCTTGCCTCCTTCTCTGCGCAGCTCTCGATTCCCCCCTCTCTTTCGCACCCTCCATGTCATATTCCGCTCCAGGAGCTCCATCATAGCTCCTCGCTGTCGCTGGGAGGATGTTTTCTCCTCCGCTCGCCCCTTCCACCGTCATTTTCTCTCTACCCACCCTTGCCTCCTTCTCCGCGCAGCTCTCGATTCCCTCTTCTCTCTCGCACCCTCCATATTACATCCAGCTCCAGGAGCTCCATCATAGCTCCTCGCTGTCGCTGGGAGGATGTTTTCTCCTCTGCTCGCCGCTTCCGCCGTCATTTTCTCTCCACCCACCCTTGCCTCCTTCTCCGCGCCGCTCTCGATTCCCCCCTCTCTTTCGCACCCTCCATGTCATATTCCGCTCCAGGAGCTCCATCATAGCTCCTCGCTGTCGCTGGGAGGATGTTTTCTCCTCCGCTCGCCCCTTCCACCGTCATTTTCTCTCTACCCACCCTTTCCTCCTTTTCCGCGCAGCTCTCGATTCCCCCCTCTCTTTCACACCCTCCATGTCATATTCCGCTCCAGGAGCTCCATCATTGCTCCTCGCTGTCGCTGGGAGGATGTTTTCTCCTCCGCTCGCCCCTTCCACCGTCATTTTCTCTCTACCCACCCTTGCCTCCCTCTCCGCGCAGCTCTCAATTCCCCCCTCTCTTTCGCACCCTCCATGTCATATTCCGCTCCAGGAGCTCCATCATAGCTCCTCGCTGTCGCTGGGAGGATGTTTTCTCCTCTGCTCGCCCCTTCCACCGTCATTTTCTCTCTACCCACCCTTTCCTCCTTTTCCGCGCAGCTCTCGATTCCCCCTCTCTTTCGCACCCTCCATGTCATATTCCGCTCCAGGAGCTCCATCATAGCTCCTCGCTGTCGCTGGGAGGATGTTTTCTCCTCCGCTCGCCCCTTCCACCGTCATTTTCTCTCTACCCACCCTTGCCTCCTTTTCCGCGCAGCTCTCGATTCCCCCCTCTCTTTCGCACCCTCCATGTCATATTCCGCTCCAGGAGTTCCATCATAGCTCCTCACTGTCGCTGGGAGGATGTTTTCTCCTCCACTCGCCCCTTCCACCGTCATTTTCTCTCTACCCACCCTTGCCTCCTTCTCCGCGCTGCTCTCGATTCCCACCTCTCTCTCGCACCCTCCATATTACATCCAGCTCCAGGAGCTCCATCATAGCTCCTCGCTGTCGCTGGGAGGATGTTTTCTCCTCCGCTCGCCCCTTCCACCGTCATTTTCTCTCTACCCACCCTTGCCTCCTTCTCCGCGCAGCTCTCGATTCCTTCCTCTCTCTCGCACCCTCCATATTACATCCAGCTCCAGGAGCTCCATCATAGCTCCTCGCTGTCGCTGGGAGGATGTTTTCTCCTCTGCTCGCCGCTTCCGCCGTCATTTTCTCTCCACCCACCCTTGCCTCCTTTTCCGCGCAGCTCTCAATTCCCCCCTCTCTTTCGCACCCTCCATGTCATATTCCGCTCCAGGAGCTCCATCATAGCTCCTTGCTGTCGCTGGGAGGATGTTTTCTCCTCCGCTCGCCCCTTCCTCCGTCATTTTCTCTCTACCCACCCTTGCCTCCTTTTCCGCGCAGCTCTCGATTCCCCCCTCTCTTTCGCACCCTCCATGTCATATTCCGCTCCAGGAGTTCCATCATAGCTCCTCACTGTCGCTGGGAGGATGTTTTCTCCTCCGCTCGCCCCTTCCACCGTCATTTTCTCTCTACCCACCCTTGCCTCCTTCTCCGCGCAGCTCTCGATTCCCCCCTCTCTTTCGCACCCTCCATGTCATATTCTGCTCCAGGAGCTCCATCATAGCTCCTCGCTGTCGCTGGGAGGATGTTTTCTCCTCCGCTCGCCCCTTCCACCGTCATTTTCTCTCTACCCACCCTTGCCTCCTTCTCCACGCAGCTCTCGATTCCCCCCTCTCTTTCGCACCCTCCATGTCATATTCCGCTCCAGGAGCTCCCTCATAGCTCCTTGCTGTCGCTGGGAGGATGTTTTCTCCTCCGCTCGCCCCTTCCACCATCATTTTCTCTCTACCCACCCTTGCCTCCTTCTCCGCGCAGCTCTCGATTCCCCCCTCTCTTTCGCACCCTCCATGTCATATTCCGCTCCAGGAGCTCCATCATAGCTCCTCGCTGTCGCTGGGAGGATGTTTTCTCCTCCGCTCGCCCCTTCCACCGTCATTTTCTTTCTACCCACCCTTGCCTCCTTTTCCGCGCAGCTCTCGATTCCCCCCTCTCTTTCGCACCCTCCATGTCATATTCCGCTCCAGGAGTTCCATCATAGCTCCTCACTGTCGCTGGGAGGATGTTTTCTCCTCCACTCGCCCCTTCCACCGTCATTTTCTCTCTACCCACCCTTGCCTCCTTCTCCGCGCTGCTCTCGATTCCCACCTCTCTCTCGCACCCTCCATATTACATCCAGCTCCAGGAGCTCCATCATAGCTCCTCGCTGTCGCTGGGAGGATGTTTTCTCCTCCGCTCGCCCCTTCCACCGTCATTTTCTCTCTACCCACCCTTGCCTCCTTCTCCGCGCAGCTCTCGATTCCCTCCTCTCTCTCGCACCCTCCATATTACATCCAGCTCCAGGAGCTCCATCATAGCTCCTCGCTGTCGCTGGGAGGATGTTTTCTCCTCTGCTCGCCGCTTCCGCCGTCATTTTCTCTCCACCCACCCTTGCCTCCTTTTCCGCGCAGCTCTCAATTCCCCCCTCTCTTTCGCACCCTCCATGTCATATTCCGCTCCAGGAGCTCCATCATAGCTCCTTGCTGTCGCTGGGAGGATGTTTTCTCCTCCGCTCGCCCCTTCCACCGTCATTTTCTCTCTACCCACCCTTGCCTCCTTTTCCGCGCAGCTCTCGATTCCCCCCTCTCTTTCGCACCCTCCATGTCATATTCCGCTCCAGGAGTTCCATCATAGCTCCTCACTGTCGCTGGGAGGATGTTTTCTCCTCCGCTCGCCCCTTCCACCGTCATTTTCTCTCTACCCACCCTTGCCTCCTTCTCCGCGCAGCTCTCGATTCCCCCCTCTCTTTCGCACCCTCCATGTCATATTCTGCTCCAGGAGCTCCATCATAGCTCCTCGCTGTCGCTGGGAGGATGTTTTCTCCTCCGCTCGCCCCTTCCACCGTCATTTTCTCTCTACCCACCCTTGCCTCCTTCTCCACGCAGCTCTCGATTCCCCCCTCTCTTTCGCACCCTCCATGTCATATTCCGCTCCAGGAGCTCCCTCATAGCTCCTTGCTGTCGCTGGGAGGATGTTTTCTCCTCCGCTCGCCCCTTCCACCATCATTTTCTCTCTACCCACCCTTGCCTCCTTCTCCGCGCAGCTCTCGATTCCCCCCTCTCTTTCGCACCCTCCATGTCATATTCCGCTCCAGGAGCTCCATCATAGCTCCTCGCTGTCGCTGGGAGGATGTTTTCTCCTCCGCTCGCCCCTTCCACCGTCATTTTCTCTCTACCCACCCTTGCCTCCTTTTCCGCGCAGCTCTCGATTCCCCCCTCTCTTTCGCACCCTCCATGTCATATTCCGCTCCAGGAGCTCCATCATAGCTCCTCGCTGTCGCTGGGAGGATGTTTTCTCCTCCGCTCGCCCCTTCCACCGTCATTTTCTCTCTACCCACCCTTGCCTCCTTTTCCGCGCAGCTCTCGATTCCCCCTCTCTTTCGCACCCTCCATGTCATATTCCGCTCCCGGAGTTCCATCATAGCTCCTCACTGTCGCTGGGAGGAAGTTTTCTCCTCCGCTCGCCCCTTCCACCGTCATTTTCTCTCTACCCACCCTTGCCTCCTTTTCCGCGCAGCTCTCAATTCCCCCCTCTCTTTCGCACCCTCCATGTCATATTCCGCTCCAGGAGCTCCATCATAGCTCCTTGCTGTCGCTGGGAGGATGTTTTCTCCTCCGCTCGCCCCTTCCACCGTCATTTTCTCTCTACCCACCCTTGCCTCCTTTTCCGCGCAGCTCTCGATTCCCCCCTCTCTTTCGCACCCTCCATGTCATATTCCGCTCCAGGAGTTCCATCATAGCTCCTCACTGTCGCTGGGAGGATGTTTTCTCCTCCGCTCGCCCCTTCCACCGTCATTTTCTCTCTACCCACCCTTGCCTCCTTCTCCGCGCAGCTCTCGATTCCCCCCTCTCTTTTGCACCCTCCATGTCATATTCCGCTCCAGGAGCTCCATCATAGCTCCTTGCTGTCGCTGGGAGGATGTTTTCTCCTCCGCTCGCCCCTTCCACCATCATTTTCTCTCTACCCACCCTTGCCTCCTTCTCCGCGCAGCTCTCGATTCCCCCCTCTCTTTCGCACCCTCCATGTCATATTCCGCTCCAGGAGCTCCATCATAGCTCCTCGCTGTCGCTGGGAGGATGTTTTCTCCTCCGCTCGCCCCTTCCACCGTCATTTTCTCTCTACCCACCCTTGCCTCCTTTTCCGCGCAGCTCTCGATTCCCCCCTCTCTTTCGCACCCTCCATGTCATATTCCGCTCCAGGAGCTCCATCATAGCTCCTCGCTGTCGCTGGGAGGATGTTTTCTCCTCCGCTCGCCCCTTCCACCGTCATTTTCTTTCTACCCACCCTTGCCTCCTTTTCCACGCAGCTCTCGATTCCCCCCTCTCTTTCGCACCCTCCATGTCATATTCCGCTCCAGGAGCTCCATCATAGCTCCTCGCTGTTGCTGGGAGGATGTTTTCTCCTCCGCTCGCCCCTTCCACCGCCATTTTCTCTCTACCCACCCTTGCCTCCTTCTCCGCACAGCTCTCGATTCCCCCCTCTCTTTCGCACCCTCCATGTCATATTCCGCTCCAGGAGCTCCATCATAGCTCCTCGCTGTCGCTGGGAGGATGTTTTCTCCTCTGCTCGCCCCTTCCACCGTCATTTTCTCTCTACCCACCCTTTCCTCCTTTTCCGCGCAGCTCTCGATTCCCCCCTCTCTTTCGCACCCTCCATGTCATATTCCGCTCCAGGAGCTCCATCATAGCTCCTCGCTGTCGCTGGGAGGATGTTTTCTCCTCCGCTCGCCCCTTCCACCGTCATTTTCTTTCTACCCACCCTTGCCTCCTTTTCCACGCAGCTCTCGATTCCCCCCTCTCTTTCGCACCCTCCTTGTCATATTCCGCTCCAGGAGCTCCATCATAGCTCCTCGCTGTTGCTGGGAGGATGTTTTCTCCTCCGCTCGCCCCTTCCACCGTCATTTTCTCTCTACCCACCCTTGCCTCCTTCTCCGCACAGCTCTCGATTCCCCCCTCTCTTTCGCACCCTCCATGTCATATTCCGCTCCAGGAGCTCCATCATAGCTCCTCGCTGTCGCTGGGAGGATGTTTTCTCCTCTGCTCGCCCCTTCCACCGTCATTTTCTCTCTACCCACCCTTTCCTCCTTTTCCGCGCAGCTCTCGATTCCCCCCTCTCTTGCGCACCCTCCATGTCATATTCCGCTCCAGGAGCTCCATCATAGCTCCTCGCTGTCGCTGGGAGGATGTTTTCTCCTCCGCTCGCCCCTTCCACCGTCATTTTCTCTCTACCCACCCTTGCCTCCTTTTCCGCGCAGCTCTCGATTCCCCCCTCTCTTTCGCACCCTCCATGTCATATTCCGCTCCAGGAGTTCCATCATAGCTCCTCACTGTCGCTGGGAGGATGTTTTCTCCTCCGCTCGCCCCTTCCACCGTCATTTTCTCTCTACCCACCCTTGCCTCCTTCTCCGCGCAGCTCTCGATTCCCTCCTCTCTCTCGCACCCTCCATATTACATCCAGCTCCAGGAGCTTCATCATAGCTCCTCGCTGTCGCTGGGAGGATGTTTTCTCCTCCGCTCGCCCCTTCCACCGTCATTTTCTCTCTACCCACCCTTGCCTCCTTCTCTGCGCAGCTCTCGATTCCCCCCTCTCTTTCGCACCCTCCATGTCATATTCCGCTCCAGGAGCTCCATCATAGCTCCTCGCTGTCGCTGGGAGGATGTTTTCTCCTCCGCTCGCCCCTTCCACCGTCATTTTCTCTCTACCCACCCTTGCCTCCTTCTCCGCGCAGCTCTCGATTCCCTCTTCTCTCTCGCACCCTCCATATTACATCCAGCTCCAGGAGCTCCATCATAGCTCCTCGCTGTCGCTGGGAGGATGTTTTCTCCTCTGCTCGCCGCTTCCGCCGTCATTTTCTCTCCACCCACCCTTGCCTCCTTCTCCGCGCCGCTCTCGATTCCCCCCTCTCTTTCGCAACCTCCATGTCATATTCCGCTCCAGGAGCTCCATCATAGCTCCTCGCTGTCGCTGGGAGGATGTTTTCTCCTCCGCTCGCCCCTTCCACCGTCATTTTCTCTCTACCCACCCTTGCCTCCTTCTCCGCGCAGCTCTCGATTCCCCCCTCTCTTTCGCACCCTCCATGTCATATTCCGCTCCAGGAGCTCCATCATAGCTCCTCGCTGTCGCTGGGAGGATGTTTTCTCCTCCGCTCGCCCCTTCCACCGTCATTTTCTCTCTACCCACCCTTTCCTCCTTTTCCGCGCAGCTCTCGATTCCCCCCTCTCTTTCACACCCTCCATGTCATATTCCGCTCCAGGAGCTCCATCATTGCTCCTCGCTGTCGCTGGGAGGATGTTTTCTCCTCCGCTCGCCCCTTCCACCGTCATTTTCTCTCTACCCACCCTTGCCTCCCTCTCCGCGCAGCTCTCAATTCCCCCCTCTCTTTTGCACCCTCCATGTCATATTCCGCTCCAGGAGCTCCATCATAGCTCCTCGCTGTCGCTGGGAGGATGTTTTCTCCTCCGCTCGCCCCTTTCACCGTCATTTTCTCTCTACCCACCCTTTCCTCCTTCTCCGCGCAGCTCTCGATTCCCCCCTCTCTTTCGAACCCTCCATGTCATATTCCGCTCCAGGAGCTCCATCATAGCTCCTCGCTGTCGCTGGGAGGATGTTTTCTCCTCTGCTCGCCCCTTCCACCGTCATTTTCTCTCTACCCACCCTTTCCTCCTTTTCCGCGCAGCTCTCGATTCCCCCTCTCTTTCGCACCCTCCATGTCATATTCCGCTCCAGGAGCTCCATCATAGCTCCTCGCTGTCGCTGGGAGGATGTTTTCTCCTCCGCTCGCCCCTTCCACCGTCATTTTCTCTCTACCCACCCTTGCCTCCTTTTCCGCGCAGCTCTCGATTCCCCCCTCTCTTTCGCACCCTCCATGTCATATTCCGCTCCAGGAGTTCCATCATAGCTCCTCACTGTCGCTGGGAGGATGTTTTCTCCTCCACTCGCCCCTTCCACCGTCATTTTCTCTCTACCCACCCTTGCCTCCTTCTCCGCGCTGCTCTCGATTCCCTCCTCTCTCTCGCACCCTCCATATTACATCCAGCTCCAGGAGCTCCATCATAGCTCCTCGCTGTCGCTGGGAGGATGTTTTCTCCTCTGCTCGCCGCTTCCGCCGTCATTTTCTCTCCACCCACCCTTGCCTCCTTTTCCGCGCAGCTCTCAATTCCCCCCTCTCTTTCGCACCCTACATGTCATATTCCGCTCCAGGAGCTCCATCATAGCTCCTTGCTGTCGCTGGGAGGATGTTTTCTCCTCCGCTCGCCCCTTCCACCGTCATTTTCTCTCTACCCACCCTTGCCTCCTTTTCCGCGCAGCTCTCGATTCCCCACTCTCTTTCGCACCCTCCATGTCATATTCCGCTCCAGGAGTTCCATCATAGCTCCTCACTGTCGCTGGGAGGATGTTTTCTCCTCCGCTCGCCCCTTCCACCGTCATTTTCTCTCTACCCACCCTTGCCTCCTTCTCCGCGCAGCTCTCGATTCCCCCCTCTCTTTCGCACCCTCCATGTCATATTCTGCTCCAGGAGCTCCATCATAGCTCCTCGCTGTCGCTGGGAGGATGTTTTCTCCTCCGCTCGCCCCTTCCACCGTCATTTTCTCTCTACCCACCCTTGCCTCCTTCTCCGCGCAGCTCTCGATTCCCCCCTCTCTTTCGCACCCTCCATGTCATATTCAGCTCCAGGAGCTCCATCATAGCTCCTTGCTGTCGCTGGGAGGATGTTTTCTCCTCCGCTCGCCCCTTCCACCGTCATTTTCTCTCTACCCACCCTTGCCTCCTTCTCCGCGCAGCTCTCGATTCCCCCCTCTCTTTCACACCCTCCATGTCATATTCCGCTCCAGGAGCTCCATCATTGCTCCTCGCTGTCGCTGGGAGGATGTTTTCTCCTCCGCTCGCCCCTTCCACCGTCATTTTCTCTCTACCCACCCTTGCCTCCCTCTCCGCGCAGCTCTCAATTCCCCCCTCTCTTTTGCACCCTCCATGTCATATTCCGCTCCAGGAGCTCCATCATAGCTCCTCGCTGTCGCTGGGAGGATGTTTTCTCCTCCGCTCGCCCCTTTCACCGTCATTTTCTCTCTACCCACCCTTTCCTCCTTCTCCGCGCAGCTCTCGATTCCCCCCTCTCTTTCGAACCCTCCATGTCATATTCCGCTCCAGGAGCTCCATCATAGCTCCTCGCTGTCGCTGGGAGGATGTTTTCTCCTCTGCTCGCCCCTTCCACCGTCATTTTCTCTCTACCCACCCTTTCCTCCTTTTCCGCGCAGCTCTCGATTCCCCCTCTCTTTCGCACCCTCCATGTCATATTCCGCTCCAGGAGCTCCATCATAGCTCCTCGCTGTCGCTGGGAGGATGTTTTCTCCTCCGCTCGCCCCTTCCACCGTCATTTTCTCTCTACCCACCCTTGCCTCCTTTTCCGCGCAGCTCTCGATTCCCCCCTCTCTTTCGCACCCTCCATGTCATATTCCGCTCCAGGAGTTCCATCATAGCTCCTCACTGTCGCTGGGAGGATGTTTTCTCCTCCACTCGCCCCTTCCACCGTCATTTTCTCTCTACCCACCCTTGCCTCCTTCTCCGCGCTGCTCTCGATTCCCTCCTCTCTCTCGCACCCTCCATATTACATCCAGCTCCAGGAGCTCCATCATAGCTCCTCGCTGTCGCTGGGAGGATGTTTTCTCCTCTGCTCGCCGCTTCCGCCGTCATTTTCTCTCCACCCACCCTTGCCTCCTTTTCCGCGCAGCTCTCAATTCCCCCCTCTCTTTCGCACCCTACATGTCATATTCCGCTCCAGGAGCTCCATCATAGCTCCTTGCTGTCGCTGGGAGGATGTTTTCTCCTCCGCTCGCCCCTTCCACCGTCATTTTCTCTCTACCCACCCTTGCCTCCTTTTCCGCGCAGCTCTCGATTCCCCACTCTCTTTCGCACCCTCCATGTCATATTCCGCTCCAGGAGTTCCATCATAGCTCCTCACTGTCGCTGGGAGGATGTTTTCTCCTCCGCTCGCCCCTTCCACCGTCATTTTCTCTCTACCCACCCTTGCCTCCTTCTCCGCGCAGCTCTCGATTCCCCCCTCTCTTTCGCACCCTCCATGTCATATTCTGCTCCAGGAGCTCCATCATAGCTCCTCGCTGTCGCTGGGAGGATGTTTTCTCCTCCGCTCGCCCCTTCCACCGTCATTTTCTCTCTACCCACCCTTGCCTCCTTCTCCGCGCAGCTCTCGATTCCCCCCTCTCTTTCGCACCCTCCATGTCATATTCAGCTCCAGGAGCTCCATCATAGCTCCTTGCTGTCGCTGGGAGGATGTTTTCTCCTCCGCTCGCCCCTTCCACCATCATTTTCTCTCTACCCACCCTTGCCTCCTTCTCCGCGCAGCTCTCGATTCCCCCCTCTCTTTCGCACCCTCCATGTCATATTCCGCTCCAGGAGCTCCATCATAGCTCCTCGCTGTCGCTGGGAGGATGTTTTCTCCTCCGCTCGCCCCTTCCACCGTCATTTTCTCTCTACCCACCCTTGCCTCCTTTTCCGCGCAGCTCTCGATTCCCCCCTCTCTTTCGTACCCTCCATGTCATATTCCGCTCCAGGAGCTCCATCATAGCTCCTCGCTGTCGCTGGGAGGATGTTTTCTCCTCCGCTCGCCCCTTCCACCGTCATTTTCTCTCTACCCACCCTTGCCTCCTTTTCCGCGCAGCTCTCGATTCCCCCCTCTCTTTCGCACCCTCCATGTCATATTCCGCTCCAGGAGCTCCATCATAGCTCCTCGCTGTCGCTGGGAGGATGTTTTCTCCTCCGCTCGCCCCTTCCACCGTCATTTTCTCTCTACCCACCCTTGCCTCCTTTTCCGCGCAGCTCTCGATTCCCCCTCTCTTTCGCCCCCTCCATGTCATATTCCGCTCCCGGAGTTCCATCATAGCTCCTCACTGTCGCTGGGAGGAAGTTTTCTCCTCCGCTCGCCCCTTCCACCGTCATTTTCTCTCTACCCACCCTTGCCTCCTTTTCCGCGCAGCTCTCGATTCCCCCCTCTCTTTCGCACCCTCCATGTCATATTCCGCTCCAGGAGTTCCATCATAGCTCCTCACTGTCGCTGGGAGGATGTTTTCTCCTCCGCTCGCCCCTTCCACCGTCATTTTCTCTCTACCCACCCTTGCCTCCTTCTCCGCGCAGCTCTCGATTCCCCCCTCTCTTTCGCACCCTCCATGTCATATTCCGCTCCAGGAGCTCCATCATAGCTCCTTGCTGTCGCTGGGAGGATGTTTTCTCCTCCGCTCGCCCCTTCCACCATCATTTTCTCTCTACCCACCCTTGCCTACTTCTCCGCGCAGCTCTCGATTCCCCCCTCTCTTTCGCACCCTCCATGTCATATCCCGCTCCAGGAGCTCCATCATAGCTCCTCGCTGTCGCTGGGAGGATGTTTTCTCCTCCGCTCGCCCCTTCCACCGTCATTTTCTCTCTACCCACCCTTGCCTCCTTCTCCGCGCAGCTCTCGATTCCCCCCTCTCTCTCGCACCCTCCATATTACATCCAGCTCCAGGAGCTCCATCATAGCTCCTCGCTGTCGCTGGGAGGATGTTTTCTCCTCCGCTCGCCCCTTCCACCGTCATTTTCTCTCTACCCACCCTTTCCTCCTTCTCCGCGCAGCTCTCGATTCCCCCCTCTCTTTCGCACCCTCCATGTCATATTCCGCTCCAGGAGCTCCATCATAGCTCCTCGCTGTCGCTGGGAGGATGTTTTCTCCTCCGCTCGCCCCTTCCACCGTCATTTTCTCTCTACCCACCCTTGCCTCCTTTTCCGCGCAGCTCTCGATTCCCCTCTCTCTTTCGCACCCTCCATGTCATATTCCGCTCCAGGAGTTCCATCATAGCTCCTCACTGTCGCTGGGAGGATGTTTTCTCCTCCGCTCGCCCCTTCCACCGTCATTTTCTCTCTACCCACCCTTGCCTCCTTCTCCGCGCAGCTCTCGATTCCCCCCTCTCTTTCGCACCCTCCATGTCATATTCCGCTCCAGGAGCTCCATCATAGCTCTTCGCTGTCGCTGGGAGGATGTTTTCTCCTCCGCTCGCCCCTTCCACCGTCATTTTCTCTCTACCCACCCTTTCCTCCTTTTCCGCGCAGCTCTCGATTCCCCCCTCTCTTTCGCACCCTCCATGTCATATTCCGCTCCAGGAGCTCCATCATAGCTCCTCGCTGTCGCTGGGAGGATGTTTTCTCCTCCGCTCGCCCCTTCCACCGTCATTTTCTCTCTACCCACCCTTGCCTCCTTTTCCGCGCAGCTCTCGATTCCCCTCTCTCTTTCGCACCCTCCATGTCATATTCCGCTCCAGGAGTTCCATCATAGCTCCTCACTGTCGCTGGGAGGATGTTTTCTCCTCCGCTCGCCCCTTCCACCGTCATTTTCTCTCTACCCACCCTTGCCTCCTTCTCCGCGCAGCTCTCGATTCCCCCCTCTCTTTCGCACCCTCCATGTCATATTCCGCTCCAGGAGCTCCATCATAGCTCTTCGCTGTCGCTGGGAGGATGTTTTCTCCTCCGCTCGCCCCTTCCACCGTCATTTTCTCTCTACCCACCCTTTCCTCCTTTTCCGCGCAGCTCTCGATTCCCCCCTCTCTTTCGCACCCTCCATGTCATATTCCGCTCCAGGAGCTCCATCATAGCTCCTCGCTGTCGCTGGGAGGATGTTTTCTCCTCCGCTCGCCCCTTCCACCGTCATTTTCTTTCTACCCACCCTTGCCTCCTTTTCCACGCAGCTCTCGATTCCCCCCTCTCTTTCGCACCCTCCATGTCATATTCCGCTCCAGGAGCTCCATCATAGCTCCTCGCTGTTGCTGGGAGGATGTTTTCTCCTCCGCTCGCCCCTTCCACCGTCATTTTCTCTCTACCCACCCTTGCCTCCTTCTCCGCACAGCTCTCGATTCCCCCCTCTCTTTCGCACCCTCCATGTCATATTCCGCTCCAGGAGCTCCATCATAGCTCCTCGCTGTCGCTGGGAGGATGTTTTCTCCTCTGCTCGCCCCTTCCACCGTCATTTTCTCTCTACCCACCCTTTCCTCCTTTTCCGCGCAGCTCTCGATTCCCCCCTCTCTTGCGCACCCTCCATGTCATATTCCGCTCCAGGAGCTCCATCATAGCTCCTCGCTGTCGCTGGGAGGATGTTTTCTCCTCCGCTCGCCCCTTCCACCGTCATTTTCTCTCTACCCACCCTTGCCTCCTTTTCCGCGCAGCTCTCGATTCCCCCCTCTCTTTCGCACCCTCCATGTCATATTCCGCTCCAGGAGTTCCATCATAGCTCCTCACTGTCGCTGGGAGGATGTTTTCTCCTCCGCTCGCCCCTTCCACCCTAATTTTCTCTCTACCCACCCTTGCCTCCTTCTCCGCGCAGCTCTCGATTCCCCCCTCTCTTTCGCACCCTCCATGTCATATTCCGCTCCAGGAGCTCTATCATAGCTCTTCGCTGTCGCTGGGAGGATGTTTTCTCCTCCGCTCGCCCCTTCCACCGTCATTTTCTCTCTACCCACGCTTGCCTCCTTCTCCGCGCAGCTCTCGATTCCCTCCTCTCTCTCGCACCCTCCATATTACATCCAGCTCCAGGAGCTTCATCATAGCTCCTCGCTGTCGCTGGGAGGATGTTTTCTCCTCCGCTCGCCCCTTCCACCGTCATTTTCTCTCTACCCACCCTTGCCTCCTTCTCTGCGCAGCTCTCGATTCCCCCCTCTCTTTCGCACCCTCCATGTCATATTCCGCTCCAGGAGCTCCATCATAGCTCCTCGCTGTCGCTGGGAGGATGTTTTCTCCTCCGCTTGCCCCTTCCACCGTCATTTTCTCTCTACCCACCCTTGCCTCCTTCTCCGCGCAGCTCTCGATTCCCTCTTCTCTCTCGCACCCTCCATATTACATCCAGCTCCAGGAGCTCCATCATAGCTCCTCGCTGTCGCTGGGAGGATGTTTTCTCCTCTGCTCGCCGCTTCCGCCGTCATTTTCTCTCCACCCACCCTTGCCTCCTTCTCCGCGCCGCTCTCGATTCCCCCCTCTCTTTCGCACCCTCCATGTCATATTCCGCTCCAGGAGCTCCATCATAGCTCCTCGCTGTCGCTGGGAGGATGTTTTCTCCTCCGCTCGCCCCTTCCACCGTCATTTTCTCTCTACCCACCCTTGCCTCCTTCTTCGCGCAGCTCTCGATTCCCCCCTCTCTTTCGCACCCTCCATGTCATATTCCGCTCCAGGAGCTCCATCATAGCTCCTCGCTGTCGCTGGGAGGATGTTTTCTCCTCCGCTCGCCCCTTCCACCGTCATTTTCTCTCTACCCACCCTTTCCTCCTTTTCCGCGCAGCTTTCGATTCCCCCCTCTCTTTCACACCCTCCATGTCATATTCCGCTCCAGGAGCTCCATCATTGCTCCTCGCTGTCGCTGGGAGGATGTTTTCTCCTCCGCTCGCCCCTTCCACCGTCATTTTCTCTCTACCCACCCTTGCCTCCCTCTCCGCGCAGCTCTCAATTCCCCCCTCTCTTTCGCACCCTCCATGTCATATTCCGCTCCAGGAGCTCCATCATAGCTCCTCGCTGTCGCTGGGAGGATGTTTTCTCCTCCGCTCACCCCTTTCACCGTCATTTTCTCTCTACCCACCCTTTCCTCCTTTTCCGCGCAGCTCTCGATTCCCCCTCTCTTTCGCACCCTCCATGTCATATTCCGCTCCAGGAGCTCCATCATAGCTCCTCGCTGTCGCTGGGAGGATGTTTTCTCCTCCGCTCGCCCCTTCCACCGTCATTTTCTCTCTACCCACCCTTGCCTCCTTTTCCGCGCAGCTCTCGATTCCCCCCTCTCTTTCGCACCCTCCATGTCATATTCCGCTCCAGGAGTTCCATCATAGCTCCTCACTGTCGCTGGGAGGATGTTTTCTCCTCCACTCGCCCCTTCCACCGTCATTTTCTCTCTACCCACCCTTGCCTCCTTCTCCGCGCTGCTCTCGATTCCCTCCTCTCTCTCGCACCCTCCATATTACATCCAGCTCCAGGAGCTCCATCATAGCTCCTCGCTGTCGCTGGGAGGATGTTTTCTCCTCCGCTCGCCCCTTCCACCGTCATTTTCTCTCTACCCACCCTTGCCTCCTTCTCCGCGCAGCTCTCGATTCCCTCCTCTCTCTCGCACCCTCCATATTACATCCAGCTCCAGGAGCTCCATCATAGCTCCTCGCTGTCGCTGGGAGGATGTTTTCTCCTCTGCTCGCCGCTTCCGCCGTCATTTTCTCTCCACCCACCCTTGCCTCCTTTTCCGCGCAGCTCTCAATTCCCCCCTCTCTTTCGCACCCTCCATGTCATATTCCGCTCCAGGAGCTCCATCATAGCTCCTTGCTGTCGCTGGGAGGATGTTTTCTCCTCCGCTCGCCCCTTCCACCGTCATTTTCTCTCTACCCACCCTTGCCTCCTTTTCCGCGCAGCTCTCGATTCCCCCCTCTCTTTCGCACCCTCCATGTCATATTCCGCTCCAGGAGTTCCATCATAGCTCCTCACTGTCGCTGGGAGGATGTTTTCTCCTCCGCTCGCCCCTTCCACCGTCATTTTCTCTCTACCCACCCTTGCCTCCTTCTCCGCGCAGCTCTCGATTCCCCCCTCTCTTTCGCACCCTCCATGTCATATTCTGCTCCAGGAGCTCCATCATAGCTCCTCGCTGTCGCTGGGAGGATGTTTTCTCCTCCGCTCGCCCCTTCCACCGTCATTTTCTCTCTACCCACCCTTGCCTCCTTCTCCGCGCAGCTCTCGATTCCCCCCTCTCTTTCGCACCCTCCATGTCATATTCCGCTCCAGGAGCTCCATCATAGCTCCTTGCTGTCGCTGGGAGGATGTTTTCTCCTCCGCTCGCCCCTTCCACCATCATTTTCTCTCTACCCACCCTTGCCTCCTTCTCCGCGCAGCTCTCGATTCCCCCCTCTCTTTCGCACCCTCCATGTCATATTCCGCTCCAGGAGCTCCATCATAGCTCCTCGCTGTCGCTGGGAGGATGTTTTCTCCTCCGCTCGCCCCTTCCACCGTCATTTTCTCTCTACCCACCCTTGCCTCCTTTTCCGCGCAGCTCTCGATTCCCCCCTCTCTTTCGCACCCTCCATGTCATATTCCGCTCCAGGAGCTCCATCATAGCTCCTCGCTGTCGCTGGGAGGATGTTTTCTCCTCCGCTCGCCCCTTCCACCGTCATTTTCTCTCTACCCACCCTTGCCTCCTTTTCCGCGCAGCTCTCGATTCCCCCCTCTCTTTCGCACCCTCCATGTCATATTCCGCTCCAGGAGCTCCATCATAGCTCCTCGCTGTCGCTGGGAGGATGTTTTCTCCTCCGCTCGCCCCTTCCACCGTCATTTTCTCTCTACCCACCCTTGCCTCCTTTTCCGCGCAGCTCTCGATTCCCCCTCTCTTTCGCACCCTCCATGTCATATTCCGCTCCCGGAGTTCCATCATAGCTCCTCACTGTCGCTGGGAGGAAGTTTTCTCCTCCGCTCGCCCCTTCCACCGTCATTTTCTCTCTACCCACCCTTGCCTCCTTTTCCGCGCAGCTCTCAATTCCCCCCTCTCTTTCGAACCCTCCATGTCATATTCCGCTCCAGGAGCTCCATCATAGCTCCTTGCTGTCGCTGGGAGGATGTTTTCTCCTCCGCTCGCCCCTTCCACCGTCATTTTCTCTCTACCCACCCTTGCCTCCTTTTCCGCGCAGCTCTCGATTCCCCCCTCTCTTTCGCACCCTCCATGTCATATTCCGCTCCAGGAGTTCCATCATAGCTCCTCACTGTCGCTGGGAGGATGTTTTCTCCTCCGCTCGCCCCTTCCACCGTCATTTTCTCTCTACCCACCCTTGCCTCCTTCTCCGCGCAGCTCTCGATTCCCCCCTCTCTTTCGCACCCTCCATGTCATATTCCGCTCCAGGAGCTCCATCATAGCTCCTTGCTGTCGCTGGGAGGATGTTTTCTCCTCCGCTCGCCCCTTCCACCATCATTTTCTCTCTACCCACCCTTGCCTCCTTCTCCGCGCAGCTCTCGATTCCCCCCTCTCTTTCGCACCCTCCATGTCATATTCCGCTCCAGGAGCTCCATCATAGCTCCTCGCTGTCGCTGGGAGGATGTTTTCTCCTCCGCTCGCCCCTTCCACCGTCATTTTCTCTCTACCCACCCTTGCCTCCTTTTCCGCGCAGCTCTCGATTCCCCCCTCTCTTTCGCACCCTCCATGTCATATTCCGCTCCAGGAGCTCCATCATAGCTCCTCGCTGTCGCTGGGAGGATGTTTTCTCCTCCGCTCGCCCCTTCCACCGTCATTTTCTTTCTACCCACCCTTGCCTCCTTTTCCACGCAGCTCTCGATTCCCCCCTCTCTTTCGCACCCTCCATGTCATATTCCGCTCCAGGAGCTCCATCATAGCTCCTCGCTGTCGCTGGGAGGATGTTTTCTCCTCCGCTCGCCCCTTCCACCGTCATTTTCTTTCTACCCACCCTTGCCTCCTTTTCCACGCAGCTCTCGATTCCCCCCTCTCTTTCGCACCCTCCATGTCATATTCCGCTCCAGGAGCTCCATCATAGCTCCTCGCTGTTGCTGGGAGGATGTTTTCTCCTCCGCTCGCCCCTTCCACCGTCATTTTCTCTCTACCCACCCTTGCCTCCTTCTCCGCACAGCTCTCGATTCCCCCCTCTCTTTCGCACCCTCCATGTCATATTCCGCTCCAGGAGCTCCATCATAGCTCCTTGCTGTCGCTGGGAGGATGTTTTCTCCTCCGCTCGCCCCTTCCACCATCATTTTCTCTCTACCCACCCTTGCCTCCTTCTCCGCGCAGCTCTCGATTCCCCCCTCTCTTTCGCACCCTCCATGTCATATTCCGCTCCAGGAGCTCCATCATAGCTCCTCGCTGTCGCTGGGAGGATGTTTTCTCCTCCGCTCGCCCCTTCCACCGTCATTTTCTCTCTACCCACCCTTGCCTCCTTTTCCGCGCAGCTCTCGATTCCCCCCTCTCTTTCGCACCCTCCATGTCATATTCCGCTCCAGGAGCTCCATCATAGCTCCTCGCTGTCGCTGGGAGGATGTTTTCTCCTCCGCTCGCCCCTTCCACCGTCATTTTCTCTCTACCCACCCTTGCCTCCTTTTCCGCGCAGCTCTCGATTCCCCCCTCTCTTTCGCACCCTCCATGTCATATTCCGCTCCAGGAGCTCCATCATAGCTCCTCGCTGTCGCTGGGAGGATGTTTTCTCCTCCGCTCGCCCCTTCCACCGTCATTTTCTCTCTACCCACCCTTGCCTCCTTTTCCGCGCAGCTCTCGATTCCCCCTCTCTTTCGCACCCTCCATGTCATATTCCGCTCCCGGAGTTCCATCATAGCTCCTCACTGTCGCTGGGAGGAAGTTTTCTCCTCCGCTCGCCCCTTCCACCGTCATTTTCTCTCTACCCACCCTTGCCTCCTTTTCCGCGCAGCTCTCAATTCCCCCCTCTCTTTCGAACCCTCCATGTCATATTCCGCTCCAGGAGCTCCATCATAGCTCCTTGCTGTCGCTGGGAGGATGTTTTCTCCTCCGCTCGCCCCTTCCACCGTCATTTTCTCTCTACCCACCCTTGCCTCCTTTTCCGCGCAGCTCTCGATTCCCCCCTCTCTTTCGCACCCTCCATGTCATATTCCGCTCCAGGAGTTCCATCATAGCTCCTCACTGTCGCTGGGAGGATGTTTTCTCCTCCGCTCGCCCCTTCCACCGTCATTTTCTCTCTACCCACCCTTGCCTCCTTCTCCGCGCAGCTCTCGATTCCCCCCTCTCTTTCGCACCCTCCATGTCATATTCCGCTCCAGGAGCTCCATCATAGCTCCTTGCTGTCGCTGGGAGGATGTTTTCTCCTCCGCTCGCCCCTTCCACCATCATTTTCTCTCTACCCACCCTTGCCTCCTTCTCCGCGCAGCTCTCGATTCCCCCCTCTCTTTCGCACCCTCCATGTCATATTCCGCTCCAGGAGCTCCATCATAGCTCCTCGCTGTCGCTGGGAGGATGTTTTCTCCTCCGCTCGCCCCTTCCACCGTCATTTTCTCTCTACCCACCCTTGCCTCCTTTTCCGCGCAGCTCTCGATTCCCCCCTCTCTTTCGCACCCTCCATGTCATATTCCGCTCCAGGAGCTCCATCATAGCTCCTCGCTGTCGCTGGGAGGATGTTTTCTCCTCCGCTCGCCCCTTCCACCGTCATTTTCTTTCTACCCACCCTTGCCTCCTTTTCCACGCAGCTCTCGATTCCCCCCTCTCTTTCGCACCCTCCATGTCATATTCCGCTCCAGGAGCTCCATCATAGCTCCTCGCTGTCGCTGGGAGGATGTTTTCTCCTCCGCTCGCCCCTTCCACCGTCATTTTCTTTCTACCCACCCTTGCCTCCTTTTCCACGCAGCTCTCGATTCCCCCCTCTCTTTCGCACCCTCCATGTCATATTCCGCTCCAGGAGCTCCATCATAGCTCCTCGCTGTTGCTGGGAGGATGTTTTCTCCTCCGCTCGCCCCTTCCACCGTCATTTTCTCTCTACCCACCCTTGCCTCCTTCTCCGCACAGCTCTCGATTCCCCCCTCTCTTTCGCACCCTCCATGTCATATTCCACTCCAGGAGCTCCATCATAGCTCCTCGCTGTCGCTGGGAGGATGTTTTCTCCTCTGCTCGCCCCTTCCACCGTCATTTTCTCTCTACCCACCCTTTCCTCCTTTTCCGCGCAGCTCTCGATTCCCCCCTCTCTTGCGCACCCTCCATGTCATATTCCGCTCCAGGAGCTCCATCATAGCTCCTCGCTGTCGCTGGGAGGATGTTTTCTCCTCCGCTCGCCCCTTCCACCGTCATTTTCTCTCTACCCACCCTTGCCTCCTTTTCCGCGCAGCTCTCGATTCCCCCCTCTCTTTCGCACCCTCCATGTCATATTCCGCTCCAGGAGCTCCATCATAGCTCCTCGCTGTCGCTGGGAGGATGTTTTCTCCTCCGCTCGCCCCTTCCACCGTCATTTTCTCTCTACCCACCCTTGCCTCCTTTTCCGCGCAGCTCTCGATTCCCCCCTCTCTTTCGCACCCTCCATGTCATATTCCGCTCCAGGAGCTCCATCATAGCTCCTCGCTGTCGCTGGGAGGATGTTTTCTCCTCCGCTCGCCCCTTCCACCGTCATTTTCTTTCTACCCACCCTTGCCTCCTTTTCCACGCAGCTCTCGATTCCCCCCTCTCTTTCGCACCCTCCATGTCATATTCCGCTCCAGGAGCTCCATCATAGCTCCTCGCTGTTGCTGGGAGGATGTTTTCTCCTCCGCTCGCCCCTTCCACCGTCATTTTCTCTCTACCCACCCTTGCCTCCTTCTCCGCACAGCTCTCGATTCCCCCCTCTCTTTCGCACCCTCCATGTCATATTCCGCTCCAGGAGCTCCATCATAGCTCCTCGCTGTCGCTGGGAGGAATTTTTCTCCTCTGCTCGCCCCTTCCACCGTCATTTTCTCTCTACCCACCCTTTCCTCCTTTTCCGCGCAGCTCTCGATTCCCCCCTCTCTTTCGCACCCTCCATGTCATATTCCGCTCCAGGAGCTCCATCATAGCTCCTCGCTGTCGCTGGGAGGATGTTTTCTCCTCCGCTCGCCCCTTCCACCGTCATTTTCTTTCTACCCACCCTTGCCTCCTTTTCCACGCAGCTCTCGATTCCCCCCTCTCTTTCGCACCCTCCATGTCATATTCCGCTCCAGGAGCTCCATCATAGCTCCTCGCTGTTGCTGGGAGGATGTTTTCTCCTCCGCTCGCCCCTTCCACCGTCATTTTCTCTCTACCCACCCTTGCCTCCTTCTCCGCACAGCTCTCGATTCCCCCCTCTCTTTCGCACCCTCCATGTCATATTCCGCTCCAGGAGCTCCATCATAGCTCCTCGCTGTCGCTGGGAGGATGTTTTCTCCTCTGCTCGCCCCTTCCACCGTCATTTTCTCTCTACCCACCCTTTCCTCCTTTTCCGCGCAGCTCTCGATTCCCCCCTCTCTTGCGCACCCTCCATGTCATATTCCGCTCCAGGAGCTCCATCATAGCTCCTCGCTGTCGCTGGGAGGATGTTTTCGCCTCCGCTCGCCCCTTCCACCGTCATTTTCTCTCTACCCACCCTTGCCTCCTTTTCCGCGCAGCTCTCGATTCCCCCCTCTCTTTCGCACCCTCCATGTCATATTCCGCTCCAGGAGTTCCATCATAGCTCCTCACTGTCGCTGGGAGGATGTTTTCTCCTCCGCTCGCCCCTTCCACCGTCATTTTCTCTCTACCCACCCTTGCCTCCTTCTCCTCGCAGCTCTCGATTCCCCCCTCTCTTTCGCACCCTCCATGTCATATTCCGCTCCAGGAGCTCCATCATAGCTCTTCGCTGTCGCTGGGAGGATGTTTTCTCCTCCGCTCGCCCCTTCCACCGTCATTTTCTCTCTACCCACCCTTTCCTCCTTTTCCGCGCAGCTCTCGATTCCCCCCTCTCTTTAGCACCCTCCATGTCATATTCCGCTCCAGGAGCTCCATCATAGCTCCTCGCTGTCGCTGGGAGGATGTTTTCTCCTCCGCTCGCCCCTTCCACCGTCATTTTCTCTCTACCCACCCTTGCCTCCTTCTCCGCGCAGCTCTCAATTCCCCCCTCTCTTTCGCACCCTCCATGTCATATTCCGCTCCAGGAGCTCCATCATAGCTCTTCGCTGTCGCTGGGAGGATGTTTTCTCCTCCGCTCGCCCCTTCCACCGTCATTTTCTCTCTACCCACCCTTTCCTCCTTTTCCGCGCAGCTCTCGATTCCCCCCTCTCTTTCGCACCCTCCATGTCATATTCCGCTCCAGGCGCTCCATCATAGCTCCTCGCTGTCGCTGGGAGGATGTTTTCTCCTCCGCTCGCCCCTTCCACCGTCATTTTCTCTCTACCCACCCTTGCCTCCTTTTCCGCGCAGCTCTCGATTCCCCCCTCTCTTTCGCACCCTCCATGTCATATTCCGCTCCAGGAGTTCCATCATAGCTCCTCACTGTCGCTGGGAGGATGTTTTCTCCTCCGCTCGCCCCTTCCACCGTCATTTTCTCTCTACTCACCCTTGCCTCCTTCTCCGCGCAGCTCTCGATTCCCCCCTCTCTTTCGCACCCTCCATGTCATATTCCGCTCCAGGAGCTCCATCATAGCTCTTCGCTGTCGCTGGGAGGATGTTTTCTCCTCCGCTCGCCCCTTCCACCGTCATTTTCTCTCTACCCACCCTTTCCTCCTTTTCCGCGCAGCTCTCGATTCCCCCCTCTCTTTCGCACCCTCCATGTCATATTCCGCTCCAGGAGCTCCATCATAGCTCCTCGCTGTCGCTGGGAGGATGTTTTCTCCTCCGCTCGCCCCTTCCACCGTCATTTTCTCTCTACCCACCCTTGCCTCCTTCTCCGCGCAGCTCTCGATTCCCCCCTCTCTTTCGCACCCTCCATGTCATATTCCGCTCCAGGAGTTCCATCATAGCTCCTCACTGTCGCTGGGAGGAAGTTTTCTCCTCCGCTCGCCCCTTCCACCGTCATTTTCTCTCTACCCACCCTTGCCTCCTTTTCCGCGCAGCTCTCGATTCCCCCCTCTCTTTCGCACCCTCCATGTCATATTCCGCTCCAGGAGCTCCATCATAGCTCCTCGCTGTCGCTGGGAGGATGTTTTCTCCTCCGCTCGCCCCTTCCACCGTCATTTTCTCTCTACCCACCCTTGCCTCCTTTTCCGCGCAGCTCTCGATTCCCCCCTCTCTTTCGCACCCTCAATGTCATATTCCGCTCCAGGAGTTCCATCATAGCTCCTCACTGTCGCTGGGAGGATGTTTTCTCCTCCGCTCGCCCCTTCCACCGTCATTTTCTCTCTACCCACCCTTGCCTCCTTTTCCGCGCAGCTCTCGATTCCCCCCTCTCTTTCGCACCCTCCATGTCATATTCCGCTCCAGGAGTTCCATCATAGCTCCTCACTGTCGCTGGGAGGAAGTTTTCTCCTCCGCTCGCCCCTTCCACCGTCATTTTCTCTCTACCCACCCTTGCCTCCTTTTCCGCGCAGCTCTCGATTCCCCCCTCTCTTTCGCACCCTCCATGTCATATTCCGCTCCAGGAGCTCCATCATAGCTCCTTGCTGTCGCTGGGAGGATGTTTTCTCCTCCGCTCGCCCCTTCCACCGTCATTTTCTCTCTACCCACCCTTGCCTCCTTTTCCGCGCAGCTCTCGATTCCCCCCTCTCTTTCGCACCCTCCATGTCATATTCCGCTCCAGGAGCTCCATCATAGCTCCTCGCTGTCGCTGGGAGGATGTTTTCTCCTCCGCTCGCCCCTTCCACCGTCATTTTCTCTCTACCCACCCTTGCCTCCTTCTTCGCGCAGCTCTCGATTCCCCCCTCTCTTTCGAACCCTCCATGTCATATTCCGCTCCAGGAGCTCCATCATAGCTCCTCGCTGTCGCTGGGAGGATGTTTTCTCCTCTGCTCGCCCCTTCCACCGTCATTTTCTCTCTACCCACCCTTTCCTCCTTTTCCGCGCAGCTCTCGATTCCCCCCTCTCTTTCGCACCCTCCATGTCATATTCCGCTCCAGGAGCTCCATCATAGCTCCTCGCTGTCGCTGGGAGGATGTTTTCTCCTCCGCTCGCCCCTTCCACCGTCATTTTCTTTCTACCCACCCTTGCCTCCTTTTCCACGCAGCTCTCGATTCCCCCCTCTCTTTCGCACCCTCCATGTCATATTCCGCTCCAGGAGCTCCATCATAGCTCCTCGCTGTCGCTGGGAGGATGTTTTCTCCTCCGCTCGCCCCTTCCACCGTCATTTTCTCTCTACCCACCCTTGCCTCCTTTTCCGCGCAGCTCTCGATTCCCCCCTCTCTTTCGCACCCTCCATGTCATATTCCGCTCCAGGAGTTCCATCATAGCTCCTCACTGTCGCTGGGAGGATGTTTTCTCCTCCGCTCGCCCCTTCCACCGTTATTTTCTCTCTACCCACCCTTGCCTCCTTCTCCGCGCAGCTCTCGATTCCCCCCTCTCTTTCGCACCCTCCATGTCATATTCCGCTCCAGGAGCTCCATCATAGCTCTTCGCTGTCGCTGGGAGGATGTTTTCTCCTCCGCTCGCCCCTTCCACCGTCATTTTCTCTCTACCCACCCTTTCCTCCTTTTCCGCGCAGCTCTCGATTCCCCCCTCTCTTTCGCACCCTCCATGTCATATTCCGCTCCAGGAGCTCCATCATAGCTCCTCGCTGTCGCTGGGAGGATGTTTTCTCCTCCGCTCGCCCCTTCCACCGTCATTTTCTCTCTACCCACCCTTGCCTCCTTTTCCGCGCAGCTCTCAATTCCCCCCTCTCTTTCGCACCCTCCATGTCATATTCCGCTCCAGGAGCTCCATCATAGCTCCTCGCTGTCGCTGGGAGGATGTTTTCTCCTCCGCTCGCCCCTTCCACCGTCATTTTCTCTCTACCCACCCTTGCCTCCTTCTCCGCGCAGCTCTCAATTCCCCCCTCTCTTTCGCACCCTCCATGTCATATTCCGCTCCAGGAGCTCCATCATAGCTCCTCGCTGTCGCTGGGAGGATGTTTTCTCCTCCGCTCGCCCCTTCCACCGTCATTTTCTCTCTACCCACCCTTTCCTCCTTTTCCGCGCAGCTCTTGATTCCCCCCTCTCTTTCGCACCCTCCATGTCATATTCCGCTCCAGGAGCTCCATCATAGCTCCTCGCTGTCGCTGGGAGGATGTTTTCTCCTCTGCTCGCCCCTTCCACCGTCATTTTCTCTCTACCCACCCTTTCCTCCTTTTCCGCGCAGCTCTCGATTCCCCCCTCTCTTGCGCACCCTCCATGTCATATTCCGCTCCAGGAGCTCCATCATAGCTCCTCGCTGTCGCTGGGAGGATGTTTTCTCCTCCGCTCGCCCCTTCCACCGTCATTTTCTCTCTACCCACCCTTGCCTCCTTTTCCGCGCAGCTCTCGATTCCCCCCTCTCTTTCGCACCCTCCATGTCATATTCCGCTCCAGGAGTTCCATCATAGCTCCTCACTGTCGCTGGGAGGATGTTTTCTCCTCCGCTCGCTCCTTCCACCGTCATTTTCTCTCTACCCACCCTTGCCTCCTTCTCCGCGCAGCTCTCGATTCCCCCCTCTCTTTCGCACCCTCCATGTCATATTCCGCTCCAGGAGCTCCATCATAGCTCCTCGCTGTCGCTGGGAGGATGTTTTCTCCTCTGCTCGCCCCTTCCACCGTCATTTTCTCTCTACCCACCCTTTCCTCCTTTTCCGCGCAGCTCTCGATTCCCCCCTCTCTTGCGCACCCTCCATGTCATATTCCGCTCCAGGAGCTCCATCATAGCTCCTCGCTGTCGCTGGGAGGATGTTTTCTCCTCCGCTCGCCCCTTCCACCGTCATTTTCTCTCTACCCACCCTTGCCTCCTTTTCCGCGCAGCTCTCGATTCCCCCCTCTCTTTCGCACCCTCCATGTCATATTCCGCTCCAGGAGTTCCATCATAGCTCCTCACTGTCGCTGGGAGGATGTTTTCTCCTCCGCTCGCTCCTTCCACCGTCATTTTCTCTCTACCCACCCTTGCCTCCTTCTCCGCGCAGCTCTCGATTCCCCCCTCTCTTTCGCACCCTCCATGTCATATTCCGCTCCAGGAGCTCTATCATAGCTCTTCGCTGTCGCTGGGAGGATGTTTTCTCCTCCGCTCGCCCCTTCCACCGTCATTTTCTCTCTACCCACGCTTGCCTCCTTCTCCGCGCAGCTCTCGATTCCCTCCTCTCTCTCGCACCCTCCATATTACATCCAGCTCCAGGAGCTTCATCATAGCTCCTCGCTGTCACTGGGAGGATGTTTTCTCCTCCGCTCGCCCCTTCCACCGTCATTTTCTCTCTACCCACCCTTGCCTCCTTCTCTGCGCAGCTCTCGATTCCCCCCTCTCTTTCGCACCTTCCATGTCATATTCCGCTCCAGGAGCTCCATCATAGCTCCTCGCTGTCGCTGGGAGGATGTTTTCTCCTCCGCTCGCCCCTTCCACCGTCATTTTCTCTCTACCCACCCTTGCCTCCTTCTCCGCGCAGCTCTCGATTCCCTCTTCTCTCTCGCACCCTCCATATTACATCCAGCTCCAGGAGCTTCATCATAGCTCCTCGCTGTCACTGGGAGGATGTTTTCTCCTCCGCTCGCCCCTTCCACCGTCATTTTCTCTCTACCCACCCTTGCCTCCTTCTCCGCGCCGCTCTCGATTCCCCCCTCTCTTTCGCACCCTCCATGTCATATTCCGCTCCAGGAGCTCCATCATAGCTCCTCGCTGTCGCTGGGAGGATGTTTTCTCCTCCGCTCGCCCCTTCCACCGTCATTTTCTCTCTACCCACCCTTGCCTCCTTCTCCGCGCAGCTCTCGATTCCCCCCTCTCTTTCGCACCCTCCATGTCATATTCCGCTCCAGGAGCTCCATCATAGCTCCTCGCTGTCGCTGGGAGGATGTTTTCTCCTCCGCTCGCCCCTTCCACCGTCATTTTCTCTCTACCCACCCTTTCCTCCTTTTCCGCGCAGCTCTCGATTCCCCCCTCTCTTTCACACCCTCCATGTCATATTCCGCTCCAGGAGCTCCATCATTGCTCCTCGCTGTCGCTGGGAGGATGTTTTCTCCTCCGCTCGCCCCTTCCACCGTCATTTTCTCTCTACCCACCCTTGCCTCCCTCTCCGCGCAGCTCTCAATTCCCCCCTCTCTTTCGCACCCTCCATGTCATATTCCGCTCCAGGAGCTCCATCATAGCTCCTCGCTGTCGCTGGGAGGATGTTTTCTCCTCCGCTCGCCCCTTTCACCGTCATTTTCTCTCTACCCACCCTTTCCTCCTTCTCCGCGCAGCTCTCGATTCCCCCCTCTCTTTCGAACCCTCCATGTCATATTCCGCTCCAGGAGCTCCATCATAGCTCCTCGCTGTCGCTGGGAGGATGTTTTCTCCTCTGCTCGCCCCTTCCACCGTCATTTTCTCTCTACCCACCCTTTCCTCCTTTTCCGCGCAGCTCTCGATTCCCCCCTCTCTTTCGCACCCTCCATGTCATATTCCGCTCCAGGAGCTCCATCATAGCTCCTCGCTGTCGCTGGGAGGATGTTTTCTCCTCCGCTCGCCCCTTCCACCGTCATTTTCTCTCTACCCACCCTTGCCTCCTTTTCCGCGCAGCTCTCGATTCCCCCCTCTCTTTCGCACCCTCCATGTCATATTCCGCTCCAGGAGTTCCATCATAGCTCCTCACTGTCGCTGGGAGGATGTTTTCTCCTCCACTCGCCCCTTCCACCGTCATTTTCTCTCTACCCACCCTTGCCTCCTTCTCCGCGCTGCTCTCGATTCCCTCCTCTCTCTCGCACCCTCCATATTACATCCAGCTCCAGGAGCTCCATCATAGCTCCTCGCTGTCGCTGGGAGGATGTTTTCTCCTCCGCTCGCCCCTTCCACCGTCATTTTCTCTCTACCCACCCTTGCCTCCTTCTCCGCGCAGCTCTCGATTCCCTCCTCTCTCTCGCACCCTCCATATTACATCCAGCTCCAGGAGCTCCATCATAGCTCCTCGCTGTCGCTGGGAGGATGTTTTCTCCTCTGCTCGCCGCTTCCGCCGTCATTTTCTCTCCACCCACCCTTGCCTCCTTCTCCGCGCCGCTCTCGATTCCCCCCTCTCTTTCGCACCCTCCATGTCATATTCTGCTCCAGGAGCTCCATCATAGCTCCTCGCTGTCGCTGGGAGGATGTTTTCTCCTCCGCTCGCCCCTTCCACCGTCATTTTCTCTCTACCCACCCTTGCCTCCTTCTCCGCGCAGCTCTCGATTCCCCCCTCTCTTTCGCACCCTCCATGTCATATTCCGCTCCAGGAGCTCCATCATAGCTCCTCGCTGTCGCTGGGAGGATGTTTTCTCCTCCGCTCGCCCCTTCCACCGTCATTTTCTCTCTACCCACCCTTTCCTCCTTTTCCGCGCAGCTCTCGATTCCCCCCTCTCTTTCGCACCCTCCATGTCATATTCCGCTCCAGGAGCTCCATCATAGCTCCTCGCTGTCGCTGGGAGGATGTTTTCTCCTCCGCTCGCCCCTTCCACCGTCATTTTCTCTCTACCCACCCTTGCCTCCTTCTCCGCGCAGCTCTCAATTCCCCCCTCTCTTTCGCACCCTCCATGTCATATTCCGCTCCAGGAGCTCCATCATAGCTCCTCGCTGTCGCTGGGAGGATGTTTTCTCCTCCGCTCGCCCCTTCCACCGTCATTTTCTCTCTACCCACCCTTGCCTCCTTCTCCGCGCAGCTCTCGATTCCCCCCTCTCTTTCGAACCCTCCATGTCATATTCCGCTCCAGGAGCTCCATCATAGCTCCTCGCTGTCGCTGGGAGGATGTTTTCTCCTCTGCTCGCCCCTTCCACCGTCATTTTCTCTCTACCCACCCTTTCCTCTTTTTCCGCGCAGCTCTCGATTCCCCCCTCTCTTTCGCACCCTCCATGTCATATTCCGCTCCAGGAGCTCCATCATAGCTCCTCGCTGTTGCTGGGAGGATGTTTTCTCCTCCGCTCGCCCCTTCCACCGTCATTTTCTCTCTACCCACCCTTGCCTCCTTTTCCGCGCAGCTCTCGATTCCCCCCTCTCTTTCGCACCCTCCATGTCATATTCCGCTCCAGGAGTTCCATCATAGCTCCTCACTGTCGCTGGGAGGATGTTTTCTCCTCCGCTCGCCCCTTCCACCGTCATTTTCTCTCTACCCACCCTTGCCTCCTTCTCCGCGCAGCTCTCGATTCCCCCCTCTCTTTCGCACCCTCCATGTCATATTCCGCTCCAGGAGCTCCATCATAGCTCCTCGCTGTCGCTGGGAGGATGTTTTCTCCTCCGCTCGCCCCTTCCACCGTCATTTTCTCTCTACCCACCCTTGCCTCCTTTTCCGCACAGCTCTCGATTCCCCCCTCTCTTTCGCACCCTCCATGTCATATTCCGCTCCAGGAGTTCCATCATAGCTCCTCACTGTCGCTGGGAGGATGTTTTCTCCTCTACTCGCCCCTTCCACCGTCATTTTCTCTCTACCCACCCTTGCCTCCTTCTCCGCGCTGCTCTCGATTCCCTCCTCTCTCTCGCACCCTCCATATTACATCCAGCTCCAGGAGCTCCATCATAGCTCCTCGCTGTCGCTGGGAGGATGTTTTCTCCTCCGCTCGCCCCTTCCACCGTCATTTTCTCTCTACCCACCCTTGCCTCCTTCTCCGCGCAGCTCTCGATTCCCTCCTCTCTCTCGCACCCTCCATATTACATCCAGCTCCAGGAGCTCCATCATAGCTCCTCGCTGTCGCTGGGAGGATGTTTTCTCCTCTGCTCGCCGCTTCCGCCGTCATTTTCTCTCCACCCACCCTTGCCTCCTTCTCCGCGCCGCTCTCGATTCCCCCCTCTCTTTCGCACCCTCCATGTCATATTCTGCTCCAGGAGCTCCATCATAGCTCCTCGCTGTCGCTGGGAGGATGTTTTCTCCTCCGCTCGCCCCTTCCACCGTCATTTTCTCTCTACCCACCCTTGCCTCCTTCTCCGCGCAGCTCTCGATTCCCCCCTCTCTTTCGCACCCTCCATGTCATATTCCGCTCCAGGAGCTCCATCATAGCTCCTCGCTGTCGCTGGGAGGATGTTTTCTCCTCCGCTCGCCCCTTCCACCGTCATTTTCTCTCTACCCACCCTTTCCTCCTTTTCCGCGCAGCTCTCGATTCCCCCCTCTCTTTCGCACCCTCCATGTCATATTCCGCTCCAGGAGCTCCATCATAGCTCCTCGCTGTCGCTGGGAGGATGTTTTCTCCTCCGCTCGCCCCTTCCACCGTCATTTTCTCTCTACCCACCCTTGCCTCCTTCTCCGCGCAGCTCTCAATTCCCCCCTCTCTTTCGCACCCTCCATGTCATATTCCGCTCCAGGAGCTCCATCATAGCTCCTCGCTGTCGCTGGGAGGATGTTTTCTCCTCCGCTCGCCCCTTCCACCGTCATTTTCTCTCTACCCACCCTTGCCTCCTTCTCCGCGCAGCTCTCGATTCCCCCCTCTCTTTCGAACCCTCCATGTCATATTCCGCTCCAGGAGCTCCATCATAGCTCCTCGCTGTCGCTGGGAGGATGTTTTCTTCTCTGCTCGCCCCTTCCACCGTCATTTTCTCTCTACCCACCCTTGCCTCCTTTTCCGCGCAGCTCTCGATTCCCCCCTCTCTTTCGCACCCTCCATGTCATATTCCGCTCCAGGAGCTCCATCATAGCTCCTCGCTGTCGCTGGGAGGATGTTTTCTCCTCCGCTCGCCCCTTCCACCGTCATTTTCTCTCTACCCACCCTTGCCTCCTTTTCCGCGCAGCTCTCGATTCCCCCCTCTCTTTCGCACCCTCCATGTCATATTCCGCTCCAGGAGTTCCATCATAGCTCCTCACTGTCGCTGGGAGGATGTTTTCTCCTCCGCTCGCCCCTTCCACCATCATTTTCTCTCTACCCCCCCTTGCCTCCTTTTCCGCGCAGCTCTCGATTCCCCCCTCTCTTTCGCACCCTCCATGTCATATTCCGCTCCAGGAGTTCCATCATAGCTCCTCACTGTCGCTGGGAGGATGTTTTCTCCTCCGCTCGCCCCTTCCACCGTCATTTTCTCTCTACCCACCCTAGCCTCCTTTTCCGCGCAGCTCTCGATTCCCCCCTCTCTTTCGCACCCTCCATGTCATATTCCGCTCCAGGAGCTCCATCATAGCTCCTTGCTGTCGCTGGGAGGATGTTTTCTCCTCCGCTCGCCCCTTCCACCGTCATTTTCTCTCTACCCACCCTTGCCTCCTTTTCCGCGCAGCTCTCGATTCCCCCCTCTCTTTCGCACCCTCCATGTCATATTCCGCTCCAGGAGCTCCATCATAGCTCCTTGCTGTCGCTGGGAGGATGTTTTCTCCTCCGCTCGCCCCTTCCACCGTCATTTTCTCTCTACCCACCCTTGCCTCCTTTTCCGCGCAGCTCTCGATTCCCCCCTCTCTTTCGCACCCTCCATGTCATATTCCGCTCCAGGCGCTCCATCATAGCTCCTCGCTGTCGCTGGGAGGATGTTTTCTCCTCCGCTCGCCCCTTCCACCGTCATTTTCTCTCTACCCACCCTTGCCTCCTTTTCCGCGCAGCTCTCGATTCCCCCCTCTCTTTCGCACCCTCCATGTCATATTCCGCTCCAGGAGTTCCATCATAGCTCCTCACTGTCGCTGGGAGGATGTTTTCTCCTCCGCTCGCCCCTTCCACCGTCATTTTCTCTCTACCCACCCTTGCCTCCTTCTCCGCGCAGCTCTCGATTCCCCCCTCTCTTTCGCACCCTCCATGTCATATTCCGCTCCAGGAGCTCCATCATAGCTCTTCGCTGTCGCTGGGAGGATGTTTTCTCCTCCGCTCGCCCCTTCCACCGTCATTTTCTCTCTACCCACCCTTTCCTCCTTTTCCGCGCAGCTCTCGATTCCCCCCTCTCTTTCGCACCCTCCATGTCATATTCCGCTCCAGGAGCTCCATCATAGCTCCTCGCTGTCGCTGGGAGGATGTTTTCTCCTCCGCTCGCCCCTTCCACCGTCATTTTCTCTCTACCCACCCTTGCCTCCTTTTCCGCGCAGCTCTCGATTCCCCCCTCTCTTTCGCACCCTCCATGTCATATTCCGCTCCAGGAGCTCCATCATAGCTCCTCGCTGTCGCTGGGAGGATGTTTTCTCCTCCGCTCGCCCCTTCCACCGTCATTTTCTCTCTACCCACCCTTGCCTCCTTCTCCGCGCAGCTCTCAATTCCCCCCTCTCTTTCGCACCCTCCATGTCATATTCCGCTCCAGGAGCTCCATCATAGCTCCTCGCTGTCGCTGGGAGGATGTTTTCTCCTCCGCTCGCCCCTTCCACCATCATTTTCTCTCTACCCACCCTTGCCTCCTTCTCCGCGCAGCTCTCAATTCCCCCCTCTCTTTCGCACCCTCCATGTCATATTCCGCTCCAGGAGCTCCATCATAGCTCCTCGCTGTCGCTGGGAGGATGTTTTCTCCTCCGCTCGCCCCTTCCACCGTCATTTTCTCTCTACCCACCCTTGCCTCCTTCTCCGCGCAGCTCTCGATTCCCCCCTCTCTTTCGCACCCTCCATGTCATATTCCGCTCCAGGAGTTCCATCATAGCTCCTCACTGTCGCTGGGAGGAAGTTTTCTCCTCCGCTCGCCCCTTCCACCGTCATTTTCTCTCTACCCACCCTTGCCTCCTTTTCCGCGCAGCTCTCGATTCCCCCCTCTCTTTCGCACCCTCCATGTCATATTCCGCTCCAGGAGCTCCATCATAGCTCCTCGCTGTCGCTGGGAGGATGTTTTCTCCTCCGCTCGCCCCTTCCACCGTCATTTTCTCTCTACCCACCCTTGCCTCCTTTTCCGCGCAGCTCTCGATTCCCCCCTCTCTTTCGCACCCTCAATGTCATATTCCGCTCCAGGAGTTCCATCATAGCTCCTCACTGTCGCTGGGAGGATGTTTTCTCCTCCGCTCGCCCCTTCCACCGTCATTTTCTCTCTACCCACCCTTGCCTCCTTTTCCGCGCAGCTCTCGATTCCCCCCTCTCTTTCGCACCCTCCATGTCATATTCCGCTCCAGGAGTTCCATCATAGCTCCTCACTGTCGCTGGGAGGAAGTTTTCTCCTCCGCTCGCCCCTTCCACCGTCATTTTCTCTCTACCCACCCTTGCCTCCTTTTCCGCGCAGCTCTCGATTCCCCCCTCTCTTTCGCACCCTCCATGTCATATTCCGCTCCAGGAGCTCCATCATAGCTCCTTGCTGTCGCTGGGAGGATGTTTTCTCCTCCGCTCGCCCCTTCCACCGTCATTTTCTCTCTACCCACCCTTGCCTCCTTTTCCGCGCAGCTCTCGATTCCCCCCTCTCTTTCGCACCCTCCATGTCATATTCCGCTCCAGGAGCTCCATCATAGCTCCTCGCTGTCGCTGGGAGGATGTTTTCTCCTCCGCTCGCCCCTTCCACCGTCATTTTCTCTCTACCCACCCTTGCCTCCTTCTTCGCGCAGCTCTCGATTCCCCCCTCTCTTTCGAACCCTCCATGTCATATTCCGCTCCAGGAGCTCCATCATAGCTCCTCGCTGTCGCTGGGAGGATGTTTTCTCCTCTGCTCGCCCCTTCCACCGTCATTTTCTCTCTACCCACCCTTTCCTCCTTTTCCGCGCAGCTCTCGATTCCCCCCTCTCTTTCGCACCCTCCATGTCATATTCCGCTCCAGGAGCTCCATCATAGCTCCTCGCTGTCGCTGGGAGGATGTTTTCTCCTCCGCTCGCCCCTTCCACCGTCATTTTCTTTCTACCCACCCTTGCCTCCTTTTCCACGCAGCTCTCGATTCCCCCCTCTCTTTCGCACCCTCCATGTCATATTCCGCTCCAGGAGCTCCATCATAGCTCCTCGCTGTCGCTGGGAGGATGTTTTCTCCTCCGCTCGCCCCTTCCACCGTCATTTTCTCTCTACCCACCCTTGCCTCCTTTTCCGCGCAGCTCTCGATTCCCCCCTCTCTTTCGCACCCTCCATGTCATATTCCGCTCCAGGAGTTCCATCATAGCTCCTCACTGTCGCTGGGAGGATGTTTTCTCCTCCGCTCGCCTCTTCCACCGTCATTTTCTCTCTACCCACCCTTGCCTCCTTCTCCGCGCAGCTCTCGATTCCCCCCTCTCTTTCGCACCCTCCATGTCATATTCCGCTCCAGGAGCTCCATCATAGCTCTTCGCTGTCGCTGGGAGGATGTTTTCTCCTCCGCTCGCCCCTTCCACCGTCATTTTCTCTCTACCCACCCTTTCCTCCTTTTCCGCGCAGCTCTCGATTCCCCCCTCTCTTTCGCACCCTCCATGTCATATTCCGCTCCAGGAGCTCCATCATAGCTCCTCGCTGTCGCTGGGAGGATGTTTTCTCCTCCGCTCGCCCCTTCCACCGTCATTTTCTCTCTACCCACCCTTGCCTCCTTTTCCGCGCAGCTCTCAATTCCCCCCTCTCTTTCGCACCCTCCATGTCATATTCCGCTCCAGGAGCTCCATCATAGCTCCTCGCTGTCGCTGGGAGGATGTTTTCTCCTCCGCTCGCCCCTTCCACCGTCATTTTCTCTCTACCCACCCTTGCCTCCTTCTCCGCGCAGCTCTCAATTCCCCCCTCTCTTTCGCACCCTCCATGTCATATTCCGCTCCAGGAGCTCCATCATAGCTCCTCGCTGTCGCTGGGAGGATGTTTTCTCCTCCGCTCGCCCCTTCCACCGTCATTTTCTCTCTACCCACCCTTTCCTCCTTTTCCGCGCAGCTCTTGATTCCCCCCTCTCTTTCGCACCCTCCATGTCATATTCCGCTCCAAGAGCTCCATCATAGCTCCTCGCTGTCGCTGGGAGGATGTTTTCTCCTCTGCTCGCCCCTTCCACCGTCATTTTCTCTCTACCCACCCTTTCCTCCTTTTCCGCGCAGCTCTCGATTCCCCCCTCTCTTGCGCACCCTCCATGTCATATTCCGCTCCAGGAGCTCCATCATAGTTCCTCGCTGTCGCTGGGAGGATGTTTTCTCCTCCGCTCGCCCCTTCCACCGTCATTTTCTCTCTACCCACCCTTGCCTCCCTTTCCGCGCAGCTCTCGATTCCCCCCTCTCTTTCGCACCCTCCATGTCATATTCCGCTCCAGGAGTTCCATCATAGCTCCTCACTGTCGCTGGGAGGATGTTTTCTCCTCCGCTCGCTCCTTCCACCGTCATTTTCTCTCTACCCACCCTTGCCTCCTTTTCCGCGCAGCTCTCGATTCCCCCCTCTCTTTCGCACCCTCCATGTCATATTCCGCTCCAGGAGCTCCATCATAGCTCCTCGCTGTCGCTGGGAGGATGTTTTCTCCTCCGCTCGCCCCTTCCACCGTCATTTTCTCTCTACCCACCCTTGCCTCCTTTTCCGCGCAGCTCTCGATTCCCCCCTCTCTTTCGCACCCTCAATGTCATATTCCGCTCCAGGAGTTCCATCATAGCTCCTCACTGTCGCTGGGAGGATGTTTTCTCCTCCGCTCGCCCCTTCCACCGTCATTTTCTCTCTACCCACCCTTGCCTCCTTTTCCGCGCAGCTCTCGATTCCCCCCTCTCTTTCGCACCCTCCATGTCATATTCCGCTCCAGGAGTTCCATCATAGCTCCTCACTGTCGCTGGGAGGAAGTTTTCTCCTCCGCTCGCCCCTTCCACCGTCATTTTCTCTCTACCCACCCTTGCCTCCTTTTCCGCGCAGCTCTCGATTCCCCCCTCTCTTTCGCACCCTCCATGTCATATTCCGCTCCAGGAGCTCCATCATAGCTCCTTGCTGTCGCTGGGAGGATGTTTTCTCCTCCGCTCGCCCCTTCCACCGTCATTTTCTCTCTACCCACCCTTGCCTCCTTCTTCGCGCAGCTCTCGATTCCCCCCTCTCTTTCGAACCCTCCATGTCATATTCCGCTCCAGGAGCTCCATCATAGCTCCTCGCTGTCGCTGGGAGGATGTTTTCTCCTCTGCTCGCCCCTTCCACCGTCATTTTCTCTCTACCCACCCTTTCCTCCTTTTCCGCGCAGCTCTCGATTCCCCCCTCTCTTTCGCACCCTCCATGTCATATTCCGCTCCAGGAGCTCCATCATAGCTCCTCGCTGTCGCTGGGAGGATGTTTTCTCCTCCGCTCGCCCCTTCCACCGTCATTTTCTTTCTACCCACCCTTGCCTCCTTTTCCACGCAGCTCTCGATTCCCCCCTCTCTTTCGCACCCTCCATGTCATATTCCGCTCCAGGAGCTCCATCATAGCTCCTCGCTGTCGCTGGGAGGATGTTTTCTCCTCCGCTCGCCCCTTCCACCGTCATTTTCTCTCTACCCACCCTTGCCTCCTTTTCCGCGCAGCTCTCGATTCCCCCCTCTCTTTCGCACCCTCCATGTCATATTCCGCTGCAGGAGTTCCATCATAGCTCCTCACTGTCGCTGGGAGGATGTTTTCTCCTCCGCTCGCCTCTTCCACCGTCATTTTCTCTCTACCCACCCTTGCCTCCTTCTCCGCGCAGCTCTCGATTCCCCCCTCTCTTTCGCACCCTCCATGTCATATTCCGCTCCAGGAGCTCCATCATAGCTCTTCGCTGTCGCTGGGAGGATGTTTTCTCCTCCGCTCGCCCCTTCCACCGTCATTTTCTCTCTACCCACCCTTTCCTCCTTTTCCGCGCAGCTCTCGATTCCCCCCTCTCTTTCGCACCCTCCATGTCATATTCCGCTCCAGGAGCTCCATCATAGCTCCTCGCTGTCGCTGGGAGGATGTTTTCTCCTCCGCTCGCCCCTTCCACCGTCATTTTCTCTCTACCCACCCTTGCCTCCTTTTCCGCGCAGCTCTCAATTCCCCCCTCTCTTTCGCACCCTCCATGTCATATTCCGCTCCAGGAGCTCCATCATAGCTCCTCGCTGTCGCTGGGAGGATGTTTTCTCCTCCGCTCGCCCCTTCCACCGTCATTTTCTCTCTACCCACCCTTGCCTCCTTCTCCGCGCAGCTCTCAATTCCCCCCTCTCTTTCGCACCCTCCATGTCATATTCCGCTCCAGGAGCTCCATCATAGCTCCTCGCTGTCGCTGGGAGGATGTTTTCTCCTCCGCTCGCCCCTTCCACCGTCATTTTCTCTCTACCCACCCTTTCCTCCTTTTCCGCGCAGCTCTTGATTCCCCCCTCTCTTTCGCACCCTCCATGTCATATTCCGCTCCAGGAGCTCCATCATAGCTCCTCGCTGTCGCTGGGAGGATGTTTTCTCCTCTGCTCGCCCCTTCCACCGTCATTTTCTCTCTACCCACCCTTTCCTCCTTTTCCGCGCAGCTCTCGATTCCCCCCTCTCTTGCGCACCCTCCATGTCATATTCCGCTCCAGGAGCTCCATCATAGTTCCTCGCTGTCGCTGGGAGGATGTTTTCTCCTCCGCTCGCCCCTTCCACCGTCATTTTCTCTCTACCCACCCTTGCCTCCTTTTCCGCGCAGCTCTCGATTCCCCCCTCTCTTTCGCACCCTCCATGTCATATTCCGCTCCAGGAGTTCCATCATAGCTCCTCACTGTCGCTGGGAGGATGTTTTCTCCTCCGCTCGCTCCTTCCACCGTCATTTTCTCTCTACCCACCCTTGCCTCCTTCTCCGCGCAGCTCTCGATTCCCCCCTCTCTTTCGCACCCTCCATGTCATATTCCGCTCCAGGAGCTCTATCATAGCTCTTCGCTGTCGCTGGGAGGATGTTTTCTCCTCCGCTCGCCCCTTCCACCGTCATTTTCTCTCTACCCACGCTTGCCTCCTTCTCCGCGCAGCTCTCGATTCCCTCCTCTCTCTCGCACCCTCCATATTACATCCAGCTCCAGGAGCTTCATCATAGCTCCTCGCTGTCACTGGGAGGATGTTTTCTCCTCCGCTCGCCCCTTCCACCGTCATTTTCTCTCTACCCACCCTTGCCTCCTTCTCTGCGCAGCTCTCGATTCCCCCCTCTCTTTCGCACCTTCCATGTCATATTCCGCTCCAGGAGCTCCATCATAGCTCCTCGCTGTCGCTGGGAGGATGTTTTCTCCTCCGCTCGCCCCTTCCACAGTCATTTTCTCTCTACCCACCCTTGCCTCCTTCTCCGCGCAGCTCTCGATTCCCTCTTCTCTCTCGCACCCTCCATATTACATCCAGCTCCAGGAGCTCCATCATAGCTCCTCGCTGTCGCTGGGAGGATGTTTTCTCCTCTGCTCGCCGCTTGCGCCGTCATTTTCTCTCCACCCACCCTTGCCTCCTTCTCCGCGCCGCTCTCGATTCCCCCCTCTCTTTCGCACCCTCCATGTCATATTCCGCTCCAGGAGCTCCATCATAGCTCCTCGCTGTCGCTGGGAGGATGTTTTCTCCTCCGCTCGCCCCTTCCACCGTCATTTTCTCTCTACCCACCCTTTCCTCCTTTTCCGCGCAGCTCTCGATTCCCCCCTCTCTTTCACACCCTCCATGTCATATTCCGCTCCAGGAGCTCCATCATTGCTCCTCGCTGTCGCTGGGAGGATGTTTTCTCCTCCGCTCGCCCCTTCCACCGTCATTTTCTCTCTACCCACCCTTGCCTCCCTCTCCGCGCAGCTCTCAATTCCCCCCTCTCTTTCGCACCCTCCATGTCATATTCCGCTCCAGGAGCTCCATCATAGCTCCTCGCTGTCGCTGGGAGGATGTTTTCTCCTCCGCTCGCCCCTTTCACCGTCATTTTCTCTCTACCCACCCTTTCCTCCTTCTCCGCGCAGCTCTCGATTCCCCCCTCTCTTTCGAACCCTCCATGTCATATTCCGCTCCAGGAGCTCCATCATAGCTCCTCGCTGTCGCTGGGAGGATGTTTTCTCCTCTGCTCGCCCCTTCCACCGTCATTTTCTCTCTACCCACCCTTTCCTCCTTTTCCGCGCAGCTCTCGATTCCCCCCTCTCTTTCGCACCCTCCATGTCATATTCCGCTCCAGGAGCTCCATCATAGCTCCTCGCTGTCGCTGGGAGGATGTTTTCTCCTCCGCTCGCCCCTTCCACCGTCATTTTCTCTCTACCCACCCTTGCCTCCTTTTCCGCGCAGCTCTCGATTCCCCCCTCTCTTTCGCACCCTCCATGTCATATTCCGCTCCAGGAGTTCCATCATAGCTCCTCACTGTCGCTGGGAGGATGTTTTCTCCTCCACTCGCCCCTTCCACCGTCATTTTCTCTCTACCCACCCTTGCCTCCTTCTCCGCGCTGCTCTCGATTCCCTCCTCTCTCTCGCACCCTCCATATTACATCCAGCTCCAGGAGCTCCATCATAGCTCCTCGCTGTCGCTGGGAGGATGTTTTCTCCTCCGCTCGCCCCTTCCACCGTCATTTTCTCTCTACCCACCCTTGCCTCCTTCTCCGCGCAGCTCTCGATTCCCTCCTCTCTCTCGCACCCTCCATATTACATCCAGCTCCAGGAGCTCCATCATAGCTCCTCGCTGTCGCTGGGAGGATGTTTTCTCCTCTGCTCGCCGCTTCCGCCGTCATTTTCTCTCCACCCACCCTTGCCTCCTTCTCCGCGCCGCTCTCGATTCCCCCCTCTCTTTCGCACCCTCCATGTCATATTCTGCTCCAGGAGCTCCATCATAGCTCCTCGCTGTCGCTGGGAGGATGTTTTCTCCTCCGCTCGCCCCTTCCACCGTCATTTTCTCTCTACCCACCCTTGCCTCCTTCTCCGCGCAGCTCTCGATTCCCCCCTCTCTTTCGCACCCTCCATGTCATATTCCGCTCCAGGAGCTCCATCATAGCTCCTCGCTGTCGCTGGGAGGATGTTTTCTCCTCCGCTCGCCCCTTCCACCGTCATTTTCTCTCTACCCACCCTTTCCTCCTTTTCCGCGCAGCTCTCGATTCCCCCCTCTCTTTCGCACCCTCCATGTCATATTCCGCTCCAGGAGCTCCATCATAGCTCCTCGCTGTCGCTGGGAGGATGTTTTCTCCTCCGCTCGCCCCTTCCACCGTCATTTTCTCTCTACCCACCCTTGCCTCCTTCTCCGCGCAGCTCTCAATTCCCCCCTCTCTTTCGCACCCTCCATGTCATATTCCGCTCCAGGAGCTCCATCATAGCTCCTCGCTGTCGCTGGGAGGATGTTTTCTCCTCCGCTCGCCCCTTCCACCGTCATTTTCTCTCTACCCACCCTTGCCTCCTTCTCCGCGCAGCTCTCGATTCCCCCCTCTCTTTCGAACCCTCCATGTCATATTCCGCTCCAGGAGCTCCATCATAGCTCCTCGCTGTCGCTGGGAGGATGTTTTCTCCTCTGCTCGCCCCTTCCACCGTCATTTTCTCTCTACCCACCCTTTCCTCTTTTTCCGCGCAGCTCTCGATTCCCCCCTCTCTTTCGCACCCTCCATGTCATATTCCGCTCCAGGAGCTCCATCATAGCTCCTCGCTGTTGCTGGGAGGATGTTTTCTCCTCCGCTCGCCCCTTCCACCGTCATTTTCTCTCTACCCACCCTTGCCTCCTTTTCCGCGCAGCTCTCGATTCCCCCCTCTCTTTCGCACCCTCCATGTCATATTCCGCTCCAGGAGTTCCATCATAGCTCCTCACTGTCGCTGGGAGGATGTTTTCTCCTCCGCTCGCCCCTTCCACCGTCATTTTCTCTCTACCCACCCTTGCCTCCTTCTCCGCGCAGCTCTCGATTCCCCCCTCTCTTTCGCACCCTCCATGTCATATTCCGCTCCAGGAGCTCCATCATAGCTCCTCGCTGTCGCTGGGAGGATGTTTTCTCCTCCGCTCGCCCCTTCCACCGTCATTTTCTCTCTACCCACCCTTGCCTCCTTTTCCGCGCAGCTCTCGATTCCCCCCTCTCTTTCGCACCCTCCATGTCATATTCCGCTCCAGGAGCTCCATCATAGCTCCTTGCTGTCGCTGGGAGGATGTTTTCTCCTCCGCTCGCCCCTTCCACCGTCATTTTCTCTCTACCCACCCTTGCCTCCTTTTCCGCACAGCTCTCGATTCCCCCCTCTCTTTCGCACCCTCCATGTCATATTCCGCTCCAGGAGTTCCATCATAGCTCCTCACTGTCGCTGGGAGGATGTTTTCTCCTCTACTCGCCCCTTCCACCGTCATTTTCTCTCTACCCACCCTTGCCTCCTTCTCCGCGCTGCTCTCGATTCCCTCCTCTCTCTCGCACCCTCCATATTACATCCAGCTCCAGGAGCTCCATCATAGCTCCTCGCTGTCGCTGGGAGGATGTTTTCTCCTCCGCTCGCCCCTTCCACCGTCATTTTCTCTCTACCCACCCTTGCCTCCTTCTCCGCGCAGCTCTCGATTCCCTCCTCTCTCTCGCACCCTCCATATTACATCCAGCTCCAGGAGCTCCATCATAGCTCCTCGCTGTCGCTGGGAGGATGTTTTCTCCTCTGCTCGCCGCTTCCGCCGTCATTTTCTCTCCACCCACCCTTGCCTCCTTCTCCGCGCCGCTCTCGATTCCCCCCTCTCTTTCGCACCCTCCATGTCATATTCTGCTCCAGGAGCTCCATCATAGCTCCTCGCTGTCGCTGGGAGGATGTTTTCTCCTCCGCTCGCCCCTTCCACCGTCATTTTCTCTCTACCCACCCTTGCCTCCTTCTCCGCGCAGCTCTCGATTCCCCCCTCTCTTTCGCACCCTCCATGTCATATTCCGCTCCAGGAGCTCCATCATAGCTCCTCGCTGTCGCTGGGAGGATGTTTTCTCCTCCGCTCGCCCCTTCCACCGTCATTTTCTCTCTACCCACCCTTTCCTCCTTTTCCGCGCAGCTCTCGATTCCCCCCTCTCTTTCGCACCCTCCATGTCATATTCCGCTCCAGGAGCTCCATCATAGCTCCTCGCTGTCGCTGGGAGGATGTTTTCTCCTCCGCTCGCCCCTTCCACCGTCATTTTCTCTCTACCCACCCTTGCCTCCTTCTCCGCGCAGCTCTCAATTCCCCCCTCTCTTTCGCACCCTCCATGTCATATTCCGCTCCAGGAGCTCCATCATAGCTCCTCGCTGTCGCTGGGAGGATGTTTTCTCCTCCGCTCGCCCCTTCCACCGTCATTTTCTCTCTACCCACCCTTGCCTCCTTCTCCGCGCAGCTCTCGATTCCCCCCTCTCTTTCGAACCCTCCATGTCATATTCCGCTCCAGGAGCTCCATCATAGCTCCTCGCTGTCGCTGGGAGGATGTTTTCTTCTCTGCTCGCCCCTTCCACCGTCATTTTCTCTCTACCCACCCTTGCCTCCTTTTCCGCGCAGCTCTCGATTCCCCCCTCTCTTTCGCACCCTCCATGTCATATTCCGCTCCAGGAGCTCCATCATAGCTCCTCGCTGTCGCTGGGAGGATGTTTTCTCCTCCGCTCGCCCCTTCCACCGTCATTTTCTCTCTACCCACCCTTGCCTCCTTTTCCGCGCAGCTCTCGATTCCCCCCTCTCTTTCGCACCCTCCATGTCATATTCCGCTCCAGGAGTTCCATCATAGCTCCTCACTGTCGCTGGGAGGATGTTTTCTCCTCCGCTCGCCCCTTCCACCATCATTTTCTCTCTACCCCCCCTTGCCTCCTTTTCCGCGCAGCTCTCGATTCCCCCCTCTCTTTCGCACCCTCCATGTCATATTCCGCTCCAGGAGTTCCATCATAGCTCCTCACTGTCGCTGGGAGGATGTTTTCTCCTCCGCTCGCCCCTTCCACCGTCATTTTCTCTCTACCCACCCTAGCCTCCTTTTCCGCGCAGCTCTCGATTCCCCCCTCTCTTTCGCACCCTCCATGTCATATTCCGCTCCAGGAGCTCCATCATAGCTCCTCGCTGTCGCTGGGAGGATGTTTTCTCCTCCGCTCGCCCCTTCCACCGTCATTTTCTCTCTACCCACCCTTGCCTCCTTTTCCGCGCAGCTCTCGATTCCCCCCTCTCTTTCGCACCCTCCATGTCATATTCCGCTCCAGGAGCTCCATCATAGCTCCTTGCTGTCGCTGGGAGGATGTTTTCTCCTCCGCTCGCCCCTTCCACCGTCATTTTCTCTCTACCCACCCTTGCCTCCTTTTCCGCGCAGCTCTCGATTCCCCCCTCTCTTTCGCACCCTCCATGTCATATTCCGCTCCAGGAGTTCCATCATAGCTCCTCACTGTCGCTGGGAGGATGTTTTCTCCTCCGCTCGCCCCTTCCACCGTCATTTTCTCTCTACCCACCCTTGCCTCCTTTTCCGCGCAGCTCTCGATTCCCCCCTCTCTTTCGCACCCTCCATGTCATATTCCGCTCCAGGAGTTCCATCATAGCTCCTCACTGTCGCTGGGAGGAAGTTTTCTCCTCCGCTCGCCCCTTCCACCGTCATTTTCTCTCTACCCACCCTTGCCTCCTTTTCCGCGCAGCTCTCGATTCCCCCCTCTCTTTCGCACCCTCCATGTCATATTCCGCTCCAGGAGCTCCATCATAGCTCCTCGCTGTCGCTGGGAGGATGTTTTCTCCTCCGCTCGCCCCTTCCACCGTCATTTTCTCTCTACCCACCCTTGCCTCCTTTTCCGCGCAGCTCTCGATTCCCCCCTCTCTTTCGCACCCTCCATGTCATATTCTGCTCCAGGAGCTCCATCATAGTTCCTCGCTGTCGCTGGGAGGATGTTTTCTCCTCCGCTCGCCCCTTCCACTGTCATTTTCTCTCTACCCACCCTTGCCTCCTTCTCCGCGCAGCTCTCAATTCCCCCCTCTCTTTCGCACCCTCCATGTCATATTCCGCTCCAGGAGCTCCATCATAGCTCCTCGCTGTCGCTGGGAGGATGTTTTCTCCTCCGCTCGCCCCTTCCACCGTCATTTTCTCTCTACCCACCCTTTCCTCCTTTTCCGCGCAGCTCTCGATTCCCCCCTCTCTTTCGCACCCTCCATGTCATATTCCGCTCCAGGAGCTCCATCATAGCTCCTCGCTGTCGCTGGGAGGATGTTTTCTCCTCCGCTCGCCCCTTCCACCGTCATTTTCTCTCTACCCACCCTTGCCTCCTTCTCCGCGCAGCTCTCAATTCCCCCCTCTCTTTCGCACCGTCCATGTCATATTCCGCTCCAGGAGCTCCATCATAGCTCCTCGCTGTCGCTGGGAGGATGTTTTCTCCTCCGCTCGCCCCTTCCACCGTCATTTTCTCTCTACCCACCCTTGCCTCCTTCTCCGCGCAGCTCTCGATTCCCCCCTCTCTTTCGAACCCTCCATGTCATATTCCGCTCCAGGAGCTCCATCATAGCTCCTCACTGTCGCTGGGAGGATGTTTTCTCCTCCGCTCGCCCCTTCCACCGTCATTTTCTCTCTACCCACCCTAGCCTCCTTTTCCGCGCAGCTCTCGATTCCCCCCTCTCTTTCGCACCCTCCATGTCATATTCCGCTCCAGGAGCTCCATCATAGCTCCTCGCTGTCGCTGGGAGGATGTTTTCTCCTCCGCTCGCCCCTTCCACCGTCATTTTCTCTCTACCCACCCTTGCCTCCTTTTCCGCGCAGCTCTCGATTCCCCCCTCTCTTTCGCACCCTCCATGTCATATTCCGCTCCAGGAGCTCCATCATAGCTCCTTGCTGTCGCTGGGAGGATGTTTTCTCCTCCGCTCGCCCCTTCCACCGTCATTTTCTCTCTACCCACCCTTGCCTCCTTTTCCGCGCAGCTCTCGATTCCCCCCTCTCTTTCGCACCCTCCATGTCATATTCCGCTCCAGGAGTTCCATCATAGCTCCTCACTGTCGCTGGGAGGATGTTTTCTCCTCCGCTCGCCCCTTCCACCGTCATTTTCTCTCTACCCACCCTTGCCTCCTTTTCCGCGCAGCTCTCGATTCCCCCCTCTCTTTCGCACCCTCCATGTCATATTCCGCTCCAGGAGTTCCATCATAGCTCCTCACTGTCGCTGGGAGGAAGTTTTCTCCTCCGCTCGCCCCTTCCACCGTCATTTTCTCTCTACCCACCCTTGCCTCCTTTTCCGCGCAGCTCTCGATTCCCCCCTCTCTTTCGCACCCTCCATGTCATATTCCGCTCCAGGAGCTCCATCATAGCTCCTCGCTGTCGCTGGGAGGATGTTTTCTCCTCCGCTCGCCCCTTCCACCGTCATTTTCTCTCTACCCACCCTTGCCTCCTTTTCCGCGCAGCTCTCGATTCCCCCCTCTCTTTCGCACCCTCCATGTCATATTCTGCTCCAGGAGCTCCATCATAGTTCCTCGCTGTCGCTGGGAGGATGTTTTCTCCTCCGCTCGCCCCTTCCACTGTCATTTTCTCTCTACCCACCCTTGCCTCCTTCTCCGCGCAGCTCTCAATTCCCCCCTCTCTTTCGCACCCTCCATGTCATATTCCGCTCCAGGAGCTCCATCATAGCTCCTCGCTGTCGCTGGGAGGATGTTTTCTCCTCCGCTCGCCCCTTCCACCGTCATTTTCTCTCTACCCACCCTTTCCTCCTTTTCCGCGCAGCTCTCGATTCCCCCCTCTCTTTCGCACCCTCCATGTCATATTCCGCTCCAGGAGCTCCATCATAGCTCCTCGCTGTCGCTGGGAGGATGTTTTCTCCTCCGCTCGCCCCTTCCACCGTCATTTTCTCTCTACCCACCCTTGCCTCCTTCTCCGCGCAGCTCTCAATTCCCCCCTCTCTTTCGCACCGTCCATGTCATATTCCGCTCCAGGAGCTCCATCATAGCTCCTCGCTGTCGCTGGGAGGATGTTTTCTCCTCCGCTCGCCCCTTCCACCGTCATTTTCTCTCTACCCACCCTTGCCTCCTTCTCCGCGCAGCTCTCGATTCCCCCCTCTCTTTCGAACCCTCCATGTCATATTCCGCTCCAGGAGCTCCATCATAGCTCCTCGCTGTCGCTGGGAGGATGTTTTCTTCTCTGCTCGCCCCTTCCACCGTCATTTTCTCTCTACCCACCCTTGCCTCCTTTTCCGCGCAGCTCTCGATTCCCCCCTCTCTTTCGCACCCTCCATGTCATATTCCGCTCCAGGAGCTCCATCATAGCTCCTCGCTGTCGCTGGGAGGATGTTTTCTCCTCCGCTCGCCCCTTCCACCGTCATTTTCTCTCTACCCACCCTTGCCTCCTTTTCCGCGCAGCTCTCGATTCCCCCCTCTCTTTCGCACCCTCCATGTCATATTCCGCTCCAGGAGTTCCATCATAGCTCCTCACTGTCGCTGGGAGGATGTTTTCTCCTCCGCTCGCCCCTTCCACCATCATTTTCTCTCTACCCCCCCTTGCCTCCTTTTCCGCGCAACTCTCGATTCCCCCCTCTCTTTCGCACCCTCCATGTCATATTCCGCTCCAGGAGTTCCATCATAGCTCCTCACTGTCGCTGGGAGGATGTTTTCTCCTCCGCTCGCCCCTTCCACCGTCATTTTCTCTCTACCCACCCTAGCCTCCTTTTCCGCGCAGCTCTCGATTCCCCCCTCTCTTTCGCACCCTCCATGTCATATTCCGCTCCAGGAGCTCCATCATAGCTCCTCGCTGTCGCTGGGAGGATGTTTTCTCCTCCGCTCGCCCCTTCCACCGTCATTTTCTCTCTACCCACCCTTGCCTCCTTTTCCGCGCAGCTCTCGATTCCCCCCTCTCTTTCGCACCCTCCATGTCATATTCCGCTCCAGGAGCTCCATCATAGCTCCTTGCTGTCGCTGGGAGGATGTTTTCTCCTCCGCTCGCCCCTTCCACCGTCATTTTCTCTCTACCCACCCTTGCCTCCTTTTCCGCGCAGCTCTCGATTCCCCCCTCTCTTTCGCACCCTCCATGTCATATTCCGCTCCAGGAGTTCCATCATAGCTCCTCACTGTCGCTGGGAGGATGTTTTCTCCTCCGCTCGCCCCTTCCACCGTCATTTTCTCTCTACCCACCCTTGCCTCCTTTTCCGCGCAGCTCTCGATTCCCCCCTCTCTTTCGCACCCTCCATGTCATATTCCGCTCCAGGAGTTCCATCATAGCTCCTCACTGTCGCTGGGAGGAAGTTTTCTCCTCCGCTCGCCCCTTCCACCGTCATTTTCTCTCTACCCACCCTTGCCTCCTTTTCCGCGCAGCTCTCGATTCCCCCCTCTCTTTCGCACCCTCCATGTCATATTCCGCTCCAGGAGCTCCATCATAGCTCCTCGCTGTCGCTGGGAGGATGTTTTCTCCTCCGCTCGCCCCTTCCACCGTCATTTTCTCTCTACCCACCCTTGCCTCCTTTTCCGCGCAGCTCTCGATTCCCCCCTCTCTTTCGCACCCTCAATGTCATATTCCGCTCCAGGAGTTCCATCATAGCTCCTCACTGTCGCTGGGAGGATGTTTTCTCCTCCGCTCGCCCCTTCCACCGTCATTTTCTCTCTACCCACCCCTGCCTCCTTTTCCGCGCAGCTCTCGATTCCCCCCTCTCTTTCGCACCCTCCATGTCATATTCCGCTCCAGGAGTTCCATCATAGCTCCTCACTGTCGCTGGGAGGAAGTTTTCTCCTCCGCTCGCCCCTTCCACCGTCATTTTCTCTCTACCCACCCTTGCCTCCTTTTCCGCGCAGCTCTCGATTCCCCCCTCTCTTTCGCACCCTCCATGTCATATTCCGCTCCAGGAGTTCCATCATAGCTCCTCGCTGTCGCTGGGAGGATGTTTTCTCCTCCGCTCGCCCCTTCCACCGTCATTTTCTCTCTACCCACCCTTGCCTCCTTCTCCGCACAGCTCTCGATTCCCCCCTCTCTTTCGAACCCTCCATGTCATATTCCGCTCCAGGAGCTCCATCATAGCTCCTCGCTGTCGCTGGGAGGATGTTTTCTCCTCTGCTCGCCCCTTCCACCGTCATTTTCTCTCTACCCACCCTTTCCTCCTTTTCCGCGCAGCTCTCGATTCCCCCCTCTCTTTCGCACCCTCCATGTCATATTCCGCTCCAGGAGCTCCATCATAGCTCCTCACTGTCGCTGGGAGGATGTTTTCTCCTCCGCTCGCCCCTTCCACCGTCATTTTCTTTCTACCCACCCTTGCCTCCTTTTCCACACAGCTCTCGATTCCCCCCTCTCTTTCGCACCCTCCATGTCATATTCCGCTCCAGGAGCTCCATCATAGCTCCTCGCTGTCGCTGGGAGGATGTTTTCTCCTCCGCTCGCCCCTTCCACCGTCATTTTCTCTCTACCCACCCTTGCCTCCTTCTCCGCGCAGCTCTCAATTCCCCCCTCTCTTTCGCACCCTCCATGTCATATTCCGCTCCAGGAGCTCCATCATAGCTCCTCGCTGTCGCTGGGAGGATGTTTTCTCCTCCGCTCGCCCCTTCCACCGTCATTTTCTCTCTACCCACCCTTGCCTCCTTCTCCGCGCAGCTCTCGATTCCCCCCTCTCTTTCGAACCCTCCATGTCATATTCCGCTCCAGGAGCTCCATCATAGCTCCTCGCTGTCGCTGGGAGGATGTTTTCTTCTCTGCTCGCCCCTTCCACCGTCATTTTCTCTCTACCCACCCTTGCCTCCTTTTCCGCGCAGCTCTCGATTCCCCCCTCTCTTTCGCACCCTCCATGTCATATTCCGCTCCAGGAGCTCCATCATAGCTCCTCGCTGTCGCTGGGAGGATGTTTTCTCCTCCGCTCGCCCCTTCCACCGTCATTTTCTCTCTACCCACCCTTGCCTCCTTTTCCGCGCAGCTCTCGATTCCCCCCTCTCTTTCGCACCCTCCATGTCATATTCCGCTCCAGGAGTTCCATCATAGCTCCTCACTGTCGCTGGGAGGATGTTTTCTCCTCCGCTCGCCCCTTCCACCATCATTTTCTCTCTACCCCCCCTTGCCTCCTTTTCCGCGCAGCTCTCGATTCCCCCCTCTCTTTCGCACCCTCCATGTCATATTCCGCTCCAGGAGTTCCATCATAGCTCCTCACTGTCGCTGGGAGGATGTTTTCTCCTCCGCTCGCCCCTTCCACCGTCATTTTCTCTCTACCCACCCTAGCCTCCTTTTCCGCGCAGCTCTCGATTCCCCCCTCTCTTTCGCACCCTCCATGTCATATTCCGCTCCAGGAGCTCCATCATAGCTCCTCGCTGTCGCTGGGAGGATGTTTTCTCCTCCGCTCGCCCCTTCCACCGTCATTTTCTCTCTACCCACCCTTGCCTCCTTTTCCGCGCAGCTCTCGATTCCCCCCTCTCTTTCGCACCCTCCATGTCATATTCCGCTCCAGGAGCTCCATCATAGCTCCTTGCTGTCGCTGGGAGGATGTTTTCTCCTCCGCTCGCCCCTTCCACCGTCATTTTCTCTCTACCCACCCTTGCCTCCTTTTCCGCGCAGCTCTCGATTCCCCCCTCTCTTTCGCACCCTCCATGTCATATTCCGCTCCAGGAGTTCCATCATAGCTCCTCACTGTCGCTGGGAGGATGTTTTCTCCTCCGCTCGCCCCTTCCACCGTCATTTTCTCTCTACCCACCCTTGCCTCCTTTTCCGCGCAGCTCTCGATTCCCCCCTCTCTTTCGCACCCTCCATGTCATATTCCGCTCCAGGAGTTCCATCATAGCTCCTCACTGTCGCTGGGAGGAAGTTTTCTCCTCCGCTCGCCCCTTCCACCGTCATTTTCTCTCTACCCACCCTTGCCTCCTTTTCCGCGCAGCTCTCGATTCCCCCCTCTCTTTCGCACCCTCCATGTCATATTCCGCTCCAGGAGCTCCATCATAGCTCCTCGCTGTCGCTGGGAGGATGTTTTCTATACTCCGCTCGCCCCTTCCACCGTCATTTTCTCTCTACCCACCCTTGCCTCCTTTTCCGCGCAGCTCTCGATTCCCCCCTCTCTTTCGCACCCTCAATGTCATATTCCGCTCCAGGAGTTCCATCATAGCTCCTCACTGTCGCTGGGAGGATGTTTTCTCCTCCGCTCGCCCCTTCCACCGTCATTTTCTCTCTACCCACCCCTGCCTCCTTTTCCGCGCAGCTCTCGATTCCCCCCTCTCTTTCGCACCCTCCATGTCATATTCCGCTCCAGGAGTTCCATCATAGCTCCTCACTGTCGCTGGGAGGAAGTTTTCTCCTCCGCTCGCCCCTTCCACCGTCATTTTCTCTCTACCCACCCTTGCCTCCTTTTCCGCGCAGCTCTCGATTCCCCCCTCTCTTTCGCACCCTCCATGTCATATTCCGCTCCAGGAGTTCCATCATAGCTCCTCGCTGTCGCTGGGAGGATGTTTTCTCCTCCGCTCGCCCCTTCCACCGTCATTTTCTCTCTACCCACCCTTGCCTCCTTCTCCGCGCAGCTCTCGATTCCCCCCTCTCTTTCGAACCCTCCATGTCATATTCCGCTCCAGGAGCTCCATCATAGCTCCTCGCTGTCGCTGGGAGGATGTTTTCTCCTCTGCTCGCCCCTTCCACCGTCATTTTCTCTCTACCCACCCTTTCCTCCTTTTCCGCGCAGCTCTCGATTCCCCCCTCTCTTTCGCACCCTCCATGTCATATTCCGCTCCAGGAGCTCCATCATAGCTCCTCACTGTCGCTGGGAGGATGTTTTCTCCTCCGCTCGCCCCTTCCACCGTCATTTTCTTTCTACCCACCCTTGCCTCCTTTTCCACACAGCTCTCGATTCCCCCCTCTCTTTCGCACCCTCCATGTCATATTCCGCTCCAGGAGCTCCATCATAGCTCCTCGCTGTTGCTGGGAGGATGTTTTCTCCTCCGCTCGCCCCTTCCACCGTCATTTTCTCTCTACCCACCCTTGCCTCCTTCTCCGCGCAGCTCTCGATTCCCCCCTCTCTTTCGCACCCTCCATGTCATATTCCGCTCCAGGAGCTCCATCATAGCTCCTCGCTGTCGCTGGGAGGATTTTTTCTCCTCTGCTCGCCCCTTCCACCGTCATTTTCTCTCTACCCACCCTTTCCTCCTTTTCCGCGCAGCTCTCGATTCCCCCCTCTCTTGCGCACCCTCCATGTCATATTCCGCTCCAGGAGCTCCATCATAGCTCCTCACTGTCGCTGGGAGGAAGTTTTCTCCTCCGCTTGCCCCTTCCACCGTCATTTTCTCTCTACCCACCCTTGCCTCCTTTTCCGCGCAGCTCTCGATTCCCCCCTCTCTTTCGCACCCTCCATGTCATATTCCGCTCCAGGAGCTCCATCATAGCTCCTTGCTGTCGCTGGGAGGATGTTTTCTCCTCCGCTCGCCCCTTCCACCGTCATTTTCTCTCTACCCACCCTTGCCTCCTTTTCCGCGCAGCTCTCGATTCCCCCCTCTCTTTCGCACCCTCCATGTCATATTCCGCTCCAGGAGTTCCATCATAGCTCCTCACTGTCGCTGGGAGGATGTTTTCTCCTCCGCTCGCCCCTTCCACCGTCATTTTCTCTCTACCCACCCTTGCCTCCTTTTCCGCGCAGCTCTCGATTCCCCCCTCTCTTTCGCACCCTCCATGTCATATTCCGCTCCAGGAGCTCCATCATAGCTCCTCGCTGTCGCTGGGAGGATGTTTTCTCCTCCGCTCGCCCCTTCCACCGTCATTTTCTCTCTACCCACCCTTGCCTCCTTTTCCGCGCAGCTCTCGATTCCCCCCTCTCTTTCGCACCCTCCATGTCATATTCCGCTCCAGGAGTTCCATCATAGCTCCTCACTGTCGCTGGGAGGATGTTTTCTCCTCCGCTCGCCCCTTCCACCATCATTTTCTCTCTACCCCCCCTTGCCTCCTTTTCCGCGCAGCTCTCGATTCCCCCCTCTCTTTCGCACCCTCCATGTCATATTCCGCTCCAGGAGTTCCATCATAGCTCCTCACTGTCGCTGGGAGGATGTTTTCTCCTCCGCTCGCCCCTTCCACCGTCATTTTCTCTCTACCCACCCTTGCCTCCTTTTCCGCGCAGCTCTCGATTCCCCCCTCTCTTTCGCACCCTCCATGTCATATTCCGCTCCAGGAGCTCCATCATAGCTCCTTGCTGTCGCTGGGAGGATGTTTTCTCCTCCGCTCGCCCCTTCCACCGTCATTTTCTCTCTACCCACCCTTGCCTCCTTTTCCGCGCAGCTCTCGATTCCCCCCTCTCTTTCGCACCCTCCATGTCATATTCCGCTCCAGGAGTTCCATCATAGCTCCTCACTGTCGCTGGGAGGATGTTTTCTCCTCCGCTCGCCCCTTCCACCGCCATTTTCTCTCTACCCACCCTTGCCTCCTTCTCCGCGCAGCTCTCGATTCCCCCCTCTCTTTCGCACCCTCCATGTCATATTCCGCTCCAGGAGCTCCATCATAGCTCCTCGCTGTCGCTGGGAGGATGTTTTCTCCTCCGCTCGCCCCTTCCACCGTCATTTTCTCTCTACCCACCCTTGCCTCCTTTTCCGCGCAGCTCTCGATTCCCCCCTCTCTTTCGCACCCTCCATGTCATATTCCGCTCCAGGAGCTCCATCATAGCTCCTTGCTGTCGCTGGGAGGATGTTTTCTCCTCCGCTCGCCCCTTCCACCGTCATTTTCTCTCTACCCACCCTTGCCTCCTTTTCCGCGCAGCTCTCGATTCCCCCCTCTCTTTCGCACCCTCCATGTCATATTCCGCTCCAGGAGTTCCATCATAGCTCCTCACTGTCGCTGGGAGGATGTTTTCTCCTCCGCTCGCCCCTTCCACCATCATTTTCTCTCTACCCACCCTTGCCTCCTTTTCCGCGCAGCTCTCGATTCCCCCCTCTCTTTCGCACCCTCCATGTCATATTCCGCTCCAGGAGTTCCATCATAGCTCCTCACTGTCGCTGGGAGGAAGTTTTCTCCTCCGCTCGCCCCTTCCACCGTCATTTTCTCTCTACCCACCCTTGCCTCCTTTTCCGCGCAGCTCTCGATTCCCCCCTCTCTTTCGCACCCTCCATGTCATATTCCGCTCCAGGAGTTCCATCATAGCTCCTCACTGTCGCTGGGAGGAAGTTTTCTCCTCCGCTTGCCCCTTCCACCGTCATTTTCTCTCTACCCACCCTTGCCTCCTGTTCCGCGCAGCTCTCGATTCCCCCCTCTCTTTCGCACCCTCCATGTCATATTCCGCTCCAGGAGCTCCATCATAGCTCCTTGCTGTCGCTGGGAGGATGTTTTCTCCTCCGCTCGCCCCTTCCACCGTCATTTTCTCTCTACCCACCCTTGCCTCCTTTTCCGCGCAGCTCTCGATTCCCCCCTCTCTTTCGCACCCTCCATGTCATATTCCGCTCCAGGAGTTCCATCATAGCTCCTCACTGTCGCTGGGAGGATGTTTTCTCCTCCGCTCGCCCCTTCCACCGTCATTTTCTCTCTACCCACCCTTGCCTCCTTTTCCGCGCAGCTCTCGATTCCCCCCTCTCTTTCGCACCCTCCATGTCATATTCCGCTCCAGGAGCTCCATCATAGCTCCTCGCTGTCGCTGGGAGGATGTTTTCTCCTCCGCTCGCCCCTTCCACCGTCATTTTCTCTCTACCCACCCTTGCCTCCTTTTCCGCGCAGCTCTCGATTCCCCCCTCTCTTTCGCACCCTCCATGTCATATTCCGCTCCAGGAGCTCCATCATAGCTCCTTGCTGTCGCTGGGAGGATGTTTTCTCCTCCGCTCGCCCCTTCCACCGTCATTTTCTCTCTACCCACCCTTGCCTCCTTTTCCGCGCAGCTCTCGATTCCCCCCTCTCTTTCGCACCCTCCATGTCATATTCCGCTCCAGGAGTTCCATCATAGCTCCTCACTGTCGCTGGGAGGATGTTTTCTCCTCCGCTCGCCCCTTCCACCGTCATTTTCTCTCTACCCACCCTTGCCTCCTTTTCCGCGCAGCTCTCGATTCCCCCCTCTCTTTCGCACCCTCCATGTCATATTCCGCTCCAGGAGCTCCATCATAGCTCCTCGCTGTCGCTGGGAGGATGTTTTCTCCTCCGCTCGCCCCTTCCACCGTCATTTTCTCTCTACCCACCCTTGCCTCCTTTTCCGCGCAGCTCTCGATTCCCCCCTCTCTTTCGCACCCTCCATGTCATATTCCGCTCCAGGAGTTCCATCATAGCTCCTCACTGTCGCTGGGAGGATGTTTTCTCCTCCGCTCGCCCCTTCCACCATCATTTTCTCTCTACCCCCCCTTGCCTCCTTTTCCGCGCAGCTCTCGATTCCCCCCTCTCTTTCGCACCCTCCATGTCATATTCCGCTCCAGGAGTTCCATCATAGCTCCTCACTGTCGCTGGGAGGATGTTTTCTCCTCCGCTCGCCCCTTCCACCGTCATTTTCTCTCTACCCACCCTTGCCTCCTTTTCCGCGCAGCTCTCGATTCCCCCCTCTCTTTCGCACCCTCCATGTCATATTCCGCTCCAGGAGCTCCATCATAGCTCCTTGCTGTCGCTGGGAGGATGTTTTCTCCTCCGCTCGCCCCTTCCACCGTCATTTTCTCTCTACCCACCCTTGCCTCCTTTTCCGCGCAGCTCTCGATTCCCCCCTCTCTTTCGCACCCTCCATGTCATATTCCGCTCCAGGAGTTCCATCATAGCTCCTCACTGTCGCTGGGAGGATGTTTTCTCCTCCGCTCGCCCCTTCCACCGCCATTTTCTCTCTACCCACCCTTGCCTCCTTCTCCGCGCAGCTCTCGATTCCCCCCTCTCTTTCGCACCCTCCATGTCATATTCCGCTCCAGGAGCTCCATCATAGCTCCTCGCTGTCGCTGGGAGGATGTTTTCTCCTCCGCTCGCCCCTTCCACCGTCATTTTCTCTCTACCCACCCTTGCCTCCTTTTCCGCGCAGCTCTCGATTCCCCCCTCTCTTTCGCACCCTCCATGTCATATTCCGCTCCAGGAGCTCCATCATAGCTCCTTGCTGTCGCTGGGAGGATGTTTTCTCCTCCGCTCGCCCCTTCCACCGTCATTTTCTCTCTACCCACCCTTGCCTCCTTTTCCGCGCAGCTCTCGATTCCCCCCTCTCTTTCGCACCCTCCATGTCATATTCCGCTCCAGGAGTTCCATCATAGCTCCTCACTGTCGCTGGGAGGATGTTTTCTCCTCCGCTCGCCCCTTCCACCATCATTTTCTCTCTACCCACCCTTGCCTCCTTTTCCGCGCAGCTCTCGATTCCCCCCTCTCTTTCGCACCCTCCATGTCATATTCCGCTCCAGGAGTTCCATCATAGCTCCTCACTGTCGCTGGGAGGAAGTTTTCTCCTCCGCTCGCCCCTTCCACCGTCATTTTCTCTCTACCCACCCTTGCCTCCTTTTCCGCGCAGCTCTCGATTCCCCCCTCTCTTTCGCACCCTCCATGTCATATTCCGCTCCAGGAGTTCCATCATAGCTCCTCACTGTCGCTGGGAGGAAGTTTTCTCCTCCGCTTGCCCCTTCCACCGTCATTTTCTCTCTACCCACCCTTGCCTCCTTTTCCGCGCAGCTCTCGATTCCCCCCTCTCTTTCGCACCCTCCATGTCATATTCCGCTCCAGGAGCTCCATCATAGCTCCTTGCTGTCGCTGGGAGGATGTTTTCTCCTCCGCTCGCCCCTTCCACCGTCATTTTCTCTCTACCCACCCTTGCCTCCTTTTCCGCGCAGCTCTCGATTCCCCCCTCTCTTTCGCACCCTCCATGTCATATTCCGCTCCAGGAGTTCCATCATAGCTCCTCACTGTCGCTGGGAGGATGTTTTCTCCTCCGCTCGCCCCTTCCACCGTCATTTTCTCTCTACCCACCCTTGCCTCCTTTTCCGCGCAGCTCTCGATTCCCCCCTCTCTTTCGCACCCTCCATGTCATATTCCGCTCCAGGAGCTCCATCATAGCTCCTCGCTGTCGCTGGGAGGATGTTTTCTCCTCCGCTCGCCCCTTCCACCGTCATTTTCTCTCTACCCACCCTTGCCTCCTTTTCCGCGCAGCTCTCGATTCCCCCCTCTCTTTCGCACCCTCAATGTCATATTCCGCTCCAGGAGTTCCATCATAGCTCCTCACTGTCGCTGGGAGGATGTTTTCTCCTCCGCTCGCCCCTTCCACCGTCATTTTCTCTCTACCCACCCTTGCCTCCTTTTCCGCGCAGCTCTCGATTCCCCCCTCTCTTTCGCACCCTCCATGTCATATTCCGCTCCAGGAGTTCCATCATAGCTCCTCACTGTCGCTGGGAGGAAGTTTTCTCCTCCGCTCGCCCCTTCCACCGTCATTTTCTCTCTACCCACCCTTGCCTCCTTTTCCGCGCAGCTCTCGATTCCCCCCTCTCTTTCGCACCCTCCATGTCATATTCCGCTCCAGGAGCTCCATCATAGCTCCTTGCTGTCGCTGGGAGGAAGTTTTCTCCTCCGCTCGCCCCTTCCACCGTCATTTTCTCTCTACCCACCCTTGCCTCCTTTTCCGCGCAGCTCTCGATTCCCCCCTCTCTTTCGCACCCTCCATGTCATATTCCGCTCCAGGAGTTCCATCATAGCTCCTCACTGTCGCTGGGAGGATGTTTTCTCCTCCGCTCGCCCCTTCCACCGTCATTTTCTCTCTACCCACCCTTGCCTCCTTCTCCGCGCAGCTCTCGATTCCCCCCTCTCTTTCGCACCCTCCATGTCATATTCTGCTCCAGGAGCTCCATCATAGCTCCTCGCTGTCGCTGGGAGGATGTTTTCTCCTCCGCTCGCCCCTTCCACCGTCATTTTCTCTCTACCCACCCTTGCCTCCTTCTCCGCGCAGCTCTCGATTCCCCCCTCTCTTTCGCACCCTCCATGTCATATTCCGCTCCAGGAGCTCCATCATAGCTCCTCGCTGTTGCTGGGAGGATGTTTTCTCCTCCGCTCGCCCCTTCCACCGTCATTTTCTCTCTACCCACCCTTGCCTCCTTCTCCGCACAGCTCTCGATTCCCCCCTCTCTTTCGCACCCTCCATGTCATATTCCGCTCCAGGAGTTCCATCATAGCTCCTCACTGTCGCTGGGAGGATGTTTTCTCCTCCGCTCGCCCCTTCCACCGTCATTTTCTCTCTACCCACCCTTGCCTCCTTTTCCGCGCAGCTCTCGATTCCCCCCTCTCTTTCGCACCCTCCATGTCATATTCCGCTCCAGGAGTTCCATCATAGCTCCTCACTGTCGCTGGGAGGAAGTTTTCTCCTCCGCTCGCCCCTTCCACCGTCATTTTCTCTCTACCCACCCTTGCCTCCTTTTCCGCGCAGCTCTCGATCCCCCCCTCTCTTTCGCACCCTCCATGTCATATTCCGCTCCAGGAGCTCCATCATAGCTCCTTGCTGTCGCTGGGAGGATGTTTTCTCCTCCGCTCGCCCCTTCCACCGTCATTTTCTCTCTACCCACCCTTGCCTCCTTTTCCGCGCAGCTCTCGATTCCCCCCTCTCTTTCGCACCCTCCATGTCATATTCCGCTCCAGGAGTTCCATCATAGCTCCTCACTGTCGCTGGGAGGACGTTTTCTCCTCCGCTCGCCCCTTCCACCGTCATTTTCTCTCTACCCACCCTTGCCTCCTTTTCCGCGCAGCTCTCGATTCCCCCCTCTCTTTCGCACCCTCCATGTCATATTCCGCTCCAGGAGCTCCATCATAGCTCCTCGCTGTCGCTGGGAGGATGTTTTCTCCTCCGCTCGCCCCTTCCACCGTCATTTTCTCTCTACCCACCCTTGCCTCCTTTTCCGCGCAGCTCTCGATTCCCCCCTCTCTTTCGCACCCTCCATGTCATATTCCGCTCCAGGAGTTCCATCATAGCTCCTCACTGTCGCTGGGAGGATGTTTTCTCCTCCGCTCGCCCCTTCCACCATCATTTTCTCTCTACCCACCCTTGCCTCCTTTTCCGCGCAGCTCTCGATTCCCCCCTCTCTTTCGCACCCTCCATGTCATATTCCGCTCCAGGAGTTCCATCATAGCTCCTCACTGTCGCTGGGAGGATGTTTTCTCCTCCGCTCGCCCCTTCCACCGTCATTTTCTCTCTACCCACCCTTGCCTCCTTTTCCGCGCAGCTCTCGATTCCCCCCTCTCTTTCGCACCCTCCATGTCATATTCCGCTCCAGGAGCTCCATCATAGCTCCTTGCTGTCGCTGGGAGGATGTTTTCTCCTCCGCTCGCCCCTTCCACCGTCATTTTCTCTCTACCCACCCTTGCCTCCTTTTCCGCGCAGCTCTCGATTCCCCCCTCTCTTTCGCACCCTCCATGTCATATTCCGCTCCAGGAGTTCCATCATAGCTCCTCACTGTCGCTGGGAGGATGTTTTCTCCTCCGCTCGCCCCTTCCACCGTCATTTTCTCTCTACCCACCCTTGCCTCCTTTTCCGCGCAGCTCTCGATTCCCCCCTCTCTTTCGCACCCTCCATGTCATATTCCGCTCCAGGAGCTCCATCATAGCTCCTTGCTGTCGCTGGGAGGACGTTTTCTCCTCCGTTTGCCCCTTCCACCGTCATTTTCTCTCTATCCACCCTTGCCTCCTTTTCCGCGCAGCTCTCGATTCCCCCCTCTCTTTCGCACCCTCCATGTCATATTCCGCTCCAGGAGTTCCATCATAGCTCCTCACTGTCGCTGGGAGGATGTTTTCTCCTCTGCTCGCCCCTTCCACCGTCATTTTCTCTCTACCCACCCTTGCCTCCTTTTCCGCGCAGCTCTCGATTCCCCCCTCTCTTTCGCACCCTCCATGTCATATTCCGCTTCAGGAGTTCCATCATAGCTCCTCACTGTCGCTGGGAGGAAGTTTTCTCCTCCGCTTGCCCCTTCCACCGTCATTTTCTCTCTACCCACCCTTGCCTCCTTTTCCGCGCAGCTCTCGATTCCCCCCTCTCTTTCACACCCTCCATGTCATATTCCGCTCCAGGAGCTCCATCATAGCTCCTTGCTGTCGCTGGGAGGATGTTTTCTCCTCCGCTCGCCCCTTCCACCGTCATTTTCTCTCTACCCACCCTTGCCTCCTTTTCCGCGCAGCTCTCGATTCCCCCCTCTCTTTCGCACCCTCCATGTCATATTCCGCTCCAGGAGTTCCATCATAGCTCCTCACTGTCGCTGGGAGGATGTTTTCTCCTCCGCTCGCCCCTTCCACCGTCATTTTCTCTCTACCCACCCTTGCCTCCTTTTCCGCGCAGCTCTCGATTCCCCCCTCTCTTTCGCACCCTCCATGTCATATTCCGCTCCAGGAGCTCCATCATAGCTCCTCGCTGTCGCTGGGAGGATGTTTTCTCCTCCGCTCGCCCCTTACACCGTCATTTTCTCTCTACCCACCCTTGCCTCCTTTTCCGCGCAGCTCTCGATTCCCCCCTCTCTTTCGCACCCTCCATGTCATATTCCGCTCCAGGAGTTCCATCATAGCTCCTCACTGTCGCTGGGAGGATGTTTTCTCCTCCGCTCGCCCCTTCCACCATCATTTTCTCTCTACCCACCCTTGCCTCCTTTTCCGCGCAGCTCTCGATTCCCCCCTCTCTTTCGCACCCTCCATGTCATATTCCGCTCCAGGAGTTCCATCATAGCTCCTCACTGTCGCTGGGAGGATGTTTTCTCCTCCGCTCGCCCCTTCCACCGTCATTTTCTCTCTACCCACCCTTGCCTCCTTTTCCGCGCAGCTCTCGATTCCCCCCTCTCTTTCGCACCCTCCATGTCATATTCCGCTCCAGGAGCTCCATCATAGCTCCTTGCTGTCGCTGGGAGGATGTTTTCTCCTCCGCTCGCCCCTTCCACCGTCATTTTCTCTCTACCCACCCTTGCCTCCTTTTCCGCGCAGCTCTCGATTCCCCCCTCTCTTTCGCACCCTCCATGTCATATTCCGCTCCAGGAGTTCCATCATAGCTCCTCACTGTCGCTGGGAGGATGTTTTCTCCTCCGCTCGCCCCTTCCACCGTCATTTTCTCTCTACCCACCCTTGCCTCCTTTTCCGCGCAGCTCTCGATTCCCCCCTCTCTTTCGCACCCTCCATGTCATATTCCGCTCCAGGAGCTCCATCATAGCTCCTTGCTGTCGCTGGGAGGATGTTTTCTCCTCCGCTCGCCCCTTCCACCGTCATTTTCTCTCTACCCACCCTTGCCTCCTTTTCCGCGCAGCTCTCGATTCCCCCCTCTCTTTCGCACCCTCCATGTCATATTCCGCTCCAGGAGTTCCATCATAGCTCCTCACTGTCGCTGGGAGGATGTTTTCTCCTCCGCTCGCCCCTTCCACCGTCATTTTCTCTCTACCCACCCTTGCCTCCTTTTCCGCGCAGCTCTCGATTCCCCCCTCTCTTTCGCACCCTCCATGTCATATTCCGCTCCAGGAGCTCCATCATAGCTCCTTGCTGTCGCTGGGAGGACGTTTTCTCCTCCGTTTGCCCCTTCCACCGTCATTTTCTCTCTACCCACCCTTGCCTCCTTTTCCGCGCAGCTCTCGATTCCCCCCTCTCTTTCGCACCCTCCATGTCATATTCCGCTCCTTGAGTTCCATCATAGCTCCTCACTGTCGCTGGGAGGATGTTTTCTCCTCTGCTCGCCCCTTCCACCGTCATTTTCTCTCTACCCACCCTTGCCTCCTTTTCCGCGCAGCTCTCGATTCCCCCCTCTCTTTCGCACCCTCCATGTCATATTCCGCTTCAGGAGTTCCATCATAGCTCCTCACTGTCGCTGGGAGGAAGTTTTCTCCTCCGCTTGCCCCTTCCACCGTCATTTTCTCTCTACCCACCCTTGCCTCCTTTTCCGCGCAGCTCTCGATTCCCCCCTCTCTTTCACACCCTCCATGTCATATTCCGCTCCAGGAGCTCCATCATAGCTCCTTGCTGTCGCTGGGAGGATGTTTTCTCCTCCGCTCGCCCCTTCCACCGTCATTTTCTCTCTACCCACCCTTGCCTCCTTTTCCGCGCAGCTCTCGATTCCCCCCTCTCTTTCACACCCTCCATGTCATATTCCGCTCCAGGAGCTCCATCATAGCTCCTTGCTGTCGCTGGGAGGATGTTTTCTCCTCCGCTCGCCCCTTCCACCGTCATTTTCTCTCTACCCACCCTTGCCTCCTTTTCCGCGCAGCTCTCGATTCCCCCCTCTCTTTCGCACCCTCCATGTCATATTCCGCTCCAGGAGCTCCATCATAGCTCCTCGCTGTCGCTGGGAGGATGTTTTCTCCTCCGCTCGCCCCTTACACCGTCATTTTCTCTCTACCCACCCTTGCCTCCTTTTCCGCGCAGCTCTCGATTCCCCCCTCTCTTTCGCACCCTCCATGTCATATTCCGCTCCAGGAGTTCCATCATAGCTCCTCACTGTCGCTGGGAGGATGTTTTCTCCTCCGCTCGCCCCTTCCACCATCATTTTCTCTCTACCCACCCTTGCCTCCTTTTCCGCGCAGCTCTCGATTCCCCCCTCTCTTTCGCACCCTCCATGTCATATTCCGCTCCAGGAGTTCCATCATAGCTCCTCACTGTCGCTGGGAGGATGTTTTCTCCTCCGCTCGCCCCTTCCACCGTCATTTTCTCTCTACCCACCCTTGCCTCCTTTTCCGCGCAGCTCTCGATTCCCCCCTCTCTTTCGCACCCTCCATGTCATATTCCGCTCCAGGAGCTCCATCATAGCTCCTTGCTGTCGCTGGGAGGATGTTTTCTCCTCCGCTCGCCCCTTCCACCGTCATTTTCTCTCTACCCACCCTTGCCTCCTTTTCCGCGCAGCTCTCGATTCCCCCCTCTCTTTCGCACCCTCCATGTCATATTCCGCTCCAGGAGTTCCATCATAGCTCCTCACTGTCGCTGGGAGGATGTTTTCTCCTCCGCTCGCCCCTTCCACCGTCATTTTCTCTCTACCCACCCTTGCCTCCTTCTCCGCGCAGCTCTCGATTCCCCCCTCTCTTTCGCACCCTCCATGTCATATTCCGCTCCAGGAGCTCCATCATAGCTCCTCGCTGTCGCTGGGAGGATGTTTTCTCCTCCGCTCGCCCCTTCCACCGTCATTTTCTCTCTACCCACCCTTGCCTCCTTTTCCGCGCAGCTCTCGATTCCCCCCTCTCTTTCGCACCCTCCATGTCATATTCCGCTCCAGGAGCTCCATCATAGCTCCTTGCTGTCGCTGGGAGGATGTTTTCTCCTCCGCTCGCCCCTTCCACCGTCATTTTCTCTCTACCCACCCTTGCCTCCTTTTCCGCGCAGCTCTCGATTCCCCCCTCTCTTTCGCACCCTCCATGTCATATTCCGCTCCAGGAGTTCCATCATAGCTCCTCACTGTCGCTGGGAGGATGTTTTCTCCTCCGCTCGCCCCTTCCACCGTCATTTTCTCTCTACCCACCCTTGCCTCCTTCTCCGCGCAGCTCTCGATTCCCCCCTCTCTTTCGCACCCTCCATGTCATATTCCGCTCCAGGAGCTCCATCATAGCTCCTCGCTGTCGCTGGGAGGATGTTTTCTCCTCCGCTCGCCCCTTCCACCGTCATTTTCTCTCTACCCACCCTTGCCTCCTTTTCCGCGCAGCTCTCGATTCCCCCCTCTCTTTCGCACCCTCCATGTCATATTCCGCTCCAGGAGCTCCATCATAGCTCCTCACTGTCGCTGGGAGGATGTTTTCTCCTCCGCTCGCCCCTTCCACCGTCATATTCTCTCTACCCACCCTTGCCTCCTTTTCCGCGCAGCTCTCGATTCCCCCCTCTCTTTCGCACCCTCCATGTCATATTCCGCTCCAGGAGTTCCATCATAGCTCCTCACTGTCGCTGGGAGGATGTTTTCTCCTCCGCTCGCCCCTTCCACCATCATTTTCTCTCTACCCACCCTTGCCTCCTTTTCCGCGCAACTCTCGATTCCCCCCTCTCTTTCGCACCCTCCATGTCATATTCCGCTCCAGGAGTTCCATCATAGCTCCTCACTGTCGCTGGGAGGAAGTTTTCTCCTCCGCTCGCCCCTTCCACCGTCATTTTCTCTCTACCCACCCTTGCCTCCTTTTCCGCGCAGCTCTCGATTCCCCCCTCTCTTTCGCACCCTCCATGTCATATTCCGCTCCAGGAGTTCCATCATAGCTCCTCACTGTCGCTGGGAGGAAGTTTTCTCCTCCGCTTGCCCTTTCCACCGTCATTTTCTCTCTACCCACCCTTGCCTCCTTTTCCGCGCAGCTCTCGATTCCCCCCTCTCTTTCGCACCCTCCATGTCATATTCCGCTCCAGGAGCTCCATCATAGCTCCTTGCTGTCGCTGGGAGGATGTTTTCTCCTCCGCTCGCCCCTTCCACCGTCATTTTCTCTCTACCCACCCTTGCCTCCTTTTCCGCGCAGCTCTCGATTCCCCCCTCTCTTTCGCACCCTCCATGTCATATTCCGCTCCAGGAGTTCCATCATAGCTCCTCACTGTCGCTGGGAGGATGTTTTCTCCTCCGCTCGCCCCTTCCACCGTCATTTTCTCTCTACCCACCCTTGCCTCCTTTTCCGCGCAGCTCTCGATTCCCCCCTCTCTTTCGCACCCTCCATGTCATATTCCGCTCCAGGAGCTCCATCATAGCTCCTCGCTGTCGCTGGGAGGATGTTTTCTCCTCCGCTCGCCCCTTCCAACGTCATTTTCTCTCTACCCACCCTTGCCTCCTTTTCCGCGCAGCTCTCGATTCCCCCCTCTCTTTCGCACCCTCAATGTCATATTCCGCTCCAGGAGTTCCATCATAGCTCCTCACTGTCGCTGGGAGGATGTTTTCTCCTCCGCTCGCCCCTTCCACCGTCATTTTCTCTCTACCCACCCTTGCCTCCTTTTCCGCGCAGCTCTCGATTCCCCCCTCTCTTTCGCACCCTCCATGTCATATTCCGCTCCAGGAGTTCCATCATAGCTCCTCACTGTCGCTGGGAGGAAGTTTTCTCCTCCGCTCGCCCCTTCCACCGTCATTTTCTCTCTACCCACCCTTGCCTCCTTTTCCGCGCAGCTCTCGATTCCCCCCTCTCTTTCGCACCCTCCATGTCATATTCCGCTCCAGGAGCTCCATCATAGCTCCTCGCTGTCGCTGGGAGGATGTTTTCTCCTCCGCTCGCCCCTTCCACCGTCATTTTCTCTCTACCCACCCTTGCCTTCTTTTCCGCGCAGCTCTCGATTCCCCCCTCTCTTTCGCACCCTCAATGTCATATTCCGCTCCAGGAGTTCCATCTTAGCTCCTCACTGTCGCTGGGAGGATGTTTTCTCCTCCGCTCGCCCCTTCCACCGTCATTTTCTCTCTACCCACCCTTGCCTCCTTTTCCGCGCAGCTCTCGATTCCCCCCTCTCTTTCGCACCCTCCATGTCATATTCCGCTCCAGGAGTTCCATCACAGCTCCTCACTGTCGCTGGGAGGAAGTTTTCTCCTCCGCTCGCCCCTTCCACCGTCATTTTCTCTCTACCCACCCTTGCCTCCTTTTCCGCGCAGCTCTCGATTCCCCCCTCTCTTTCGCACCCTCCATGTCATATTCCGCTCCAGGAGCTCCATCATAGCTCCTTGCTGTCGCTGGGAGGACGTTTTCTCCTCCGCTCGCCCCTTCCACCGTCATTTTCTCTCTACCCACCCTTGCCTCCTTTTCCGCGCAGCTCTCGATTCCCCCCTCTCTTTCGCACCCTCCATGTCATATTCCGCTCCAGGAGTTCCATCATAGCTCCTCACTGTCGCTGGGAGGATGTTTTCTCCTCCGCTCGCCCCTTCCACCGTCATTTTCTCTCTACCCACCCTTGCCTCCTTTTCCGCGCAGCTCTCGATTCCCCCCTCTCTTTCGCACCCTCAATGTCATATTCCGCTCCAGGAGTTCCATCATAGCTCCTCACTGTCGCTGGGAGGAAGTTTTCTCCTCCGCTCGCCCCTTCCACCGTCATTTTCTCTCTACCCACCCTTGCCTCCTTTTCCGCGCAGCTCTCGATTCCCCCCTCTCTTTCGCACCCTCCATGTCATATTCCGCTCCAGGAGCTCCATCATAGCTCCTCGCTGTCGCTGGGAGGATGTTTTCTCCTCCGCTCGCCCCTTCCACCGTCATTTTCTCTCTACCCACCCTTGCCTCCTTTTCCGCGCAGCTCTCGATTCCCCCCTCTCTTTCGCACCCTCCATGTCATATTCTGCTCCAGGAGCTCCATCATAGCTCCTTGCTGTCGCTGGGAGGATGTTTTCTCCTCCGCTCGCCCCTTCCACCGTCATTTTCTCTCTACCCACCCTTGCCTCCTTTTCCGCGCAGCTCTCGATTCCCCCCTCTCTTTCGCACCCTCCATGTCATATTCCGCTCCAGGAGTTCCATCATAGCTCCTCACTGTCGCTGGGAGGAAGTTTTCTCCTCCGCTCGCCCCTTCCACCGTCATTTTCTCTCTACCCACCCTTGCCTCCTTTTCCGCGCAGCTCTCGATTCCCCCCTCTCTTTCGCACCCTCCATGTCATATTCCGCTCCAGGAGCTCCATCATAGCTCCTCGCTGTCGCTGGGAGGATGTTTTCTCCTCCGCTCGCCCCTTCCACCGTCATTTTCTCTCTACCCACCCTTGCCTCCTTTTCCGCGCAGCTCTCGATTCCCCCCTCTCTTTCGCACCCTCAATGTCATATTCCGCTCCAGGAGTTCCATCATAGCTCCTCACTGTCGCTGGGAGGATGTTTTCTCCTCCGCTCGCCCCTTCCACCGTCATTTTCTCTCTACCCACCCTTGCCTCCTTTTCCGCGCAGCTCTCGATTCCCCCCTCTCTTTCGCACCCTCCATGTCATATTCCGCTCCAGGAGTTCCATCATAGCTCCTCACTGTCGCTGGGAGGAAGTTTTCTCCTCCGCTCGCCCCTTCCACCGTCATTTTCTCTCTACCCACCCTTGCCTCCTTTTCCGCGCAGCTCTCGATTCCCCCCTCTCTTTCGCACCCTCCATGTCATATTCCGCTCCAGGAGCTCCATCATAGCTCCTTGCTGTCGCTGGGAGGATGTTTTCTCCTCCGCTCGCCCCTTCCACCGTCATTTTCTCTCTACCCACCCTTGCCTCCTTTTCCGCGCAGCTCTCGATTCCCCCCTCTCTTTCGCACCCTCCATGTCATATTCCGCTCCAGGAGTTCCATCATAGCTCCTCACTGTCGCTGGGAGGAAGTTTTCTCCTCCGCTCGCCCCTTCCACCGTCATTTTCTCTCTACCCACCCTTGCCTCCTTTTCCGCGCAGCTCTCGATTCCCCCCTCTCTTTCGCACCCTCCATGTCATATTCCGCTCCAGGAGCTCCATCATAGCTCCTCGCTGTCGCTGGGAGGATGTTTTCTCCTCCGCTCGCCCCTTCCACCGTCATTTTCTCTCTACCCACCCTTGCCTCCTTTTCCGCGCAGCTCTCGATTCCCCCCTCTCTTTCGCACCCTCCATGTCATATTCCGCTCCAGGAGTTCCATCATAGCTCCTCACTGTCGCTGGGAGGAAGTTTTCTCCTCCGCTTGCCCCTTCCACCGTCATTTTCTCTCTACCCACCCTTGCCTCCTTTTCCGCGCAGCTCTCGATTCCCCCCTCTCTTTCGCACCCTCCATGTCATATTCCGCTCCAGGAGCTCCATCATAGCTCCTTGCTGTCGCTGGGAGGATGTTTTCTCCTCCGCTCGTCCCTTCCACCGTCATTTTCTCTCTACCCACCCTTGCCTCCTTTTCCGCGCAGCTCTCGATTCCCCCCTCTCTTTCGCACCCTCAATGTCATATTCCGCTCCAGGAGTTCCATCATAGCTCCTCACTGTCGCTGGGAGGATGTTTTCTCCTCCGCTCGCCCCTTCCACCGTCATTTTCTCTCTACCCACCCTTGCCTCCTTTTCCGCGCAGCTCTCGATTCCCCCCTCTCTTTCGCACCCTCCATGTCATATTCCGCTCCAGGAGCTCCATCATAGCTCCTCGCTGTCGCTGGGAGGATGTTTTCTCCTCCGCTCGCCCCTTCCACCGTCATTTTCTCTCTACCCACCCTTGCCTCCTTTTCCGCGCAGCTCTCGATTCCCCCCTCTCTTTCGCACCCTCAATGTCATATTCCGCTCCAGGAGTTCCATCATAGCTCCTCACTGTCACTGGGAGGATGTTTTCTCCTCCGCTCGCCCCTTCCACCGTCATTTTCTCTCTACCCACCCTTGCCTCCTTTTCCGCGCAGCTCTCGATTCCCCCCTCTCTTTCGCACCCTCCATGTCATATTCCGCTCCAGGAGTTCCATCATAGCTCCTCACTGTCGCTGGGAGGAAGTTTTCTCCTCCGCTCGCCCCTTCCACCGTCATTTTCTCTCTACCCACCCTTGCCTCCTTTTCCGCGCAGCTCTCGATTCCCCCCTCTCTTTCGCACCCTCCATGTCATATTCCGCTCCAGGAGCTCCATCATAGCTCCTTGCTGTCGCTGGGAGGATGTTTTCTCCTCCGCTCGCCCCTTCCACCGTCATTTTCTCTCTACCCACCCTTGCCTCCTTTTCCGCGCAGCTCTCGATTCCCCCCTTTCTTTCGCACCCTCCATGTCATATTCCGCTCCAGGAGTTCCATCATAGCTCCTCACTGTCGCTGGGAGGATGTTTTCTCCTCCGCTCGCCCCTTCCACCATCATTTTCTCTCTACCCACCCTTGCCCCCTTTTCCGCGCAGCTCTCGATTCCCCCCTCTCTTTCGCACCCTCCATGTCATATTCCGCTCCAGGAGTTCCATCATAGCTCCTCACTGTCGCTGGGAGGATGTTTTCTCCTCCGCTCGCCCCTTCCACCGTCATTTTCTCTCTACCCACCCTTGCCTCCTTCTCCGCGCAGCTCTCGATTCCCCCCTCTCTTTCGCACCCTCCATGTCATATTCTGCTCCAGGAGCTCCATCATAGCTCCTCGCTGTCGCTGGGAGGATGTTTTCTCCTCCGCTCGCCCCTTCCACCATCATTTTCTCTCTACCCACCCTTGCCTCCTTCTCCGCGCAGCTCTCGATTCCCCCCTCTCTTTCGCACCCTCCATGTCATATTCCGCTCCAGGAGCTCCATCATAGCTCCTTGCTGTCGCTGGGAGGATGTTTTCTCCTCCGCTCGCCCCTTCCACCATCATTTTCTCTCTACCCACCCTTGCCTCCTTCTCCGCGCAGCTCTCGATTCCCCCCTCTCTTTCGCACCCTCCATGTCATATTCCGCTCCAGGAGCTCCATCATAGCTCCTCGCTGTCGCTGGGAGGATGTTTTCTCCTCCGCTCGCCCCTTCCACCGTCATTTTCTCTCTACCCACCCTTGCCTCCTTCTCCGCGCAGCTCTCGATTCCCCCCTCTCTTTCGCACCCTCCATGTCATATTCTGCTCCAGGAGCTCCATCATAGCTCCTCGCTGTCGCTGGGAGGATGTTTTCTCCTCCGCTCGCCCCTTCCACCATCATTTTCTCTCTACCCACCCTTGCCTCCTTCTCCGCGCAGCTCTCGATTCCCCCCTCTCTTTCGCACCCTCCATGTCATATTCCGCTCCAGGAGCTCCATCATAGCTCCTTGCTGTCGCTGGGAGGATGTTTTCTCCTCCGCTCGCCCCTTCCACCATCATTTTCTCTCTACCCACCCTTGCCTCCTTCTCCGCGCAGCTCTCGATTCCCCCCTCTCTTTCGCACCCTCCATGTCATATTCCGCTCCAGGAGCTCCATCATAGCTCCTCGCTGTCGCTGGGAGGATGTTTTCTCCTCCGCTCGCCCCTTCCACCGTCATTTTCTCTCTACCCACCCTTGCCTCCTTTTCCGCGCAGCTCTCGATTCCCCCCTCTCTTTCGCACCCTCCATGTCATATTCCGCTCCAGGAGCTCCATCATAGCTCCTCGCTGTCGCTGGGAGGATGTTTTCTCCTCCGCTCGCCCCTTCCACCGTCATTTTCTTTCTACCCACCCTTGCCTCCTTTTCCACGCAGCTCTCGATTCCCCCCTCTCTTTCGCACCCTCCATGTCATATTCCGCTCCAGGAGCTCCATCATAGCTCCTCGCTGTTGCTGGGAGGATGTTTTCTCCTCCGCTCGCCCCTTCCACCGTCATTTTCTCTCTACCCACCCTTGCCTCCTTCTCCGCACAGCTCTCGATTCCCCCCTCTCTTTCGAACCCTCCATGTCATATTCCGCTCCAGGAGCTCCATCATAGCTCCTCGCTGTTGCTGGGAGGATGTTTTCTCCTCTGCTCGCCCCTTCCACCGTCATTTTCTCTCTACCCACCCTTTCCTCCTTTTCCGCGCAGCTCTCGATTCCCCCCTCTCTTTCGCACCCTCCATGTCATATTCCGCTCCAGGAGCTCCATCATAGCTCCTCGCTGTCGCTGGGAGGATGTTTTCTCCTCCGCTCGCCCCTTCCACCGTCATTTTCTTTCTACCCACCCTTGCCTCCTTTTCCACGCAGCTCTCGATTCCCCCCTCTCTTTCGCACCCTCCATGTCATATTCCGCTCCAGGAGCTCCATCATAGCTCCTCGCTGTTGCTGGGAGGATGTTTTCTCCTCCGCTCGCCCTTCCACCGTCATTTTCTCTCTACCCACCCTTGCCTCCTTCTCCGCACAGCTCTCGATTCCCCCCTCTCTTTCGCACCCTCCATGTCATATTCCGCTCCAGGAGCTCCATCATAGCTCCTCGCTGTCGCTGGGAGGATGTTTTCTCCTCTGCTCGCCCCTTCCACCGTCATTTTCTCTCTACCCACCCTTTCCTCCTTTTCCGCGCAGCTCTCGATTCCCCCCTCTCTTGCGCACCCTCCATGTCATATTCCGCTCCAGGAGCTCCATCATAGCTCCTCGCTGTCGCTGGGAGGATGTTTTCTCCTCCGCTCGCCCCTTCCACCGTCATTTTCTCTCTACCCACCCTTTCCTCCTTTTCCGCGCAGCTCTCGATTCCCCCCTCTCTTTCGCACCCTCCATGTCATATTCCGCTCCAGGAGCTCCATCATAGCTCCTCGCTGTCGCTGGGAGGATGTTTTCTCCTCCGCTCGCCCCTTCCACCGTCATTTTCTCTCTACCCACCCTTGCCTCCTTTTCCGCGCAGCTCTCGATTCCCCCCTCTCTTTCGCACCCTCCATGTCATATTCCGCTCCAGGAGCTCCATCATAGCTCCTCGCTGTCGCTGGGAGGATGTTTTCTCCTCCGCTCGCCCCTTCCACCGTCATTTTCTCTCTACCCACCCTTGCCTCCTTCTCCGCGCAGCTCTCAATTCCCCCCTCTCTTTCGCACCCTCCATGTCATATTCCGCTCCAGGAGCTCCATCATAGCTCCTCGCTGTCGCTGGGAGGATGTTTTCTCCTCCGCTCGCCCCTTCCACCGTCATTTTCTCTCTACCCACCCTTTCCTCCTTCTCCGCGCAGCTCTCGATTCCCCCCTCTCTTTCGAACCCTCCATGTCATATTCCGCTCCAGGAGCTCCATCATAGCTCCTCGCTGTCGCTGGGAGGATGTTTTCTCCTCTGCTCGCCCCTTCCACCGTCATTTTCTCTCTACCCACCCTTTCCTCCTTTTCCGCGCAGCTCTCGATTCCTCCCTCTCTTTCGCACCCTCCATGTCATATTCCGCTCCAGGAGCTCCATCATAGCTCCTCGCTGTTGCTGGGAGGATGTTTTCTCCTCCGCTCGCCCTTCCACCGTCATTTTCTCTCTACCCACCCTTGCCTCCTTCTCCGCACAGCTCTCGATTCCCCCCTCTCTTTCGCACCCTCCATGTCATATTCCGCTCCAGGAGCTCCATCATAGCTCCTCGCTGTCGCTGGGAGGATGTTTTCTCCTCTGCTCGCCCCTTCCACCGTCATTTTCTCTCTACCCACCCTTTCCTCCTTTTCCGCGCAGCTCTCGATTCCCCCCTCTCTTGCGCACCCTCCATGTCATATTCCGCTCCAGGAGCTCCATCATAGCTCCTCGCTGTCGCTGGGAGGATGTTTTCTCCTCCGCTCGCCCCTTCCACCGTCATTTTCTCTCTACCCACCCTTTCCTCCTTTTCCGCGCAGCTCTCGATTCCCCCCTCTCTTTCGCACCCTCCATGTCATATTCCGCTCCAGGAGCTCCATCATAGCTCCTCGCTGTCGCTGGGAGGATGTTTTCTCCTCCGCTCGCCCCTTCCACCGTCATTTTCTCTCTACCCACCCTTGCCTCCTTTTCCGCGCAGCTCTCGATTCCCCCCTCTCTTTCGCACCCTCCATGTCATATTCCGCTCCAGGAGCTCCATCATAGCTCCTCGCTGTCGCTGGGAGGATGTTTTCTCCTCCGCTCGCCCCTTCCACCGTCATTTTCTCTCTACCCACCCTTGCCTCCTTCTCCGCGCAGCTCTCAATTCCCCCCTCTCTTTCGCACCCTCCATGTCATATTCCGCTCCAGGAGCTCCATCATAGCTCCTCGCTGTCGCTGGGAGGATGTTTTCTCCTCCGCTCGCCCCTTCCACCGTCATTTTCTCTCTACCCACCCTTTCCTCCTTCTCCGCGCAGCTCTCGATTCCCCCCTCTCTTTCGAACCCTCCATGTCATATTCCGCTCCAGGAGCTCCATCATAGCTCCTCGCTGTCGCTGGGAGGATGTTTTCTCCTCTGCTCGCCCCTTCCACCGTCATTTTCTCTCTACCCACCCTTTCCTCCTTTTCCGCGCAGCTCTCGATTCCCCCCTCTCTTTCGCACCCTCCATGTCATATTCCGCTCCAGGAGCTCCATCATAGCTCCTCGCTGTCGCTGGGAGGATGTTTTCTCCTCCGCTCGCCCCTTCCACCGTCATTTTCTTTCTACCCACCCTTGCCTCCTTTTCCACGCAGCTCTCGATTCCCCCCTCTCTTTCGCACCCTCCATGTCATATTCCGCTCCAGGAGCTCCATCATAGCTCCTCGCTGTCGCTGGGAGGATGTTTTCTCCTCTGCTCGCCCCTTCCACCGTCATTTTCTCTCTACCCACCCTTTCCTCCTTTTCCGCGCAGCTCTCGATTCCCCCCTCTCTTTCGCACCCTCCATGTCATATTCCGCTCCAGGAGTTCCATCATAGCTCCTCACTGTCGCTGGGAGGAAGTTTTCTCCTCCGCTCGCCCCTTCCACCGTCATTTTCTCTCTACCCACCCTTGCCTCCTTTTCCGCGCAGCTCTCGATTCCCCCCTCTCTTTCGCACCCTCCATGTCATATTCCGCTCCAGGAGCTCCATCATAGCTCCTTGCTGTCGCTGGGAGGACGTTTTCTCCTCCGCTCGCCCCTTCCACCGTCATTTTCTCTCTACCCACCCTTGCCTCCTTTTCCGCGCAGCTCTCTATTCCCCCCTCTCTTTCGCACCCTCCATGTCATATTCCGCTCCAGGAGTTCCATCATAGCTCCTCACTGTCGCTGGGAGGATGTTTTCTCCTCTGCTCGCCCCTTCCACCGTCATTTTCTCTCTACCCACCCTTTCCTCCTTTTCCGCGCAGCTCTCGATTCCCCCCTCTCTTTCGCACCCTCCATGTCATATTCTGCTCCAGGAGTTCCATCATAGCTCCTCACTGTCGCTGGGAGGATGTTTTCTCCTCCGCTCGCCCCTTCCACCGTCATTTTCTCTCTACCCACCCTTGCCTCCTTTTCCGCGCAGCTCTCGATTCCCCCCTCTCTTTCGCACCCTCCATGTTATATTCCGCTCCAGGAGCTCCATCATAGCTCCTCGCTGTCGCTGGGAGGATGTTTTCTCCTCCGCTCGCCCCTTCCACCGTCATTTTCTCTCTACCCACCCTTGCCTCCTTTTCCGCGCAGCTCTCGATTCCCCCCTCTCTTTCGCACCCTCAATGTCATATTCCGCTCCAGGAGATCCATCATAGCTCCTCACTGTCGCTGGGAGGATGTTTTCTCCTCCGCTCGCCCCTTCCACCGTCATTTTCTCTCTACCCACCCTTGCCTCCTTCTCCGCACAGCTCTCGATTCCCCCCTCTCTTTCGCACCCTCCATGTCATATTCCGCTCCAGGAGCTCCATCATAGTTCCTCGCTGTCGCTGGGAGGATGTTTTCTCCTCTGCTCGCCCCTTCCACCGTCATTTTCTCTCTACCCACCCTTTCCTCCTTTTCCGCGCAGCTCTCGATTCCCCCCTCTCTTTCGCACCCTCCATGTCATATTCCGCTCCAGGAGCTCCATCATAGCTCCTCGCTGTCGCTGGGAGGATGTTTTCTCCTCCGCTCGCCCCTTCCACCGTCATTTTCTTTCTACCCACCCTTGCCTCCTTTTCCACGCAGCTCTCGATTCCCCCCTCTCTTTCGCACCCTCCATGTCATATTCCGCTCCAGGAGCTCCATCATAGCTCCTCGCTGTTGCTGGGAGGATGTTTTCTCCTCCGCTCGCCCCTTCCACCGTCATTTTCTCTCTACCCACCCTTGCCTCCTTCTCCGCACAGCTCTCGATTCCCCCCTCTCTTTCGCACCCTCCATGTCATATTCCGCTCCAGGAGCTCCATCATAGCTCCTCGCTGTCGCTGGGAGGATGTTTTCTCCTCTGCTCGCCCCTTCCACCGTCATTTTCTCTCTACCCACCCTTTCCTCCTTTTCCGCGCAGCTCTCGATTCCCCCCTCTCTTGCGCACCCTCCATGTCATATTCCGCTCCAGGAGCTCCATCATAGCTCCTCGCTGTCGCTGGGAGGATGTTTTCTCCTCCGCTCGCCCCTTCCACCGTCATTTTCTCTCTACCCACCCTTGCCTCCTTTTCCGCGCAGCTCTCGATTCCCCCCTCTCTTTCGCACCCTCCATGTCATATTCCGCTCCAGGAGCTCCATCATAGCTCCTCGCTGTCGCTGGGAGGATGTTTTCTCCTCCGCTCGCCCCTTCCACCGTCATTTTCTCTCTACCCACCCTTGCCTCCTTCTCCGCGCAGCTCTCAATTCCCCCCTCTCTTTCGCACCCTCCATGTCATATTCCGCTCCAGGAGCTCCATCATAGCTCCTCGCTGTCGCTGGGAGGATGTTTTCTCCTCCGCTCGCCCCTTCCACCGTCATTTTCTCTCTACCCACCCTTGCCTCCTTCTCCGCGCAGCTCTCGATTCCCCCCTCTCTTTCAAACCCTCCATGTCATATTCCGCTCCAGGAGCTCCATCATAGCTCCTCGCTGTCGCTGGGAGGATGTTTTCTCCTCTGCTCGCCCCTTCCACCGTCATTTTCTCTCTACCCACCCTTTCCTCCTTTTCCGCGCAGCTCTCGATTCCCCCCTCTCTTTCGCACCCTCCATGTCATATTCCGCTCCAGGAGCTCCATCATAGCTCCTCGCTGTCGCTGGGAGGATGTTTTCTCCTCCGCTCGCCCCTTCCACCGTCATTTTCTTTCTACCCACCCTTGCCTCCTTTTCCACGCAGCTCTCGATTCCCCCCTCTCTTTCGCACCCTCCATGTCATATTCCGCTCCAGGAGCTCCATCATAGCTCCTCGCTGTCGCTGGGAGGATGTTTTCTCCTCTGCTCGCCCCTTCCACCGTCATTTTCTCTCTACCCACCCTTTCCTCCTTTTCCGCGCAGCTCTCGATTCCCCCCTCTCTTTCGCACCCTCCATGTCATATTCCGCTCCAGGAGTTCCATCATAGCTCCTCACTGTCGCTGGGAGGAAGTTTTCTCCTCCGCTCGCCCCTTCCACCGTCATTTTCTCTCTACCCACCCTTGCCTCCTTTTCCGCGCAGCTCTCGATTCCCCCCTCTCTTTCGCACCCTCCATGTCATATTCCGCTCCAGGAGCTCCATCATAGCTCCTCGCTGTCGCTGGGAGGATGTTTTCTCCTCCGCTCGCCCCTTCCACCGTCATTTTCTCTCTACCCACCCTTGCCTCCTTTTCCGCGCAGCTCTCGATTTCCCCCTCTCTTTCGCACCCTCCATGTCATATTCCGCTCCAGGAGTTCCATCATAGCTCCTCACTGTCGCTGGGAGGAAGTTTTCTCCTCCGCTCGCCCCTTCCACCGTCATTTTCTCTCTACCCACCCTTGCCTCCTTTTCCGCGCAGCTCTCGATTCCCCCCTCTCTTTCGCACCCTCCATGTCATATTCCGCTCCAGGAGCTCCATCATAGCTCCTCGCTGTCGCTGGGAGGATGTTTTCTCCTCCGCTCGCCCCTTCCACCGTCATTTTCTCTCTACCCACCCTTGCCTCCTTTTCCGCGCAGCTCTCGATTCCCCCCTCTCTTTCGCACCCTCAATGTCATATTCCGCTCCAGGAGTTCCATCATAGCTCCTCACTGTCGCTGGGAGGATGTTTTCTCCTCCGCTCGCCCCTTCCACCGTCATTTTCTCTCTACCCACCCTTGCCTCCTTTTCCGCGCAGCTCTCGATTCCCCCCTCTCTTTCGCACCCTCCATGTCATATTCCGCTCCAGGAGTTCCATCATAGCTCCTCACTGTCGCTGGGAGGAAGTTTTCTCCTCCGCTCGCCCCTTCCACCGTCATTTTCTCTCTACCCACCCTTGCCTCCTTTTCCGCGCAGCTCTCGATTCCCCCCTCTCTTTCGCACCCTCCATGTCATATTCCGCTCCAGGAGCTCCATCATAGCTCCTTGCTGTCGCTGGGAGGATGTTTTCTCCTCCGCTCGCCCCTTCCACCGTCATTTTCTCTCTACCCACCCTTGCCTCCTTTTCCGCGCAGCTCTCGATTCCCCCCTCTCTTTCGCACCCTCCATGTCATATTCCGCTCCAGGAGCTTCATCATAGCTCCTTGCTGTCGCTGGGAGGATGTTTTCTCCTCCGCTCGCCCCTTCCACCGTCATTTTCTCTCTACCCACCCTTGCCTCCTTTTCCGCGCAGCTCTCGATTCCCCCCTCTCTTTCGCACCCTCCATGTCATATTCCGCTCCAGGAGTTCCATCATAGCTCCTCACTGTCGCTGGGAGGATGTTTTCTCCTCCGCTCGCCCCTTCCACCGTCATTTTCTCTCTACCCACCCTTGCCTCCTTCTCCGCGCAGCTCTCGATTCCCCCCTCTCTTTCGCACCCTCCATGTCATATTCCGCTCCAGGAGTTCCATCATAGCTCCTCACTGTCGCTGGGAGGAAGTTTTCTCCTCCGCTCGCCCCTTCCACCGTCATTTTCTCTCTACCCACCCTTGCCTCCTTCTCCGCGCAGCTCTCGATTCCCCCCTCTCTTTCGCACCCTCCATGTCATATTCCGCTCCAGGAGCTCCATCATAGCTCTTCGCTGTCGCTGGGAGGATGTTTTCTCCTCCGCTCGCCCCTTCCACCGTCATTTTCTTTCTACCCACCCTTGCCTCCTTTTCCACGCAGCTCTCGATTCCCCCCTCTCTTTCGCACCCTCCATGTCATATTCCGCTCCAGGAGCTCCATCATAGCTCCTCGCTGTTGCTGGGAGGATGTTTTCTCCTCCGCTCGCCCCTTCCACCGTCATTTTCTCTCTACCCACCCTTGCCTCCTTCTCCGCACAGCTCTCGATTCCCCCCTCTCTTTCGCACCCTCCATGTCATATTCCGCTCCAGGAGCTCCATCATAGCTCCTCGCTGTCGCTGGGAGGATGTTTTCTCCTCTGCTCGCCCCTTCCACCGTCATTTTCTCTCTACCCACCCTTGCCTCCTTTTCCGCGCAGCTCTCGATTCCCCCCTCTCTTTCGCACCCTCCATGTCATATTCCGCTCCAGGAGCTCCATCATAGCTCCTCGCTGTCGCTGGGAGGATGTTTTCTCCTCCGCTCGCCCCTTCCACCGTCATTTTCTCTCTACCCACCCTTGCCTCCTTCTCCGCGCAGCTCTCAATTCCCCCCTCTCTTTCGCACCCTCCATGTCATATTCCGCTCCAGGAGCTCCATCATAGCTCCTCGCTGTCGCTGGGAGGATGTTTTCTCCTCCGCTCGCCCCTTCCACCGTCATTTTCTCTCTACCCACCCTTGCCTCCTTCTCCGCGCAGCTCTCGATTCCCCCCTCTCTTTCAAACCCTCCATGTCATATTCCGCTCCAGGAGCTCCATCATAGCTCCTCGCTGTCGCTGGGAGGATGTTTTCTCCTCTGCTCGCCCCTTCCACCGTCATTTTCTCTCTACCCACCCTTTCCTCCTTTTCCGCGCAGCTCTCGATTCCCCCCTCTCTTTCGCACCCTCCATGTCATATTCCGCTCCAGGAGCTCCATCATAGCTCCTCGCTGTCGCTGGGAGGATGTTTTCTCCTCCGCTCGCCCCTTCCACCGTCATTTTCTTTCTACCCACCCTTGCCTCCTTTTCCACGCAGCTCTCGATTCCTCCCTCTCTTTCGCACCCTCCATGTCATATTCCGCTCCAGGAGCTCCATCATAGCTCCTCGCTGTCGCTGGGAGGATGTTTTCTCCTCTGCTCGCCCCTTCCACCGTCATTTTCTCTCTACCCACCCTTTCCTCCTTTTCCGCGCAGCTCTCGATTCCCCCCTCTCTTTCGCACCCTCCATGTCATATTCCGCTCCAGGAGTTCCATCATAGCTCCTCACTGTCGCTGGGAGGAAGTTTTCTCCTCCGCTCGCCCCTTCCACCGTCATTTTCTCTCTACCCACCCTTGCCTCCTTTTCCGCGCAGCTCTCGATTCCCCCCTCTCTTTCGCACCCTCCATGTCATATTCCGCTCCAGGAGCTCCATCATAGCTCCTCGCTGTCGCTGGGAGGATGTTTTCTCCTCCGCTCGCCCCTTCCACCGTCATTTTCTCTCTACCCACCCTTGCCTCCTTTTCCGCGCAGCTCTCGATTCCCCCCTCTCTTTCGCACCCTCCATGTCATATTCCGCTCCAGGAGTTCCATCCTAGCTCCTCACTGTCGCTGGGAGGAAGTTTTCTCCTCCGCTCGCCCCTTCCACCGTCATTTTCTCTCTACCCACCCTTGCCTCCTTTTCCGCGCAGCTCTCGATTCCCCCCTCTCTTTCGCACCCTCCATGTCATATTCCGCTCCAGGAGCTCCATCATAGCTCCTCGCTGTCGCTGGGAGGATGTTTTCTCCTCCGCTCGCCCCTTCCACCGTCATTTTCTCTCTACCCACCCTTGCCTCCTTTTCCGCGCAGCTCTCGATTCCCCCCTCTCTTTCGCACCCTCAATGTCATATTCCGCTCCAGGAGTTCCATCATAGCTCCTCACTGTCGCTGGGAGGATGTTTTCTCCTCCGCTCGCCCCTTCCACCGTCATTTTCTCTCTACCCACCCTTGCCTCCTTTTCCGCGCAGCTCTCGATTCCCCCCTCTCTTTCGCACCCTCCATGTCATATTCCGCTCCAGGAGTTCCATCATAGCTCCTCACTGTCGCTGGGAGGAAGTTTTCTCCTCCGCTCGCCCCTTCCACCGTCATTTTCTCTCTACCCACCCTTGCCTCCTTTTCCGCGCAGCTCTCGATTCCCCCCTCTCTTTCGCACCCTCCATGTCATATTCCGCTCCAGGAGCTCCATCATAGCTCCTTGCTGTCGCTGGGAGGATGTTTTCTCCTCCGCTCGCCCCTTCCACCGTCATTTTCTCTCTACCCACCCTTGCCTCCTTTTCCGCGCAGCTCTCGATTCCCCCCTCTCTTTCGCACCCTCCATGTCATATTCCGCTCCAGGAGTTCCATCATAGCTCCTCACTGTCGCTGGGAGGATGTTTTCTCCTCCGCTCGCCCCTTCCACCATCATTTTCTCTCTACCCACCCTTGCCTCCTTTTCCGCGCAGCTCTCGATTCCCCCCTCTCTTTCGCACCCTCCATGTCATATTCCGCTCCAGGAGTTCCATCATAGCTCCTCACTGTCGCTGGGAGGATATTTTCTCCTCCGCTCGCCCCTTCCACCGTCATTTTCTCTCTACCCACCCTTGCCTCCTTTTCCGCGCAGCTCTCGATTCCCCCCTCTCTTTCGCACCCTCCATGTCATATTCCGCTCCAGGAGCTTCATCATAGCTCCTTGCTGTCGCTGGGAGGATGTTTTCTCCTCCGCTCGCCCCTTCCACCGTCATTTTCTCTCTACCCACCCTTGCCTCCTTTTCCGCGCAGCTCTCGATTCCCCCCTCTCTTTCGCACCCTCCATGTCATATTCCGCTCCAGGAGTTCCATCATAGCTCCTCACTGTCGCTGGGAGGATGTTTTCTCCTCCGCTCGCCCCTTCCACCGTCATTTTCTCTCTACCCACCCTTGCCTCCTTCTCCGCGCAGCTCTCGATTCCCCCCTCTCTTTCGCACCCTCCATGTCATATTCCGCTCCAGGAGCTCCATCATAGCTCCTCGCTGTCGCTGGGAGGATGTTTTCTCCTCCGCTCGCCCCTTCCACCGTCATTTTCTCTCTACCCACCCTTGCCTCCTTTTCCGCGCAGCTCTCGATTCCCCCCTCTCTTTCGCACCCTCCATGTCATATTCCGCTCCAGGAGCTCCATCATAGCTCCTTGCTGTCGCTGGGAGGATGTTTTCTCCTCCGCTCGCCCCTTCCACCGTCATTTTCTCTCTACCCACCCTTGCCTCCTTTTCCGCGCAACTCTCGATTCCCCCCTCTCTTTCGCACCCTCCATGTCATATTCCGCTCCAGGAGTTCCATCATAGCTCCTCACTGTCGCTGGGAGGATGTTTTCTCCTCCGCTCGCCCCTTCCACCATCATTTTCTCTCTACCCACCCTTGCCTCCTTTTCCGCGCAGCTCTCGATTCCCCCCTCTCTTTCGCACCCTCCATGTCATATTCCGCTCCAGGAGTTCCATCATAGCTCCTCACTGTCGCTGGGAGGAAGTTTTCTCCTCCGCTCGCCCCTTCCACCGTCATTTTCTCTCTACCCACCCTTGCCTCCTTCTCCGCGCAGCTCTCGATTCCCCCCTCTCTTTCGCACCCTCCATGTCATATTCCGCTCCAGGAGCTCCATCATAGCTAATCGCTGTCGCTGGGAGGATGTTTTCTCCTCCGCTCGCCCCTTCCACCGTCATTTTCTCTCTACCCACCCTTGCCTCCTTTTCCGCGCAGCTCTCGATTCCCCCCTCTCTTTCGCACCCTCCATGTCATATTCCGCTCCAGGAGTTCCATCATAGCTCCTCACTGTCGCTGGGAGGATGTTTTCTCCTCCGCTCGCCCCTTCCACCGTCATTTTCTCTCTACCCACCCTTGCCTCCTTTTCCGCGCAGCTCTCGATTCCCCCCTCTCTTTCGCACCCTCCATGTCATATTCCGCTCCAGGAGTTCCATCATAGCTCCTCACTGTCGCTGGGAGGATGTTTTCTCCTCCGCTCGCCCCTTCCACCGTCATTTTCTCTCTACCCACCCTTGCCTCCTTTTCCGCGCAGCTCTCGATTCCCCCCTCTCTTTCGCACCCTCCATGTCATATTCCGCTCCAGGAGCTCCATCATAGCTCCTTGCTGTCGCTGGGAGGATGTTTTCTCCTCCGCTCGCCCCTTCCACCGTCATTTTCTCTCTACCCACCCTTGCCTCCTTTTCCGCGCAGCTCTCGATTCCCCCCTCTCTTTCGCACCCTCCATGTCATATTCCGCTCCAGGAGTTCCATCATAGCTCCTCACTGTCGCTGGGAGGATGTTTTCTCCTCCGCTCGCCCCTTCCACCATCATTTTCTCTCTACCCACCCTTGCCTCCTTCTCCGCGCAGCTCTCGATTCCCTCCTCTCTCTCGCACCCTCCATATTACATCCAGCTCCAGGAGCTTCATCATAGCTCCTCGCTGTCGCTGGGAGGATGTTTTCTCCTCCGCTCGCCCCTTCCACCGTCATTTTCTCTCTACCCACCCTTGCCTCCTTCTCTGCGCAGCTCTCGATTCCCCCCTCTCTTTCGCACCCTCCATGTCATATTCCGCTCCAGGAGCTCCATCATAGCTCCTCGCTGTCGCTGGGAGGATGTTTTCTCCTCCGCTCGCCCCTTCCACCGTCATTTTCTCTCTACCCACCCTTGCCTCCTTCTCCGCGCAGCTCTCGATTCCCTCCTCTCTCTCGCACCCTCCATATTACATCCAGCTCCAGGAGCTCCATCATAGCTCCTCGCTGTCGCTGGGAGGATGTTTTCTCCTCTGCTCGCCGCTTCCGCCGTCATTTTCTCTCCACCCACCCTTGCCTCCTTCTCCGCGCCGCTCTCGATTCCCCCCTCTCTTTCGCACCCTCCATGTCATATTCCGCTCCAGGAGCTCCATCATAGCTCCTCGCTGTCGCTGGGAGGATGTTTTCTCCTCCGCTCGCCCCTTCCACCGTCATTTTCTCTCTACCCACCCTTGCCTCCTTTTCCGCGCAGCTCTCGATTCCCCCCTCTCTTTCGCACCCTCCATGTCATATTCCGCTCCAGGAGCTCCATCATAGCTCCTTGCTGTCGCTGGGAGGATGTTTTCTCCTCCGCTCGCCCCTTTCACCGTCATTTTCTCTCTACCCACCCTTGCCTCCTTTTCCGCGCAGCTCTCGATTCCCCCCTCTCTTTCGCACCCTCCATGTCATATTCCGCTCCAGGAGTTCCATCATAGCTCCTCACTGTCGCTGGGAGGATGTTTTCTCCTCCGCTCGCCCCTTCCACCATCATTTTCTCTCTACCCACCCTTGCCTCCTTTTCCGCGCAGCTCTCGATTCCCCCCTCTCTTTCGCACCCTCCATGTCATATTCCGCTCCAGGAGTTCCATCATAGCTCCTCACTGTCGCTGGGAGGATATTTTCTCCTCCGCTCGCCCCTTCCACCGTCATTTTCTCTCTACCCACCCTTGCCTCCTTTTCCGCGCAGCTCTCGATTCCCCCCTCTCTTTCGCACCCTCCATGTCATATTCCGCTCCAGGAGCTTCATCATAGCTCCTTGCTGTCGCTGGGAGGATGTTTTCTCCTCCGCTCGCCCCTTCCACCGTCATTTTCTCTCTACCCACCCTTGCCTCCTTTTCCGCGCAGCTCTCGATTCCCCCCTCTCTTTCGCACCCTCCATGTCATATTCCGCTCCAGGAGTTCCATCATAGCTCCTCACTGTCGCTGGGAGGATGTTTTCTCCTCCGCTCGCCCCTTCCACCGTCATTTTCTCTCTACCCACCCTTGCCTCCTTCTCCGCGCAGCTCTCGATTCCCCCCTCTCTTTCGCACCCTCCATGTCATATTCCGCTCCAGGAGCTCCATCATAGCTCCTCGCTGTCGCTGGGAGGATGTTTTCTCCTCCGCTCGCCCCTTCCACCGTCATTTTCTCTCTACCCACCCTTGCCTCCTTTTCCGCGCAGCTCTCGATTCCCCCCTCTCTTTCGCACCCTCCATGTCATATTCCGCTCCAGGAGCTCCATCATAGCTCCTTGCTGTCGCTGGGAGGATGTTTTCTCCTCCGCTCGCCCCTTCCACCGTCATTTTCTCTCTACCCACCCTTGCCTCCTTTTCCGCGCAACTCTCGATTCCCCCCTCTCTTTCGCACCCTCCATGTCATATTCCGCTCCAGGAGTTCCATCATAGCTCCTCACTGTCGCTGGGAGGATGTTTTCTCCTCCGCTCGCCCCTTCCACCATCATTTTCTCTCTACCCACCCTTGCCTCCTTTTCCGCGCAGCTCTCGATTCCCCCCTCTCTTTCGCACCCTCCATGTCATATTCCGCTCCAGGAGTTCCATCATAGCTCCTCACTGTCGCTGGGAGGAAGTTTTCTCCTCCGCTCGCCCCTTCCACCGTCATTTTCTCTCTACCCACCCTTGCCTCCTTCTCCGCGCAGCTCTCGATTCCCCCCTCTCTTTCGCACCCTCCATGTCATATTCCGCTCCAGGAGCTCCATCATAGCTAATCGCTGTCGCTGGGAGGATGTTTTCTCCTCCGCTCGCCCCTTCCACCGTCATTTTCTCTCTACCCACCCTTGCCTCCTTTTCCGCGCAGCTCTCGATTCCCCCCTCTCTTTCGCACCCTCCATGTCATATTCCGCTCCAGGAGTTCCATCATAGCTCCTCACTGTCGCTGGGAGGATGTTTTCTCCTCCGCTCGCCCCTTCCACCGTCATTTTCTCTCTACCCACCCTTGCCTCCTTTTCCGCGCAGCTCTCGATTCCCCCCTCTCTTTCGCACCCTCCATGTCATATTCCGCTCCAGGAGTTCCATCATAGCTCCTCACTGTCGCTGGGAGGATGTTTTCTCCTCCGCTCGCCCCTTCCACCGTCATTTTCTCTCTACCCACCCTTGCCTCCTTTTCCGCGCAGCTCTCGATTCCCCCCTCTCTTTCGCACCCTCCATGTCATATTCCGCTCCAGGAGCTCCATCATAGCTCCTTGCTGTCGCTGGGAGGATGTTTTCTCCTCCGCTCGCCCCTTCCACCGTCATTTTCTCTCTACCCACCCTTGCCTCCTTTTCCGCGCAGCTCTCGATTCCCCCCTCTCTTTCGCACCCTCCATGTCATATTCCGCTCCAGGAGTTCCATCATAGCTCCTCACTGTCGCTGGGAGGATGTTTTCTCCTCCGCTCGCCCCTTCCACCGTCATTTTCTCTCTACCCACCCTTGCCTCCTTCTCCGCGCAGCTCTCGATTCCCTCCTCTCTCTCGCACCCTCCATATTACATCCAGCTCCAGGAGCTTCATCATAGCTCCTCGCTGTCGCTGGGAGGATGTTTTCTCCTCCGCTCGCCCCTTCCACCGTCATTTTCTCTCTACCCACCCTTGCCTCCTTCTCTGCGCAGCTCTCGATTCCCCCCTCTCTTTCGCACCCTCCATGTCATATTCCGCTCCAGGAGCTCCATCATAGCTCCTCGCTGTCGCTGGGAGGATGTTTTCTCCTCCGCTCGCCCCTTCCACCGTCATTTTCTCTCTACCCACCCTTGCCTCCTTCTCCGCGCAGCTCTCGATTCCCTCCTCTCTCTCGCACCCTCCATATTACATCCAGCTCCAGGAGCTCCATCATAGCTCCTCGCTGTCGCTGGGAGGATGTTTTCTCCTCTGCTCGCCGCTTCCGCCGTCATTTTCTCTCCACCCACCCTTGCCTCCTTCTCCGCGCCGCTCTCGATTCCCCCCTCTCTTTCGCACCCTCCATGTCATATTCCGCTCCAGGAGCTCCATCATAGCTCCTCGCTGTCGCTGGGAGGATGTTTTCTCCTCCGCTCGCCCCTTCCACCGTCATTTTCTCTCTACCCACCCTTGCCTCCTTCTCCGGGCAGCTCTCGATTCCCCCCTCTCTTTCGCACCCTCCATGTCATATTCCGCTCCAGGAGCTCCATCATAGCTCCTCGCTGTCGCTGGGAGGATGTTTTCTCCTCCGCTCGCCCCTTCCACCGTCATTTTCTCTCTACCCACCCTTGCCTCCTTCTCTGCGCAGCTCTCAATTCCCCCCTCTCTTTCGCACCCTCCATGTCATATTCCGCTCCAGGAGCTCCATCATAGCTCCTCGCTGTCGCTGGGAGGATGTTTTCTCCTCCGCTCGCCCCTTCCACCGTCATTTTCTCTCTACCCACCCTTGCCTCCTTCTCCGCGCAGCTCTCGATTCCCCCCTCTCTTTCGAACCCTCCATGTCATATTCCGCTCCAGGAGCTCCATCATAGCTCCTCGCTGTCGCTGGGAGGATGTTTTCTCCTCTGCTCGCCCCTTCCACCGTCATTTTCTCGCTACCCACCCTTTCCTCCTTTTCCGCGCAGCTCTCGATTCCCCCCTCTCTTTCGCACCCTCCATGTCATATTCCGCTCCAGGAGCTCCATCATAGCTCCTCGCTGTCGCTGGGAGGATGTTTTCTCCTCCGCTCGCCCCTTCCACCGTCATTTTCTCTCTACCCACCCTTGCCTCCTTCTCCGCGCAGCTCTCGATTCCCTCCTCTCTCTCGCACCCTCCATATTACATCCAGCTCCAGGAGCTCCATCATAGCTCTTCGCTGTCGCTGGGAGGATGTTTTCTCCTCCGCTCGCCCCTTCCACCGTCATTTTCTCTCTACCCACCCTTGCCTCCTTCTCCGCGCAGCTCTCGATTCCCTCCTCTCTCTCGCACCCTCCATATTACATCCAGCTCCAGGAGCTCCATCATAGCTCTTCGCTGTCGCTGGGAGGATGTTTTCTCCTCCACTCGCCCCTTCCACCGTCATTTTCTCTCTACCCACCCTTGCCTCCTTCTCCGCGCTGCTCTCGATTCCCTCCTCTCTCTCGCACCCTCCATATTACATCCAGCTCCAGGAGCTCCATCATAGCTCCTCGCTGTCGCTGGGAGGATGTTTTCTCCTCCGCTCGCCCCTTCCACCGTCATTTTCTCTCTACCCACCCTTGCCTCCTTCTCCGCGCAGCTCTCGATTCCCTCCTCTCTCTCGCACCCTCCATATTACATCCAGCTCCAGGAGCTCCATCATAGCTCCTCGCTGTCGCTGGGAGGATGTTTTCTCCTCTGCTCGCCGCTTCCGCCGTCATTTTCTCTCCACCCACCCTTGCCTCCTTCTCCGCGCCGCTCTCGATTCCCCCCTCTCTTTCGCACCCTCCATGCCATATTCTGCTCCAGGAGCTCCATCATAGCTCCTCGCTGTCGCTGGGAGGATGTTTTCTCCTCCGCTCGCCCCTTCCACCGTCATTTTCTCTCTACCCACCCTTGCCTCCTTCTCCGTGCAGCTCTCGATTCCCCCCTCTCTTTCGCACCCTCCATGTCATATTCCGCTCCAGGAGCTCCATCATAGCTCCTCGCTGTCGCTGGGAGGATGTTTTCTCCTCCGCTCGCCCCTTCCACCGTCATTTTCTCTCTACCCACCCTTTCCTCCTTTTCCGCGCAGCTCTCGATTCCCCCCTCTCTTTCGCACCCTCCATGTCATATTCCGCTCCAGGAGCTCCATCATAGCTCCTCGCTGTCGCTGGGAGGATGTTTTCTCCTCCGCTCGCCCCTTCCACCGTCATTTTCTCTCTACCCACCCTTGCCTCCTTTTCCGCGCAGCTCTCGATTCCCCCCTCTCTTTCGCACCCTCCATGTCATATTCTGCTCCAGGAGCTCCATCATAGTTCCTCGCTGTCGCTGGGAGGATGTTTTCTCCTCCGCTCGCCCCTTCCACTGTCATTTTCTCTCTACCCACCCTTGCCTCCTTCTCCGCGCAGCTCTCAATTCCCCCCTCTCTTTCGCACCCTCCATGTCATATTCCGCTCCAGGAGCTCCATCATAGCTCCTCGCTGTCGCTGGGAGGATGTTTTCTCCTCCGCTCGCCCCTTCCACCGTCATTTTCTCTCTACCCACCCTTGCCTCCTTCTCCGCGCAGCTCTCGATTCCCCCCTCTCTTTCGAACCCTCCATGTCATATTCCGCTCCAGGAGCTCCATCATAGCTCCTCGCTGTCGCTGGGAGGATGTTTTCTCCTCTGCTCGCCCCTTCCACCGTCATTTTCTCTCTACCCACCCTTTCCTCCTTTTCCGCGCAGCTCTCGATTCCCCCCTCTCTTTCGCACCCTCCATGTCATATTCCGCTCCAGGAGCTCCATCATAGCTCCTCGCTGTCGCTGGGAGGATGTTTTCTCCTCCGCTCGCCCCTTCCACCGTCATTTTCTTTCTACCCACCCTTGCCTCCTTTTCCACGCAGCTCTCGATTCCCCCCTCTCTTTCGCACCCTCCATGTCATATTCCGCTCCAGGAGCTCCATCATAGCTCCTCGCTGTTGCTGGGAGGATGTTTTCTCCTCCGCTCGCCCCTTCCACCGTCATTTTCTCTCTACCCACCCTTGCCTCCTTCTCCGCGCAGCTCTCGATTCCCCCCTCTCTTTCGCACCCTCCATGTCATATTCCGCTCCAGGAGCTCCATCATAGCTCCTCGCTGTCGCTGGGAGGATTTTTTCTCCTCTGCTCGCCCCTTCCACCGTCATTTTCTCTCTATCCACCCTTTCCTCCTTTTCCGCGCAGCTCTCGATTCCCCCCTCTCTTGCGCACCCTCCATGTCATATTCCGCTCCAGGAGCTCCATCATAGCTCCTCGCTGTCGCTGGGAGGATGTTTTCTCCTCCGCTCGCCCCTTCCACCGTCATTTTCTCTCTACCCACCCTTGCCTCCTTCTCCGCGCTGCTCTCGATTCCCTCCTCTCTCTCGCACCCTCCATATTACATCCAGCTCCAGGAGCTCCATCATAGCTCCTCGCTGTCGCTGGGAGGATGTTTTCTCCTCTGCTCGCCGCTTCCGCCGTCATTTTCTCTCCACCCACCCTTGCCTCCTTCTCCGCGCCGCTCTCGATTCCCCCCTCTCTTTCGCACCCTCCATGTCATATTCTGCTCCAGGAGCTCCATCATAGCTCCTCGCTGTCGCTGGGAGGATGTTTTCTCCTCCGCTCGCCCCTTCCACCGTCATTTTCTCTCTACCCACCCTTGCCTCCTTTTCCACACAGCTCTCGATTCCCCCCTCTCTTTCGCACCCTCCATGTCATATTCCGCTCCAGGAGCTCCATCATAGCTCCTCGCTGTTGCTGGGAGGATGTTTTCTCCTCCGCTCGCCCCTTCCACCGTCATTTTCTCTCTACCCACCCTTGCCTCCTTCTCCGCGCAGCTCTCGATTCCCCCCTCTCTTTCGCACCCTCCATGTCATATTCCACTCCAGGAGCTCCATCATAGCTCCTCGCTGTCGCTGGGAGGATTTTTTCTCCTCTGCTCGCCCCTTCCACCGTCATTTTCTCTCTACCCACCCTTTCCTCCTTTTCCGCGCAGCTCTCGATTCCCCCCTCTCTTGCGCACCCTCCATGTCATATTCCGCTCCAGGAGCTCCATCATAGCTCCTCACTGTCGCTGGGAGGAAGTTTTCTCCTCCGCTTGCCCCTTCCACCGTCATTTTCTCTCTACCCACCCTTGCCTCCTTTTCCGCGCAGCTCTCGATTCCCCCCTCTCTTTCGCACCCTCCATGTCATATTCCGCTCCAGGAGCTCCATCATAGCTCCTTGCTGTCGCTGGGAGGATGTTTTCTCCTCCGCTCGCCCCTTCCACCGTCATTTTCTCTCTACCCACCCTTGCCTCCTTTTCCGCGCAGCTCTCGATTCCCCCCTCTCTTTCGCACCCTCCATGTCATATTCCGCTCCAGGAGTTCCATCATAGCTCCTCACTGTCGCTGGGAGGATGTTTTCTCCTCCGCTCGCCCCTTCCACCGTCATTTTCTCTCTACCCACCCTTGCCTCCTTTTCCGCGCAGCTCTCGATTCCCCCCTCTCTTTCGCACCCTCCATGTCATATTCCGCTCCAGGAGCTCCATCATAGCTCCTCGCTGTCGCTGGGAGGATGTTTTCTCCTCCGCTCGCCCCTTCCACCGTCATTTTCTCTCTACCCACCCTTGCCTCCTTTTCCGCGCAGCTCTCGATTCCCCCCTCTCTTTCGCACCCTCCATGTCATATTCCGCTCCAGGAGTTCCATCATAGCTCCTCACTGTCGCTGGGAGGATGTTTTCTCCTCCGCTCGCCCCTTCCACCATCATTTTCTCTCTACCCCCCCTTGCCTCCTTTTCCGCGCAGCTCTCGATTCCCCCCTCTCTTTCGCACCCTCCATGTCATATTCCGCTCCAGGAGTTCCATCATAGCTCCTCACTGTCGCTGGGAGGATGTTTTCTCCTCCGCTCGCCCCTTCCACCGTCATTTTCTCTCTACCCACCCTTGCCTCCTTTTCCGCGCAGCTCTCGATTCCCCCCTCTCTTTCACACCCTCCATGTCATATTCCGCTCCAGGAGCTCCATCATAGCTCCTTGCTGTCGCTGGGAGGATGTTTTCTCCTCCGCTCGCCCCTTCCACCGTCATTTTCTCTCTACCCACCCTTGCCTCCTTTTCCGCGCAGCTCTCGATTCCCCCCTCTCTTTCGCACCCTCCATGTCATATTCCGCTCCAGGAGTTCCATCATAGCTCCTCACTGTCGCTGGGAGGATGTTTTCTCCTCCGCTCGCCCCTTCCACCGTCATTTTCTCTCTACCCACCCTTGCCTCCTTCTCCGCGCAGCTCTCGATTCCCCCCTCTCTTTCGCACCCTCCATGTCATATTCCGCTCCAGGAGCTCCATCATAGCTCCTCGCTGTCGCTGGGAGGATGTTTTCTCCTCCGCTCGCCCCTTCCACCGTCATTTTCTCTCTACCCACCCTTGCCTCCTTTTCCGCGCAGCTCTCGATTCCCCCCTCTCTTTCGCACCCTCCATGTCATATTCCGCTCCAGGAGCTCCATCATAGCTCCTTGCTGTCGCTGGGAGGATGTTTTCTGCTCCGCTCGCCCCTTCCACCGTCATTTTCTCTCTACCCACCCTTGCCTCCTTTTCCGCGCAGCTCTCGATTCCCCCCTCTCTTTCGCACCCTCCATGTCATATTCCGCTCCAGGAGTTCCATCATAGCTCCTCACTGTCGCTGGGAGGATGTTTTCTCCTCCGCTCGCCCCTTCCACCGTCATTTTCTCTCTACCCACCCTTGCCTCCTTCTCCGCGCAGCTCTCGATTCCCCCCTCTCTTTCGCACCCTCCATGTCATATTCCGCTCCAGGAGCTCCATCATAGCTCCTCGCTGTCGCTGGGAGGATGTTTTCTCCTCCGCTCGCCCCTTCCACCGTCATTTTCTCTCTACCCACCCTTGCCTCCTTTTCCGCGCAGCTCTCGATTCCCCCCTCTCTTTCGCACCCTCCATGTCATATTCCGCTCCAGGAGCTCCATCATAGCTCCTTGCTGTCGCTGGGAGGATGTTTTCTCCTCCGCTCGCCCCTTCCACCGTCATTTTCTCTCTACCCACCCTTGCCTCCTTTTCCGCGCAGCTCTCGATTCCCCCCTCTCTTTCGCACCCTCCATGTCATATTCCGCTCCAGGAGTTCCATCATAGCTCCTCACTGTCGCTGGGAGGATGTTTTCTCCTCCGCTCGCCCCTTCCACCATCATTTTCTCTCTACCCACCCTTGCCTCCTTTTCCGCGCAGCTCTCGATTCCCCCCTCTCTTTCGCACCCTCCATGTCATATTCCGCTCCAGGAGTTCCATCATAGCTCCTCACTGTCGCTGGGAGGAAGTTTTCTCCTCCGCTCGCCCCTTCCACCGTCATTTTCTCTCTACCCACCCTTGCCTCCTTTTCCGCGCAGCTCTCGATTCCCCCCTCTCTTTCGCACCCTCCATGTCATATTCCGCTCCAGGAGTTCCATCATAGCTCCTCACTGTCGCTGGGAGGAAGTTTTCTCCTCCGCTTGCCCCTTCCACCGTCATTTTCTCTCTACCCACCCTTGCCTCCTTTTCCGCGCAGCTCTCGATTCCCCCCTCTCTTTCGCACCCTCCATGTCATATTCCGCTCCAGGAGCTCCATCATAGCTCCTTGCTGTCGCTGGGAGGATGTTTTCTCCTCCGCTCGCCCCTTCCACCGTCATTTTCTCTCTACCCACCCTTGCCTCCTTTTCCGCGCAGCTCTCGATTCCCCCCTCTCTTTCGAACCCTCCATGTCATATTCCGCTCCAGGAGCTCCATCATAGCTCCTCGCTGTCGCTGGGAGGATGTTTTCTCCTCTGCTCGCCCCTTCCACCGTCATTTTCTCTCTACCCACCCTTGCCTCCTTTTCCGCGCAGCTCTCGATTCCCCCCTCTCTTTCGCACCCTCCATGTCATATTCCGCTCCAGGAGCTCCATCATAGCTCCTTGCTGTCGCTGGGAGGATGTTTTCTCCTCCGCTCGCCCCTTCCACCGTCATTTTCTCTCTACCCACCCTTGCCTCCTTTTCCGCGCAGCTCTCGATTCCCCCCTCTCTTTCGCACCCTCCATGTCATATTCCGCTCCAGGAGTTCCATCATAGCTCCTCACTGTCGCTGGGAGGATGTTTTCTCCTCCGCTCGCCCCTTCCACCGTCATTTTCTCTCTACCCACCCTTGCCTCCTTTTCCGCGCAGCTCTCGATTCCCCCCTCTCTTTCGCACCCTCCATGTCATATTCCGCTCCAGGAGCTCCATCATAGCTCCTCGCTGTCGCTGGGAGGATGTTTTCTCCTCCGCTCGCCCCTTCCACCGTCATTTTCTCTCTACCCACCCTTGCCTCCTTTTCCGCGCAGCTCTCGATTCCCCCCTCTCTTTCGCACCCTCCATGTCATATTCCGCTCCAGGAGTTCCATCATAGCTCCTCACTGTCGCTGGGAGGATGTTTTCTCCTCCGCTCGCCCCTTCCACCATCATTTTCTCTCTACCCCCCCTTGCCTCCTTTTCCGCGCAGCTCTCGATTCCCCCCTCTCTTTCGCACCCTCCATGTCATATTCCGCTCCAGGAGTTCCATCATAGCTCCTCACTGTCGCTGGGAGGATGTTTTCTCCTCCGCTCGCCCCTTCCACCGTCATTTTCTCTCTACCCACCCTTGCCTCCTTTTCCGCGCAGCTCTCGATTCCCCCCTCTCTTTCGCACCCTCCATGTCATATTCCGCTCCAGGAGCTCCATCATAGCTCCTTGCTGTCGCTGGGAGGATGTTTTCTCCTCCGCTCGCCCCTTCCACCGTCATTTTCTCTCTACCCACCCTTGCCTCCTTTTCCGCGCAGCTCTCGATTCCCCCCTCTCTTTCGCACCCTCCATGTCATATTCCGCTCCAGGAGTTCCATCATAGCTCCTCACTGTCGCTGGGAGGATGTTTTCTCCTCCGCTCGCCCCTTCCACCGTCATTTTCTCTCTACCCACCCTTGCCTCCTTTTCCGCGCAGCTCTCGATTCCCCCCTCTCTTTCGCACCCTCCATGTCATATTCCGCTCCAGGAGCTCCATCATAGCTCCTTGCTGTCGCTGGGAGGATGTTTTCTCCTCCGCTCGCCCCTTCCACCGTCATTTTCTCTCTACCCACCCTTGCCTCCTTTTCCGCGCAGCTCTCGATTCCCCCCTCTCTTTCGCACCCTCCATGTCATATTCCGCTCCAGGAGTTCCATCATAGCTCCTCACTGTCGCTGGGAGGATGTTTTCTCCTCCGCTCGCCCCTTCCACCATCATTTTCTCTCTACCCACCCTTGCCTCCTTTTCCGCGCAGCTCTCGATTCCCCCCTCTCTTTCGCACCCTCCATGTCATATTCCGCTCCAGGAGTTCCATCATAGCTCCTCACTGTCGCTGGGAGGAAGTTTTCTCCTCCACTCGCCCTTTCCACCGTCATTTTCTCTCTACCCACCCTTGCCTCCTTTTCCGCGCAGCTCTCGATTCCCCCCTCTCTTTCGCACCCTCCATGTCATATTCCGCTCCAGGAGCTCCATCATAGCTCCTTGCTGTCGCTGGGAGGATGTTTTCTCCTCCGCTCGCCCCTTCCACCGTCATTTTCTCTCTACCCACCCTTGCCTCCTTTTCCGCGCAGCTCTCGATTCCCCCCTCTCTTTCGCACCCTCCATGTCATATTCCGCTCCAGGAGTTCCATCATAGCTCCTCACTGTCGCTGGGAGGATGTTTTCTCCTCCGCTCGCCCCTTCCACCGTCATTTTCTCTCTACCCACCCTTGCCTCCTTTTCCGCGCAGCTCTCGATTCCCCCCTCTCTTTCGCACCCTCCATGTCATATTCCGCTCCAGGAGCTCCATCATAGCTCCTCGCTGTCGCTGGGAGGATGTTTTCTCCTCCGCTCGCCCCTTCCACCGTCATTTTCTCTCTACCCACCCTTGCCTCCTTTTCCGCGCAGCTCTCGATTCCCCCCTCTCTTTCGCACCCTCAATGTCATATTCCGCTCCAGGAGTTCCATCATAGCTCCTCACTGTCGCTGGGAGGATGTTTTCTCCTCCGCTCGCCCCTTCCACCGTCATTTTCTCTCTACCCACCCTTGCCTCCTTTTCCGCGCAGCTCTCGATTCCCCCCTCTCTTTTGCACCCTCCATGTCATATTCCGCTCCAGGAGCTCCATCATAGCTCCTTGCTGTCGCTGGGAGGATGTTTTCTCCTCCGCTCGCCCCTTCCACCGTCATTTTCTCTCTACCCACCCTTGCCTCCTTTTCCGCGCAGCTCTCGATTCCCCCCTCTCTTTCGCACCCTCCATGTCATATTCTGCTCCAGGAGCTCCATCATAGCTCCTCGCTGTCGCTGGGAGGATGTTTTCTCCTCCGCTCGCCCCTTCCACCGTCATTTTCTCTCTACCCACCCTTGCCTCCTTCTCCGCGCAGCTCTCGATTCCCCCCTCTCTTTCGCACCCTCCATGTCATATTCCGCTCCAGGAGCTCCATCATAGCTCCTTGCTGTTGCTGGGAGGATGTTTTCTCCTCCGCTCGCCCCTTCCACCATCATTTTCTCTCTACCCACCCTTGCCTCCTTCTCCGCGCAGCTCTCGATTCCCCCCTCTCTTTCGCACCCTCCATGTCATATTCCGCTCCAGGAGCTCCATCATAGCTCCTCGCTGTCGCTGGGAGGATGTTTTCTCCTCCGCTCGCCCCTTCCACCGTCATTTTCTCTCTACCCACCCTTGCCTCCTTTTCCGCGCAGCTCTCGATTCCCCCCTCTCTTTCGCACCCTCCATGTCATATTCCGCTCCAGGAGCTCCATCATAGCTCCTCGCTGTCGCTGGGAGGATGTTTTCTCCTCCGCTCGCCCCATCCACCGTCATTTTCTTTCTACCCACCCTTGCCTCCTTTTCCACGCAGCTCTCGATTCCCCCCTCTCTTTCGCACTCTCCATGTCATATTCCGCTCCAGGAGCTCCATCATAGCTCCTCGCTGTTGCTGGGAGGATGTTTTCTCCTCCGCTCGCCCCTTCCACCGTCATTTTCTCTCTACCCACCCTTGCCTCCTTTTCCGCGCAGCTCTCGATTCCCCCCTCTCTTTCGCACCCTCAATGTCATATTCCGCTCCAGGAGTTCCATCATAGCTCCTCACTGTCGCTGGGAGGATGTTTTCTCCTCCGCTCGCCCCTTCCACCGTCATTTTCTCTCTACCCACCCTTGCCTCCTTTTCCGCGCAGCTCTCGATTCCCCCCTCTCTTTCGCACCCTCCATGTCATATTCCGCTCCAGGAGTTCCATCATAGCTCCTCACTGTCGCTGGGAGGAAGTTTTCTCCTCCGCTCGCCCCTTCCACCGTCATTTTCTCTCTACCCACCCTTGCCTCCTTTTCCGCGCAGCTCTCGATTCCCCCCTCTCTTTCGCACCCTCCATGTCATATTCCGCTCCAGGAGCTCCATCATAGCTCCTTGCTGTCGCTGGGAGGATGTTTTCTCCTCCGCTCGCCCCTTCCACCGTCATTTTCTCTCTACCCACCCTTGCCTCCTTTTCCGCGCAGCTCTCGATTCCCCCCTCTCTTTCGCACCCTCCATGTCATATTCCGCTCCAGGAGTTCCATCATAGCTCCTCACTGTCGCTGGGAGGATGTTTTCTCCTCCGCTCGCCCCTTCCACCATCATTTTCTCTCTACCCACCCTTGCCTCCTTTTCCGCGCAGCTCTCGATTCCCCCCTCTCTTTCGCACCCTCCATGTCATATTCCGCTCCAGGAGTTCCATCATAGCTCCTCACTGTCGCTGGGAGGATATTTTCTCCTCCGCTCGCCCCTTCCACCGTCATTTTCTCTCTACCCACCCTTGCCTCCTTTTCCGCGCAGCTCTCGATTCCCCCCTCTCTTTCGCACCCTCCATGTCATATTCCGCTCCAGGAGCTCCATCATAGCTCCTTGCTGTCGCTGGGAGGATGTTTTCTCCTCCGCTCGCCCCTTCCACCGTCATTTTCTCTCTACCCACCCTTGCCTCCTTTTCCGCGCAGCTCTCGATTCTCCCCTCTCTTTCGCACCCTCCATGTCATATTCCGCTCCAGGAGTTCCATCATAGCTCCTCACTGTCGCTGGGAGGATGTTTTCTCCTCCGCTCGCCCCTTCCACCGTCATTTTCTCTCTACCCACCCTTGCCTCCTTCTCCGCGCAGCTCTCGATTCCCCCCTCTCTTTCGCACCCTCCATATCATATTCCGCTCCAGGAGCTCCATCATAGCTCCTCGCTGTCGCTGGGAGGATTTTTTCTCCTCCGCTCGCCCCTTCCACCGTCATTTTCTCTCTACCCACCCTTGCCTTCTTTTCCGCGCAGCTCTCGATTCCCCCCTCTCTTTCGCACCCTCCATGTCATATTCCGCTCCAGGAGCTCCATCATAGCTCCTTGCTGTCGCTGGGAGGATGTTTTCTCCTCCGCTCGCCCCTTCCACCGTCATTTTCTCTCTACCCACCCTTGCCTCCTTTTCCGCGCAGCTCTCGATTCCCCCCTCTCTTTCGCACCCTCCATGTCATATTCCGCTCCAGGAGTTCCATCATAGCTCCTCACTGTCGCTGGGAGGATGTTTTCTCCTCCGCTCGCCCCTTCCACCGTCATTTTCTCTCTACCCACCCTTGCCTCCTTCTCCGCGCAGCTCTCGATTCCCCCCTCTCTTTCGCACCCTCCATGTCATATTCCGCTCCAGGAGCTCCATCATAGCTCCTCGCTGTCGCTGGGAGGATGTTTTCTCCTTCGCTCGCCCCTTCCACCGTCCTTTTCTCTCTACCCACCCTTGCCTCCTTTTCCGCGCAGCTCTCGATTCCCCCCTCTCTTTCGCACCCTCCATGTCATATTCCGCTCCAGGAGCTCCATCATAGCTCCTTGCTGTCGCTGGGAGGATGTTTTCTCCTCCGCTCGCCCCTTCCACCGTCATTTTCTCTCTACCCACCCTTGCCTCCTTTTCCGCGCAGCTCTCGATTCCCCCTCTCTTTCGCACCCTCCATGTCATATTCCGCTCCAGGAGTTCCATCATAGCTCCTCACTGTCGCTGGGAGGATGTTTTCTCCTCCGCTCGCCCCTTCCACCATCATTTTCTCTCTACCCACCCTTGCCTCCTTTTCCGCGCAGCTCTCGATTCCCCCCTCTCTTTCGCACCCTCCATGTCATATTCCGCTCCAGGAGTTCCATCATAGCTCCTCACTGTCGCTGGGAGGAAGTTTTCTCCTCCGCTCGCCCCTTCCACCGTCATTTTCTCTCTACCCACCCTTGCCTCCTTCTCCGCGCAGCTCTCGATTCCCCCCTCTCTTCCGCACCCTCCATGTCATATTCCGCTCCAGGAGTTCCATCATAGCTCCTAACTGTCGCTGGGAGGATGTTTTCTCCTCCGCTCGCCCCTTCCACCGTCATTTTCTCTCTACCCACCCTTGCCTCCTTCTCCGCGCAGCTCTCGATTCCCCCCTCTCTTTCGCACCCTCCATGTCATATTCTGCTCCAGGAGCTCCTTCATAGCTCCTCGCTGTCGCTGGGAGGATGTTTTCTCCTCCGCTCGCCCCTTCCACCGTCATTTTCTCTCTACCCACCCTTGCCTCCTTCTCCGCGCAGCTCTCGATTCCCTCCTCTCTCTCGCACCCTCCATATTACATCCAGCTCCAGGAGCTCCATCATAGCTCCTCGCTGTCGCTGGGAGGATGTTTTCTCCTCTGCTCGCCGCTTCCACCGTCATTTTCTCTCCACCCACCCTTGCCTATTTCTCCGCGCCGCTCTCGATTCCCCCCTCTCTCTCGCACCCACCATGTCATATCCCGCTCCAGGAGCTCCATCATAGCTCCTCGCTGTCGCTGAGAGGATGTTTTCTCCTCCGCTCGCCCCTTCCACCGTCATTTTCTCTCTACCCACCCTTGCCTCCTTCTCCGCGCAGCTCTAGATTCCCCCCTCTCTCTCGCACCCTCCATATTACATCCAGCTCCAGGAGCTCCATCATAGCTCCTCGCTGTCGCTGGGAGGATGTTTTCTCCTCCGCTCGCCCCTTCCACCGTCATTTTCTCTCTACCCACCCTTGCCTCCTTCTCCACGCAGCTCTCGATTCCCCCCTCTCTTTCGCACCCTCCATGTCATATTCCGCTCCAGGAGCTCCATCATAGCTCCTCGCTGTCGCTGGGAGGATGTTTTCTCCTCCGCTCGCCCCTTCCACCGTCATTTTCTCTCTACCCACCCTTGCCTCCTTCTCCGCGCAGCTCTCGATTCCCCCCTCTCTTTCGCACCCTCCATATTACATCCAGCTCCAGGAGCTCCATCATAGCTCCTCGCTGTCGCTGGGAGGATGTTTTCTCCTCCGCTCGCCCCTTCCACCGTCATTTTCTCTCTACCCACCCTTGCCTCCTTCTCCGCGCAGCTCTCGATTCCCCCCTCTCTTTCGCACCCTCCATGTCATATCCCGCTCCAGGAGCTCCATTATAGCTCCTGACTGTCGCTGGGAGGATGTTTTCTCCTCCGCTCGCCCCTTCCACCGTCATTTTCTCTCTACCCACCCTTGCCTCCTTCTCCGCGCAGCTCTCGATTCCCCCCTCTCTTTCGCACCCTCCATGTCATATTCCGCTCCAGGAGCTCCATCATAGCTCCTCGCTGTCGCTGGGAGGATGTTTTCTCCTCCGCTCGCCCCTTCCACCGTCATTTTCTCTCTACCCACCCTTGCCTCCTTCTCCGCGCAGCTCTCGATTCCCCCCTCTCTTTCGCACCCTCCATGTCATATTCCGCTCCAGGAGCTCCATCATAGCTCCTCGCTGTCGCTGGGAGGATGTTTTCTCCTCCGCTCGCCCCTTCCACCGTCATTTTCTCTCTACCCACCCTTGCCTCCTTCTCCGCGCAGCTCTCGATTCACCCCTCTCTTTCGCACCCTCCATGTCATATTCCGCTCCAGGAGCTCCATCATAGCTCCTCGCTGTCGCTGGGAGGATGTTTTCTCCTCCGCTCGCCCCTTCCACCGTCATTTTCTCTCTACCCACCCTTGCCTCCTTCTCCGCGCAGCTCTCGATTCCCCCCTCTCTCTCGCACCCTCCATATTACATCCAGCTCCAGGAGCTCCATCATAGCTCCTCGCTGTCGCTGGGAGGATGTTTTCTCCTCCGCTCGCCCCTTCCACTGTCATTTTCTCTCTACCCACCCTTGCCTCCTTCTCCGCGCAGCTCTCGATTCCCCCCTCTCTTTCGCACCCTCCATGTCATATTCCGCTCCAGGAGCTCCATCATAGCTCCTCGCTGTCGCTGGGAGGATGTTTTCTCCTCCGCTCGCCCCTTCCACCGTCATTTTCTCTCTACCCACCCTTGCCTCCTTCTCCGCGCAGCTCTCGATTCCCTCCTCTCTCTCGCACCCTCCATATTACATCCAGCTCCAGGAGCTCCATCATAGCTCCTCGCTGTCGCTGGGAGGATGTTTTCTCCTCTGCTCGCCGCTTCCACCGTCATTTTCTCTCCACCCACCCTTGCCTCCTTCTCCGCGCCGCTCTCGATTCCCCCCTCTCTCTCGCACCCACCATGTCATATCCCGCTCCAGGAGCTCCATCATAGCTCCTCGCTGTCGCTGGGAGGAAGTTTTCTCCTCTGCTCGCCGCTTCCGCCGTTATTTTCTCTCCACCCACCCTTGCCTCCTTCTCCGCGCTGCTCTTGATTCCCCCCTCTCTCTCGCACCCACCATGTCATATTCCGCTCCAGGAGCTCCATCATAGCTCCTCGCTGTCGCTGGGAGGATGTTTTCTCCTCCGCTCGCCCCTTCCACCGTCATTTTCTCTCTACCCACCCTTGCCTCCTTCTCCGCGCAGCTCTCGATTCCCTCCTCTCTCTCGCACCCTCCATATTACATCCAGCTCCAGGAGCTCCATCATAGCTCCTCGCTGTCGCTGGGAGGATGTTTTCTCCTCCGCTCGCCCCTTCCACCGTCATTTTCTCTCTACCCACCCTTGCCTCCTTTTCCGCGCAGCTCTCGATTCCCCCCTCTCTTTCGCACCCTCCATGTCATATTCTGCTCCAGGAGTTCCATCATAGCTCCTCACTGTCGCTGGGAGGATGTTTTCTCCTACGCTCGCCCCTTCCACCGTCATTTTCTCTCTACCCACCCTTGCCTCCTTCTCTGCGCAGCTCTCGATTCCCCCCTCTCTTTCGCACCCTCCATATTACATCCATCTCCAGGAGCTCCATCATAGCTCCTCGTTGTCGCTAGGAGGATGTTTTCTCCTCTGCTCGCCGCTTCCACCGTCATTTTCTCTCCACCCACCCTTGCCTCCTTCTCCGCGCCGCTCTCGATTCCCCCCTCTCTCTCGCACCCACCATGTCATATTCCGCTCCAGGAGTTCCATCGTAGCTCCTCACTGTCGCTGGGAGGATGTTTTCTCCTCCGCTCGCCCCTTCCACCGTCATTTTCTCTCTACCCACCCTTGCCTCCTTCTCCGCGCAGCTCTCGATTCCCCCCTCTCTTTCGCACCCTCCATGTCATATTCCGCTCCAGGAGCTCCATCATAGCTCCTCGCTGTCGCTGGGAGGATGTTTTCTCCTCCGCTCGCCCCTTCCACCGTCATTTTCTCTCTACCCACCCTTGCCTCCTTCTCTGCGCAGCTCTCGATTCCCCCCTCTCTTTCGCACCCTCCATATTACATCCATCTCCAGGAGCTCCATCATAGCTCCTCGTTGTCGCTAGGAGGATGTTTTCTCCTCTGCTCGCCGCTTCCACCGTCATTTTCTCTCCACCCACCCTTGCCTCCTTCTCCACGCCGCTCTCGATTCCCCCCTCTCTCTCGCACCCACCATGTCATATTCCGCTCCAGGAGTTCCATCGTAGCTCCTCACTGTCGCTGGGAGGATGTTTTCTCCTCCGCTCGCCCCTTCCACCGTCATTTTCTCTCTACCCACCCTTGCCTCCTTCTCCGCGCAGCTCTCGATTCCCCCCTCTCTTTCGCACCCTCCATGTCATATTCCGCTCCAGGAGCTCCATCATAGCTCCTCGCTGTCGCTGGGAGGATGTTTTCTCCTCCGCTCGCCCCTTCCACCGTCATTTTCTCTCTACCCACCCTTGCCTCCTTCTCCGCGCAGCTCTCGATTCCCCCCTCTCTTTCGCACCCTCCATGTCATATTCCGCTCCAGGAGCTCCATCATAGCTCCTCGCTGTCGCTGGGAGGATGTTTTCTCCTCCGCTTGCCCCTTCCACCGTCATTTTCTCTCTACCCACCCTTGCCTCCTTTTCCGCGCAGCTCTCGATTCCACCCTCTCTTTCGCACCCTCCATGTCATATTCCGCTCCAGGAGCTCCATCATAGCTCCTAGCTGTCGCTGGGAGGATGTTTTCTCCTCCGCTCGCCCCTTCCACCGTCATTTTCTCTCTACCCACCCTTGCCTCCTTCTCCGCACAGCTCTTGATTCCCCCCTCTCTCTCGCACCCTCCATATTACATCCAGCTCCAGGAGCTCCATCATAGCTCCTCGCTGTCGCTGGGAGGATGTTTTCTCCTCCGCTCGCCCCTTCCACCGTCATTTTCTCTCTACCCACCCTTGCCTCCTTTTCCGCGCAGCTCTCGATTCCCCCCTCTCTTTCGCACCCTCCATGTCATATTCCGCTCCAGGAGTTCCATCATAGCTCCTCACTGTCGCTGGGAGGATGTTTTCTCCTCCGCTCGCCCCTTCCACCGTCATTTTCTCTCTACCCACCCTTGCCTCCTTTTCCGTGCAGCTCTCGATTCCCCCTTCTCTTTCGCACCCTCCATGTCATATTCCGCTCCAGGAGTTCCATCATAGCTCCTCACTGTCGCTGGGAGGAAGTTTTCTCCTCCGCTCGCCCCTTCCACCGTCATTTTCTCTCTACCCACCCTTGCCTCCTTTTCCGCGCAGCTCTCGATTCCCCCCTCTCTTTCGCACCCTCCATGTCATATTCCGCTCCAGGAGCTCCATCATAGCTCCTTGCTGTTGCTGGGAGGATGTTTTCTCCTCCGCTCGCCCCTTCCACCGTCATTTTCTCTCTACCCACCCTTGCCTCCTTTTCCGCGCAGCTCTCGATTCCCCCCTCTCTTTCGCACCCTCCATGTCATATTCCGCTCCAGGAGTTCCATCATAGCTCCTCACTGTCGCTGGGAGGATGTATTCTCCTCCGCTCGCCCCTTCCACCGTCATTTTCTCTCTACCCACCCTTGCCTCCTTCTCCGCGCAGCTCTCGATTCCCCCCTCTCTTTCGCACCCTCCATGTCATATTCTGCTCCAGGAACTCCATCATAGCTCCTCGCTGTCGCTGGGAGGATGTTTTCTCCTCCGCTCGCCCCTTCCACCGTCATTTTCTCCCTACCCACCCTTGCCTCCTTCTCCGCGCAGCTCTCGATTCCCTCCTCTCTCTCGCACCCTCCATATTACATCCAGCTCCAGGAGCTCCATCATAGCTCCTCGCTGTCGCTGGGAGGATGTTTTCTCCTCTGCTCGCCGCTTCCACCGTCATTTTCTCTCCACCCACCCTTGCCTCCTTCTCCGCGCCGCTCTCGATTCCCCCCTCTCTCTCGCACCCACCATGTCATATCCCGCTCCAGGAGCTCCATCATAGCTCCTCGCTGTCGCTGGGAGGATGTTTTCTCCTCCGCTCGCCCCTTCCACCGTCATTTTCTCTCTACCCACCCTTGCCTCCTTCTCCGCGCAGCTCTCGATTCCCCCCTCTCTTTCGCACCCTCCATATCACATCCAGCTCCAGGAGCTCCATCATAGCTCCTCGCTGTCGCTGGGAGGATGTTTTCTCCTCCGCTCGCCCCTTCCACCGTCATTTTCTCTCTACCCACCCTTGCCTCCTTCTCCGCGCAGCTCTCGATTCCCCCCTCTCTTTCGCACCCTCCATGTCATATTCCGCTCCAGGAGCTCCATCATAGCTCCTCGCTGTCGCTGGGAGGATGTTTTCTCCTCCGCTCGCCCCTTCCACCGTCATTTTCTCTCTACCCACCCTTGCCTCCTTCTCCGCGCAGCTCTCGATTCCCCCCTCTCTCTCGCACCCTCCATATTACATCCAGCTCCAGGAGCTCCATCATAGCTCCTCGCTGTCGCTGGGAGGATGTTTTCTCCTCCGCTCGCCCCTTCCACCGTCATTTTCTCTCTACCCACCCTTGCCTCCTTTTCCGCGCAGCTCTCGATTCCCCCCTCTCTTTCGCACCCTCCATGTCATATTCCGCTCCAGGAGTTCCATCATAGCTCCTCGCTGTCGCTGGGAGGATGTTTTCTCCTCTGCTCGCCCCTTCCACCGTCATTTTCTCTCTACCCACCCTTGCCTCCTTCTCCGCGCAGCTCTCGATTCCCCCCTCTCTTTCGCACCCTCCATGTCATATTCCGCTCCAGGAGCTCCATCATAGCTCCTCGCTGTCTCTGGGAGGATGTTTTCTCCTCCGCTCGCCCCTTCCACCGTCATTTTCTCTCTACCCACCCTTGCCTCCTTCTCCGCGCAGCTCTCGATTCCCCCCTCTCTTTCGCACCCTCCATGTCATATTCCGCTCCAGGAGCTCCATCATAGCTCCTCGCTGTCGCTGGGAGGATGTTTTCTCCTCCGCTCGCCCCTTCCACCGTCATTTTCTCTCTACCCACCCTTGCCTCCTTTTCCGCGCAGCTCTCGATTCCCCCCTCTCTTTCGCACCCTCCATGTCATATTCCGCTCCAGGAGCTCCATCATAGCTCCTCGCTGTCGCTGGGAGGATGTTTTCTCCTCCGCTCGCCCCTTCCACCGTCATTTTCTCTCTACCCACCCTTGCCTCCTTCTCCGCGCAGCTCTCGATTCCCCCCTCTCTCTCGCACCCTCCATATTACATCCAGCTCCAGGAGCTCCATCATAGCTCCTCGCTGTCGCTGGGAGGATGTTTTCTCCTCTGCTCGCCGCTTCCACCGTCATTTTCTCTCCACCCACCCTTGCCTCCTTCTCCGCGCCGCTCTCGATTCCCCCCTCTCTCTCACACCCACCATGTCATATCCCGCTCCAGGAGCTCCATCATAGCTCCTCGCTGTCGCTGGGAGGATGTTTTCTCCTCCGCTCGCCCCTTCCACCGTCATTTTCTCTCTACCCACCCTTGCCTCCTTCTCCGTGCAGCTCTCGATTCCCCCCTCTCTTTCGCACCCTCCATATCACATCCAGCTCCAGGAGCTCCATCATAGCTCCTCGCTGTCGCTGGGAGGATGTTTTCTCCTCCGCTCGCCCCTTCCACCGTCATTTTCTCTCTACCCACCCTTGCCTCCTTCTCCGCGCAGCTCTCGATTCCCCCCTCTCTTTCGCACCCTCCATGTCATATTCCGCTCCAGGAGCTCCATCATAGCTCCTCGCTGTCGCTGGGAGGATGTTTTCTCCTCCGCTCGCCCCTTCCACCGTCATTTTCTCTCTACCCACCCTTGCCTCCTTCTCCGCGCAGCTCTCGATTCCCCCCTCTCTCTCGCACCCTCCATATTACATCCAGCTCCAGGAGCTCCATCATAGCTCCTCGCTGTCGCTGGGAGGATGTTTTCTCCTCCGCTCGCCCCTTCCACCGTCATTTTCTCTCTACCCACCCTTGCCTCCTTTTCCGCGCAGCTCTCGATTCCCCCCTCTCTTTCGCACCCTCCATGTCATATTCCGCTCCAGGAGTTCCATCATAGCTCCTCGCTGTCGCTGGGAGGATGTTTTCTCCTCTGCTCGCCCCTTCCACCGTCATTTTCTCTCTACCCACCCTTGCCTCCTTCTCCGCGCAGCTCTCGATTCCCCCCTCTCTTTCGCACCCTCCATGTCATATTCCGCTCCAGGAGCTCCATCATAGCTCCTCGCTGTCTCTGGGAGGATGTTTTCTCCTCCGCTCGCCCCTTCCACCGTCATTTTCTCTCTACCCACCCTTGCCTCCTTCTCCGCGCAGCTCTCGATTCCCCCCTCTCTTTCGCACCCTCCATGTCATATTCCGCTCCAGGAGCTCCATCATAGCTCCTCGCTGTCGCTGGGAGGATGTTTTCTCCTCCGCTCGCCCCTTCCACCGTCATTTTCTCTCTACCCACCCTTGCCTCCTTCTCCGCGCAGCTCTCGATTCCCCCCTCTCTCTCGCACCCTCCATATTACATCCAGCTCCAGGAGCTCCATCATAGCTCCTCGCTGTCGCTGGGAGGATGTTTTCTCCTCTGCTCGCCGCTTCCACCGTCATTTTCTCTCCACCCACCCTTGCCTCCTTCTCCGCGCCGCTCTCGATTCCCCCCTCTCTCTCACACCCACCATGTCATATCCCGCTCCAGGAGCTCCATCATAGCTCCTCGCTGTCGCTGGGAGGATGTTTTCTCCTCCGCTCGCCCCTTCCACCGTCATTTTCTCTCTACCCACCCTTGCCTCCTTCTCCGCGCCGCTCTCGATTCCCCCCTCTCTCTCACACCCACCATGTCATATCCCGCTCCAGGAGCTCCATCATAGCTCCTCGCTGTCGCTGGGAGGATGTTTTCTCCTCCGCTCGCCCCTTCCACCGTCATTTTCTCTCTACCCACCCTTGCCTCCTTCTCCGTGCAGCTCTCGATTCCCCCCTCTCTTTCGCACCCTCCATGTCATATTCCGCTCCAGGAGCTCCATCATAGCTCCTCGCTGTCGCTGGGAGGATGTTTTCTCCTCCGCTCGCCCCTTCCACCGTCATTTTCTCTCTACCCACCCTTGCCTCCTTTTCCGTGCAGCTCTCGATTCCCCCCTCTCTTTCGCACCCTCCATGTCATATTCCGCTCCAGGAGTTCCATCATAGCTCCTCACTGTCGCTGGGAGGATGTTTTCTCCTCCGCTCGCCCCTTCCACCGTCATTTTCTCTCTACCCACCCTTGCCTTCTTCTCCGCGCAGCTCTCGATTCCCCCCTCTCTTTCGCACCCTCCATGTCATATTCCGCTCCAGGAGCTCCATCATAGCTCCTCGCTGTCGCTGGGAGGATGTTTTCTCCTCCGCTCGCCCCTTCCACCGTCATTTTCTCTCTACCCACCCTTGCCTCCTTTTCCGCGCAGCTCTCGATTCCCCCCTCTCTTTCGCACCCTCCATGTCATATTCCGCTCCAGGAGTTCCATCATAGCTCCTCACTGTCGCTGGGAGGATGTTTTCTCCTCCGCTCGCCCCTTCCACCGTCATTTTCTCTCCACCCACCCTTGCCTCCTTCTCCGCGCCGCTCTCGATTCCCCCCTCTCTCTCACACCCACCATGTCATATCCCGCTCCAGGAGCTCCATCATAGCTCCTCGCTGTCGCTGGGAGGATGTTTTCTCCTCCGCTCGCCCCTTCCACCGTCATTTTCTCTCTACCCACCCTTGCCTCCTTCTCCGCGCCGCTCTCGATTCCCCCCTCTCTCTCACACCCACCATGTCATATCCCGCTCCAGGAGCTCCATCATAGCTCCTCGCTGTCGCTGGGAGGATGTTTTCTCCTCCGCTCGCCCCTTCCACCGTCATTTTCTCTCTACCCACCCTTGCCTCCTTCTCCGTGCAGCTCTCGATTCCCCCCTCTCTTTCGCACCCTCCATGTCATATTCCGCTCCAGGAGCTCCATCATAGCTCCTCGCTGTCGCTGGGAGGATGTTTTCTCCTCCGCTCGCCCCTTCCACCGTCATTTTCTCTCTACCCACCCTTGCCTCCTTTTCCGTGCAGCTCTCGATTCCCCCCTCTCTTTCGCACCCTCCATGTCATATTCCGCTCCAGGAGTTCCATCATAGCTCCTCACTGTCGCTGGGAGGATGTTTTCTCCTCCGCTCGCCCCTTCCACCGTCATTTTCTCTCTACCCACCCTTGCCTTCTTCTCCGCGCAGCTCTCGATTCCCCCCTCTCTTTCGCACCCTCCATGTCATATTCCGCTCCAGGAGCTCCATCATAGCTCCTCGCTGTCGCTGGGAGGATGTTTTCTCCTCCGCTCGCCCCTTCCACCGTCATTTTCTCTCTACCCACCCTTGCCTCCTTTTCCGCGCAGCTCTCGATTCCCCCCTCTCTTTCGCACCCTCCATGTCATATTCCGCTCCAGGAGTTCCATCATAGCTCCTCACTGTCGCTGGGAGGATGTTTTCTCCTCCGCTCGCCCCTTCCACCGTCATTTTCTCTCTACCCACCCTTGCCTCCTTCTCCGCGCAGCTCTCGATTCCCCCCTCTCTTTCGCACCCTCCATGTCATATTCCGCTCCAGGAGTTCCATCATAGCTCCTCACTGTCGCTGGGAGGATGTTTTCTCCTCCGCTCGCCCCTTCCACCGTCATTTTCTCTCTACCCACCCATGCCTTCTTCTCCGCGCAGCTCTCGATTCCCCCCTCTCTTTCGCACCCTCCATGTCATATTCCGCTCCAGGAGCTCCATCATAGCTCCTCGCTGTCGCTGGGAGGATGTTTTCTCCTCCGCTCGCCCCTTCCACCGTCATTTTCTCTCTACCCACCCTTGCCTCCTTTTCCGCGCAGCTCTCGATTCCCCCCTCTCTTTCGCACCCTCCATGTCATATTCCGCTCCAGGAGTTCCATCATAGCTCCTCACTGTCGCTGGGAGGAAGTTTTCTCCTCCGCTCGCCCCTTCCACCGTCATTTTCTCTCTACCCACCCTTGCCTCCTTTTCCGCGCAGCTCTCGATTCCCCCCTCTCTTTCGCACCCTCCATGTCATAATCCGCTCCAGGAGCTCCATCATAGCTCCTTGCTGTCGCTGGGAGGATGTTTTCTCCTCCGCTCGCCCCTTCCACCGTCATTTTCTCTCTACCCACCCTTGCCTCCTTTTCCGCGCAGCTCTCGATTCCCCCCTCTCTTTCGCACCCTCCATGTCATATTCCGCTCCAGGAGTTCCATCATAGCTCCTCACTGTCGCTGGGAGGATGTTTTCTCCTCCGCTCGCCCCTTCCACCGTCATTTTCTCTCTACCCACCCTTGCCTCCTTCTCCGCGCAGCTCTCGATTCCTCCCTCTCTCTCGCACCCTCCATATTACATCCAGCTCCAGGAGCTCCATCATAGCTCCTCGCTGTCGCTGGGAGGATGTTTTCTCCTCCGCTCGCCCCTTCCACCGTCATTTTCTCTCTACCCACCCTTGCCTCCTTCTCCGTGCAGCTCTCGATTCCCCCCTCTCTTTCGCACCCTCCATGTCATATTCCGCTCCAGGAGCTCCATCATAGCTCCTCGCTGTCGCTGGGAGGATGTTTTCTCCTCCGCTCGCCCCTTCCACTGTCATTTTCTCTCTACCCACCCTTGCCTCCTTCTCCGCGCAGCTCTCGATTCCTCCCTCTCTCTCGCACCCTCCATATTACATCCAGCTCCAGGAGCTCCATCATAGCTCCTCGCTGTCGCTGGGAGGATGTTTTCTCCTCCGCTCGCCCCTTCCACCGTCATTTTCTCTCTACCCACCCTTGCCTCCTTCTCCGTGCAGCTCTCGATTCCCCCCTCTCTTTCGCACCCTCCATGTCATATTCCGCTCCAGGAGCTCCATCATAGCTCCTCGCTGTCGCTGGGAGGATGTTTTCTCCTCCGCTCGCCCCTTCCACCGTCATTTTCTCTCTACCCACCCTTGCCTCCTTTTCCGTGCAGCTCTCGATTCCCCCCTCTCTTTCGCACCCTCCATGTCATATTCCGCTCCAGGAGTTCCATCATAGCTCCTCACTGTCGCTGGGAGGATGTTTTCTCCTCCGCTCGCCCCTTCCACCGTCATTTTCTCTCTACCCACCCTTGCCTTCTTCTCCGCGCAGCTCTCGATTCCCCCCTCTCTTTCGCACCCTCCATGTCAAATTTCGCTCCAGGAGCTCCATCATAGCTCCTCGCTGTCGCTGGGAGGATGTTTTCTCCTCCGCTCGCCCCTTCCACCGTCATTTTCTCTCTACCCACCCTTGCCTCCTTTTCTGCGCAGCTCTCGATTCCCCCCTCTCTTTCGCACCCTCCATGTCATATTCCGCTCCAGGAGTTCCATCATAGCTCCTCACTGTCGCTGGGAGAATGTTTTCTCCTCCGCTCGCCCCTTCCACCGTCATTTTCTCTCTACCCACCCTTGCCTCCTTCTCCGCGCAGCTCTCGATTCCCCCCTCTCTTTCGCACCCTCCATGTCATATTCCGCTCCAGGAGTTCCATCATAGCTCCTCACTGTCGCTGGGAGGATGTTTTCTCCTCCGCTCGCCCCTTCCACCGTCATTTTCTCTCTACCCACCCATGCCTCCTTCTCCGCGCAGCTCTCGATTCCCCCCTCTCTTTCGCACCCTCCATGTCATATTCCGCTCCAGGAGCTCCATCATAGCTCCTCGCTGTCGCTGGGAGGATGTTTTCTCCTCCGCTCGCCCCTTCCACCGTCATTTTCTCTCTACCCACCCTTGCCTCCTTTTCCGCGCAGCTCTCGATTCCCCCCTCTCTTTCGCACCCTCCATGTCATATTCCGCTCCAGGAGTTCCATCATAGCTCCTCACTGTCGCTGGGAGGAAGTTTTCTCCTCCGCTCGCCCCTTCCACCGTCATTTTCTCTCTACCCACCCTTGCCTCCTTTTCCGCGCAGCTCTCGATTCCCCCCTCTCTTTCGCACCCTCCATGTCATAATCCGCTCCAGGAGCTCCATCATAGCTCCTTGCTGTCGCTGGGAGGATGTTTTCTCCTCCGCTCGCCCCTTCCACCGTCATTTTCTCTCTACCCACCCTTGCCTCCTTTTCCGCGCAGCTCTCGATTCCCCCCTCTCTTTCGCACCCTCCATGTCATATTCCGCTCCAGGAGTTCCATCATAGCTCCTCACTGTCGCTGGGAGGATGTTTTCTCCTCCGCTCGCCCCTTCCACCGTCATTTTCTCTCTACCCACCCTTGCCTCCTTTTCCGCGCAGCTCTCGATTCCCCCCTCTCTTTCGCACCCTCCATGTCATATTCCGCTCCAGGAGTTCCATCATAGCTCCTCACTGTCGCTGGGAGGATGTTTTCTCCTCCGCTCGCCCCTTCCACCGTCATTTTCTCTCTACCTACCCTTGCCTCCTTTTCCGCGCAGCTCTCGATTCCCCCCTCTCTTTCGCACCCTCCATATCATATTCCGCTCCAGGAGCTCCATCATAGCTCCTTGCTGTCGCTGGGAGGATGTTTTCTCCTCCGCTCGCCCCTTCCACCGTCATTTTCTCTCTACCCACCCTTGCCTCCTTTTCCGCGCAGCTCTCGATTCCCCCCTCTCTTTCGCACCCTCCATGTCATATTCCGCTCCAGGAGTTCCATCATAGCTCCTCACTGTCGCTGGGAGGATGTTTTCTCCTCCGCTCGCCCCTTCCACCGTCATTTTCTCTCTACCCACCCTTGCCTCCTTCTCCACGCAGCTCTCGATTCCCCCCTCTCTTTCGCACCCTCCATGTCATATTCCGCTCCAGGAGTTCCATCATAGCTCCTCACTGTCGCTGGGAGGATGTTTTCTCCTCCGCTCGCCCCTTCCACCGTCATTTTCTCTCTACCCACCCTTGCCTCCTTCTCCGCGCAGCTCTCGATTCACCCTCTCTTTCGCACCCTCCATGTCATATTCCGCTCAAGGAGCTCCATCATAGCTCCTCGCTGTCGCTGGGAGGATGTTTTCTCCTCCGCTCGCCCCTTCCACCGTCATTTTCTCTCTACCCACCCTTGCCTCCTTTTCCGCGCAGCTCTCGATTCCCCCCTCTCTTTCGCACCCTCCATGTCATATTCCGCTCCAGGAGTTCCATCATAGCTCCTCACTGTCGCTGGGAGGAAGTTTTCTCCTCCGCTCGCCCCTTCCACCGTCATTTTCTCTCTACCCACCCTTGCCTCCTTTTCCGCGCAGCTCTCGATTCCCCCCTCTCTTTCGCACCCTCCATGTCATATTCCGCTCCAGGAGCTCCATCATAGCTCCTTGCTGTCGCTGGGAGGATGTTTTCTCCTCCGCTCGCCCCTTCCACCGTCATTTTCTCTCTACCCACCCTTGCCTCCTTTTCCGCGCAGCTCTCGATTCCCCCCTCTCTTTCGCACCCTCCATGTCATATTCCGCTCCAGGAGCTCCATCATAGCTCCTCGCTGTCGCTGGGAGGATGTTTTCTCCTCCGCTCGCCCCTTCCACCGTCATTTTCTCTCTACCCACCCTTGCCTCCTTCTCCGCGCAGCTCTCGATTCCCCCCTCTCTTTCGCACCCTCCATGTCATATTCCGCTCCAGGAGCTCCATCATAGCTCCTTGCTGTCGCTGGGAGGATGTTTTCTCCTCCGCTCGCCCCTTCCACCGTCATTTTCTCTCTACCCACCCTTGCCTCCTTCTCCGCGCAGCTCTCGATTCCCCCCTCTCTTTCGCACCCTCCATGTCATATTCCGCTCCAGGAGCTCCATCATAGCTCCTCGCTGTCGCTGGGAGGATGTTTTCTCCTCCGCTCGCCCCTTCCACCGTCATTTTCTCTCTACCCACCCTTGCCTCCATTTCCACGCAGCTCTCGATTCCCCCCTCTCTTTCGCACCCTCCATGTCATATTCCGCTCCAGGAGTTCCATCATAGCTCCTCACTGTCGCTGGGAGGAAGTTTTCTCCTCCGCTCGCCCCTTCCACCGTCATTTTCTCTCTACCCACCCTTGCCTCCTTTTCCGCGCAGCTCTCGATTCCCCCCTCTCTTTCGCACCCTCCATGTCATATTCCGCTCCAGGAGCTCCATCATAGCTCCTTGCTGTCGCTGGGAGGATGTTTTCTCCTCCGCTCGCCCCTTCCACCGTCATTTTCTCTCTACCCACCCTTGCCTCCTTTTCCGCGCAGCTCTCGATTCCCCCCTCTCTTTCGCACCCTCCATGTCATATTCCGCTCCAGGAGTTCCATCATAGCTCCTCACTGTCGCTGGGAGGATGTTTTCTCCTCCGCTCGCCCCTTCCACCGTCATTTTCTCTCTACACACCCTTGCCTCCTTCTCCGCGCAGCTCTCGATTCCCTTCTCTCTTTCGCACCCTCCATGTCATATTCCGCTCCAGGAGCTCCATCATAGCTCCTCGCTGTCGCTGGGAGGATGTTTTCTCCTCCGCTCGCCCCTTCCACCGTCATTTTCTCTCTACCCACCCTTGCCTCCTTTTCCGCGCAGCTCTCGATTCCCCCCTCTCTTTCGCACCCTCCATGTCATATTCCGCTCCAGGAGTTCCATCATAGCTCCTCACTGTCGCTGGGAGGATGTTTTCTCCTCCGCTCGCCCCTTCCACCGTCATTTTCTCTCTACCCACCCTTGCCTCCTTTTCCGCGCAGCTCTCGATTCCCCCCTCTCTTTCGCACCCTCCATGTCATATTCCGCTCCAGGAGTTCCATCATAGCTCCTCACTGTCGCTGGGAGGAAGTTTTCTCCTCCGCTCGCCCCTTCCACCGTCATTTTCTCTCTACCCACCCTTGCCTCCTTTTCCGCGCAGCTCTCGATTCCCCCCTCTCTTTCGCACCCTCCATGTCATATTCCGCTCCAGGAGTTCCATCATAGCTCCTCACTGTCGCTGGGAGGATGTTTTCTCCTCCGCTCGCCCCTTCCACCGTCATTTTCTCTCTACCCACCCTTGCCTCCTTCTCCGCGCAGCTCTCGATTCCCCCCTCTCTTTCGCACCCTCCATGTCATATTCCGCTCCAGGAGCTCCATCATAGCTCCTCGCTGTCACTGGGAGGATGTTTTCTCCTCCGCTCGCCCCTTCCACCGTCATTTTCTCTCTACCCACCCTTGCCTCCTTCTCCGCGCAGCTCTCGATTCCCCCCTCTCTTTCGCACCCTCCATGTCATATTCCGCTCCAGGAGCTCCATCATAGCTCCTTGCTGTCGCTGGGAGGATGTTTTCTCCTCCGCTCGCCCCTTCCACCGTCATTTTCTCTCTACCCACCCTTGCCTCCTTCTCCGCGCAGCTCTCGATTCCCCCCTCTCTTTCGCACCCTCCATGTCATATTCCGCTCCAGGAGCTCCATCATAGCTCCTCGCTGTCGCTGGGAGGATGTTTTCTCCTCCGCTCGCCCCTTCCACCGTCATTTTCTCTCTACCCACCCTTGCCTCCTTTTCCGCGCAGCTCTCGATTCCCCCCTCTCTTTCGCACCCTCCATGTCATATTCCGCTCCAGTAGCTCCGTCATAGCTCCTCGCTGTCGCTGGGAGGATGTTTTCTCCTCCGCTCGCCCCTTCCACCGTCATTTTCTCTCTACCCACCCTTGCCTCCTTCTCCGCGCAGCTCTCGATTCCCCCCTCTCTTTCGCACCCTCCATGTCATATTCCGCTCCAGGAGCTCCATCATAGCTCCTCGCTGTCGCTGGGAGGATGTTTTCTCCTTCGCTCGCCCCTTCCACCGTCATTTTCTCTCTACCCACCCTTGCCTCCTTTTCCGCGCAGCTCTCGATTCCCCCCTCTCTTTCGCACCCTCCATGTCATATTCCGCTCCAGGAGTTCCATCATAGCTCCTCACTGTCGCTGGGAGGAAGTTTTCTCCTCCGCTCGCCCCTTCCACCGTCATTTTCTCTCTACCCACCCTTGCCTCCTTTTCCGCGCAGCTCTCGATTCCCCCCTCTCTTTCGCACCCTCCATGTCATATTCCGCTCCAGGAGTTCCATCATAGCTCCTCACTGTCGCTGGGAGGATGTTTTCTCCTCCGCTCGCCCCTTCCACCGTCATTTTCTCTCTACCCACCCTTGCCTCCTTCTCCACGCAGCTCTCGATTCCCCCCTCTCTTTCGCACCCTCCATGTCATATTCCGCTCCAGGAGTTCCATCATAGCTCCTCACTGTCGCTGGGAGGATGTTTTCTCCTCCGCTCGCCCCTTCCACCGTCATTTTCTCTCTACCCACCCTTGCCTCCTTCTCCGCGCAGCTCTCGATTCCCCCCTCTCTTTCGCACCCTCCATGTCATATTCCGCTCCAGGAGCTCCATCATAGCTCTTTGCTGTCGCTGGGAGGATGTTTTCTCCTCCGCTCGCCCCTTCCACCGTCATTTTCTCTCTACCCACCCTTGCCTCCTTCTCCGCGCAGCTCTCGATTCCCCCCTCTCTTTCGCACCCTCCATGTCATATTCCGCTCCAGGAGCTCCATCATAGCTCCTTGCTGTCGCTGGGAGGATGTTTTCTCCTCCGCTCGCCCCTTCCACCGTCATTTTCTCTCTACCCACCCTTGCCTCCTTCTCCGCGCAGCTCTCGATTCCCCCCTCTCTTTCGCACCCTCCATGTCATATTCCACTCCAGGAGCTCCATCATAGCTCCTCGCTGTCGCTGGGAGGATGTTTTCTCCTCCGCTCGCCCCTTCCACCGTCATTTTCTCTCTACCCACCCTTGCCTCCTTTTCCGCGCAGCTCTCGATTCCCCCCTCTCTTTCGCACCCTCCATGTCATATTCCGCTCCAGGAGCTCCATCATAGCTCCTCGCTGTCGCTGGGAGGATGTTTTCTCCTCCGCTCGCCCCTTCCACCGTCATTTTCTCTCTACCCACCCTTGCCTCCTTCTCCGCGCAGCTCTCGATTCCCCCTCTCTCTCTCGCACCCTCCATATTACATCCAGCTCCAGGAGCTCCATCATAGCTCCTCGCTGTCGCTGGGAGGATGTTTTCTCCTCCGCTCGCCCCTTCCACCGTCATTTTCTCTCTACCCATCCTTGCCTCCTTCTCCGCGCAGCTCTCGATTCCCCCCTCTCTTTCGCACCCTCCATGTCATATTCCGCTCCAGGAGTTCCATCATAGCTCCTCACTGTCGCTGGGAGGATGTTTTCTCCTCTGCTCGCCCCTTCCACCGTCATTTTCTCTCTACCCACCCTTGCCTCCTTCTCCGCGCAGCTCTCGATTCCCCCCTCTCTTTCGCACCCTCCATGTCATATTCCGCTCCAGGAGCTCCATCATAGCTCCTCGCTGTCGCTGGGAGGATGTTTTCTCCTCCGCTCGCCCCTTCCACCGTCATTTTCTCTCTACCCACCCTTGCCTCCTTCTCCGCGCAGCTCTCGATTCCCCCCTCTCTTTCGCACCCTCCATGTCATATTCCACTCCAGGAGCTCCATCATAGCTCCTTGCTGTCGCTGGGAGGATGTTTTCTCCTCCGCTCGCCCCTTCCACCGTCATTTTCTCTCTACCCACCCTTGCCTCCTTCTCCGCGCAGCTCTCGATTCCCCCCTCTCTTTCGCACCCTCCATGTCATATTCCGCTCCAGGAGCTCCATCATAGCTCCTCGCTGTCGCTGGGAGGATGTTTTCTCCTCCGCTCGCCCCTTCCACCGTCATTTTCTCTCTACCCACCCTTGCCTCCTTTTCCGCGCAGCTCTCGATTCCCCCCTCTCTTTCGCACCCTCCATGTCATATTCCGCTCCAGGAGTTCCATCATAGCTCCTCACTGTCGCTGGGAGGATGTTTTCTCCTCCGCTCGCCCCTTCCACCGTCATTTTCTCTCTACCCACCCTTGCCTCCTTTTCCGCGCAGCTCTCGATTCCCCCCTCTCTTCCGCACCCTCCATGTCATATTCCGCTCCAGGAGCTCCATCATAGCTCTTTGCTGTCGCTGGGAGGATGTTTTCTCCTCCGCTCGCCCCTTCCACCGTCATTTTCTCTCTACCCACCCTTGCCTCCTTCTCCGCGCAGCTCTCGATTCCCCCCTCTCTTTCGCACCCTCCATGTCATATTCCGCTCCAGGAGCTCCATCATAGCTCCTTGCTGTCGCTGGGAGGATGTTTTCTCCTCCGCTCGCCCCTTCCACCGTCATTTTCTCTCTACCCACCCTTGCCTCCTTCTCCGCGCAGCTCTCGATTCCCCCCTCTCTTTCGCACCCTCCATGTCATATTCCACTCCAGGAGCTCCATCATAGCTCCTCGCTGTCGCTGGGAGGATGTTTTCTCCTCCGCTCGCCCCTTCCACCGTCATTTTCTCTCTACCCACCCTTGCCTCCTTTTCCGCGCAGCTCTCGATTCCCCCCTCTCTTTCGCACCCTCCATGTCATATTCCGCTCCAGGAGCTCCATCATAGCTCCTCGCTGTCGCTGGGAGGATGTTTTCTCCTCCGCTCGCCCCTTCCACCGTCATTTTCTCTCTACCCACCCTTGCCTCCTTCTCCGCGCAGCTCTCGATTCCCCCTCTCTCTCTCGCACCCTCCATATTACATCCAGCTCCAGGAGCTCCATCATAGCTCCTCGCTGTCGCTGGGAGGATGTTTTCTCCTCCGCTCGCCCCTTCCACCGTCATTTTCTCTCTACCCATCCTTGCCTCCTTCTCCGCGCAGCTCTCGATTCCCCCCTCTCTTTCGCACCCTCCATGTCATATTCCGCTCCAGGAGTTCCATCATAGCTCCTCACTGTCGCTGGGAGGATGTTTTCTCCTCTGCTCGCCCCTTCCACCGTCATTTTCTCTCTACCCACCCTTGCCTCCTTCTCCGCGCAGCTCTCGATTCCCCCCTCTCTTTCGCACCCTCCATGTCATATTCCGCTCCAGGAGCTCCATCATAGCTCCTCGCTGTCGCTGGGAGGATGTTTTCTCCTCCGCTCGCCCCTTCCACCGTCATTTTCTCTCTACCCACCCTTGCCTCCTTCTCCGCGCAGCTCTCGATTCCCCCCTCTCTTTCGCACCCTCCATGTCATATTCCGCTCCAGGAGCTCCATCATAGCTCCTTGCTGTCGCTGGGAGGATGTTTTCTCCTCCGCTCGCCCCTTCCACCGTCATTTTCTCTCTACCCACCCTTGCCTCCTTCTCCGCGCAGCTCTCGATTCCCCCCTCTCTTTCGCACCCTCCATGTCATATTCCGCTCCAGGAGCTCCATCATAGCTCCTCGCTGTCGCTGGGAGGATGTTTTCTCCTCCGCTCGCCCCTTCCACCGTCATTTTCTCTCTACCCACCCTTGCCTCCTTTTCCGCGCAGCTCTCGATTCCCCCCTCTCTTTCGCACCCTCCATGTCATATTCCGCTCCAGGAGTTCCATCATAGCTCCTCACTGTCGCTGGGAGGATGTTTTCTCCTCCGCTCGCCCCTTCCACCGTCATTTTCTCTCTACCCACCCTTGCCTCCTTTTCCGCGAAGCTCTCGATTCCCCCCTCTCTTTCGCACCCTCCATGTCATATTCCGCTCCAGGAGTTCCATCATAGCTCCTCACTGTCGCTGGGAGGATGTTTTCTCCTCCGCTCGCCCCTTCCACCGTCATTTTCTCTCCACCCACCCTTGCCTCCTTCTCCGCGCCGCTCTCGATTCCCCCCTCTCTCTCGCACCCACCATGTCATATCCCGCTCCAGGAGCTCCATCATAGCTCCTCGCTGTCGCTGGGAGGATGTTTTCTCCTCCGCTCGCCCCTTCCACCGTCATTTTCTCTCTACCCACCCTTGCCTCCTTCTCCGCGCAGCTCTCGATTCCCCCCTCTCTCTCGCACCCTCCATATTACATCCAGCTCCAGGAGCTCCATCATAGCTCCTCGCTGTCGCTGGGAGGATGTTTTCTCCTCCGCTCGCCCCTTCCACCGTCATTTTCTCTCTACCCACCCTTGCCTCCTTCTCCGCGCAGCTCTCGATTCCCCCCTCTCTTTCGCACCCTCCATGTCATATTCCGCTCCAGGAGCTCCATCATAGCTCCTCGCTGTCGCTGGGAGGATGTTTTCTCCTCCGCTCGCCCCTTCCACCGTCATTTTCTCTCTACCCACCCTTGCCTCCTTCTCCGCGCAGCTCTCGATTCCCCCCTCTCTCTCGCACCCTCCATATTACATCCAGATCCAGGAGCTCCATCATAGCTCCTCGCTGTCGCTGGGAGGATGTTTTCTCCTCCGCTCGCCCCTTCCACCGTCATTTTCTCTCTACCCACCCTTGCCTCCTTTTCCGAGCAGCTCTCGATTCCCCCCTCTCTTTCGCACCCTCCATGTCATATTCCGCTCCAGGAGCTCCATCATAGCTCCTCGCTGTCGCTGGGAGGATGTTTTCTCCTCCGCTCGCCCCTTCCCCCGTCATTTTCTCTCTACCCACCCTTGCCTCCTTTTCCGCGCAGCTCTCGATTCCCCCCTCTCTTTCGCACCCTCCATGTCATATTCCGCTCCAGGAGCTCCATCATAGCTCCTCGCTGTCGCTGGGAGGATGTTTTCTCCTCCGCTCGCCCCTTCCACCGTCATTTTCTCTCTACCCACCCTTGCCTCCTTCTCCGCGCAGCTCTCGATTTCCCCCTCTCTCTCGCACCCTCCATATTACATCCAGCTCCAGGAGCTCCATCATAGCTCCTCGCTGTCGCTGGGAGGATGTTTTCTCCTCCGCTCGCCCCTTCCACCGTCATTTTCTCTCTACCCACCCTTGCCTCCTTCTCCGCGCAGCTCTCGATTCCCCCCTCTCTCTCGCACCCTCCATATTACATCCAGCTCTAGGAGCTCCATCATAGCTCCTCGCTGTCGCTGGGAGGATGTTTTCTCCTCCGCTCGCCCCTTCCACCGTCATTTTCTCTCTACCCACCCTTGCCTCCTTCTCCGCGCAGCTCTCGATTCTCCCCTCTCTTTCGCACCCTCCATGTCATATTCCGCTCCAGGAGCTCCATCATAGCTCCTCGCTGTCGCTGGGAGGATGTTTTCTCCTCCGCTCGCCCCTTCCACCGTCATTTTCTCTCTACCCACCCTTGCCTCCTTTTCCGCGCAGCTCTCGATTCCCCCCTCTCTTTCGCACCCTCCATGTCATATTCCGCTCCAGGAGTTCCATCATAGCTCCTCACTGTCGCTGGGAGGATGTTTTCTCCTCCGCTCGCCCCTTCCACCGTCATTTTCTCTCTACCCACCCTTGCCTCCTTTTCCGCGCAGCTCTCGATTCCCCCCTCTCTTTCGCACCCTCCATGTCATATTCCGCTCCAGGAGCTCCATCATAGCTCCTTGCTGTCGCTGGGAGGATGTTTTCTCCTCCGCTCGCCCCTTCCACCGTCATTTTCTCTCTACCCACCCTTGCCTCCTTCTCCGCGCTGCTCTCGATTCCCCCCTCTCTTTCGCACCCTCCATATTACATCCAGCTCCAGGAGCTCCATCATAGCTCCTCGCTGTCGCTGGGAGGATGTTTTCTCCTCCGCTCGCCCCTTCCACCGTCATTTTCTCTCTACCCACCCTTGCCTCCTTCTCCGCGCAGCTCTCGATTCCCTCCTCTCTCTCGCACCCTCCATATTACATCCAGCTCCAGGAGCTCCATCATAGCTCCTCGCTGTCGCTGGGAGGATGTTTTCTCCTCCGCTCGCCCCTTCCACCGTCATTTTCTCTCTACCCACCCTTGCCTCCTTCTCCGCGCAGCTCTCGATTCCCTCCTCTCTCTCGCACCCTCCATATTACATCCAGCTCCAGGAGCTCCATCATAGCTCCTCGCTGTCGCTGGGAGGATGTTTTCTCCTCCGCTCGCCCCTTCCACCGTCATTTTCTCTCTACCCACCCTTGCCTCCTTTTCCGCGCAGCTCTCGATTCCCCCCTCTCTTTCGCACCCTCCATGTCATATTCCGCTCCAGGAGCTCCATCATAGCTCCTTGCTGTCGCTGGGAGGATGTTTTCTCCTCCGCTCGCCCCTTCCACCGTCATTTTCTCTCTACCCACCCTTGCCTCCTTCTCCGCGCAGCTCTCGATTCCCTCCTCTCTCTCGCACCCTCCATATTACATCCAGCTCCAGGAGCTCCATCATAGCTCCTCGCTGTCGCTGGGAGGATGTTTTCTCCTCCGCTCGCCCCTTCCACCGTCATTTTCTCTCTACCCACCCTTGCCTCCTTCTCCGCGCAGCTCTCGATTCCCTCCTCTCTCTCGCACCCTCCATATTACATCCAGCTCCAGGAGCTCCATCATAGCTCCTCGCTGTCGCTGGGAGGATGTTTTCTCCTCCGCTCGCCCCTTCCACCGTCATTTTCTCTCTACCCACCCTTGCCTCCTTTTCCGCGCAGCTCTCGATTCCCCCCTCTCTTTCGCACCCTCCATGTCATATTCCGCTCCAGGAGCTCCATCATAGCTCCTTGCTGTCGCTGGGAGGATGTTTTCTCCTCCGCTCGCCCCTTCCACCGTCATTTTCTCTCTACCCACCCTTGCCTCCTTCTCCGCGCAGCTCTCGTTTCCCCCCTCTCTCTCGCACCCTCCATATTACATCCAGCTCCAGGAGCTCCATCATAGCTCCTCGCTGTCGCTGGGAGGATGTTTTCTCCTCCGCTCGCCCCTTCCACCGTCATTTTCTCTCTACCCACCCTTGCCTCCTTTTCTGCGCAGCTCTCGATTCCCCCCTCTCTTTCGCACCCTCCATGTCATATTCCGCTCCAGGAGTTCCATCATAGCTCCTCACTGTCGCTGGGAGGATGTTTTCTCCTCCGCTCGCCCCTTCCACCGTCATTTTCTCTCTACCCACCCTTGCCTCCTTCTCCGCGCATCTCTCGATTCCCCCCTCTCTTTCGCACCCTCCATGTCATATTCCGCTACAGGAGCTCCATCATAGCTCCTTGCTGTCGCTGGGAGGATGTTTTCTCCTCCGCTCGCCCCTTCCACCGTCATTTTCTCTCTACCCACCCTTGCCTACTTCTCCGCGCAGCTCTCGATTCCCCCCTCTCTCTCGCACCCTCCATATTACATCCAGCTCCAGGAGCTCCATCATAGCTCCTCGCTGTCGCTGGGAGGATGTTTTCTCCTCCGCTCGCCCCTTCCACCGTCATTTTCTCTCTACCCACCCTTGCCTCCTTTTCCGCGCAGCTCTCGATTCCCCCCTCTCTTTCGCACCCTCCATGTCATATTCCGCTCCAGGAGCTCCATCATAGCTCCTTGCTGTCGCTGGGAGGATGTTTTCTCCTCCGCTCGCCCCTTCCACCGTCATTTTCTCTCTACCCACCCTTGCCTCCTTCTCCGCGCAGCTCTCGATTCCCTCCTCTCTCTCGCACCCTCCATATTACATCCAGCTCCAGGAGCTCCATCATAGCTCCTCGCTGTCGCTGGGAGGATGTTTTCTCCTCCGCTCGCCCCTTCCACCGTCATTTTCTCTCTACCCACCCTTGCCTCCTTCTCCGCGCAGCTCTCGATTCCCTCCTCTCTCTCGCACCCTCCATATTACATCCAGCTCCAGGAGCTCCATCATAGCTCCTTGCTGTCGCTGGGAGGATGTTTTCTCCTCCGCTCGCCCCTTCCACCGTCATTTTCTCTCTACCCACCCTTGCCTCCATTTCCGCGCAGCTCTCGATTCCCCCCTCTCTTTCGCACCCTCCATGTCATATTCCGCTCCAGGAGCTCCATCATAGCTCCTTGCTGTCGCTGGGAGGATGTTTTCTCCTCCGCTCGCCCCTTCCACCGTCATTTTCTCTCTACCCACCCTTGCCTCCTTCTCCGCGTAGCTCTCGATTCCCCCCTCTCTCTCGCACCCTCCATATTACATCCAGCTCCAGGAGCTCCATCATAGCTCCTCGCTGTCGCTGGGAGGATGTTTTCTCCTCCGCTCGCCCCTTCCACCGTCATTTTCTCTCTACCCACCCTTGCCTCCTTTTCCGCGCAGCTCTCGATTCCCCCCTCTCTTTCGCACCCTCCATGTCATATTCCGCTCCAGGAGTTCCATCATAGCTCCTCACTGTCGCTGGGAGGATGTTTTCTCCTCCGCTCGCCCCTTCCACCGTCATTTTCTCTCTACCCACCCTTGCCTCCTTCTCCGCGCAGCTCTCGATTCCCCCCTCTCTTTCGCACCCTCCATGTCATATTCCGCTCCAGGAGCTCCATCATAGCTCCTCGCTGTCGCTGGGAGGATTTTTTCTCCTCCGCTCGCCCCTTCCACCGTCATTTTCTCTCTACCCACCCTTGCCTCCTTTTCCGCGCAGCTCTCGATTCCCCCCTCTCTTTCGCACCCTCCATGTCATATTCCGCTCCAGGAGTTCCATCATAGCTCCTCACTGTCGCTGGGAGGATGTTTTCTCCTCCGCTCGCCCCTTCCACCGTCATTTTCTCTCTACCCACCCTTGCCTCCTTCTCCGCGCAGCTCTCGATTCCCTCCTCTCTCTCGCACCCTCCATATTACATCCAGCTCCAGGAGCTCCATCATAGCTCCTCGCTGTCGCTGGGAGGATGTTTTCTCCTCCGCTCGCCCCTTCCACCGTCATTTTCTCTCTACCCACCCTTGCCTCCTTCTCCGCGCAGCTCTCGATTCCCTCCTCTCTCTCGCACCCTCCATATTACATCCAGCTCCAGGAGCTCCATCATAGCTCCTCGCTGTCGCTGGGAGGATGTTTTCTCCTCCGCTCGCCCCTTCCAATGTCATTTTCTCTCTACCCACCCTTGCCTCCTTTTCCGCGCAGCTCTCGATTCCCCCCTCTCTTTCGCACCCTCCATGTCATATTCCGCTCCAGGAGCTCCATCATAGCTCCTTGCTGTCGCTGGATGGATGTTTTCTCCTCCGCTCGCCCCTTCCACCGTCATTTTCTCTCTACCCACCCTTGCCTCCTTCTCCGCGCAGCTCTTGATTCCCCCCTCTCTTTCGCACCCTCCATGTCATATTCCGCTCCAGGAGCTCCATCATAGCTCCTCGCTGTCGCTGGGAGGATGTTTTCTCCTCCGCTCGCCCCTTCCACCGTCATTTTCTCTCTACCCACCCTTGCCTCCTTTTCCGCGCAGCTCTCGATTCCCCCCTCTCTTTCGCACCCTCCATGTCATATTCCGCTCCAGGAGTTCCATCATAGCTCCTCACTGTCGCTGGGAGGATGTTTTCTCCTCCGCTCGCCCCTTCCACCGTCATTTTCTCTCTACCCACCCTTGCCTCCTTTTCCGCGCAGCTCTCGATTCCCCCCTCTCTTTCGCACCCTCCATGTCATATTCCGCTCCAGGAGTTCCATCATAGCTCCTCACTGTCGCTGGGAGGAAGTTTTCTCCTCCGCTCGCCCCTTCCACCGTCATTTTCTCTCTACCCACCCTTGCCTCCTTTTCCGCGCAGCTCTCGATTCCCCCCTCTCTTTCGCACCCTCCATGTCATATTCCGCTCCAGGAGCTCCATCATAGCTCCTTGCTGTCGCTGGGAGGATGTTTTCTCCTCCGCTCGCCCCTTCCACCGTCATTTTCTCTCTACCCACCCTTGCCTCCTTCTCCGCGCAGCTCTCGATTCCCCCCTCTCTTTCGCACCCTCCATGTCATATTCCGCTCCAGGAGCTCCATCATAGCTCCTTGCTGTCGCTGGGAGGATGTTTTCTCCTCCGCTCGCCCCTTCCACCGTCATTTTCTCTCTACCCACCCTTGCCTCCTTCTCCGCGCTGCTCTCGATTCCCCCCTCTCTTTCGCACCCTCCATGTCATATTCCGCTACAGGAGCTCCATCATAGCTCCTTGCTGTCGCTGGGAGGATGTTTTCTCCTCCGCTCGCCCCTTCCACCGTCATTTTCTCTCTACCCACCCTTGCCTCCTTTTCCGCGCAGCTCTCGATTCCCCCCTCTCTTTCGCACCCTCCATGTCATATTCCGCTCCAGGAGCTCCATCATAGCTCCTCGCTGTCGCTGGGAGGATGTTTTCTCCTCCGCTCGCCCCTTCCACCGTCATTTTCTCTCTACCCACCCTTGCCTCCTTTTCCGCGCAGCTCTCGATTCCCCCCTCTCTTTCGCACCCTCCATGTCATATTCCGCTCCAGGAGTTCCATCATAGCTCCTCACTGTCGCTGGGAGGATGTTTTCTCCTCCGCTCGCCCCTTCCACCGTCATTTTCTCTCTACCCACCCTTGCCTCCTTCTCCGCGCAGCTCTTGATTCCCCCCTCTCTTTCGCACCCTCCATGTCATATTCCGCTCCAGGAGCTCCATCATAGCTCCTTGCTGTCGCTGGGTGGATGTTTTCTCCTCCGCTCGCCCCTTCCACCATCATTTTCTCTCTACCCACCCTTGCCTCCTTCTCCGCGCAGCTCTCGATTCCCCCCTCTCTTTCGCACCCTCCATGTCATATTCCGCTCCAGGAGCTCCATCATAGCTCCTCGCTGTCGCTGGGAGGATGTTTTCTCCTCCGCTCGCCCCTTCCACCGTCATTTTCTCTCTACCCACCCTTGCCTCCTTTTCCGCGCAGCTCTCGATTCCCCCCTCTCTTTCGCACCCTCCATGTCATATTCCGCTCCAGGAGCTCCATCATAGCTCCTCGCTGTCGCTGGGAGGATGTTTTCTCCTCCGCTCGCCCCTTCCACCGTCATTTTCTCTCTACCCACCCTTGCCTCCTTTTCCGCGCAGCTCTCGATTCCCCCCTCTCTTTCGCACCCTCCATGTCATATTCCGCTCCAGGAGTTCCATCATAGCTCCTCACTGTCGCTGGGAGGATGTTTTCTCCTCCGCTCGCCCCTTCCACCGTCATTTTCTCTCTACCCACCCTTGCCTCCTTCTCCGCGCAGCTCTCGATTCCCCCCTCTCTTTCGCACCCTCCATGTCATATTCCGCTCCAGGAGCTCCATCATAGCTCCTCGCTGTCGCTGGGAGGATGTTTTCTCCTCCGCTCGCCCCTTCCACCGTCATTTTCTCTCTACCCACCCTTGCCTCCTTTTCCGCGCAGCTCTCGATTCCCCCCTCTCTTTCGCACCCTCCATGTCATATTCCGCTCCAGGAGTTCCATCATAGCTCCTCACTGTCGCTGGGAGGATGTTTTCTCCTCCGCTCGCCCCTTCCACTGTCATTTTCTCTCTACCCACCCTTGCCTCCTTTTCCGCGCAGCTCTCGATTCCCCCCTCTCTTTCGCACCCTCCATGTCATATTCCGTTCCAGGAGTTCCATCATAGCTCCTCACTGTCGCTGGGAGGAAGTTTTCTCCTCCGCTCGCCCCTTCCACCGTCATTTTCTCTCTACCCACCCTTGCCTCCTTTTCCGCGCAGCTCTCGATTCCCCCCTCTCTTTCGCACCCTCCATGTCATATTCCGCTCCAGGAGCTCCATCATAGCTCCTTGCTGTCGCTGGGAGGATGTTTTCTCCTCCGCTCGCCCCTTCCACCGTCATTTTCTCTCTACCCACCCTTGCCTCCTTCTCCGCGCAGCTCTCGATTCCCCCCTCTCTTTCGCACCCTCCATGTCATATTCCGCTCCAGGAGCTCCATCATAGCTCCTTGCTGTCGCTGGGAGGATGTTTTCTCCTCCGCTCGTCCCTTCCACCGTCATTTTCTCTCTACCCACCCTTGCCTCCTTCTCCGTGCAGCTCTCGATTCCCCCCTCTCTTTCGCACCCTCCATGTCATATTCCGCTCCAGGAGCTCCATCATAGCTCCTTGCTGTCGCTGGGAGGATGTTTTCTCCTCCGCTCGCCCCTTCCACCGTTATTTTCTCTCTACCCACCCTTGCCTCCTTCTCCGCGCAGCTCTCGATTCCCCCCTTTCTCTCGCACCCTCCATATTACATCCAGCTCCAGGAGCTCCATCATAGCTCCTCGCTGTCGCTGGGAGGATGTTTTCTCCTCCGCTCGCCCCTTCCACCGTCATTTTCTCTCTACCCACCCTTGCCTCCTTTTCCGCGCAGCTCTCGATTCCCCCCTCTCTTTCGCACCCTCCATGTCATATTCCGCTCCAGGAGTTCCATCATAGCTCCTCACTGTCGCTGGGAGGATGTTTTCTCCTCCGCTCGCCCCTTCCACCGTCATTTTCTCTCTACCCACCCTTGCCTCCTTCTCCGCGCAGCTCTCGATTCCCCCCTCTCTTTCGCACCCTCCATGTCATATTCCGCTCCAGGAGCTCCATCATAGCTCCTCGCTGTCGCTGGGAGGATGTTTTCTCCTCCGCTCGCCCCTTCCACCGTCATTTTCTCTCTACCCACCCTTGCCTCCTTTTCCGCTCAGCTCTCGATTCCCCCCTCTCTTTCGCACCCTCCATGTCATATTCCGCTCCAGGAGTTCCATCATAGCTCCTCACTGTCGCTGGGAGGATGTTTTCTCCTCCGCTCGCCCCTTCCACCGTCATTTTCTCTCTACCCACCCTTGCCTCCTTTTCCGTGCAGCTCTCGATTCCCCCCTCTCTTCCGCACCCTCCATGTCATATTCCGCTCCAGGAGCTCCATCATAGCTCCTTGCTGTCGCTGGGAGGATGTTTTCTCCTCCGCTCGCCCCTTCCACCGTCATTTTCTCTCTACCCACCCTTGCCTCCTTTTCCGCGCAGCTCTCGATTCCCCCCTCTCTTTCGCACCCTCCATGTCATATTCCGCTCCAGGAGTTCCATCATAGCTCCTCACTGTCGCTGGGAGGATGTTTTCTCCTCCGCTCGCCCCTTCCACCGTCATTTTCTCTCTACCCACCCTTGCCTCCTTCTCCGCGCAGCTCTCGATTCCCTCCTCTCTCTCGCACCCTCCATATTACATCCAGCTCCAGGAGCTCCATCATAGCTCCTCGCTGTCGCTGGGAGGATGTTTTCTCCTCCGCTCGCCCCTTCCACCGTCATTTTCTCTCTACCCACCCTTGCCTCCTTCTCCGCGCAGCTCTCGATTCCCTCCTCTCTCTCGCACCCTCCATATTACATCCAGCTCCAGGAGCTCCATCATAGCTCCTCGCTGTCGCTGGGAGGATGTTTTCTCCTCTGCTCGCCGCTTCCACCGTCATTTTCTCTCCACCCACCCTTGCCTCCTTCTCCGCGCCGCTCTCGATTCCCCCCTCTCTCTCGCACCCACCATGTCATATCCCGCTCCAGGAGCACCATCATAGCTCCTCGCTGTCGCTGGGAGGATGTTTTCTCCTCCGCTCGCCCCTTCCACCGTCATTTTCTCTCTACCCACCCTTGCCTCCTTCTCCGTGCAGCTCTCGATTCCCCCCTCTCTCTCGCACCCTCCATATTACATCCAGCTCCAGGAGCTCCATCATAGCTCCTCGCTGTCGCTGGGAGGATGTTTTCTCCTCCGCTCGCCCCTTCCACCGTCATTTTCTCTCTACCCACCCTTGCCTCCTTCTCTGCGCAGCTCTCGATTCCCCCCTCTCTTTCGCACCCTCCATGTCATATTCCGCTCCAGGAGCTCCATCATAGCTCCTCGCTGTCGCTGGGAGGATGTTTTCTCCTCCGCTCGCCCCTTCCACCGTCATTTTCTCTCTACCCACCCTTGCCTCCTTCTCCGCGCAGCTCTCGATTCCCCCCTCTCTCTCGCACCCTCCATATTACATCCAGCTCCAGGAGCTCCATCATAGCTCCTCGCTATCGCTGGGAGGATGTTTTCTCCTCCGCTCGCCCCTTCCACCGTCATTTTCTCTCTACCCACCCTTGCCTCCTTTTTCGCGCAGCTCTCGATTCCCCCCTCTCTTTCGCACCCTCCATGTCATATTCCGCTCCAGGAGTTCCATCATAGCTCCTCACTGTCGCTGGGAGGATGTTTTCTCCTCCGCTCGCCCCTTCCACCGTCATTTTCTCTCTACCCACCCTTGCCTCCTTCTCCGCGCAGCTCTCGATTCCCCCCTCTCTTTCGCACCCTCCATGTCATATTCCGCTCCAGGAGCTCCATCATAGCTCCTCGCTGTCGCTGGGAGGATGTTTTCTCCTCCGCTCGACCCTTCCACCGTCATTTTCTCTCTACCCACCCTTGCCTCCTTCTCCGCGCAGCTCTCGATTCCCCCCTCTCTTTCGCACCCTCCATGTCATATTCCGCTCCAGGAGCTCCATCATAGCTCCTCACTGTCGCTGGGAGGATGTTTTCTCCTCCGCTCGCCCCTTCCCCCGTCATTTTCTCTCTACCCACCCTTGCCTCCTTTTCCGCGCAGCTCTCGATTCCCCCCTCTCTTTCGCACCCTCCATGTCATATTCCGCTCCAGGAGCTCCATCATAGCTCCTTGCTGTCGCTGGGAGGATGTTTTCTCCTCCGCTCGCCCCTTCCACCGTCATTTTCTCTCTACCCACCCTTGCCTCCTTTTCCGCGCAGCTCTCGATTCCCCCCTCTCTTTCGCACCCTCCATGTCATATTCCGCTCCAGGAGTTCCATCATAGCTCCTCACTGTCGCTGGGAGGATGTTTTCTCCTCCGCTCGCCCCTTCCACCGTCATTTTCTCTCTACCCACCCTTGCCTCCTTCTCCGCGCAGCTCTCGATTCCCTCCTCTCTCTCGCACCCTCCATATTACATCCAGCTCCAGGAGCTCCATCATAGCTCCTCGCTGTCGCTGGGAGGATGTTTTCTCCTCCGCTCGCCCCTTCCACCGTCATTTTCTCTCTACCCACCCTTGCCTCCTTCTCCGCGCAGCTCTCGATTCCCTCCTCTCTCTCGCACCCTCCATATTACATCCAGCTCCAGGAGCTCCATCATAGCTCCTCGCTGTCGCTGGGAGGATGTTTTCTCCTGCGCTCGCCCCTTCCACCGTCATTTTCTCTCTACCCACCCTTGCCTCCTTCTCCGCGCAGCTCTCGATTCCCCCCTCTCTTTCGCACCCTCCATGTCATATTCCGCTCCAGGAGCTCCATCATAGCTCCTCGCTGTCGCTGGGAGGATGTTTTCTCCTCCGCTCGCCCCTTCCACCGTCATTTTCTCTCTACCCACCCTTGCCTCCTTCTCCGCGCAGCTCTCGATTCCCCCCTCTCTCTCGCACCCTCCATATTACATCCAGCTCCAGGAGCTCCATCATAGCTCCTCGCTGTCGCTGGGAGGATGTTTTCTCCTCCGCTCGCCCCTTCCACCGTCATTTTCTCTCTACCCACCCTTGCCTCCTTTTCCGCGCAGCTCTCGATTCCCCCCTCTCTTTCGCACCCTCCATGTCATATTCCGCTCCAGGAGTTCCATCATAGCTCCTCACTGTCGCTGGGAGGATGTTTTCTCCTCTGCTCGCCCCTTCCACCGTCATTTTCTCTCTACCCACCCTTGCCTCCTTCTCCGCGCAGCTCTCGATTCCCCCCTCTCTTTCGCACCCTCCATGTCATATCCCGCTCCAGGAGCTCCATTATAGCTCCTGACTGTCGCTGGGAGGATGTTTTCTCCTCCGCTCGCCCCTTCCACCGTCATTTTCTCTCTACCCACCCTTGCCTCCTTCTCCGCGCAGCTCTCGATTCCCCCCTCTCTTTCGCACCCTCCATGTCATATTCCGCTCCAGGAGCTCCATCATAGCTCCTCGCTGTCGCTGGGAGGATGTTTTCTCCTCCGCTCGCCCCTTCCACCGTCATTTTCTCTCTACCCACCCTTGCCTCCTTCTCCGCGCAGCTCTCGATTCCCCCCTCTCTTTCGCACCCTCCATGTCATATTCCGCTCCAGGAGCTCCATCATAGCTCCTCGCTGTCGCTGGGAGGATGTTTTCTCCTCCGCTCGCCCCTTCCCCCGTCATTTTCTCTCTACCCACCCTTGCCTCCTTTTCCGCGCAGCTCTCGATTCGCCCCTCTCTTTCGCACCCTCCATGTCATATTCCGCTCCAGGAGCTCCATCATAGCTCCTCGCTGTCGCTGGGAGGATGTTTTCTCCTCCGCTCGCCCCTTCCACCGTCATTTTCTCTCTACCCACCCTTGCCTCCTTCTCCGCGCAGCTCTCGATTCCCCCCTCTCTTTCGCACCCTCCATGTCATATTCCGCTCCAGGAGCTCCATCATAGCTCCTCGCTGTCACTGGGAGGATGTTTTCTCCTCCGCTCGCCCCTTCCACCGTCATTTTCTCTCTACCCACCCTTGCCTCCTTCTCCGCGCAGCTCTGGATTCCCCCCTCTCTCTCGCACCCTCCATATTACATCCAGCTCCAGGAGCTCCATCATAGCTCCTCGCTGTCGCTGGGAGGATGTTTTCTCCTCCGCTCGCCCCTTCCACCGTCATTTTCTCTCTACCCACCCTTGCCTCCTTTTCCGCGCAGCTCTCGATTCCCCCCTCTCTTTCGCACCCTCCATGTCATATTCCGCTCCAGGAGTTCCATCATAGCTCCTCACTGTCGCTGGGAGGATGTTTTCTCCTCCGCTCGCCCCTTCCACCGTCATTTTCTCTCTACCCACCCTTGCCTCCTTTTCCGCGCAGCTCTCGATTCCCCCCTCTCTTTCGCACACTCCATGTCATATTCCGCTCCAGGAGTTCCATCATAGCTCCTCACTGTCGCTGGGAGGAAGTTTTCTCCTCCGCTCGCAACTTCCACCGTCATTTTCTCTCTACCCACCCTTGCCTCCTTTTCCGCGCAGCTCTCGATTCCCCCCTCTCTTTCGCACCCTCCATGTCATATTCCGCTCCAGGAGCTCCATCATAGCTCCTTGCTGTCGCTGGGAGGATGTTTTCTCCTCCGCTCGCCCCTTCCACCGTCATTTTCTCTCTACCCACCCTTGCCTCCTTTTCCGCGCAGCTCTCGATTCCTCCCTCTCTTTCGCACCCTCCATGTCATATTCCGCTCCAGGAGTTCCATCATAGCTCCTCACTGTCGCTGGGAGGATGTTTTCTCCTCCGCTCGCCCCTTCCACCGTCATTTTCTCTCTACCCACCCTTGCCTCCTTCTCCGCGCAGCTCTCGATTCCCCCCTCTCTTTTGCACCCTCCATGTCATATTCTGCTCCAGGAGCTCCATCATAGCTCCTCGCTGTCGCTGGGAGGATGTTTTCTCCTCCGCTCGCCCCTTCCACCGTCATTTTCTCTCTACCCACCCTTGCCTCCTTCTCCGCGCAGCTCTCGATTCCCCCCTCTCTCTCGCACCCTCCATATTACATTCAGCTCCAGGAGCTCCATCATAGCTCCTCGCTGTCGCTGGGAGGATGTTTTCTCCTCCGCTCGCTCCTTCCACCGTCATTTTCTCTCTACCCACCCTTGCCTCCTTCTCCGCGCAGCTCTCGATTCCCCCCTCTCTTTCGCACCCTCCATGTCATATTCCGCTCCAGGAGCTCCATCATAGCTCCTCGCTGTCGCTGGGAGGATGTTTTCTCCTCCGCTCGCCCCTTCCACCGTCATTTTCTCTCTACCCACCCTTGCCTCCTTTTCCGCGCAGCTCTCGTTTCCCCCCTCTCTTTCGCACCCTCCATGTCACATTCCGCTCCAGGAGCTCCATCATAGCTCCTCGCTGTCGCTGGGAGGATGTTTTCTCCTCCGCTCGCCCCTTCCACCGTCATTTTCTCTCTACCCACCCTTGCCTCCTTCTCCGCGCAGCTCTCGATTCCCCCCTCTCTTTTGCACCCTCCATGTCATATTCTGCTCCAGGAGCTCCATCATAGCTCCTCGCTGTCGCTGGGAGGATGTTTTCTCCTCCGCTCGCCCCTTCCACCGTCATTTTCTCTCTACCCACCCTTGCCTCCTTCTCCGCGCAGCTCTCGATTCCCCCCTCTCTCTCGCACCCTCCATATTACATTCAGCTCCAGGAGCTCCATCATAGCTCCTCGCTGTCGCTGGGAGGATGTTTTCTCCTCCGCTCGCTCCTTCCACCGTCATTTTCTCTCTACCCACCCTTGCCTCCTTCTCCGCGCAGCTCTCGATTCCCCCCTCTCTTTCGCACCCTCCATGTCATATTCCGCTCCAGGAGCTCCATCATAGCTCCTCGCTGTCGCTGGGAGGATGTTTTCTCCTCCGCTCGCCCCTTCCACCGTCATTTTCTCTCTACCCACCCTTGCCTCCTTCTCCGCGCAGCTCTCGATTCCCTCCTCTCTCTCGCACCCTCCATATTACATCCAGCTCCAGGAGCTCCATCATAGCTCCTCGCTGTCGCTGGGAGGATGTTTTCTCCTCCGCTCGCCCCTTCCACCGTCATTTTCTCTCTACCCACCCTTGCCTCCTTTTCCGCGCAGCTCTCGATTCCCCCCTCTCTTTCGCACCCTCCATGTCATATTCCGCTCCAGGAGCTCCATCATAGCTCCTTGCTGTCGCTGGGAGGATGTTTTCTCCTCCGCCCGCCCCTTCCACCGTCATTTTCTCTCTACCCACCCTTGCCTCCTTCTCCGCGCAGCTCTCGATTCCCTCCTCTCTCTCGCACCCTCCATATTACATCCAGCTCCAGGAGCTCCATCATAGCTCCTCGCTGTCGCTGGGAGGATGTTTTCTCCTCCGCTCGCCCCTTCCACCGTCATTTTCTCTCTACCCACCCTTGCCTCCTTCTCCGCGCAGCTCTCGATTCCCTCCTCTCTCTCGCACCCTCCATATTACATCCAGCTCCAGGAGCTCCATCATAGCTCCTCGCTGTCGCTGGGAGGATGTTTTCTCCTCCGCTCGCCCCTTCCACCGTCATTTTCTCTCTACCCACCCTTGCCTCCTTTTCCGCGCAGCTCTCGATTCCCCCCTCTCTTTCGCACCCTCCATGTCATATTCCGCTCCAGGAGCTCCATCATAGCTCCTTGCTGTCGCTGGGAGGATGTTTTCTCCTCCGCTCGCCCCTTCCACCGTCATTTTCTCTCTACCCACCCTTGCCTCCTTCTCCGCGCAGCTCTCGATTCCCCCCTCTCTCTCGCACCCTCCATATTACATCCAGCTCCAGGAGCACCATCATAGCTCCTCGCTGTCGCTGGGAGGATGTTTTCTCCTCCGCTCGCCCCTTCCACCGTCATTTTCTCTCTACCCACCCTTGCCTCCTTTTCCGCGCAGCTCTCGATTCCCCCCTCTCTTTCGCACCCTCCATGTCATATTCCGCTCCAGGAGTTCCATCATAGCTCCTCACTGTCGCTGGGAGGATGTTTTCTCCTCCGCTCGCCCCTTCCACCGTCATTTTCTCTCTACCCACCCTTGCCTCCTTCTCCGCGCAGCTCTCGATTCCCCCCTCTCTTTCGCACCCTCCATGTCATATTCCGCTACAGGAGCTCCATCATAGCTCCTTGCTGTCGCTGGGAGGATGTTTTCTCCTCCGCTCGCCCCTTCCACCGTCATTTTCTCTCTACCCACCCTTGCCTCCTTCTCCGCGCAGCTCTCGATTCCCCCCTCTCTCTCGCACCCTCCATATTACATCCAGCTCCAGGAGCTCCATCATAGCTCCTCGCTGTCGCTGGGAGGATGTTTTCTCCTCCGCTCGCCCCTTCCACCGTCATTTTCTCTCTACCCACCCTTGCCTCCTTTTCCGCGCAGCTCTCGATTCCCCCCTCTCTTTCGCACCCTCCATGTCATATTCCGCTCCAGGAGTTCCATCATAGCTCCTCACTGTCGCTGGGAGGATGTTTTCTCCTCCGCTCGCCCCTTCCACCGTCATTTTCTCTCTACCCACCCTTGCCTCCTTCTCCGCGCAGCTCTCGATTCCCTCCTCTCTCTCGCACCCTCCATATTACATCCAGCTCCAGGAGCTCCATCATAGCTCCCCGCTGTCGCTGGGAGGATGTTTTCTCCTCCGCTCGCCCCTTCCACCGTCATTTTCTCTCTACCCACCCTTGCCTCCTTCTCCGCGCAGCTCTCGATTCCCTCCTCTCTCTCGCACCCTCCATATTACATCCAGCTCCAGGAGCTCCATCATAGCTCCTCGCTGTCGCTGGGAGGATGTTTTCTCCTCCGCTCGCCCCTTCCACCGTCATTTTCTCTCTACCCACCCTTGCCTCCTTTTCCGCGCAGCTCTCGATTCCCCCCTCTCTTTCGCACCCTCCATGTCATATTCCGCTCCAGGAGTTCCATCATAGCTCCTCACTGTCGCTGGGAGGATGTTTTCTCCTCCGCTCGCCCCTTCCACCGTCATTTTCTCTCTACCCACCCTTGCCTCCTTCTCCGCGCAGCTCTCGATTCCCTCCTCTCTCTCGCACCCTCCATATTACATCCAGCTCCAGGAGCTCCATCATAGCTCCTCGCTGTCGCTGGGAGGATGTTTTCTCCTCCGCTCGCCCCTTCCACCGTCATTTTCTCTCTACCCACCCTTGCCTCCTTCTCCGCGCAGCTCTCGATTCCCTCCTCTCTCTCGCACCCTCCATATTACATCCAGCTCCAGGAGCTCCATCATAGCTCCTCGCTGTCGCTGGGAGGATGTTTTCTCCTCCGCTCGCCCCTTCCACCGTCATTTTCTCTCTACCCACCCTTGCCTCCTTTTCCGCGCAGCTCTCGATTCCCCCCTCTCTTTCGCACCCTCCATGTCATATTCCGCTCCAGGAGCTCCATCATAGCTCCTTGCTGTCGCTGGGAGGATGTTTTCTCCTCCGCTCGCCCCTTCCACCGTCATTTTCTCTCTACCCACCCTTGCCTCCTTCTCCGCGCAGCTCTCGATTCCCCCTCTCTTTCGCACCCTCCATGTCATATTCCGCTCCAGGAGCTCCATCATAGCTCCTCGCTGTCGCTGGGAGGATGTTTTCTCCTCCGCTCGCCCCTTCCACCGTCATTTTCTCTCTACCCACCCTTGCCTCCTTTTCCGCGCAGCTCTCGATTCCCCCCTCTCTTTCGCACCCTCCATGTCATATTCCGCTCCAGGAGTTCCATCATAGCTCCTCACTGTCGCTGGGAGGATGTTTTCTCCTCCGCTCGCCCCTTCCACCGTCATTTTCTCTCTACCCACCCTTGCCTCCTTTTCCGCGCAGCTCTCGATTCCCCCCTCTCTTTCGCACCCTCCATGTCATATTCCGCTCCAGGAGCTCCATCATAGCTCCTTGCTGTCGCTGGGAGGATGTTTTCTCCTCCGCTCGCCCCTTCCACCGTCATTTTCTCTCTACCCACCCTTGCCTCCTTCTCCGCGCTGCTCTCGATTCCCCCCTCTCTTTCGCACCCTCCATGTCATATTCCGCTCCAGGAGTTCCATCATAGCTCCTCACTGTCGCTGGGAGGATGTTTTCTCCTCCGCTCGCCCCTTCCACCGTCATTTTCTCTCTACCCACCCTTGCCTCCTTCTCCGCGCTGCTCTCGATTCCCCCCTCTCTTTCGCACCCTCCATGTCATATTCCGCTCCAGGAGTTCCATCATAGCTCCTCACTGTCGCTGGGAGGATGTTTTCTCCTCCGCTCGCCCCTTCCACCGTCATTTTCTCTCTACCCACCCTTGCCTCCTTTTCCGCGCAGCTCTCGATTCCCCCCTCTCTTTCGCACCCTCCATGTCATATTCCGCTCCAGGAGCTCCATCATAGCTCCTTGCTGTCGCTGGGAGGATGTTTTCTCCTCCGCTCGCCCCTTCCACCGTCATTTTCTCTCTACCCACCCTTGCCTCCTTCTCCGCGCTGCTCTCGATTCCCCCCTCTCTTTCGCACCCTCCATGTCATATTCCGCTCCAGGAGTTCCATCATAGCTCCTCACTGTCGCTGGGAGGATGTTTTCTCCTCCGCTCGCCCCTTCCACCGTCATTTTCTCTCTACCCACCCTTGCCTCCTTCTCCGCGCAGCTCTCGATTCCCTCCTCTCTCTCGCACCCTCCATATTACATCCAGCTCCAGGAGTTCCATCATAGCTCCTCGCTGTCGCTGGGAGGATGTTTTCTCCTCCGCTCGCCCCTTCCACCGTCATTTTCTCTCTACCCACCCTTGCCTCCTTCTCCGCGGAGCTCTCGATTCCCTCCTCTCTCTCGCACCCTCCATATTACATCCAGCTCCAGGAGCTCCATCATAGCTCCTCGCTGTCGCTGGGAGGATGTTTTCTCCTCCGCTCGCCCCTTCCACCGTCATTTTCTCTCTACCCACCCTTGCCTCCTTTTCCGCGCAGCTCTAGATTCCCCCCTCTCTTTCGCACCCTCCATGTCATATTCCGCTCCAGGAGCTCCATCATAGCTCCTTGCTGTCGCTGGGAGGATGTTTTCTCCTCCGCTCGCCCCTTCCACCGTCATTTTCTCTCTACCCACCCTTGCCTCCTTCTCCGCGCAGCTCTCGATTCCCTCCTCTCTCTCGCACCCTCCATATTACATCCAGCTCCAGGAGCTCCATCATAGCTCCTCGCTGTCGCTGGGAGGATGTTTTCTCCTCCGCTCGCCCCTTCCACCGTCATTTTCTCTCTACCCACCCTTGCCTCCTTCTCCGCGCAGCTCTCGATTCCCTCCTCTCTCTCGCACCCTCCATATTACATCCAGCTCCAGGAGCTCCATCATAGCTCCTCGCTGTCGCTGGGAGGATGTTTTCTCCTCCGCTCGCCCCTTCCACCGTCATTTTCTCTCTACCCACCCTTGCCTCCTTTTCCGCGCAGATCTCGATTCCCCCCTCTCTTTCGCACCCTCCATGTCATATTCCGCTCCAGGAGCTCCATCATAGCTCCTTGCTGTCGCTGGGAGGATGTTTTCTCCTCCGCTCGCCCCTTCCACCGTCATTTTCTCTCTACCCACCCTTGCCTCCTTCTCCGCGCAGCTCTCGATTCCCCCCTCTCTCTCGCACCCTCCATATTACATCCAGCTCCAGGAGCTCCATCATAGCTCCTCGCTGTCGCTGGGAGGATGTTTTCTCCTCCGCTCGCCCCTTCCACCGTCATTTTCTCTCTACCCACCCTTGCCTCCTTTTCCGCGCAGCTCTCGATTCCCCCCTCTCTTTCGCACCCTCCATGTCATATTCCGCTCCAGGAGTTCCATCATAGCTCCTCACTGTCGCTGGGAGGATGTTTTCTCCTCCGCTCGCCCCTTCCACCGTCATTTTCTCTCTACCCACCCTTGCCTCCTTCTCCGCGCATCTCTCGATTCCCCCCTCTCTTTCGCACCCTCCATGTCATATTCCGCTACAGGAGCTCCATCATAGCTCCTTGCTGTCGCTGGGAGGATGTTTTCTCCTCCGCTCGCCCCTTCCACCGTCATTTTCTCTCTACCCACCCTTGCCTCCTTCTCCGCGCAGCTCTCGATTCCCCCCTCTCTCTCGCACCCTCCATATTACATCCAGCTCCAGGAGCTCCATCATAGCTCCTCGCTGTCGCTGGGAGGATGTTTTCTCCTCCGCTCGCCCCTTCCACCGTCATTTTCTCTCTACCCACCCTTGCCTCCTTTTCCGCGCAGCTCTCGATTCCCCCCTCTCTTTCGCACCCTCCATGTCAAATTCCGCTCCAGGAGTTCCATCATAGCTCCTCACTGTCGCTGGGAGGATGTTTTCTCCTCCGCTCGCCCCTTCCACCGTCATTTTCTCTCTACCCACCCTTGCCTCCTTCTCCGCGCAGCTCTCGATTCCCTCCTCTCTCTCGCACCCTCCATATTACATCCAGCTCCAGGAGCTCCATCATAGCTCCTCGCTGTCGCTGGGAGGATGTTTTCTCCTCCGCTCGCCCCTTCCACCGTCATTTTCTCTCTACCCACCCTTGCCTCCTTCTCCGCGCAGCTCTCGATTCCCTCCTCTCTCTCGCACCCTCCATATTACATCCAGCTCCAGGAGCTCCATCATAGCTCCTCGCTGTCGCTGGGAGGATGTTTTCTCCTCCGCTCGCCCCTTCCACCGTCATTTTCTCTCTACCCACCCTTGCCTCCTTTTCCGCGCAGCTCTAGATTCCCCCCTCTCTTTCGCACCCTCCATGTCATATTCCGCTCCAGGAGCTCCATCATAGCTCCTTGCTGTCGCTGGGAGGATGTTTTCTCCTCCGCTCGCCCCTTCCACCGTCATTTTCTCTCTACCCACCCTTGCCTCCTTCTCCGCGCAGCTCTCGATTCCCTCCTCTCTCTCGCACCCTCCATATTACATCCAGCTCCAGGAGCTCCATCATAGCTCCTCGCTGTCGCTGGGAGGATGTTTTCTCCTCCGCTCGCCCCTTCCACCGTCATTTTCTCTCTACCCACCCTTGCCTCCTTCTCCGCGCAGCTCTCGATTCCCTCCTCTCTCTCGCACCCTCCATATTACATTCAGCTCCAGGAGCTCCATCATAGCTCCTCGCTGTCGCTGGGAGGATGTTTTCTCCTCCGCTCGCCCCTTCCACCGTCATTTTCTCTCTACCCACCCTTGCCTCCTTTTCCGCGCAGCTCTCGATTCCCCCCTCTCTTTCGCACCCTCCATGTCATATTCCGCTCCAGGAGCTCCATCATAGCTCCTTGCTGTCGCTGGGAGGATGTTTTCTCCTCCGCTCGCCCCTTCCACCGTCATTTTCTCTCTACCCACCCTTGCCTCCTTCTCCGCGCAGCTCTCGATTCCCCCCTCTCTCTCGCACCCTCCATATTACATCCAGCTCCAGGAGCTCCATCATAGCTCCTCGCTGTCGCTGGGAGGATGTTTTCTCCTCCGCTCGCCCCTTCCACCGTCATTTTCTCTCTACCCACCCTTGCCTCCTTTTCCGCGCAGCTCTCGATTCCCCCCTCTCTTTCGCACCCTCCATGTCATATTCCGCTCCAGGAGTTCCATCATAGCTCCTCACTGTCGCTGGGAGGATGTTTTCTCCTCCGCTCGCCCCTTCCACCGTCATTTTCTCTCTACCCACCCTTGCCTCCTTCTCCGCGCATCTCTCGATTCCCCCCTCTCTTTCGCACCCTCCATGTCATATTCCGCTACAGGAGCTCCATCATAGCTCCTTGCTGTCGCTGGGAGGATGTTTTCTCCTCCGCTCGCCCCTTCCACCGTCATTTTCTCTCTACCCACCCTTGCCTCCTTCTCCGCGCAGCTCTCGATTCCCCCCTCTCTCTCGCACCCTCCATATTACATCCAGCTCCAGGAGCTCCATCATAGCTCCTCGCTGTCGCTGGGAGGATGTTTTCTCCTCCGCTCGCCCCTTCCACCGTCATTTTCTCTCTACCCACCCTTGCCTCCTTTTCCGCGCAGCTCTCGATTCCCCCCTCTCTTTCGCACCCTCCATGTCATATTCCGCTCCAGGAGTTCCATCATAGCTCCTCACTGTCGCTGGGAGGATGTTTTCTCCTCCGCTCGCCCCTTCCACCGTCATTTTCTCTCTACCCACCCTTGCCTCCTTCTCCGCGCAGCTCTCGATTCCCTCCTCTCTCTCGCACCCTCCATATTACATCCAGCTCCAGGAGCTCCATCATAGCTCCTCGCTGTCACTGGGAGGATGTTTTCTCCTCCGCTCGCCCCTTCCACCGTCATTTTCTCTCTACCCACCCTTGCCTCCTTCTCCGCGCAGCTCTCGATTCCCTCCTCTCTCTCGCACCCTCCATATTACATCCAGCTCCAGGAGCTCCATCATAGCTCCTCGCTGTCGCTGGGAGGATGTTTTCTCCTCCGCTCGCCCCTTCCACCGTCATTTTCTCTCTACCCACCCTTGCCTCCTTTTCCGCGCAGCTCTCGATTCCCCCCTCTCTTTCGCACCCTCCATGTCATATTCCACTCCAGGAGCTCCATCATAGCTCCTTGCTGTCGCTGGGAGGATGTTTTCTCCTCCGCTCGCCCCTTCCACCGTCATTTTCTCTCTACCCACCCTTGCCTCCTTCTCCGCGCAGCTCTCGATTCCCTCCTCTCTCTCGCACCCTCCATATTACATCCAGCTCCAGGAGCTCCATCATAGCTCCTCGCTGTCGCTGGGAGGATGTTTTCTCCTCCGCTCGCCCCTTCCACCGTCATTTTCTCTCTACCCACCCTTGCCTCCTTCTCCGCGCAGCTCTCGATTCCCTCCTCTCTCTTGCACCCTCCATATTACATCCAGCTCCAGGAGCTCCATCATAGCTCCTCGCTGTCGCTGGGAGGATGTTTTCTCCTCCGCTCGCCCCTTCCACCGTCATTTTCTCTCTACCCACCCTTGCCTCCTTCTCCGCGCAGCTCTCGATTCCCCCCTCTCTTTCGCACCCTCCATGTCATATTCCGCTCCAGGAGTTCCATCATAGCTCCTCACTGTCGCTGGGAGGATGTTTTCTCCTCCGCTCGCCCCTTCCACTGTCATTTTCTCTCTACCCACCCTTGCCTCCTTTTCCGCGCAGCTATCGATTCCCCCCTCTCTTTCGCACCCTCCATGTCATATTCCGTTCCAGGAGTTCCATCATAGCTCCTCACTGTCGCTGGGAGGAAGTTTTCTCCTCCGCTCGCCCCTTCCACCGTCATTTTCTCTCTACCCACCCTTGCCTCCTTTTCCGCGCAGCTCTCGATTCCCCCCTCTCTTTCGCACCCTCCATGTCATATTCCGCTCCAGGAGCTCCATCATAGCTCCTTGCTGTCGCTGGGAGGATGTTTTCTCCTCCGCTCGCCCCTTCCACCGTCATTTTCTCTCTACCCACCCTTGCCTCCTTCTCCGCGCAGCTCTCGATTCCCCCCTCTCTTTCGCACCCTCCATGTCATATTCCGCTCCAGGAGCTCCATCATAGCTCCTTGCTGTCGCTGGGAGGATGTTTTCTCCTCCGCTCGTCCCTTCCACCGTCATTTTCTCTCTACCCACCCTTGCCTCCTTCTCCGTGCAGCTCTCGATTCCCCCCTCTCTTTCGCACCCTCCATGTCATATTCCGCTCCAGGAGCTCCATCATAGCTCCTTGCTGTCGCTGGGAGGATGTTTTCTCCTCCGCTCGCCCCTTCCACCGTTATTTTCTCTCTACCCACCCTTGCCTCCTTCTCCGCGCAGCTCTCGATTCCCCCCTTTCTCTCGCACCCTCCATATTACATCCAGCTCCAGGAGCTCCATCATAGCTCCTCGCTGTCGCTGGGAGGATGTTTTCTCCTCCGCTCGCCCCTTCCACCGTCATTTTCTCTCTACCCACCCTTGCCTCCTTTTCCGCGCAGCTCTCGATTCCCCCCTCTCTTTCGCACCCTCCATGTCATATTCCGCTCCAGGAGTTCCATCATAGCTCCTCACTGTCGCTGGGAGGATGTTTTCTCCTCCGCTCGCCCCTTCCACCGTCATTTTCTCTCTACCCACCCTTGCCTCCTTCTCCGCGCAGCTCTCGATTCCCCCCTCTCTTTCGCACCCTCCATGTCATATTCCGCTCCAGGAGCTCCATCATAGCTCCTCGCTGTCGCTGGGAGGATGTTTTCTCCTCCGCTCGCCCCTTCCACCGTCATTTTCTCTCTACCCACCCTTGCCTCCTTTTCCGCTCAGCTCTCGATTCCCCCCTCTCTTTCGCACCCTCCATGTCATATTCCGCTCCAGGAGTTCCATCATAGCTCCTCACTGTCGCTGGGAGGATGTTTTCTCCTCCGCTCGCCCCTTCCACCGTCATTTTCTCTCTACCCACCCTTGCCTCCTTCTCCGTGCAGCTCTCGATTCCCCCCTCTCTTTCGCACCCTCCATGTCATATTCCGCTCCAGGAGCTCCATCATAGCTCCTTGCTGTCGCTGGGAGGATGTTTTCTCCTCCGCTCGCCCCTTCCACCGTTATTTTCTCTCTACCCACCCTTGCCTCCTTCTCCGCGCAGCTCTCGATTCCCCCCTTTCTCTCGCACCCTCCATATTACATCCAGCTCCAGGAGCTCCATCATAGCTCCTCGCTGTCGCTGGGAGGATGTTTTCTCCTCCGCTCGCCCCTTCCACCGTCATTTTCTCTCTACCCACCCTTGCCTCCTTTTCCGCGCAGCTCTCGATTCCCCCCTCTCTTTCGCACCCTCCATGTCATATTCCGCTCCAGGAGTTCCATCATAGCTCCTCACTGTCGCTGGGAGGATGTTTTCTCCTCCGCTCGCCCCTTCCACCGTCATTTTCTCTCTACCCACCCTTGCCTCCTTCTCCGCGCAGCTCTCGATTCCCCCCTCTCTTTCGCACCCTCCATGTCATATTCCGCTCCAGGAGCTCCATCATAGCTCCTCGCTGTCGCTGGGAGGATGTTTTCTCCTCCGCTCGCCCCTTCCACCGTCATTTTCTCTCTACCCACCCTTGCCTCCTTTTCCGCTCAGCTCTCGATTCCCCCCTCTCTTTCGCACCCTCCATGTCATATTCCGCTCCAGGAGTTCCATCATAGCTCCTCACTGTCGCTGGGAGGATGTTTTCTCCTCCGCTCGCCCCTTCCACCGTCATTTTCTCTCTACCCACCCTTGCCTCCTTTTCCGTGCAGCTCTCGATTCCCCCCTCTCTTCCGCACCCTCCATGTCATATTCCGCTCCAGGAGCTCCATCATAGCTCCTTGCTGTCGCTGGGAGGATGTTTTCTCCTCCGCTCGCCCCTTCCACCGTCATTTTCTCTCTACCCACCCTTGCCTCCTTTTCCGCGCAGCTCTCGATTCCCCCCTCTCTTTCGCACCCTCCATGTCATATTCCGCTCCAGGAGTTCCATCATAGCTCCTCACTGTCGCTGGGAGGATGTTTTCTCCTCCGCTCGCCCCTTCCACCGTCATTTTCTCTCTACCCACCCTTGCCTCCTTCTCCGCGCAGCTCTCGATTCCCTCCTCTCTCTCGCACCCTCCATATTACATCCAGCTCCAGGAGCTCCATCATAGCTCCTCGCTGTCGCTGGGAGGATGTTTTCTCCTCCGCTCGCCCCTTCCACCGTCATTTTCTCTCTACCCACCCTTGCCTCCTTCTCCGCGCAGCTCTCGATTCCCTCCTCTCTCTCGCACCCTCCATATTACATCCAGCTCCAGGAGCTCCATCATAGCTCCTCGCTGTCGCTGGGAGGATGTTTTCTCCTCTGCTCGCCGCTTCCACCGTCATTTTCTCTCCACCCACCCTTGCCTCCTTCTACGCGCCGCTCTCGATTCCCCCCTCTCTCTCGCACCCACCATGTCATATCCCGCTCCAGGAGCTCCATCATAGCTCCTCGCTGTCGCTGGGAGGATGTTTTCTCCTCCGCTCGCCCCTTCCACCGTCATTTTCTCTCTACCCACCCTTGCCTCCTTCTCCGTGCAGCTCTCGATTCCCCCCTCTCTCTCGCACCCTCCATATTACATCCAGCTCCAGGAGCTCCATCATAGCTCCTCGCTGTCGCTGGGAGGATGTTTTCTCCTCCGCTCGCCCCTTCCACCGTCATTTTCTCTCTACCCACCCTTGCCTCCTTTTCCGCGCAGCTCTCGATTCCCCCCTCTCTTTCGCACCCTCCATGTCATATTCCGCTCCAGGAGTTCCATCATAGCTCCTCACTGTCGCTGGGAGGATGTTTTCTCCTCCGCTCGCCCCTTCCACCGTCATTTTCTCTCTACCCACCCTTGCCTCCTTCTCCGCGCAGCTCTCGATTCCCTCCTCTCTCTCGCACCCTCCATATTACATCCAGCTCCAGGAGCTCCATCATAGCTCCTCGCTGTCACTGGGAGGATGTTTTCTCCTCCGCTCGCCCCTTCCACCGTCATTTTCTCTCTACCCACCCTTGCCTCCTTCTCCGCGCAGCTCTCGATTCCCTCCTCTCTCTCGCACCCTCCATATTACATCCAGCTCCAGGAGCTCCATCATAGCTCCTCGCTGTCGCTGGGAGGATGTTTTCTCCTCCGCTCGCCCCTTCCACCGTCATTTTCTCTCTACCCACCCTTGCCTCCTTTTCCGCGCAGCTCTCGATTCCCCCCTCTCTTTCGCACCCTCCATGTCATATTCCACTCCAGGAGCTCCATCATAGCTCCTTGCTGTCGCTGGGAGGATGTTTTCTCCTCCGCTCGCCCCTTCCACCGTCATTTTCTCTCTACCCACCCTTGCCTCCTTCTCCGCGCAGCTCTCGATTCCCTCCTCTCTCTCGCACCCTCCATATTACATCCAGCTCCAGGAGCTCCATCATAGCTCCTCGCTGTCGCTGGGAGGATGTTTTCTCCTCCGCTCGCCCCTTCCACCGTCATTTTCTCTCTACCCACCCTTGCCTCCTTCTCCGCGCAGCTCTCGATTCCCTCCTCTCTCTTGCACCCTCCATATTACATCCAGCTCCAGGAGCTCCATCATAGCTCCTCGCTGTCGCTGGGAGGATGTTTTCTCCTCCGCTCGCCCCTTCCACCGTCATTTTCTCTCTACCCACCCTTGCCTCCTTCTCCGCGCAGCTCTCGATTCCCCCCTCTCTTTCGCACCCTCCATGTCATATTCCGCTCCAGGAGTTCCATCATAGCTCCTCACTGTCGCTGGGAGGATGTTTTCTCCTCCGCTCGCCCCTTCCACTGTCATTTTCTCTCTACCCACCCTTGCCTCCTTTTCCGCGCAGCTATCGATTCCCCCCTCTCTTTCGCACCCTCCATGTCATATTCCGTTCCAGGAGTTCCATCATAGCTCCTCACTGTCGCTGGGAGGAAGTTTTCTCCTCCGCTCGCCCCTTCCACCGTCATTTTCTCTCTACCCACCCTTGCCTCCTTTTCCGCGCAGCTCTCGATTCCCCCCTCTCTTTCGCACCCTCCATGTCATATTCCGCTCCAGGAGCTCCATCATAGCTCCTTGCTGTCGCTGGGAGGATGTTTTCTCCTCCGCTCGCCCCTTCCACCGTCATTTTCTCTCTACCCACCCTTGCCTCCTTCTCCGCGCAGCTCTCGATTCCCCCCTCTCTTTCGCACCCTCCATGTCATATTCCGCTCCAGGAGCTCCATCATAGCTCCTTGCTGTCGCTGGGAGGATGTTTTCTCCTCCGCTCGTCCCTTCCACCGTCATTTTCTCTCTACCCACCCTTGCCTCCTTCTCCGTGCAGCTCTCGATTCCCCCCTCTCTTTCGCACCCTCCATGTCATATTCCGCTCCAGGAGCTCCATCATAGCTCCTTGCTGTCGCTGGGAGGATGTTTTCTAATCCGCTCGCCCCTTCCACCGTTATTTTCTCTCTACCCACCCTTGCCTCCTTCTCCGCGCAGCTCTCGATTCCCCCCTTTCTCTCGCACCCTCCATATTACATCCAGCTCCAGGAGCTCCATCATAGCTCCTCGCTGTCGCTGGGAGGATGTTTTCTCCTCCGCTCGCCCCTTCCACCGTCATTTTCTCTCTACCCACCCTTGCCTCCTTTTCCGCGCAGCTCTCGATTCCCCCCTCTCTTTCGCACCCTCCATGTCATATTCCGCTCCAGGAGTTCCATCATAGCTCCTCACTGTCGCTGGGAGGATGTTTTCTCCTCCGCTCGCCCCTTCCACCGTCATTTTCTCTCTACCCACCCTTGCCTCCTTCTCCGCGCAGCTCTCGATTCCCCCCTCTCTTTCGCACCCTCCATGTCATATTCCGCTCCAGGAGCTCCATCATAGCTCCTCGCTGTCGCTGGGAGGATGTTTTCTCCTCCGCTCGCCCCTTCCACCGTCATTTTCTCTCTACCCACCCTTGCCTCCTTTTCCGCTCAGCTCTCGATTCCCCCCTCTCTTTCGCACCCTCCATGTCATATTCCGCTCCAGGAGTTCCATCATAGCTCCTCACTGTCGCTGGGAGGATGTTTTCTCCTCCGCTCGCCCCTTCCACCGTCATTTTCTCTCTACCCACCCTTGCCTCCTTCTCCGTGCAGCTCTCGATTCCCCCCTCTCTTTCGCACCCTCCATGTCATATTCCGCTCCAGGAGCTCCATCATAGCTCCTTGCTGTCGCTGGGAGGATGTTTTCTCCTCCGCTCGCCCCTTCCACCGTTATTTTCTCTCTACCCACCCTTGCCTCCTTCTCCGCGCAGCTCTCGATTCCCCCCTTTCTCTCGCACCCTCCATATTACATCCAGCTCCAGGAGCTCCATCATAGCTCCTCGCTGTCGCTGGGAGGATGTTTTCTCCTCCGCTCGCCCCTTCCACCGTCATTTTCTCTCTACCCACCCTTGCCTCCTTTTCCGCGCAGCTCTCGATTCCCCCCTCTCTTTCGCACCCTCCATGTCATATTCCGCTCCAGGAGTTCCATCATAGCTCCTCACTGTCGCTGGGAGGATGTTTTCTCCTCCGCTCGCCCCTTCCACCGTCATTTTCTCTCTACCCACCCTTGCCTCCTTCTCCGCGCAGCTCTCGATTCCCCCCTCTCTTTCGCACCCTCCATGTCATATTCCGCTCCAGGAGCTCCATCATAGCTCCTCGCTGTCGCTGGGAGGATGTTTTCTCCTCCGCTCGCCCCTTCCACCGTCATTTTCTCTCTACCCACCCTTGCCTCCTTTTCCGCTCAGCTCTCGATTCCCCCCTCTCTTTCGCACCCTCCATGTCATATTCCGCTCCAGGAGTTCCATCATAGCTCCTCACTGTCGCTGGGAGGATGTTTTCTCCTCCGCTCGCCCCTTCCACCGTCATTTTCTCTCTACCCACCCTTGCCTCCTTTTCCGTGCAGCTCTCGATTCCCCCCTCTCTTCCGCACCCTCCATGTCATATTCCGCTCCAGGAGCTCCATCATAGCTCCTTGCTGTCGCTGGGAGGATGTTTTCTCCTCCGCTCGCCCCTTCCACCGTCATTTTCTCTCTACCCACCCTTGCCTCCTTTTCCGCGCAGCTCTCGATTCCCCCCTCTCTTTCGCACCCTCCATGTCATATTCCGCTCCAGGAGTTCCATCATAGCTCCTCACTGTCGCTGGGAGGATGTTTTCTCCTCCGCTCGCCCCTTCCACCGTCATTTTCTCTCTACCCACCCTTGCCTCCTTCTCCGCGCAGCTCTCGATTCCCTCCTCTCTCTCGCACCCTCCATATTACATCCAGCTCCAGGAGCTCCATCATAGCTCCTCGCTGTCGCTGGGAGGATGTTTTCTCCTCCGCTCGCCCCTTCCACCGTCATTTTCTCTCTACCCACCCTTGCCTCCTTCTCCGCGCAGCTCTCGATTCCCTCCTCTCTCTCGCACCCTCCATATTACATCCAGCTCCAGGAGCTCCATCATAGCTCCTCGCTGTCGCTGGGAGGATGTTTTCTCCTCTGCTCGCCGCTTCCACCGTCATTTTCTCTCCACCCACCCTTGCCTCCTTCTACGCGCCGCTCTCGATTCCCCCCTCTCTCTCGCACCCACCATGTCATATCCCGCTCCAGGAGCTCCATCATAGCTCCTCGCTGTCGCTGGGAGGATGTTTTCTCCTCCGCTCGCCCCTTCCACCGTCATTTTCTCTCTACCCACCCTTGCCTCCTTCTCCGTGCAGCTCTCGATTCCCCCCTCTCTCTCGCACCCTCCATATTACATCCAGCTCCAGGAGCTCCATCATAGCTCCTCGCTGTCGCTGGGAGGATGTTTTCTCCTCCGCTCGCCCCTTCCACCGTCATTTTCTCTCTACCCACCCTTGCCTCCTTCTCCGCGCAGCTCTCGATTCCCCCCTCTCTTTCGCACCCTCCATGTCATATTCCGCTCCAGGAGCTCCATCATAGCTCCTCGCTGTCGCTGGGAGGATGTTTTCTCCTCCGCTCGCCCCTTCCACCGTCATTTTCTCTCTACCCACCCTTGCCTCCTTCTCCGCGCAGCTCTCGATTCCCCCCTCTCTCTCGCACCCTCCATATTACATCCAGCTCCAGGAGCTCCATCATAGCTCCTCGCTGTCGCTGGGAGGATGTTTTCTCCTCCGCTCGCCCCTTCCACCGTCATTTTCTCTCTACCCACCCTTGCCTCCTTTTTCGCGCAGCTCTCGATTCCCCCCTCTCTTTCGCACCCTCCATGTCATATTCCGCTCCAGGAGTTCCATCATAGCTCCTCACTGTCGCTGGGAGGATGTTTTCTCCTCTGCTCGCCCCTTCCACCGTCATTTTCTCTCTACCCACCCTTGCCTCCTTCTCCGCGCAGCTCTCGATTCCCCCCTCTCTTTCGCACCCTCCATGTCATATTCCGCTCCAGGAGCTCCATCATAGCTCCTCGCTGTCGCTGGGAGGATGTTTTCTCCTCCGCTCGCCCCTTCCACCGTCATTTTCTCTCTACCCACCCTTGCCTCCTTCTCCGCGCAGCTCTCGATTCCCCCCTCTCTTTCGCACCCTCCATGTCATATTCCGCTCCAGGAGCTCCATCATAGCTCCTCACTGTCGCTGGGAGGATGTTTTCTCCTCCGCTCGCCCCTTCCCCCGTCATTTTCTCTCTACCCACCCTTGCTCCCTTTTCCGCGCAGCTCTCGATTCCCCCCTCTCTTTCGCACCCTCCATGTCATATTCCGCTCCAGGAGCTCCATCATAGCTCCTTGCTGTCGCTGGGAGGATGTTTTCTCCTCCGCTCGCCCCTTCCACCGTCATTTTCTCTCTACCCACCCTTGCCTCCTTTTCCGCGCAGCTCTCGATTCCCCCCTCTCTTTCGCACCCTCCATGTCATATTCCGCTCCAGGAGTTCCATCATAGCTCCTCACTGTCGCTGGGAGGATGTTTTCTCCTCCGCTCGCCCCTTCCACCGTCATTTTCTCTCTACCCACCCTTGCCTCCTTCTCCGCGCAGCTCTCGATTCCCTCCTCTCTCTCGCACCCTCCATATTACATCCAGCTCCAGGAGCTCCATCATAGCTCCTCGCTGTCGCTGGGAGGATGTTTTCTCCTCCGCTCGCCCCTTCCACCGTCATTTTCTCTCTACCCACCCTTGCCTCCTTCTCCGCGCAGCTCTCGATTCCCTCCTCTCTCTCGCACCCTCCATATTACATCCAGCTCCAGGAGCTCCATCATAGCTCCTCGCTGTCGCTGGGAGGATGTTTTCTCCTGCGCTCGCCCCTTCCACCGTCATTTTCTCTCTACCCACCCTTGCCTCCTTCTCCGCGCAGCTCTCGATTCCCCCCTCTCTTTCGCACCCTCCATGTCATATTCCGCTCCAGGAGCTCCATCATAGCTCCTCGCTGTCGCTGGGAGGATGTTTTCTCCTCCGCTCGCCCCTTCCACCGTCATTTTCTCTCTACCCACCCTTGCCTCCTTCTCCGCGCAGCTCTCGATTCCCCCCTCTCTTTCGCACCCTCCATGTCATATCCCGCTCCAGGAGCTCCATTATAGCTCCTGACTGTCGCTGGGAGGATGTTTTCTCCTCCGCTCGCCCCTTCCACCGTCATTTTCTCTCTACCCACCCTTGCCTCCTTCTCCGCGCAGCTCTCGATTCCCCCCTCTCTTTCGCACCCTCCATGTCATATTCCGCTCCAGGAGCTCCATCATAGCTCCTCGCTGTCGCTGGGAGGATGTTTTCTCCTCCGCTCGCCCCTTCCACCGTCATTTTCTCTCTACCCACCCTTGCCTCCTTCTCCGCGCAGCTCTCGATTCCCCCCTCTCTTTCGCACCCTCCATGTCATATTCCGCTCCAGGAGCTCCATCATAGCTCCTCGCTGTCGCTGGGAGGATGTTTTCTCCTCCGCTCGCCCCTTCCCCCGTCATTTTCTCTCTACCCACCCTTGCCTCCTTTTCCGCGCAGCTCTCGATTCCCCCCTCTCTTTCGCACCCTCCATGTCATATTCCGCTCCAGGAGCTCCATCATAGCTCCTCGCTGTCGCTGGGAGGATGTTTTCTCCTCCGCTCGCCCCTTCCACCGTCATTTTCTCTCTACCCACCCTTGCCTCCTTCTCCGCGCAGCTCTCGATTCCCCCCTCTCTTTCGCACCCTCCATGTCATATTCCGCTCCAGGAGCTCCATCATAGCTCCTCGCTGTCACTGGGAGGATGTTTTCTCCTCCGCTCGCCCCTTCCACCGTCATTTTCTCTCTACCCACCCTTGCCTCCTTCTCCGCGCAGCTCTGGATTCCCCCCTCTCTCTCGCACCCTCCATATTACATCCAGCTCCAGGAGCTCCATCATAGCTCCTCGCTGTCGCTGGGAGGATGTTTTCTCCTCCGCTCGCCCCTTCCACCGTCATTTTCTCTCTACCCACCCTTGCCTCCTTTTCCGCGCAGCTCTCGATTCCCCCCTCTCTTTCGCACCCTCCATGTCATATTCCGCTCCAGGAGTTCCATCATAGCTCCTCACTGTCGCTGGGAGGATGTTTTCTCCTCCGCTCGCCCCTTCCACCGTCATTTTCTCTCTACCCACCCTTGCCTCCTTTTCCGCGCAGCTCTCGATTCCCCCCTCTCTTTCGCACCCTCCATGTCATATTCCGCTCCAGGAGTTCCATCATAGCTCCTCACTGTCGCTGGGAGGATGTTTTCTCCTCCGCTCGCAACTTCCACCGTCATTTTCTCTCTACCCACCCTTGCCTCCTTTTCCGCGCAGCTCTCGATTCCCCCCTCTCTTTCGCACCCTCCATGTCATATTCCGCTCCAGGAGCTCCATCATAGCTCCTTGCTGTCGCTGGGAGGATGTTTTCTCCTCCGCTCGCCCCTTCCACCGTCATTTTCTCTCTACCCACCCTTGCCTCCTTTTCCGCGCAGCTCTCGATTCCTCCCTCTCTTTCGCACCCTCCATGTCATATTCCGCTCCAGGAGTTCCATCATAGCTCCTCACTGTCCCTGGGAGGATGTTTTCTCCTCCGCTCGCCCCTTCCACCGTCATTTTCTCTCTACCCACCCTTGCCTCCTTCTCCGCGCAGCTCTCGATTCCCCCCTCTCTTTTGCACCCTCCATGTCATATTCTGCTCCAGGAGCTCCATCATAGCTCCTCGCTGTCGCTGGGAGGATGTTTTCTCCTCCGCTCGCCCCTTCCACCGTCATTTTCTCTCTACCCACCCTTGCCTCCTTCTCCGCGCAGCTCTCGATTCCCCCCTCTCTCTCGCACCCTCCATATTACATTCAGCTCCAGGAGCTCCATCATAGCTCCTCGCTGTCGCTGGGAGGATGTTTTCTCCTCCGCTCGCCCCTTCCACCGTCATTTTCTCTCTACCCACCCTTGCCTCCTTTTCCGCGCAGCTCTCGATTCCCCCCTCTCTTTCGCACCCTCCATGTCATATTCCGCTCCAGGAGTTCCATCATAGCTCCTCGCTGTCGCTGGGAGGATGTTTTCTCCTCTGCTCGCCCCTTCCACCGTCATTTTCTCTCTACCCACCCTTGCCTCCTTCTCCGCGCAGCTCTCGATTCCCCCCTCTCTTTCGCACCCTCCATGTCAAATTCCGCTCCAGGAGCTCCATCATAGCTCCTCGCTGTCTCTGGGAGGATGTTTTCTCCTCCGCTCGCTCCTTCCACCGTCATTTTCTCTCTACCCACCCTTGCCTCCTTCTCCGCGCAGCTCTCGATTCCCCCCTCTCTTTCGCACCCTCCATGTCATATTCCGCTCCAGGAGCTCCATCATAGCTCCTCGCTGTCGCTGGGAGGATGTTTTCTCCTCCGCTCGCCCCTTCCACCGTCATTTTCTCTCTACCCACCCTTGCCTCCTTTTCCGCGCAGCTCTCGTTTCCCCCCTCTCTTTCGCACCCTCCATGTCACATTCCGCTCCAGGAGCTCCATCATAGCTCCTCGCTGTCGCTGGGAGGATGTTTTCTCCTCCGCTCGCCCCTTCCACCGTCATTTTCTCTCTATCCACCCTTGCCTCCTTCTCCGCGCAGCTCTCGATTCCCCCCTCTCTTTCGCACCCTCCATGTCATATTCCGCTCCAGGAGCTCCATCATAGCTCCTCGCTGTCGCTGGGAGGATGTTTTCTCCTCCGCTCGCCCCTTCCACCGTCATTTTCTCTCTACCCACCCTTGCCTCCTTCTCCGCGCAGCTCTCGATTCCCTCCTCTCTCTCGCACCCTCCATATTACATCCAGCTCCAGGAGCTCCATCATAGCTCCTCGCTGTCGCTGGGAGGATGTTTTCTCCTCCGCTCGCCCCTTCCACCGTCATTTTCTCTCTACCCACCCTTGCCTCCTTTTCCGCGCAGCTCTCGATTCCCCCCTCTCTTTCGCACCCTCCATGTCATATTCCGCTCCAGGAGCTCCATCATAGCTCCTTGCTGTCGCTGGGAGGATGTTTTCTCCTCCGCCCGCCCCTTCCACCGTCATTTTCTCTCTACCCACCCTTGCCTCCTTCTCCGCGCAGCTCTCGATTCCCTCCTCTCTCTCGCACCCTCCATATTACATCCAGCTCCAGGAGCTCCATCATAGCTCCTCGCTGTCGCTGGGAGGATGTTTTCTCCTCCGCTCGCCCCTTCCACCGTCATTTTCTCTCTACCCACCCTTGCCTCCTTCTCCGCGCAGCTCTCGATTCCCTCCTCTCTCTCGCACCCTCCATATTACATCCAGCTCCAGGAGCTCCATCATAGCTCCTCGCTGTCGCTGGGAGGATGTTTTCTCCTCCGCTCGCCCCTTCCACCGTCATTTTCTCTCTACCCACCCTTGCCTCCTTTTCCGCGCAGCTCTCGATTCCCCCCTCTCTTTCGCACCCTCCATGTCATATTCCGCTCCAGGAGCTCCATCATAGCTCCTTGCTGTCGCTGGGAGGATGTTTTCTCCTCCGCTCGCCCCTTCCACCGTCATTTTCTCTCTACCCACCCTTGCCTCCTTCTCCGCGCAGCTCTCGATTCCCCCCTCTCTCTCGCACCCTCCATATTACATCCAGCTCCAGGAGCACCATCATAGCTCCTCGCTGTCGCTGGGAGGATGTTTTCTCCTCCGCTCGCCCCTTCCACCGTCATTTTCTCTCTACCCACCCTTGCCTCCTTTTCCGCGCAGCTCTCGATTCCCCCCTCTCTTTCGCACCCTCCATGTCATATTCCGCTCCAGGAGTTCCATCATAGCTCCTCACTGTCGCTGGGAGGATGTTTTCTCCTCCGCTCGCCCCTTCCACCGTCATTTTCTCTCTACCCACCCTTGCCTCCTTCTCCGCGCAGCTCTCGATTCCCCCCTCTCTTTCGCACCCTCCATGTCATATTCCACTCCAGGAGTTCCATCATAGCTCCTCACTGTCGCTGGGAGGATGTTTTCTCCTCCGCTCGCCCCTTCCACCGTCATTTTCTCTCTACCCACCCTTGCCTCCTTCTCCGCGCAGCTCTCGATTCCCTCCTCTCTCTCGCACCCTCCATATTACATCCAGCTCCAGGAGCTCCATCATAGCTCCCCGCTGTCGCTGGGAGGATGTTTTCTCCTCCGCTCGCCCCTTCCACCGTCATTTTCTCTCTACCCACCCTTGCCTCCTTCTCCGCGCAGCTCTCGATTCCCTCCTCTCTCTCGCACCCTCCATATTACATCCAGCTCCAGGAGCTCCATCATAGCTCCTCGCTGTCGCTGGGAGGATGTTTTCTCCTCCGCTCGCCCCTTCCACCGTCATTTTCTCTCTACCCACCCTTGCCTCCTTTTCCGCGCAGCTCTCGATTCCCCCCTCTCTTTCGCACCCTCCATGTCATATTCCGCTCCAGGAGCTCCATCATAGCTCCTTGCTGTCGCTGGGAGGATGTTTTCTCCTCCGCTCGCCCCTTCCACCGTCATTTTCTCTCTACCCACCCTTGCCTCCTTCTCCGCGCAGCTCTCGATTCCCTCCTCTCTCTCGCACCCTCCATATTACATCCAGCTCCAGGAGCTCCATCATAGCTCCTCGCTGTCGCTGGGAGGATGTTTTCTCCTCCGCTCGCCCCTTCCACCGTCATTTTCTCTCTACCCACCCTTGCCTCCTTCTCCGCGCAGCTCTCGATTCCCTCCTCTCTCTCGCACCCTCCATATTACATCCAGCTCCAGGAGCTCCATCATAGCTCCTCGCTGTCACTGGGAGGATGTTTTCTCCTCCGCTCGCCCCTTCCACCGTCATTTTCTCTCTACCCACCCTTGCCTCCTTTTCCGCGCAGCTCTCGATTCCCCCCTCTCTTTCGCACCCTCCATGTCATATTCCGCTCCAGGAGCTCCATCATAGCTCCTTGCTGTCGCTGGGAGGATGTTTTCTCCTCCGCTCGCCCCTTCCACCGTCATTTTCTCTCTACCCACCCTTGCCTCCTTCTCCGCGCAGCTCTCGATTCCCCCCTCTCTCTCGCACCCTCCATATTACATCCAGCTCCAGGAGCTCCATCATAGCTCCTCGCTGTCGCTGGGAGGATGTTTTCTCCTCCGCTCGCCCCTTCCACCGTCATTTTCTCTCTACCCACCCTTGCCTCCTTTTCCGCGCAGCTCTCGATTCCCCCCTCTCTTTCGCACCCTCCATGTCATATTCCGCTCCAGGAGTTCCATCATAGCTCCTCACTGTCGCTGGGAGGATGTTTTCTCCTCCGCTCGCCCCTTCCACCGTCATTTTCTCTCTACCCACCCTTGCCTCCTTCTCCGCGCAGCTCTCGATTCCCCCCTCTCTTTCGCACCCTCTATGTCATATTCCGCTCCAGGAGCTCCATCATAGCTCCTCGCTGTCGCTGGGAGGATTTTTTCTCCTCCGCTCGCCCCTTCCACCGTCATTTTCTCTCTACCCACCCTTGCCTCCTTTTCCGCGCAGCTCTCGATTCCCCCCTCTCTTTCGCACCCTCCATGTCATATTCCGCTCCAGGAGTTCCATCATAGCTCCTCACTGTCGCTGGGAGGATGTTTTCTCCTCCGCTCGCCCCTTCCACCGTCATTTTCTCTCTACCCACCCTTGCCTCCTTCTCCGCGCAGCTCTCGATTCCCTCCTCTCTCTCGCACCCTCCATATTACATCCAGCTCCAGGAGCTCCATCATAGCTCCTCGCTGTCGCTGGGAGGATGTTTTCTCCTCCGCTCGCCCCTTCCACCGTCATTTTCTCTCTACCCACCCTTGCCTCCTTCTCCGCGCAGCTCTCGATTCCCTCCTCTCTCTCGCACCCTCCATATTACATCCAGCTCCAGGAGCTCCATCATAGCTCCTCGCTGTCGCTGGGAGGTTGTTTTCTCCTCCGCTCGCCCCTTCCACCGTCATTTTCTCTCTACCCACCCTTGCCTCCTTTTCCGCGCAGCTCTCGATTCCCCCCTCTCTTTCGCACCCTCCATGTCATATTCCGCTCCAGGAGCTCCATCATAGCTCCTTGCTGTCGCTGGGAGGATGTTTTCTCCTCCGCTCGCCCCTTCCACCGTCATTTTCTCTCTACCCACCCTTGCCTCCTTCTCCGCGCAGCTCTCGATTCCCCCTCTCTTTCGCACCCTCCATGTCATATTCCGCTCCAGGAGCTCCATCATAGCTCCTCGCTGTCGCTGGGAGGATGTTTTCTCCTCCGCTCGCCCCTTCCACCGTCATTTTCTCTCTACCCACCCTTGCCTCCTTTTCCGCGCAGCTCTCGATTCCCCCCTCTCTTTCGCACCCTCCATGTCATATTCCGCTCCAGGAGTTCCATCATAGCTCCTCACTGTCGCTGGGAGGATGTTTTCTCCTCCGCTCGCCCCTTCCACCGTCATTTTCTCTCTACCCACCCTTGCCTCCTTTTCCGCGCAGCTCTCGATTCCCCCCTCTCTTTCGCACCCTCCATGTCATATTCCGCTCCAGGAGCTCCATCATAGCTCCTTGCTGTCGCTGGGAGGATGTTTTCTCCTCCGCTCGCCCCTTCCACCGTCATTTTCTCTCTACCCACCCTTGCCTCCTTCTCCGCGCTGCTCTCGATTCCCCCCTCTCTTTCGCACCCTCCATGTCATATTCCGCTCCAGGAGTTCCATCATAGCTCCTCACTGTCGCTGGGAGGATGTTTTCTCCTCCGCTCGCCCCTTCCACCGTCATTTTCTCTCTACCCACCCTTGCCTCCTTCTCCGCGCAGCTCTCGATTCCCTCCTCTCTCTCGCACCCTCCATATTACATCCAGCTCCAGGAGCTCCATCATAGCTCCTCGCTGTCGCTGGGAGGATGTTTTCTCCTCCGCTCGCCCCTTCCACCGTCATTTTCTCTCTACCCACCCTTGCCTCCTTCTCCGCGGAGCTCTCGATTCCCTCCTCTCTCTCGCACCCTCCATATTACATCCAGCTCCAGGAGCTCCATCATAGCTCCTCGCTGTCGCTGGGAGGATGTTTTCTCCTCCGCTCGCCCCTTCCACCGTCATTTTCTCTCTACCCACCCTTGCCTCCTTTTCCGCGCAGCTCTAGATTCCCCCCTCTCTTTCGCACCCTCCATGTCATATTCCGCTCCAGGAGCTCCATCATAGCTCCTTGCTGTCGCTGGGAGGATGTTTTCTCCTCCGCTCGCCCCTTCCACCGTCATTTTCTCTCTACCCACCCTTGCCTCCTTCTCCGCGCAGCTCTCGATTCCCTCCTCTCTCTCGCACCCTCCATATTACATCCAGCTCCAGGAGCTCCATCATAGCTCCTCGCTGTCGCTGGGAGGATGTTTTCTCCTCCGCTCGCCCCTTCCACCGTCATTTTCTCTCTACCCACCCTTGCCTCCTTCTCCGCGCAGCTCTCGATTCCCTCCTCTCTCTCGCACCCTCCATATTACATCCAGCTCCAGGAGCTCCATCATAGCTCCTCGCTGTCGCTGGGAGGATGTTTTCTCCTCCGCTCGCCCCTTCCACCGTCATTTTCTCTCTACCCACCCTTGCCTCCTTTTCCGCGCAGATCTCGATTCCCCCCTCTCTTTCGCACCCTCCATGTCATATTCCGCTCCAGGAGCTCCATCATAGCTCCTTGCTGTCGCTGGGAGGATGTTTTCTCCTCCGCTCGCCCCTTCCACCGTCATTTTCTCTCTACCCACCCTTGCCTCCTTCTCCGCGCAGCTCTCGATTCCCCCCTCTCTCTCGCACCCTCCATATTACATCCAGCTCCAGGAGCTCCATCATAGCTCCTCGCTGTCGCTGGGAGGATGTTTTCTCCTCCGCTCGCCCCTTCCACCGTCATTTTCTCTCTACCCACCCTTGCCTCCTTTTCCGCGCAGCTCTCGATTCCCCCCTCTCTTTCGCACCCTCCATGTCATATTCCGCTCCAGGAGTTCCATCATAGCTCCTCACTGTCGCTGGGAGGATGTTTTCTCCTCCGCTCGCCCCTTCCACCGTCATTTTCTCTCTACCCACCCTTGCCTCCTTCTCCGCGCATCTCTCGATTCCCCCCTCTCTTTCGCACCCTCCATGTCATATTCCGCTACAGGAGCTCCATCATAGCTCCTTGCTGTCGCTGGGAGGATGTTTTCTCCTCCGCTCGCCCCTTCCACCGTCATTTTCTCTCTACCCGCCCTTGCCTCCTTCTCCGCGCAGCTCTCGATTCCCCCCTCTCTCTCGCACCCTCCATATTACATCCAGCTCCAGGAGCTCCATCATAGCTCCTCGCTGTCGCTGGGAGGATGTTTTCTCCTCCGCTCGCCCCTTCCACCGTCATTTTCTCTCTACCCACCCTTGCCTCCTTTTCCGCGCAGCTCTCGATTCCCCCCTCTCTTTCGCACCCTCCATGTCAAATTCCGCTCCAGGAGTTCCATCATAGCTCCTCACTGTCGCTGGGAGGATGTTTTCTCCTCCGCTCGCCCCTTCCACCGTCATTTTCTCTCTACCCACCCTTGCCTCCTTCTCCGCGCAGCTCTCGATTCCCTCCTCTCTCTCGCACCCTCCATATTACATCCAGCTCCAGGAGCTCCATCATAGCTCCTCGCTGTCGCTGGGAGGATGTTTTCTCCTCCGCTCGCCCCTTCCACCGTCATTTTCTCTCTACCCACCCTTGCCTCCTTCTCCGCGCAGCTCTCGATTCCCTCCTCTCTCTCGCACCCTCCATATTACATCCAGCTCCAGGAGCTCCATCATAGCTCCTCGCTGTCGCTGGGAGGATGTTTTCTCCTCCGCTCGCCCCTTCCACCGTCATTTTCTCTCTACCCACCCTTGCCTCCTTTTCCGCGCAGCTCTAGATTCCCCCCTCTCTTTCGCACCCTCCATGTCATATTCCGCTCCAGGAGCTCCATCATAGCTCCTTGCTGTCGCTGGGAGGATGTTTTCTCCTCCGCTCGCCCCTTCCACCGTCATTTTCTCTCTACCCACCCTTGCCTCCTTCTCCGCGCAGCTCTCGATTCCCTCCTCTCTCTCGCACCCTCCATATTACATCCAGCTCCAGGAGCTCCATCATAGCTCCTCGCTGTCGCTGGGAGGATGTTTTCTCCTCCGCTCGCCCCTTCCACCGTCATTTTCTCTCTACCCACCCTTGCCTCCTTCTCCGCGCAGCTCTCGATTCCCTCCTCTCTCTCGCACCCTCCATATTACATTCAGCTCCAGGAGCTCCATCATAGCTCCTCGCTGTCGCTGGGAGGATGTTTTCTCCTCCGCTCGCCCCTTCCACCGTCATTTTCTCTCTACCCACCCTTGCCTCCTTTTCCGCGCAGCTCTCGATTCCCCCCTCTCTTTCGCACCCTCCATGTCATATTCCGCTCCAGGAGCTCCATCATAGCTCCTTGCTGTCGCTGGGAGGATGTTTTCTCCTCCGCTCGCCCCTTCCACCGTCATTTTCTCTCTACCCACCCTTGCCTCCTTCTCCGCGCAGCTCTCGATTCCCCCCTCTCTCTCGCACCCTCCATATTACATCCAGCTCCAGGAGCTCCATCATAGCTCCTCGCTGTCGCTGGGAGGATGTTTTCTCCTCCGCTCGCCCCTTCCACCGTCATTTTCTCTCTACCCACCCTTGCCTCCTTTTCCGCGCAGCTCTCGATTCCCCCCTCTCTTTCGCACCCTCCATGTCATATTCCGCTCCAGGAGTTCCATCATAGCTCCTCACTGTCGCTGGGAGGATGTTTTCTCCTCCGCTCGCCCCTTCCACCGTCATTTTCTCTCTACCCACCCTTGCCTCCTTCTCCGCGCATCTCTCGATTCCCCCCTCTCTTTCGCACCCTCCATGTCATATTCCGCTACAGGAGCTCCATCATAGCTCCTTGCTGTCGCTGGGAGGATGTTTTCTCCTCCGCTCGCCCCTTCCACCGTCATTTTCTCTCTACCCACCCTTGCCTCCTTCTCCGCGCAGCTCTCGATTCCCCCCTCTCTCTCGCACCCTCCATATTACATCCAGCTCCAGGAGCTCCATCATAGCTCCTCGCTGTCGCTGGGAGGATGTTTTCTCCTCCGCTCGCCCCTTCCACCGTCATTTTCTCTCTACCCACCCTTGCCTCCTTTTCCGCGCAGCTCTCGATTCCCCCCTCTCTTTCGCACCCTCCATGTCATATTCCGCTCCAGGAGTTCCATCATAGCTCCTCACTGTCGCTGGGAGGATGTTTTCTCCTCCGCTCGCCCCTTCCACCGTCATTTTCTCTCTACCCACCCTTGCCTCCTTCTCCGCGCAGCTCTCGATTCCCTCCTCTCTCTCGCACCCTCCATATTACATCCAGCTCCAGGAGCTCCATCATAGCTCCTCGCTGTCACTGGGAGGATGTTTTCTCCTCCGCTCGCCCCTTCCACCGTCATTTTCTCTCTACCCACCCTTGCCTCCTTCTCCGCGCAGCTCTCGATTCCCTCCTCTCTCTCGCACCCTCCATATTACATCCAGCTCCAGGAGCTCCATCATAGCTCCTCGCTGTCGCTGGGAGGATGTTTTCTCCTCCGCTCGCCCCTTCCACCGTCATTTTCTCTCTACCCACCCTTGCCTCCTTTTCCGCGCAGCTCTCGATTCCCCCCTCTCTTTCGCACCCTCCATGTCATATTCCACTCCAGGAGCTCCATCATAGCTCCTTGCTGTCGCTGGGAGGATGTTTTCTCCTCCGCTCGCCCCTTCCACCGTCATTTTCTCTCTACCCACCCTTGCCTCCTTCTCCGCGCAGCTCTCGATTCCCTCCTCTCTCTCGCACCCTCCATATTACATCCAGCTCCAGGAGCTCCATCATAGCTCCTCGCTGTCGCTGGGAGGATGTTTTCTCCTCCGCTCGCCCCTTCCACCGTCATTTTCTCTCTACCCACCCTTGCCTCCTTCTCCGCGCAGCTCTCGATTCCCTCCTCTCTCTCGCACCCTCCATATTACATCCAGCTCCAGGAGCTCCATCATAGCTCCTCGCTGTCACTGGGAGGATGTTTTCTCCTCCGCTCGCCCCTTCCACCGTCATTTTCTCTCTACCCACCCTTGCCTCCTTTTCCGCGCAGCTCTCGATTCCCCCCTCTCTTTCGCACCCTCCATGTCATATTCCGCTCCAGGAGTTCCATCATAGCTCCTCACTGTCGCTGGGAGGATGTTTTCTCCTCCGCTCGCCCCTTCCACCGTCATTTTCTCTCTACCCACCCTTGCCTCCTTCTCCGCGCAGCTCTCGATTCCCCCCTCTCTTTCGCACCCTCCATGTCATATTCCGCTCCAGGAGCTCCATCATAGCTCCTCGCTGTCGCTGGGAGGATTTTTTCTCCTCCGCTCGCCCCTTCCACCGTCATTTTCTCTCTACCCACCCTTGCCTCCTTTTCCGCGCAGCTCTCGATTCCCCCCTCTCTTTCGCACCCTCCATGTCATATTCCGCTCCAGGAGTTCCATCATAGCTCCTCACTGTCGCTGGGAGGATGTTTTCTCCTCCGCTCGCCCCTTCCACCGTCATTTTCTCTCTACCCACCCTTGCCTCCTTCTCCGCGCAGCTCTCGATTCCCTCCTCTCTCTCGCACCCTCCATATTACATCCAGCTCCAGGAGCTCCATCATAGCTCCTCGCTGTCGCTGGGAGGATGTTTTCTCCTCCGCTCGCCCCTTCCACCGTCATTTTCTCTCTACCCACCCTTGCCTCCTTCTCCGCGCAGCTCTCGATTCCCTCCTCTCTCTCGCACCCTCCATATTACATCCAGCTCCAGGAGCTCCATCATAGCTCCTCGCTGTCGCTGGGAGGATGTTTTCTCCTCCGCTCGCCCCTTCCACCGTCATTTTCTCTCTACCCACCCTTGCCTCCTTTTCCGCGCAGCTCTCGATTCCCCCCTCTCTTTCGCACCCTCCATGTCATATTCCGCTCCAGGAGCTCCATCATAGCTTCTTGCTGTCGCTGGGAGGATGTTTTCTCCTCCGCTCGCCCCTTCCACCGTCATTTTCTCTCTACCCACCCTTGCCTCCTTCTCCGCGCAGCTCTCGATTCCCCCCTCTCTTTCGCACCCTCCATGTCATATTCCGCTCCAGGAGCTCCATCATAGCTCCTCGCTGTCGCTGGGAGGATGTTTTCTCCTCCGCTCGCCCCTTCCACCGTCATTTTCTCTCTACCCACCCTTGCCTCCTTTTCCGCGCAGCTCTCGATTCCCCCCTCTCTTTCGCACCCTCCATGTCATATTCCGCTCCAGGAGTTCCATCATAGCTCCTCACTGTCGCTGGGAGGATGTTTTCTCCTCCGCTCGCCCCTTCCACCGTCATTTTCTCTCTACCCACCCTTGCCTCCTTTTCCGCGCAGTTCTCGATTCCCCCCTCTCTTTCGCACCCTCCATGTCATATTCCGCTCCAGGAGTTCCATCATAGCTCCTCACTGTCGCTGGGAGGAAGTTTTCTCCTCCGCTCGCCCCTTCCACCGTCATTTTCTCTCTACCCACCCTTGCCTCCTTCTCCGCGTAGCTCTCGATTCCCCCCTCTCTCTCGCACCCTCCATATTACATCCAGCTCCAGGAGCTCCATCATAGCTCCTCGCTGTCGCTGGGAGGATGTTTTCTCCTCCGCTCGCCCCTTCCACCGTCATTTTCTCTCTACCCACCCTTGCCTCCTTTTCCGCGCAGCTCTCGATTCCCCCCTCTCTTTCGCACCCTCCATGTCATATTCCGCTCCAGGAGTTCCATCATAGCTCCTCACTGTCGCTGGGAGGATGTTTTCTCCTCCGCTCGCCCCTTCCACCGTCATTTTCTCTCTACCCACCCTTGCCTCCTTCTCCGCGCAGCTCTCGATTCCCCCCTCTCTTTCGCACCCTCCATGTCATATTCCGCTCCAGGAGCTCCATCATAGCTCCTCGCTGTCGCTGGGAGGATTTTTTCTCCTCCGCTCGCCCCTTCCACCGTCATTTTCTCTCTACCCACCCTTGCCTCCTTTTCCGCGCAGCTCTCGATTCCCCCCTCTCTTTTGCACCCTCCATGTCATATTCCGCTCCAGGAGTTCCATCATAGCTCCTCACTGTCGCTGGGAGGATGTTTTCTCCTCCGCTCGCCCCTTCCACCGTCATTTTCTCTCTACCCACCCTTGCCTCCTTCTCCGCGCAGCTCTCGATTCCCTCCTCTCTCTCGCACCCTCCATATTACATCCAGCTCCAGGAGCTCCATCATAGCTCCTCGCTGTCGCTGGGAGGATGTTTTCTCCTCCGCTCGCCCCTTCCACCGTCATTTTCTCTCTACCCACCCTTGCCTCCTTCTCCGCGCAGCTCTCGATTCCCTCCTCTCTCTCGCACCCTCCATATTACATCCAGCTCCAGGAGCTCCATCATAGCTCCTCGCTGTCGCTGGGAGGATGTTTTCTCCTCCGCTCGCCCCTTCCACCGTCATTTTCTCTCTACCCACCCTTGCCTCCTTTTCCGCGCAGCTCTCGATTCCCCCCTCTCTTTCGCACCCTCCATGTCATATTCCGCTCCAGGAGCTCCATCATAGCTTCTTGCTGTCGCTGGGAGGATGTTTTCTCCTCCGCTCGCCCCTTCCACCGTCATTTTCTCTCTACCCACCCTTGCCTCCTTCTCCGCGCAGCTCTCGATTCCCCCCTCTCTTTCGCACCCTCCATGTCATATTCCGCTCCAGGAGCTCCATCATAGCTCCTCGCTGTCGCTGGGAGGATGTTTTCTCCTCCGCTCGCCCCTTCCACCGTCATTTTCTCTCTACCCACCCTTGCCTCCTTTTCCGCGCAGCTCTCGATTCCCCCCTCTCTTTCGCACCCTCCATGTCATATTCCGCTCCAGGAGTTCCATCATAGCTCCTCACTGTCGCTGGGAGGATGTTTTCTCCTCCGCTCGCCCCTTCCACCGTCATTTTCTCTCTACCCACCCTTGCCTCCTTTTCCGCGCAGTTCTCGATTCCCCCCTCTCTTTCGCACCCTCCATGTCATATTCCGCTCCAGGAGTTCCATCATAGCTCCTCACTGTCGCTGGGAGGAAGTTTTCTCCTCCGCTCGCCCCTTCCACCGTCATTTTCTCTCTACCCACCCTTGCCTCCTTCTCCGCGTAGCTCTCGATTCCCCCCTCTCTCTCGCACCCTCCATATTACATCCAGCTCCAGGAGCTCCATCATAGCTCCTCGCTGTCGCTGGGAGGATGTTTTCTCCTCCGCTCGCCCCTTCCACCGTCATTTTCTCTCTACCCACCCTTGCCTCCTTTTCCGCGCAGCTCTCGATTCCCCCCTCTCTTTCGCACCCTCCATGTCATATTCCGCTCCAGGAGTTCCATCATAGCTCCTCACTGTCGCTGGGAGGATGTTTTCTCCTCCGCTCGCCCCTTCCACCGTCATTTTCTCTCTACCCACCCTTGCCTCCTTCTCCGCGCAGCTCTCGATTCCCCCCTCTCTTTCGCACCCTCCATGTCATATTCCGCTCCAGAAGCTCCATCATAGCTCCTCGCTGTCGCTGGGAGGATTTTTTCTCCTCCGCTCGCCCCTTCCACCGTCATTTTCTCTCTACCCACCCTTGCCTCCTTTTCCGCGCAGCTCTCGATTCCCCCCTCTCTTTCGCACCCTCCATGTCATATTCCGCTCCAGGAGTTCCATCATAGCTCCTCACTGTCGCTGGGAGGATGTTTTCTCCTCCGCTCGCCCCTTCCACCGTCATTTTCTCTCTACCCACCCTTGCCTCCTTCTCCGCGCAGCTCTCGATTCCCTCCTCTCTCTCGCACCCTCCATATTACATCCAGCTCCAGGAGCTCCATCATAGCTCCTCGCTGTCGCTGGGAGGATGTTTTCTCCTCCGCTCGCCCCTTCCACCGTCATTTTCTCTCTACCCACCCTTGCCTCCTTCTCCGCGCAGCTCTCGATTCCCTCCTCTCTCTCGCACCCTCCATATTACATCCAGCTCCAGGAGCTCCATCATAGCTCCTCGCTGTCGCTGGGAGGATGTTTTCTCCTCCGCTCGCCCCTTCCACCGTCATTTTCTCTCTACCCACCCTTGCCTCCTTTTCCGCGCAGCTCTCGATTCCCCCTCTCTTTCGCACCCTCCATGTCATATTCCGCTCCAGGAGCTCCATCATAGCTCCTTGCTGTCGCTGGGAGGATGTTTTCTCCTCCGCTCGCCCCTTCCACCGTCATTTTCTCTCTACCCACCCTTGCCTCCTTCTCCGCGCAGCTCTCGATTCCCCCCTCTCTTTCGCACCCTCCATGTCATATTCCGCTCCAGGAGCTCCATCATAGCTCCTCGCTGTCGCTGGGAGGATGTTTTCTCCTCCGCTCGCCCCTTCCACCGTCATTTTCTCTCTACCCACCCTTGCCTCCTTTTCCGCGCAGCTCTCGATTCCCCCCTCTCTTTCGCACCCTCCATGTCATATTCCGCTCCAGGAGTTCCATCATAGCTCCTCACTGTCGCTGGGAGGAAGTTTTCTCCTCCGCTCGCCCCTTCCACCGTCATTTTCTCTCTACCCACCCTTGCCTCCTTTTCCGCGCAGCTCTCGATTCCCCCCTCTCTTTCGCACCCTCCATGTCATATTCCGCTCCAGGAGCTCCATCATAGCTCCTCGCTGTCGCTGGGAGGATTTTTTCTCCTCCGCTCGCCCCTTCCACCGTCATTTTCTCTCTACCCACCCTTGCCTCCTTGTCCGCGCAGCTCTCGATTCCCCCCTCTCTTTCGCACCCTCCATGTCATATTCCGCTCCAGGAGTTCCATCATAGATCCTCACTGTCGCTGGGAGGATGTTTTCTCCTCCGCTCGCCCCTTCCACCGTCATTTTCTCTCTACCCACCCTTGCCTCCTTCTCCGCGCAGCTCTCGATTCCCTCCTCTCTCTCGCACCCTCCATATTACATCCAGCTCCAGGAGCTCCATCATAGCTCCTCGCTGTCGCTGGGAGGATGTTTTCTCCTCCGCTCGCCCCTTCCACCGTCATTTTCTCTCTACCCACCCTTGCCTCCTTCTCCGCGCAGCTCTCGATTCCCTCCTCTCTCTCGCACCCTCCATATTACATCCAGCTCCAGGAGCTCCATCATAGCTCCTCGCTGTCGCTGGGAGGATGTTTTCTCCTCCGCTCGCCCCTTCCACCGTCATTTTCTCTCTACCCACCCTTGCCTCCTTTTCCGCGCAGCTCTCGATTCCCCCCTCTCTTTCGCACCCTCCATGTCATATTCCGCTCCAGGAGCTCCATCATAGCTCCTTGCTGTCGCTGGGAGGATGTTTTCTCCTCCGCTCGCCCCTTCCACCGTCATTTTCTCTCTACCCACCCTTGCCTCCTTCTCCGCGCAGCTCTCGATTCCCCCCTCTCTTTCGCACCCTCCATGTCATATTCCGCTCCAGGAGCTCCATCATAGCTCCTCGCTGTCGCTGGGAGGATGTTTTTTCCTCCGCTCGCCCCTTCCACCGTCATTTTCTCTCTACCCACCCTTGCCTCCTTTTCCGCGCAGCTCTCGATTCCCCCCTCTCTTTCGCACCCTCCATGTCATATTCCGCTCCAGGAGTTCCATCATAGCTCCTCACTGTCGCTGGGAGGATGTTTTCTCCTCCGCTCGCCCCTTCCACCGTCATTTTCTCTCTACCCACCCTTGCCTCCTTTTCCGCGCAGCTCTCGATTCCCCCCTCTCTTTCGCACCCTCCATGTCATATTCCGCTCCAGGAGTTCCATCATAGCTCCTCACTGTCGCTGGGAGGAAGTTTTCTCCTCCGCTCGCCCCTTCCACCGTCATTTTCTCTCTACCCACCCTTGCCTCCTTTTCCGCGCAGCTCTCGATTCCCCCCTCTCTTTCGCACCCTCCATGTCATATTCCGCTCCAGGAGTTCCATCATAGCTCCTTGCTGTCGCTGGGAGGATGTTTTCTCCTCCGCTCGCCCCTTCCACCGTCATTTTCTCTCTACCCACCCTTGCCTCCTTCTCCGCGCAGCTCTCGATTCCCCCCTCTCTTTCGCACCCTCCATGTCATATTCCGCTCCAGGAGCTCCATCATAGCTCCTTGCTGTCGCTGGGAGGATGTTTTCTCCTCCGCTTGCCCCTTCCACCGTCATTTTCTCTCTACCCACCCTTGCCTCCTTCTCCGCGCTGCTCTCGATTCCCCCCTCTCTTTCGCACCCTCCATGTCATATTCCGCTACAGGAGCTCCATCATAGCTCCTTGCTGTCGCTGGGAGGATGTTTTCTCCTCCGCTCGCCCCTTCCACCGTCATTTTCTCTCTACCCACCCTTGCCTCCTTTTCCGCGCAGCTCTCGATTCCCCCCTCTCTTTCGCACCCTCCATGTCATATTCCGCTCCAGGAGTTCCATCATAGCTCCTCACTGTCGCTGGGAGGATGTTTTCTCCTCCGCTCGCCCCTTCCACCGTCATTTTCTCTCTACCCACCCTTGCCTCCTTTTCCGCGCAGCTCTTGATTCCCCCCTCTCTTTCGCACCCTCCATGTCATATTCCGCTCCAGGAGTTCCATCATAGCTCCTCACTGTCGCTGGGAGGATGTTTTCTCCTCCGCTCGCCCCTTCCACCGTCATTTTCTCTCTACCCACCCTTGCCTCCTTTTCCGCGCAGCTCTCGATTCCCCCCTCTCTTTCGCACCCTCCATGTCATATTCCGCTCCAGGAGTTCCATCATAGCTCCTCACTGTCGCTGGAAGGAAGTTTTCTCCTCCGCTCGCCCCTTCCACCGTCATTTTCTCTCTACCCACCCTTGCCTCCTTTTCCGCGCAGCTCTCGATTCCCCCCTCTCTTTCGCACCCTCCATGTCATATTCCGCTCCAGGAGCTCCATCATAGCTCCTTGCTGTCGCTGGGAGGATGTTTTCTCCTCCGCTCGCCCCTTCCACCGTCATTTTCTCTCTACCCACCCTTGCCTCCTTCTCCGCGCAGCTCTCGATTCCCCCCTTTCTCTCGCACCCACCATGTTATATCCCGCTCCAGGAGCTCCATCATAGCTCCTCCCTGTCGCTGGGAGGATGTTTTCTCCTCTGCTCGCCCCTTCCACCGTCATTTTCTCTCTACCCACCCTTGCCTCCTTTTCCGCGCTGCTCTCGATTCCCCCCTCTCTTTCGCACCCTCCATGTCAAATTCCGCTCCAGGAGTTCCATCATAGCTCCTCACTGTCACTGGGAGGATGTTTTCTCCTCCGCTCGCCCCTTCCACCGTCATTTTCTCTCTACCCACCCTTGCCTCCTTCTCCGCGCAGCTCTCGATTCCCCCCTCTCTCTCGCACCCTCCATATTACATCCAGCTCCAGGAGCTCCATCATAGCTCCTCGCTGTCGCTGGGAGGATGTTTTCTCCTCCGCTTGCCCCTTCCACCGTCATTTTCTCTCTACCCACCCTTGCCTCCTTTTCCGCGCAGCTCTCGATTCCCCCCTCTCTTTCGCACCCTCCATGTCATATTCCGCTCCAGGAGTTCCATCATAGCTCCTCACTGTCGCTGGGAGGATGTTTTCTCCTCCGCTCGCCCCTTCCACCGTCATTTTCTCTCTACCCACCCTTGCCTCCTTTTCCGCGCAGCTCTTGATTCCCCCCTCTCTTTCGCACCCTCCATGTCATATTCCGCTCCAGGAGTTCCATCATAGCTCCTCGCTGTTGCTGGGAGGATGTTTTCTCCTCCGCTCGCCCCTTCCACCGTCATTTTCTCTCTACCCACCCTTGCCTCCTTTTCCGCGCAGCTCTCGATTCCCCCCTCTCTTTCGCACCCTCCATGTCATATTCCGCTCCAGGAGCTCCATCATAGCTCCTTGCTGACGCTGGGAGGATGTTTTCTCCTCCGCTCGCCCCTTCCACCGTCATTTTCTCTCTACCCACCCTTGCCTCCTTCTCCGCGCAGCTCTCGATTCCCCCCTCTCTTTCGCACCCTCCATGTCATATTCCGCTCCAGGAGCTCCATCATAGCTCCTTGCTGTCGCTGGGAGGATGTTTTCTCCTCCGCTCGCCCCTTCCACCGTCATTTTCTCTCTACCCACCCTTGCCTCCTTCTCCGCGCAGCTCTCGATTCCCCCCTTTCTCTCGCACCCTCCATATTACATCCAGCTCCAGGAGCTCCATCATAGCTCCTCGCTGTCGCTGGGAGGATGTTTTCTCCTCCGCTCGCCCCTTCCACCGTCATTTTCTCTCTACCCACCCTTGCCTCCTTTTCCGCGCAGCTCTCGATTCCCCCCTCTCTTTCGCACCCTCCATGTCATATTCCGCTCCAGGAGTTCCATCATAGCTCCTCACTGTCGCTGGGAGGATGTTTTCTCCTCCGCTCGCCCCTTCCACCGTCATTTTCTCTCTACCCACCCTTGCCTCCTTTTCCGCGCAGCTCTCGATTCCCCCCTCTCTTTCGCACCCACCATGTTATATCCCGCTCCAGGAGCTCCATCATAGCTCCTCCCTGTCGCTGGGAGGATGTTTTCTCCTCTGCTCGCCCCTTCCACCGTCATTTTCTCTCTACCCACCCTTGCCTCCTTTTCCGCGCTGCTCTCGATTCCCCCCTCTCTTTCGCACCCTCCATGTCAAATTCCGCTCCAGGAGTTCCATCATAGCTCCTCACTGTCACTGGGAGGATGTTTTCTCCTCCGCTCGCCCCTTCCACCGTCATTTTCTCTCTACCCACCCTTGCCTCCTTCTCCGCGCAGCTCTCGATTCCCCCCTCTCTCTCGCACCCTCCATATTACATCCAGCTCCAGGAGCTCCATCATAGCTCCTCGCTGTCGCTGGGAGGATGTTTTCTCCTCCGCTCGCCCCTTCCACCGTCATTTTCTCTCTACCCACCCTTGCCTCCTTTTCCGCGCAGCTCTCGATTCCCCCCTCTCTTTCGCACCCTCCATGTCATATTCCGCTCCAGGAGTTCCATCATAGCTCCTCACTGTCGCTGGGAGGATGTTTTCTCCTCCGCTCGCCCCTTCCACCGTCATTTTCTCTCTACCCACCCTTGCCTCCTTCTCCGCGCAGCTCTCGATTCCCCCCTCTCTTTCGCACCCTCCATGTCATATTCCGCTCCAGGAGCTCCATCATAGCTCCTCGCTGTCGCTGGGAGGATGTTTTCTCCTCCGCTCGCCCCTTCCACCGTCATTTTCTCTCTACCCACCCTTGCCTCCTTCTCCGCGCAGCTCTCGATTCCCCCCTCTCTTTCGCATCCTCCATGTCATATTCCGCTCCAGGAGTTCCATCATAGCTCCTCACTGTCGCTGGGAGGATGTTTTCTCCTCCGCTCGCCCCTTCCACCGTCATTTTCTCTCTACCCACCCTTGCCTCCTTCTCCGCGCAGCTCTCGATTCCCCCCTCTCTTTCGCACCCTCCATGTCATATTCCGCTCCAGGAGCTCCATCATAGCTCCTCGCTGTCGCTGGGAGGATTTTTTCTCCTCCGCTCGCCCCTTCCACCGTCATTTTCTCTCTACCCACCCTTGCCTCCTTTTCCGCGCAGCTCTCGATTCCCCCCTCTCTTTCGCACCCTCCATGTCATATTCCGCTCCAGGAGTTCCATCATAGCTCCTCACTGTCGCTGGGAGGATGTTTTCTCCTCCGCTCGCCCCTTCCACCGTCATTTTCTCTCTACCCACCCTTGCCTCCTTTTCCGCGCAGCTCTCGATTCCCCCCTCTCTTTCGCACCCTCCATGTCATATTCCGCTCCAGGAGTTCCATCATAGCTCCTCACTGTCGCTGGGAGGATGTTTTCTCCTCCGCTCGCCCCTTCCACCGTCATTTTCTCTCTACCCACCCTTGCCTCCTTTTCCGCGCAGCTCTCGATTCCCCCCTCTCTTTCGCACCCTCCATGTCACATTCCGCTCCAGGAGTTCCATCATAGCTCCTCACTGTCGCTGGGAGGAAGTTTTCTCCTCCGCTCGCCCCTTCCACCGTCATTTTCTCTCTACCCACCCTTGCCTCCTTTTCCGCGCAGCTCTCGATTCCCCCCTCTCTTTCGCACCCTCCATGTCATATTCCGCTCCAGGAGCTCCATCATAGCTCCTCGCTGTCGCTGGGAGGATGTTTTCTCCTCCGCTCGCCCCTTCCACCGTCATTTTCTCTCTACCCACCCTTGCCTCCTTTTCCGCGCAGCTCTCGATTCCCCCCTCTCTTTCGCACCCTCCATGTCATATTCCGCTCCAGGAGTTCCATCATAGCTCCTCACTGTCGCTGGGAGGAAGTTTTCTCCTCCGCTCGCCCCTTCCACCGTCATTTTCTCTCTACCCACCCTTGCCTCCTTTTCCGCGCAGCTCTCGATTCCCCCCTCTCTTTCGCACCCTCCATGTCATATTCCGCTCCAGGAGCTCCATCATAGCTCCTCGCTGTCGCTGGGAGGATTTTTTCTCCTCCGCTCGCCCCTTCCACCGTCATTTTCTCTCTACCCACCCTTGCCTCCTTGTCCGCGCAGCTCTCGATTCCCCCCTCTCTTTCGCACCCTCCATGTCATATTCCGCTCCAGGAGTTCCATCATAGATCCTCACTGTCGCTGGGAGGATGTTTTCTCCTCCGCTCGCCCCTTCCACCGTCATTTTCTCTCTACCCACCCTTGCCTCCTTCTCCGCGCAGCTCTCGATTCCCTCCTCTCTCTCGCACCCTCCATATTACATCCAGCTCCAGGAGCTCCATCATAGCTCCTCGCTGTCGCTGGGAGGATGTTTTCTCCTCCGCTCGCCCCTTCCACCGTCATTTTCTCTCTACCCACCCTTGCCTCCTTCTCCGCGCAGCTCTCGATTCCCTCCTCTCTCTCGCACCCTCCATATTACATCCAGCTCCAGGAGCTCCATCATAGCTCCTCGCTGTCGCTGGGAGGATGTTTTCTCCTCCGCTCGCCCCTTCCACCGTCATTTTCTCTCTACCCACCCTTGCCTCCTTTTCCGCGCAGCTCTCGATTCCCCCCTCTCTTTCGCACCCTCCATGTCATATTCCGCTCCAGGAGCTCCATCATAGCTCCTTGCTGTCGCTGGGAGGATGTTTTCTCCTCCGCTCGCCCCTTCCACCGTCATTTTCTCTCTACCCACCCTTGCCTCCTTCTCCGCGCAGCTCTCGATTCCCCCCTCTCTTTCGCACCCTCCATGTCATATTCCGCTCCAGGAGCTCCATCATAGCTCCTCGCTGTCGCTGGGAGGATGTTTTTTCCTCCGCTCGCCCCTTCCACCGTCATTTTCTCTCTACCCACCCTTGCCTCCTTTTCCGCGCAGCTCTCGATTCCCCCCTCTCTTTCGCACCCTCCATGTCATATTCCGCTCCAGGAGTTCCATCATAGCTCCTCACTGTCGCTGGGAGGATGTTTTCTCCTCCGCTCGCCCCTTCCACCGTCATTTTCTCTCTACCCACCCTTGCCTCCTTTTCCGCGCAGCTCTCGATTCCCCCCTCTCTTTCGCACCCTCCATGTCATATTCCGCTCCAGGAGTTCCATCATAGCTCCTCACTGTCGCTGGGAGGAAGTTTTCTCCTCCGCTCGCCCCTTCCACCGTCATTTTCTCTCTACCCACCCTTGCCTCCTTTTCCGCGCAGCTCTCGATTCCCCCCTCTCTTTCGCACCCTCCATGTCATATTCCGCTCCAGGAGTTCCATCATAGCTCCTTGCTGTCGCTGGGAGGATGTTTTCTCCTCCGCTCGCCCCTTCCACCGTCATTTTCTCTCTACCCACCCTTGCCTCCTTCTCCGCGCAGCTCTCGATTCCCCCCTCTCTTTCGCACCCTCCATGTCATATTCCGCTCCAGGAGCTCCATCATAGCTCCTTGCTGTCGCTGGGAGGATGTTTTCTCCTCCGCTTGCCCCTTCCACCGTCATTTTCTCTCTACCCACCCTTGCCTCCTTCTCCGCGCTGCTCTCGATTCCCCCCTCTCTTTCGCACCCTCCATGTCATATTCCGCTACAGGAGCTCCATCATAGCTCCTTGCTGTCGCTGGGAGGATGTTTTCTCCTCCGCTCGCCCCTTCCACCGTCATTTTCTCTCTACCCACCCTTGCCTCCTTTTCCGCGCAGCTCTCGATTCCCCCCTCTCTTTCGCACCCTCCATGTCATATTCCGCTCCAGGAGTTCCATCATAGCTCCTCACTGTCGCTGGGAGGATGTTTTCTCCTCCGCTCGCCCCTTCCACCGTCATTTTCTCTCTACCCACCCTTGCCTCCTTTTCCGCGCAGCTCTTGATTCCCCCCTCTCTTTCGCACCCTCCATGTCATATTCCGCTCCAGGAGTTCCATCATAGCTCCTCACTGTCGCTGGGAGGATGTTTTCTCCTCCGCTCGCCCCTTCCACCGTCATTTTCTCTCTACCCACCCTTGCCTCCTTTTCCGCGCAGCTCTCGATTCCCCCCTCTCTTTCGCACCCTCCATGTCATATTCCGCTCCAGGAGTTCCATCATAGCTCCTCACTGTCGCTGGAAGGAAGTTTTCTCCTCCGCTCGCCCCTTCCACCGTCATTTTCTCTCTACCCACCCTTGCCTCCTTTTCCGCGCAGCTCTCGATTCCCCCCTCTCTTTCGCACCCTCCATGTCATATTCCGCTCCAGGAGCTCCATCATAGCTCCTTGCTGTCGCTGGGAGGATGTTTTCTCCTCCGCTCGCCCCTTCCACCGTCATTTTCTCTCTACCCACCCTTGCCTCCTTCTCCGCGCAGCTCTCGATTCCCCCCTTTCTCTCGCACCCACCATGTTATATCCCGCTCCAGGAGCTCCATCATAGCTCCTCCCTGTCGCTGGGAGGATGTTTTCTCCTCTGCTCGCCCCTTCCACCGTCATTTTCTCTCTACCCACCCTTGCCTCCTTTTCCGCGCTGCTCTCGATTCCCCCCTCTCTTTCGCACCCTCCATGTCAAATTCCGCTCCAGGAGTTCCATCATAGCTCCTCACTGTCACTGGGAGGATGTTTTCTCCTCCGCTCGCCCCTTCCACCGTCATTTTCTCTCTACCCACCCTTGCCTCCTTCTCCGCGCAGCTCTCGATTCCCCCCTCTCTCTCGCACCCTCCATATTACATCCAGCTCCAGGAGCTCCATCATAGCTCCTCGCTGTCGCTGGGAGGATGTTTTCTCCTCCGCTTGCCCCTTCCACCGTCATTTTCTCTCTACCCACCCTTGCCTCCTTTTCCGCGCAGCTCTCGATTCCCCCCTCTCTTTCGCACCCTCCATGTCATATTCCGCTCCAGGAGTTCCATCATAGCTCCTCACTGTCGCTGGGAGGATGTTTTCTCCTCCGCTCGCCCCTTCCACCGTCATTTTCTCTCTACCCACCCTTGCCTCCTTTTCCGCGCAGCTCTTGATTCCCCCCTCTCTTTCGCACCCTCCATGTCATATTCCGCTCCAGGAGTTCCATCATAGCTCCTCGCTGTTGCTGGGAGGATGTTTTCTCCTCCGCTCGCCCCTTCCACCGTCATTTTCTCTCTACCCACCCTTGCCTCCTTTTCCGCGCAGCTCTCGATTCCCCCTCTCTTTCGCACCCTCCATGTCATATTCCGCTCCAGGAGCTCCATCATAGCTCCTTGCTGACGCTGGGAGGATGTTTTCTCCTCCGCTCGCCCCTTCCACCGTCATTTTCTCTCTACCCACCCTTGCCTCCTTCTCCGCGCAGCTCTCGATTCCCCCCTCTCTTTCGCACCCTCCATGTCATATTCCGCTCCAGGAGCTCCATCATAGCTCCTTGCTGTCGCTGGGAGGATGTTTTCTCCTCCGCTCGCCCCTTCCACCGTCATTTTCTCTCTACCCACCCTTGCCTCCTTCTCCGCGCAGCTCTCGATTCCCCCCTTTCTCTCGCACCCTCCATATTACATCCAGCTCCAGGAGCTCCATCATAGCTCCTCGCTGTCGCTGGGAGGATGTTTTCTCCTCCGCTCGCCCCTTCCACCGTCATTTTCTCTCTACCCACCCTTGCCTCCTTTTCCGCGCAGCTCTCGATTCCCCCCTCTCTTTCGCACCCTCCATGTCATATTCCGCTCCAGGAGTTCCATCATAGCTCCTCACTGTCGCTGGGAGGATGTTTTCTCCTCCGCTCGCCCCTTCCACCGTCATTTTCTCTCTACCCACCCTTGCCTCCTTTTCCGCGCAGCTCTCGATTCCCCCCTCTCTTTCGCACCCACCATGTTATATCCCGCTCCAGGAGCTCCATCATAGCTCCTCCCTGTCGCTGGGAGGATGTTTTCTCCTCTGCTCGCCCCTTCCACCGTCATTTTCTCTCTACCCACCCTTGCCTCCTTTTCCGCGCTGCTCTCGATTCCCCCCTCTCTTTCGCACCCTCCATGTCAAATTCCGCTCCAGGAGTTCCATCATAGCTCCTCACTGTCACTGGGAGGATGTTTTCTCCTCCGCTCGCCCCTTCCACCGTCATTTTCTCTCTACCCACCCTTGCCTCCTTCTCCGCGCAGCTCTCGATTCCCCCCTCTCTCTCGCACCCTCCATATTACATCCAGCTCCAGGAGCTCCATCATAGCTCCTCGCTGTCGCTGGGAGGATGTTTTCTCCTCCGCTCGCCCCTTCCACCGTCATTTTCTCTCTACCCACCCTTGCCTCCTTTTCCGCGCAGCTCTCGATTCCCCCCTCTCTTTCGCACCCTCCATGTCATATTCCGCTCCAGGAGTTCCATCATAGCTCCTCACTGTCGCTGGGAGGATGTTTTCTCCTCCGCTCGCCCCTTCCACCGTCATTTTCTCTCTACCCACCCTTGCCTCCTTCTCCGCGCAGCTCTCGATTCCCCCCTCTCTTTCGCACCCTCCATGTCATATTCCGCTCCAGGAGCTCCATCATAGCTCCTCGCTGTCGCTGGGAGGATGTTTTCTCCTCCGCTCGCCCCTTCCACCGTCATTTTCTCTCTACCCACCCTTGCCTCCTTCTCCGCGCAGCTCTCGATTCCCCCCTCTCTTTCGCATCCTCCATGTCATATTCCGCTCCAGGAGTTCCATCATAGCTCCTCACTGTCGCTGGGAGGATGTTTTCTCCTCCGCTCGCCCCTTCCACCGTCATTTTCTCTCTACCCACCCTTGCCTCCTTCTCCGCGCAGCTCTCGATTCCCCCCTCTCTTTCGCACCCTCCATGTCATATTCCGCTCCAGGAGCTCCATCATAGCTCCTCGCTGTCGCTGGGAGGATTTTTTCTCCTCCGCTCGCCCCTTCCACCGTCATTTTCTCTCTACCCACCCTTGCCTCCTTTTCCGCGCAGCTCTCGATTCCCCCCTCTCTTTCGCACCCTCCATGTCATATTCCGCTCCAGGAGTTCCATCATAGCTCCTCACTGTCGCTGGGAGGATGTTTTCTCCTCCGCTCGCCCCTTCCACCGTCATTTTCTCTCTACCCACCCTTGCCTCCTTTTCCGCGCAGCTCTCGATTCCCCCCTCTCTTTCGCACCCTCCATGTCATATTCCGCTCCAGGAGTTCCATCATAGCTCCTCACTGTCGCTGGGAGGATGTTTTCTCCTCCGCTCGCCCCTTCCACCGTCATTTTCTCTCTACCCACCCTTGCCTCCTTTTCCGCGCAGCTCTCGATTCCCCCCTCTCTTTCGCACCCTCCATGTCACATTCCGCTCCAGGAGTTCCATCATAGCTCCTCACTGTCGCTGGGAGGAAGTTTTCTCCTCCGCTCGCCCCTTCCACCGTCATTTTCTCTCTACCCACCCTTGCCTCCTTTTCCGCGCAGCTCTCGATTCCCCCCTCTCTTTCGCACCCTCCATGTCATATTCCGCTCCAGGAGCTCCATCATAGCTCCTCGCTGTCGCTGGGAGGATGTTTTCTCCTCCGCTCGCCCCTTCCACCGTCATTTTCTCTCTACCCACCCTTGCCTCCTTTTCCGCGCAGCTCTCGATTCCCCCCTCTCTTTCGCACCCTCCATGTCATATTCCGCTCCAGGAGTTCCATCATAGCTCCTCACTGTCGCTGGGAGGAAGTTTTCTCCTCCGCTCGCCCCTTCCACCGTCATTTTCTCTCTACCCACCCTTGCCTCCTTTTCCGCGCAGCTCTCGATTCCCCCCTCTCTTTCGCACCCTCCATGTCATATTCCGCTCCAGGAGCTCCATCATAGCTCCTTGCTGTCGCTGGGAGGATGTTTTCTCCTCCGCTCGCCCCTTCCACCGTCATTTTCTCTCTACCCACCCTTGCCTCCTTTTCCGCGCAGCTCTCGATTCCCCCCTCTCTTTCGCACCCTCCATGTCATATTCCGCTCCAGGAGTTCCATCATAGCTCCTCACTGTCGCTGGGAGGATGTTTTCTCCTCCGCTCGCCCCTTCCACCATCATTTTCTCTCTACCCACCCTTGCCTCCTTTTCCGCGCAGCTCTCGATTCCCCCCTCTCTTTCGCACCCTCCATGTCATATTCCGCTCCAGGAGTTCCATCATAGCTCCTCACTGTCGCTGGGAGGATGTTTTCTCCTCCGCTCGCCCCTTCCACCGTCATTTTCTCTCTACCCACCCTTGCCTCCTTTTCCGCGCAGCTCTCGATTCCCCCCTCTCTTTCGCACCCTCCATGTCATATTCCGCTCCAGGAGCTCCATCATAGCTCCTTGCTGTCGCTGGGAGGATGTTTTCTCCTCCGCTCGCCCCTTCCACCGTCATTTTCTCTCTACCCACCCTTGCCTCCTTTTCCGCGCAGCTCTCGATTCCCCCCTCTCTTTCGCACCCTCCATGTCATATTCCGCTCCAGGAGTTCCATCATAGCTCCTCACTGTCGCTGGGAGGATGTTTTCTCCTCCGCTCGCCCCTTCCACCGTCATTTTCTCTCTACCCACCCTTGCCTCCTTCTCCGCGCAGCTCTCGATTCCCCCCTCTCTCTCGCACCCTCCATATTACATCCAGCTCCAGGAGCTCCATCATAGCTCCTCGCTGTCGCTGGGAGGATGTTTTCTCCTCCGCTCGCCCCTTCCACCGTCATTTTCTCTCTACCCACCCTTGCCTCCTTTTCCGCGCAGCTCTCGATTCCCCCCTCTCTTTCGCACCCTCCATGTCATATTCCGCTCCAGGAGTTCCATCATAGCTCCTCACTGTCGCTGGGAGGATGTTTTCTCCTCCGCTCGCCCCTTCCACCGTCATTTTCTCTCTACCCACCCTTGCCTCCTTCTCCGCGCAGCTCTCGATTCCCCCCTCTCTTTCGCACCCTCCATGTCATATTCCGCTCCAGGAGCTCCATCATAGCTCCTCGCTGTCGCTGGGAGGATGTTTTCTCCTCCGCTCGCCCCTTCCACCGTCATTTTCTCTCTACCCACCCTTGCCTCCTTCTCCGCGCAGCTCTCGATTCCCCCCTCTCTTTCGCATCCTCCATGTCATATTCCGCTCCAGGAGTTCCATCATAGCTCCTCACTGTCGCTGGGAGGATGTTTTCTCCTCCGCTCGCCCCTTCCACCGTCATTTTCTCTCTACCCACCCTTGCCTCCTTCTCCGCGCAGCTCTCGATTCCCCCCTCTCTTTCGCACCCTCCATGTCATATTCCGCTCCAGGAGCTCCATCATAGCTCCTCGCTGTCGCTGGGAGGATTTTTTCTCCTCCGCTCGCCCCTTCCACCGTCATTTTCTCTCTACCCACCCTTGCCTCCTTTTCCGCGCAGCTCTCGATTCCCCCCTCTCTTTCGCACCCTCCATGTCATATTCCGCTCCAGGAGTTCCATCATAGCTCCTCACTGTCGCTGGGAGGATGTTTTCTCCTCCGCTCGCCCCTTCCACCGTCATTTTCTCTCTACCCACCCTTGCCTCCTTTTCCGCGCAGCTCTCGATTCCCCCCTCTCTTTCGCACCCTCCATGTCATATTCCGCTCCAGGAGTTCCATCATAGCTCCTCACTGTCGCTGGGAGGATGTTTTCTCCTCCGCTCGCCCCTTCCACCGTCATTTTCTCTCTACCCACCCTTGCCTCCTTTTCCGCGCAGCTCTCGATTCCCCCCTCTCTTTCGCACCCTCCATGTCACATTCCGCTCCAGGAGTTCCATCATAGCTCCTCACTGTCGCTGGGAGGAAGTTTTCTCCTCCGCTCGCCCCTTCCACCGTCATTTTCTCTCTACCCACCCTTGCCTCCTTTTCCGCGCAGCTCTCGATTCCCCCCTCTCTTTCGCACCCTCCATGTCATATTCCGCTCCAGGAGCTCCATCATAGCTCCTCGCTGTCGCTGGGAGGATGTTTTCTCCTCCGCTCGCCCCTTCCACCGTCATTTTCTCTCTACCCACCCTTGCCTCCTTTTCCGCGCAGCTCTCGATTCCCCCCTCTCTTTCGCACCCTCCATGTCATATTCCGCTCCAGGAGTTCCATCATAGCTCCTCACTGTCGCTGGGAGGAAGTTTTCTCCTCCGCTCGCCCCTTCCACCGTCATTTTCTCTCTACCCACCCTTGCCTCCTTTTCCGCGCAGCTCTCGATTCCCCCCTCTCTTTCGCACCCTCCATGTCATATTCCGCTCCAGGAGCTCCATCATAGCTCCTTGCTGTCGCTGGGAGGATGTTTTCTCCTCCGCTCGCCCCTTCCACCGTCATTTTCTCTCTACCCACCCTTGCCTCCTTTTCCGCGCAGCTCTCGATTCCCCCCTCTCTTTCGCACCCTCCATGTCATATTCCGCTCCAGGAGTTCCATCATAGCTCCTCACTGTCGCTGGGAGGATGTTTTCTCCTCCGCTCGCCCCTTCCACCATCATTTTCTCTCTACCCACCCTTGCCTCCTTTTCCGCGCAGCTCTCGATTCCCCCCTCTCTTTCGCACCCTCCATGTCATATTCCGCTCCAGGAGTTCCATCATAGCTCCTCACTGTCGCTGGGAGGATGTTTTCTCCTCCGCTCGCCCCTTCCACCGTCATTTTCTCTCTACCCACCCTTGCCTCCTTTTCCGCGCAGCTCTCGATTCCCCCCTCTCTTTCGCACCCTCCATGTCATATTCCGCTCCAGGAGCTCCATCATAGCTCCTTGCTGTCGCTGGGAGGATGTTTTCTCCTCCGCTCGCCCCTTCCACCGTCATTTTCTCTCTACCCACCCTTGCCTCCTTTTCCGCGCAGCTCTCGATTCCCCCCTCTCTTTCGCACCCTCCATGTCATATTCCGCTCCAGGAGTTCCATCATAGCTCCTCACTGTCGCTGGGAGGATGTTTTCTCCTCCGCTCGCCCCTTCCACCGTCATTTTCTCTCTACCCACCCTTGCCTCCTTCTCCGCGCAGCTCTCGATTCCCCCCTCTCTTTCGCACCCTCCATGTCATATTCCGCTCCAGGAGCTCCATCATAGCTCCTCGCTGTCGCTGGGAGGATGTTTTCTCCTCCGCTCGCCCCTTCCACCGTCATTTTCTCTCTACCCACCCTTGCCTCCTTTTCCGCGCAGCTCTCGATTCCCCCCTCTCTTTCGCACCCTCCATGTCATATTCCGCTCCAGGAGTTCCATCATAGCTCCTCACTGTCGCTGGGAGGATGTTTTCTCCTCCGCTCGCCCCTTCCACCATCATTTTCTCTCTACCCACCCTTGCCTCCTTTTCCGCGCAGCTCTCGATTCCCCCCTCTCTTTCGCACCCTCCATGTCATATTTCGCTCCAGGAGTTCCATCATAGCTCCTCACTGTCGCTGGGAGGAAGTTTTCTCCTCCGCTCGCCCCTTCCACCGTCATTTTCTCTCTACCCACCCTTGCCTCCTTTTCCGCGCAGCTCTCGATTCCCCCCTCTCTTTCGCACCCTCCATGTCATATTCCGCTCCAGGAGTTCCATCATAGCTCCTCACTGTCGCTGGGAGGATGTTTTCTCCTCCGCTCGCCCCTTCCACCGTCATTTTCTCTCTACCCACCCTTGCCTCCTTCTCCGCGCAGCTCTCGATTCCCCCCTCTCTTTCGCACCCTCCATGTCATATTCCGCTCCAGGAGCTCCATCATAGCTCCTCGCTGTCGCTGGGAGGATGTTTTCTCCTCCGCTCGCCCCTTCCACCGTCATTTTCTCTCTACCCACCCTTGCCTCCTTTTCCGCGCAGCTCTCGATTCCCCCCTCTCTTTCGCACCCTCCATGTCATATTCCGCTCCAGGAGTTCCATCATAGCTCCTCACTGTCGCTGGAAGGATGTTTTCTCCTCCGCTCGCCCCTTCCACCGTCATTTTCTCTCTACCCACCCTTGCCTCCTTTTCCGCGCAGCTCTCGATTCCCCCCTCTCTTTCGCACCCTCCATGTCATATTCCGCTCCAGGAGTTCCATCATAGCTCCTCACTGTCGCTGGGAGGATGTTTTCTCCTCCGCTCGCCCCTTCCACCGTCATTTTCTCTCTACCCACCCTTGCCTCCTTCTCCGCGCAGCTCTCGATTCCCCCCTCTCTTTCGCACCCTCCATGTCATATTCCGCTCCAGGAGCTCCATCATAGCTCCTCGCTGTCGCTGGGAGGATGTTTTCTCCTCCGCTCGCCCCTTCCACCGTCATTTTCTCTCTACCCACCCTTGCCTCCTTTTCCGCGCAGCTCTCGATTCCCCCCTCTCTTTCGCACCCTCCATGTCATATTCCGCTCCAGGAGTTCCATCATAGCTCCTCACTGTCGCTGGGAGGATGTTTTCTCCTCCGCTCGCCCCTTCCACCGTCATTTTCTCTCTACCCACCCTTGCCTCCTTTTCCGCGCAGCTCTCGATTCCCCCCTCTCTTTCACACCCTCCATGTCATATTCCGCTCCAGGAGTTCCATCATAGCTCCTCACTGTCGCTGGGAGGAAGTTTTCTCCTCCGCTTGCCCCTTCCACCGTCATTTTCTCTCTACCCACCCTTGCCTCCTTTTCCGCGCAGCTCTCGATTCCCCCCTCTCTTTCGCACCCTCCATGTCATATTCCGCTCCAGGAGCTCCATCATAGCTCCTTGCTGTCGCTGGGAGGATGTTTTCTCCTCCGCTCGCCCCTTCCACCGTCATTTTCTCTCTACCCACCCTTGCCTCCTTTTCCGCGCAGCTCTCGATTCCCCCCTCTCTTTCGCACCCTCCATGTCATATTCCGCTCCAGGAGTTCCATCATAGCTCCTCACTGTCGCTGGGAGGATGTTTTCTCCTCCGCTCGCCCCTTCCACCGTCATTTTCTCTCTACCCACCCTTGCCTCCTTTTCCGCGCAGCTCTCGATTCCCCCCTCTCTTTCGCACCCTCAATGTCATATTCCGCTCCAGGAGTTCCATCATAGCTCCTCACTGTCGCTGGGAGGATGTTTTCTCCTCCGCTCGCCCCTTCCACCGTCATTTTCTCTCTACCCACCCTTGCCTCCTTTTCCGCGCAGCTCTCGATTCCCCCCTCTCTTTCGCACCCTCAATGTCATATTCCGCTCCAGGAGTTCCATCATAGCTCCTCACTGTCGCTGGGAGGATGTTTTCTCCTCCGCTCGCCCCTTCCACCGTCATTTTCTCTCTACCCACCCTTGCCTCCTTTTCCGCGCAGCTCTCGATTCCCCCCTCTCTTTCGCACCCTCCATGTCATATTCCGCTCCAGGAGTTCCATCGTAGCTCCTCACTGTCGCTGGGAGGAAGTTTTCTCCTCCGCTCGCCCCTTCCACCGTCATTTTCTCTCTACCCACCCTTGCCTCCTTTTCCGCGCAGCTCTCGATTCCCCCCTCTCTTTCGCACCCTCCATGTCATATTCCGCTCCAGGAGCTCCATCATAGCTCCTCGCTGTCGCTGGGAGGATGTTTTCTCCTCCGCTCGCCCCTTCCACCGTCATTTTCTCTCTACCCACCCTTGCCTCCTTTTCCGCGCAGCTCTCGATTCCCCCCTCTCTATCGCACCCTCAATGTCATATTCCGCTCCAGGAGTTCCATCATAGCTACTCACTGTCGCTGGGAGGATGTTTTCTCCTCCGCTCGCCCCTTCCACCGTCATTTTCTCTCTACCCACCCTTGCCTCCTTTTCCGCGCAGCTCTCGATTCCCCCCTCTCTTTCGCACCCTCCATGTCATATTCCGCTCCAGGAGTTCCATCATAGCTCCTCACTGTCGCTGGGAGGAAGTTTTCTCCTCCGCTCGCCCCTTCCACCGTCATTTTCTCTCTACCCACCCTTGCCTCCTTTTCCGCGCAGCTCTCGATTCCCCCCTCTCTTTCGCACCCTCCATGTCATATTCCGCTCCAGGAGCTCCATCATAGCTCCTTGCTGTCGCTGGGAGGATGTTTTCTCCTCCGCTCGCCCCTTCCACCGTCATTTTCTCTCTACCCACCCTTGCCTCCTTTTCCGCGCAGCTCTCGATTCCCCCCTCTCTTTCGCACCCTCCATGTCATATTCTGCTCCAGGAGTTCCATCATAGCTCCTCACTGTCGCTGGGAGGATGTTTTCTCCTCCGCTCGCCCCTTCCACCATCATTTTCTCTCTACCCACCCTTGCCTCCTTTTCCGCGCAGCTCTCGATTCCCCCCTCTCTTTCGCACCCTCCATGTCATATTCCGCTCCAGGAGTTCCATCATAGCTCCTCACTGTCGCTGGGAGGATGTTTTCTCCTCCGCTCGCCCCTTCCACCGTCATTTTCTCTCTACCCACCCTTGCCTCCTTCTCCGCGCAGCTCTCGATTCCCCCCTCTCTTTCGCACCCTCCATGTCATATTCTGCTCCAGGAGCTCCATCATAGCTCCTCGCTGTCGCTGGGAGGATGTTTTCTCCTCCGCTCGCCCCTTCCACCGTCATTTTCTCTCTACCCACCCTTGCCTCCTTCTCCGCGCAGCTCTCGATTCCCCCCTCTCTTTCGCACCCTCCATGTCATATTCCGCTCCAGGAGCTCCATCATAGCTCCTTGCTGTCGCTGGGAGGATGTTTTCTCCTCCGCTCGCCCCTTCCACCATCATTTTCTCTCTACCCACCCTTGCCTCCTTCTCCGCGCAGCTCTCGATTCCCCCCTTTCTCTCGCACCCTCCATATTACATCCAGCTCCAGGAGCTCCATCATAGCTCCTCGCTGTCGCTGGGAGGATGTTTTCTCCTCCGCTCGCCCCTTCCACCGTCATTTTCTCTCTACCCACCCTTGCCTCCTTTTCCGCGCAGCTCTCGATTCCCCCCTCTCTTTCGCACCCTCCATGTCATATTCCGCTCCAGGAGTTCCATCATAGCTCCTCACTGTCGCTGGGAGGATGTTTTCTCCTCCGCTCGCCCCTTCCACCGTCATTTTCTCTCTACCCACCCTTGCCTCCTTTTCCGCGCAGCTCTCGATTCCCCCCTCTCTTTCGCACCCTCCATGTCATATTCCGCTCCAGGAGTTCCATCATAGCTCCTCACTGTCGCTGGGAGGATGTTTTCTCCTCTGCTCGCCGCTTCCGCCGTCATTTTCTCTCCACCCACCCTTGCCTCCTTCTCCGCGCCGCTCTCGATTCCACCCTCTCTCTTGCACCCACCATGTTATATCCCGCTCCAGGAGCTCCATCATAGCTCCTCCCTGTCGCTGGGAGGATGTTTTCTCCTCTGCTCGCCCCTTCCACCGTCATTTTCTCTCTACCCACCCTTGCCTCCTTTTCCGCGCTGCTCTCGATTCCCCCCTCTCTTTCGCACCCTCCATGTCAAATTCCGCTCCAGGAGTTCCATCATAGCTCCTCACTGTCACTGGGAGGATGTTTTCTCCTCCGCTCGCCCCTTCCACCGTCATTTTCTCTCTACCCACCCTTGCCTCCTTCTCCGCGCTGCTCTCGATTCCCCCCTCTCTCTCGCACCCTCCATATTACATCCAGCTCCAGGAGCTCCATCATAGCTCCTCGCTGTCGCTGGGAGGATGTTTTCTCCTCCGCTCGCCCCTTCCACCGTCATTTTCTCTCTACCCACCCTTGCCTCCTTTTCCGCGCAGCTCTCGATTCCCCCCTCTCTTTCGCACCCTCCATGTCATATTCCGCTCCAGGAGTTCCATCATAGCTCCTCACTGTCGCTGGGAGGATGTTTTCTCCTCCGCTCGCCCCTTCCACCGTCATTTTCTCTCTACCCACCCTTGCCTCCTTCTCCGCGCAGCTCTCGATTCCCCCCTCTCTTTCGCACCCTCCATGTCATATTCCGCTCCAGGAGCTCCATCATAGCTCCTCGCTGTCGCTGGGAGGATGTTTTCTCCTCCGCTCGCCCCTTCCACCGTCATTTTCTCTCTACCCACCCTTGCCTCCTTCTCCGCGCAGCTCTCGATTCCCCCCTCTCTTTCGCATCCTCCATGTCATATTCCGCTCCAGGAGTTCCATCATAGCTCCTCACTGTCGCTGGGAGGATGTTTTCTCCTCCGCTCGCCCCTTCCACCGTCATTTTCTCTCTACCCACCCTTGCCTCCTTCTCCGCGCAGCTCTCGATTCCCCCCTCTCTTTCGCACCCTCCATGTCATATTCCGCTCCAGGAGCTCCATCATAGCTCCTCGCTGTCGCTGGGAGGATTTTTTCTCCTCCGCTCGCCCCTTCCACCGTCATTTTCTCTCTACCCACCCTTGCCTCCTTTTCCGCGCAGCTCTCGATTCCCCCCTCTCTTTCGCACCCTCCATGTCATATTCCGCTCCAGGAGTTCCATCATAGCTCCTCACTGTCGCTGGGAGGATGTTTTCTCCTCCGCTCGCCCCTTCCACCGTCATTTTCTCTCTACCCACCCTTGCCTCCTTTTCCGCGCGGCTCTCGATTCCCCCCTCTCTTTCGCACCCTCCATGTCATATTCCGCTCCAGGAGTTCCATCATAGCTCCTCACTGTCGCTGGGAGGATGTTTTCTCCTCCGCTCGCCCCTTCCACCGTCATTTTCTCTCTACCCACCCTTGCCTCCTTTTCCGCGCAGCTCTCGATTCCCCCCTCTCTTTCGCACCCTCCATGTCATATTCCGCTCCAGGAGTTCCATCATAGCTCCTCACTGTCGCTGGGAGGAAGTTTTCTCCTCCGCTCGCCCCTTCCACCGTCATTTTCTCTCTACCCACCCTTGCCTCCTTTTCCGCGCGGCTCTCGATTCCCCCCTCTCTTTCGCACCCTCCATGTCATATTCCGCTCCAGGAGTTCCATCATAGCTCCTCACTGTCGCTGGGAGGATGTTTTCTCCTCCGCTCGCCCCTTCCACCGTCATTTTCTCTCTACCCACCCTTGCCTCCTTTTCCGCGCAGCTCTCGATTCCCCCCTCTCTTTCGCACCCTCCATGTCATATTCCGCTCCAGGAGTTCCATCATAGCTCCTCACTGTCGCTGGGAGGAAGTTTTCTCCTCCGCTCGCCCCTTCCACCGTCATTTTCTCTCTACCCACCCTTGCCTCCTTTTCCGCGCAGCTCTCGATTCCCCCCTCTCTTTCGCACCCTCCATGTCATATTCCGCTCCAGGAGCTCCATCATAGCTCCTTGCTGTCGCTGGGAGGATGTTTTCTCCTCCGCTCGCCCCTTCCACCGTCATTTTCTCTCTACCCACCCTTGCCTCCTTTTCCGCGCAGCTCTCGATTCCCCCCTCTCTTTCGCACCCTCCATGTCATATTCCGCTCCAGGAGTTCCATCATAGCTCCTCACTGTCGCTGGGAGGATGTTTTCTCCTCCGCTCGCCCCTTCCACCATCATTTTCTCTCTACCCACCCTTGCCTCCTTTTCCGCGCAGCTCTCGATTCCCCCCTCTCTTTCGCACCCTCCATGTCATATTCCGCTCCAGGAGTTCCATCATAGCTCCTCACTGTCGCTGGGAGGATGTTTTCTCCTCCGCTCGCCCCTTCCACCGTCATTTTCTCTCTACCCACCCTTGCCTCCTTTTCCGCGCAGCTCTCGATTCCCCCCTCTCTTTCGCACCCTCCATGTCATATTCCGCTCCAGGAGCTCCATCATAGCTCCTTGCTGTCGCTGGGAGGATGTTTTCTCCTCCGCTCGCCCCTTCCACCGTCATTTTCTCTCTACCCACCCTTGCCTCCTTTTCCGCGCAGCTCTCGATTCCCCCCTCTCTTTCGCACCCTCCATGTCATATTCCGCTCCAGGAGTTCCATCATAGCTCCTCACTGTCGCTGGGAGGATGTTTTCTCCTCCGCTCGCCCCTTCCACCGTCATTTTCTCTCTACCCACCCTTGCCTCCTTCTCCGCGCAGCTCTCGATTCCCCCCTCTCTTTCGCACCCTCCATGTCATATTCCGCTCCAGGAGCTCCATCATAGCTCTTCGCTGTCGCTGGGAGGATGTTTTCTCCTCCGCTCGCCCCTTCCACCGTCATTTTCTCTCTACCCACCCTTGCCTCCTTTTCCGCGCAGCTCTCGATTCCCCCTCTCTTTCGCACCCTCCATGTCATATTCCGCTCCAGGAGCTCCATCATAGCTCCTTGCTGTCGCTGGGAGGATGTTTTCTCCTCCGCTCGCCCCTTCCACCGTCATTTTCTCTCTACCCACCCTTGCCTCCTTTTCCGCGCAGCTCTCGATTCCCCCCTCTCTTTCGCACCCTCCATGTCATATTCCGCTCCAGGAGTTCCATCATAGCTCCTCACTGTCGCTGGGAGGATGTTTTCTCCTCCGCTCGCCCCTTCCACCGTCATTTTCTCTCTACCCACCCTTGCCTCCTTCTCCGCGCAGCTCTCGATTCCCCCCTCTCTTTCGCACCCTCCATGTCATATTCCGCTCCAGGAGCTCCATCATAGCTCCTCGCTGTCGCTGGGAGGATGTTTTCTCCTCCGCTCGCCCCTTCCACCGTCATTTTCTCTCTACCCACCCTTGCCTCCTTTTCCGCGCAGCTCTCGATTCCCCCCTCTCTTTCGCACCCTCCATGTCATATTCCGCTCCAGGAGCTCCATCATAGCTCCTTGCTGTCGCTGGGAGGATGTTTTCTCCTCCGCTCGCCCCTTCCACCGTCATTTTCTCTCTACCCACCCTTGCCTCCTTTTCCGCGCAGCTCTCGATTCCCCCCTCTCTTTCGCACCCTCCATGTCATATTCCGCTCCAGGAGTTCCATCATAGCTCCTCACTGTCGCTGGGAGGATGTTTTCTCCTCCGCTCGCCCCTTCCACCATCATTTTCTCTCTACCCACCCTTGCCTCCTTTTCCGCGCAGCTCTCGATTCCCCCCTCTCTTTCGCACCCTCCATGTCATATTTCGCTCCAGGAGTTCCATCATAGCTCCTCACTGTCGCTGGGAGGAAGTTTTCTCCTCCGCTCGCCCCTTCCACCGTCATTTTCTCTCTACCCACCCTTGCCTCCTTTTCCGCGCAGCTCTCGATTCCCCCCTCTCTTTCGCACCCTCCATGTCATATTCCGCTCCAGGAGTTCCATCATAGCTCCTCACTGTCGCTGGGAGGATGTTTTCTCCTCCGCTCGCCCCTTCCACCGTCATTTTCTCTCTACCCACCCTTGCCTCCTTCTCCGCGCAGCTCTCGATTCCCCCCTCTCTTTCGCACCCTCCATGTCATATTCCGCTCCAGGAGCTCCATCATAGCTCTTCGCTGTCGCTGGGAGGATGTTTTCTCCACCGCTCGCCCCTTCCACCGTCATTTTCTCTCTACCCACCCTTTCCTCCTTTTCCGCGCAGCTCTCGATTCCCCCCTCTCTTTCGCACCCTCCATGTCATATTCCGCTCCAGGAGCTCCATCATAGCTCCTCGCTGTCGCTGGGAGGATGTTTTCTCCTCCGCTCGCCCCTTCCACCGTCATTTTCTCTCTACCCACCCTTGCCTCCTTTTCCGCGCAGCTCTCGATTCCCCCCTCTCTTTCGCACCCTCCATGTCATATTCCGCTCCAGGAGCTCCATCGTAGCTCCTCGCTGTCGCTGGGAGGATGTTTTCTCCTCCGCTCGCCCCTTCCACCGTCATTTTCTCTCTACCCACCCTTGCCTCCTTCTCCGCGCAGCTCTCAATTCCCCCCTCTCTTTCGCACCCTCCATGTCATGTTCCGCTCCAGGAGCTCCATCATAGCTCCTCGCTGTCGCTGGGAGGATGTTTTCTCCTCCGCTCGCCCCTTCCACCGTCATTTTCTCTCTACCCACCCTTGCCTCCTTTTCCGCGCAGCTCTCGATTCCCCCCTCTCTTTCGCACCCTCCATGTCATATTCCGCTCCAGGAGTTCAATCATAGCTCCTCACTGTCGCTGGGAGGATGTTTTCTCCTCCGCTCGCCCCTTCCACCGTCATTTTCTCTCTACCCACCCTTGCCTCCTTTTCCGCGCAGCTCTCGATTCCCCCATCTCTTTCGCACCCTCCATGTCATATTCCGCTCCAGGAGTTCCATCATAGCTCCTCACTGTCGCTGGGAGGAAGTTTTCTCCTCCGCTTGCCCCTTCCACCGTCATTTTCTCTCTACCCACCCTTGCCTCCTTTTCCGCGCAGCTCTCGATTCCCCCCTCTCTTTCGCACCCTCCATGTCATATTCCGCTCCAGGAGCTCCATCATAGCTCCTTGCTGTCGCTGGGAGGATGTTTTCTCCTCCGCTCGCCCCTTCCACCGTCATTTTCTCTCTACCCACCCTTGCCTCCTTTTCCGCGCAGCTCTCGATTCCCCCCTCTCTTTCGCACCCTCAATGTCATATTCCGCTCCAGGAGTTCCATCATAGCTCCTCACTGTCACAGGGAGGATGTTTTCTCCTCCGCTCGCCCCTTCCACCGTCATTTTCTCTCTACCCACCCTTGCCTCCTTTTCCGCGCAGCTCTCGATTCCCCCCTCTCTTTCGCACCCTCCATGTCATATTCCGCTCCAGGAGTTCCATCGTAGCTCCTCACTGTCGCTGGGAGGAAGTTTTCTCCTCCGCTCGCCCCTTCCACCGTCATTTTCTCTCTACCCACCCTTGCCTCCTTTTCCGCGCAGCTCTCGATTCCCCCCTCTCTTTCGCACCCTCCATGTCATATTCCGCTCCAGGAGCTCCATCATAGCTCCTCGCTGTCGCTGGGAGGATGTTTTCTCCTCCGCTCGCCCCTTCCACCGTCATTTTCTCTCTACCCACCCTTGCCTCCTTTTCCGCGCAGCTCTCGATTCCCCCCTCTCTTTCGCACCCTCAATGTCATATTCCGCTCCAGGAGTTCCATCATAGCTCCTCACTGTCGCTGGGAGGATGTTTTCTCCTCCGCTCGCCCCTTCCACCGTCATTTTCTCTCTACCCACCCTTGCCTCCTTTTCCGCGCAGCTCTCGATTCCCCCCTCTCTTTCGCACCCTCCATGTCATATTCCGCTCCAGGAGTTCCATCATAGCTCCTCACTGTCGCTGGGAGGAAGTTTTCTCCTCCGCTCGCCCCTTCCACCGTCATTTTCTCTCTACCCACCCTTGCCTCCTTTTCCGCGCAGCTCTCGATTCCCCCCTCTCTTTCGCACCCTCCATGTCATATTCCGCTCCAGGAGCTCCATCATAGCTCCTTGCTGTCGCTGGGAGGATGTTTTCTCCTCCGCTCGCCCCTTCCACCGTCATTTTCTCTCTACCCACCCTTGCCTCCTTTTCCGCGCAGCTCTCGATTCCCCCCTCTCTTTCGCACCCTCCATGTCATATTCCGCTCCAGGAGTTCCATCATAGCTCCTCACTGTCGCTGGGAGGATGTGTTCTCCTCCGCTCGCCCCTTCCACCATCATTTTCTCTCTACCCACCCTTGCCTCCTTTTCCGCGCAGCTCTCGATTCCCCCCTCTCTTTCGCACCCTCCATGTCATATTCCGCTCCAGGAGTTCCATCATAGCTCCTCACTGTCGCTGGGAGGATGTTTTCTCCTCCGCTCGCCCCTTCCACCGTCATTTTCTCTCTACCCACCCTTGCCTCCTTCTCCGCGCAGCTCTCGATTCCCCCCTCTCTTTCGCACCCTCCATGTCATATTCTGCTCCAGGAGCTCCATCATAGCTCCTCGCTGTCGCTGGGAGGATGTTTTCTCCTCCGCTCGCCCCTTCCACCGTCATTTTCTCTCTACCCACCCTTGCCTCCTTCTCCGCGCAGCTCTTGATTCCCCCCTCTCTTTCGCACCCTCCATGTCATATTCCGCTCCAGGAGCTCCATCATAGCTCCTTGCTGTCGCTGGGAGGATGTTTTCTCCTCCGCTCGCCCCTTCCACCATCATTTTCTCTCTACCCACCCTTGCCTCCTTCTCTGCGCAGCTCTTGATTCCCCCCTCTCTTTCGCACCCTCCATGTCATATTCCGCTCCAGGAGCTCCATCATAGCTCCTCGCTGTCGCTGGGAGGATGTTTTCTCCTCCGCTCGCCCCTTCCACCGTCATTTTCTCTCTACCCACCCTTGCCTCCTTTTCCGCGCAGCTCTCGATTCCCCCCTCTCTTTCGCACCCTCCATGTCATATTCCGCTCCAGGAGCTCCATCATAGCTCCTCGCTGTCGCTGGGAGGATGTTTTCTCCTCCGCTCGCCCCTTCCACCGTCATTTTCTTTCTACCCACCCTTGCCTCCTTTTCCACGCAGCTCTCGATTCCCCCCTCTCTTTCGCACCCTCCATGTCATATTCCGCTCCAGGAGCTCCATCATAGCTCCTCGCTGTTGCTGGGAGGATGTTTTCTCCTCCGCTCGCCCCTTCCACCGTCATTTTCTCTCTACCCACCCTTTCCTCCTTCTCCGCACAGCTCTCGATTCCCCCCTCTCTTTCGCACCCTCCATGTCATATTCCGCTCCAGGAGCTCCATCATAGCTCCTCGCTGTCGCTGGGAGGATGTTTTCTCCTTTGCTCGCCCCTTCCACCGTCATTTTCTCTCTACCCACCCTTTCCTCCTTTTCCGCGCAGCTCTCGATTCCCCCCTCTCTTTCGCACCCTCCATGTCATATTCCGCTCCAGGAGCTCCATCATAGCTCCTCGCTGTCGCTGGGAGGATGTTTTCTCCTCCGCTCGCCCCTTCCACCGTCATTTTCTTTCTACCCACCCTTGCCTCCTTTTCCACGCAGCTCTCGATTCCCCCCTCTCTATCGCACCCTCCATGTCATATTCCGCTCCAGGAGCTCCATCATAGCTCCTCGCTGTTGCTGGGAGGATGTTTTCTCCTCCGCTCGCCCTTCCACCGTCATTTTCTCTCTACCCACCCTTGCCTCCTTCTCCGCACAGCTCTCGATTCCCCCCTCTCTTTCGCACCCTCCATGTCATATTCCGCTCCAGGAGCTCCATCATAGCTCCTCGCTGTCGCTGGGAGGATGTTTTCTCCTCTGCTCGCCCCTTCCACCGTCATTTTCTCTCTACCCACCCTTTCCTCCTTTTCCGCGCAGCTCTCGATTCCCCCCTCTCTTGCGCACCCTCCATGTCATATTCCGCTCCAGGAGCTCCATCATAGCTCCTCGCTGTCGCTGGGAGGATGTTTTCTCCTCCGCTCGCCCCTTCCACCGTCATTTTCTCTCTACCCACCCTTTCCTCCTTTTCCGCGCAGCTCTCGATTCCCCCCTCTCTTTCGCACCCTCCATGTCATATTCCGCTCCAGGAGCTCCATCATAGCTCCTCGCTGTCGCTGGGAGGATGTTTTCTCCTCCGCTCGCCCCTTCCACCGTCATTTTCTCTCTACCCACCCTTGCCTCCTTTTCCGCGCAGCTCTCGATTCCCCCCTCTCTTTCGCACCCTCCATGTCATATTCCGCTCCAGGAGCTCCATCATAGCTCCTCGCTGTCGCTGGGAGGATGTTTTCTCCTCCGCTCGCCCCTTCCACCGTCATTTTCTCTCTACCCACCCTTGCCTCCTTCTCCGCGCAGCTCTCAATTCCCCCCTCTCTTTCGCACCCTCCATGTCATATTCCGCTCCAGGAGCTCCATCATAGCTCCTCGCTGTCGCTCGGAGGATGTTTTCTCCTCCGCTCGCCCCTTCCACCGTCATTTTCTCTCTACCCACCCTTGCCTCCTTCTCCGCGCAGCTCTCGATTCCCCCCTCTCTTTCGAACCCTCCATGTCATATTCCGCTCCAGGAGCTCCATCATAGCTCCTCGCTGTCGCTGGGAGGATGTTTTCTCCTCTGCTCGCCCCTTCCACCGTCATTTTCTCTCTACCCACCCTTTCCTCCTTTTCCGCGCAGCTCTCGATTCCCCCCTCTCTTTCGCACCCTCCATGTCATATTCCGCTCCAGGAGCTCCATCATAGCTCCTCGCTGTCGCTGGGAGGATGTTTCCTCCTCCGCTCGCCCCTTCCACCGTCATTTTCTTTCTACCCACCCTTGCCTCCTTTTCCACGCAGCTCTCGATTCCCCCCTCTCTTTCGCACCCTCCATGTCATATTCCGCTCCAGGAGCTCCATCATAGCTCCTCGCTGTCGCTGGGAGGATGTTTTCTCCTCTGCTCGCCCCTTCCACCGTCATTTTCTCTCTACCCACCCTTTCCTCCTTTTCCGCGCAGCTCTCGATTCCCCCCTCTCTTTCACACCCTCCATGTCATATTCCGCTCCAGGAGTTCCATCATAGCTCCTCACTGTCGCTGGGAGGAAGTTTTCTCCTCCGCTCGCCCCTTCCACCGTCATTTTCTCTCTACCCACCCTTGCCTCCTTTTCCGCGCAGCTCTCGATTCCCCCCTCTCTTTCGCAACCTCCATGTCATATTCCGCTCCAGGAGCTCCATCATAGCTCCTCGCTGTCGCTGGGAGGACGTTTTCTCCTCCGCTCGCCCCTTCCACCGTCATTTTCTCTCTACCCACCCTTGCCTCCTTTTCCGCGCAGCTCTCTATTCCCCCCTCTCTTTCGCACCCTCCATGTCATATTCCGCTCCAGGAGTTCCATCATAGCTCCTCACTGTCGCTGGGAGGATGTTTTCTCCTCCGCTCGCCCCTTCCACCGTCATTTTCTCTCTACCCACCCTTGCCTCCTTTTCCGCGCAGCTCTCGATTCCCCCCTCTCTTTCGCACCCTCCATGTCATATTCCGCTCCAGGAGTTCCATCATAGCTCCTCACTGTCGCTGGGAGGAAGTTTTCTCCTCCGCTTGCCCCTTCCACCGTCATTTTCTCTCTACCCACCCTTGCCTCCTTTTCCGCGCAGCTCTCGATTCCCCCCTCTCTTTCGCACCCTCCATGTCATATTCCGCTCCAGGAGCTCCATCATAGCTCCTTGCTGTCGCTGGGAGGATGTTTTCTCCTCCGCTCGCCCCTTCCACCGTCATTTTCTCTCTACCCACCCTTGCCTCCTTTTCCGCGCAGCTCTCGATTGCCCCCTCTCTTTCGCACCCTCCATGTCATATTCCGCTCCAGGAGTTCCATCATAGCTCCTCACTGTCGCTGGGAGGATGTTTTCTCCTCCGCTCGCCCCTTCCACCGTCATTTTCTCTCTACCCACCCTTGCCTCCTTTTCCGCGCAGCTCTCGATTCCCCCCTCTCTTTCGCACCCTCCATGTCATATTCCGCTCCAGGAGCTCCATCATAGCTCCTCGCTGTCGCTGGGAGGATGTTTTCTCCTCCGCTCGCCCCTTCCACCGTCATTTTCTCTCTACCCACCCTTGCCTCCTTTTCCGCGCAGCTCTCGATTCCCCCCTCTCTTTCGCACCCTCAATGTCATATTCCGCTCCAGGAGATCCATCATAGCTCCTCACTGTCGCTGGGAGGATGTTTTCTCCTCCGCTCGCCCCTTCCACCGTCATTTTCTCTCTACCCACCCTTGCCTCCTTCTCCGCACAGCTCTCGATTCCCCCCTCTCTTTCGCACCCTCCATGTCATATTCCGCTCCAGGAGCTCCATCATAGTTCCTCGCTGTCGCTGGGAGGATGTTTTCTCCTCTGCTCGCCCCTTCCACCGTCATTTTCTCTCTACCCACCCTTTCCTCCTTTTCCGCGCAGCTCTCGATTCCCCCCTCTCTTTCGCAACCTCCATGTCATATTCCGCTCCAGGAGCTCCATCATAGCTCCTCGCTGTCGCTGGGAGGATGTTTTCTCCTCCGCTCGCCCCTTCCACCGTCATTTTCTTTCTACCCACCCTTGCCTCCTTTTCCACGCAGCTCTCGATTCCCCCCTCTCTTTCGCACCCTCCATGTCATATTCCGCTCCAGGAGCTCCATCATAGCTCCTCGCTGTTGCTGGGAGGATGTTTTCTCCTCCGCTCGCCCCTTCCACCGTCATTTTCTCTCTACCCACCCTTGCCTCCTTCTCCGCACAGCTCTCGATTCCCCCCTCTCTTTCGCACCCTCCATGTCATATTCCGCTCCAGGAGCTCCATCATAGCTCCTCGCTATCGCTGGGAGGATGTTTTCTCCTCTGCTCGCCCCTTCCACCGTCATTTTCTCTCTACCCACCCTTTCCTCCTTTTCCGCGCAGCTCTCGATTCCCCCCTCTCTTGCGCACCCTCCATGTCATATTCCGCTCCAGGAGCTCCATCATAGCTCCTCGCTGTCGCTGGGAGGATGTTTTCTCCTCCGCTCGCCCCTTCCACCGTCATTTTCTCTCTACCCACCCTTGCCTCCTTTTCCGCGCAGCTCTCGATTCCCCCCTCTCTTTCGCACCCTCCATGTCATATTCCGCTCCAGGAGTTCCATCATAGCTCCTCACTGTCGCTGGGAGGATGTTTTCTCCTCCGCTCGCCCCTTCCACCGTCATTTTCTCTCTACCCACCCTTGCCTCCTTCTCCGCGCAGCTCTCGATTCCCCCCTCTCTTTCGCACCCTCCATGTCATATTCCGCTCCAGGAGCTCCATCATAGCTCCTCGCTGTCGCTGGGAGGATGTTTTCTCCTCCGCTCGCCCCTTCCACCGTCATTTTCTCTCTACCCACCCTTGCCTCCTTTTCCGCGCAGCTCTCGATTCCCCCCTCTCTTTCGCACCCTCCATGTCATATTCCGCTCCAGGAGTTCCATCATAGCTCCTCACTGTCGCTGGGAGGATGTTTTCTCCTCCGCTCGCCCTTCCACCGTCATTTTCTCTCTACCCACCCTTGCCTCCTTCTCCGCACAGCTCTCGATTCCCCCCTCTCTTTCGCACCCTCCATGTCATATTCCGCTCCAGGAGCTCCATCATAGCTCCTCGCTGTCGCTGGGAGGATGTTTTCTCCTCTGCTCGCCCCTTCCACCGTCATTTTCTCTCTACCCACCCTTTCCTCCTTTTCCGCGCAGCTCTCGATTCCCCCCTCTCTTGCGCACCCTCCATGTCATATTCCGCTCCAGGAGCTCCATCATAGCTCCTCGCTGTCGCTGGGAGGATGTTTTCTCCTCCGCTCGCCCCTTCCACCGTCATTTTCTCTCTACCCACCCTTTCCTCCTTTTCCGCGCAGCTCTCGATTCCCCCCTCTCTTTCGCACCCTCCATGTCATATTCCGCTCCAGGAGCTCCATCATAGCTCCTCGCTGTCGCTGGGAGGATGTTTTCTCCTCCGCTCGCCCCTTCCACCGTCATTTTCTCTCTACCCACCCTTGCCTCCTTTTCCGCGCAGCTCTCGATTCCCCCCTCTCTTTCGCACCCTCCATGTCATATTCCGCTCCAGGAGCTCCATCATAGCTCCTCGCTGTCGCTGGGAGGATGTTTTCTCCTCCGCTCGCCCCTTCCACCGTCATTTTCTCTCTACCCACCCTTGCCTCCTTCTCCGCGCAGCTCTCAATTCCCCCCTCTCTTTCGCACCCTCCATGTCATATTCCGCTCCAGGAGCTCCATCATAGCTCCTCGCTGTCGCTCGGAGGATGTTTTCTCCTCCGCTCGCCCCTTCCACCGTCATTTTCTCTCTACCCACCCTTGCCTCCTTCTCCGCGCAGCTCTCGATTCCCCCCTCTCTTTCGCACCCTCCATGTCATATTCCGCTCCAGGAGTTCCATCATAGCTCCTCACTGTCGCTGGGAGGATGTTTTCTCCTCCGCTCGCCCCTTCCACCGTCATTTTCTCTCTACCCACCCTTGCCTCCTTTTCCGCGCAGCTCTCGATTCCCCCCTCTCTTTCGCACCCTCCATGTCATATTCCGCTCCAGGAGCTCCATCATAGCTCCTTGCTGTCGCTGGGAGGATGTTTTCTCCTCCGCTCGCCCCTTCCACCGTCATTTTCTCTCTACCCACCCTTGCCTCCTTTTCCGCGCAGCTCTCGATTCCCCCCTCTCTTTCGCACCCTCCATGTCATATTCCGCTCCAGGAGTTCCATCATAGCTCCTCACTGTCGCTGGGAGGATGTTTTCTCCTCCGCTCGCCCCTTCCACCGTCATTTTCTCTCTACCCACCCTTGCCTCCTTCTCCGCGCAGCTCTCGATTCCCCCCTCTCTTTCGCACCCTCCATGTCATATTCCGCTCCAGGAGCTCCATCATAGCTCTTCGCTGTCGCTGGGAGGATGTTTTCTCCTCCGCTCGCCCCTTCCACCGTCATTTTCTCTCTACCCACCCTTGCCTCCTTTTCCGCGCAGCTCTCGATTCCCCCTCTCTTTCGCACCCTCCATGTCATATTCCGCTCCAGGAGCTCCATCATAGCTCCTTGCTGTCGCTGGGAGGATGTTTTCTCCTCCGCTCGCCCCTTCCACCGTCATTTTCTCTCTACCCACCCTTGCCTCCTTTTCCGCGCAGCTCTCGATTCCCCCCTCTCTTTCGCACCCTCCATGTCATATTCCGCTCCAGGAGTTCCATCATAGCTCCTCACTGTCGCTGGGAGGATGTTTTCTCCTCCGCTCGCCCCTTCCACCGTCATTTTCTCTCTACCCACCCTTGCCTCCTTCTCCGCGCAGCTCTCGATTCCCCCCTCTCTTTCGCACCCTCCATGTCATATTCCGCTCCAGGAGCTCCATCATAGATAATCGCTGTCGCTGGGAGGATGTTTTCTCCTCCGCTCGCCCCTTCCACCGTCATTTTCTCTCTACCCACCCTTGCCTCCTTTTCCGCGCAGCTCTCGATTCCCCCCTCTCTTTCGCACCCTCCATGTCATATTCCGCTCCAGGAGTTCCATCATAGCTCCTCACTGTCGCTGGGAGGATGTTTTCTCCTCCGCTCGCCCCTTCCACCGTCATTTTCTCTCTACCCACCCTTGCCTCCTTTTCCACGCAGCTCTCGATTCCCCCCTCTCTTTCGCACCCTCCATGTCATATTCCGCTCCAGGAGTTCCATCATAGCTCCTCACTGTCGCTGGGAGGATGTTTTCTCCTCCGCTCGCCCCTTCCACCGTCATTTTCTCTCTACCCACCCTTGCCTCCTTCTCCGCGCAGCTCTCGATTCCCCCCTCTCTTTCGCACCCTCCATGTCATATTCCGCTCCAGGAGCTCCATCATAGATAATCGCTGTCGCTGGGAGGATGTTTTCTCCTCCGCTCGCCCCTTCCACCGTCATTTTCTCTCTACCCACCCTTGCCTCCTTTTCCGCGCAGCTCTCGATTCCCCCCTCTCTTTCGCACCCTCCATGTCATATTCCGCTCCAGGAGTTCCATCATAGCTCCTCACTGTCGCTGGGAGGATGTTTTCTCCTCCGCTCGCCCCTTCCACCGTCATTTTCTCTCTACCCACCCTTGCCTCCTTCTCCGCGCAGCTCTCGATTCCCCCCTCTCTTTCGCACCCTCCATGTCATATTCCGCTCCAGGAGCTCCATCATAGCTAATCGCTGTCGCTGGGAGGATGTTTTCTCCTCCGCTCGCCCCTTCCACCGTCATTTTCTCTCTACCCACCCTTGCCTCCTTTTCCGCGCAGCTCTCGATTCCCCCCTCTCTTTCGCACCCTCCATGACATATTCCGCTCCAGGAGTTCCATCATAGCTCCTCACTGTCGCTGGGAGGATGTTTTCTCCTCCGCTCGCCCCTTCCACCGTCATTTTCTCTCTAACCACCCTTGCCTCCTTTTCCGCGCAGCTCTCGATTCCCCCCTCTCTTTCGCACCCTCCATGTCATATTCCGCTCCAGGAGCTCCATCATAGCTCCTTGCTGTCGCTGGGAGGATGTTTTCTCCTCCGCTCGCCCCTTCCACCGTCATTTACTCTCTACCCACCCTTGCCTCCTTTTCCGCGCAGCTCTCGATTCCCCCCTCTCTTTCGCACCCTCCATGTCATATTCCGCTCCAGGAGTTCCATCATAGATAATCGCTGTCGCTGGGAGGATGTTTTCTCCTCCGCTCGCCCCTTCCACCGTCATTTTCTCTCTACCCACCCTTGCCTCCTTTTCCGCGCAGCTCTCGATTCCCCCCTCTCTTTCGCACCCTCCATGTCATATTCCGCTCCAGGAGTTCCATCATAGCTCCTCACTGTCGCTGGGAGGATGTTTTCTCCTCCGCTCGCCCCTTCCACCGTCATTTTCTCTCTACCCACCCTTGCCTCCTTTTCCACGCAGCTCTCGATTCCCCCCTCTCTTTCGCACCCTCCATGTCATATTCCGCTCCAGGAGTTCCATCATAGCTCCTCACTGTCGCTGGGAGGATGTTTTCTCCTCCGCTCGCCCCTTCCACCGTCATTTTCTCTCTACCCACCCTTGCCTCCTTCTCCGCGCAGCTCTCGATTCCCCCCTCTCTTTCGCACCCTCCATGTCATATTCCGCTCCAGGAGCTCCATCATAGATAATCGCTGTCGCTGGGAGGATGTTTTCTCCTCCGCTCGCCCCTTCCACCGTCATTTTCTCTCTACCCACCCTTGCCTCCTTTTCCGCGCAGCTCTCGATTCCCCCCTCTCTTTCGCACCCTCCATGTCATATTCCGCTCCAGGAGTTCCATCATAGCTCCTCACTGTCGCTGGGAGGATGTTTTCTCCTCCGCTCGCCCCTTCCACCGTCATTTTCTCTCTACCCACCCTTGCCTCCTTCTCCGCGCAGCTCTCGATTCCCCCCTCTCTTTCGCACCCTCCATGTCATATTCCGCTCCAGGAGCTCCATCATAGCTAATCGCTGTCGCTGGGAGGATGTTTTCTCCTCCGCTCGCCCCTTCCACCGTCATTTTCTCTCTACCCACCCTTGCCTCCTTTTCCGCGCAGCTCTCGATTCCCCCCTCTCTTTCGCACCCTCCATGACATATTCCGCTCCAGGAGTTCCATCATAGCTCCTCACTGTCGCTGGGAGGATGTTTTCTCCTCCGCTCGCCCCTTCCACCGTCATTTTCTCTCTACCCACCCTTGCCTCCTTTTCCGCGCAGCTCTCGATTCCCCCCTCTCTTTCGCACCCTCCATGTCATATTCCGCTCCAGGAGCTCCATCATAGCTCCTTGCTGTCGCTGGGAGGATGTTTTCTCCTCCGCTCGCCCCTTCCACCGTCATTTACTCTCTACCCACCCTTGCCTCCTTTTCCGCGCAGCTCTCGATTCCCCCCTCTCTTTCGCACCCTCCATGTCATATTCCGCTCCAGGAGTTCCATCATAGCTCCTCACTGTCGCTGGGAGGATGTTTTCTCCTCCGCTCGCCCCTTCCACCGTCATTTTCTCTCTACCCACCCTTGCCTCCTTTTCCGCGCAGCTCTCGATTCCCCCCTCTCTTTCGCACCCTCCATGTCATATTCCGCTCCAGGAGTTCCATCATAGCTCCTCACTGTCGCTGGGAGGATGTTTTCTCCTCCGCTCGCCCCTTCCACCGTCATTTTCTCTCTACCCACCCTTGCCTCCTTCTCCGCGCAGCTCTCGATTCCCTCCTCTCTCTCGCACCCTCCATATTACATCCAGCTCCAGGAGCTCCATCATAGCTCCTCGCTGTCGCTGGGAGGATGTTTTCTCCTCCGCTCGCCCCTTCCACCGTCATTTTCTCTCTACCCACCCTTGCCTCCTTTTCCGCGCAGCTCTCGATTCCCCCCTCTCTTTCGCACCCTCCATGTCATATTCCGCTCCAGGAGCTCCATCATAGCTCCTTGCTGTCGCTGGGAGGATGTTTTCTCCTCCGCTCGCCCCTTCCACCGTCATTTTCTCTCTACCCACCCTTGCCTCCTTTTCCGCGCAGCTCTCGATTCCCCCCTCTCTTTCGCACCCTCCATGTCATATTCCGCTCCAGGAGTTCCATCATAGCTCCTCACTGTCGCTGGGAGGATGTTTTCTCCTCCGCTCGCCCCTTCCACCGTCATTTTCTCTCTACCCACCCTTGCCTCCTTCTCCGCGCAGCTCTCGATTCCCCCCTCTCTTTCGCACCCTCCATGTCATATTCCGCTCCAGGAGCTCCATCATAGCTAATCGCTGTCGCTGGGAGGATGTTTTCTCCTCCGCTCGCCCCTTCCACCGTCATTTTCTCTCTACCCACCCTTGCCTCCTTTTCCGCGCAGCTCTCGATTCCCCCCTCTCTTTCGCACCCTCCATGTCATATTCCGCTCCAGGAGTTCCATCATAGCTCCTCACTGTCGCTGGGAGGATGTTTTCTCCTCCGCTCGCCCCTTCCACCGTCATTTTCTCTCTACCCACCCTTGCCTCCTTTTCCGCGCAGCTCTCGATTCCCCCCTCTCTTTCGCACCCTCCATGTCATATTCCGCTCCAGGAGCTCCATCATAGCTCCTTGCTGTCGCTGGGAGGATGTTTTCTCCTCCGCTCGCCCCTTCCACCGTCATTTTCTCTCTACCCACCCTTGCCTCCTTTTCCGCGCAGCTCTCGATTCCCCCCTCTCTTTCGCACCCTCCATGTCATATTCCGCTCCAGGAGTTCCATCATAGCTCCTCACTGTCGCTGGGAGGAAGTTTTCTCCTCCGCTCGCCCCTTCCACCGTCATTTTCTCTCTACCCACCCTTGCCTCCTTTTCCGCGCAGCTCTCGATTCCCCCCTCTCTTTCGCACCCTCCATGTCATATTCCGCTCCAGGAGCTCCATCATAGCTCCTCGCTGTCGCTGGGAGGATGTTTTCTCCTCCGCTCGCCCCTTCCACCGTCATTTTCTCTCTACCCACCCTTGCCTCCTTTTCCGCGCAGCTCTCGATTCCCCCCTCTCTTTCGCACCCTCCATGTCATATTCCGCTCCAGGAGTTCCATCATAGCTCCTCACTGTCGCTGGGAGGATGTTTTCTCCTCCGCTCGCCCCTTCCACCGTCATTTTCTCTCTACCCACCCTTGCCTCCTTCTGCGCGCAGCTCTCGATTCCCCCCTCTCTTTCGCACCCTCCATGTCATATTCCGCTCCAGGAGCTCCATCATAGCTAATCGCTGTCGCTGGGAGGATGTTTTCTCCTCCGCTCGCCCCTTCCACCGTCATTTTCTCTCTACCCACCCTTGCCTCCTTTTCCGCGCAGCTCTCGATTCCCCCCTCTCTTTCGCACCCTCCATGTCATATTCCGCTCCAGGAGTTCCATCATAGCTCCTCACTGTCGCTGGGAGGATGTTTTCTCCTCCGCTCGCCCCTTCCACCGTCATTTTCTCTCTACCCACCCTTGCCTCCTTTTCCGCGCAGCTCTCGATTCCCCCCTCTCTTTCGCACCCTCCATGTCATATTCCGCTCCAGGAGCTCCATCATAGCTCCTTGCTGTCGCTGGGAGGATGTTTTCTCCTCCGCTCGCCCCTTCCACCGTCATTTTCTCTCTACCCACCCTTGCCTCCTTTTCCGCGCAGCTCTCGATTCCCCCCTCTCTTTCGCACCCTCCATGTCATATTCCGCTCCAGGAGTTCCATCATAGCTCCTCACTGTCGCTGGGAGGATGTTTTCTCCTCCGCTCGCCCCTTCCACCGTCATTTTCTCTCTACCCACCCTTGCCTCCTTTTCCGCGCAGCTCTCGATTCCCCCCTCTCTTTCGCACCCTCCATGTCATATTCCGCTCCAGGAGCTCCATCATAGCTCCTCGCTGTCGCTGGGAGGATGTTTTCTCCTCCGCTCGCCCCTTCCACCGTCATTTTCTCTCTACCCACCCTTGCCTCCTTTTCCGCGCAGCTCTCGATTCCCCCCTCTCTTTCGCACCCTCAATGTCATATTCCGCTCCAGGAGTTCCATCATAGCTCCTCACTGTCGCTGGGAGGATGTTTTCTCCTCCGCTCGCCCCTTCCACCGTCATTTTCTCTCTACCCACCCTTGCCTCCTTTTCCGCGCAGCTCTCGATTCCCCCCTCTCTTTCGCACCCTCCATGTCATATTCCGCTCCAGGAGTTCCATCATAGCTCCTCACTGTTGCTGGGAGGAAGTTTTCTCCTCCGCTCGCCCCTTCCACCGTCATTTTCTCTCTACCCACCCTTGCCTCCTTTTCCGCGCAGCTCTCGATTCCCCCCTCTCTTTCGCACCCTCCATGTCATATTCCGCTCCAGGAGCTCCATCATAGCTCCTCTCTGTCGCTGGGAGGATGGTTTCTCCTCCGCTCGCCCCTTCCACCGTCATTTTCTCTCTACCCACCCTTGCCTCCTTTTCCACGCAGCTCTCGATTCCCCCCTCTCTTTCGCACCCTCCATGTCATATTCCGCTCCAGGAGTTCCATCATAGCTCCTCACTGTCGCTGGGAGGATGTTTTCTCCTCCGCTCGCCCCTTCCACCGTCATTTTCTCTCTACCCACCCTTGCCTCCTTCTCCGCGCAGCTCTCGATTCCCCCCTCTCTTTCGCACCCTCCATGTCATATTCCGCTCCAGGAGCTCCATCATAGATAATCGCTGTCGCTGGGAGGATGTTTTCTCCTCCGCTCGCCCCTTCCACCGTCATTTTCTCTCTACCCACCCTTGCCTCCTTTTCCGCGCAGCTCTCGATTCCCCCCTCTCTTTCGCACCCTCCATGTCATATTCCGCTCCAGGAGTTCCATCATAGCTCCTCACTGTCGCTGGGAGGATGTTTTCTCCTCCGCTCGCCCCTTCCACCGTCATTTTCTCTCTACCCACCCTTGCCTCCTTTTCCACGCAGCTCTCGATTCCCCCCTCTCTTTCGCACCCTCCATGTCATATTCCGCTCCAGGAGTTCCATCATAGCTCCTCACTGTCGCTGGGAGGATGTTTTCTCCTCCGCTCGCCCCTTCCACCGTCATTTTCTCTCTACCCACCCTTGCCTCCTTCTCCGCGCAGCTCTCGATTCCCCCCTCTCTTTCGCACCCTCCATGTCATATTCCGCTCCAGGAGCTCCATCATAGATAATCGCTGTCGCTGGGAGGATGTTTTCTCCTCCGCTCGCCCCTTCCACCGTCATTTTCTCTCTACCCACCCTTGCCTCCTTTTCCGCGCAGCTCTCGATTCCCCCCTCTCTTTCGCACCCTCCATGTCATATTCCGCTCCAGGAGTTCCATCATAGCTCCTCACTGTCGCTGGGAGGATGTTTTCTCCTCCGCTCGCCCCTTCCACCGTCATTTTCTCTCTACCCACCCTTGCCTCCTTCTCCGCGCAGCTCTCGATTCCCCCCTCTCTTTCGCACCCTCCATGTCATATTCCGCTCCAGGAGCTCCATCATAGCTAATCGCTGTCGCTGGGAGGATGTTTTCTCCTCCGCTCGCCCCTTCCACCGTCATTTTCTCTCTACCCACCCTTGCCTCCTTTTCCGCGCAGCTCTCGATTCCCCCCTCTCTTTCGCACCCTCCATGACATATTCCGCTCCAGGAGTTCCATCATAGCTCCTCACTGTCGCTGGGAGGATGTTTTCTCCTCCGCTCGCCCCTTCCACCGTCATTTTCTCTCTAACCACCCTTGCCTCCTTTTCCGCGCAGCTCTCGATTCCCCCCTCTCTTTCGCACCCTCCATGTCATATTCCGCTCCAGGAGCTCCATCATAGCTCCTTGCTGTCGCTGGGAGGATGTTTTCTCCTCCGCTCGCCCCTTCCACCGTCATTTACTCTCTACCCACCCTTGCCTCCTTTTCCGCGCAGCTCTCGATTCCCCCCTCTCTTTCGCACCCTCCATGTCATATTCCGCTCCAGGAGTTCCATCATAGCTCCTCACTGTCGCTGGGAGGATGTTTTCTCCTCCGCTCGCCCCTTCCACCGTCATTTTCTCTCTACCCACCCTTGCCTCCTTTTCCGCGCAGCTCTCGATTCCCCCCTCTCTTTCGCACCCTCCATGTCATATTCCGCTCCAGGAGTTCCATCATAGCTCCTCACTGTCGCTGGGAGGATGTTTTCTCCTCCGCTCGCCCCTTCCACCGTCATTTTCTCTCTACCCACCCTTGCCTCCTTTTCCGCGCAGCTCTCGATTCCCCCCTCTCTTTCGCACCCTCCATGTCATATTCCGCTCCAGGAGCTCCATCATAGCTAATCGCTGTCGCTGGGAGATTGTTTTCTCCTCCGCTCGCCCCTTCCACCGTCATTTTCTCTCTACCCACCCTTGCCTCCTTTTCCGCGCAGCTCTCGATTCCCCCCTCTCTTTCGCACCCTCCATGTCATATTCCGCTCCAGGAGTTCCATCATAGCTCCTCACTGTCGCTGGGAGGATGTTTTCTCCTCCGCTCGCCCCTTCCACCGTCATTTTCTCTCTACCCACCCTTGCCTCCTTTTCCGCGCAGCTCTCGATTCCCCCCTCTCTTTCGCACCCTCCATGTCATATTCCGCTCCAGGAGTTCCATCATAGCTCCTCACTGTTGCTGGGAGGAAGTTTTCTCCTCCGCTCGCCCCTTCCACCGTCATTTTCTCTCTACCCACCCTTGCCTCCTTTTCCGCGCAGCTCTCGATTCCCCCCTCTCTTTCGCACCCTCCATGTCATATTCCGCTCCAGGAGCTCCATCATAGCTCCTCTCTGTCGCTGGGAGGATGGTTTCTCCTCCGCTCGCCCCTTCCACCGTCATTTTCTCTCTACCCACCCTTGCCTCCTTTTCCACGCAGCTCTCGATTCCCCCCTCTCTTTCGCACCCTCCATGTCATATTCCGCTCCAGGAGTTCCATCATAGCTCCTCACTGTCGCTGGGAGGATGTTTTCTCCTCCGCTCGCCCCTTCCACCGTCATTTTCTCTCTACCCACCCTTGCCTCCTTCTCCGCGCAGCTCTCGATTCCCCCCTCTCTTTCGCACCCTCCATGTCATATTCCGCTCCAGGAGCTCCATCATAGATAATCGCTGTCGCTGGGAGGATGTTTTCTCCTCCGCTCGCCCCTTCCACCGTCATTTTCTCTCTACCCACCCTTGCCTCCTTTTCCGCGCAGCTCTCGATTCCCCCCTCTCTTTCGCACCCTCCATGTCATATTCCGCTCCAGGAGTTCCATCATAGCTCCTCACTGTCGCTGGGAGGATGTTTTCTCCTCCGCTCGCCCCTTCCACCGTCATTTTCTCTCTACCCACCCTTGCCTCCTTTTCCACGCAGCTCTCGATTCCCCCCTCTCTTTCGCACCCTCCATGTCATATTCCGCTCCAGGAGTTCCATCATAGCTCCTCACTGTCGCTGGGAGGATGTTTTCTCCTCCGCTCGCCCCTTCCACCGTCATTTTCTCTCTACCCACCCTTGCCTCCTTCTCCGCGCAGCTCTCGATTCCCCCCTCTCTTTCGCACCCTCCATGTCATATTCCGCTCCAGGAGCTCCATCATAGATAATCGCTGTCGCTGGGAGGATGTTTTCTCCTCCGCTCGCCCCTTCCACCGTCATTTTCTCTCTACCCACCCTTGCCTCCTTTTCCGCGCAGCTCTCGATTCCCCCCTCTCTTTCGCACCCTCCATGTCATATTCCGCTCCAGGAGTTCCATCATAGCTCCTCACTGTCGCTGGGAGGATGTTTTCTCCTCCGCTCGCCCCTTCCACCGTCATTTTCTCTCTACCCACCCTTGCCTCCTTCTCCGCGCAGCTCTCGATTCCCCCCTCTCTTTCGCACCCTCCATGTCATATTCCGCTCCAGGAGCTCCATCATAGCTAATCGCTGTCGCTGGGAGGATGTTTTCTCCTCCGCTCGCCCCTTCCACCGTCATTTTCTCTCTACCCACCCTTGCCTCCTTTTCCGCGCAGCTCTCGATTCCCCCCTCTCTTTCGCACCCTCCATGACATATTCCGCTCCAGGAGTTCCATCATAGCTCCTCACTGTCGCTGGGAGGATGTTTTCTCCTCCGCTCGCCCCTTCCACCGTCATTTTCTCTCTACCCACCCTTGCCTCCTTTTCCGCGCAGCTCTCGATTCCCCCCTCTCTTTCGCACCCTCCATGTCATATTCCGCTCCAGGAGCTCCATCATAGCTCCTTGCTGTCGCTGGGAGGATGTTTTCTCCTCCGCTCGCCCCTTCCACCGTCATTTACTCTCTACCCACCCTTGCCTCCTTTTCCGCGCAGCTCTCGATTCCCCCCTCTCTTTCGCACCCTCCATGTCATATTCCGCTCCAGGAGTTCCATCATAGCTCCTCACTGTCGCTGGGAGGATGTTTTCTCCTCCGCTCGCCCCTTCCACCGTCATTTTCTCTCTACCCACCCTTGCCTCCTTTTCCGCGCAGCTCTCGATTCCCCCCTCTCTTTCGCACCCTCCATGTCATATTCCGCTCCAGGAGTTCCATCATAGCTCCTCACTGTCGCTGGGAGGATGTTTTCTCCTCCGCTCGCCCCTTCCACCGTCATTTTCTCTCTACCCACCCTTGCCTCCTTCTCCGCGCAGCTCTCGATTCCCTCCTCTCTCTCGCACCCTCCATATTACATCCAGCTCCAGGAGCTCCATCATAGCTCCTCGCTGTCGCTGGGAGGATGTTTTCTCCTCCGCTCGCCCCTTCCACCGTCATTTTCTCTCTACCCACCCTTGCCTCCTTTTCCGCGCAGCTCTCGATTCCCCCCTCTCTTTCGCACCCTCCATGTCATATTCCGCTCCAGGAGCTCCATCATAGCTCCTTGCTGTCGCTGGGAGGATGTTTTCTCCTCCGCTCGCCCCTTCCACCGTCATTTTCTCTCTACCCACCCTTGCCTCCTTTTCCGCGCAGCTCTCGATTCCCCCCTCTCTTTCGCACCCTCCATGTCATATTCCGCTCCAGGAGTTCCATCATAGCTCCTCACTGTCGCTGGGAGGATGTTTTCTCCTCCGCTCGCCCCTTCCACCATCATTTTCTCTCTACCCACCCTTGCCTCCTTTTCCGCGCAGCTCTCGATTCCCCCCTCTCTTTCGCACCCTCCATGTCATATTTCGCTCCAGGAGTTCCATCATAGCTCCTCACTGTCGCTGGGAGGAAGTTTTCTCCTCCGCTCGCCCCTTCCACCGTCATTTTCTCTCTACCCACCCTTGCCTCCTTTTCCGCGCAGCTCTCGATTCCCCCCTCTCTTTCGCACCCTCCATGTCATATTCCGCTCCAGGAGTTCCATCATAGTTTCTCACTGTCGCTGGGAGGATGTTTTCTCCTCCGCTCGCCCCTTCCACCGTCATTTTCTCTCTACCCACCCTTGCCTCCTTCTCCGCGCAGCTCTCGATTCCCCCCTCTCTTTCGCACCCTCCATGTCATATTCCGCTCCAGGAGCTCCATCATAGCTCTTCGCTGTCGCTGGGAGGATGTTTTCTCCACCGCTCGCCCCTTCCACCGTCATTTTCTCTCTACCCACCCTTTCCTCCTTTTCCGCGCAGCTCTCGATTCCCCCCTCTCTTTCGCACCCTCCATGTCATATTCCGCTCCAGGAGCTCCATCATAGCTCCTCGCTGTCGCTGGGAGGATGTTTTCTCCTCCGCTCGCCCCTTCCACCGTCATTTTCTCTCTACCCACCCTTGCCTCCTTTTCCGCGCAGCTCTCGATTCCCCCCTCTATTTCGCACCCTCCATGTCATATTCCGCTCCAGGAGCTCCATCATAGCTCCTCACTGTCGCTGGGAGGATGTTTTCTCCTCCGCTCGCCCCTTCCACCGTCATTTTCTCTCTACCCACCCTTGCCTCCTTTTCCGCGCAGCTCTCGATTCCCCCCTCTCTTTCGCACCCTCCATGTCATATTCCGCTCCAGGAGTTCCATCATAGCTCCTCACTGTCGCTGGGAGGATGTTTTCTCCTCCGCTCGCCCCTTCCACCGTCATTTTCTCTCTACCCACCCTTGCCTCCTTCTCCGCGCAGCTCTCGATTCCCCCCTCTCTTTCGCACCCTCCATGTCATATTCCGCTCCAGGAGCTCCATCATAGCTAATCGCTGTCGCTGGGAGATTGTTTTCTCCTCCGCTCGCCCCTTCCACCGTCATTTTCTCTCTACCCACCCTTGCCTCCTTTTCCGCGCAGCTCTCGATTCCCCCCTCTCTTTCGCACCCTCCATGTCATATTCCGCTCCAGGAGTTCCATCATAGCTCCTCACTGTCGCTGGGAGGATGTTTTCTCCTCCGCTCGCCCCTTCCACCGTCATTTTCTCTCTACCCACCCTTGCCTCCTTCTCCGCGCAGCTCTCGATTCCCCCCTCTCTTTCGCACCCTCCATGTCATATTCCGCTCCAGGAGCTCCATCATAGCTAATCGCTGTCGCTGGGAGGATGTTTTCTCCTCCGCTCGCCCCTTCCACCGTCATTTTCTCTCTACCCACCCTTGCCTCCTTTTCCGCGCAGCTCTCGATTCCCCCCTCTCTTTCGCACCCTCCATGTCATATTCCGCTCCAGGAGTTCCATCATAGCTCCTCACTGTCGCTGGGAGGATGTTTTCTCCTCCGCTCGCCCCTTCCACCGTCATTTTCTCTCTACCCACCCTTGCCTCCTTTTCCGCGCAGCTCTCGATTCCCCCCTCTCTTTCGCACCCTCCATGTCATATTCCGCTCCAGGAGCTCCATCATAGCTCCTTGCTGTCGCTGGGAGGATGTTTTCTCCTCCGCTCGCCCCTTCCACCGTCATTTTCTCTCTACCCACCCTTGCCTCCTTTTCCGCGCAGCTCTCGATTCCCCCCTCTCTTTCGCACCCTCCATGTCATATTCCGCTCCAGGAGTTCCATCATAGCTCCTCACTGTCGCTGGGAGGAAGTTTTCTCCTCCGCTCGCCCCTTCCACCGTCATTTTCTCTCTACCCACCCTTGCCTCCTTTTCCGCGCAGCTCTCGATTCCCCCCTCTCTTTCGCACCCTCCATGTCATATTCCGCTCCAGGAGCTCCATCATAGCTCCTCGCTGTCGCTGGGAGGATGTTTTCTCCTCCGCTCGCCCCTTCCACCGTCATTTTCTCTCTACCCACCCTTGCCTCCTTTTCCGCGCAGCTCTCGATTCCCCCCTCTCTTTCGCACCCTCCATGTCATATTCCGCTCCAGGAGTTCCATCATAGCTCCTCACTGTCGCTGGGAGGATGTTTTCTCCTCCGCTCGCCCCTTCCACCGTCATTTTCTCTCTACCCACCCTTGCCTCCTTCTGCGCGCAGCTCTCGATTCCCCCCTCTCTTTCGCACCCTCCATGTCATATTCCGCTCCAGGAGCTCCATCATAGCTAATCGCTGTCGCTGGGAGGATGTTTTCTCCTCCGCTCGCCCCTTCCACCGTCATTTTCTCTCTACCCACCCTTGCCTCCTTTTCCGCGCAGCTCTCGATTCCCCCCTCTCTTTCGCACCCTCCATGTCATATTCCGCTCCAGGAGTTCCATCATAGCTCCTCACTGTCGCTGGGAGGATGTTTTCTCCTCCGCTCGCCCCTTCCACCGTCATTTTCTCTCTACCCACCCTTGCCTCCTTTTCCGCGCAGCTCTCGATTCCCCCCTCTCTTTCGCACCCTCCATGTCATATTCCGCTCCAGGAGCTCCATCATAGCTCCTTGCTGTCGCTGGGAGGATGTTTTCTCCTCCGCTCGCCCCTTCCACCGTCATTTTCTCTCTACCCACCCTTGCCTCCTTTTCCGCGCAGCTCTCGATTCCCCCCTCTCTTTCGCACCCTCCATGTCATATTCCGCTCCAGGAGTTCCATCATAGCTCCTCACTGTCGCTGGGAGGATGTTTTCTCCTCCGCTCGCCCCTTCCACCGTCATTTTCTCTCTACCCACCCTTGCCTCCTTTTCCGCGCAGCTCTCGATTCCCCCCTCTCTTTCGCACCCTCCATGTCATATTCCGCTCCAGGAGCTCCATCATAGCTCCTCGCTGTCGCTGGGAGGATGTTTTCTCCTCCGCTCGCCCCTTCCACCGTCATTTTCTCTCTACCCACCCTTGCCTCCTTTTCCGCGCAGCTCTCGATTCCCCCCTCTCTTTCGCACCCTCAATGTCATATTCCGCTCCAGGAGTTCCATCATAGCTCCTCACTGTCGCTGGGAGGATGTTTTCTCCTCCGCTCGCCCCTTCCACCGTCATTTTCTCTCTACCCACCCTTGCCTCCTTTTCCGCGCAGCTCTCGATTCCCCCCTCTCTTTCGCACCCTCCATGTCATATTCCGCTCCAGGAGTTCCATCATAGCTCCTCACTGTTGCTGGGAGGAAGTTTTCTCCTCCGCTCGCCCCTTCCACCGTCATTTTCTCTCTACCCACCCTTGCCTCCTTTTCCGCGCAGCTCTCGATTCCCCCCTCTCTTTCGCACCCTCCATGTCATATTCCGCTCCAGGAGCTCCATCATAGCTCCTCTCTGTCGCTGGGAGGATGGTTTCTCCTCCGCTCGCCCCTTCCACCGTCATTTTCTCTCTACCCACCCTTGCCTCCTTTTCCACGCAGCTCTCGATTCCCCCCTCTCTTTCGCACCCTCCATGTCATATTCCGCTCCAGGAGTTCCATCATAGCTCCTCACTGTCGCTGGGAGGATGTTTTCTCCTCCGCTCGCCCCTTCCACCGTCATTTTCTCTCTACCCACCCTTGCCTCCTTCTCCGCGCAGCTCTCGATTCCCCCCTCTCTTTCGCACCCTCCATGTCATATTCCGCTCCAGGAGCTCCATCATAGATAATCGCTGTCGCTGGGAGGATGTTTTCTCCTCCGCTCGCCCCTTCCACCGTCATTTTCTCTCTACCCACCCTTGCCTCCTTTTCCGCGCAGCTCTCGATTCCCCCCTCTCTTTCGCACCCTCCATGTCATATTCCGCTCCAGGAGTTCCATCATAGCTCCTCACTGTCGCTGGGAGGATGTTTTCTCCTCCGCTCGCCCCTTCCACCGTCATTTTCTCTCTACCCACCCTTGCCTCCTTTTCCACGCAGCTCTCGATTCCCCCCTCTCTTTCGCACCCTCCATGTCATATTCCGCTCCAGGAGTTCCATCATAGCTCCTCACTGTCGCTGGGAGGATGTTTTCTCCTCCGCTCGCCCCTTCCACCGTCATTTTCTCTCTACCCACCCTTGCCTCCTTCTCCGCGCAGCTCTCGATTCCCCCCTCTCTTTCGCACCCTCCATGTCATATTCCGCTCCAGGAGCTCCATCATAGATAATCGCTGTCGCTGGGAGGATGTTTTCTCCTCCGCTCGCCCCTTCCACCGTCATTTTCTCTCTACCCACCCTTGCCTCCTTTTCCGCGCAGCTCTCGATTCCCCCCTCTCTTTCGCACCCTCCATGTCATATTCCGCTCCAGGAGTTCCATCATAGCTCCTCACTGTCGCTGGGAGGATGTTTTCTCCTCCGCTCGCCCCTTCCACCGTCATTTTCTCTCTACCCACCCTTGCCTCCTTCTCCGCGCAGCTCTCGATTCCCCCCTCTCTTTCGCACCCTCCATGTCATATTCCGCTCCAGGAGCTCCATCATAGCTAATCGCTGTCGCTGGGAGGATGTTTTCTCCTCCGCTCGCCCCTTCCACCGTCATTTTCTCTCTACCCACCCTTGCCTCCTTTTCCGCGCAGCTCTCGATTCCCCCCTCTCTTTCGCACCCTCCATGACATATTCCGCTCCAGGAGTTCCATCATAGCTCCTCACTGTCGCTGGGAGGATGTTTTCTCCTCCGCTCGCCCCTTCCACCGTCATTTTCTCTCTAACCACCCTTGCCTCCTTTTCCGCGCAGCTCTCGATTCCCCCCTCTCTTTCGCACCCTCCATGTCATATTCCGCTCCAGGAGCTCCATCATAGCTCCTTGCTGTCGCTGGGAGGATGTTTTCTCCTCCGCTCGCCCCTTCCACCGTCATTTACTCTCTACCCACCCTTGCCTCCTTTTCCGCGCAGCTCTCGATTCCCCCCTCTCTTTCGCACCCTCCATGTCATATTCCGCTCCAGGAGTTCCATCATAGCTCCTCACTGTCGCTGGGAGGATGTTTTCTCCTCCGCTCGCCCCTTCCACCGTCATTTTCTCTCTACCCACCCTTGCCTCCTTTTCCGCGCAGCTCTCGATTCCCCCCTCTCTTTCGCACCCTCCATGTCATATTCCGCTCCAGGAGTTCCATCATAGCTCCTCACTGTCGCTGGGAGGATGTTTTCTCCTCCGCTCGCCCCTTCCACCGTCATTTTCTCTCTACCCACCCTTGCCTCCTTCTCCGCGCAGCTCTCGATTCCCCCCTCTCTTTCGCACCCTCCATGTCATATTCCGCTCCAGGAGCTCCATCATAGCTAATCGCTGTCGCTGGGAGATTGTTTTCTCCTCCGCTCGCCCCTTCCACCGTCATTTTCTCTCTACCCACCCTTGCCTCCTTTTCCGCGCAGCTCTCGATTCCCCCCTCTCTTTCGCACCCTCCATGTCATATTCCGCTCCAGGAGTTCCATCATAGCTCCTCACTGTCGCTGGGAGGATGTTTTCTCCTCCGCTCGCCCCTTCCACCGTCATTTTCTCTCTACCCACCCTTGCCTCCTTTTCCGCGCAGCTCTCGATTCCCCCCTCTCTTTCGCACCCTCCATGTCATATTCCGCTCCAGGAGTTCCATCATAGCTCCTCACTGTCGCTGGGAGGATGTTTTCTCCTCCGCTCGCCCCTTCCACCGTCATTTTCTCTCTACCCACCCTTGCCTCCTTTTCCGCGCAGCTCTCGATTCCCCCCTCTCTTTCGCACCCTCCATGTCATATTCCGCTCCAGGAGTTCCATCATAGCTCCTCACTGTCGCTGGGAGGATGTTTTCTCCTCCGCTCGCCCCTTCCACCGTCATTTTCTCTCTACCCACCCTTGCCTCCTTCTCCGCGCAGCTCTCGATTCCCCCCTCTCTTTCGCACCCTCCATGTCATATTCCGCTCCAGGAGCTCCATCATAGCTAATCGCTGTCGCTGGGAGATTGTTTTCTCCTCCGCTCGCCCCTTCCACCGTCATTTTCTCTCTACCCACCCTTGCCTCCTTTTCCGCGCAGCTCTCGATTCCCCCCTCTCTTTCGCACCCTCCATGTCATATTCCGCTCCAGGAGTTCCATCATAGCTCCTCACTGTCGCTGGGAGGATGTTTTCTCCTCCGCTCGCCCCTTCCACCGTCATTTTCTCTCTACCCACCCTTGCCTCCTTTTCCGCGCAGCTCTCGATTCCCCCCTCTCTTTCGCACCCTCCATGTCATATTCCGCTCCAGGAGTTCCATCATAGCTCCTCACTGTCGCTGGGAGGATGTTTTCTCCTCCGCTCGCCCCTTCCACCGTCATTTTCTCTCTACCCACCCTTGCCTCCTTTTCCGCGCAGCTCTCGATTCCCCCCTCTCTTTCGCACCCTCCATGTCATATTCCGCTCCAGGAGCTCCATCATAGCTCCTCGCTGTCGCTGGGAGGATGTTTTCTCCTCCGCTCGCCCCTTCCACCGTCATTTTCTCTCTACCCACCCTTGCCTCCTTTTCCGCGCAGCTCTCGATTCCCCCCTCTCTTTCGCACCCTCCATGTCATATTCCGCTCCAGGAGTTCCATCATAGCTCCTCACTGTCGCTGGGAGGATGTTTTCTCCTCCGCTCGCCCCTTCCACCGTCATTTTCTCTCTACCCACCCTTGCCTCCTTCTCCGCGCAGCTCTCGATTCCCCCCTCTCTTTCGCACCCTCCATGTCATATTCCGCTCCAGGAGCTCCATCATAGCTAATCGCTGTCGCTGGGAGGATGTTTTCTCCTCCGCTCGCCCCTTCCACCGTCATTTTCTCTCTACCCACCCTTGCCTCCTTTTCCGCGCAGCTCTCGATTCCCCCCTCTCTTTCGCACCCTCCATGTCATATTCCGCTCCAGGAGTTCCATCATAGCTCCTCACTGTCGCTGGGAGGATGTTTTCTCCTCCGCTCGCCCCTTCCACCGTCATTTTCTCTCTACCCACCCTTGCCTCCTTTTCCGCGCAGCTCTCGATTCCCCCCTCTCTTTCGCACCCTCCATGTCATATTCCGCTCCAGGAGTTCCATCATAGCTCCTCACTGTCGCTGGGAGGATGTTTTCTCCTCCGCTCGCCCCTTCCACCGTCATTTTCTCTCTACCCACCCTTGCCTCCTTTTCCGCGCAGCTCTCGATTCCCCCCTCTCTTTCGCACCCTCCATGTCATATTCCGCTCCAGGAGCTCCATCATAGCTCCTCGCTGTCGCTGGGAGGATGTTTTCTCCTCCGCTCGCCCCTTCCACCGTCATTTTCTCTCTACCCACCCTTGCCTCCTTTTCCGCGCAGCTCTCGATTCCCCCCTCTCTTTCGCACCCTCAATGTCATATTCCGCTCCAGGAGTTCCATCATAGCTCCTCACTGTCGCTGGGAGGATGTTTTCTCCTCCGCTCGCCCCTTCCACCGTCATTTTCTCTCTACCCACCCTTGCCTCCTTTTCCGCGCAGCTCTCGATTCCCCCCTCTCTTTCGCACCCTCCATGTCATATTCCGCTCCAGGAGTTCCATCATAGCTCCTCACTGTCGCTGGGAGGATGTTTTCTCCTCCGCTCGCCCCTTCCACCGTCATTTTCTCTCTACCCACCCTTGCCTCCTTTTCCGCGCAGCTCTCGATTCCCCCCTCTCTTTCGCACCCTCCATGTCATATTCCGCTCCAGGAGCTCCATCATAGCTCCTTGCTGTCGCTGGGAGGATGTTTTCTCCTCCGCTCGCCCCTTCCACCGTCATTTTCTCTCTACCCACCCTTGCCTCCTTTTCCGCGCAGCTCTCGATTCCCCCCTCTCTTTCGCACCCTCCATGTCATATTCCGCTCCAGGAGTTCCATCATAGCTCCTCACTGTCGCTGGGAGGAAGTTTTCTCCTCCGCTCGCCCCTTCCACCGTCATTTTCTCTCTACCCACCCTTGCCTCCTTTTCCGCGCAGCTCTCGATTCCCCCCTCTCTTTCGCACCCTCCATGTCATATTCCGCTCCAGGAGCTCCATCATAGCTCCTCGCTGTCGCTGGGAGGATGTTTTCTCCTCCGCTCGCCCCTTCCACCGTCATTTTCTCTCTACCCACCCTTGCCTCCTTTTCCGCGCAGCTCTCGATTCCCCCCTCTCTTTCGCACCCTCCATGTCATATTCCGCTCCAGGAGTTCCATCATAGCTCCTCACTGTCGCTGGGAGGATGTTTTCTCCTCCGCTCGCCCCTTCCACCGTCATTTTCTCTCTACCCACCCTTGCCTCCTTCTGCGCGCAGCTCTCGATTCCCCCCTCTCTTTCGCACCCTCCATGTCATATTCCGCTCCAGGAGCTCCATCATAGCTAATCGCTGTCGCTGGGAGGATGTTTTCTCCTCCGCTCGCCCCTTCCACCGTCATTTTCTCTCTACCCACCCTTGCCTCCTTTTCCGCGCAGCTCTCGATTCCCCCCTCTCTTTCGCACCCTCCATGTCATATTCCGCTCCAGGAGTTCCATCATAGCTCCTCACTGTCGCTGGGAGGATGTTTTCTCCTCCGCTCGCCCCTTCCACCGTCATTTTCTCTCTACCCACCCTTGCCTCCTTTTCCGCGCAGCTCTCGATTCCCCCCTCTCTTTCGCACCCTCCATGTCATATTCCGCTCCAGGAGCTCCATCATAGCTCCTTGCTGTCGCTGGGAGGATGTTTTCTCCTCCGCTCGCCCCTTCCACCGTCATTTTCTCTCTACCCACCCTTGCCTCCTTTTCCGCGCAGCTCTCGATTCCCCCCTCTCTTTCGCACCCTCCATGTCATATTCCGCTCCAGGAGTTCCATCATAGCTCCTCACTGTCGCTGGGAGGATGTTTTCTCCTCCGCTCGCCCCTTCCACCGTCATTTTCTCTCTACCCACCCTTGCCTCCTTTTCCGCGCAGCTCTCGATTCCCCCCTCTCTTTCGCACCCTCCATGTCATATTCCGCTCCAGGAGCTCCATCATAGCTCCTCGCTGTCGCTGGGAGGATGTTTTCTCCTCCGCTCGCCCCTTCCACCGTCATTTTCTCTCTACCCACCCTTGCCTCCTTTTCCGCGCAGCTCTCGATTCCCCCCTCTCTTTCGCACCCTCAATGTCATATTCCGCTCCAGGAGTTCCATCATAGCTCCTCACTGTCGCTGGGAGGATGTTTTCTCCTCCGCTCGCCCCTTCCACCGTCATTTTCTCTCTACCCACCCTTGCCTCCTTTTCCGCGCAGCTCTCGATTCCCCCCTCTCTTTCGCACCCTCCATGTCATATTCCGCTCCAGGAGTTCCATCATAGCTCCTCACTGTTGCTGGGAGGAAGTTTTCTCCTCCGCTCGCCCCTTCCACCGTCATTTTCTCTCTACCCACCCTTGCCTCCTTTTCCGCGCAGCTCTCGATTCCCCCCTCTCTTTCGCACCCTCCATGTCATATTCCGCTCCAGGAGCTCCATCATAGCTCCTCTCTGTCGCTGGGAGGATGGTTTCTCCTCCGCTCGCCCCTTCCACCGTCATTTTCTCTCTACCCACCCTTGCCTCCTTTTCCACGCAGCTCTCGATTCCCCCCTCTCTTTCGCACCCTCCATGTCATATTCCGCTCCAGGAGTTCCATCATAGCTCCTCACTGTCGCTGGGAGGATGTTTTCTCCTCCGCTCGCCCCTTCCACCGTCATTTTCTCTCTACCCACCCTTGCCTCCTTCTCCGCGCAGCTCTCGATTCCCCCCTCTCTTTCGCACCCTCCATGTCATATTCCGCTCCAGGAGCTCCATCATAGATAATCGCTGTCGCTGGGAGGATGTTTTCTCCTCCGCTCGCCCCTTCCACCGTCATTTTCTCTCTACCCACCCTTGCCTCCTTTTCCGCGCAGCTCTCGATTCCCCCCTCTCTTTCGCACCCTCCATGTCATATTCCGCTCCAGGAGTTCCATCATAGCTCCTCACTGTCGCTGGGAGGATGTTTTCTCCTCCGCTCGCCCCTTCCACCGTCATTTTCTCTCTACCCACCCTTGCCTCCTTTTCCACGCAGCTCTCGATTCCCCCCTCTCTTTCGCACCCTCCATGTCATATTCCGCTCCAGGAGTTCCATTATAGCTCCTCACTGTCGCTGGGAGGATGTTTTCTCCTCCGCTCGCCCCTTCCACCGTCATTTTCTCTCTACCCACCCTTGCCTCCTTCTCCGCGCAGCTCTCGATTCCCCCCTCTCTTTCGCACCCTCCATGTCATATTCCGCTCCAGGAGCTCCATCATAGATAATCGCTGTCGCTGGGAGGATGTTTTCTCCTCCGCTCGCCCCTTCCACCGTCATTTTCTCTCTACCCACCCTTGCCTCCTTTTCCGCGCAGCTCTCGATTCCCCCCTCTCTTTCGCACCCTCCATGTCATATTCCGCTCCAGGAGTTCCATCATAGCTCCTCACTGTCGCTGGGAGGATGTTTTCTCCTCCGCTCGCCCCTTCCACCGTCATTTTCTCTCTACCCACCCTTGCCTCCTTCTCCGCGCAGCTCTCGATTCCCCCCTCTCTTTCGCACCCTCCATGTCATATTCCGCTCCAGGAGCTCCATCATAGCTAATCGCTGTCGCTGGGAGGATGTTTTCTCCTCCGCTCGCCCCTTCCACCGTCATTTTCTCTCTACCCACCCTTGCCTCCTTTTCCGCGCAGCTCTCGATTCCCCCCTCTCTTTCGCACCCTCCATGACATATTCCGCTCCAGGAGTTCCATCATAGCTCCTCACTGTCGCTGGGAGGATGTTTTCTCCTCCGCTCGCCCCTTCCACCGTCATTTTCTCTCTACCCACCCTTGCCTCCTTTTCCGCGCAGCTCTCGATTCCCCCCTCTCTTTCGCACCCTCCATGTCATATTCCGCTCCAGGAGCTCCATCATAGCTCCTTGCTGTCGCTGGGAGGATGTTTTCTCCTCCGCTCGCCCCTTCCACCGTCATTTACTCTCTACCCACCCTTGCCTCCTTTTCCGCGCAGCTCTCGATTCCCCCCTCTCTTTCGCACCCTCCATGTCATATTCCGCTCCAGGAGTTCCATCATAGCTCCTCACTGTCGCTGGGAGGATGTTTTCTCCTCCGCTCGCCCCTTCCACCGTCATTTTCTCTCTACCCACCCTTGCCTCCTTTTCCGCGCAGCTCTCGATTCCCCCCTCTCTTTCGCACCCTCCATGTCATATTCCGCTCCAGGAGTTCCATCATAGCTCCTCACTGTCGCTGGGAGGATGTTTTCTCCTCCGCTCGCCCCTTCCACCGTCATTTTCTCTCTACCCACCCTTGCCTCCTTCTCCGCGCAGCTCTCGATTCCCCCCTCTCTTTCGCACCCTCCATGTCATATTCCGCTCCAGGAGCTCCATCATAGCTAATCGCTGTCGCTGGGAGATTGTTTTCTCCTCCGCTCGCCCCTTCCACCGTCATTTTCTCTCTACCCACCCTTGCCTCCTTTTCCGCGCAGCTCTCGATTCCCCCCTCTCTTTCGCACCCTCCATGTCATATTCCGCTCCAGGAGTTCCATCATAGCTCCTCACTGTCGCTGGGAGGATGTTTTCTCCTCCGCTCGCCCCTTCCACCGTCATTTTCTCTCTACCCACCCTTGCCTCCTTTTCCGCGCAGCTCTCGATTCCCCCCTCTCTTTCGCACCCTCCATGTCATATTCCGCTCCAGGAGTTCCATCATAGCTCCTCACTGTCGCTGGGAGGATGTTTTCTCCTCCGCTCGCCCCTTCCACCGTCATTTTCTCTCTACCCACCCTTGCCTCCTTCTCTGCGCAGCTCTCGATTCCCCCCTCTCTTTCGCACCCTCCATGTCATATTCCGCTCCAGGAGCTCCATCATAGCTAATCGCTGTCGCTGGGAGATTGTTTTCTCCTCCGCTCGCCCCTTCCACCGTCATTTTCTCTCTACCCACCCTTGCCTCCTTTTCCGCACAGCTCTCGATTCCCCCCTCTCTTTCGCACCCTCCATGTCATATTCCGCTCCAGGAGTTCCATCATAGCTCCTCACTGTCGCTGGGAGGATGTTTTCTCCTCCGCTCGCCCCTTCCACCGTCATTTTCTCTCTACCCACCCTTGCCTCCTTTTCCGCGCAGCTCTCGATTCCCCCCTCTCTTTCGCACCCTCCATGTCATATTCCGCTCCAGGAGTTCCATCATAGCTCCTCACTGTCGCTGGGAGGATGTTTTCTCCTCCGCTCGCCCCTTCCACCGTCATTTTCTCTCTACCCACCCTTGCCTCCTTTTCCGCGCAGCTCTCGATTCCCCCCTCTCTTTCGCACCCTCCATGTCATATTCCGCTCCAGGAGCTCCATCATAGCTCCTTGCTGTCGCTGGGAGGATGTTTTCTCCTCCGCTCGCCCCTTCCACCGTCATTTTCTCTCTACCCACCCTTGCCTCCTTTTCCGCGCAGCTCTCGATTCCCCCCTCTCTTTCGCACCCTCCATGTCATATTCCGCTCCAGGAGTTCCATCATAGCTCCTCACTGTCGCTGGGAGGATGTTTTCTCCTCCGCTCGCCCCTTCCACCGTCATTTTCTCTCTACCCACCCTTGCCTCCTTTTCCGCGCAGCTCTCGATTCCCCCCTCTCTTTCGCACCCTCCATGTCATATTCCGCTCCAGGAGCTCCATCATAGCTCCTTGCTGTCGCTGGGAGGATGTTTTCTCCTCCGCTCGCCCCTTCCACCGTCATTTTCTCTCTACCCACCCTTGCCTCCTTTTCCGCGCAGCTCTCGATTCCCCCCTCTCTTTCGCACCCTCCATGTCATATTCCGCTCCAGGAGTTCCATCATAGCTCCTCACTGTCGCTGGGAGGATGTTTTCTCCTCCGCTCGCCCCTTCCACCGTCATTTTCTCTCTACCCACCCTTTCCTCCTTTTCCGCGCAGCTCTCGATTCCCCCCTCTCTTTCGCACCCTCCATGTCATATTCCGCTCCAGGAGCTCCATCATAGCTCCTCGCTGTCGCTGGGAGGATGTTTTCTCCTCCGCTCGCCCCTTCCACCGTCATTTTCTCTCTACCCACCCTTGCCTCCTTTTCCGCGCAGCTCTCGATTCCCCCCTCTCTTTCGCACCCTCCATGTCATATTCCGCTCCAGGAGTTCCATCATAGCTCCTCACTGTCGCTGGGAGGATGTTTTCTCCTCCGCTCGCCCCTTCCACCGTCATTTTCTCTCTACCCACCCTTGCCTCCTTCTCCGCGCAGCTCTCGATTCCCCCCTCTCTTTCGCACCCTCCATGTCATATTCCGCTCCAGGAGCTCCATCATAGCTAATCGCTGTCGCTGGGAGGATGTTTTCTCCTCCGCTCGCCCCTTCCACCGTCATTTTCTCTCTACCCACCCTTGCCTCCTTTTCCGCGCAGCTCTCGATTCCCCCCTCTCTTTCGCACCCTCCATGTCATATTCCGCTCCAGGAGCTCCATCATAGCTAATCGCTGTCGCTGGGAGATTGTTTTCTCCTCCGCTCGCCCCTTCCACCGTCATTTTCTCTCTACCCACCCTTGCCTCCTTTTCCGCGCAGCTCTCGATTCCCCCCTCTCTTTCGCACCCTCCATGTCATATTCCGCTCCAGGAGTTCCATCATAGCTCCTCACTGTCGCTGGGAGGATGTTTTCTCCTCCGCTCGCCCCTTCCACCGTCATTTTCTCTCTACCCACCCTTGCCTCCTTTTCCGCGCAGCTCTCGATTCCCCCCTCTCTTTCGCACCCTCCATGTCATATTCCGCTCCAGGAGTTCCATCATAGCTCCTCACTGTCGCTGGGAGGATGTTTTCTCCTCCGCTCGCCCCTTCCACCGTCATTTTCTCTCTACCCACCCTTGCCTCCTTCTCCGCGCAGCTCTCGATTCCCCCCTCTCTTTCGCACCCTCCATGTCATATTCCGCTCCAGGAGCTCCATCATAGCTAATCGCTGTCGCTGGGAGATTGTTTTCTCCTCCGCTCGCCCCTTCCACCGTCATTTTCTCTCTACCCACCCTTGCCTCCTTTTCCGCACAGCTCTCGATTCCCCCCTCTCTTTCGCACCCTCCATGTCATATTCCGCTCCAGGAGTTCCATCATAGCTCCTCACTGTCGCTGGGAGGATGTTTTCTCCTCCGCTCGCCCCTTCCACCGTCATTTTCTCTCTACCCACCCTTGCCTCCTTTTCCGCGCAGCTCTCGATTCCCCCCTCTCTTTCGCACCCTCCATGTCATATTCCGCTCCAGGAGTTCCATCATAGCTCCTCACTGTCGCTGGGAGGATGTTTTCTCCTCCGCTCGCCCCTTCCACCGTCATTTTCCCTCTACCCACCCTTGCCTCCTTTTCCGCGCAGCTCTCGATTCCCCCCTCTCTTTCGCACCCTCCATGTCATATTCCGCTCCAGGAGCTCCATCATAGCTAATCGCTGTCGCTGGGAGGATGTTTTCTCCTCCGCTCGCCCCTTCCACCGTCATTTTCTCTCTACCCACCCTTGCCTCCTTTTCCGCGCAGCTCTCGATTCCCCCCTCTCTTTCGCACCCTCCATGACATATTCCGCTCCAGGAGTTCCATCATAGCTCCTCACTGTCGCTGGGAGGATGTTTTCTCCTCCGCTCGCCCCTTCCACCGTCATTTTCTCTCTACCCACCCTTGCCTCCTTTTCCGCGCAGCTCTCGATTCCCCCCTCTCTTTCGCACCCTCCATGTCATATTCCGCTCCAGGAGCTCCATCATAGCTCCTTGCTGTCGCTGGGAGGATGTTTTCTCCTCCGCTCGCCCCTTCCACCGTCATTTACTCTCTACCCACCCTTGCCTCCTTTTCCGCGCAGCTCTCGATTCCCCCCTCTCTTTCGCACCCTCCATGTCATATTCCGCTCCAGGAGTTCCATCATAGCTCCTCACTGTCGCTGGGAGGATGTTTTCTCCTCCGCTCGCCCCTTCCACCGTCATTTTCTCTCTACCCACCCTTGCCTCCTTTTCCGCGCAGCTCTCGATTCCCCCCTCTCTTTCGCACCCTCCATGTCATATTCCGCTCCAGGAGTTCCATCATAGCTCCTCACTGTCGCTGGGAGGATGTTTTCTCCTCCGCTCGCCCCTTCCACCGTCATTTTCTCTCTACCCACCCTTGCCTCCTTCTCCGCGCAGCTCTCGATTCCCCCCTCTCTTTCGCACCCTCCATGTCATATTCCGCTCCAGGAGCTCCATCATAGCTAATCGCTGTCGCTGGGAGATTGTTTTCTCCTCCGCTCGCCCCTTCCACCGTCATTTTCTCTCTACCCACCCTTGCCTCCTTTTCCGCGCAGCTCTCGATTCCCCCCTCTCTTTCGCACCCTCCATGTCATATTCCGCTCCAGGAGTTCCATCATAGCTCCTCACTGTCGCTGGGAGGATGTTTTCTCCTCCGCTCGCCCCTTCCACCGTCATTTTCTCTCTACCCACCCTTGCCTCCTTTTCCGCGCAGCTCTCGATTCCCCCCTCTCTTTCGCACCCTCCATGTCATATTCCGCTCCAGGAGTTCCATCATAGCTCCTCACTGTCGCTGGGAGGATGTTTTCTCCTCCGCTCGCCCCTTCCACCGTCATTTTCTCTCTACCCACCCTTGCCTCCTTCTCCGCGCAGCTCTCGATTCCCCCCTCTCTTTCGCACCCTCCATGTCATATTCCGCTCCAGGAGCTCCATCATAGCTAATCGCTGTCGCTGGGAGATTGTTTTCTCCTCCGCTCGCCCCTTCCACCGTCATTTTCTCTCTACCCACCCTTGCCTCCTTTTCCGCACAGCTCTCGATTCCCCCCTCTCTTTCGCACCCTCCATGTCATATTCCGCTCCAGGAGTTCCATCATAGCTCCTCACTGTCGCTGGGAGGATGTTTTCTCCTCCGCTCGCCCCTTCCACCGTCATTTTCTCTCTACCCACCCTTGCCTCCTTTTCCGCGCAGCTCTCGATTCCCCCCTCTCTTTCGCACCCTCCATGTCATATTCCGCTCCAGGAGTTCCATCATAGCTCCTCACTGTCGCTGGGAGGATGTTTTCTCCTCCGCTCGCCCCTTCCACCGTCATTTTCTCTCTACCCACCCTTGCCTCCTTTTCCGCGCAGCTCTCGATTCCCCCCTCTCTTTCGCACCCTCCATGTCATATTCCGCTCCAGGAGCTCCATCATAGCTCCTTGCTGTCGCTGGGAGGATGTTTTCTCCTCCGCTCGCCCCTTCCACCGTCATTTTCTCTCTACCCACCCTTGCCTCCTTTTCCGCGCAGCTCTCGATTCCCCCCTCTCTTTCGCACCCTCCATGTCATATTCCGCTCCAGGAGTTCCATCATAGCTCCTCACTGTCGCTGGGAGGATGTTTTCTCCTCCGCTCGCCCCTTCCACCGTCATTTTCTCTCTACCCACCCTTTCCTCCTTTTCCGCGCAGCTCTCGATTCCCCCCTCTCTTTCGCACCCTCCATGTCATATTCCGCTCCAGGAGCTCCATCATAGCTCCTCGCTGTCGCTGGGAGGATGTTTTCTCCTCCGCTCGCCCCTTCCACCGTCATTTTCTCTCTACCCACCCTTGCCTCCTTTTCCGCGCAGCTCTCGATTCCCCCCTCTCTTTCGCACCCTCCATGTCATATTCCGCTCCAGGAGTTCCATCATAGCTCCTCACTGTCGCTGGGAGGATGTTTTCTCCTCCGCTCGCCCCTTCCACCGTCATTTTCTCTCTACCCACCCTTGCCTCCTTCTCCGCGCAGCTCTCGATTCCCCCCTCTCTTTCGCACCCTCCATGTCATATTCCGCTCCAGGAGCTCCATCATAGCTAATCGCTGTCGCTGGGAGGATGTTTTCTCCTCCGCTCGCCCCTTCCACCGTCATTTTCTCTCTACCCACCCTTGCCTCCTTTTCCGCGCAGCTCTCGATTCCCCCCTCTCTTTCGCACCCTCCATGACATATTCCGCTCCAGGAGTTCCATCATAGCTCCTCACTGTCGCTGGGAGGATGTTTTCTCCTCCGCTCGCCCCTTCCACCGTCATTTTCTCTCTACCCACCCTTGCCTCCTTTTCCGCGCAGCTCTCGATTCCCCCCTCTCTTTCGCACCCTCCATGTCATATTCCGCTCCAGGAGCTCCATCATAGCTCCTTGCTGTCGCTGGGAGGATGTTTTCTCCTCCGCTCGCCCCTTCCACCGTCATTTTCTCTCTACCCACCCTTGCCTCCTTTTCCGCGCAGCTCTCGATTCCCCCCTCTCTTTCGCACCCTCCATGTCATATTCCGCTCCAGGAGTTCCATCATAGCTCCTCACTGTCGCTGGGAGGATGTTTTCTCCTCCGCTCGCCCCTTCCACCGTCATTTTCTCTCTACCCACCCTTGCCTCCTTTTCCGCGCAGCTCTCGATTCCCCCCTCTCTTTCGCACCCTCCATGTCATATTCCGCTCCAGGAGCTCCATCATAGCTCCTCACTGTCGCTGGGAGGATGTTTTCTCCTCCGCTCGCCCCTTCCACCGTCATTTTCTCTCTACCCACCCTTGCCTCCTTCTCCGCGCAGCTCTCGATTCCCCCCTCTCTTTCGCACCCTCCATGTCATATTCCGCTCCAGGAGCTCCATCATAGCTAATCGCTGTCGCTGGGAGATTGTTTTCTCCTCCGCTCGCCCCTTCCACCGTCATTTTCTCTCTACCCACCCTTGCCTCCTTTTCCGCGCAGCTCTCGATTCCCCCCTCTCTTTCGCACCCTCCATGTCATATTCCGCTCCAGGAGTTCCATCATAGCTCCTCACTGTCGCTGGGAGGATGTTTTCTCCTCCGCTCGCCCCTTCCACCGTCATTTTCTCTCTACCCACCCTTGCCTACTTTTCCGCGCAGCTCTCGATTCCCCCCTCTCTTTCGCACCCTCCATGTCATATTCCGCTCCAGGAGTTCCATCATAGCTCCTCACTGTCGCTGGGAGGATGTTTTCTCCTCCGCTCGCCCCTTCCACCGTCATTTTCTCGCTACCCACCCTTGCCTCCTTCTCCGCGCAGCTCTCGATTCCCCCCTCTCTTTCGCACCCTCCATGTCATATTCCGCTCCAGGAGCTCCATCATAGCTAATCGCTGTCGCTGGGAGATTGTTTTCTCCTCCGCTCGCCCCTTCCACCGTCATTTTCTCTCTACCCACCCTTGCCTCCTTTTCCGCGCAGCTCTCGATTCCCCCCTCTCTTTCGCACCCTCCATGTCATATTCCGCTCCAGGAGTTCCATCATAGCTCCTCACTGTCGCTGGGAGGATGTTTTCTCCTCCGCTCGCCCCTTCCACCGTCATTTTCTCTCTACCCACCCTTGCCTCCTTTTCCGCGCAGCTCTCGATTCCCCCCTCTCTTTCGCACCCTCCATGTCATATTCCGCTCCAGGAGCTCCATCATAGCTCCTTGCTGTCGCTGGGAGGATGTTTTCTCCTCCGCTCGCCCCTTCCACCGTCATTTTCTCTCTACCCACCCTTGCCTCCTTTTCCGCGCAGCTCTCGATTCCCCCCTCTCTTTCGCACCCTCCATGTCATATTCCGCTCCAGGAGTTCCATCATAGCTCCTCACTGTCGCTGGGAGGATGTTTTCTCCTCCGCTCGCCCCTTCCACCGTCATTTTCTCTCTACCCACCCTTGCCTCCTTTTCCGCGCAGCTCTCGATTCCCCCCTCTCTTTCGCACCCTCCATGTCATATTCCGCTCCAGGAGCTCCATCATAGCTCCTCGCTGTCGCTGGGAGGATGTTTTCTCCTCCGCTCGCCCCTTCCACCGTCATTTTCTCTCTACCCACCCTTGCCTCCTTTTCCGCGCAGCTCTCGATTCCCCCCTCTCTTTCGCACCCTCCATGTCATATTCCGCTCCAGGAGTTCCATCATAGCTCCTCACTGTCGCTGGGAGGATGTTTTCTCCTCCGCTCGCCCCTTCCACCGTCATTTTCTCTCTACCCACCCTTGCCTCCTTCTCCGCGCAGCTCTCGATTCCCCCCTCTCTTTCGCACCCTCCATGTCATATTCCGCTCCAGGAGCTCCATCATAGCTAATCGCTGTCGCTGGGAGGATGTTTTCTCCTCCGCTCGCCCCTTCCACCGTCATTTTCTCTCTACCCACCCTTGCCTCCTTTTCCGCGCAGCTCTCGATTCCCCCCTCTCTTTCGCACCCTCCATGTCATATTCCGCTCCAGGAGTTCCATCATAGCTCCTCACTGTCGCTGGGAGGATGTTTTCTCCTCCGCTCGCCCCTTCCACCGTCATTTTCTCTCTACCCACCCTTGCCTCCTTTTCCGCGCAGCTCTCGATTCCCCCCTCTCTTTCGCACCCTCCATGTCATATTCCGCTCCAGGAGCTCCATCATAGCTCCTTGCTGTCGCTGGGAGGATGTTTTCTCCTCCGCTCGCCCCTTCCACCGTCATTTTCTCTCTACCCACCCTTGCCTCCTTTTCCGCGCAGCTCTCGATTCCCCCCTCTCTTTCGCACCCTCCATGTCATATTCCGCTCCAGGAGTTCCATCATAGCTCCTCACTGTCGCTGGGAGGATGTTTTCTCCTCCGCTCGCCCCTTCCACCGTCATTTTCTCTCTACCCACCCTTGCCTCCTTTTCCGCGCAGCTCTCGATTCCCCCCTCTCTTTCGCACCCTCCATGTCATATTCCGCTCCAGGAGCTCCATCATAGCTCCTCGCTGTCGCTGGGAGGATGTTTTCTCCTCCGCTCGCCCCTTCCACCGTCATTTTCTCTCTACCCACCCTTGCCTCCTTTTCCGCGCAGCTCTCGATTCACCCCTCTCTTTCGCACCCTCAATGTCATATTCCGCTCCAGGAGTTCCATCATAGCTCCTCACTGTCGCTGGGAGGATGTTTTCTCCTCCGCTCGCCCCTTCCACCGTCATTTTCTCTCTACCCACCCTTGCCTCCTTTTCCGCGCAGCTCTCGATTCCCCCCTCTCTTTCGCACCCTCCATGTCATATTCCGCTCCAGGAGTTCCATCATAGCTCCTCACTGTCGCTGGGAGGATGTTTTCTCCTCCGCTCGCCCCTTCCACCGTCATTTTCTCTCTACCCACCCTTGTCTCCTTTTCCGCGCAGCTCTCGATTCCCCCCTCTCTTTCGCACCCTCCATGTCATATTCCGCTCCAGGAGCTCCATCATAGCTCCTTGCTGTCGCTGGGAGGATGTTTTCTCCTCCGCTCGCCCCTTCCACCGTCATTTTCTCTCTACCCACCCTTGCCTCCTTTTCCGCGCAGCTCTCGATTCCCCCCTCTCTTTCGCACCCTCCATGTCATATTCCGCTCCAGGAGTTCCATCATAGCTCCTCACTGTCGCTGGGAGGATGTTTTCTCCTCCGCTCGCCCCTTCCACCGTCATTTTCTCTCTACCCACCCTTGCCTCCTTTTCCGCGCAGCTCTCGATTCCCCCCTCTCTTTCGCACCCTCCATGTCATATTCCGCTCCAGGAGCTCCATCATAGCTCCTCGCTGTCGCTGGGAGGATGTTTTCTCCTCCGCTCGCCCCTTCCACCGTCATTTTCTCTCTACCCACCCTTGCTTCCTTTTCCGCGCAGCTCTCGATTCCCCCCTCTCTTTCGCACCCTCCATGTCATATTCCGCTCCAGGAGTTCCATCATAGCTCCTCACTGTCGCTGGGAGGATGTTTTCTCCTCCGCTCGCCCCTTCCACCGTCATTTTCTCTCTACCCACCCTTGCCTCCTTCTCCGCGCTGCTCTCGATTCCCTCCTCTCTCTCGCACCCTCCATATTACATCCAGCTCCAGGAGCTCCATCATAGCTCCGCTGTCGCTGGGAGGATGTTTTCTCCTCCGCTCGCCCCTTCCACCGTCATTTTCTCTCTACCCACCCTTGCCTCCTTCTCCGCGCAGCTCTCGATTCCCTCCTCTCTCTCGCACCCTCCATATTACATCCAGCTCCAGGAGCTCCATCATAGCTCCTCGCTGTCGCTGGGAGGATGTTTTCTCCTCTGCTCGCCGCTTCCGCCGTCATTTTCTCTCCACCCACCCTTGCCTCCTTCTCCGCGCCGCTCTCGATTCCCCCCTCTCTTTCGCACCCTCCATGTCATATTCTGCTCCAGGAGCTCCATCATAGCTCCTCGCTGTCGCTGGGAGGATGTTTTCTCCTCCGCTCGCCCCTTCCACCGTCATTTTCTCTCTACCCACCCTTGCCTCCTTCTCCGCGCAGCTCTCGATTCCCCCCTCTCTTTCGCACCCTCCATGTCATATTCCGCTCCAGGAGCTCCATCATAGCTCCTCGCTGTCGCTGGGAGGATGTTTTCTCCTCCGCTCGCCCCTTCCACCGTCATTTCCTCTCTACCCACCCTTTCCTCCTTTTCCGCGCAGCTCTCGATTCCCCCCTCTCTTTCGCACCCTCCATGTCATATTCCGCTCCAGGAGCTCCATCATAGCTCCTCGCTGTCGCTGGGAGGATGTTTTCTCCTCCGCTCGCCCCTTCCACCGTCATTTTCTCTCTACCCACCCTTGCCTCCTTTTCCGCGCAGCTCTCGATTCCCCCCTCTCTTTCGCACCCTCCATGTCATATTCCGCTCCAGGAGCTCCATCATAGCTCCTCGCTGTCGCTGGGAGGATGTTTTCTCCTCCGCTCGCCCCTTCCACCGTCATTTTCTCTTTACCCACCCTTGCCTCCTTCTCCGCGCAGCTCTCAATTCCCCCCTCTCTTTCGCACCCTCCATGTCATATTCCGCTCCAGGAGCTCCATCATAGCTCCTCGCTGTCGCTGGGAGGATGTTTTCTCCTCCGCTCGCCCCTTCCACCGTCATTTTCTCTCTACCCACCCTTGCCTCCTTCTCCGCGCAGCTCTCGATTCCCCCCTCTCTTTCGAACCCTCCATGTCATATTCCGCTCCAGGAGATCCATCATAGCTCCTCGCTGTCGCTGGAAGGATGTTTTCTCCTCTGCTCGCCCCTTCCACCGTCATTTTCTCTCTACCCACCCTTTCCTCCTTTTCCGCGCAGCTCTCGATTCCCCCCTCTCTTTCGCACCCTCCATGTCATATTCCGCTCCAGGAGCTCCATCATAGCTCCTCGCTGTCGCTGGGAGGATGTTTTCTCCTCCGCTCGCCCCTTCCACCGTCATTTTCTCTCTACCCACCCTTGCCTCCTTCTCCGCGCAGCTCTCGATTCCCCCCTCTCTTTCGCACCCTCCATGTCATATTCCGCTCCAGGAGCTCCATCATAGCTCCTTGCTGTCGCTGGGAGGATGTTTTCTCCTCCGCTCGCCCCTTCCACCATCATTTTCTCTCTACCCACCCTTGCCTCCTTCTCCGCGCAGCTCTCGATTCCCCCCTCTCTTTCGCACCCTCCATGTCATATTCCGCTCCAGGAGCTCCATCATAGCTCCTCGCTGTCGCTGGGAGGATGTTTTCTCCTCCGCTCGCCCCTTCCACCGTCATTTTCTCTCTACCCACCCTTGCCTCCTTTTCCGCGCAGCTCTCGATTCCCCCCTCTCTTTCGCACCCTCCATGTCATATTCCGCTCCAGGAGCTCCATCATAGCTCCTCGCTGTCGCTGGGAGGATGTTTTCTCCTCCGCTCGCCCCTTCCACCGTCATTTTCTCTCTACCCACCCTTGCCTCCTTTTCCACGCAGCTCTCGATTCCCCCCTCTCTTTCGCACCCTCCATGTCATATTCCGCTCCAGGAGCTCCATCATAGCTCCTCGCTGTTGCTGGGAGGATGTTTTCTCCTCCGCTCGCCCCTTCCACCGTCATTTTCTCTCTACCCACCCTTGCCTCCTTCTCCGCACAGCTCTCGATTCCCCCCTCTCTTTCGCACCCTCCATGTCATATTCCGCTCCAGGAGCTCCATCATAGCTCCTCGCTGTCGCTGGGAGGATGTTTTCTCCTCTGCTCGCCCCTTCCACCGTCATTTTCTCTCTACCCACCCTTTCCTCCTTTTCCGCGCAGCTCTCGATTCCCCCCTCTCTTTCGCACCCTCCATGTCATATTCCGCTCCAGGAGCTCCATCATAGCTCCTCGCTGTCGCTGGGAGGATGTTTTCTCCTCCGCTCGCCCCTTCCACCGTCATTTTCTTTCTACCCACCCTTGCCTCCTTTTCCACGCAGCTCTCGATTCCCCCCTCTCTTTCGCACCCTCCATGTCATATTCCGCTCCAGGAGCTCCATCATAGCTCCTCGCTGTTGCTGGGAGGATGTTTTCTCCTCCGCTCGCCCCTTCCACCGTCATTTTCTCTCTACCCACCCTTGCCTCCTTCTCCGCACAGCTCTCGATTCCCCCCTCTCTTTCGCACCCTCCATGTCATATTCCGCTCCAGGAGCTCCATCATAGCTCCTCGCTGTCGCTGGGAGGATGTTTTCTCCTCTGCTCGCCCCTTCCACCGTCATTTTCTCTCTACCCACCCTTTCCTCCTTTTCCGCGCAGCTCTCGATTCCCCCCTCTCTTGCGCACCCTCCATGTCATATTCCGCTCCAGGAGCTCCATCATAGCTCCTCGCTGTCGCTGGGAGGATGTTTTCTCCTCCGCTCGCCCCTTCCACCGTCATTTTCTCTCTACCCACCCTTGCCTCCTTTTCCGCGCAGCTCTCGATTCCCCCCTCTCTTTCGCACCCTCCATGTCATATTCCGCTCCAGGAGTTCCATCATAGCTCCTCACTGTCGCTGGGAGGATGTTTTCTCCTCCGCTCGCCCCTTCCACCGTCATTTTCTCTCTACCCACCCTTTCCTCCTTTTCCGCGCAGCTCTCGATTCCCCCCTCTCTTTCGCACCCTCCATGTCATATTCCGCTCCAGGAGCTCCATCATAGCTCCTCGCTGTCGCTGGGAGGATTTTTTCTCCTCTGCTCGCCCCTTCCACCGTAATTTTCTCTCTACCCACCCTTTCCTCCTTTTCCGCGCAGCTCTCGATTCCCCCCTCTCTTGCGCACCCTCCATGTCATATTCCGCTCCAGGAGCTCCATCATAGCTCCTCGCTGTCGCTGGGAGGATGTTTTCTCCTCCGCTCGCCCCTTCCACCATCATTTTCTCTCTACCCACCCTTGCCTCCTTCTCCGCGCAGCTCTCGATTCCCCCCTCTCTTTCGCACCCTCCATGTCATATTCCGCTCCAGGAGCTCCATCATAGCTCCTCGCTGTCGCTGGGAGGATGTTTTCTCCTCCCCTCGCCCCTTCCACCGTCATTTTCTCTCTACCCACCCTTGCCTCCTTTTCCGCGCAGCTCTCGATTCCCCCCTCTCTTTCGCACCCTCCATGTCATATTCCGCTCCAGGAGCTCCATCATAGCTCCTCGCTGTCGCTGGGAGGATGTTTTCTCCTCCGCTCGCCCCTTCCACCGTCATTTTCTTTCTACCCACCCTTGCCTCCTTTTCCACGCAGCTCTCGATTCCCCCCTCTCTTTCGCACCCTCCATGTCATATTCCGCTCCAGGAGCTCCATCATAGCTCCTCGCTGTTGCTGGGAGGATGTTTTCTCCTCCGCTCGCCCCTTCCACCGTCATTTTCTCTCTACCCACCCTTGCCTCCTTCTCCGCACAGCTCTCGATTCCCCCCTCTCTTTCGCACCCTCCATGTCATATTCCGCTCCAGGAGCTCCATCATAGCTCCTCGCTGTCGCTGGGAGGATGTTTTCTCCTCTGCTCGCCCCTTCCACCGTCATTTTCTCTCTACCCACCCTTTCCTCCTTTTCCGCGCAGCTCTCGATTCCCCCCTCTCTTTCGCACCCTCCATGTCATATTCCGCTCCAGGAGCTCCATCATAGCTCCTCGCTGTCGCTGGGAGGATGTTTTCTCCTCCGCTCGCCCCTTCCACCGTCATTTTCTTTCTACCCACCCTTGCCTCCTTTTCCACGCAGCTCTCGATTCCCCCCTCTCTTTCGCACCCTCCATGTCATATTCCGCTCCAGGAGCTCCATCATAGCTCCTCGCTGTTGCTGGGAGGATGTTTTCTCCTCCGCTCGCCCCTTCCACCGTCATTTTCTCTCTACCCACCCTTGCCTCCTTCTCCGCACAGCTCTCGATTCCCCCCTCTCTTTCGCACCCTCCATGTCATATTCCGCTCCAGGAGCTCCATCATAGCTCCTCGCTGTCGCTGGGAGGATGTTTTCTCCTCTGCTCGCCCCTTCCACCGTCATTTTCTCTCTACCCACCCTTTCCTCCTTTTCCGCGCAGCTCTCGATTCCCCCCTCTCTTGCGCACCCTCCATGTCATATTCCGCTCCAGGAGCTCCATCATAGCTCCTCGCTGTCGCTGGGAGGATGTTTTCTCCTCCGCTCGCCCCTTCCACCGTCATTTTCTCTCTACCCACCCTTGCCTCCTTTTCCGCGCAGCTCTCGATTCCCCCCTCTCTTTCGCACCCTCCATGTCATATTCCGCTCCAGGAGTTCCATCATAGCTCCTCACTGTCGCTGGGAGGATGTTTTCTCCTCCGCTCGCCCCTTCCACCGTCATTTTCTCTCTACCCACCCTTGCCTCCTTCTCCGCACAGCTCTCGATTCCCCCCCCCCTTTGCACCCTCCATGTCATATTCCGCTCCAGGAGCTCCATCATAGCTCTTCGCTGTCGCTGGGAGGATGTTTTCTCCTCCGCTCGCCCCTTCCACCGTCATTTTCTCTCTACCCACCCTTTCCTCCTTTTCCGCGCAGCTCTCGATTCCCCCCTCTCTTTCGCACCCTCCATGTCATATTCCGCTCCAGGAGCTCCATCATAGCTCCTCGCTGTCGCTGGGAGGATGTTTTCTCCTCCGCTCGCCCCTTCCACCGTCATTTTCTCTCTACCCACCCTTGCCTCCTTTTCCGCGCAGCTCTCGATTCCCCCCTCTCTTTCGCACCCTCCATGTCATATTCCGCTCCAGGAGCTCCATCATAGCTCCTCGCTGTCGCTGGGAGGATGTTTTCTCCTCCGCTCGCCCCTTCCACCGTCATTTTCTCTCTACCCACCCTTGCCTCCTTCTCCGCGCAGCTCTCAATTCCCCCCTCTCTTTCGCACCCTCCATGTCATATTCCGCTCCAGGAGCTCCATCATAGCTCCTCGCTGTCGCTGGGAGGATGTTTTCTCCTCCGCTCGCCCCTTCCACCGTCATTTTCTCTCTACCCACCCTTGCCTCCTTTTCCGCGCAGCTCTCGATTCCCCCCTCTCTTTCGCACCCTCCATGTCATATTCCGCTCCAGGAGTTCCATCATAGCTCCTCACTGTCGCTGGGAGGATGTTTTCTCCTCCGCTCGCCCCTTCCACCGTCATTTTCTCTCTACCCACCCTTGCCTCCTTTTCCACGCAGCTCTCGATTCCCCCCTCTCTTTCGCACCCTCCATGTCATATTCCGCTCCAGGAGCTCCATCATAGCTCCTCGCTGTCGCTGGGAGGATGTTTTCTCCTCCGCTCGCCCCTTCCACCGTCATTTTCTCTCTACCCACCCTTGCCTCCTTTTCCGCGCAGCTCTCGATTCCCCCCTCTCTTTCGCACCCTCAATGTCATATTCCGCTCCAGGAGTTCCATCATAGCTCCTCACTGTCGCTGGGAGGATGTTTTCTCCTCCGCTCGCCCCTTCCACCGTCATTTTCTCTCTACCCACCCTTGCCTCCTTTTCCGCGCAGCTCTCGATTCCCCCCTCTCTTTCGCACCCTCCATGTCATATTCCGCTCCAGGAGTTCCATCATAGCTCCTCACTGTCGCTGGGAGGAAGTTTTCTCCTCCGCTCGCCCCTTCCACCGTCATTTTTTCTCTACCCACCCTTGCCTCCTTTTCCGCGCAGCTCTCGATTCCCCCCTCTCTTTCGCACCCTCCATGTCATATTCCGCTCCAGGAGCTCCATCATAGCTCCTCGCTGTCGCTGGGAGGATGTTTTCTCCTCCGCTCGCCCCTTCCACCGTCATTTTCTCTCTACCCACCCTTGCCTCCTTTTCCGCGCAGCTCTCGATTCCCCCCTCTCTTTCGCACCCTCAATGTCATATTCCGCTCCAGGAGTTCCATCATAGCTCCTCACTGTCGCTGGGAGGATGTTTTCTCCTCCGCTCGCCCCTTCCACCGTCATTTTCTCTCTACCCACCCTTGCCTCCTTTTCCGCGCAGCTCTCGATTCCCCCCTCTCTTTCGCACCCTCCATGTCATATTCCGCTCCAGGAGTTCCATCATAGCTCCTCACTGTCGCTGAGAGGATGTTTTCTCCTCCGCTCGCCCCTTCCACCGTCATTTTCTCTCTACCCACCCTTGCCTCCTTCTCCGCGCAGCTCTCGATTCCCTCCTCTCTCTCGCACCCTCCATATTACATCCAGCTCCAGGAGCTCCATCATAGCTCCTCGCTGTCGCTGGGAGGATGTTTTCTCCTCTGCTCGCCGCTTCCGCCGTCATTTTCTCTCCACCCACCCTTGCCTCCTTTTCCGCGCAGCTCTCGATTCCCCCCTCTCTTTCGCACCCTCAATGTCATATTCCGCTCCAGGAGTTCCATCATAGCTCCTCACTGTCGCTGGGAGGATGTTTTCTCCTCCGCTCGCCCCTTCCACCGTCATTTTCTCTCTACCCACCCTTGCCTCCTTTTCCGCGCAGCTCTCGATTCCCCCCTCTCTTTCGCACCCTCCATGTCATATTCCGCTCCAGGAGTTCCATCATAGCTCCTCACTGTCGCTGGGAGGAAGTTTTCTCCTCCGCTCGCCCCTTCCACCGTCATTTTTTCTCTACCCACCCTTGCCTCCTTTTCCGCGCAGCTCTCGATTCCCCCCTCTCTTTCGCACCCTCCATGTCATATTCCGCTCCAGGAGCTCCATCATAGCTCCTCGCTGTCGCTGGGAGGATGTTTTCTCCTCCGCTCGCCCCTTCCACCGTCATTTTCTCTCTACCCACCCTTGCCTCCTTTTCCGCGCAGCTCTCGATTCCCCCCTCTCTTTCGCACCCTCAATGTCATATTCCGCTCCAGGAGTTCCATCATAGCTCCTCACTGTCGCTGGGAGGATGTTTTCTCCTCCGCTCGCCCCTTCCACCGTCATTTTCTCTCTACCCACCCTTGCCTCCTTTTCCGCGCAGCTCTCGATTCCCCCCTCTCTTTCGCACCCTCCATGTCATATTCCGCTCCAGGAGTTCCATCATAGCTCCTCACTGTCGCTGGGAGGATGTTTTCTCCTCCGCTCGCCCCTTCCACCGTCATTTTCTCTCTACCCACCCTTGCCTCCTTCTCCGCGCAGCTCTCGATTCCCTCCTCTCTCTCGCACCCTCCATATTACATCCAGCTCCAGGAGCTCCATCATAGCTCCTCGCTGTCGCTGGGAGGATGTTTTCTCCTCTGCTCGCCGCTTCCGCCGTCATTTTCTCTCCACCCACCCTTGCCTCCTTCTCCGCGCCGCTCTCGATTCCCCCCTCTCTTTCGCACCCTCCATGTCATATTCTGCTCCAGGAGCTCCATCATAGCTCCTCGCTGTCGCTGGGAGGATGTTTTCTCCTCCGCTCGCCCCTTCCACCGTCATTTTCTCTCTACCCACCCTTGCCTCCTTCTCCGCGCAGCTCTCGATTCCCCCCTCTCTTTCGCACCCTCCATGTCATATTCCGCTCCAGGAGCTCCATCATAGCTCCTCGCTGTCGCTGGGAGGATGTTTTCTCCTCCGCTCGCCCCTTCCACCGTCATTTCCTCTCTACCCACCCTTTCCTCCTTTTCCGCGCAGCTCTCGATTCCCCCCTCTCTTTCGCACCCTCCATGTCATATTCCGCTCCAGGAGCTCCATCATAGCTCCTCGCTGTCGCTGGGAGGATGTTTTCTCCTCCGCTCGCCCCTTCCACCGTCATTTTCTCTCTACCCACCCTTGCCTCCTTTTCCGCGCAGCTCTCGATTCCCCCCTCTCTTTCGCACCCTCCATGTCATATTCCGCTCCAGGAGCTCCATCATAGCTCCTCGCTGTCGCTGGGAGGATGTTTTCTCCTCCGCTCGCCCCTTCCACCGTCATTTTCTCTCTACCCACCCTTGCCTCCTTCTCCGCGCAGCTCTCAATTCCCCCCTCTCTTTCGCACCCTCCATGTCATATTCCGCTCCAGGAGCTCCATCATAGCTCCTCGCTGTCGCTGGGAGGATGTTTTCTCCTCCGCTCGCCCCTTCCACCGTCATTTTCTCTCTACCCACCCTTGCCTCCTTCTCCGCGCAGCTCTCGATTCCCCCCTCTCTTTCGAACCCTCCATGTCATATTCCGCTCCAGGAGATCCATCATAGCTCCTCGCTGTCGCTGGGAGGATGTTTTCTCCTCTGCTCGCCCCTTCCACCGTCATTTTCTCTCTACCCACCCTTTCCTCCTTTTCCGCGCAGCTCTCGATTCCCCCCTCTCTTTCGCACCCTCCATGTCATATTCCGCTCCAGGAGCTCCATCATAGCTCCTCGCTGTCGCTGGGAGGATGTTTTCTCCTCCGCTCGCCCCTTCCACCGTCATTTTCTTTCTACCCACCCTTGCCTCCTTTTCCACGCAGCTCTCGATTCCCCCCTCTCTTTCGCACCCTCCATGTCATATTCCGCTCCAGGAGCTCCATCATAGCTCCTCGCTGTTGCTGGGAGGATGTTTTCTCCTCCGCTCGCCCCTTCCACCGTCATTTTCTCTCTACCCACCCTTGCCTCCTTCTCCGCACAGCTCTCGATTCCCCCCTCTCTTTCGCACCCTCCATGTCATATTCCGCTCCAGGAGCTCCATCATAGCTCCTCGCTGTCGCTGGGAGGATGTTTTCTCCTCTGCTCGCCCCTTCCACCGTCATTTTCTCTCTACCCACCCTTTCCTCCTTTTCCGCGCAGCTCTCAATTCCCCCCTCTCTTTCGCACCCTCCATGTCATATTCCGCTCCAGGAGCTCCATCATAGCTCCTTGCTGTCGCTGGGAGGATGTTTTCTCCTCCGCTCGCCCCTTCCACCGTCATTTTCTCTCTACCCACCCTTGCCTCCTTTTCCGCGCAGCTCTCGATTCCCCCCTCTCTTTCGCACCCTCCATGTCATATTCCGCTCCAGGAGTTCCATCATAGCTCCTCACTGTCGCTGGGAGGATGTTTTCTCCTCCGCTCGCCCCTTCCACCGTCATTTTCTCTCTACCCACCCTTGCCTCCTTCTCCGCGCAGCTCTCGATTCCCCCCTCTCTTTCGCACCCTCCATGTCATATTCTGCTCCAGGAGCTCCATCATAGCTCCTCGCTGTCGCTGGGAGGATGTTTTCTCCTCCGCTCGCCCCTTCCACCGTCATTTTCTCTCTACCCACCCTTGCCTCCTTCTCCGCGCAGCTCTCGATTCCCCCCTCTCTTTCGCACCCTCCATGTCATATTCCGCTCCAGGAGCTCCATCATAGCTCCTTGCTGTCGCTGGGAGGATGTTTTCTCCTCCGCTCGCCCCTTCCACCATCATTTTCTCTCTACCCACCCTTGCCTCCTTCTCCGCGCAGCTCTCGATTCCCCCCTCTCTTTCGCACCCTCCATGTCATATTCCGCTCCAGGAGCTCCATCATAGCTCCTCGCTGTCGCTGGGAGGATGTTTTCTCCTCCGCTCGCCCCTTCCACCGTCATTTTCTCTCTACCCACCCTTGCCTCCTTTTCCGCGCAGCTCTCGATTCCCCCCTCTCTTTCGCACCCTCCATGTCATATTCCGCTCCAGGAGCTCCATCATAGCTCCTCGCTGTCGCTGGGAGGATGTTTTCTCCTCCGCTCGCCCCTTCCACCGTCATTTTCTCTCTACCCACCCTTGCCTCCTTTTCCACGCAGCTCTCGATTCCCCCCTCTCTTTCGCACCCTCCATGTCATATTCCGCTCCAGGAGCTCCATCATAGCTCCTCGCTGTTGCTGGGAGGATGTTTTCTCCTCCGCTCGCCCCTTCCACCGTCATTTTCTCTCTACCCTCCCTTGCCTCCTTCTCCGCACAGCTCTCGATTCCCCCCTCTCTTTCGCACCCTCCATGTCATATTCCGCTCCAGGAGCTCCATCATAGCTCCTCGCTGTCGCTGGGAGGATGTTTTCTCCTCTGCTCGCCCCTTCCACCGTCATTTTCTCTCTACCCACCCTTTCCTCCTTTTCCGCGCAGCTCTCGATTCCCCCCTCTCTTGCGCACCCTCCATGTCATATTCCGCTCCAGGAGCTCCATCATAGCTCCTCGCTGTCGCTGGGAGGATGTTTTCTCCTCCGCTCGCCCCTTCCACCGTCATTTTCTTTCTACCCACCCTTGCCTCCTTTTCCACGCAGCTCTCGATTCCCCCCTCTCTTTCGCACCCTCCATGTCATATTCCGCTCCAGGAGCTCCATCATAGCTCCTCGCTGTTGCTGGGAGGATGTTTTCTCCTCCGCTCGCCCCTTCCACCGTCATTTTCTCTCTACCCACCCTTGCCTCCTTCTCCGCACAGCTCTCGATTCCCCCCTCTCTTTCGCACCCTCCATGTCATATTCCGCTCCAGGAGCTCCATCATAGCTCCTCGCTGTCGCTGGGAGGATGTTTTCTCCTCTGCTCGCCCCTTCCACCGTCATTTTCTCTCTACCCACCCTTTCCTCCTTTTCCGCGCAGCTCTCGATTCCCCCCTCTCTTTCGCACCCTCCATGTCATATTCCGCTCCAGGAGCTCCATCATAGCTCCTCGCTGTCGCTGGGAGGATGTTTTCTCCTCCGCTCGCCCCTTCCACCGTCATTTTCTTTCTACCCACCCTTGCCTCCTTTTCCACGCAGCTCTCGATTCCCCCCTCTCTTTCGCACCCTCCATGTCATATTCCGCTCCAGGAGCTCCATCATAGCTCCTCGCTGTTGCTGGGAGGATGTTTTCTCCTCCGCTCGCCCCTTCCACCGTCATTTTCTCTCTACCCACCCTTGCCTCCTTCTCCGCACAGCTCTCGATTCCCCCCTCTCTTTCGCACCCTCCATGTCATATTCCGCTCCAGGAGCTCCATCATAGCTCCTCGCTGTCGCTGGGAGGATGTTTTCTCCTCTGCTCGCCCCTTCCACCGTCATTTTCTCTCTACCCACCCTTTCCTCCTTTTCCGCGCAGCTCTCGATTCCCCCCTCTCTTGCGCACCCTCCATGTCATATTCCGCTCCAGGAGCTCCATCATAGCTCCTCGCTGTCGCTGGGAGGATGTTTTCTCCTCCGCTCGCCCCTTCCACCGTCATTTTCTCTCTACCCACCCTTGCCTCCTTTTCCGCGCAGCTCTCGATTCCCCCCTCTCTTTCGCACCCTCCATGTCATATTCCGCTCCAGGAGTTCCATCATAGCTCCTCACTGTCGCTGGGAGGATGTTTTCTCCTCCGCTCGCCCCTTCCACCGTCATTTTCTCTCTACCCACCCTTGCCTCCTTCTCCGCGCAGCTCTCGATTCCCCCCTCTCTTTCGCACCCTCCATGTCATATTCCGCTCCAGGAGCTCCATCATAGCTCTTCGCTGTCGCTGGGAGGATGTTTTCTCCTCCGCTCGCCCCTTCCACCGTCATTTTCTCTCTACCCACCCTTTCCTCCTTTTCCGCGCAGCTCTCGATTCCCCCCTCTCTTTCGCACCCTCCATGTCATATTCCGCTCCAGGAGCTCCATCATAGCTCCTCGCTGTCGCTGGGAGGATGTTTTCTCCTCCGCTCGCCCCTTCCACCGTCATTTTCTCTCTACCCACCCTTGCCTCCTTTTCCGCGCAGCTCTCGATTCCCCCCTCTCTTTCGCACCCTCCATGTCATATTCCGCTCCAGGAGCTCCATCATAGCTCCTCGCTGTCGCTGGGAGGATGTTTTCTCCTCCGCTCGCCCCTTCCACCGTCATTTTCTCTCTACCCACCCTTGCCTCCTTCTCCGCGCAGCTCTCAATTCCCCCCTCTCTTTCGCACCCTCCATGTCATATTCCGCTCCAGGAGCTCCATCATAGCTCCTCGCTGTCGCTGGGAGGATGTTTTCTCCTCCGCTCGCCCCTTCCACCGTCATTTTCTCTCTACCCACCCTTGCCTCCTTTTCCGCGCAGCTCTCGATTCCCCCCTCTCTTTCGCACCCTCCATGTCATATTCCGCTCCAGGAGTTCCATCATAGCTCCTCGCTGTCGCTGGGAGGATGTTTTCTCCTCCGCTCGCCCCTTCCACCGTCATTTTCTCTCTACCCACCCTTGCCTCCTTTTCCGCGCAGCTCTCGATTCCCCCCTCTCTTTCGCACCCTCCATGTCATATTCCGCTCCAGGAGTTCCATCATAGCTCCTCACTGTCGCTGGGAGGATGTTTTCTCCTCCGCTCGCCCCTTCCACCGTCATTTTCTCTCTACCAACCCTTGCCTCCTTTTCCGCGCAGCTCTCGATTCCCCCCTCTCTTTCGCACCCTCCATGTCATATTCCGCTCCAGGAGTTCCATCATAGCTCCTCACTGTCGCTGGGAGGAAGTTTTCTCCTCCGCTTGCCCCTTCCACCGTCATTTTCTCTCTACCCACCCTTGCCTCCTTTTCCGCGCAGCTCTCGATTCCCCCCTCTCTTTCGCACCCTCCATGTCATATTCCGCTCCAGGAGCTCCATCATAGCTCCTTGCTGTCGCTGGGAGGATGTTTTCTCCTCCGCTCGCCCCTTCCACCGTCATTTTCTCTCTACCCACCCTTGCCTCCTTTTCCGCGCAGCTCTCGATTCCCCCCTCTCTTTCGCACCCTCCATGTCAAATTCCGCTCCAGGAGTTCCATCATAGCTCCTCACTGTCGCTGGGAGGATGTTTTCTCCTCCGCTCGCCCCTTCCACCGTCATTTTCTCTCTACCCACCCTTGCCTCCTTTTCCGCGCAGCTCTCGATTCCCCCCTCTCTTTCGCACCCTCCATGTCATATTCCGCTCCAGGAGCTCCATCATAGCTCCTCGCTGTCGCTGGGAGGATGTTTTCTCCTCCGCTCGCCCCTTCCACCGTCATTTTCTCTCTACCCACCCTTGCCTCCTTTTCCGCGCAGCTCTCGATTCCCCCCTCTCTTTCGCACCCTCAATGTCATATTCCGCTCCAGGAGTTCCATCATAGCTCCTCACTGTCGCTGGGAGGATGTTTTCTCCTCCGCTCGCCCCTTCCACCGTCATTTTCTCTCTACCCACCCTTGCCTCCTTTTCCGCGCAGCTCTCGATTCCCCCCTCTCTTTCGCACCCTCCATGTCATATTCCGCTCCAGGAGTTCCATCATAGCTCCTCACTGTCGCTGGGAGGAAGTTTTCTCCTCCGCTCGCCCCTTCCACCGTCATTTTTTCTCTACCCACCCTTGCCTCCTTTTCCGCGCAGCTCTCGATTCCCCCCTCTCTTTCGCACCCTCCATGTCATATTCCGCTCCAGGAGCTCCATCATAGCTCCTCGCTGTCGCTGGGAGGATGTTTTCTCCTCCGCTCACCCCTTCCACCGTCATTTTCTCTCTACCCACCCTTGCCTCCTTTTCCGCGCAGCTCTCGATTCCCCCCTCTCTTTCGCACCCTCAATGTCATATTCCGCTCCAGGAGTTCCATCATAGCTCCTCACTGTCGCTGGGAGGATGTTTTCTCCTCCGCTCGCCCCTTCCACCGTCATTTTCTCTCTACCCACCCTTGCCTCCTTTTCCGCGCAGCTCTCGATTCCCCCCTCTCTTTCGCACCCTCCATGTCATATTCCGCTCCAGGAGTTCCATCATAGCTCCTCACTGTCGCTGGGAGGAAGTTTTCTCCTCCGCTCGCCCCTTCCACCGTCATTTTCTCTCTACCCACCCTTGCCTCCTTTTCCGCGCAGCTCTCGATTCCCCCCTCTCTTTCGCACCCTCCATGTCATATTCCGCTCCAGGAGCTCCATCATAGCTCCTCGCTGTCGCTGGGAGGATGATTTCTCCTCCGCTCGCCCCTTCCACCGTCATTTTCTCTCTACCCACCCTTGCCTCCTTTTCCGTGCAGCTCTCGATTCCCCCCTCTCTTTCGCACCCTCCATGTCATATTCCGCTCCAGGAGTTCCATCATAGCTCCTCACTGTCGCTGGGAGGATGTTTTCTCCTCCGCTCGCCCCTTCCACCATCATTTTCTCTCTACCCACCCTTGCCTCCTTTTCCGCGCAGCTCTCGATTCCCACCTCTCTTTCGCACCCTCCATGTCATATTCCGCTCCAGGAGTTCCATCATAGCTCCTCACTGTCGCTGGGAGGATGTTTTCTCCTCCGCTCGCCCCTTCCACCGTCATTTTCTCTCTACCCACCCTTGCCTCCTTCTCCGCGCAGCTCTCGATTCCCCCCTCTCTTTCGCACCCTCCATGTCATATTCTGCTCCAGGAGCTCCATCATAGCTCCTCGCTGTCGCTGGGAGGATGTTTTCTCCTCCGCTCGCCCCTTCCACCGTCATTTTCTCTCTACCCACCCTTGCCTCCTTCTCCGCGCAGCTCTCGATTCCCCCCTCTCTTTCGCACCCTCCATGTCATATTCCGCTCCAGGAGCTCCATCATAGCTCCTCGCTGTCGCTGGGAGGATGTTTTCTCCTCCGCTCGCCCCTTCCACCGTCATTTTCTCTCTACCCACCCTTGCCTCCTTTTCCGCGCATCTCTCGATTCCCCCCTCTCTTTCGCACCCTCCATGTCATATTCCGCTCCAGGAGCTCCATCATAGCTCCTTGCTGTCGCTGGGAGGATGTTTTCTCCTCCGCTCGCCCCTTCCACCGTCATTTTCTCTCTACCCACCCTTGCCTCCTTTTCCGCGCAGCTCTCGATTCCCCCCTCTCTTTCGCACCCTCCATGTCATATTCCGCTCCAGGAGCTCCATCATAGCTCCTTGCTGTCGCTGGGAGGATGTTTTCTCCTCCGCTCGCCCCTTCCACCGTCATTTTCTCTCTACCCACCCTTGCCTCCTTTTCCGCGCAGCTCTCGATTCCCCCCTCCCTTTCGCACCCTCCATGTCATATTCCGCTCCAGGAGTTCCATCATAGCTCCTCACTGTCGCTGGGAGGATGTTTTCTCCTCCGCTCGCCCCTTCCACCGTCATTTTCTCTCTACCCACCCTTGCCTCCTTTTCCGCGCAGCTCTCGATTCCCCCCTCTCTTTCGCACCCTCCATGTCATATTCCGCTCCAGGAGCTCCATCATAGCTCCTCGCTGTCGCTGGGAGGATGTTTTCTCCTCCGCTCGCCCCTTCCACCGTCATTTTCTCTCTACCCACCCTTGCCTCCTTTTCCGCGCAGCTCTCGATTCCCCCCTCTCTTTCGCACCCTCAATGTCATATTCCGCTCCAGGAGTTCCATCATAGCTCCTCACTGTCGCTGGGAGGATGTTTTCTCCTCCGCTCGCCCCTTCCACCGTCATTTTCTCTCTACCCACCCTTGCCTCCTTTTCCGCGCAGCTGTCGATTCCCCCCTCTCTTTCGCACCCTCCATGTCATATTCCGCTCCAGGAGTTCCATCATAGCTCCTCACTGTCGCTGGGAGGAAGTTTTCTCCTCCGCTCGCCCCTTCCACCGTCATTTTCTCTCTACCCACCCTTGCCTCCTTTTCCGCGCAGCTCTCGATTCCCCCTCTCTTTCGCACCCTCCATGTCATATTCCGCTCCAGGAGCTCCATCATAGCTCCTCGCTGTCGCTGGGAGGATGTTTTCTCCTCCGCTCGCCCCTTCCACCGTCATTTTCTCTCTACCCACCCTTGCCTCCTTTTCCGCGCAGCTCTCGATTCCCCCCTCTCTTTCGCACCCTCAATGTCATATTCCGCTCCAGGAGTTCCATCATAGCTCCTCACTGTCGCTGGGAGGATGTTTTCTCCTCCGCTCGCCCCTTCCACCGTCATTTTCTCTCTACCCACCCTTGCCTCCTTTTCCGCGCAGCTCTCGATTCCCCCCTCTCTTTCGCACCCTCCATGTCATATTCCGCTCCAGGAGTTCCATCATAGCTCCTCACTGTCGCTGGGAGGAAGTTTTCTCCTCCGCTCGCCCCTTCCACCGTCATTTTCTCTCTACCCACCCTTGCCTCCTTTTCCGCGCAGCTCTCGATTCCCCCCTCTCTTTCGCACCCTCCATGTCATATTCCGCTCCAGGAGTTCCATCATAGCTCCTCACTGTCGCTGGGAGGAAGTTTTCTCCTCCGCTCGCCCCTTCCACCGTCATTTTCTCTCTACCCACCCTTGCCTCCTTTTCCGCGCAGCTCTCGATTCCCCCCTCTCTTTCGCACCCTCCATGTCATATTCCGCTCCAGGAGTTCCATCATAGCTCCTCACTGTCGCTGGGAGGATGTTTTCTCCTCCGCTCGCCCCTTCCACCATCATTTTCTCTCTACCCACCCTTGCCTCCTTTTCCGCGCAGCTCTCGATTCCCCCCTCTCTTTCGCACCCTCCATGTCATATTCCGCTCCAGGAGTTCCATCATAGCTCCTCACTGTCGCTGGGAGGATGTTTTCTCCTCCGCTCGCCCCTTCCACCATCATTTTCTCTCTACCCACCCTTGCCTCCTTTTCCGCGCAGCTCTCGATTCCCCCCTCTCTTTCGCACCCTCCATGTCATATTCCGCTCCAGGAGCTCCATCATAGCTCCTTGCTGTCGCTGGGAGGACGTTTTCTCCTCCGCTCGCCCCTTCCACCGTCATTTTCTCTCTACCCACCCTTGCCTCCTTTTCCGCGCAGCTCTCGATTCCCCCCTCTCTTTCGCACCCTCCATGTCATATTCCGCTCCAGGAGTTCCATCATAGCTCCTCACTGTCGCTGGGAGGATGTTTTCTCCTCCGCTCGCCCCTTCCACCGTCATTTTCTCTCTACCCACCCTTGCCTCCTTTTCCGCGCAGCTCTCGATTCCCCCCTCTCTTTCGCACCCTCCATGTCATATTCCGCTCCAGGAGTTCCATCATAGCTCCTCACTGTCGCTGGGAGGAAGTTTTCTCCTCCGCTTGCCCCTTCCACCGTCATCTTCTCTCTACCCACCCTTGCCTCCTTTTCCGCGCAGCTCTCGATTCCCCCCTCTCTTTCGCACCCTCCATGTCATATTCCGCTCCAGGAGCTCCATCATAGCTCCTTGCTGTCGCTGGGAGGATGTTTTCTCCTCCGCTCGCCCCTTCCACCGTCATTTTCTCTCTACCCACCCTTGCCTCCTTTTCCGCGCAGCTCTCGATTCCCCCCTCTCTTTCGCACCCTCCATGTCATATTCCGCTCCAGGAGCTCCATCATAGCTCCTCGCTGTCGCTGGGAGGATGTTTTCTCCTCCGCTCGCCCCTTCCACCGTCATTTTCTCTCTACCCACCCTTGCCTCCTTTTCCGCGCAGCTCTCGATTCCCCCCTCTCTTTCGCACCCTCAATGTCATATTCCGCTCCAGGAGTTCCATCATAGCTCCTCACTGTCGCTGGGAGGATGTTTTCTCCTCCGCTCGCCCCTTCCACCGTCATTTTCTCTCTACCCACCCTTGCCTCCTTTTCCGCGCAGCTCTCGATTCCCCCCTCTCTTTCGCACCCTCCATGTCATATTCCGCTCCAGGAGTTCCATCATAGCTCCTCACTGTCGCTGGGAGGAAGTTTTCTCCTCCGCTCGCCCCTTCCACCGTCATTTTCTCTCTACCCACCCTTGCCTCCTTTTCCGCGCAGCTCTCGATTCCCCCCTCTCTTTCGCACCCTCCATGTCATATTCCGCTCCAGGAGCTCCATCATAGCTCCTCGCTGTCGCTGGGAGGATGTTTTCTCCTCCGCTCGCCCCTTCCACCGTCATTTTCTCTCTACCCACCCTTGCCTCCTTTTCCGCGCAGCTCTCGATTCCCCCCTCTCTTTCGCACCCTCAATGTCATATTCCGCTCCAGGAGTTCCATCATAGCTCCTCACTGTCGCTGGGAGGATGTTTTCTCCTCCGCTCGCCCCTTCCACCGTCATTTTCTCTCTACCCACCCTTGCCTCCTTTTCCGCGCAGCTCTCGATTCCCCCCTCTCTTTCGCACCCTCCATGTCATATTCCGCTCCAGGAGTTCCATCATAGCTCCTCACTGTCGCTGGGAGGAAGTTTTCTCCTCCGCTCGCCCCTTCCACCGTCATTTTCTCTCTACCCACCCTTGCCTCCTTTTCCGCGCAGCTCTCGATTCCCCCCTCTCTTTCGCACCCTCCATGTCATATTCCGCTCCAGGAGTTCCATCATAGCTCCTCACTGTCGCTGGGAGGAAGTTTTCTCCTCCGCTCGCCACTTCCACCGTCATTTTCTCTCTACCCACCCTTGCCTCCTTTTCCGCGCAGCTCTCGATTCCCCCCTCTCTTTCGCACCCTCCATGTCATATTCCGCTCCAGGAGTTCCATCATAGCTGCTCACTGTCGCTGGGAGGATGTTTTCTCCTCCGCTCGCCCCTTCCACCATCATTTTCTCTCTACCCACCCTTGCCTCCTTTTCCGCGCAGCTCTCGATTCCCCCCTCTCTTTCGCACCCTCCATGTCATATTCCGCTCCAGGAGTTCCATCATAGCTCCTCACTGTCGCTGGGAGGATGTTTTCTCCTCCGCTCGCCCCTTCCACCATCATTTTCTCTCTACCCACCCTTGCCTCCTTTTCCGCGCAGCTCTCGATTCCCCCCTCTCTTTCGCACCCTCCATGTCATATTCCGCTCCAGGAGCTCCATCATAGCTCCTTGCTGTCGCTGGGAGGATGTTTTCTCCTCCGCTCGCCCCTTCCACCGTCATTTTCTCTCTACCCACCCTTGCCTCCTTTTCCGCGCAGCTCTCGATTCCCCCCTCTCTTTCGCACCCTCCATGTCATATTCCGCTCCAGGAGTTCCATCATAGCTCCTCACTGTCGCTGGGAGGATGTTTTCTCCTCCGCTCGCCCCTTCCACCGTCATTTTCTCTCTACCCACCCTTGCCTCCTTCTCCGCGCAGCTCTCGATTCCCCCCTCTCTTTCGCACCCTCCATGTCATATTCCGCTCCATGAGCTCCATCATAGCTCCTCGCTGTCGCTGGGAGGATGTTTTCTCCTCCGCTCGCCCCTTCCACCGTCATTTTCTCTCTACCCACCCTTGCCTCCTTTTCCGCGCAGCTCTCGATTCCCCCCTCTCTTTCGCACCCTCCATGTCATATTCCGCTCCAGGAGCTCCATCATAGCTCCTTGCTGTCGCTGGGAGGATGTTTTCTCCTCCGCTCCCCCTTCCACTGTCATTTTCTCTCTACCCACCCTTGCCTCCTTTTCCGCGCAGCTCTCGATTCCCCCCTCTCTTTCGCACCCTCCATGTCATATTCCGCTCCAGGAGTTCCATCATAGCTCCTCACTGTCGCTGGGAGGATGTTTTCTCCTCCGCTCGCCCCTTCCACCGTCATTTTCTCTCTACCCACCCTTGCCTCCTTCTCCGCGCAGCTCTCGATTCCCCCCTCTCTTTCGCACCCTCCATGTCATATTCCGCTCCAGGAGCTCCATCATAGCTCCTCGCTGTCGCTGGGAGGATGTTTTCTCCTCCGCTCGCCCCTTCCACCGTCATTTTCTCTCTACCCACCCTTGCCTCCTTTTCCGCGCAGCTCTCGATTCCCCCCTCTCTTTCGCACCCTCCATGTCATATTCCGCTCCAGGAGCTCCATCATAGCTCCTTGCTGTCGCTGGGAGGGTGTTTTCTCCTCCGCTCGCCCCTTCCACCGTCATTTTCTCTCTACCCACCCTTGCCTCCTTTTCCGCGCAGCTCTCGATTCCCCCCTCTCTTTCGCACCCTCCATGTCATATTCCGCTCCAGGAGTTCCATCATAGCTCCTCACTGTCGCTGGGAGGATGTTTTCTCCTCCGCTCGCCCCTTCCACCATCATTTTCTCTCTACCCACCCTTGCCTCCTTTTCCGCGCAGCTCTCGATTCCCCCCTCTCTTTCGCACCCTCCATGTCATATTCCGCTCCAGGAGTTCCATCATAGCTCCTCACTGTCGCTGGGAGGAAGTTTTCTCCTCCGCTCGCCCCTTCCACCGTCATTTTCTCTCTACCCACCCTTGCCTCCTTTTCCGCGCAGCTCTCGATTCCCCCCTCTCTTTCGCACCCTCCATGTCATATTCCGCTCCAGGAGTTCCATCATAGCTCCTCACTGTCGCTGGGAGGATGTTTTCTCCTCCGCTCACCCCTTCCACCGTCATTTTCTCTCTACCCACCCTTGCCTCCTTCTCCGCGCAGCTCTCGATTCCCCCCTCTCTTTCGCACCCTCCATGTCATATTCCGCTCCAGGAGCTCCATCATAGCTCTTCACTGTCGCTGGGAGGATGTTTTCTCCTCCGCTCGCCCCTTCCACCGTCATTTTCTCTCTACCCACCCTTGCCTCCTTTTCCGCGCAGCTCTCGATTCCCCCGTCTCTTTCGCACCCTCCATGTCATATTCCGCTCCAGGAGTTCCATCATAGCTCCTCACTGTCGCTGGGAGGATGTTTTCTCCTCCGCTCGCCCCTTCCACCGTCATTTTCTCTCTACCCACCCTTGCCTCCTTTTCCGCGCAGCTCTCGATTCCCCCTCTCTTTCGCACCCTCCATGTCATATTCCGCTCCAGGAGTTCCATCATAGCTCCTCACTGTCGCTGGGAGGAAGTTTTCTCCTCCGCTCGCCCCTTCCACCGTCATTTTCTCTCTACCCACCCTTGCCTCCTTTTCCGCGCAGTTTTCGATTCCCCCCTCTCTTTCGCACCCTCCATGTCATATTCCGCTCCAGGAGCTCCATCATAGCTCCTTGCTGTCGCTGGGAGGATGTTTTCTCCTCCGCTCGCCCCTTCCACCGTCATTTTCTCTCTACCCACCCTTGCCTCCTTCTCCGCGCAGCTCTCGATTCCCCCCTCTCTTTCGCACCCTCCTTGTCATATTCCGCTACAGGAGCTCCATCATAGCTCCTTGCTGTCGCTGGGAGGATGTTTTCTCCTCCGCTCGCCCCTTCCACCGTCATTTTCTCTCTACCCACCCTTGCCTCCTTCTCCGCGCAGCTCTCGATTCCCCCCTCTCTCTCGCACCCTCCATATTACATCCAGCTCCAGGAGCTCCATCATAGCTCCTCGCTGTCGCTGGGAGGATGTTTTCTCCTCCGCTCGCCCCTTCCACCGTCATTTTCTCTCTACCCACCCTTGCCTCCTTCTCCGCGCAGCTCTCGATTCCCTCCTCTCTTTCGCACCCTCCATGTCATATTCCGCTCCAGGAGCTCCATCATAGCTCCTCGCTGTCGCTGGGAGGATGTTTTCTCCTCCGCTCGCCCCTTCCACCGTCATTTTCTCTCTACCCACCCTTGCCTCCTTTTCCGCGCAGCTCTCGATTCCCCCCTCTCTTTCGCACCCTCCATGTCATATTCCGCTCCAGGAGCTCCATCATAGCTCCTTGCTGTCGCTGGGAGGATGTTTTCTCCTCCGCTCGCCCCTTCCACCGTCATTTTCTCTCTACCCACCCTTGCCTCCTTTTCCGCGCAGCTCTCGATTCCCCCCTCTCTTTCGCACCCTCCATGTCATATTCCGCTCCAGGAGTTCCATCATAGCTCCTCACTGTCGCTGGGAGGATGTTTTCTCCTCCGCTCGCCCCTTCCACCATAATTTTCTCTCTACCCACCCTTGCCTCCTTTTCCGCGCAGCTCTCGATTCCCCCCTCTCTTTCGCACCCTCCATGTCATATTCCGCTCCAGGAGTTCCATCATAGCTCCTCACTGTCGCTGGGAGGAAGTTTTCTCCTCCGCTCGCCCCTTCCACCGTCATTTTCTCTCTACCCACCCTTGCCTCCTTTTCCGCGCAGCTCTCGATTCCCCCCTCTCTTTCGCACCCTCCATGTCATATTCCGCTCCAGGAGTTCCATCATAGCTCCTCACTGTCGCTGGGAGGATGTTTTCTCCTCCGCTCGCCCCTTCCACCGTCATTTTCTCTCTACCCACCCTTGCCTCCTTCTCCGCGCAGCTCTCGATTCCCCCCTCTCTTTCGCACCCTCCATGTCATATTCCGCTCCAGGAGCTCCATCATAGCTCTTCGCTGTCGCTGGGAGGATGTTTTCTCCTCCGCTCGCCCCTTCCACCGTAATTTTCTCTCTACCCACCCTTGCCTCCTTTTCCGCGCAGCTCTCGATTCCCCCGTCTCTTTCGCACCCTCCATGTCATATTCCGCTCCAGGAGTTCCATCATAGCTCCTCACTGTCGCTGGGAGGATGTTTTCTCCTCCGCTCGCCCCTTCCACCGTCATTTTCTCTCTACCCACCCTTGCCTCCTTTTCCGCGCAGCTCTCGATTCCCCCCTCTCTTTCGCACCCTCCATGTCATATTCCGCTCCAGGAGTTCCATCATAGCTCCTCACTGTCGCTGGGAGGAAGTTTTCTCCTCCGTTCGCCCCTTCCACCGTCATTTTCTCTCTACCCACCCTTGCCTCCTTTTCCGCGCAGTTTTCGATTCCCCCCTCTCTTTCGCACCCTCCATGTCATATTCCGCTCCAGGAGCTCCATCATAGCTCCTTGCTGTCGCTGGGAGGATGTTTTCTCCTCCGCTCGCCCCTTCCACCGTCATTTTCTCTCTACCCACCCTTGCCTCCTTCTCCGCGCAGCTCTCGATTCCCCCCTCTCTTTCGCACCCTCCATGTCATATTCCGCTACAGGAGCTCCATCATAGCTCCTTGCTGTCGCTGGGAGGATGTTTTCTCCTCCGCTCGCCCCTTCCACCGTCATTTTCTCTCTACCCACCCTTGCCTCCTTCTCCGCGCAGCTCTTGATTCCCCCCTCTCTCTCGCACCCTCCATATTACATCCAGCTCCAGGAGCTCCATCATAGCTCCTCGCTGTCGCTGGGAGGATGTTTTCTCCTCCGCTCGCCCCTTCCACCGTCATTTTCTCTCTACCCACCCTTGCCTCCTTCTCCGCGCAGCTCTCGATTCCCTCCTCTCTCTCGCACCCTCCATATTACATCCAGCTCCAGGAGCTCCATCATAGCTCCTCGCTGTCGCTGGGAGGATGTTTTCTCCTCCGCTCGCCCCTTCCACCGTCATTTTCTCTCTACCCACCCTTGCCTCCTTTTCCGCGCAGCTCTCGATTCCCCCCTCTCTTTCGCACCCTCCATGTCATATTCCGCTCCAGGAGCTCCATCATAGCTCCTCGCTGTCGCTGGGAGGATGTTTTCTCCTCCGCTCGCACCTTCCACCGTCATTTTCTCTCTACCCACCCTTGCCTCCTTCTCCGCGCAGCTCTCGATTCCCTCCTCTCTCTCGCACCCTCCATATTACATCCAGCTCCAGGAGCTCCATCATAGCTCCTCGCTGTCGCTGGGAGGATGTTTTCTCCTCCGCTCGCCCCTTCCACCGTCATTTTCTCTCTACCCACCCTTGCCTCCTTTTCCGCGCAGCTCTCGATTCCCCCCTCTCTTTCGCACCCTCCATGTCATATTCCACTCCAGGAGCTCCATCATAGCTCCTTGCTGTCGCTGGGAGGATGTTTTCTCCTCCGCTCGCCCCTTCCACCGTCATTTTCTCTCTACCCACCCTTGCCTCCTTCTCCGCGCAGCTCTCGATTCCCCCCTCTCTCTCGCACCCTCCATATTACATCCAGCTCCAGGAGCTAAATCATAGCTCCTCGCTGTCGCTGGGAGGATGTTTTCTCCTCCGCTCGCCCCTTCCACCGTCATTTTCTCTCTACCCACCCTTGCCTCCTTTTCCGCGCAGCTCTCGATTCCCCCCTCTCTTTCGCACCCTCCATGTCATATTCCGCTCCAGGAGTTCCATCATAGCTCCTCACTGTCGCTGGGAGGATGTTTTCTCCTCCGCTCGCCCCTTCCACCGTCATTTTCTCTCTACCCACCCTTGCCTCCTTCTCCGCGCAGCTCTCGATTCCCCCCTCTCTTTCGCACCCTCCATGTCATATTCCGCTACAGGAGCTCCATCATAGCTCCTTGCTGTCGCTGGGAGGATGTTTTCTCCTCCGCTCGCCCCTTCCACCGTCATTTTCTCTCTACCCACCCTTGCCTCCTTCTCCGCGCAGCTCTCGATTCCCCCCTCTCTCTCGCACCCTCCATATTACATCCAGCTCCAGGAGCTCCATCATAGCTCCTCGCTGTCGCTGGGAGGATGTTTTCTCCTCCGCTCGCCCCTTCCACCGTCATTTTCTCTCTACCCACCCTTGCCTCCTTTTCCGCGCAGCTCTCGATTCCCCCCTCTCTTTCGCACCCTCCATGTCATATTCCGCTCCAGGAGTTCCATCATAGCTCCTCACTGTCGCTGGGAGGATGTTTTCTCCTCCGCTCGCCCCTTCCACCGTCATTTTCTCTCTACCCACCCTTGCCTCCTTCTCCGCGCAGCTCTCGATTCCCTCCTCTCTCTCGCACCCTCCATATTACATCCAGCTCCAGGAGCTCCATCATAGCTCCTCGCTGTCGCTGGGAGGATGTTTTCTCCTCCGCTCGCCCCTTCCACCGTCATTTTCTCTCTACCCACCCTTGCCTCCTTCTCCGCGCAGCTCTCGATTCCCTCCTCTCTCTCGCACCCTCCATATTACATCCAGCTCCAGGAGCTCCATCATAGCTCCTCGCTGTCGCTGGGAGGATGTTTTCTCCTCCGCTCGCCCCTTCCACCGTCATTTTCTCTCTACCCACCCTTGCCTCCTTTTCCGCGCAGCTCTCGATTCCCCCCTCTCTTTCGCACCCTCCATGTCATATTCCGCTCCAGGAGCTCCATCATAGCTCCTTGCTGTCGCTGGGAGGATGTTTTCTCCTCCGCTCGCCCCTTCCACCGTCATTTTCTCTCTACCCACCCTTGCCTCCTTCTCCGCGCAGCTCTCGATTCCCTCCTCTCTCTCGCACCCTCCATATTACATCCAGCTCCAGGAGCTCCATCATAGCTCCTCGCTGTCGCTGGGAGGATGTTTTCTCCTCCGCTCGCCCCTTCCACCGTCATTTTCTCTCTACCCACCCTTGCCTCCTTCTCCGCGCAGCTCTCGATTCCCTCCTCTCTCTCGCACCCTCCATATTACATCCAGCTCCAGGAGCTCCATCATAGCTCCTCGCTGTCACTGGGAGGATGTTTTCTCCTCCGCTCGCCCCTTCCACCGTCATTTTCTCTCTACCCACCCTTGCCTCCTTTTCCGCGCAGCTCTCGATTCCCCCCTCTCTTTCGCACCCTCCATGTCATATTCCGCTCCAGGAGCTCCATCATAGCTCCTTGCTGTCGCTGGGAGGATGTTTTCTCCTCCGCTCGCCCCTTCCACCGTCATTTTCTCTCTACCCACCCTTGCCTCCTTCTCCGCGCAGCTCTCGATTCCCCCCTCTCTCTCGCACCCTCCATATTACATCCAGCTCCAGGAGCTCCATCATAGCTCCTCGCTGTCGCTGGGAGGATGTTTTCTCCTCCGCTCGCCCCTTCCACCGTCATTTTCTCTCTACCCACCCTTGCCTCCTTTTCCGCGCAGCTCTCGATTCCCCCCTCTCTTTCGCACCCTCCATGTCATATTCCGCTCCAGGAGTTCCATCATAGCTCCTCACTGTCGCTGGGAGGATGTTTTCTCCTCCGCTCGCCCCTTCCACCGTCATTTTCTCTCTACCCACCCTTGCCTCCTTCTCCGCGCAGCTCTCGATTCCCCCCTCTCTCTCGCACCCTCCATATTACATCCAGCTCCAGGAGCTAAATCATAGCTCCTCGCTGTCGCTGGGAGGATGTTTTCTCCTCCGCTCGCCCCTTCCACCGTCATTTTCTCTCTACCCACCCTTGCCTCCTTCTCCGCGCAGCTCTCGATTCCCCCCTCTCTTTCGCACCCTCCATGTCATATTCCGCTCCAGGAGCTCCATCATAGCTCCTCGCTGTCGCTGGGAGGATGTTTTCTCCTCCGCTCGCCCCTTCCACCGTCATTTTCTCTCTACCCACCCTTGCCTCCTTTTCCGCGCAGCTCTCGATTCCCCCCTCTCTTTCGCACCCTCCATGTCATATTCCGCTCCAGGAGCTCCATCATAGCTCCTCGCTGTCGCTGGGAGGATGTTTTCTCCTCCGCTCGCCCCTTCCACCGTCATTTTCTCTCTACCCACCCTTGCCTCCTTTTCCGCGCAGCTCTCGATTCCCCCCTCTCTTTCGCACCCTCCATGTCATATTCCGCTCCAGGAGTTCCATCATAGCTCCTCACTGTCGCTGGGAGGATGTTTTCTCCTCCGCTCGCCCCTTCCACCGTCATTTTCTCTCTACCCACCCTTGCCTCCTTCTCCGCGCTGCTCTCGATTCCCCCCTCTCTTTCGCACCCTCCATGTCATATTCCGCTCCAGGAGTTCCATCATAGCTCCTCACTGTCGCTGGGAGGATGTTTTCTCCTCCGCTCGCCCCTTCCACCGTCATTTCTCTCTACCCACCCTTGCCTCCTTCTCCGCGCAGCTCTCGATTCCCTCTTCTCTCTCGCACCCTCCATATTACATCCAGCTCCAGGAGCTCCATCATAGCTCCTCGCTGTCGCTGGGAGGATGTTTTCTCCTCCGCTCGCCCCTTCCACCGTCATTTTCTCTCTACCCACCCTTGCCTCCTTTTCCGCGCAGCTCTCGATTCCCCCCTCTCTTTCGCACCCTCCATGTCATATTCCGCTCCAGGAGCTCCATCATAGCTCCTTGCTGTCGCTGGGAGGATGTTTTCTCCTCCGCTCGCCCCTTCCACCGTCATTTTCTCTCTACCCACCCTTGCCTCCTTCTCCGCGCAGCTCTCGATTCCCTCCTCTCTCTCGCACCCTCCATATTACATCCAGCTCCAGGAGCTCCATCATAGCTCCTCGCTGTCGCTGGGAGGATGTTTTCTCCTCCGCTCGCCCCTTCCACCGTCATTTTCTCTCTACCCACCCTTGCCTCCTTCTCCGCGCAGCTCTCGATTCCCTCCTCTCTCTCGCACCCTCCATATTACATCCAGCTCCAGGAGCTCCATCATAGCTCCTCGCTGTCGCTGGGAGGATGTTTTCTCCTCCGCTCGCCCCTTCCACCGTCATTTTCTCTCTACCCACCCTTGCCTCCTTTTCCGCGCAGCTCTCGATTCCCCCCTCTCTTTCGCACCCTCCATGTCATATTCCGCTCCAGGAGCTCCATCATAGCTCCTTGCTGTCGCTGGGAGGATGTTTTCTCCTCCGCTCGCCCCTTCCACCGTCATTTTCTCTCTACCCACCCTTGCCTCCTTCTCCGCGCAGCTCTCGATTCCCCCCTCTCTCTCGCACCCTCCATATTACATCCAGCTCCAGGAGCTCCATCATAGCTCCTCGCTGTCGCTGGGAGGATGTTTTCTCCTCCGCTCGCCCCTTCCACCGTCATTTTCTCTCTACCCACCCTTGCCTCCTTTTCCGCGCAGCTCTCGATTCCCCCCTCTCTTTCGCACCCTCCATGTCATATTCCGCTCCAGGAGTTCCATCATAGCTCCTCACTGTCGCTGGGAGGATGTTTTCTCCTCCGCTCACCCCTTCCACCGTCATTTTCTCTCTACCCACCCTTGCCTCCTTCTCCGCGCAGCTCTCGATTCCCCCCTCTCTTTCGCACCCTCCATGTCATATTCCGCTACAGGAGCTCCATCATAGCTCCTTGCTGTCGCTGGGAGGATGTTTTCTCCTCCGCTCGCCCCTTCCACCGTCATTTTCTCTCTACCCACCCTTGCCTCCTTCTCCGCGCAGCTCTCGATTCCCTCCTCTCTCTCGCACCCTCCATATTACATCCAGCTCCAGGAGCTCCATCATAGCTCCTCGCTGTCGCTGGGAGGATGTTTTCTCCTCCGCTCGCCCCTTCCACCGTCATTTTCTCTCTACCCACCCTTGCCTCCTTCTCCGCGCAGCTCTCGATTCCCTCCTCTCTCTCGCACCCTCCATATTACATCCAGCTCCAGGAGCTCCATCATAGCTCCTCGCTGTCGCTGGGAGGATGTTTTCTCCTCCGCTCGCCCCTTCCACCGTCATTTTCTCTCTACCCACCCTTGCCTCCTTTTCCGCGCAGCTCTCGATTCCCCCCTCTCTTTCGCACCCTCCATGTCATATTCCGCTCCAGGAGCTCCATCATAGCTCCTTGCTGTCGCTGGGAGGATGTTTTCTCCTCCGCTCGCCCCTTCCACCGTCATTTTCTCTCTACCCACCCTTGCCTCCTTCTCCGCGCAGCTCTCGATTCCCCCCTCTCTCTCGCACCCTCCATATTACATCCAGCTCCAGGAGCTCCATCATAGCTCCTCGCTGTCGCTGGGAGGATGTTTTCTCCTCCGCTCGCCCCTTCCACCGTCATTTTCTCTCTACCCACCCTTGCCTCCTTCTCCGCGCAGCTCTCGATTCCCTCCTCTCTCTCGCACCCTCCATATTACATCCAGCTCCAGGAGCTCCATCATAGCTCCTCGCTGTCGCTGGGAGGATGTTTTCTCCTCCGCTCGCCCCTTCCACCGTCATTTTCTCTCTACCCACCCTTGCCTCCTTTTCCGCGCAGCTCTCGATTCCCCCCTCTCTTTCGCACCCTCCATGTCATATTCCGCTCCAGGAGCTCCATCATAGCTCCTTGCTGTCGCTGGGAGGATGTTTTCTCCTCCGCTCGCCCCTTCCACCGTCATTTTCTCTCTACCCACCCTTGCCTCCTTTTCCGCGCAGCTCTCGATTCCCCCCTCTCTTTCGCACCCTCCATGTCATATTCCGCTCCAGGAGTTCCATCATAGCTCCTCACTGTCGCTGGGAGGATGTTTTCTCCTCCGCTCACCCCTTCCACCGTCATTTTCTCTCTACCCACCCTTGCCTCCTTCTCCGCGCAGCTCTCGATTCCCCCCTCTCTTTCGCACCCTCCATGTCATATTCCGCTACAGGAGCTCCATCATAGCTCCTTGCTGTCGCTGGGAGGATGTTTTCTCCTCCGCTCGCCCCTTCCACCATCATTTTCTCTCTACCCACCCTTGCCTCCTTTTCCGCGCAGCTCTCGATTCCCCCCTCTCTTTCGCACCCTCCATGTCATATTCCGCTCCAGGAGCTCCATCATAGCTCCTTGCTGTCGCTGGGAGGATGTTTTCTCCTCCGCTCGCCCCTTCCACCGTCATTTTCTCTCTACCCACCCTTGCCTCCTTCTCCGCGCAGCTCTCGATTCCCCCCTCTCTCTCGCACCCTCCATATTACATCCAGCTCCAGGAGCTCCATCATAGCTCCTCGCTGTCGCTGGGAGGATGTTTTCTCCTCCGCTCGCCCCTTCCACCGTCATTTTCTCTCTACCCACCCTTGCCTCCTTCTCCGCGCAGCTCTCGATTCCCTCCTCTCTCTCGCACCCTCCATATTACATCCAGCTCCAGGAGCTCCATCATAGCTCCTCGCTGTCGCTGGGAGGATGTTTTCTCCTCCGCTCGCCCCTTCCACCGTCATTTTCTCTCTACCCACCCTTGCCTCCTTTTCCGCGCAGCTCTCGATTCCCCCCTCTCTTTCGCACCCTCCATGTCATATTCCGCTCCAGGAGCTCCATCATAGCTCCTTGCTGTCGCTGGGAGGATGTTTTCTCCTCCGCTCGCCCCTTCCACCGTCATTTTCTCTCTACCCACCCTTGCCTCCTTTTCCGCGCAGCTCTCGATTCCCCCCTCTCTTTCGCACCCTCCATGTCATATTCCGCTCCAGGAGTTCCATCATAGCTCCTCACTGTCGCTGGGAGGATGTTTTCTCCTCCGCTCACCCCTTCCACCGTCATTTTCTCTCTACCCACCCTTGCCTCCTTCTCCGCGCAGCTCTCGATTCCCCCCTCTCTTTCGCACCCTCCATGTCATATTCCGCTACAGGAGCTCCATCATAGCTCCTTGCTGTCGCTGGGAGGATGTTTTCTCCTCCGCTCGCCCCTTCCACCGTCATTTTCTCTCTACCCACCCTTGCCTCCTTCTCCGCGCAGCTCTCGATTCCCCCCTCTCTCTCGCACCCTCCATATTACATCCAGCTCCAGGAGCTCCATCATAGCTCCTCGCTGTCGCTGGGAGGATGTTTTCTCCTCCGCTCGCCCCTTCCACCGTCATTTTCTCTCTACCCACCCTTGCCTCCTTTTCCGCGCAGCTCTCGATTCCCCCCTCTCTTTCGCACCCTCCATGTCATATTCCGCTCCAGGAGTTCCATCATAGCTCCTCACTGTCGCTGGGAGGATGTTTTCTCCTCCGCTCGCCCCTTCCACCGTCATTTTCTCTCTACCCACCCTTGCCTCCTTCTCCGCGCAGCTCTCGATTCCCTCCTCTCTCTCGCACCCTCCATATTACATCCAGCTCCAGGAGCTCCATCATAGCTCCTCGCTGTCGCTGGGAGGATGTTTTCTCCTCCGCTCGCCCCTTCCACCGTCATTTTCTCTCTACCCACCCTTGCCTCCTTTTCCGCGCAGCTATCGATTCCCCCCTCTCTTTCGCACCCTCCATGTCATATTCCGCTCCAGGAGCTCCATCATAGCTCCTTGCTGTCGCTGGGAGGATGTTTTCTCCTCCGCTCGCCCCTTCCACCGTCATTTTCTCTCTACCCACCCTTGCCTCCTTCTCCGCGCAGCTCTCGATTCCCTCCTCTCTCTCGCACCCTCCATATTACATCCAGCTCCAGGAGCTCCATCATAGCTCCTCGCTGTCGCTGGGAGGATGTTTTCTCCTCCGCTCGCCCCTTCCACCGTCATTTTCTCTCTACCCACCCTTGCCTCCTTCTCCGCGCAGCTCTCGATTCCCTCCTCTCTCTCGCACCCTCCATATTACATCCAGCTCCAGGAGCTCCATCATAGCTCCTCGCTGTCGCTGGGAGGATGTTTTCTCCTCCGCTCGCCCCTTCCACCGTCATTTTCTCTCTACCCACCCTTGCCTCCTTTTCCGCGCAGCTCTCGATTCCCCCCTCTCTTTCGCACCCTCCATGTCATATTCCGCTCCAGGAGCTCCATCATAGCTACTTGCTGTCGCTGGGAGGATGTTTTCTCCTCCGCTCGCCCCTTCCACCGTCATTTTCTCTCTACCCACCCTTGCCTCCTTCTCCGCGCAGCTCTCGATTCCCCCCTCTCTCTCGCACCCTCCATATTACATCCAGCTCCAGGAGCTCCATCATAGCTCCTCGCTGTCGCTGGGAGGATGTTTTCTCCTCCGCTCGCCCCTTCCACCGTCATTTTCTCTCTACCCACCCTTGCCTCCTTTTCCGCGCAGCTCTCGATTCCCCCCTCTCTTTCGCACCCTCCATGTCATATTCCGCTCCAGGAGTTCCATCATAGCTCCTCACTGTCGCTGGGAGGATGTTTTCTCCTCCGCTCGCCCCTTCCACCGTCATTTTCTCTCTACCCACCCTTGCCTCCTTCTCCGCGCAGCTCTCGATTCCCCCCTCTCTTTCGCACCCTCCATGTCATATTCCGCTCCAGGAGCTCCATCATAGCTCCTCGCTGTCGCTGGGAGGATTTTTTCTCCTCCGCTCGCCCCTTCCACCGTCATTTTCTCTCTACCCACCCTTGCCTCCTTTTCCGCGCAGCTCTCGATTCCCCCCTCTCTTTCGCACCCTCCATGTCATATTCCGCTCCAGGAGTTCCATCATAGCTCCTCACTGTCGCTGGGAGGATGTTTTCTCCTCCGCTCGCCCCTTCCACCGTCATTTTCTCTCTACCCACCCTTGCCTCCTTCTCCGCGCAGCTCTCGATTCCCTCCTCTCTCTCGCACCCTCCATATTACATCCAGCTCCAGGAGCTCCATCATAGCTCCTCGCTGTCGCTGGGAGGATGTTTTCTCCTCCGCTCGCCCCTTCCACCGTCATTTTCTCTCTACCCACCCTTGCCTCCTTCTCCGCGCAGCTCTCGATTCCCTCCTCTCTCTCGCACCCTCCATATTACATCCAGCTCCAGGAGCTCCATCATAGCTCCTCGCTGTCGCTGGGAGGATGTTTTCTCCTCCGCTCGCCCCTTCCACCGTCATTTTCTCTCTACCCACCCTTGCCTCCTTTTCCGCGCAGCTCTCGATTCCCCCCTCTCTTTCGCACCCTCCATGTCATATTCCGCTCCAGGAGCTCCATCATAGCTCCTTGCTGTCGCTGGGAGGATGTTTTCTCCTCCGCTCGCCCCTTCCACCGTCATTTTCTCTCTACCCACCCTTGCCTCCTTCTCCGCGCAGCTCTCGATTCCCCCCTCTCTTTCGCACCCTCCATGTCATATTCCGCTCCAGGAGCTCCATCATAGCTCCTCGCTGTCGCTGGGAGGATGTTTTCTCCTCCGCTCGCCCCTTCCACCGTCATTTTCTCTCTACCCACCCTTGCCTCCTTTTCCGCGCAGCTCTCGATTCCCCCCTCTCTTTCGCACCCTCCATGTCATATTCCGCTCCAGGAGTTCCATCATAGCTCCTCACTGTCGCTGGGAGGATGTTTTCTCCTCCGCTCGCCCCTTCCACCGTCATTTTCTCTCTACCCACCCTTGCCTCCTTTTCCGCGCAGCTCTCGATTCCCCCCTCTCTTTCGCACCCTCCATGTCATATTCCGCTCCAGGAGCTCCATCATAGCTCCTTGCTGTCGCTGGGAGGATGTTTTCTCCTCCGCTCGCCCCTTCCACCGTCATTTTCTCTCTACCCACCCTTGCCTCCTTCTCCGCGCAGCTCTCGATTCCCCCCTCTCTTTCGCACCCTCCATGTCATATTCCGCTCCAGGAGCTCCATCATAGCTCCTTGCTGTCGCTGGGAGGATGTTTTCTCCTCCGCTCGCCCCTTCCACCGTCATTTTCTCTCTACCCACCCTTGCCTCCTTCTCCGCGCTGCTCTCGATTCCCCCCTCTCTTTCGCACCCTCCATGTCATATTCCGCTACAGGAGCTCCATCATAGCTCTTTGCTGTCGCTGGGAGGATGTTTTCTCCTCCGCTCGCCCCTTCCACCGTCATTTTCTCTCTACCCACCCTTGCCTCCTTCTCCGCGCAGCTCTCGATTCCCCCCTCTCTCTCGCACCCTTCATATTACATCCAGCTCCAGGAGCTCCATCATAGCTCCTCGCTGTCGCTGGGAGGATGTTTTCTCCTCCGCTCGCCCCTTCCACCGTCATTTTCTCTCTACCCACCCTTGCCTCCTTTTCCGCGCAGCTCTCGATTCCCCCCTCTCTTTCGCACCCTCCATGTCATATTCCGCTCCAGGAGTTCCATCATAGCTCCTCACTGTCGCTGGGAGGATGTTTTCTCCTCCGCTCGCCCCTTCCACCGTCATTTTCTCTCTACCCACCCTTGCCTCCTTCTCCGCGCAGCTCTCGATTCCCCCCTCTCTTTCGCACCCTCCATGTCATATTCCGCTCCAGGAGCTCCATCATAGCTCCTCGCTGTCGCTGGGAGGATGTTTTCTCCTCCGCTCGCCCCTTCCACCGTCATTTTCTCTCTACCCACCCTTGCCTCCTTTTCCGCGCAGCTCTCGATTCCCCCCTCTCTTTCGCACCCTCAATGTCATATTCCGCTCCAGGAGTTCCATCATAGCTCCTCACTGTCGCTGGGAGGATGTTTTCTCCTCCGCTCGCCCCTTCCACCGTCATTTTCTCTCTACCCACCCTTGCCTCCTTTTCCGCGCAGCTCTCGATTCCCCCCTCTCTTTCGCACCCTCCATGTCATATTCCGCTCCAGGAGTTCCATCATAGCTCCTCACTGTCGCTGGGAGGAAGTTTTCTCCTCCGCTCGCCCCTTCCACCGTCATTTTCTCTCTACCCACCCTTGCCTCCTTTTCCGCGCAGCTCTCGATTCCCCCCTCTCTTTCGCACCCTCCATGTCATATTCCGCTCCAGGAGCTCCATCATAGCTCCTTGCTGTCGCTGGGAGGATGTTTTCTCCTCCGCTCGCCCCTTCCACCGTCATTTTCTCTCTACCCACCCTTGCCTCCTTCTCCGCGCAGCTCTCGATTCCCCCCTCTCTCTCGCACCCTCCATATTACATCCAGCTCCAGGAGCTCCATCATAGCTCCTCACTGTCGCTGGGAGGATGTTTTCTCCTCCGCTCGCCCCTTCCACCGTCATTTTCTCTCTACCCACCCTTGCCTCCTTCTCCGCGCAGCTCTCGATTCCCCCCTCTCTTTCGCACCCTCCATGTCATATTCCGCTCCAGGAGCTCCATCATAGCTCCTCGCTGTCGCTGGGAGGATTTTTTCTCCTCCGCTCGCCCCTTCCACCGTCATTTTCTCTCTACCCACCCTTGCCTCCTTCTCCGCGCAGCTCTCGATTCCCCCCTCTCTTTCGCACCCTCCATATTACATCCAGCTCCAGGAGCTCCATCATAGCTCCTCGCTGTCGCTGGGAGGATGTTTTCTCCTCCGCTCGCCCCTTCCACCGTCATTTTCTCTCTACCCACCCTTGCCTCCTTCTCCGCGCAGCTCTCGATTCCCTCCTCTCTCTCGCACCCTCCATATTACATCCAGCTCCAGGAGCTCCATCATAGCTCCTCGCTGTCGCTGGGAGGATGTTTTCTCCTCCGCTCGCCCCTTCCACCGTCATTTTCTCTCTACCCACCCTTGCCTCCTTCTCCGCGCAGCTCTCGATTCCCCCCTCTCTTTCGCACCCTCCATGTCATATTCCGCTCCAGGAGCTCCATCATAGCTCCTCGCTGTCGCTGGGAGGATGTTTTCTCCTCCGCTCGCCCCTTCCACCGTCATTTTCTCTCTACCCACCCTTGCCTCCTTCTCCGCGCAGCTCTCGATTCCCCCCTCTCTTTCGCACCCTCCATGTCATATTCCGCTCCAGGAGTTCCATCATAGCTCCTCGCTGTCGCTGGGAGGATGTTTTCTCCTCCGCTCGCCCCTTCCACCGTCATTTTCTCTCTACCCACCCTTGCCTCCTTCTCCGCGCAGCTCTCGATTCCCCCCTCTCTTTCGCACCCTCCATGTCATATTCCGCTCCAGGAGCTCCATCATAGCTCCTCGCTGTCGCTGGGAGGATGTTTTCTCCTCCGCTCGCCCCTTCCACCGTCATTTTCTCTCTACCCACCCTTGCCTCCTTTTCCGCGCAGCTCTCGATTCCCCCCTCTCTTTCGCACCCTCAATGTCATATTCCGCTCCAGGAGTTCCATCATAGCTCCTCACTGTCGCTGGGAGGATGTTTTCTCCTCCGCTCGCCCCTTCCACCGTCATTTTCTCTCTACCCACCCTTGCCTCCTTTCCCGCGCAGCTCTCGATTCCCCCCTCTCTTTCGCACCCTCCATGTCATATTCCGCTCCAGGAGTTCCATCATAGCTCCTCACTGTCGCTGGGAGGATGTTTTCTCCTCCGCTCGCCCCTTCCACCGTCATTTTCTCTCTACCCACCCTTGCCTCCTTTTCCGCGCAGCTCTCGATTCCCCCCTCTCTTTCGCACCCTCCATGTCATATTCCGCTCCAGGAGCTCCATCATAGCTCCTTGCTGTCGCTGGGAGGATGTTTTCTCCTCTGCTCGCCCCTTCCACCGTCATTTTCTCTCTACCCACCCTTGCCTCCTTTTCCGCGCAGCTCTCGATTCCCCCCTCTCTTTCGCACCCTCCATGTCATATTCCGCTCCAGGAGTTCCATCATAGCTCCTCACTGTCGCTGGGAGGATGTTTTCTCCTCCGCTCGCCCCTTCCACCGTCATTTTCTCTCTACCCACCCTTGCCTCCTTTTCCGCGCAGCTCTCGATTCCCCCCTCTCTTTCGCACCCTCAATGTCATATTCCGCTCCAGGAGTTCCATCATAGCTCCTCACTGTCGCTGGGAGGATGTTTTCTCCTCCGCTCGCCCCTTCCACCGTCATTTTCTCTCTACCCACCCTTGCCTCCTTTTCCGCGCAGCTCTCGATTCCCCCCTCTCTTTCGCACCCTCCATGTCATATTCCGCTCCAGGAGTTCCATCATAGCTCCTCACTGTCGCTGGGAGGATTTTTTCTCCTCCGCTCGCCCCTTCCACCGTCATTTTCTCTCTACCCACCCTTGCCTCCTTTTCCGCGCAGCTCTCGATTCCCCCCTCTCTTTCGCACCCTCCATGTCATATTCCGCTCCAGGAGTTCCATCATAGCTCCTCACTGTCGCTGGGAGGATGTTTTCTCCTCCGCTCGCCCCTTCCACCGTCATTTTCTCTCTACCCACCCTTGCCTCCTTCTCCGCGCAGCTCTCGATTCCCCCCTCTCTTTCGCACCCTCCATGTCATATTCCACTCCAGGAGCTCCATCATAGCTCCTCGCTGTCGCTGGGAGGATGTTTTCTCCTCCGCTCGCCCCTTCCACCGTCATTTTCTCTCTACCCACCCTTGCCTCCTTTTCCGCGCAGCTCTCGATTCCCCCCTCTCTTTCGCACCCTCCATGTCATATTCCGCTCCAGGAGCTCCATCATAGCTCCTTGCTGTCGCTGGGAGGATGTTTTCTCCTCCGCTCGCCCCTTCCACCGTCATTTTCTCTCTACCCACCCTTGCCTCCTTTTCCGCGCAGCTCTCGATTCCCCCCTCTCTTTCGCACCCTCCATGTCATATTCCGCTCCAGGAGTTCCATCATAGCTCCTCACTGTCGCTGGGAGGATGTTTTCTCCTCCGCTCGCCCCTTCCACCATCATTTTCTCTCTACCCACCCTTGCCTCCTTTTCCGCGCAGCTCTCGATTCCCCCCTCTCTTTCGAACCCTCCATGTCATATTCCGCTCCAGGAGCTCCATCATAGCTCCTCGCTGTCGCTGGGAGGATGTTTTCTCCTCTGCTCGCCCCTTCCACTGTCATTTTCTCTCTACCCACCCTTTCCTCCTTTTCCGCGCAGCTCTCGATTCCCCCCTCTCTTTCGCACCCTCCATGTCATATTCCGCTCCAGGAGCTCCATCATAGCTCCTCGCTGTCGCTGGGAGGATGTTTTCTCCTCCGCTCGCCCCTTCCACCGTCATTTTCTTTCTACCCACCCTTGCCTCCTTTTCCACGCAGCTCTCGATTCCCCCCTCTCTTTCGCACCCTCCATGTCATATTCCGCTCCAGGAGCTCCATCATAGCTCCTCGCTGTCGCTGGGAGGATGTTTTCTCCTCCACTCGCCCCTTCCACCGTCATTTTCTCTCTACCCACCCTTGCCTCCTTCTCCGCACAGCTCTCGATTCCCCCCTCTCTTTCGCACCCTCCATGTCATATTCCGCTCCAGGAGCTCCATCATAGCTCCTCGCTGTCGCTGGGAGGATGTTTTCTCCTCTGCTCGCCCCTTCCACCGTCATTTTCTCTCTACCCACCCTTTCCTCCTTTTCCGCGCAGCTCTCGATTCCCCCCTCTCTTGCGCACCCTCCATGTCATATTCCGCTCCAGGAGCTCCATCATAGCTCCTCGCTGTCGCTGGGAGGATGTTTTCTCCTCCGCTCGCCCCTTCCACCGTCATTTTCTCTCTACCCACCCTTGCCTCCTTTTCCGCGCAGCTCTCGATTCCCCCCTCTCTTTCGCACCCTCCATGTCATATTCCGCTCCAGGAGTTCCATCATAGCTCCTCACTGTCGCTGGGAGGATGTTTTCTCCTCCGCTCGCCTCTTCCACCGTCATTTTCTCTCTACCCACCCTTGCCTCCTTTTCCGCGCAGCTCTCGATTCCCCCCTCTCTTTCGCACCCTCCATGTCATATTCCGCTCCAGGAGTTCCATCATAGCTCCTCACTGTCGCTGGGAGGATGTTTTCTCCTCCGCTCGCCCCTTCCACCGTCATTTTCTCTCTACCCACCCTTGCCTCCTTTTCCGCGCAGCTCTCGATCCCCCCCTCTCTTTCGCACCCTCCATGTCATATTCCGCTCCAGGAGTTCCATCATAGCTCCTCACTGTCGCTGGGAGGAAGTTTTCTCCTCCGCTCGCCCCTTCCACCGTCATTTTCTCTCTACCCACCCTTGCCTCCTTTTCCGCGCAGCTCTCGATTCCCCCCTCTCTTTCGCACCCTCCATGTCATATTCCGCTCCAGGAGCTCCATCATAGCTCCTCGCTGTCGCTGGGAGGATGTTTTCTCCTCCGCTCGCCCCTTCCACCGTCATTTTCTCTCTACCCACCCTTGCCTCCTTTTCCGCGCAGCTCTCGATTCCCCCCTCTCTTTCGCACCCTCCATGTCATATTCCGCTCCAGGAGTTCCATCATAGCTCCTCACTGTCGCTGGGAGGATGTTTTCTCCTCCGCTCGCCCCTTCCACCGTCATTTTCTCTCTACCCACCCTTGCCTCCTTCTCCGCGCAGCTCTCGATTCCCCCCTCTCTTTCGCACCCTCCATGTCATATTCCGCTCCAGGAGCTCCATCATAGCTCTTCGCTGTCGCTGGGAGGATGTTTTCTCCTCCGCTCGCCCCTTCCACCGTCATTTTCTCTCTACCCACCCTTGCCTCCTTCTCCGCGCAGCTCTCGATTCCCCCCTCTCTTTCGAACCCTCCATGTCATATTCCGCTCCAGGAGCTCCATCATAGCTCCTCGCTGTCGCTGCGAGGATGTTTTCTCCTCTGCTCGCCCCTTCCACCGTCATTTTCTCTCTACCCACCCTTTCCTCCTTTTCCGCGCAGCTCTCGATTCCCCCCTCTCTTTCGCACCCTCCATGTCATATTCCGCTCCAGGAGCTCCATCATAGCTCCTCGCTGTCGCTGGGAGGATGTTTTCTCCTCCGCTCGCCCCTTCCACCGTCATTTTCTTTCTACCCACCCTTGCCTCCTTTTCCACGCAGCTCTCGATTCCCCCCTCTCTTTCGCACCCTCCATGTCATATTCCGCTCCAGGAGCTCCATCATAGCTCCTCGCTGTTGCTGGGAGGATGTTTTCTCCTCCGCTCGCCCCTTCCACCGTCATTTTCTCTCTACCCACCCTTGCCTCCTTTTCCGCGCAGCTCTCGATTCCCCCCTCTCTTTCGCACCCTCCATGTCATATTCCGCTCCAGGAGTTCCATCATAGCTCCTCACTGTCGCTGGGAGGATGTTTTCTCCTCCGCTCGCCCCTTCCACCGTCATTTTCTCTCTACCCACCCTTGCCTCCTTTTCCGCGCAGCTCTCGATTCCCCCCTCTCTTTCGCACCCTCCATGTCATATTCCACTCCAGGAGTTCCATCATAGCTCCTCACTGTCGCTGGGAGGAAGTTTTCTCCTCCGCTCGCCCCTTCCACCGTCATTTTCTCTCTACCCACCCTTGCCTCCTTTTCCGCGCAGCTCTCGATTCCCCCCTCTCTTTCGCACCCTCCATGTCATATTCCGCTCCAGGAGCTCCATCATAGCTCCTCGCTGTCGCTGGGAGGATGTTTTCTCCTCTGCTCGCCCCTTCCACCGTCATTTTCTCTCTACCCACCCTTTCCTCCTTTTCCGCGCAGCTCTCGATTCCCCCCTCTCTTTCGCACCCTCCATGTCATATTCCGCTCCAGGAGCTCCATCATAGCTCCTCGCTGTCGCTGGGAGGATGTTTTCTCCTCCGCTCGCCCCTTCCACCGTCATTTTCTTTCTACCCACCCTTGCCTCCTTTTCCACGCAGCTCTCGATTCCCCCCTCTCTTTCGCACCCTCCATGTCATATTCCGCTCCAGGAGCTCCATCATAGCTCCTCGCTGTTGCTGGGAGGATGTTTTCTCCTCCGCTCGCCCCTTCCACCGTCATTTTCTCTCTACCCACCCTTGCCTCCTTTTCCGCGCAGCTCTCGATTCCCCCCTCTCTTTCGCACCCTCCATGTCATATTCCGCTCCAGGAGTTCCATCATAGCTCCTCACTGTCGCTGGGAGGATGTTTTCTCCTCCGCTCGCCCCTTCCACCGTCATTTTCTCTCTACCCACCCTTGCCTCCTTTTCCGCGCAGCTCTCGATTCCCCCCTCTCTTTCGCACCCTCCATGTCATATTCCACTCCAGGAGTTCCATCATAGCTCCTCACTGTCGCTGGGAGGAAGTTTTCTCCTCCGCTCGCCCCTTCCACCATCATTTTCTCTCTACCCACCCTTGCCTCCTTTTCCGCGCAGCTCTCGATTCCCCCCTCTCTTTCGCACCCTCCATGTCATATTCCGCTCCAGGAGCTCCATCATAGCTCCTCGCTGTCGCTGGGAGGATGTTTTCTCCTCCGCTCGCCCCTTCCACCGTCATTTTCTCTCTACCCACCCTTGCCTCCTTTTCCGCGCAGCTCTCGATTCCCCCCTCTCTTTCGCACCCTCAATGTCATATTCCGCTCCAGGAGTTCCATCATAGCTCCTCACTGTCGCTGGGAGGATGTTTTCTCCTCCGCTCGCCCCTTCCACCGTCATTTTCTCTCTACCCACCCTTGCCTCCTTTTCCGCGCAGCTCTCGATTCCCCCCTCTCTTTCGCACCCTCCATGTCATATTCCGCTCCAGGAGTTCCATCATAGCTCCTCACTGTCGCTGGGAGGAAGTTTTCTCCTCCGCTCGCCCCTTCCACCGTCATTTTCTCTCTACCCACCCTTGCCTCCTTTTCCGCGCAGCTCTCGATTCCCCCCTCTCTTTCGCACCCTCCATGTCATATTCCGCTCCAGGAGCTCCATCATAGCTCCTTGCTGTCGCTGGGAGGATGTTTTCTCCTCTGCTCGCCCCTTCCACCGTCATTTTCTCTCTACCCACCCTTGCCTCCTTTTCCGCGCAGCTCTCGATTCCCCCCTCTCTTTCGCACCCTCCATGTCATATTCCGCTCCAGGAGTTCCATCATAGCTCCTCACTGTCGCTGGGAGGATGTTTTCTCCTCCGCTCGCCCCTTCCACCATCATTTTCTCTCTACCCACCCTTGCCTCCTTTTCCGCGCAGCTCTCGATTCCCCCCTCTCTTTCGCACCCTCCATGTCATATTCCGCTCCAGGAGTTCCATCATAGCTCCTCACTGTCGCTGGGAGGATGTTTTCTGTTCCGCTCGCCCCTTCCACCGTCATTTTCTCTCTACCCACCCTTGCCTCCTTTTCCGCGCAGCTCTCGATTCCCCCCTCTCTTTCGCACCCTCCATGTCATATTCCGCTCCAGGAGCTCCATCATAGCTCCTTGCTGTCGCTGGGAGGATGTTTTCTCCTCCGCTCGCCCCTTCCACCGTCATTTTCTCTCTACCCACCCTTGCCTCCTTTTCCGCGCAGCTCTCGATTCCCCCCTCTCTTTCGCACCCTCCATGTCATATTCCGCTCCAGGAGTTCCATCATAGCTCCTCACTGTCGCTGGGAGGATGTTTTCTCCTCCGCTCGCCCCTTCCACCGTCATTTTCTCTCTACCCACCCTTGCCTCCTTCTCCGCGCAGCTCTCGATTCCCCCCTCTCTTTCGCACCCTCCATGTCATATTCCGCTCCAGGAGCTCCATCATAGCTCCTCGCTGTCGCTGGGAGGATGTTTTCTCCTCCGCTCGCCCCTTCCACCGTCATTTTCTCTCTACCCACCCTTGCCTCCTTTTCCGCGCAGCTCTCGATTCCCCCCTCTCTTTCGCACCCTCCATGTCATATTCCGCTCCAGGAGCTCCATCATAGCTCCTTGCTGTCGCTGGGAGGATGTTTTCTCCTCCGCTCGCCCCTTCCACCGTCATTTTCTCTCTACCCACCCTTGCCTCCTTTTCCGCGCAGCTCTCGATTCCCCCCTCTCTTTCGCACCCTCCATGTCATATTCCGCTCCAGGAGTTCCATCATAGCTCCTCACTGTCGCTGGGAGGATGTTTTCTCCTCCGCTCGCCCCTTCCACCGTCATTTTCTCTCTACCCACCCTTGCCTCCTTCTCCGCGCAGCTCTCGATTCCCCCCTCTCTTTCGCACCCTCCATGTCATATTCCGCTCCAGGAGCTCCATCATAGCTCCTCGCTGTCGCTGGGAGGATGTTTTCTCCTCCGCTCGCCCCTTCCACCGTCATTTTCTCTCTACCCACCCTTGCCTCCTTTTCCGCGCAGCTCTCGATTCCCCCCTCTCTTTCGCACCCTCCATGTCATATTCCGCTCCAGGAGCTCCATCATAGCTCCTTGCTGTCGCTGGGAGGATGTTTTCTCCTCCGCTCGCCCCTTCCACCGTCATTTTCTCTCTACCCACCCTTGCCTCCTTTTCCGCGCAGCTCTCGATTCCCCCCTCTCTTTCGCACCCTCCATGTCATATTCCGCTCCAGGAGTTCCATCATAGCTCCTCACTGTCGCTGGGAGGATGTTTTCTCCTCCGCTCGCCCCTTCCACCATCATTTTCTCTCTACCCACCCTTGCCTCCTTTTCCGCGCAGCTCTCGATTCCCCCCTCTCTTTCGCACCCTCCATGTCATATTCCGCTCCAGGAGTTCCATCATAGCTCCTCACTGTCGCTGGGAGGAAGTTTTCTCCTCCGCTCGCCCCTTCCACCGTCATTTTCTCTCTACCCACCCTTGCCTCCTTTTCCGCGCAGCTCTCGATTCCCCCCTCTCTTTCGCACCCTCCATGTCATATTCCGCTCCAGGAGTTCCATCATAGCTCCTCACTGTCGCTGGGAGGATGTTTTCTCCTCCGCTCGCCCCTTCCACCGTCATTTTCTCTCTACCCACCCTTGCCTCCTTCTCCGCGCAGCTCTCGATTCCCCCCTCTCTTTCGCACCCTCCATGTCATATTCCGCTCCAGGAGCTCCATCATAGCTCTTCGCTGTCGCTGGGAGGATGTTTTCTCCTCCGCTCGCCCCTTCCACCGTCATTTTCTCTCTACCCAGCCTTTCCTCCTTTTCCGCGCAGCTCTCGATTCCCCCCTCTCTTTCGCACCCTCCATGTCATATTCCGCTCCAGGAGCTCCATCATAGCTCCTCGCTGTCGCTGGGAGGATGTTTTCTCCTCCGCTCGCCCCTTCCACCGTCATTTTCTCTCTACCCACCCTTGCCTCCTTTTCCGCGCAGCTCTCGATTCCCCCCTCTCTTTCGCACCCTCCATGTCATATTCCGCTCCAGGAGCTCCATCATAGCTCCTCGCTGTCGCTGGGAGGATGTTTTCTCCTCCGCTCGCCCCTTCCACCGTCATTTTCTCTCTACCCACCCTTGCCTCCTTCTCCGCGCAGCTCTCGATTCCCCCCTCTCTTTCGCACCCTCCATGTCATATTCCGCTCCAGGAGCTCCATCATAGCTCTTCGCTGTCGCTGGGAGGATGTTTTCTCCTCCGCTCGCCCCTTCCACCGTCATTTTCTCTCTACCCACCCTTGCCTCCTTCTCCGCGCAGCTCTCGATTCCCCCCTCTCTTTCGAACCCTCCATGTCATATTCCGCTCCAGGAGCTCCATCATAGCTCCTCGCTGTCGCTGGGAGGATGTTTTCTCCTCTGCTCGCCCCTTCCACCGTCATTTTCTCTCTACCCACCCTTTCCTCCTTTTCCGCGCAGCTCTCGATTCCCCCCTCTCTTTCGCACCCTCCATGTCATATTCCGCTCCAGGAGCTCCATCATAGCTCCTCGCTGTCGCTGGGAGGATGTTTTCTCCTCCGCTCGCCCCTTCCACCGTCATTTTCTTTCTACCCACCCTTGCCTCCTTTTCCACGCAGCTCTCGATTCCCCCCTCTCTTTCGCACCCTCCATGTCATATTCCGCTCCAGGAGCTCCATCATAGCTCCTCGCTGTCGCTGGGAGGATGTTTTCTCCTCCGCTCGCCCCTTCCACCGTCATTTTCTCTCTACCCACCCTTGCCTCCTTTTCCGCGCAGCTCTCGATTCCCCCCTCTCTTTCGCACCCTCCATGTCATATTCCGCTCCAGGAGTTCCATCATAGCTCCTCACTGTCGCTGGGAGGATGTTTTCTCCTCCGCTCGCCCCTTCCACCGTCATTTTCTCTCTACCCACCCTTGCCTCCTTCTCCGCGCAGCTCTCGATTCCCCCCTCTCTTTCGCACCCTCCATGTCATATTCCGCTCCAGGAGCTCCATCATAGCTCTTCGCTGTCGCTGGGAGGATGTTTTCTCCTCCGCTCGCCCCTTCCACCGTCATTTTCTCTCTACCCACCCTTGCCTCCTTCTCCGCGCAGCTCTCGATTCCCCCCTCTCTTTCGAACCCTCCATGTCATATTCCGCTCCAGGAGCTCCATCATAGCTCCTCGCTGTCGCTGGGAGGATGTTTTCTCCTCTGCTCGCCCCTTCCACCGTCATTTTCTCTCTACCCACCCTTTCCTCCTTTTCCGCGCAGCTCTCGATTCCCCCCTCTCTTTCGCACCCTCCATGTCATATTCCGCTCCAGGAGCTCCATCATAGCTCCTCGCTGTCGCTGGGAGGATGTTTTCTCCTCCGCTCGCCCCTTCCACCGTCATTTTCTTTCTACCCACCCTTGCCTCCTTTTCCACGCAGCTCTCGATTCCCCCCTCTCTTTCGCACCCTCCATGTCATATTCCGCTCCAGGAGCTCCATCATAGCTCCTCGCTGTTGCTGGGAGGATGTTTTCTCCTCCGCTCGCCCCTTCCACCGTCATTTTCTCTCTACCCACCCTTGCCTCCTTTTCCGCGCAGCTCTCGATTCCCCCCTCTCTTTCGCACCCTCCATGTCATATTCCGCTCCAGGAGTTCCATCATAGCTCCTCACTGTCGCTGGGAGGATGTTTTCTCCTCCGCTCGCCCCTTCCACCGTCATTTTCTCTCTACCCACCCTTGCCTCCTTTTCCGCGCAGCTCTCGATTCCCCCCTCTCTTTCGCACCCTCCATGTCATATTCCACTCCAGGAGTTCCATCATAGCTCCTCACTGTCGCTGGGAGGAAGTTTTCTCCTCCGCTCGCCCCTTCCACCGTCATTTTCTCTCTACCCACCCTTGCCTCCTTTTCCGCGCAGCTCTCGATTCCCCCCTCTCTTTCGCACCCTCCATGTCATATTCCGCTCCAGGAGCTCCATCATAGCTCCTCGCTGTCGCTGGGAGGATGTTTTCTCCTCCGCTCGCCCCTTCCACCGTCATTTTCTCTCTACCCACCCTTGCCTCCTTTTCCGCGCAGCTCTCGATTCCCCCCTCTCTTTCGCACCCTCAATGTCATATTCCGCTCCAGGAGTTCCATCATAGCTCCTCACTGTCGCTGGGAGGATGTTTTCTCCTCCGCTCGCCCCTTCCACCGTCATTTTCTCTCTACCCACCCTTGCCTCCTTTTCCGCGCAGCTCTCGATTCCCCCCTCTCTTTCGCACCCTCCATGTCATATTCCGCTCCAGGAGTTCCATCATAGCTCCTCACTGTCGCTGGGAGGAAGTTTTCTCCTCCGCTCGCCCCTTCCACCGTCATTTTCTCTCTACCCACCCTTGCCTCCTTTTCCGCGCAGCTCTCGATTCCCCCTCTCTTTCGCACCCTCCATGTCATATTCCGCTCCAGGAGCTCCATCATAGCTCCTTGCTGTCGCTGGGAGGATGTTTTCTCCTCTGCTCGCCCCTTCCACCGTCATTTTCTCTCTACCCACCCTTGCCTCCTTTTCCGCGCAGCTCTCGATTCCCCCCTCTCTTTCGCACCCTCCATGTCATATTCCGCTCCAGGAGTTCCATCATAGCTCCTCACTGTCGCTGGGAGGATGTTTTCTCCTCCGCTCGCCCCTTCCACCATCATTTTCTCTCTACCCACCCTTGCCTCCTTTTCCGCGCAGCTCTCGATTCCCCCCTCTCTTTCGCACCCTCCATGTCATATTCCGCTCCAGGAGTTCCATCATAGCTCCTCACTGTCGCTGGGAGGATGTTTTCTCCTCCGCTCGCCCCTTCCACCGTCATTTTCTCTCTACCCACCCTTGCCTCCTTTTCCGCGCAGCTCTCGATTCCCCCCTCTCTTTCGCACCCTCCATGTCATATTCCGCTCCAGGAGCTCCATCATAGCTCCTTGCTGTCGCTGGGAGGATGTTTTCTCCTCCGCTCGCCCCTTCCACCGTCATTTTCTCTCTACCCACCCTTGCCTCCTTTTCCGCGCAGCTCTCGATTCCCCCCTCTCTTTCGCACCCTCCATGTCATATTCCGCTCCAGGAGTTCCATCATAGCTCCTCACTGTCGCTGGGAGGATGTTTTCTCCTCCGCTCGCCCCTTCCACCGTCATTTTCTCTCTACCCACCCTTGCCTCCTTCTCCGCGCAGCTCTCGATTCCCCCCTCTCTTTCGCACCCTCCATGTCATATTCCGCTCCAGGAGCTCCATCATAGCTCCTCGCTGTCGCTGGGAGGATGTTTTCTCCTCCGCTCGCCCCTTCCACCGTCATTTTCTCTCTACCCACCCTTGCCTCCTTTTCCGCGCAGCTCTCAATTCCCCCCTCTCTTTCGCACCCTCCATGTCATATTCCGCTCCAGGAGCTCCATCATAGCTCCTTGCTGTCGCTGGGAGGATGTTTTCTCCTCCGCTCGCCCCTTCCACCGTCATTTTCTCTCTACCCACCCTTGCCTCCTTTTCCGCGCAGCTCTCGATTCCCCCCTCTCTTTCGCACCCTCCATGTCATATTCCGCTCCAGGAGTTCCATCATAGCTCCTCACTGTCGCTGGGAGGATGTTTTCTCCTCCGCTCGCCCCTTCCACCGTCATTTTCTCTCTACCCACCCTTGCCTCCTTCTCCGCGCAGCTCTCGATTCCCCCCTCTCTTTCGCACCCTCCATGTCATATTCCGCTCCAGGAGCTCCATCATAGCTCCTCGCTGTCGCTGGGAGGATGTTTTCTCCTCCGCTCGCCCCTTCCACCGTCATTTTCTCTCTACCCACCCTTGCCTCCTTTTCCGCGCAGCTCTCGATTCCCCCCTCTCTTTCGCACCCTCCATGTCATATTCCGCTCCAGGAGCTCCATCATAGCTCCTTGCTGTCGCTGGGAGGATGTTTTCTCCTCCGCTCGCCCCTTCCACCGTCATTTTCTCTCTACCCACCCTTGCCTCCTTTTCCGCGCAGCTCTCGATTCCCCCCTCTCTTTCGCACCCTCCATGTCATATTCCGCTCCAGGAGTTCCATCATAGCTCCTCACTGTCGCTGGGAGGATGTTTTCTCCTCCGCTCGCCCCTTCCACCATCATTTTCTCTCTACCCACCCTTGCCTCCTTTTCCGCGCAGCTCTCGATTCCCCCCTCTCTTTCGCACCCTCCATGTCATATTCCGCTCCAGGAGTTCCATCATAGCTCCTCACTGTCGCTGGGAGGAAGTTTTCTCCTCCGCTCGCCCCTTCCACTGTCATTTTCTCTCTACCCACCCTTGCCTCCTTTTCCGCGCAGCTCTCGATTCCCCCCTCTCTTTCGCACCCTCCATGTCATATTCCGCTCCAGGAGTTCCATCATAGCTCCTCACTGTCGCTGGGAGGATGTTTTCTCCTCCGCTCGCCCCTTCCACCGTCATTTTCTCTCTACCCACCCTTGCCTCCTTCTCCGCGCAGCTCTCGATTCCCCCCTCTCTTTCGCACCCTCCATGTCATATTCCGCTCCAGGAGCTCCATCATAGCTCTTCGCTGTCGCTGGGAGGATGTTTTCTCCTCCGCTCGCCCCTTCCACCGTCATTTTCTCTCTACCCACCCTTGCCTCCTTTTCCGCGCAGCTCTCGATTCCCCCCTCTCTTTCGCACCCTCCATGTCATATTCCGCTCCAGGAGCTCCATCATAGCTCCTCGCTGTCGCTGGGAGGATGTTTTCTCCTCCGCTCGCCCCTTCCACCGTCATTTTCTCTCTACCCACCCTTGCCTCCTTTTCCGCGCAGCTCTCGATTCCCCCCTCTCTTTCGCACCCTCCATGTCATATTCCGCTCCAGGAGCTCCATCATAGCTCCTCGCTGTCGCTGGGAGGATGTTTTCTCCTCCGCTCGCCCCTTCCACCGTCATTTTCTCTCTACCCACCCTTGCCTCCTTCTCCGCGCAGCTCTCAATTCCCCCCTCTCTTTCGCACCCTCCATGTCATATTCCGCTCCAGGAGCTCCATCATAGCTCCTCGCTGTCGCTGGGAGGATGTTTTCTCCTCCGCTCGCCCCTTCCACCGTCATTTTCTCTCTACCCACCCTTGCCTCCTTTTCCGCGCAGCTCTCGATTCCCCCCTCTCTTTCGCACCCTCCATGTCATATTCCGCTCCAGGAGTTCCATCATAGCTCCTCACTGTCGCTGGGAGGATGTTTTCTCCTCCGCTCGCCCCTTCCACCGTCATTTTCTCTCTACCCACCCTTGCCTCCTTTTCCGCGCAGCTCTCGATTCCCCCCTCTCTTTCGCACCCTCCATGTCATATTCCGCTCCAGGAGTTCCATCATAGCTCCTCACTGTCGCTGGGAGGAAGTTTTCTCCTCCGCTTGCCCCTTCCACCGTCATTTTCTCTCTACCCACCCTTGCCTCCTTTTCCGCGCAGCTCTCGATTCCCCCCTCTCTTTCGCACCCTCCATGTCATATTCCGCTCCAGGAGCTCCATCATAGCTCCTTGCTGTCGCTGGGAGGATGTTTTCTCCTCCGCTCGCCCCTTCCACCGTCATTTTCTCTCTACCCACCCTTGCCTCCTTTTCCGCGCAGCTCTCGATTCCCCCCTCTCTTTCGCACCCTCCATGTCATATTCCGCTCCAGGAGTTCCATCATAGCTCCTCACTGTCGCTGGGAGGATGTTTTCTCCTCCGCTCGCCCCTTCCACCGTCATTTTCTCTCTACCCACCCTTGCCTCCTTTTCCGCGCAGCTCTCGATTCCCCCCTCTCTTTCGCACCCTCCATGTCATATTCCGCTCCAGGAGCTCCATCATAGCTCCTCGCTGTCGCTGGGAGGATGTTTTCTCCTCCGCTCGCCCCTTCCACCGTCATTTTCTCTCTACCCACCCTTGCCTCCTTTTCCGCGCAGCTCTCGATTCCCCCCTCTCTTTCGCACCCTCAATGTCATATTCCACTCCAGGAGTTCCATCATAGCTCCTCACTGTCGCTGGGAGGATGTTTTCTCCTCCGCTCGCCCCTTCCACCGTCATTTTCTCTCTACCCACCCTTGCCTCCTTTTCCGCGCAGCTCTCGATTCCCCCCTCTCTTTCGCACCCTCCATGTCATATTCCGCTCCAGGAGTTCCATCATAGCTCCTCACTGTCGCTGGGAGGAAGTTTTCTCCTCCGCTCGCCCCTTCCACCGTCATTTTCTCTCTACCCACCCTTGCCTCCTTTTCCGCGCAGCTCTCGATTCCCCCCTCTCTTTCGCACCCTCCATGTCATATTCCGCTCCAGGAGCTCCATCATAGCTCCTTGCTGTCGCTGGGAGGATGTTTTCTCCTCCGCTCGCCCCTTCCACCGTCATTTTCTCTCTACCCACCCTTGCCTCCTTTTCCGCGCAGCTCTCGATTCCCCCCTCTCTTTCGCACCCTCCATGTCATATTCCGCTCCAGGAGTTCCATCATAGCTCCTCACTGTCGCTGGGAGGATGTTTTCTCCTCCGCTCGCCCCTTCCACCGTCATCTTCTCTCTACCCACCCTTGCCTCCTTCTCCGCGCAGCTCTCGATTCCCCCCTCTCTTTCGCACCCTCCATGTCATATTCCGCTCCAGGAGCTCCATCATAGCTAATCGCTGTCGCTGGGAGGATGTTTTCTCCTCCGCTCGCCCCTTCCACCGTCATTTTCTCTCTACCCACCCTTGCCTCCTTTTCCGCGCAGCTCTCGATTCCCCCCTCTCTTTCGCACCCTCCATGTCATATTCCGCTCCAGGAGTTCCATCATAGCTCCTCACTGTCGCTGGGAGGATGTTTTCTCCTCCGCTCGCCCCTTCCACCGTCATTTTCTCTCTACCCACCCTTGCCTCCTTTTCCGCGCAGCTCTCGATTCCCCCCTCTCTTTCGCACCCTCCATGTCATATTCCGCTCCAGGAGCTCCATCATAGCTCCTTGCTGTCGCTGGGAGGATGTTTTCTCCTCCGCTCGCCCCTTCCACCGTCATTTTCTCTCTACCCACCCTTGCCTCCTTTTCCGCGCAGCTCTCGATTCCCCCCTCTCTTTCGCACCCTCCATGTCATATTCCGCTCCAGGAGTTCCATCATAGCTCCTCACTGTCGCTGGGAGGATGTTTTCTCCTCCGCTCGCCTCTTCCACCGTCATTTTCTCTCTACCCACCCTTGCCTCCTTTTCCGCGCAGCTCTCGATTCCCCCCTCTCTTTCGCACCCTCCATGTCATATTCCGCTCCAGGAGTTCCATCATAGCTCCTCACTGTCGCTGGGAGGATGTTTTCTCCTCCGCTCGCCCCTTCCACCGTCATTTTCTCTCTACCCACCCTTGCCTCCTTTTCCGCGCAGCTCTCGATTCCCCCCTCTCTTTCGCACCCTCTATGTCATATTCCGCTCCAGGAGTTCCATCATAGCTCCTCACTGTCGCTGGGAGGATGTTTTCACCCCCGCTCGCCCCTTCCACCGTCATTTTCTCTCTACCCACCCTTGCCTCCTTTTCCGCGCAGCTCTCGATTCCCCCCTCTCTTTCGCACCCTCCATGTCATATTCCGCTCCAGGAGCTCCATCATAGCTCCTTGCTGTCGCTGGGAGGATGTTTTCTCCTCCGCTCGCCCCTTCCACCGTCATTTTCTCTCTACCCACCCTTGCCTCCTTTTCCGCGCAGCTCTCGATTCCCCCCTCTCTTTCGCACCCTCCATGTCATATTCCGCTCCAGGAGTTCCATCATAGCTCCTCACTGTCGCTGGGAGGATGTTTTCTCCTCCGCTCGCCCCTTCCACCGTCATTTTCTCTCTACCCACCCTTGCCTCCTTTTCCACGCAGCTCTCGATTCCCCCCTCTCTTTCGCACCCTCCATGTCATATTCTGCTCCAGGAGTTCCATCATAGCTCCTCACTGTCGCTGGGAGGATGTTTTCTCCTCCGCTCGCCCCTTCCACCGTCATTTTCTCTCTACCCACCCTTGCCTCCTTTTCCGCGCAGCTCTCGATTCCCCCCTCTCTTTCGCACCCTCCATGTCATATTCCGCTCCAGGAGTTCCATCATAGCTCCTCACTGTCGCTGGGAGGAAGTTTTCTCCTCCGCTCGCCCCTTCCACCTTCATTTTCTCTCTACCCACCCTTGCCTCCTTTTCCGCGCAGCTCTCGATTCCCCCCTCTCTTTCGCACCCTCCATGTCATATTCCGCTCCAGGAGCTCCATCATAGCTCCTTGCTGTCGCTGGGAGGATGTTTTCTCCTCCGCTCGCCCCTTCCACCGTCATTTTCTCTCTACCCACCCTTGCCTCCTTTTCCGCGCAGCTCTCGATTCCCCCCTCTCTTTCGCACCCTCCATGTCATATTCCGCTCCAGGAGTTCCATCATAGCTCCTCACTGTCGCTGGGAGGATGTTTTCTCCTCCGCTCGCCCCTTCCACCGTCATTTTCTCTCTACCCACCCTTGCCTCCTTCTCCGCGCAGCTCTCGATTCCCCCCTCTCTTTCGCACCCTCCATGTCATATTCCGCTCCAGGAGCTCCATCATAGCTAATCGCTGTCGCTGGGAGGATGTTTTCTCCTCCGCTCGCCCCTTCCACCGTCATTTTCTCTCTACCCACCCTTGCCTCCTTTTCCGCGCAGCTCTCGATTCCCCCCTCTCTTTCGCACCCTCCATGTCATATTCCGCTCCAGGAGCTCCATCATAGCTCCTCGCTGTCGCTGGGAGGATGTTTTCTCCTCCGCTCGCCCCTTCCACCGTCATTTTCTTTCTACCCACCCTTGCCTCCTTTTCCACGCAGCTCTCGATTCCCCCCTCTCTTTCGCACCCTCCATGTCATATTCCGCTCCAGGAGCTCCATCATAGCTCCTCGCTGTTGCTGGGAGGATGTTTTCTCCTCCGCTCGCCCCTTCCACCGTCATTTTCTCTCTACCCACCCTTGCCTCCTTCTCCGCGCAGCTCTCGATTCCTCCTTCTCTCTCGCACCCTCCATATTACATCCAGCTCCAGGAGCTCCATCATAGCTCCTCGCTGTCGCTGGGAGGATGTTTTCTCCTCCGCTCGCCCCTTCCACCGTCATTTTCTCTCTACCCACCTTTGCCTCCTTCTCCGCGCAGCTCTCGATTCCCCCCTCTCTTTCGCACCCTCCATGTCATATTCCGCTCCAGGAGCTCCATCATAGCTCCTCGCTGTCGCTGGGAGGATGTTTTCTCCTCCGCTCGCCCCTTCCACCGTCATTTTCTCTCTACCCACCCTTGCCTCCTTCTCCGCGCAGCTCTCGATTCCCCCCTCTCTCTCGCACCCTCCATATTACATCCAGCTCCAGGAGCTCCATCATAGCTCCTCGCTGTCGCTGGGAGGATGTTTTCTCCTCCGCTCGCCCCTTCCACCGTCATTTTCTCTCTACCCACCCTTGCCTCCTTCTCCGCGCAGCTCTCGATTCCTCCCTCTCTCTCGCACCCTCCATATTACATCCAGCTCCAGGAGCTCCATCATAGCTCCTCGCTGTCGCTGGGAGGATGTTTTCTCCTCCGCTCGCCCCTTCCACCGTCATTTTCTCTCTACCCACCCTTGCCTCCTTTTCCGCGCAGCTCTCGATTCCCCCCTCTCTTTCGCACCCTCCATGTCATATTCCGCTCCAGGAGTTCCGTCATAGCTCCTCACTGTCGCTGGGAGGATGTTTTCTCCTCTGCTCGCCCCTTCCACCGTCATTTTCTCTCTACCCACCCTTGCCTCCTTCTCCGCGCAGCTCTCGATTCCCCCCTCTCTTTCGCACCCTCCATGTCATATTCCGCTCCAGGAGCTCCATCATAGCTCCTCGCTGTCGCTGGGAGGATGTTTTCTCCTCCGCTCGCCCCTTCCACCGTCATTTTCTCTCTACCCACCCTTGCCTCCTTCTCCGCGCAGCTCTCGATTCCCCCCTCTCTTTCGCACCCTCCATGTCATATTCCGCTCCAGGAGCTCCATCATAGCTCCTCGCTGTCGCTGGGAGGATGTTTTCTCCTCCGCTCGCCCCTTCCACCGTCATTTTCTCTCTACCCACCCTTGCCTCCTTCTCCGCGCAGCTCTCAATTCCCCCCTCTCTCTCGCACCCTCCATATTACATCCAGCTCCAGGAGCTCCATCAAAGCTCCTCGCTGTCGCTGGGAGGATGTTTTCTCCTCCGCTCGCCCCTTCCACCGTCATTTTCTCTCTACCCACCCTTGCCTCCTTTTCCGCGCAGCTCTCGATTCCCCCCTCTCTTTCGCACCCTCCATGTCATATTCCGCTCCAGGAGTTCCATCATAGCTCCTCACTGTCGCTGGGAGGATGTTTTCTCCTCCGCTCGCCCCTTCCACCGTCATTTTCTCTCTACCCACCCTTGCCTCCTTCTCCGCGCAGCTCTCGATTCCCCCCTCTCTTTCGCACCCTCCATGTCATATTCCGCTCCAGGAGCTCCATCATAGCTCCTCGCTGTCGCTGGGAGGATGTTTTCTCCTCCGCTCGCCCCTTCCACCGTCATTTTCTCTCTACCCACCCTTGCCTCCTTTTCCGCGCAGCTCTCGATTCCCCCCTCTCTTTCGCACCCTCCATGTCATATTCCGCTCCAGGAGTTCCATCATAGCTCCTCACTGTCGCTGGGAGGAAGTTTTCTCCTCCGCTCGCCCCTTCCACCGTCATTTTCTCTCTACCCACCCTTGCCTCCTTTTCCGCGCAGCTCTCGATTCCCCCCTCTCTTTCGCACCCTCCATGTCATATTCCGCTCCAGGAGCTCCATCATAGCTCCTTGCTGTCGCTGGGAGGATGTTTTCTCCTCCGCTCGCCCCTTCCACCGTCATTTTCTCTCTACCCACCCTTGCCTCCTTTTCCGCGCAGCTCTCGATTCCCCCCTCTCTTTTGCACCCTCCATGTCATATTCCGCTCCAGGAGTTCCATCATAGCTCCTCACTGTCGCTGGGAGGATGTTTTCTCCTCCGCTCGCCCCTTCCACCGTCATTTTCTCTCTACCCACCCTTGCCTCCTTCTCCGCGCAGCTCTCGATTCCCCCCTCTCTTTCGCACCCTCCATGTCATATTCCGCTCCAGGAGCTCCATCATAGCTCCTCGCTGTCGCTGGGAGGATGTTTTCTCCTCCGCTCGCCCCTTCCACCGTCATTTTCTCTCTACCCACCCTTGCCTCCTTCTCCGCGCAGCTCTCGATTCCCCCCTCTCTTTCGCACCCTCCATGTCATATTCCGCTCCAGGAGCTCCATCATAGCTCCTCGCTGTCGCTGGGAGGATGTTTTCTCCTCCGCTCGCCCCTTCCACCGTCATTTTCTCTCTACCCACCCTTGCCTCCTTCTCCGCGCAGCTCTCGATTCCCCCCTCTCTTTCGCACCCTCCATGTCATATTCCGCTCCAGGAGCTCCATCATAGCTCCTCGCTGTCGCTGGGAGGATGTTTTCTCCTCCGCTCGCCCCTTCCACCGTCATTTTCTCTCTACCCACCCTTGCCTCCTTCTCCGCGCAGCTCTCAATTCCCCCCTCTCTCTCGCACCCTCCATATTACATCCAGCTCCAGGAGCTCCATCAAAGCTCCTCGCTGTCGCTGGGAGGATGTTTTCTCCTCCGCTCGCCCCTTCCACCGTCATTTTCTCTCTACCCACCCTTGCCTCCTTTTCCGCGCAGCTCTCGATTCCCCCCTCTCTTTCGCACCCTCCATGTCATATTCCGCTCCAGGAGTTCCATCATAGCTCCTCACTGTCGCTGGGAGGATGTTTTCTCCTCCGCTCGCCCCTTCCACCGTCATTTTCTCTCTACCCACCCTTGCCTCCTTCTCCGCGCAGCTCTCGATTCCCCCCTCTCTTTCGCACCCTCCATGTCATATTCCGCTCCAGGAGCTCCATCATAGCTCCTCGCTGTCGCTGGGAGGATGTTTTCTCCTCCGCTCGCCCCTTCCACCGTCATTTTCTCTCTACCCACCCTTGCCTCCTTTTCCGCGCAGCTCTCGATTCCCCCCTCTCTTTCGCACCCTCCATGTCATATTCCGCTCCAGGAGTTCCATCATAGCTCCTCACTGTCGCTGGGAGGAAGTTTTCTCCTCCGCTCGCCCCTTCCACCGTCATTTTCTCTCTACCCACCCTTGCCTCCTTTTCCGCGCAGCTCTCGATTCCCCCCTCTCTTTCGCACCCTCCATGTCATATTCCGCTCCAGGAGCTCCATCATAGCTCCTTGCTGTCGCTGGGAGGATGTTTTCTCCTCCGCTCGCCCCTTCCACCGTCATTTTCTCTCTACCCACCCTTGCCTCCTTTTCCGCGCAGCTCTCGATTCCCCCCTCTCTTTTGCACCCTCCATGTCATATTCCGCTCCAGGAGTTCCATCATAGCTCCTCACTGTCGCTGGGAGGATGTTTTCTCCTCCGCTCGCCCCTTCCACCGTCATTTTCTCTCTACCCACCCTTGCCTCCTTCTCCGCGCAGCTCTCGATTCCCCCCTCTCTTTCGCACCCTCCATGTCATATTCCGCTCCAGGAGCTCCATCATAGCTCCTCGCTGTCGCTGGGAGGATGTTTTCTCCTCCGCTCGCCCCTTCCACCGTCATTTTCTCTCTACCCACCCTTGCCTCCTTTTCCGCGCAGCTCTCGATTCCCCCCTCTCTTTCGCACCCTCCATGTCATATTCCGCTCCAGGAGTTCCATCATAGCTCCTCACTGTCGCTGGGAGGATGTTTTCTCCTCCGCTCGCCCCTTCCACCATCATTTTCTCTCTACCCACCCTTGCCTCCTTTTCCGCGCAGCTCTCGATTCCCCCCTCTCTTTCGCACCCTCCATGTCATATTCCGCTCCAGGAGTTCCATCATAGCTCCTCACTGTCGCTGGGAGGAAGTTTTCTCCTCCGCTCGCCCCTTCCACCGTCATTTTCTCTCTACCCACCCTTGCCTCCTTTTCTGCGCAGCTCTCGATTCCCCCCTCTCTTTCGCACCCTCCATGTCATATTCCGCTCCAGGAGTTCCATCATAGCTCCTCACTGTCGCTGGGAGGATGTTTTCTCCTCCGCTCGCCCCTTCCACCGTCATTTTCTCTCTACCCACCCTTGCCTCCTTCTCCGCGCAGCTCTCGATTCCCCCCTCTCTTTCGCACCCTCCATGTCATATTCCGCTCCAGGAGCTCCATCATAGCTCCTCGCTGTCGCTGGGAGGATGTTTTCTCCTCCGCTCGCCCCTTCCACCGTCATTTTCTCTCTACCCACCCTTGCCTCCTTTTCCGCGCAGCTCTCGATTCCCCCCTCTCTTTCGCACCCTCCATGTCATATTCCGCTCCAGGAGTTCCATCATAGCTCCTCACTGTCGCTGGGAGGATGTTTTCTCCTCCGCTCGCCCCTTCCACCGTCATTTTCTCTCTACCCACCCTTGCCTCCTTTTCCGCGCAGCTCTCGATTCCCCCCTCTCTTTCGCACCCTCCATGTCATATTCCGCTCCAGGAGTTCCATCATAGCTCCTCACTGTCGCTGGGAGGATGTTTTCTCCTCCGCTCGCCCCTTCCACCGTCATTTTCTCTCTACCCACCCTTGCCTCCTTCTCCGCGCAGCTCTCGATTCCCCCCTCTCTTTCGCACCCTCCATGTCATATTCCGCTCCAGGAGCTCCATCATAGCTCCTCGCTGTCGCTGGGAGGATGTTTTCTCCTCTGCTCGCCCCTTCCACCGTCATTTTCTCTCTACCCACCCTTGCCTCCTTCTCCGCGCAGCTCTCGATTCCCCCCTCTCTTTCGCACCCTCCATGTCATATTCCGCTCCAGGAGCTCCATCATAGCTCCTCGCTGTCGCTGGGAGGATGTTTTCTCCTCCGCTCGCCCCTTCCACCGTCATTTTCTCTCTACCCACCCTTGCCTCCATCTCCGCGCAGCTCTCGATTCCCCCCTCTCTCTCGCACCCTCCATATTACATCCAGCTCCAGGAGCTCCATCATAGCTCCTCGCTGTCGCTGGGAGGATGTTTTCTCCTCCGCTCGCCCCTTCCACCGTCATTTTCTCTCTACCCACCCTTGCCTCCTTTTCCGCGCAGCTCTCGATTCCCCCCTCTCTTTCGCACCCTCCATGTCATATTCCGCTCCAGGAGTTCCATCATAGCTCCTCACTGTCGCTGGGAGGATGTTTTCTCCTCCGCTCGCCCCTTCCACCGTCATTTTCTCTCTACCCACCCTTGCCTCCTTCTCCGCGCAGCTCTCGATTCCCCCCTCTCTTTCGCACCCTCCATGTCATATTCCGCTCCAGGAGCTCCATCATAGCTCCTCGCTGTCGCTGGGAGGATGTTTTCTCCTCCGCTCGCCCCTTCCACCGTCATTTTCTCTCTACCCACCCTTGCCTCCTTTTCCGCGCAGCTCTCGATTCCCCCCTCTCTTTCGCACCCTCCATGTCATATTCCGCTCCAGGAGTTCCATCATAGCTCCTCACTGTCGCTGGGAGGAAGTTTTCTCCTCCGCTCGCCCCTTCCACCGTCATTTTCTCTCTACCCACCCTTGCCTCCTTTTCCGCGCAGCTCTCGATTCCCCCCTCTCTTTCGCACCCTCCATGTTATATTCCGCTCCAGGAGTTCCATCATAGCTCCTCACTGTCGCTGGGAGGAAGTATTCTCCTCCGCTCGCCCCTTCCACCGTCATTTTCTCTCTACCCACCCTTGCCTCCTTTTCCGCGCAGCTCTCGATTCCCCCCTCTCTTTCGCACCCTCCATGTCATATTCCGCTCCAGGAGTTCCATCATAGCTCCTCACTGTCGCTGGGAGGATGTTTTCTCCTCCGCTCGCCCCTTCCACCGTCATTTTCTCTCTACCCACCCTTGCCTCCTTCTCCGCGCAGCTCTCGATTTCCCCCTCTCTTTCGCACCCTCCATGTCATATTCCGCTCCAGGAGCTCCATCATAGCTCCTCGCTGTCGCTGGGAGGATGTTTTCTCCTCCGCTCGCCCCTTCCACCGTCATTTTCTCTCTACCCACCCTTGCCTCCTTTTCCGCACAGCTCTCGATTCCCCCCTCTCTTTCGCACCCTCCATGTCATATTCCGCTCCAGGAGTTCCATCATAGCTCCTCACTGTCGCTGGGAGGATGTTTTCTCCTCCGCTCGCCCCTTCCACCGTCATTTTCTCTCTACCCACCCTTGCCTCCTTTTCCGCGCAGCTCTCGATTCCCCCCTCTCTTTCGCACCCTCCATGTCATATTCCGCTCCAGGAGTTCCATCATAGCTCCTCACTGTCGCTGGGAGGATGTTTTCTCCTCCGCTCGCCCCTTCCACCGTCATTTTCTCTCTACCCACCCTTGCCTCCTTCTCCGCGCATCTCTCGATTCCCCCCTCTCTTTCGCACCCTCCATGTCATATTCCGCTACAGGAGCTCCATCATAGCTCCTCGCTGTCGCTGGGAGGATGTTTTCTCCTCCACTCGCCCCTTCCACCGTCATTTTCTCTCTACCCACCCTTGCCTCCTTTTCCGCGCAGCTCTCGATTCCCCCCTCTCTTTCGCACCCTCCATGTCATATTCCGCTCCAGGAGCTCCATCATAGCTCCTTGCTGTCGCTGGGAGGATGTTTTCTCCTCCGCTCGCCCCTTCCACCGTCATTTTCTCTCTACCCACCCTTGCCTCCTTCTCCGCGCAGCTCTCGATTCCCCCCTCTCTTTCGCACCCTCCATGTCATATTCCGCTCCAGGAGCTCCATCATAGCTCCTTGCTGTCGCTGGGAGGATGTTTTCTCCTCCGCTCGCCCCTTCCACCGTCATTTTCTCTCTACCCACCCTTGCCTCCTTCTCCGCGCAGCTCTCGATTCCCCCCTCTCTTTCGCACCCTCCATGTCATATTCCGCTCCAGGAGCTCCATCATAGCTCCTCGCTGTCGCTGGGAGGATGTTTTCTCCTCCGCTCGCCCCTTCCACCGTCATTTTCTCTCTACCCACCCTTGCCTCCTTCTCCGCGCAGCTCTCGATTCCCCCCTCTCTCTCGCACCCTCCATATTACATCCAGCTCCAGGAGCTCCATCATAGCTCCTCGCTGTCGCTGGGAGGATGTTTTCTCCTCCGCTCGCCCCTTCCACCGTCATTTTCTCTCTACCCACCCTTGCCTCCTTCTCCGCGCAGCTCTCGATTCCCCCCTCTCTCTCGCACCCTCCATATTACATCCAGCTCCAGGAGCTCCATCATAGCTCCTCGCTGTCGCTGGGAGGATGTTTTCTCCTCCGCTCGCCCCTTCCACCGTCATTTAATCTCTACCCACCCTTGCCTCCTTCTCCGCGCAGCTCTCGATTCCCCCCTCTCTTTCGCACCCTCCATGTCATATTCTGCTCCAGGAGCTCCATCATAGCTCCTCGCTGTCGCTGGGAGGATGTTTTCTCCTCCGCTCGCCCCTTCCACCGTCATTTTCTCTCTACCCACCCTTGCCTCCTTCTCTGCGCAGCTCTCGATTCCCCCCTCTCTTTCGCACCCTCCATGTCATATTCCGCTCCAGGAGCTCCATCATAGCTCCTTGCTGTCGCTGGGAGGATGTTTTCTCCTCCGCTCGCCCCTTCCACCGTCATTTTCTCTCTACCCACCCTTGCCTCCTTCTCCGCGCAGCTCTCGATTCCCCCCTCTCTTTTGCACCCTCCATGTCATATTCCGCTCCAGGAGCTCCATCATAGCTCCTCGCTGTCGCTGGGAGGATGTTCTCTCCTCCGCTCGCCCCTTCCACCGTCATTTTCTCTCTACCCACCCTTGCCTCCTTCTCCGCGCAGCTCTCGATTCCCCCCTCTCTCTCGCACCCTCCATATTACATCCAGCTCCAGGAGCTCCATCATAGCTCCTCGCTGTCGCTGGGAGGATGTTTTCTCCTCCGCTCGCCCCTTCCACCGTCATTTTCTCTCTACCCACCCTTGCCTCCTTCTCCGCGCAGTTCTCGATTCCCCCCTCTCTTTCGCACCCTCCATGTCATATTCCGCTCCAGGAGCTCCATCATAGCTCCTCGCTGTCGCTGGGAGGATGTTTTCTCCTCCGCTCGCCCCTTCCACCGTCATTTTCTCTCTACCCACCCTTGCCTCCTTCTCCGCGCAGCTCTCGATTCCCCCCTCTCTCTCGCACCCTCCATATTACATCCAGCTCCAGGAGCTCCATCATAGCTCCTCGCTGTCGCTGGGAGGATGTTTTCTCCTCCGCTCGCCCCTTCCACCGTCATTTTCTCTCTACCCACCCTTGCCTCCTTTTCCGCGCAGCTCTCGATTCCCCCCTCTCTTTCGCACCCTCCATGTCATATTCCGCTCCAGGAGTTCCATCATAGCTCCTCACTGTCGCTGGGAGGATGTTTTCTCCTCCGCTCGCCCCTTCCACCGTCATTTTCTCTCTACCCACCATTGCCTCCTTCTCCGCGCAGCTCTCGATTCCCCCCTCTCTTTCGCACCCTCCATGTCATATTCCGCTCCAGGAGCTCCATCATAGCTCTTCGCTGTCGCTGGGAGGATGTTTTCTCCTCCGCTCGCCCCTTCCACCGTCATTTTCTCTCTACCCACCCTTGCCTCCTTCTCCGCGCAGCTCTCGATTCCCCCCTCTCTCTCGCACCCTCCATATTACATCCAGCTCCAGGAGCTCCATCATAGCTCCTCGCTGTCGCTGGGAGGATGTTTTCTCCTCCGCTCGCCCCTTCCACCGTCATTTTCTCTCTACCCACCCTTGCCTCCTTCTCCGCGCAGCTCTCGATTCCCCCCTCTCTCTCGCACCCTCCATATTAAATCCAGCTCCAGGAGCTCCATCATAGCTCCTCGCTGTCGCTGGGAGGATGTTTTCTCCTCCGCTCGCCCCTTCCACCGTCATTTTCTCTCTACCCACCCTTGCCTCCTTCTCCGCGCAGCTCTCGATTCCCCCCTCTCTTTCGCACCCTCCATGTCATATTCTGCTCCAGGAGCTCCATCATAGCTCCTCGCTGTCGCTGGGAGGATGTTTTCTCCTCCGCTCGCCCCTTCCACCGTCATTTTCTCTCTACCCACCCTTGCCTCCTTCTCCGCGCAGCTCTCGATTCCCCCCTCTCTTTCGCACCCTCCATGTCATATTCCGCTCCAGGAGCTCCATCATAGCTCCTTGCTGTCGCTGGGAGGATGTTTTCTCCTCCGCTCGCCCCTTCCACCGTCATTTTCTCTCTACCCACCCTTGCCTCCTTCTCCGCGCAGCTCTCGATTCCCCCCTCTCTTTTGCACCCTCCATGTCATATTCCGCTCCAGGAGCTCCATCATAGCTCCTCGCTGTCGCTGGGAGGATGTTTTCTCCTCCGCTCGCCCCTTCCACCGTCATTTTCTCTCTACCCACCCTTGCCTCCTTCTCCGCGCAGCTCTCGATTCCCCCCTCTCTCTCGCACCCTCCATATTACATCCAGCTCCAGGAGCTCCATCATAGCTCCTCGCTGTCGCTGGGAGGATGTTTTCTCCTCCGCTCGCCCCTTCCACCGTCATTTTCTCTCTACCCACCCTTGCCTCCTTCTCCGCGCAGTTCTCGATTCCCCCCACTCTTTCGCACCCTCCATGTCATATTCCGCTCCAGGAGCTCCATCATAGCTCCTCGCTGTCGCTGGGAGGATGTTTTCTCCTCCGCTCGCCCCTTCCACCGTCATTTTCTCTCTACCCACCCTTGCCTCCTTCTCCGCGCAGCTCTCGATTCCCCCCTCTCTCTCGCACCCTCCATATTACATCCAGCTCCAGGAGCTCCATCATAGCTCCTCGCTGTCGCTGGGAGGATGTTTTCTCCTCCGCTCGCCCCTTCCACCGTCATTTTCTCTCTACCCACCCTTGCCTCCTTCTCCGCGCAGCTCTCGATTCCCCCCTCTCTTTCGCACCCTCCATGTCATATTCCGCTCCAGGAGTTCCATCATAGCTCCTCACTGTCGCTGGGAGGATGTTTTCTCCTCCGCTCGCCCCTTCCACCGTCATTTTCTCTCTACCCACCCTTGCCTCCATCTCCGCGCAGCTCTCGATTCCCCCCTCTCTTTCGCACCCTCCATGTCATATTCCGCTCCAGGAGCTCCATCATAGCTCCTCGCTGTCGCTGGGAGGATGTTTTCTCCTCCGCTCGCCCCTTCCACCGTCATTTTCTCTCTACCCACCCTTGCCTCCTTCTCCGCGCAGCTCTCGATTCCCCCCTCTCTTTCGCACCCTCCATGTCATATTCCGCTCCAGGAGCTCCATCATAGCTCCTCGCTGTCGCTGGGAGGATGTTTTCTCCTCCGCTCGCCCCTTCCACCGTCATTTTCTCTCTACCCACCCTTGCCTCCTTCTCCGCGCAGCTCTCGATTCCCCCCTCTCTCTCGCACCCTCCATATTACATCCAGCTCCAGGAGCTCCATCATAGCTCCTCGCTGTCGCTGGGAGGATGTTTTCTCCTCCGCTCGCCCCTTCCACCGTCATTTTCTCTCTACCCACCCTTGCCTCCTTTTCCGCGCAGCTCTCGATTCCCCCCTCTCTTTCGCACCCTCCATGTCATATTCCGCTCCAGGAGTTCCATCATAGCTCCTCACTGTCGCTGGGAGGATGTTTTCTCCTCCGCTCGCCCCTTCCACCGTCATTTTCTCTCTACCCACCCTTGCCTCCTTCTCCGCGCAGCTCTCGATTCCCCCCTCTCTTTCGCACCCTCCATGTCATATTCCGCTCCAGGAGCTCCATCATAGCTCCTCGCTGTCGCTGGGAGGATGTTTTCTCCTCCGCTCGCCCCTTCCACCGTCATTTTCTCTCTACCCACCCTTGCCTCCTTTTCCGCGCAGCTCTCGATTCCCCCCTCTCTTTCGCACCCTCCATGTCATATTCCGCTCCAGGAGTTCCATCATAGCTCCTCACTGTCGCTGGGAGGATGTTTTCTCCTCCGCTCGCCCCTTCCACCGTCATTTTCTCTCTACCCACCCTTGCCTCCTTTTCCGCGCAGCTCTCGATTCCCCCCTCTCTTTCGCACCCTCCATGTCATATTCCGCTCCAGGAGTTCCATCATAGCTCCTCACTGTCGCTGGGAGGATGTTTTCTCCTCCGCTCGCCCCTTCCACCGTCATTTTCTCTCTACCCACCCTTGCCTCCTTCTCCGCGCAGCTCTCGATTCCCCCCTCTCTTTCGCACCCTCCATGTCATATTCCGCTCCAGGAGTTCCATCATAGCTCCTCACTGTCGCTGGGAGGATGTTTTCTCCTCCGCTCGCCCCTTCCACCGTCATTTTCTCTCTACCCACCCTTGCCTCCTTCTCCGCGCAGCTCTCGATTCCCCCCTCTCTTTCGCACCCTCCATGTCATATTCCGCTCCAGGAGCTCCATCATAGCTCCTCGCTGTCGCTGGGAGGATGTTTTCTCCTCCGCTCGCCCCTTCCACCGTCATTTTCTCTCTACCCACCCTTGCCTCCTTCTCCGCGCAGCTCTCGATTCCCCCCTCTCTCTCGCACCCTCCATATTACATCCAGCTCCAGGAGCTCCATCATAGCTCCTCGCTGTCGCTGGGAGGATGTTTTCTCCTCCGCTCGCCCCTTCCACCGTCATTTTCTCTCTACCCACCCTTGCCTCCTTCTCCGCGCAGCTCTCGATTCCTCCCTCTCTCTCGCACCCTCCATATTACATCCAGCTCCAGGAGCTCCATCATAGCTCCTCGCTGTCGCTGGGAGGATGTTTTCTCCTCCGCTCGCCCCTTCCACCGTCATTTTCTCTCTACCCACCCTTGCCTCCTTTTCCGCGCAGCTCTCGATTCCCCCCTCTCTTTCGCACCCTCCATGTCATATTCCGCTCCAGGAGTTCCGTCATAGCTCCTCACTGTCGCTGGGAGGATGTTTTCTCCTCTGCTCGCCCCTTCCACCGTCATTTTCTCTCTACCCACCCTTGCCTCCTTCTCCGCGCAGCTCTCGATTCCCCCCTCTCTTTCGCACCCTCCATGTCATATTCCGCTCCAGGAGCTCCATCATAGCTCCTCGCTGTCGCTGGGAGGATGTTTTCTCCTCCGCTCGCCCCTTCCACCGTCATTTTCTCTCTACCCACCCTTGCCTCCTTCTCCGCGCAGCTCTCGATTCCCCCCTCTCTTTCGCACCCTCCATGTCATATTCCGCTCCAGGAGCTCCATCATAGCTCCTCGCTGTCGCTGGGAGGATGTTTTCTCCTCCGCTCGCCCCTTCCACCGTCATTTTCTCTCTACCCACCCTTGCCTCCTTCTCCGCGCAGCTCTCAATTCCCCCCTCTCTCTCGCACCCTCCATATTACATCCAGCTCCAGGAGCTCCATCAAAGCTCCTCGCTGTCGCTGGGAGGATGTTTTCTCCTCCGCTCGCCCCTTCCACCGTCATTTTCTCTCTACCCACCCTTGCCTCCTTTTCCGCGCAGCTCTCGATTCCCCCCTCTCTTTCGCACCCTCCATGTCATATTCCGCTCCAGGAGTTCCATCATAGCTCCTCACTGTCGCTGGGAGGATGTTTTCTCCTCCGCTCGCCCCTTCCACCGTCATTTTCTCTCTACCCACCCTTGCCTCCTTCTCCGCGCAGCTCTCGATTCCCCCCTCTCTTTCGCACCCTCCATGTCATATTCCGCTCCAGGAGCTCCATCATAGCTCCTCGCTGTCGCTGGGAGGATGTTTTCTCCTCCGCTCGCCCCTTCCACCGTCATTTTCTCTCTACCCACCCTTGCCTCCTTTTCCGCGCAGCTCTCGATTCCCCCCTCTCTTTCGCACCCTCCATGTCATATTCCGCTCCAGGAGTTCCATCATAGCTCCTCACTGTCGCTGGGAGGAAGTTTTCTCCTCCGCTCGCCCCTTCCACCGTCATTTTCTCTCTACCCACCCTTGCCTCCTTTTCCGCGCAGCTCTCGATTCCCCCCTCTCTTTCGCACCCTCCATGTCATATTCCGCTCCAGGAGCTCCATCATAGCTCCTTGCTGTCGCTGGGAGGATGTTTTCTCCTCCGCTCGCCCCTTCCACCGTCATTTTCTCTCTACCCACCCTTGCCTCCTTTTCCGCGCAGCTCTCGATTCCCCCCTCTCTTTTGCACCCTCCATGTCATATTCCGCTCCAGGAGTTCCATCATGGCTCCTCACTGTCGCTGGGAGGATGTTTTCTCCTCCGCTCGCCCCTTCCACCGTCATTTTCTCTCTACCCACCCTTGCCTCCTTCTCCGCGCAGCTCTCGATTCCCCCCTCTCTTTCGCACCCTCCATGTCATATTCCGCTCCAGGAGCTCCATCATAGCTCCTCGCTGTCGCTGGGAGGATGTTTTCTCCTCCGCTCGCCCCTTCCACCGTCATTTTCTCTCTACCCACCCTTGCCTCCTTTTCCGCGCAGCTCTCGATTCCCCCCTCTCTTTCGCACCCTCCATGTCATATTCCGCTCCAGGAGTTCCATCATAGCTCCTCACTGTCGCTGGGAGGATGTTTTCTCCTCCGCTCGCCCCTTCCACCATCATTTTCTCTCTACCCACCCTTGCCTCCTTTTCCGCGCAGCTCTCGATTCCCCCCTCTCTTTCGCACCCTCCATGTCATATTCCGCTCCAGGAGTTCCATCATAGCTCCTCACTGTCGCTGGGAGGAAGTTTTCTCCTCCGCTCGCCCCTTCCACCGTCATTTTCTCTCTACCCACCCTTGCCTCCTTTTCTGCGCAGCTCTCGATTCCCCCCTCTCTTTCGCACCCTCCATGTCATATTCCGCTCCAGGAGTTCCATCATAGCTCCTCACTGTCGCTGGGAGGATGTTTTCTCCTCCGCTCGCCCCTTCCACCGTCATTTTCTCTCTACCCACCCTTGCCTCCTTCTCCGCACAGCTCTCGATTCCCCCCTCTCTTTCGCACCCTCCATGTCATATTCCGCTCCAGGAGCTCCATCATAGCTCCTCGCTGTCGCTGGGAGGATGTTTTCTCCTCCGCTCGCCCCTTCCACCGTCATTTTCTCTCTACCCACCCTTGCCTCCTTTTCCGCGCAGCTCTCGATTCCCCCCTCTCTTTCGCACCCTCCATGTCATATTCCGCTCCAGGAGTTCCATCATAGCTCCTCACTGTCGCTGGGAGGATGTTTTCTCCTCCGCTCGCCCCTTCCACCGTCATTTTCTCTCTACCCACCCTTGCCTCCTTTTCCGCGCAGCTCTCGATTCCCCCCTCTCTTTCGCACCCTCCATGTCATATTCCGCTCCAGGAGTTCCATCATAGCTCCTCACTGTCGCTGGGAGGATGTTTTCTCCTCCGCTCGCCCCTTCCACCGTCATTTTCTCTCTACCCACCCTTGCCTCCTTCTCCGCGCAGCTCTCGATTCCCCCCTCTCTTTCGCACCCTCCATGTCATATTCCGCTCCAGGAGCTCCATCATAGCTCCTCGCTGTCGCTGGGAGGATGTTTTCTCCTCTGCTCGCCCCTTCCACCGTCATTTTCTCTCTACCCACCCTTGCCTCCTTCTCCGCGCAGCTCTCGATTCCCCCCTCTCTTTCGCACCCTCCATGTCATATTCCGCTCCAGGAGCTCCATCATAGCTCCTCGCTGTCGCTGGGAGGATGTTTTCTCCTCCGCTCGCCCCTTCCACCGTCATTTTCTCTCTACCCACCCTTGCCTCCATCTCCGCGCAGCTCTCGATTCCCCCCTCTCTCTCGCACCCTCCATATTACATCCAGCTCCAGGAGCTCCATCATAGCTCCTCGCTGTCGCTGGGAGGATGTTTTCTCCTCCGCTCGCCCCTTCCACCGTCATTTTCTCTCTACCCACCCTTGCCTCCTTTTCCGCGCAGCTCTCGATTCCCCCCTCTCTTTCGCACCCTCCATGTCATATTCCGCTCCAGGAGTTCCATCATAGCTCCTCACTGTCGCTGGGAGGATGTTTTCTCCTCCGCTCGCCCCTTCCACCGTCATTTTCTCTCTACCCACCCTTGCCTCCTTCTCCGCGCAGCTCTCGATTCCCCCCTCTCTTTCGCACCCTCCATGTCATATTCCGCTCCAGGAGCTCCATCATAGCTCCTCGCTGTCGCTGGGAGGATGTTTTCTCCTCCGCTCGCCCCTTCCACCGTCATTTTCTCTCTACCCACCCTTGCCTCCTTTTCCGCGCAGCTCTCGATTCCCCCCTCTCTTTCGCACCCTCCATGTCATATTCCGCTCCAGGAGTTCCATCATAGCTCCTCACTGTCGCTGGGAGGAAGTTTTCTCCTCCGCTCGCCCCTTCCACCGTCATTTTCTCTCTACCCACCCTTGCCTCCTTTTCCGCGCAGCTCTCGATTCCCCCCTCTCTTTCGCACCCTCCATGTCATATTCCGCTCCAGGAGTTCCATCATAGCTCCTCACTGTCGCTGGGAGGAAGTATTCTCCTCCGCTCGCCCCTTCCACCGTCATTTTCTCTCTACCCACCCTTGCCTCCTTTTCCGCGCAGCTCTCGATTCCCCCCTCTCTTTCGCACCCTCCATGTCATATTCCGCTCCAGGAGTTCCATCATAGCTCCTCACTGTCGCTGGGAGGATGTTTTCTCCTCCGCTCGCCCCTTCCACCGTCATTTTCTCTCTACCCACCCTTGCCTCCTTCTCCGCGCAGCTCTCGATTCCCCCCTCTCTTTCGCACCCTCCATGTCATATTCCGCTCCAGGAGCTCCATCATAGCTCCTCGCTGTCGCTGGGAGGATGTTTTCTCCTCCGCTCGCCCCTTCCACCGTCATTTTCTCTCTACCCACCCTTGCCTCCTTTTCCGCACAGCTCTCGATTCCCCCCTCTCTTTCGCACCCTCCATGTCATATTCCGCTCCAGGAGTTCCATCATAGCTCCTCACTGTCGCTGGGAGGATGTTTTCTCCTCCGCTCGCCCCTTCCACCGTCATTTTCTCTCTACCCACCCTTGCCTCCTTTTCCGCGCAGCTCTCGATTCCCCCCTCTCTTTCGCACCCTCCATGTCATATTCCGCTCCAGGAGTTCCATCATAGCTCCTCACTGTCGCTGGGAGGATGTTTTCTCCTCCGCTCGCCCCTTCCACCGTCATTTTCTCTCTACTCACCCTTGCCTCCTTCTCCGCGCATCTCTCGATTCCCCCCTCTCTTTCGCACCCTCCATGTCATATTCCGCTACAGGAGCTCCATCATAGCTCCTCGCTGTCGCTGGGAGGATGTTTTCTCCTCCACTCGCCCCTTCCACCGTCATTTTCTCTCTACCCACCCTTGCCTCCTTTTCCGCGCAGCTCTCGATTCCCCCCTCTCTTTCGCACCCTCCATGTCATATTCCGCTCCAGGAGCTCCATCATAGCTCCTTGCTGTCGCTGGGAGGATGTTTTCTCCTCCGCTCGCCCCTTCCACCGTCATTTTCTCTCTACCCACCCTTGCCTCCTTTTCCGCGCAGCTCTTGATTCCCCCCTCTCTTTCGCACCCTCCATGTCATATTCCGCTCCAGGAGTTCCATCATAGCTCCTCACTGTCGCTGGGAGGATGTTTTCTCCTCCGCTCGCCCCTTCCACCGTCATTTTCTCTCTACCCACCCTTGCCTGCTTCTCCGCGCAGCTCTCGATTCCGCCCTCTCTTTCGCACCCTCCATGTCATATTCTGCTCCAGGAGCTCCATCATAGCTCCTCGCTGTCGCTGGGAGGATGTTTTCTCCTCCGCTCGCCCCTTCCACCGTCATTTTCTCTCTACCCACCCTTGCCTCCTTCTCCGCGCAGCTCTCGATTCCCCCCTCTCTTTCGCACCCTCCATGTCATATTCCGCTCCAGGAGCTCCATCATAGCTCCTTGCTGTCGCTGGGAGGATGTTTTCTCCTCCGCTCGCCCCTTCCACCGTCATTTTCTCTCTACCCACCCTTGCCTCCTTCTCCGCGCAGCTCTCGATTCCCCCCTCTCTTTCGCACCCTCCATGTCATATTCCGCTCCAGGAGCTCCATCATAGCTCCTCGCTGTCGCTGGGAGGATGTTTTCTCCTCCGCTCGCCCCTTCCACCGTCATTTTCTCTCTACCCACCCTTGCCTCCTTCTCCGCGCAGCTCTCGATTCCCCCCTCTCTCTCGCACCCTCCATATTACATCCAGCTCCAGGAGCTCCATCATAGCTCCTCGCTGTCGCTGGGAGGATGTTTTCTCCTCCGCTCGCCCCTTCCACCGTCATTTTCTCTCTACCCACCCTTGCCTCCTTCTCCGCGCAGCTCTCGATTCCCCCCTCTCTCTCGCACCCTCCATATTACATCCAGCTCCAGGAGCTCCATCATAGCTCCTCGCTGTCGCTGGGAGGATGTTTTCTCCTCCGCTCGCCCCTTCCACCGTCATTTAATCTCTACCCACCCTTGCCTCCTTCTCCGCGCAGCTCTCGATTCCCCCCTCTCTTTCGCACCCTCCATGTCATATTCTGCTCCAGGAGCTCCATCATAGCTCCTCGCTGTCGCTGGGAGGATGTTTTCTCCTCCGCTCGCCCCTTCCACCGTCATTTTCTCTCTACCCACCCTTGCCTCCTTCTCTGCGCAGCTCTCGATTCCCCCCTCTCTTTCGCACCCTCCATGTCATATTCCGCTCCAGGAGCTCCATCATAGCTCCTCGCTGTCGCTGGGAGGATGTTTTCTCCTCCGCTCGCCCCTTCCACCGTCATTTTCTCTCTACCCACCCTTGCCTCCTTTTCCGCGCAGCTCTCGATTCCCCCCTCTCTTTCGCACCCTCCATGTCATATTCCGCTCCAGGAGTTCCATCATAGCTCCTCACTGTCGCTGGGAGGAAGTTTTCTCCTCCGCTCGCCCCTTCCACCGTCATTTTCTCTCTACCCACCCTTGCCTCCTTTTCCGCGCAGCTCTCGATTCCCCCCTCTCTTTCGCACCCTCCATGTCATATTCCGCTCCAGGAGCTCCATCATAGCTCCTTGCTGTCGCTGGGAGGATGTTTTCTCCTCCGCTCGCCCCTTCCACCGTCATTTTCTCTCTACCCACCCTTGCCTCCTTTTCCGCGCAGCTCTCGATTCCCCCCTCTCTTTTGCACCCTCCATGTCATATTCCGCTCCAGGAGTTCCATCATGGCTCCTCACTGTCGCTGGGAGGATGTTTTCTCCTCCGCTCGCCCCTTCCACCGTCATTTTCTCTCTACCCACCCTTGCCTCCTTCTCCGCGCAGCTCTCGATTCCCCCCTCTCTTTCGCACCCTCCATGTCATATTCCGCTCCAGGAGCTCCATCATAGCTCCTCGCTGTCGCTGGGAGGATGTTTTCTCCTCCGCTCGCCCCTTCCACCGTCATTTTCTCTCTACCCACCCTTGCCTCCTTTTCCGCGCAGCTCTCGATTCCCCCCTCTCTTTCGCACCCTCCATGTCATATTCCGCTCCAGGAGTTCCATCATAGCTCCTCACTGTCGCTGGGAGGATGTTTTCTCCTCTGCTCGCCCCTTCCACCGTCATTTTCTCTCTACCCACCCTTGCCTCCTTCTCCGCGCAGCTCTCGATTCCCCCCTCTCTTTCGCACCCTCCATGTCATATTCCGCTCCAGGAGCTCCATCATAGCTCCTCGCTGTCGCTGGGAGGATGTTTTCTCCTCCGCTCGCCCCTTCCACCGTCATTTTCTCTCTACCCACCCTTGCCTCCTTCTCCGCGCAGCTCTCGATTCCCCCCTCTCTTTCGCACCCTCCATGTCATATTCCGCTCCAGGAGCTCCATCATAGCTCCTCGCTGTCGCTGGGAGGATGTTTTCTCCTCCGCTCGCCCCTTCCACCGTCATTTTCTCTCTACCCACCCTTGCCTCCTTCTCCGCGCAGCTCTCAATTCCCCCCTCTCTCTCGCACCCTCCATATTACATCCAGCTCCAGGAGCTCCATCAAAGCTCCTCGCTGTCGCTGGGAGGATGTTTTCTCCTCCGCTCGCCCCTTCCACCGTCATTTTCTCTCTACCCACCCTTGCCTCCTTTTCCGCGCAGCTCTCGATTCCCCCCTCTCTTTCGCACCCTCCATGTCATATTCCGCTCCAGGAGTTCCATCATAGCTCCTCACTGTCGCTGGGAGGATGTTTTCTCCTCCGCTCGCCCCTTCCACCGTCATTTTCTCTCTACCCACCCTTGCCTCCTTCTCCGCGCAGCTCTCGATTCCCCCCTCTCTTTCGCACCCTCCATGTCATATTCCGCTCCAGGAGCTCCATCATAGCTCCTCGCTGTCGCTGGGAGGATGTTTTCTCCTCCGCTCGCCCCTTCCACCGTCATTTTCTCTCTACCCACCCTTGCCTCCTTTTCCGCGCAGCTCTCGATTCCCCCCTCTCTTTCGCACCCTCCATGTCATATTCCGCTCCAGGAGTTCCATCATAGCTCCTCACTGTCGCTGGGAGGAAGTTTTCTCCTCCGCTCGCCCCTTCCACCGTCATTTTCTCTCTACCCACCCTTGCCTCCTTTTCCGCGCAGCTCTCGATTCCCCCCTCTCTTTCGCACCCTCCATGTCATATTCCGCTCCAGGAGCTCCATCATAGCTCCTTGCTGTCGCTGGGAGGATGTTTTCTCCTCCGCTCGCCCCTTCCACCGTCATTTTCTCTCTACCCACCCTTGCCTCCTTTTCCGCGCAGCTCTCGATTCCCCCCTCTCTTTTGCACCCTCCATGTCATATTCCGCTCCAGGAGTTCCATCATGGCTCCTCACTGTCGCTGGGAGGATGTTTTCTCCTCCGCTCGCCCCTTCCACCGTCATTTTCTCTCTACCCACCCTTGCCTCCTTCTCCGCGCAGCTCTCGATTCCCCCCTCTCTTTCGCACCCTCCATGTCATATTCCGCTCCAGGAGCTCCATCATAGCTCCTCGCTGTCGCTGGGAGGATGTTTTCTCCTCCGCTCGCCCCTTCCACCGTCATTTTCTCTCTACCCACCCTTGCCTCCTTTTCCGCGCAGCTCTCGATTCCCCCCTCTCTTTCGCACCCTCCATGTCATATTCCGCTCCAGGAGTTCCATCATAGCTCCTCACTGTCGCTGGGAGGATGTTTTCTCCTCCGCTCGCCCCTTCCACCATCATTTTCTCTCTACCCACCCTTGCCTCCTTTTCCGCGCAGCTCTCGATTCCCCCCTCTCTTTCGCACCCTCCATGTCATATTCCGCTCCAGGAGTTCCATCATAGCTCCTCACTGTCGCTGGGAGGAAGTTTTCTCCTCCGCTCGCCCCTTCCACCGTCATTTTCTCTCTACCCACCCTTGCCTCCTTTTCTGCGCAGCTCTCGATTCCCCCCTCTCTTTCGCACCCTCCATGTCATATTCCGCTCCAGGAGTTCCATCATAGCTCCTCACTGTCGCTGGGAGGATGTTTTCTCCTCCGCTCGCCCCTTCCACCGTCATTTTCTCTCTACCCACCCTTGCCTCCTTCTCCGCACAGCTCTCGATTCCCCCCTCTCTTTCGCACCCTCCATGTCATATTCCGCTCCAGGAGCTCCATCATAGCTCCTCGCTGTCGCTGGGAGGATGTTTTCTCCTCCGCTCGCCCCTTCCACCGTCATTTTCTCTCTACCCACCCTTGCCTCCTTTTCCGCGCAGCTCTCGATTCCCCCCTCTCTTTCGCACCCTCCATGTCATATTCCGCTCCAGGAGTTCCATCATAGCTCCTCACTGTCGCTGGGAGGATGTTTTCTCCTCCGCTCGCCCCTTCCACCGTCATTTTCTCTCTACCCACCCTTGCCTCCTTTTCCGCGCAGCTCTCGATTCCCCCCTCTCTTTCGCACCCTCCATGTCATATTCCGCTCCAGGAGTTCCATCATAGCTCCTCACTGTCGCTGGGAGGATGTTTTCTCCTCCGCTCGCCCCTTCCACCGTCATTTTCTCTCTACCCACCCTTGCCTCCTTCTCCGCGCAGCTCTCGATTCCCCCCTCTCTTTCGCACCCTCCATGTCATATTCCGCTCCAGGAGCTCCATCATAGCTCCTCGCTGTCGCTGGGAGGATGTTTTCTCCTCTGCTCGCCCCTTCCACCGTCATTTTCTCTCTACCCACCCTTGCCTCCTTCTCCGCGCAGCTCTCGATTCCCCCCTCTCTTTCGCACCCTCCATGTCATATTCCGCTCCAGGAGCTCCATCATAGCTCCTCGCTGTCGCTGGGAGGATGTTTTCTCCTCCGCTCGCCCCTTCCACCGTCATTTTCTCTCTACCCACCCTTGCCTCCATCTCCGCGCAGCTCTCGATTCCCCCCTCTCTCTCGCACCCTCCATATTACATCCAGCTCCAGGAGCTCCATCATAGCTCCTCGCTGTCGCTGGGAGGATGTTTTCTCCTCCGCTCGCCCCTTCCACCGTCATTTTCTCTCTACCCACCCTTGCCTCCTTTTCCGCGCAGCTCTCGATTCCCCCCTCTCTTTCGCACCCTCCATGTCATATTCCGCTCCAGGAGTTCCATCATAGCTCCTCACTGTCGCTGGGAGGATGTTTTCTCCTCCGCTCGCCCCTTCCACCGTCATTTTCTCTCTACCCACCCTTGCCTCCTTCTCCGCGCAGCTCTCGATTCCCCCCTCTCTTTCGCACCCTCCATGTCATATTCCGCTCCAGGAGCTCCATCATAGCTCCTCGCTGTCGCTGGGAGGATGTTTTCTCCTCCGCTCGCCCCTTCCACCGTCATTTTCTCTCTACCCACCCTTGCCTCCTTTTCCGCGCAGCTCTCGATTCCCCCCTCTCTTTCGCACCCTCCATGTCATATTCCGCTCCAGGAGTTCCATCATAGCTCCTCACTGTCGCTGGGAGGAAGTTTTCTCCTCCGCTCGCCCCTTCCACCGTCATTTTCTCTCTACCCACCCTTGCCTCCTTTTCCGCGCAGCTCTCGATTCCCCCCTCTCTTTCGCACCCTCCATGTCATATTCCGCTCCAGGAGTTCCATCATAGCTCCTCACTGTCGCTGGGAGGAAGTATTCTCCTCCGCTCGCCCCTTCCACCGTCATTTTCTCTCTACCCACCCTTGCCTCCTTTTCCGCGCAGCTCTCGATTCCCCCCTCTCTTTCGCACCCTCCATGTCATATTCCGCTCCAGGAGTTCCATCATAGCTCCTCACTGTCGCTGGGAGGATGTTTTCTCCTCCGCTCGCCCCTTCCACCGTCATTTTCTCTCTACCCACCCTTGCCTCCTTCTCCGCGCAGCTCTCGATTCCCCCCTCTCTTTCGCACCCTCCATGTCATATTCCGCTCCAGGAGCTCCATCATAGCTCCTCGCTGTCGCTGGGAGGATGTTTTCTCCTCCGCTCGCCCCTTCCACCGTCATTTTCTCTCTACCCACCCTTGCCTCCTTTTCCGCACAGCTCTCGATTCCCCCCTCTCTTTCGCACCCTCCATGTCATATTCCGCTCCAGGAGTTCCATCATAGCTCCTCACTGTCGCTGGGAGGATGTTTTCTCCTCCGCTCGCCCCTTCCACCGTCATTTTCTCTCTACCCACCCTTGCCTCCTTTTCCGCGCAGCTCTCGATTCCCCCCTCTCTTTCGCACCCTCCATGTCATATTCCGCTCCAGGAGTTCCATCATAGCTCCTCACTGTCGCTGGGAGGATGTTTTCTCCTCCGCTCGCCCCTTCCACCGTCATTTTCTCTCTACTCACCCTTGCCTCCTTCTCCGCGCATCTCTCGATTCCCCCCTCTCTTTCGCACCCTCCATGTCATATTCCGCTACAGGAGCTCCATCATAGCTCCTCGCTGTCGCTGGGAGGATGTTTTCTCCTCCACTCGCCCCTTCCACCGTCATTTTCTCTCTACCCACCCTTGCCTCCTTTTCCGCGCAGCTCTCGATTCCCCCCTCTCTTTCGCACCCTCCATGTCATATTCCGCTCCAGGAGCTCCATCATAGCTCCTTGCTGTCGCTGGGAGGATGTTTTCTCCTCCGCTCGCCCCTTCCACCGTCATTTTCTCTCTACCCACCCTTGCCTCCTTTTCCGCGCAGCTCTTGATTCCCCCCTCTCTTTCGCACCCTCCATGTCATATTCCGCTCCAGGAGTTCCATCATAGCTCCTCACTGTCGCTGGGAGGATGTTTTCTCCTCCGCTCGCCCCTTCCACCGTCATTTTCTCTCTACCCACCCTTGCCTGCTTCTCCGCGCAGCTCTCGATTCCGCCCTCTCTTTCGCACCCTCCATGTCATATTCTGCTCCAGGAGCTCCATCATAGCTCCTCGCTGTCGCTGGGAGGATGTTTTCTCCTCCGCTCGCCCCTTCCACCGTCATTTTCTCTCTACCCACCCTTGCCTCCTTCTCCGCGCAGCTCTCGATTCCCCCCTCTCTTTCGCACCCTCCATGTCATATTCCGCTCCAGGAGCTCCATCATAGCTCCTTGCTGTCGCTGGGAGGATGTTTTCTCCTCCGCTCGCCCCTTCCACCGTCATTTTCTCTCTACCCACCCTTGCCTCCTTCTCCGCGCAGCTCTCGATTCCCCCCTCTCTTTCGCACCCTCCATGTCATATTCCGCTCCAGGAGCTCCATCATAGCTCCTCGCTGTCGCTGGGAGGATGTTTTCTCCTCCGCTCGCCCCTTCCACCGTCATTTTCTCTCTACCCACCCTTGCCTCCTTCTCCGCGCAGCTCTCGATTCCCCCCTCTCTCTCGCACCCTCCATATTACATCCAGCTCCAGGAGCTCCATCATAGCTCCTCGCTGTCGCTGGGAGGATGTTTTCTCCTCCGCTCGCCCCTTCCACCGTCATTTTCTCTCTACCCACCCTTGCCTCCTTCTCCGCGCAGCTCTCGATTCCCCCCTCTCTCTCGCACCCTCCATATTACATCCAGCTCCAGGAGCTCCATCATAGCTCCTCGCTGTCGCTGGGAGGATGTTTTCTCCTCCGCTCGCCCCTTCCACCGTCATTTAATCTCTACCCACCCTTGCCTCCTTCTCCGCGCAGCTCTCGATTCCCCCCTCTCTTTCGCACCCTCCATGTCATATTCTGCTCCAGGAGCTCCATCATAGCTCCTCGCTGTCGCTGGGAGGATGTTTTCTCCTCCGCTCGCCCCTTCCACCGTCATTTTCTCTCTACCCACCCTTGCCTCCTTCTCTGCGCAGCTCTCGATTCCCCCCTCTCTTTCGCACCCTCCATGTCATATTCCGCTCCAGGAGCTCCATCATAGCTCCTCGCTGTCGCTGGGAGGATGTTTTCTCCTCCGCTCGCCCCTTCCACCGTCATTTTCTCTCTACCCACCCTTGCCTCCTTTTCCGCGCAGCTCTCGATTCCCCCCTCTCTTTCGCACCCTCCATGTCATATTCCGCTCCAGGAGTTCCATCATAGCTCCTCACTGTCGCTGGGAGGAAGTTTTCTCCTCCGCTCGCCCCTTCCACCGTCATTTTCTCTCTACCCACCCTTGCCTCCTTTTCCGCGCAGCTCTCGATTCCCCCCTCTCTTTCGCACCCTCCATGTCATATTCCGCTCCAGGAGCTCCATCATAGCTCCTTGCTGTCGCTGGGAGGATGTTTTCTCCTCCGCTCGCCCCTTCCACCGTCATTTTCTCTCTACCCACCCTTGCCTCCTTTTCCGCGCAGCTCTCGATTCCCCCCTCTCTTTTGCACCCTCCATGTCATATTCCGCTCCAGGAGTTCCATCATGGCTCCTCACTGTCGCTGGGAGGATGTTTTCCCCCTTCGCTCGCCCCTTCCACCGTCATTTTCTCTCTACCCACCCTTGCCTCCTTCTCCGCGCAGCTCTCGATTCCCCCCTCTCTTTCGCACCCTCCATGTCATATTCCGCTCCAGGAGCTCCATCATAGCTCCTCGCTGTCGCTGGGAGGATGTTTTCTCCTCCGCTCGCCCCTTCCACCGTCATTTTCTCTCTACCCACCCTTGCCTCCTTTTCCGCGCAGCTCTCGATTCCCCCCTCTCTTTCGCACCCTCCATGTCATATTCCGCTCCAGGAGTTCCATCATAGCTCCTCACTGTCGCTGGGAGGATGTTTTCTCCTCCGCTCGCCCCTTCCACCATCATTTTCTCTCTACCCACCCTTGCCTCCTTTTCCGCGCAGCTCTCGATTCCCCCCTCTCTTTCGCACCCTCCATGTCATATTCCGCTCCAGGAGTTCCATCATAGCTCCTCACTGTCGCTGGGAGGAAGTTTTCTCCTCCGCTCGCCCCTTCCACCGTCATTTTCTCTCTACCCACCCTTGCCTCCTTTTCTGCGCAGCTCTCGATTCCCCCCTCTCTTTCGCACCCTCCATGTCATATTCCGCTCCAGGAGCTCCATCATAGCTCCTCGCTGTCGCTGGGAGGATGTTTTCTCCTCCGCTCGCCCCTTCCACCGTCATTTTCTCTCTACCCACCCTTGCCTCCTTTTCCGCGCAGCTCTCGATTCCCCCCTCTCTTTCGCACCCTCCATGTCATATTCCGCTCCAGGAGTTCCATCATAGCTCCTCACTGTCGCTGGGAGGATGTTTTCTCCTCCGCTCGCCCCTTCCACCGTCATTTTCTCTCTACCCACCCTTGCCTCCTTCTCCGCGCAGCTCTCGATTCCCCCCTCTCTTTCGCACCCTCCATGTCATATTCCGCTCCAGGAGCTCCATCATAGCTCCTCGCTGTCGCTGGGAGGATGTTTTCTCCTCTGCTCGCCCCTTCCACCGTCATTTTCTCTCTACCCACCCTTGCCTCCTTCTCCGCGCAGCTCTCGATTCCCCCCTCTCTTTCGCACCCTCCATGTCATATTCCGCTCCAGGAGCTCCATCATAGCTCCTCGCTGTCGCTGGGAGGATGTTTTCTCCTCCGCTCGCCCCTTCCACCGTCATTTTCTCTCTACCCACCCTTGCCTCCATCTCCGCGCAGCTCTCGATTCCCCCCTCTCTCTCGCACCCTCCATATTACATCCAGCTCCAGGAGCTCCATCATAGCTCCTCGCTGTCGCTGGGAGGATGTTTTCTCCTCCGCTCGCCCCTTCCACCGTCATTTTCTCTCTACCCACCCTTGCCTCCTTTTCCGCGCAGCTCTCGATTCCCCCCTCTCTTTCGCACCCTCCATGTCATATTCCGCTCCAGGAGTTCCATCATAGCTCCTCACTGTCGCTGGGAGGATGTTTTCTCCTCCGCTCGCCCCTTCCACCGTCATTTTCTCTCTACCCACCCTTGCCTCCTTCTCCGCGCAGCTCTCGATTCCCCCCTCTCTTTCGCACCCTCCATGTCATATTCCGCTCCAGGAGCTCCATCATAGCTCCTCGCTGTCGCTGGGAGGATGTTTTCTCCTCCGCTCGCCCCTTCCACCGTCATTTTCTCTCTACCCACCCTTGCCTCCTTTTCCGCGCAGCTCTCGATTCCCCCCTCTCTTTCGCACCCTCCATGTCATATTCCGCTCCAGGAGTTCCATCATAGCTCCTCACTGTCGCTGGGAGGAAGTTTTCTCCTCCGCTCGCCCCTTCCACCGTCATTTTCTCTCTACCCACCCTTGCCTCCTTTTCCGCGCAGCTCTCGATTCCCCCCTCTCTTTCGCACCCTCCATGTCATATTCCGCTCCAGGAGTTCCATCATAGCTCCTCACTGTCGCTGGGAGGAAGTATTCTCCTCCGCTCGCCCCTTCCACCGTCATTTTCTCTCTACCCACCCTTGCCTCCTTTTCCGCGCAGCTCTCGATTCCCCCCTCTCTTTCGCACCCTCCATGTCATATTCCGCTCCAGGAGTTCCATCATAGCTCCTCACTGTCGCTGGGAGGATGTTTTCTCCTCCGCTCGCCCCTTCCACCGTCATTTTCTCTCTACCCACCCTTGCCTCCTTCTCCGCGCAGCTCTCGATTCCCCCCTCTCTTTCGCACCCTCCATGTCATATTCCGCTCCAGGAGCTCCATCATAGCTCCTCGCTGTCGCTGGGAGGATGTTTTCTCCTCCGCTCGCCCCTTCCACCGTCATTTTCTCTCTACCCACCCTTGCCTCCTTTTCCGCACAGCTCTCGATTCCCCCCTCTCTTTCGCACCCTCCATGTCATATTCCGCTCCAGGAGTTCCATCATAGCTCCTCACTGTCGCTGGGAGGATGTTTTCTCCTCCGCTCGCCCCTTCCACCGTCATTTTCTCTCTACCCACCCTTGCCTCCTTTTCCGCGCAGCTCTCGATTCCCCCCTCTCTTTCGCACCCTCCATGTCATATTCCGCTCCAGGAGTTCCATCATAGCTCCTCACTGTCGCTGGGAGGATGTTTTCTCCTCCGCTCGCCCCTTCCACCGTCATTTTCTCTCTACTCACCCTTGCCTCCTTCTCCGCGCATCTCTCGATTCCCCCCTCTCTTTCGCACCCTCCATGTCATATTCCGCTACAGGAGCTCCATCATAGCTCCTCGCTGTCGCTGGGAGGATGTTTTCTCCTCCACTCGCCCCTTCCACCGTCATTTTCTCTCTACCCACCCTTGCCTCCTTTTCCGCGCAGCTCTCGATTCCCCCCTCTCTTTCGCACCCTCCATGTCATATTCCGCTCCAGGAGCTCCATCATAGCTCCTTGCTGTCGCTGGGAGGATGTTTTCTCCTCCGCTCGCCCCTTCCACCGTCATTTTCTCTCTACCCACCCTTGCCTCCTTTTCCGCGCAGCTCTTGATTCCCCCCTCTCTTTCGCACCCTCCATGTCATATTCCGCTCCAGGAGTTCCATCATAGCTCCTCACTGTCGCTGGGAGGATGTTTTCTCCTCCGCTCGCCCCTTCCACCGTCATTTTCTCTCTACCCACCCTTGCCTGCTTCTCCGCGCAGCTCTCGATTCCGCCCTCTCTTTCGCACCCTCCATGTCATATTCTGCTCCAGGAGCTCCATCATAGCTCCTCGCTGTCGCTGGGAGGATGTTTTCTCCTCCGCTCGCCCCTTCCACCGTCATTTTCTCTCTACCCACCCTTGCCTCCTTCTCCGCGCAGCTCTCGATTCCCCCCTCTCTTTCGCACCCTCCATGTCATATTCCGCTCCAGGAGCTCCATCATAGCTCCTTGCTGTCGCTGGGAGGATGTTTTCTCCTCCGCTCGCCCCTTCCACCGTCATTTTCTCTCTACCCACCCTTGCCTCCTTCTCCGCGCAGCTCTCGATTCCCCCCTCTCTTTCGCACCCTCCATGTCATATTCCGCTCCAGGAGCTCCATCATAGCTCCTCGCTGTCGCTGGGAGGATGTTTTCTCCTCCGCTCGCCCCTTCCACCGTCATTTTCTCTCTACCCACCCTTGCCTCCTTCTCCGCGCAGCTCTCGATTCCCCCCTCTCTCTCGCACCCTCCATATTACATCCAGCTCCAGGAGCTCCATCATAGCTCCTCGCTGTCGCTGGGAGGATGTTTTCTCCTCCGCTCGCCCCTTCCACCGTCATTTTCTCTCTACCCACCCTTGCCTCCTTCTCCGCGCAGCTCTCGATTCCCCCCTCTCTCTCGCACCCTCCATATTACATCCAGCTCCAGGAGCTCCATCATAGCTCCTCGCTGTCGCTGGGAGGATGTTTTCTCCTCCGCTCGCCCCTTCCACCGTCATTTAATCTCTACCCACCCTTGCCTCCTTCTCCGCGCAGCTCTCGATTCCCCCCTCTCTTTCGCACCCTCCATGTCATATTCTGCTCCAGGAGCTCCATCATAGCTCCTCGCTGTCGCTGGGAGGATGTTTTCTCCTCCGCTCGCCCCTTCCACCGTCATTTTCTCTCTACCCACCCTTGCCTCCTTCTCTGCGCAGCTCTCGATTCCCCCCTCTCTTTCGCACCCTCCATGTCATATTCCGCTCCAGGAGCTCCATCATAGCTCCTTGCTGTCGCTGGGAGGATGTTTTCTCCTCCGCTCGCCCCTTCCACCGTCATTTTCTCTCTACCCACCCTTGCCTCCTTCTCCGCGCAGCTCTCGATTCCCCCCTCTCTTTTGCACCCTCCATGTCATATTCCGCTCCAGGAGCTCCATCATAGCTCCTCGCTGTCGCTGGGAGGATGTTCTCTCCTCCGCTCGCCCCTTCCACCGTCATTTTCTCTCTACCCACCCTTGCCTCCTTCTCCGCGCAGCTCTCGATTCCCCCCTCTCTCTCGCACCCTCCATATTACATCCAGCTCCAGGAGCTCCATCATAGCTCCTCGCTGTCGCTGGGAGGATGTTTTCTCCTCCGCTCGCCCCTTCCACCGTCATTTTCTCTCTACCCACCCTTGCCTCCTTCTCCGCGCAGTTCTCGATTCCCCCCTCTCTTTCGCACCCTCCATGTCATATTCCGCTCCAGGAGCTCCATCATAGCTCCTCGCTGTCGCTGGGAGGATGTTTTCTCCTCCGCTCGCCCCTTCCACCGTCATTTTCTCTCTACCCACCCTTGCCTCCTTCTCCGCGCAGCTCTCGATTCCCCCCTCTCTCTCGCACCCTCCATATTACATCCAGCTCCAGGAGCTCCATCATAGCTCCTCGCTGTCGCTGGGAGGATGTTTTCTCCTCCGCTCGCCCCTTCCACCGTCATTTTCTCTCTACCCACCCTTGCCTCCTTTTCCGCGCAGCTCTCGATTCCCCCCTCTCTTTCGCACCCTCCATGTCATATTCCGCTCCAGGAGTTCCATCATAGTTCCTCACTGTCGCTGGGAGGATGTTTTCTCCTCCGCTCGCCCCTTCCACCGTCATTTTCTCTCTACCCACCATTGCCTCCTTCTCCGCGCAGCTCTCGATTCCCCCCTCTCTTTCGCACCCTCCATGTCATATTCCGCTCCAGGAGCTCCATCATAGCTCTTCGCTGTCGCTGGGAGGATGTTTTCTCCTCCGCTCGCCCCTTCCACCGTCATTTTCTCTCTACCCACCCTTGCCTCCTTCTCCGCGCAGCTCTCGATTCCCCCCTCTCTCTCGCACCCTCCATATTACATCCAGCTCCAGGAGCTCCATCATAGCTCCTCGCTGTCGCTGGGAGGATGTTTTCTCCTCCGCTCGCCCCTTCCACCGTCATTTTCTCTCTACCCACCCTTGCCTCCTTCTCCGCGCAGCTCTCGATTCCCCCCTCTCTCTCGCACCCTCCATATTAAATCCAGCTCCAGGAGCTCCATCATAGCTCCTCGCTGTCGCTGGGAGGATGTTTTCTCCTCCGCTCGCCCCTTCCACCGTCATTTTCTCTCTACCCACCCTTGCCTCCTTCTCCGCGCAGCTCTCGATTCCCCCCTCTCTTTCGCACCCTCCATGTCATATTCTGCTCCAGGAGCTCCATCATAGCTCCTCGCTGTCGCTGGGAGGATGTTTTCTCCTCCGCTCGCCCCTTCCACCGTCATTTTCTCTCTACCCACCCTTGCCTCCTTCTCCGCGCAGCTCTCGATTCCCCCCTCTCTTTCGCACCCTCCATGTCATATTCCGCTCCAGGAGCTCCATCATAGCTCCTTGCTGTCGCTGGGAGGATGTTTTCTCCTCCGCTCGCCCCTTCCACCGTCATTTTCTCTCTACACACCCTTGCCTCCTTCTCCGCGCAGCTCTCGATTCCCCCCTCTCTTTTGCACCCTCCATGTCATATTCCGCTCCAGGAGCTCCATCATAGCTCCTCGCTGTCGCTGGGAGGATGTTTTCTCCTCCGCTCGCCCCTTCCACCGTCATTTTCTCTCTACCCACCCTTGCCTCCTTCTCCGCGCAGCTCTCGATTCCCCCCTCTCTCTCGCACCCTCCATATTACATCCAGCTCCAGGAGCTCCATCATAGCTCCTCGCTGTCGCTGGGAGGATGTTTTCTCCTCCGCTCGCCCCTTCCACCGTCATTTTCTCTCTACCCACCCTTGCCTCCTTCTCCGCGCAGTTCTCGATTCCCCCCACTCTTTCGCACCCTCCATGTCATATTCCGCTCCAGGAGCTCCATCATAGCTCCTCGCTGTCGCTGGGAGGATGTTTTCTCCTCCGCTCGCCCCTTCCACCGTCATTTTCTCTCTACCCACCCTTGCCTCCTTCTCCGCGCAGCTCTCGATTCCCCCCTCTCTCTCGCACCCTCCATATTACATCCAGCTCCAGGAGCTCCATCATAGCTCCTCGCTGTCGCTGGGAGGATGTTTTCTCCTCCGCTCGCCCCTTCCACCGTCATTTTCTCTCTACCCACCCTTGCCTCCTTCTCCGCGCAGCTCTCGATTCCCCCCTCTCTTTCGCACCCTCCATGTCATATTCCGCTCCAGGAGTTCCATCATAGCTCCTCACTGTCGCTGGGAGGATGTTTTCTCCTCCGCTCGCCCCTTCCACCGTCATTTTCTCTCTACCCACCCTTGCCTCCTTCTCCGCGCAGCTCTCGATTCCCCCCTCTCTTTCGCACCCTCCATGTCATATTCCGCTCCAGGAGCTCCATCATAGCTCCTCGCTGTCGCTGGGAGGATGTTTTCTCCTCCGCTCGCCCCTTCCACCGTCATTTTCTCTCTACCCACCCTTGCCTCCTTCTCCGCGCAGCTCTCGATTCCCCCCTCTCTTTCGCACCCTCCATGTCATATTCCGCTCCAGGAGCTCCATCATAGCTCCTCGCTGTCGCTGGGAGGATGTTTTCTCCTCCGCTCGCCCCTTCCACCGTCATTTTCTCTCTACCCACCCTTGCCTCCTTCTCCGCGCAGCTCTCGATTCCCCCCTCTCTCTCGCACCCTCCATATTACATCCAGCTCCAGGAGCTCCATCATAGCTCCTCGCTGTCGCTGGGAGGATGTTTTCTCCTCCGCTCGCCCCTTCCACCGTCATTTTCTCTCTACCCACCCTTGCCTCCTTTTCCGCGCAGCTCTCGATTCCCCCCTCTCTTTCGCACCCTCCATGTCATATTCCGCTCCAGGAGTTCCATCATAGCTCCTCACTGTTGCTGGGAGGATGTTTTCTCCTCCGCTCGCCCCTTCCACCGTCATTTTCTCTCTACCCACCCTTGCCTCCTTCTCCGCGCAGCTCTCGATTCCCCCCTCTCTTTCGCACCCTCCATGTCATATTCCGCTCCAGGAGCTCCATCATAGCTCCTCGCTGTCGCTGGGAGGATGTTTTCTCCTCCGCTCGCCCCTTCCACCGTCATTTTCTCTCTACCCACCCTTGCCTCCTTTTCCGCGCAGCTCTCGATTCCCCCCTCTCTTTCGCACCCTCCATGTCATATTCCGCTCCAGGAGTTCCATCATAGCTCCTCACTGTCGCTGGGAGGATGTTTTCTCCTCCGCTCGCCCCTTCCACCGTCATTTTCTCTCTACCCACCCTTGCCTCCTTTTCCGCGCAGCTCTCGATTCCCCCCTCTCTTTCGCACCCTCCATGTCATATTCCGCTCCAGGAGTTCCATCATAGCTCCTCACTGTCGCTGGGAGGAAGTTTTCTCCTCCGCTCGCCCCTTCCACCGTCATTTTCTCTCTACCCACCCTTGCCTCCTTTTCCGCGCAGCTCTCGATTCCCCCCTCTCTTTCGCACCCTCCATGTCATATTCCGCTCCAGGAGCTCCATCATAGCTCCTTGCTGTTGATGGGAGGATGTTTTCTCCTCCGCTCGCCCCTTCCACCGTCATTTTCTCTCTACCCACCCTTGCCTCCTTTTCCGCGCAGCTCTCGATTCCCCCCTCTCTTTCGCACCCTCCATGTCATATTCCGCTCCAGGAGTTCCATCATAGCTCCTCACTGTCGCTGGGAGGATGTTTTCTCCTCCGCTCGCCCCTTCCACCGTCATTTTCTCTCTACCCACCCTTGCCTCCTTCTCCGCGCAGCTCTCGATTCCCCCCTCTCTTTCGCACCCTCCATGTCATATTCCGCTCCAGGAGTTCCATCATAGCTCCTCACTGTCGCTGGGAGGATGTTTTCTCCTCCGCTCGCCCCTTCCACCGTCATTTTCTCTCTACCCACCCTTGCCTCCTTCTCTGCGCAGCTCTCGATTCCCCCCTCTCTTTCGCACCCTCCATGTCATATTCCGCTCCAGGAGCTCCATCATAGCTCCTCGCTGTCGCTGGGAGGATGTTTTCTCCTCCGCTCGCCCCTTCCACCGTCATTTTCTCTCTACCCACCCTTGCCTCCTTTTCCGCGCAGCTCTCGATTCCCCCCTCTCTTTCGCACCCTCCATGTCATATTCCGCTCCAGGAGTTCCATCATAGCTCCTCACTGTCGCTGGGAGGAAGTTTTCTCCTCCGCTCGCCCCTTCCACCGTCATTTTCTCTCTACCCACCCTTGCCTCCTTTTCCGCGCAGCTCTCGATTCCCCCCTCTCTTTCGCACCCTCCATGTCATATTCCGCTCCAGGAGCTCCATCATAGCTCCTTGCTGTTGATGGGAGGATGTTTTCTCCTCCGCTCGCCCCTTCCACCGTCATTTTCTCTCTACCCACCCTTGCCTCCTTTTCCGCGCAGCTCTCGATTCCCCCCTCTCTTTCGCACCCTCCATGTCATATTCCGCTCCAGGAGCTCCATCATAGCTCCTTGCTGTTGATGGGAGGAAGTTTTCTCCTCCGCTCGCCCCTTCCACCGTCATTTTCTCTCTACCCACCCTTGCCTTCTTCTCCGCGCAGCTCTCGATTCCCCCCTCTCTTTCGCACCCTCCATGTCATATTCCGCTCCAGGAGCTCCATCATAGCTCCTCGCTGTCGCTGGGAGGATGTTTTCTCCTCCGCTCGCCCCTTCCACCGTCATTTTCTCTCTACCCACCCTTGCCTCCTTCTCCGCGCAGCTCTCGATTCCCCCCTCTCTCTCGCACCCTCCATATTACATCCAGCTCCAGGAGCTCCATCATAGCTCCTCGCTGTCGCTGGGAGGATGTTTTCTCCTCCGCTCGCCCCTTCCACCGTCATTTTCTCTCTACCCACCCTTGCCTCCTTTTCCGCGCAGCTCTCGATTCCCCCCTCTCTTTCGCACCCTCCATGTCATATTCCGCTCCAGGAGTTCCATCATAGCTCCTCACTGTCGCTGGGAGGATGTTTTCTCCTCCGCTCGCCCCTTCCACCGTCATTTTCTCTCTACCCACCCTTGCCTCCTTCTCCGCGCAGCTCTCGATTCCCCCCTCTCTTTCGCACCCTCCATGTCATATTCCGCTCCAGGAGCTCCATCATAGCTCCTCGCTGTCGCTGGGAGGATGTTTTCTCCTCCGCTCGCCCCTTCCACCGTCATTTTCTCTCTACCCACCCTTGCCTCCTTTTCCGCGCAGCTCTCGATTCCCCCCTCTCTTTCGCACCCTCCATGTCATATTCCGCTCCAGGAGTTCCATCATAGCTCCTCACTGTCGCTGGGAGGATGTTTTCTCCTCCGCTCGCCCCTTCCACCGTCATTTTCTCTCTACCCACCCTTGCCTCCTTTTCCGCGCAGCTCTCGATTCCCCCCTCTCTTTCGCACCCTCCATGTCATATTCCGCTCCAGGAGTTCCATCATAGCTCCTCACTGTCGCTGGGAGGAAGTTTTCTCCTCCGCTCGCCCCTTCCACCGTCATTTTCTCTCTACCCACCCTTGCCTCCTTTTCCGCGCAGCTCTCGATTCCCCCCTCTCTTTCGCACCCTCCATGTCATATTCCGCTCCAGGAGCTCCATCATAGCTCCTTGCTGTTGATGGGAGGATGTTTTCTCCTCCGCTCGCCCCTTCCACCGTCATTTTCTCTCTACCCACCCTTGCCTCCTTTTCCGCGCAGCTCTCGATTCCCCCCTCTCTTTCGCACCCTCCATGTCATATTCCGCTCCAGGAGTTCCATCATAGCTCCTCACTGTCGCTGGGAGGATGTTTTCTCCTCCGCTCGCCCCTTCCACCGTCATTTTCTCTCTACCCACCCTTGCCTCCTTCTCCGCGCAGCTCTCGATTCCCCCCTCTCTTTCGCACCCTCCATGTCATATTCCGCTCCAGGAGTTCCATCATAGCTCCTCACTGTCGCTGGGAGGATGTTTTCTCCTCCGCTCGCCCCTTCCACCGTCATTTTCTCTCTACCCACCCTTGCCTCCTTCTCTGCGCAGCTCTCGATTCCCCCCTCTCTTTCGCACCCTCCATGTCATATTCCGCTCCAGGAGCTCCATCATAGCTCCTCGCTGTCGCTGGGAGGATGTTTTCTCCTCCGCTCGCCCCTTCCACCGTCATTTTCTCTCTACCCACCCTTGCCTCCTTTTCCGCGCAGCTCTCGATTCCCCCCTCTCTTTCGCACCCTCCATGTCATATTCCGCTCCAGGAGTTTCATCATAGCTCCTCACTGTCGCTGGGAGGATGTTTTCTCCTCCGCTCGCCCCTTCCACCGTCATTTTCTCTCTACCCACCCTTGCCTCCTTTTCCGCGCAGCTCTCGATTCCCCCCTCTCTTTCGCACCCTCCATGTCATATTCCGCTCCAGGAGTTCCATCATAGCTCCTCACTGTCGCTGGGAGGAAGTTTTCTCCTCCGCTCGCCCCTTCCACCGTCATTTTCTCTCTACCCACCCTTGCCTCCTTTTCCGCGCAGCTCTCGATTCTCCCCTCTCTTTCGCACCCTCCATGTCATATTCCGCTCCAGGAGCTCCATCATAGCTCCTTGCTGTCGCTGGGAGGATGTTTTCTCCTCCGCTCGCCCCTTCCACCGTCATTTTCTCTCTACCCACCCTTGCCTCCTTTTCCGCGCAGCTCTCGATTCCCCCCTCTCTTTCGCACCCTCCATGTCATATTCCGCTCCAGGAGTTCCATCATAGCTCCTCACTGTCGCTGGGAGGATGTTTTCTCCTCCGCTCGCCCCTTCCACCGTCATTTTCTCTCTACCCACCCTTGCCTCCTTCTCCGCGCAGCTCTCGATTCCCCCCTCTCTTTCGCACCCTCCATGTCATATTCTGCTCCAGGAGCTCCATCATAGCTCCTCGCTGTCGCTGGGAGGATGTTTTCTCCTCCGCTCGCCCCTTCCACCGTCATTTTCTCTCTACCCACCCTTTCCTCCTTTTCCGCGCAGCTCTCGACTCCCCCCTATCTTTCGCACCCTCCATGTCATATTCCGCTCCAGGAGCTCCATCATAGCTCCTCGCTGTCGCTGGGAGGATGTTTTCTCCTCCGCTCGCCCCTTCCACCGTCATTTTCTCTCTACCCACCCTTGCCTCCTTCTCCGCGCAGCTCTCGATTCCCCCCTCTCTTTCGCACCCTCCATGTCACATTCCGCTCCAGGAGCTCCATCATAGCTCCTCACTGTCGCTGGGAGGATGTTTTCTCCTCCGCTCGCCCCTTCCACCGTCATTTTCTCTCTACCCACCCTTGCCTCCTTCTCCGCGCAGCTCTCGATTCCCCCCTCTCTTTCGCACCCTCCATGTCATATTCCGCTCCAGGAGCTCCATCATAGCTCCTCGCTGTCGCTGGGAGGATGTTTTCTCCTCCGCTCGCCCCTTCCACCGTCATTTTCTCTCTACCCACCCTTTCCTCCTTTTCCGCGCAGCTCTCGATTCCCCCCTCTCTTTCGCACCCTCCATGTCATATTCCGCTCCAGGAGCTCCATCATAGCTCCTCGCTGTCGCTGGGAGGATGTTTTCTCCTCCGCTCGCCCCTTCCACCGTCATTTTCTCTCTACCCACCCTTGCCTCCTTCTCCGCGCAGCTCTCGATTCCCCCCTCTCTTTCGCACCCTCCATGTCATATTCCGCTCCAGGAGTTCCATCATAGCTCCTCACTGTCGCTGGGAGGATGTTTTCTCCTCCGCTCGCCCCTTCCACCGTCATTTTCTCTCTACCCACCCTTGCCTCCTTCTCCGCGCAGCTCTCGATTCCCCCCTCTCTTTCGCACCCTCCATGTCATATTCCGCTCCAGGAGCTCCATCATAGCTCCTCGCTGTCGCTGGGAGGATGTTTTCTCCTCCGCTCGCCCCTTCCACCGTCATTTTCTCTCTACCCACCCTTGCCTCCTTCTCCGCGCAGCTCTCGATTCCTCCCTCTCTTTCGCACCCTCCATGTCATATTCCGCTCCAGGAGCTCCATCATAGCTCCTCGCTGTCGCTGGGAGGATGTTTTCTCCTCCGCTCGCCCCTTCCACCGTCATTTTCTCTCTACCCACCCTTGCCTCCTTCTCCGCGCAGCTCTCGATTCCCCCCTCTCTCTCGCACCCTCCATATTACATCCAGCTCCAGGAGCTCCATCATAGCTCCTCGCTGTCGCTGGGAGGATGTTTTCTCCTCCGCTCGCCCCTTCCACCGTCATTTTCTCTCTACCCACCCTTGCCTCCTTTTCCGCGCAGCTCTCGATTCCCCCCTCTCTTTCGCACCCTCCATGTCATATTCCGCTCCAGGAGTTCCATCATAGCTCCTCACTGTCGCTGGGAGGATGTTTTCTCCTCCGCTCGCCCCTTCCACCGTCATTTTCTCTCTACCCACCCTTGCCTCCTTCTCCGCGCAGCTCTCGATTCCCCCCTCTCTTTCGCACCCTCCATGTCATATTCCGCTCCAGGAGCTCCATCATAGCTCCTCGCTGTCGCTGGGAGGATGTTTTCTCCTCCGCTCGCCCCTTCCACCGTCATTTTCTCTCTACCCACCCTTGCCTCCTTTTCCGCGCAGCTCTCGATTCCCCCCTCTCTTTCGCACCCTCCATGTCATATTCCGCTCCAGGAGTTCCATCATAGCTCCTCACTGTCGCTGGGAGGATGTTTTCTCCTCCGCTCGCCCCTTCCACCGTCATTTTCTCTCTACCCACCCTTGCCTCCTTTTCCGCGCAGCTCTCGATTCCCCCCTCTCTTTCGCACCCTCCATGTCATATTCCGCTCCAGGAGTTCCATCATAGCTCCTCACTGTCGCTGGGAGGAAGTTTTCTCCTCCGCTCGCCCCTTCCACCGTCATTTTCTCTCTACCCACCCTTGCCTCCTTTTCCGCGCAGCTCTCGATTCCCCCCTCTCTTTCGCACCCTCCATGTCATATTCCGCTCCAGGAGCTCCATCATAGCTCCTTGCTGTTGATGGGAGGATGTTTTCTCCTCCGCTCGCCCCTTCCACCGTCATTTTCTCTCTACCCACCCTTGCCTCCTTTTCCGCGCAGCTCTCGATTCCCCCCTCTCTTTCGCACCCTCCATGTCATATTCTGCTCCAGGAGTTCCATCATAGCTCCTCACTGTCGCTGGGAGGATGTTTTCTCCTCCGCTCGCCCCTTCCACCGTCATTTTCTCTCTACCCACCCTTGCCTCCTTCTCTGCGCAGCTCTCGATTCCCCCCTCTCTTTCGCACCCTCCATGTCATATTCCGCTCCAGGAGCTCCATCATAGCTCCTCGCTGTCGCTGGGAGGATGTTTTCTCCTCCGCTCGCCCCTTCCACCGTCATTTTCTCTCTACCCACCCTTGCCTCCTTTTCCGCGCAGCTCTCGATTCCCCCCTCTCTTTCGCACCCTCCATGTCATATTCCGCTCCAGGAGTTTCATCATAGCTCCTCACTGTCGCTGGGAGGATGTTTTCTCCTCCGCTCGCCCCTTCCACCGTCATTTTCTCTCTACCCACCCTTGCCTCCTTTTCCGCGCAGCTCTCGATTCCCCCCTCTCTTTCGCACCCTCCATGTCATATTCCGCTCCAGGAGTTCCATCATAGCTCCTCACTGTCGCTGGGAGGAAGTTTTCTCCTCCGCTCGCCCCTTCCACCGTCATTTTCTCTCTACCCACCCTTGCCTCCTTTTCCGCGCAGCTCTCGATTCTCCCCTCTCTTTCGCACCCTCCATGTCATATTCCGCTCCAGGAGCTCCATCATAGCTCCTTGCTGTCGCTGGGAGGATGTTTTCTCCTCCGCTCGCCCCTTCCACCGTCATTTTCTCTCTACCCACCCTTGCCTCCTTTTCCGCGCAGCTCTCGATTCCCCCCTCTCTTTCGCACCCTCCATGTCATATTCCGCTCCAGGAGTTCCATCATAGCTCCTCACTGTCGCTGGGAGGATGTTTTCTCCTCCGCTCGCCCCTTCCACCGTCATTTTCTCTCTACCCACCCTTGCCTCCTTCTCCGCGCAGCTCTCGATTCCCCCCTCTCTTTCGCACCCTCCATGTCATATTCTGCTCCAGGAGCTCCATCATAGCTCCTCGCTGTCGCTGGGAGGATGTTTTCTCCTCCGCTCGCCCCTTCCACCGTCATTTTCTCTCTACCCACCCTTTCCTCCTTTTCCGCGCAGCTCTCGATTCCCCCCTCTCTTTCGCACCCTCCATGTCATATTCCGCTCCAGGAGCTCCATCATAGCTCCTCGCTGTCGCTGGGAGGATGTTTTCTCCTCCGCTCGCCCCTTCCACCGTCATTTTCTCTCTACCCACCCTTGCCTCCTTCTCCGCGCAGCTCTCGATTCCCCCCTCTCTTTCGCACCCTCCATGTCATATTCCGCTCCAGGAGCTCCATCATAGCTCCTCACTGTCGCTGGGAGGATGTTTTCTCCTCCGCTCGCCCCTTCCACCGTCATTTTCTCTCTACCCACCCTTGCCTCCTTCTCCGCGCAGCTCTCGATTCCCCCCTCTCTTTCGCACCCTCCATGTCATATTCCGCTCCAGGAGCTCCATCATAGCTCCTCGCTGTCGCTGGGAGGATGTTTTCTCCTCCGCTCGCCCCTTCCACCGTCATTTTCTCTCTACCCACCCTTTCCTCCTTTTCCGCGCAGCTCTCGATTCCCCCCTCTCTTTCGCACCCTCCATGTCATATTCCGCTCCAGGAGCTCCATCATAGCTCCTCGCTGTCGCTGGGAGGATGTTTTCTCCTCCGCTCGCCCCTTCCACCGTCATTTTCTCTCTACCCACCCTTGCCTCCTTCTCCGCGCAGCTCTCGATTCCCCCCTCTCTTTCGCACCCTCCATGTCATATTCCGCTCCAGGAGTTCCATCATAGCTCCTCACTGTCGCTGGGAGGATGTTTTCTCCTCCGCTCGCCCCTTCCACCGTCATTTTCTCTCTACCCACCTTTGCCTCCTTCTCCGCGCAGCTCTCGATTCCCCCCTCTCTTTCGCACCCTCCATGTCATATTCCGCTCCAGGAGCTCCATCATAGCTCCTCGCTGTCGCTGGGAGGATGTTTTCTCCTCCGCTCGCCCCTTCCACCGTCATTTTCTCTCTACCCACCCTTGCCTCCTTTTCCGCGCAGCTCTCGATTCCCCCCTCTCTTTCGCACCCTCCATGTCATATTCCGCTCCAGGAGTTCCATCATAGCTCCTCACTGTCGCTGGGAGGAAGTTTTCTCCTCCGCTCGCCCCTTCCACCGTCATTTTCTCTCTACCCACCCTTGCCTCCTTTTCCGCGCAGCTCTCGATTCCCCCCTCTCTTTCGCACCCTCCATGTCATATTCCGCTCCAGGAGCTCCATCATAGCTCCTTGCTGTTGATGGGAGGATGTTTTCTCCTCCGCTCGCCCCTTCCACCGTCATTTTCTCTCTACCCACCCTTGCCTCCTTTTCCGCGCAGCTCTCGATTCCCCCCTCTCTTTCGCACCCTCCATGTCATATTCCGCTCCAGGAGTTCCATCATAGCTCCTCACTGTCGCTGGGAGGATGTTTTCTCCTCCGCTCGCCCCTTCCACCGTCATTTTCTCTCTACCCACCCTTGCCTCCTTCTCCGCGCAGCTCTCGATTCCCCCCTCTCTTTCGCACCCTCCATGTCATATTCCGCTCCAGGAGTTCCATCATAGCTCCTCACTGTCGCTGGGAGGATGTTTTCTCCTCCGCTCGCCCCTTCCACCGTCATTTTCTCTCTACCCACCCTTGCCTCCTTCTCTGCGCAGCTCTCGATTCCCCCCTCTCTTTCGCACCCTCCATGTCATATTCCGCTCCAGGAGCTCCATCATAGCTCCTCGCTGTCGCTGGGAGGATGTTTTCTCCTCCGCTCGCCCCTTCCACCGTCATTTTCTCTCTACCCACCCTTGCCTCCTTTTCCGCGCAGCTCTCGATTCCCCCCTCTCTTTCGCACCCTCCATGTCATATTCCGCTCCAGGAGTTTCATCATAGCTCCTCACTGTCGCTGGGAGGATGTTTTCTCCTCCGCTCGCCCCTTCCACCGTCATTTTCTCTCTACCCACCCTTGCCTCCTTTTCCGCGCAGCTCTCGATTCCCCCCTCTCTTTCGCACCCTCCATGTCATATTCCGCTCCAGGAGTTCCATCATAGCTCCTCACTGTCGCTGGGAGGAAGTTTTCTCCTCCGCTCGCCCCTTCCACCGTCATTTTCTCTCTACCCACCCTTGCCTCCTTTTCCGCGCAGCTCTCGATTCTCCCCTCTCTTTCGCACCCTCCATGTCATATTCCGCTCCAGGAGCTCCATCATAGCTCCTTGCTGTCGCTGGGAGGATGTTTTCTCCTCCGCTCGCCCCTTCCACCGTCATTTTCTCTCTACCCACCCTTGCCTCCTTTTCCACGCAGCTCTCGATTCCCCCCTCTCTTTCGCACCCTCCATGTCATATTCCGCTCCAGGAGTTCCATCATAGCTCCTCACTGTCGCTGGGAGGATGTTTTCTCCTCCGCTCGCCCCTTCCACCGTCATTTTCTCTCTACCCACCCTTGCCTCCTTCTCCGCGCAGCTCTCGATTCCCCCCTCTCTTTCGCACCCTCCATGTCATATTCTGCTCCAGGAGCTCCATCATAGCTCCTCGCTGTCGCTGGGAGGATGTTTTCTCCTCCGCTCGCCCCTTCCACCGTCATTTTCTCTCTACCCACCCTTTCCTCCTTTTCCGCGCAGCTCTCGATTCCCCCCTCTCTTTCGCACCCTCCATGTCATATTCCGCTCCAGGAGCTCCATCATAGCTCCTCGCTGTCGCTGGGAGGATGTTTTCTCCTTCGCTCGCCCCTTCCACCGTCATTTTCTCTCTACCCACCCTTGCCTCCTTCTCCGCGCAGCTCTCGATTCCCCCCTCTCTTTCGCACCCTCCATGTCATATTCCGCTCCAGGAGCTCCATCATAGCTCCTCACTGTCGCTGGGAGGATGTTTTCTCCTCCGCTCGCCCCTTCCACCGTCATTTTCTCTCTACCCACCCTTGCCTCCTTCTCCGCGCAGCTCTCGATTCCCCCCTCTCTTTCGCACCCTCCATGTCATATTCCGCTCCAGGAGCTCCATCATAGCTCCTCGCTGTCGCTGGGAGGATGTTTTCTCCTCCGCTCGCCCCTTCCACCGTCATTTTCTCTCTACCCACCCTTTCCTCCTTTTCCGCGCAGCTCTCGATTCCCCCCTCTCTTTCGCACCCTCCATGTCATATTCCGCTCCAGGAGCTCCATCATAGCTCCTCGCTGTCGCTGGGAGGATGTTTTCTCCTCCGCTCGCCCCTTCCACCGTCATTTTCTCTCTACCCACCCTTGCCTCCTTCTCCGCGCAGCTCTCGATTCCCCCCTCTCTTTCGCACCCTCCATGTCATATTCCGCTCCAGGAGTTCCATCATAGCTCCTCACTGTCACTGGGAGGATGTTTTCTCCTCCGCTCGCCCCTTCCACCGTCATTTTCTCTCTACCCACCCTTGCCTCCTTTTCCGCGCAGCTCTCGATTCCCCCCTCTCTTTCGCACCCTCCATGTCATATTCCGCTCCAGGAGTTCCATCATAGCTCCTCACTGTCGCTGGGAGGAAGTTTTCTCCTCCGCTCGCCCCTTCCACCGTCATTTTCTCTCTACCCACCCTTGCCTCCTTTTCCGCGCAGCTCTCGATTCCCCCCTCTCTTTCGCACCCTCCATGTCATATTCCGCTCCAGGAGTTCCATCATAGCTCCTCACTGTCGCTGGGAGGATGTTTTCTCCTCCGCTCGCCCCTTCCACCGTCATTTTCTCTCTACCCACCCTTGCCTCCTTCTCCGCGCAGCTCTCGATTCCCCCCTCTCTTTCGCACCCTCCATGTCATATTCCGCTCCAGGAGCTCCATCATAGCTCCTCGCTGTCGCTGGGAGGATGTTTTCTCCTCCGCTCGCCCCTTCCACCGTCATTTTCTCTCTACCCACCCTTGCCTCCTTTTCCGCGCAGCTCTCGATTCCCCCCTCTCTTTCGCACCCTCCATGTCATATTCCGCTCCAGGAGTTCCATCATAGCTCCTCACTGTCGCTGGGAGGATGTTTTCTCCTCCGCTCGCCCCTTCCACCGTCATTTCCTCTCTACCCACCCTTGCCTCCTTTTCCGCGCAGCTCTCGATTCCCCCCTCTCTTTCGCACCCTCCATGTCATATTCCGCTCCAGGAGTTCCATCATAGCTCCTCACTGTCGCTGGGAGGAAGTTTTCTCCTCCGCTCGCCCCTTCCACCGTCATTTTCTCTCTACCCACCCTTGCCTCCTTTTCCGCGCAGCTCTCGATTCCCCCCTCTCTTTCGCACCCTCCATGTCATATTCCGCTCCAGGAGCTCCATCATAGCTCCTTGCTGTTGATGGGAGGATGTTTTCTCCTCCGCTCGCCCCTTCCACCGTCATTTTCTCTCTACCCACCCTTGCCTCCTTTTCCGCGCAGCTCTCGATTCCCCCCTCTCTTTCGCACCCTCCATGTCATATTCCGCTCCAGGAGTTTCATCATAGCTCCTCACTGTCGCTGGGAGGATGTTTTCTCCTCCGCTCGCCCCTTCCACCGTCATTTTCTCTCTACCCACCCTTGCCTCCTTTTCCGCGCAGCTCTCGATTCCCCCCTCTCTTTCGCACCCTCCATGTCATATTCCGCTCCAGGAGCTCCATCATAGCTCCTCGCTGTCGCTGGGAGGATGTTTTCTCCTCCGCTCGCCCCTTCCACTGTCATTTTCTCTCTACCCACCCTTGCCTCCTTCTCCGCGCAGCTCTCGATTCCCCCCTCTCTTTCGCACCCTCCATGTCATATTCCGCTCCAGGAGCTCCATCATAGCTCCTCACTGTCGCTGGGAGGATGTTTTCTCCTCCGCTCGCCCCTTCCACCGTCATTTTCTCTCTACCCACCCTTGCCTCCTTCTCCGCGCAGCTCTCGATTCCCCCCTCTCTTTCGCACCCTCCATGTCATATTCCGCTCCAGGAGCTCCATCATAGCTCCTCGCTGTCGCTGGGAGGATGTTTTCTCCTCCGCTCGCCCCTTCCACCGTCATTTTCTCTCTACCCACCCTTGCCTCCTTTTCCGCGCAGCTCTCGATTCCCCCCTCTCTTTCGCACCCTCCATGTCATATTCCGCTCCAGGAGTTCCATCATAGCTCCTCACTGTCGCTGGGAGGAAGTTTTCTCCTCCGCTCGCCCCTTCCACCGTCATTTTCTCTCTACCCACCCTTGCCTCCTTTTCCGCGCAGCTCTCGATTCCCCCCTCTCTTTCGCACCCTCCATGTCATATTCCGCTCCAGGAGTTCCATCATAGCTCCTCACTGTCGCTGGGAGGATGTTTTCTCCTCCGCTCGCCCCTTCCACCGTCATTTTCTCTCTACCCACCCTTGCCTCCTTCTCCGCGCAGCTCTCGATTCCCCCCTCTCTTTCGCACCCTCCATGTCATATTCCGCTCCAGGAGCTCCATCATAGCTCCTCGCTGTCGCTGGGAGGATGTTTTCTCCTCCGCTCGCCCCTTCCACCGTCATTTTCTCTCTACCCACCCTTGCCTCCTTTTCCGCGCAGCTCTCGATTCCCCCCTCTCTTTCGCACCCTCCATGTCATATTCCGCTCCAGGAGTTCCATCATAGCTCCTCACTGTCGCTGGGAGGATGTTTTCTCCTCCGCTCGCCCCTTCCACCGTCATTTCCTCTCTACCCACCCTTGCCTCCTTTTCCGCGCAGCTCTCGATTCCCCCCTCTCTTTCGCACCCTCCATGTCATATTCCGCTCCAGGAGTTCCATCATAGCTCCTCACTGTCGCTGGGAGGAAGTTTTCTCCTCCGCTCGCCCCTTCCACCGTCATTTTCTCTCTACCCACCCTTGCCTCCTTTTCCGCGCAGCTCTCGATTCCCCCCTCTCTTTCGCACCCTCCATGTCATATTCCGCTCCAGGAGTTCCATCATAGCTCCTCACTGTCGCTGGGAGGAAGTTTTCTCCTCCGCTCGCCCCTTCCACCGTCATTTTCTCTCTACCCACCCTTGCCTCCTTTTCCGCGCAGCTCTCAATTCCCCCCTCTCTCTCGCACCCTCCATATTACATCCAGCTCCAGGAGCTCCATCAAAGCTCCTCGCTGTCGCTGGGAGGATGTTTTCTCCTCCGCTCGCCCCTTCCACCGTCATTTTCTCTCTACCCACCCTTGCCTCCTTTTCCGCGCAGCTCTCGATTCCCCCCTCTCTTTCGCACCCTCCATGTCATATTCCGCTCCAGGAGTTTCATCATAGCTCCTCACTGTCGCTGGGAGGATGTTTTCTCCTCCGCTCGCCCCTTCCACCGTCATTTTCTCTCTACCCACCCTTGCCTCCTTTTCCGCGCAGCTCTCGATTCCCCCCTCTCTTTCGCACCCTCCATGTCATATTCCGCTCCAGGAGCTCCATCATAGCTCCTCGCTGTCGCTGGGAGGATGTTTTCTCCTCCGCTCGCTCCTTCCACTGTCATTTTCTCTCTACCCACCCTTGCCTCCTTCTCCGCGCAGCTCTCGATTCCCCCCTCTCTTTCGCACCCTCCATGTCATATTCCGCTCCAGGAGCTCCATCATAGCTCCTCACTGTCGCTGGGAGGATGTTTTCTCCTCCGCTCGCCCCTTCCACCGTCATTTTCTCTCTACCCACCCTTGCCTCCTTCTCCGCGCAGCTCTCGATTCCCCCCTCTCTTTCGCACCCTCCATGTCATATTCCGCTCCAGGAGCTCCATCATAGCTCCTCGCTGTCGCTGGGAGGATGTTTTCTCCTCCGCTCGCCCCTTCCACCGTCATTTTCTCTCTACCCACCCTTTCCTCCTTTTCCGCGCAGCTCTCGATTCCCCCCTCTCTTTTGCACCCTCCATGTCATATTCCGCTCCAGGAGCTCCATCATAGCTCCTCGCTGTCGCTGGGAGGATGTTTTCTCCTCCGCTCGCCCCTTCCACCGTCATTTTCTCTCTACCCACCCTTGCCTCCTTCTCCGCGCAGCTCTCGATTCCCCCCTCTCTTTCGCACCCTCCATGTCATATTCCGCTCCAGGAGTTCCATCATAGCTCCTCACTGTCGCTGGGAGGATGTTTTCTCCTCCGCTCGCCCCTTCCACCGTCATTTTCTCTCTACCCACCTTTGCCTCCTTCTCCGCGCAGCTCTCGATTCCCCCCTCTCTTTCGCACCCTCCATGTCATATTCCGCTCCAGGAGCTCCATCATAGCTCCTCGCTGTCGCTGGGAGGATGTTTTCTCCTCCGCTCGCCCCTTCCACCGTCATTTTCTCTCTACCCACCCTTGCCTCCTTTTCCGCGCAGCTCTCGATTCCCCCCTCTCTTTCGCACCCTCCATGTCATATTCCGCTCCAGGAGTTCCATCATAGCTCCTCACTGTCGCTGGGAGGATGTTTTCTCCTCCGCTCGCCCCTTCCACCGTCATTTTCTCTCTACCCACCCTTGCCTCCTTTTCCGCGCAGCTCTCGATTCCCCCCTCTCTTTCGCACCCTCCATGTCATATTCCGCTCCAGGAGTTCCATCATAGCTCCTCACTGTCGCTGGGAGGAAGTTTTCTCCTCCGCTTGCCCCTTCCACCGTCATTTTCTCTCTACCCACCCTTGCCTCCTTTTCCGCGCAGCTCTCGATTCCCCCCTCTCTTTCGCACCCTCCATGTCATATTCCGCTCCAGGAGCTCCATCATAGCTCCTTGCTGTCGCTGGGAGGATGTTTTCTCCTCCGCTCGCCCCTTCCACTGTCATTTTCTCTCTACCCACCCTTGCCTCCTTCTCCGCGCGGCTCTCGATTCCCCCCTCTCTTTCGCACCCTCCATGTCATATTCCGCTCCAGGAGTTCCATCATAGCTCCTCACTGTCGCTGGGAGGATGTTTTCTCCTCCGCTCGCCCCTTCCACCGTCATTTTCTCTCTACCCACCCTTGCCTCCTTCTCCGCGCAGCTCTCGATTCCCCCCTCTCTTTCGCACCCTCCATGTCATATTCCGCTCCAGGAGCTCCATCATAGCTCCTTGCTGTTGATGGGAGGATGTTTTCTCCTCCGCTCGCCCCTTCCACCGTCATTTTCTCTCTACCCACCCTTGCCTCCTTTTCCGCGCAGCTCTCGATTCCCCCCTCTCTTTCGCACCCTCCATGTCATATTCCGCTCCAGGAGCTCCATCATAGCTCCTTGCTGTCGCTGGGAGGATGTTTTCTCCTCCGCTCGCCCCTTCCACCGTCATTTTCTCTCTACCCACCCTTGCCTCCTTCTCCGCGCAGCTCTCGATTCCCCCCTTTCTCTCGCACCCTCCATATTACATCCAGCTCCAGGAGCTCCATCATAGCTCCTCGCTGTCGCTGGGAGGATGTTTTCTCCTCCGCTCGCCCCTTCCACCGTCATTTTCTCTCTACCCACCCTTGCCTCCTTTTCTGCGCAGCTCTCGATTCCCCCCTCTCTTTCGCACCCTCCATGTCATATTCCGCTCCAGGAGTTCCATCATAGCTCCTCACTGTCGCTGGGAGGAAGTTTTCTCCTCCGCTCGCCCCTTCCACCGTCATTTTCTCTCTACCCACCCTTGCCTCCTTTTCCGCGCAGCTCTCGATTCCCCCCTCTCTTTCGCACCCTCCATGTCATATTCCGCTCCAGGAGTTCCATCATAGCTCCTCACTGTCGCTGGGAGGATGTTTTCTCCTCCGCTCGCCCCTTCCACCGTCATTTTCTCTCTACCCACCCTTGCCTCCTTCTCCGCGCAGCTCTCGATTCCCCCCTCTCTTTCGCACCCTCCATGTCATATTCCGCTCCAGGAGCTCCATCATAGCTCCTCGCTGTCGCTGGGAGGATGTTTTCTCCTCCGCTCGCCCCTTCCACCGTCATTTTCTCTCTACCCACCCTTGCCTCCTTTTCCGCGCAGCTCTCGATTCCCCCCTCTCTTTCGCACCCTCCATGTCATATTCCGCTCCAGGAGTTCCATCATAGCTCCTCACTGTCGCTGGGAGGATGTTTTCTCCTCCGCTCGCCCCTTCCACCGTCATTTCCTCTCTACCCACCCTTGCCTCCTTTTCCGCGCAGCTCTCGATTCCCCCCTCTCTTTCGCACCCTCCATGTCATATTCCGCTCCAGGAGTTCCATCATAGCTCCTCACTGTCGCTGGGAGGAAGTTTTCTCCTCCGCTCGCCCCTTCCACCGTCATTTTCTCTCTACCCACCCTTGCCTCCTTTTCCGCGCAGCTCTCGATTCCCCCCTCTCTTTCGCACCCTCCATGTCATATTCCGCTCCAGGAGTTCCATCATAGCTCCTCACTGTCGCTGGGAGGAAGTTTTCTCCTCCGCTCGCCCCTTCCACCGTCATTTTCTCTCTACCCACCCTTGCCTCCTTTTCCGCGCAGCTCTCAATTCCCCCCTCTCTCTCGCACCCTCCATATTACATCCAGCTCCAGGAGCTCCATCAAAGCTCCTCGCTGTCGCTGGGAGGATGTTTTCTCCTCCGCTCGCCCCTTCCACCGTCATTTTCTCTCTACCCACCCTTGCCTCCTTTTCCGCGCAGCTCTCGATTCCCCCCTCTCTTTCGCACCCTCCATGTCATATTCCGCTCCAGGAGTTTCATCATAGCTCCTCACTGTCGCTGGGAGGATGTTTTCTCCTCCGCTCGCCCCTTCCACCGTCATTTTCTCTCTACCCACCCTTGCCTCCTTTTCCGCGCAGCTCTCGATTCCCCCCTCTCTTTCGCACCCTCCATGTCATATTCCGCTCCAGGAGCTCCATCATAGCTCCTCGCTGTCGCTGGGAGGATGTTTTCTCCTCCGCTCGCTCCTTCCACTGTCATTTTCTCTCTACCCACCCTTGCCTCCTTCTCCGCGCAGCTCTCGATTCCCCCCTCTCTTTCGCACCCTCCATGTCATATTCCGCTCCAGGAGCTCCATCATAGCTCCTCACTGTCGCTGGGAGGATGTTTTCTCCTCCGCTCGCCCCTTCCACCGTCATTTTCTCTCTACCCACCCTTGCCTCCTTCTCCGCGCAGCTCTCGATTCCCCCCTCTCTTTCGCACCCTCCATGTCATATTCCGCTCCAGGAGCTCCATCATAGCTCCTCGCTGTCGCTGGGAGGATGTTTTCTCCTCCGCTCGCCCCTTCCACCGTCATTTTCTCTCTACCCACCCTTTCCTCCTTTTCCGCGCAGCTCTCGATTCCCCCCTCTCTTTTGCACCCTCCATGTCATATTCCGCTCCAGGAGCTCCATCATAGCTCCTCGCTGTCGCTGGGAGGATGTTTTCTCCTCCGCTCGCCCCTTCCACCGTCATTTTCTCTCTACCCACCCTTGCCTCCTTCTCCGCGCAGCTCTCGATTCCCCCCTCTCTTTCGCACCCTCCATGTCATATTCCGCTCCAGGAGTTCCATCATAGCTCCTCACTGTCGCTGGGAGGATGTTTTCTCCTCCGCTCGCCCCTTCCACCGTCATTTTCTCTCTACCCACCTTTGCCTCCTTCTCCGCGCAGCTCTCGATTCCCCCCTCTCTTTCGCACCCTCCATGTCATATTCCGCTCCAGGAGCTCCATCATAGCTCCTCGCTGTCGCTGGGAGGATGTTTTCTCCTCCGCTCGCCCCTTCCACCGTCATTTTCTCTCTACCCACCCTTGCCTCCTTTTCCGCGCAGCTCTCGATTCCCCCCTCTCTTTCGCACCCTCCATGTCATATTCCGCTCCAGGAGTTCCATCATAGCTCCTCACTGTCGCTGGGAGGATGTTTTCTCCTCCGCTCGCCCCTTCCACCGTCATTTTCTCTCTACCCACCCTTGCCTCCTTTTCCGCGCAGCTCTCGATTCCCCCCTCTCTTTCGCACCCTCCATGTCATATTCCGCTCCAGGAGTTCCATCATAGCTCCTCACTGTCGCTGGGAGGAAGTTTTCTCCTCCGCTCGCCCCTTCCACCGTCATTTTCTCTCTACCCACCCTTGCCTCCTTTTCCGCGCAGCTCTCGATTCCCCCCTCTCTTTCGCACCCTCCATGTCATATTCCGCTCCAGGAGCTCCATCATAGCTCCTTGCTGTCGCTGGGAGGATGTTTTCTCCTCCGCTCGCCCCTTCCACTGTCATTTTCTCTCTACCCACCCTTGCCTCCTTCTCCGCGCGGCTCTCGATTCCCCCCTCTCTTTCGCACCCTCCATGTCATATTCCGCTCCAGGAGTTCCATCATAGCTCCTCACTGTCGCTGGGAGGATGTTTTCTCCTCCGCTCGCCCCTTCCACCGTCATTTTCTCTCTACCCACCCTTGCCTCCTTCTCCGCGCAGCTCTCGATTCCCCCCTCTCTTTCGCACCCTCCATGTCATATTCCGCTCCAGGAGCTCCATCATAGCTCCTTGCTGTTGATGGGAGGATGTTTTCTCCTCCGCTCGCCCCTTCCACCGTCATTTTCTCTCTACCCACCCTTGCCTCCTTTTCCGCGCAGCTCTCGATTCCCCCCTCTCTTTCGCACCCTCCATGTCATATTCCGCTCCAGGAGCTCCATCATAGCTCCTTGCTGTCGCTGGGAGGATGTTTTCTCCTCCGCTCGCCCCTTCCACCGTCATTTTCTCTCTACCCACCCTTGCCTCCTTCTCCGCGCAGCTCTCGATTCCCCCCTTTCTCTCGCACCCTCCATATTACATCCAGCTCCAGGAGCTCCATCATAGCTCCTCGCTGTCGCTGGGAGGATGTTTTCTCCTCCGCTCGCCCCTTCCACCGTCATTTTCTCTCTACCCACCCTTGCCTCCTTTTCTGCGCAGCTCTCGATTCCCCCCTCTCTTTCGCACCCTCCATGTCATATTCCGCTCCAGGAGTTCCATCATAGCTCCTCACTGTCGCTGGGAGGATGTTTTCTCCTCCGCTCGCCCCTTCCACCGTCATTTTCTCTCTACCCACCCTTGCCTCCTTCTCCGCGCAGCTCTCGATTCCCCCCTCTCTTTCGCACCCTCCATGTCATATTCCGCTCCAGGAGCTCCATCATAGCTCCTCGCTGTCGCTGGGAGGATGTTTTCTCCTCCGCTCGCCCCTTCCACCGTCATTTTCTCTCTACCCACCCTTGCCTCCTTTTCCGCGCAGCTCTCGATTCCCCCCTCTCTTTCGCACCCTCCATGTCATATTCCGCTCCAGGAGTTCCATCATAGCTCCTCACTGTCGCTGGGAGGATGTTTTCTCCTCCGCTCGCCCCTTCCACTGTCATTTTCTCTCTACCCACCCTTGCCTCCTTTTCCGCGCAGCTCTCGATTCCCCCCTCTCTTTCGCACCCTCCATGTCATATTCCGTTCCAGGAGTTCCATCATAGCTCCTCACTGTCGCTGGGAGGAAGTTTTCTCCTCCGCTCGCCCCTTCCACCGTCATTTTCTCTCTACCCACCCTTGCCTCCTTTTCCGCGCAGCTCTCGATTCCCCCCTCTCTTTCGCACCCTCCATGTCATATTCCGCTCCAGGAGCTCCATCATAGCTCCTTGCTGTCGCTGGGAGGATGTTTTCTCCTCCGCTCGCCCCTTCCACTGTCATTTTCTCTCTACCCACCCTTGCCTCCTTCTCTGCGCAGCTCTCGATTCCCCCCTCTCTTTCGCACCCTCCATGTCATATTCCGCTCCAGGAGCTCCATCATAGCTCCTCGCTGTCGCTGGGAGGATGTTTTCTCCTCCGCTCGCCCCTTCCACCGTCATTTTCTCTCTACCCACCCTTGCCTCCTTTTCCGCGCAGCTCTCGATTCCCCCCTCTCTTTCGCACCCTCCATGTCATATTCCGCTCCAGGAGTTTCATCATAGCTCCTCACTGTCGCTGGGAGGATGTTTTCTCCTCCGCTCGCCCCTTCCACCGTCATTTTCTCTCTACCCACCCTTGCCTCCTTTTCCGCGCAGCTCTCGATTCCCCCCTCTCTTTCGCACCCTCCATGTCATATTCCGCTCCAGGAGTTCCATCATAGCTCCTCACTGTCGCTGGGAGGAAGTTTTCTCCTCCGCTCGCCCCTTCCACCGTCATTTTCTCTCTACCCACCCTTGCCTCCTTTTCCGCGCAGCTCTCGATTCTCCCCTCTCTTTCGCACCCTCCATGTCATATTCCGCTCCAGGAGCTCCATCATAGCTCCTCACTGTCGCTGGGAGGATGTTTTCTCCTCCGCTCGCCCCTTCCACCGTCATTTTCTCTCTACCCACCCTTGCCTCCTTCTCCGCGCAGCTCTCGATTCCCCCCTCTCTCTCGCACCCTCCATATTACATCCAGCTCCAGGAGCTCCATCATAGCTCCTCGCTGTCGCTGGGAGGATGTTTTCTCCTCCGCTCGCCCCTTCCACCGTCATTTTCTCTCTACCCACCCTTGCCTCCTTTTCCGCGCAGCTCTCGATTCCCCCCTCTCTTTCGCACCCTCCATGTCATATTCCGCTCCAGGAGTTCCATCATAGCTCCTCACTGTCGCTGGGAGGATGTTTTCTCCTCCGCTCGCCCCTTCCACCGTCATTTTCTCTCTACCCACCCTTGCCTCCTTCTCCGCGCAGCTCTCGATTCCCCCCTCTCTTTCGCACCCTCCATGTCATATTCCGCTCCAGGAGCTCCATCATAGCTCCTCGCTGTCGCTGGGAGGATGTTTTCTCCTCCGCTCGCCCCTTCCACCGTCATTTTCTCTCTACCCACCCTTGCCTCCTTTTCCGCGCAGCTCTCGATTCCCCCCTCTCTTTCGCACCCTCCATGTCATATTCCGCTCCAGGAGTTCCATCATAGCTCCTCACTGTCGCTGGGAGGATGTTTTCTCCTCCGCTCGCCCCTTCCACTGTCATTTTCTCTCTACCCACCCTTGCCTCCTTTTCCGCGCAGCTCTCGATTCCCCCCTCTCTTTCGCACCCTCCATGTCATATTCCGTTCCAGGAGTTCCATCATAGCTCCTCACTGTCGCTGGGAGGAAGTTTTCTCCTCCGCTCGCCCCTTCCACCGTCATTTTCTCTCTACCCACCCTTGCCTCCTTTTCCGCGCAGCTCTCGATTCCCCCCTCTCTTTCGCACCCTCCATGTCATATTCCGCTCCAGGAGCTCCATCATAGCTCCTTGCTGTCGCTGGGAGGATGTTTTCTCCTCCGCTCGCCCCTTCCACTGTCATTTTCTCTCTACCCACCCTTGCCTCCTTCTCCGCGCGGCTCTCGATTCCCCCCTCTCTTTCGCACCCTCCATGTCATATTCCGCTCCAGGAGTTCCATCATAGCTCCTCACTGTCGCTGGGAGGAAGTTTTCTCCTCCGCTCGCCCCTTCCACCGTCATTTTCTCTCTACCCACCCTTGCCTCCTTTTCCGCGCAGCTCTCGATTCCCCCCTCTCTTTTGCACCCTCCATGTCATATTCCGCTCCAGGAGCTCCATCATAGCTCCTTGCTGTTGATGGGAGGATGTTTTCTCCTCCGCTCGCCCCTTCCACCGTCATTTTCTCTCTACCCACCCTTGCCTCCTTTTCCGCGCAGCTCTCGATTCCCCCCTCTCTTTCGCACCCTCCATGTCATATTCCGCTCCAGGAGCTCCATCATAGCTCCTTGCTGTCGCTGGGAGGATGTTTTCTCCTCCGCTCGCCCCTTCCACCGTCATTTTCTCTCTACCCACCCTTGCCTCCTTCTCCGCGCAGCTCTCGATTCCCCCCTTTCTCTCGCACCCTCCATATTACATCCAGCTCCAGGAGCTCCATCATAGCTCCTCGCTGTCGCTGGGAGGATGTTTTCTCCTCCGCTCGCCCCTTCCACCGTCATTTTCTCTCTACCCACCCTTGCCTCCTTTTCTGCGCAGCTCTCGATTCCCCCCTCTCTTTCGCACCCTCCATGTCATATTCCGCTCCAGGAGTTCCATCATAGCTCCTCACTGTCGCTGGGAGGATGTTTTCTCCTCCGCTCGCCCCTTCCACCGTCATTTTCTCTCTACCCACCCTTGCCTCCTTCTCCGCGCAGCTCTCGATTCCCCCCTCTCTTTCGCACCCTCCATGTCATATTCCGCTCCAGGAGCTCCATCATAGCTCCTCGCTGTCGCTGGGAGGATGTTTTCTCCTCCGCTCGCCCCTTCCACCGTCATTTTCTCTCTACCCACCCTTGCCTCCTTTTCCGCGCAGCTCTCGATTCCCCCCTCTCTTTCGCACCCTCCATGTCATATTCCGCTCCAGGAGTTCCATCATAGCTCCTCACTGTCGCTGGGAGGATGTTTTCTCCTCCGCTCGCCCCTTCCACTGTCATTTTCTCTCTACCCACCCTTGCCTCCTTTTCCGCGCAGCTCTCGATTCCCCCCTCTCTTTCGCACCCTCCATGTCATATTCCGTTCCAGGAGTTCCATCATAGCTCCTCACTGTCGCTGGGAGGAAGTTTTCTCCTCCGCTCGCCCCTTCCACCGTCATTTTCTCTCTACCCACCCTTGCCTCCTTTTCCGCGCAGCTCTCGATTCCCCCCTCTCTTTCGCACCCTCCATGTCATATTCCGCTCCAGGAGCTCCATCATAGCTCCTTGCTGTCGCTGGGAGGATGTTTTCTCCTCCGCTCGCCCCTTCCACTGTCATTTTCTCTCTACCCACCCTTGCCTCCTTCTCCGCGCGGCTCTCGATTCCCCCCTCTCTTTCGCACCCTCCATGTCATATTCCGCTCCAGGAGTTCCATCATAGCTCCTCACTGTCGCTGGGAGGAAGTTTTCTCCTCCGCTCGCCCCTTCCACCGTCATTTTCTCTCTACCCACCCTTGCCTCCTTTTCCGCGCAGCTCTCGATTCCCCCCTCTCTTTCGCACCCTCCATGTCATATTCCGCTCCAGGAGCTCCATCATAGCTCCTTGCTGTTGATGGGAGGATGTTTTCTCCTCCGCTCGCCCCTTCCACCGTCATTTTCTCTCTACCCACCCTTGCCTCCTTTTCCGCGCAGCTCTCGATTCCCCCCTCTCTTTCGCACCCTCCATGTCATATTCCGCTCCAGGAGCTCCATCATAGCTCCTTGCTGTCGCTGGGAGGATGTTTTCTCCTCCGCTCGCCCCTTCCACCGTCATTTTCTCTCTACCCACCCTTGCCTCCTTCTCCGCGCAGCTCTCGATTCCCCCCTTTCTCTCGCACCCTCCATATTACATCCAGCTCCAGGAGCTCCATCATAGCTCCTCGCTGTCGCTGGGAGGATGTTTTCTCCTCCGCTCGCCCCTTCCACCGTCATTTTCTCTCTACCCACCCTTGCCTCCTTTTCTGCGCAGCTCTCGATTCCCCCCTCTCTTTCGCACCCTCCATGTCATATTCCGCTCCAGGAGTTCCATCATAGCTCCTCACTGTCGCTGGGAGGATGTTTTCTCCTCCGCTCGCCCCTTCCACCGTCATTTTCTCTCTACCCACCCTTGCCTCCTTCTCCGCGCAGCTCTCGATTCTCCCCTCTCTTTCGCACCCTCCATGTCATATTCCGCTCCAGGAGCTCCATCATAGCTCCTCGCTGTCGCTGGGAGGATGTTTTCTCCTCCGCTCGCCCCTTCCACCGTCATTTTCTCTCTACCCACCCTTGCCTCCTTTTCCGCTCAGCTCTCGATTCCCCCCTCTCTTTCGCACCCTCCATGTCATATTCCGCTCCAGGAGTTCCATCATAGCTCCTCACTGTCGCTGGGAGGATGTTTTCTCCTCCGCTCGCCCCTTCCACCGTCATTTTCTCTCTACCCACCCTTGCCTCCTTCTCCGCGCAGCTCTCGATTCCCCCTTCTCTTTCGCACCCTCCATGTCATATTCTGCTCCAGGAGCTCCATCATAGCTCCTCGCTGTCGCTGGGAGGATGTTTTCTCCTCCGCTCGCCCCTTCCACCGTCATTTTCTCTCTACCCACCCTTGCCTCCTTCTCCGCGCAGCTCTCGATTCCCTCCTCTCTCTCGCACCCTCCATATTACATCCAGCTCCAGGAGCTCCATCATAGCTCCTCGCTGTCGCTGGGAGGATGTTTTCTCCTCTGCTCGCCGCTTCCACCGTCATTTTCTCTCCACCCACCCTTGCCTCCTTCTCCGCGCCGCTCTCGATTCCCCCCTCTCTCTCGCACCCACCATGTCATATCCCGCTCCAGGAGCTCCATCATAGCTCCTCGCTGTCGCTGGGAGGATGTTTTCTCCTCCGCTCGCCCCTTCCACCGTCATTTTCTCTCTACCCACCCTTGCCTCCTTCTCCGCGCAGCTCTCGATTCCCTCCTCTCTCTCGCACCCTCCATATTACATCCAGCTCCAGGAGCGCCATCATAGCTCCTCGCTGTCGCTGGGAGGATGTTTTCTCCTCTGCTCGCCGCTTCCACCGTCATTTTCTCTCCACCCACCCTTGCCTCCTTCTCCGCGCCGCTCTCGATTCCCCCCTCTCTCTCGCACCCACCATGTCATATCCCGCTCCAGGAGCTCCATCATAGCTCCTCGCTGTCGCTGGGAGGATGTTTTCTCCTCCGCTCGCCCCTTCCACCGTCATTTTCTCTCTACCCACCCTTGCCTCCTTTTCCGCTCAGGTCTCGATTCCCCCCTCTCTTTCGCACCCTCCATGTCATATTCCGCTCCAGGAGCTCCATCATAGCTCCTTGCTGTTGATGGGAGGATGTTTTCTCCTCCGCTCGCCCCTTCCACCGTCATTTTCTCTCTACCCACCCTTGCCTCCTTTTCCGCGCAGCTCTTGATTCCCCCCTCTCTTTCGCACCCTCCATGTCATATTCCGCTCCAGGAGCTCCATCATAGCTCCTTGCTGTCGCTGGGAGGATGTTTTCTCCTCCGCTCGCCCCTTCCACCGTCATTTTCTCTCTACCCACCCTTGCCTCCTTCTCCGCGCAGCTCTCGATTCCCCCCTTTCTCTCGCACCCTCCATATTACATCCAGCTCCAGGAGCTCCATCATAGCTCCTCGCTGTCGCTGGGAGGATGTTTTCTCCTCCGCTCGCCCCTTCCACCGTCATTTTCTCTCTACCCACCCTTGCCTCCTTTTCTGCGCAGCTCTCGATTCCCCCCTCTCTTTCGCACCCTCCATGTCATATTCCGCTCCAGGAGTTCCATCATAGCTCCTCACTGTCGCTGGGAGGATGTTTTCTCCTCCGCTCGCCCCTTCCACCGTCATTTTCTCTCTACCCACCCTTGCCTCCTTCTCCGCGCAGCTCTCGATTCCCCCCTCTCTTTCGCACCCTCCATGTCATATTCCGCTCCAGGAGCTCCATCATAGCTCCTCGCTGTCGCTGGGAGGATGTTTTCTCCTCCGCTCGCCCCTTCCACCGTCATTTTCTCTCTACCCACCCTTGCCTCCTTTTCCGCTCAGCTCTCGATTCCCCCCTCTCTTTCGCACCCTCCATGTCATATTCCGCTCCAGGAGTTCCATCATAGCTCCTCACTGTCGCTGGGAGGATGTTTTCTCCTCCGCTCGCCCCTTCCACCGTCATTTTCTCTCTACCCACCCTTGCCTCCTTCTCCGCGCAGCTCTCGATTCCCCCTTCTCTTTCGCACCCTCCATGTCATATTCTGCTCCAGGAGCTCCATCATAGCTCCTCGCTGTCGCTGGGAGGATGTTTTCTCCTCCGCTCGCCCCTTCCACCGTCATTTTCTCTCTACCCACCCTTGCCTCCTTCTCCGCGCAGCTCTCGATTCCCTCCTCTCTCTCGCACCCTCCATATTACATCCAGCTCCAGGAGCTCCATCATAGCTCCTCGCTGTCGCTGGGAGGATGTTTTCTCCTCTGCTCGCCGCTTCCACCGTCATTTTCTCTCCACCCACCCTTGCCTCCTTCTCCGCGCCGCTCTCGATTCCCCCCTCTCTCTCGCACCCACCATGTCATATCCCGCTCCAGGAGCTCCATCATAGCTCCTCGCTGTCGCTGGGAGGATGTTTTCTCCTCCGCTCGCCCCTTCCACCGTCATTTTCTCTCTACCCACCCTTGCCTCCTTCTCCGCGCAGCTCTCGATTCCCTCCTCTCTCTCGCACCCTCCATATTACATCCAGCTCCAGGAGCGCCATCATAGCTCCTCGCTGTCGCTGGGAGGATGTTTTTCTCCTCTGCTCGCCGCTTCCACCGTCATTTTCTCTCCACCCACCCTTGCCTCCTTCTCCGCGCCGCTCTCGATTCCCCCCTCTCTCTCGCACCCACCATGTCATATCCCGCTCCAGGAGCTCCATCATAGCTCCTCGCTGTCGCTGGGAGGATGTTTTCTCCTCCGCTCGCCCCTTCCACCGTCATTTTCTCTCTACCCACCCTTGCCTCCTTTTCCGCTCAGCTCTCGATTCCCCCCTCTCTTTCGCACCCTCCATGTCATATTCCGCTCCAGGAGTTCCATCATAGCTCCTCGCTGTCGCTGGGAGGATGTTTTCTCCTCCGCTCGCCCCTTCCACCGTCATTTTCTCTCTACCCACCCTTGCCTCCTTCTCCGCGCAGCTCTCGATTCCCCCCTCTCTTTCGCACCCTCCATGTCATATTCCGCTCCAGGAGTTCCATCATAGCTCCTCACTGTCGCTGGGAGGATGTTTTCTCCTCCGCTCGCCCCTTCCACCGTCATTTTCTCTCTACCCACCCTTGCCTCCTTCTCCGCGCAGCTCTCGATTCCCCCCTCTCTTTCGCACCCTCCATGTCATATTCCGCTCCAGGAGCTCCATCATAGCTCCTCGCTGTCGCTGGGAGGATGTTTTCTCCTCCGCTCGCCCCTTCCACCGTCATTTTCTCTCTACCCACCCTTGCCTCCTTCTCCGCGCAGCTCTCGATTCCCCCCTCTCTTTCGCACCCTCCATGTCATATTCCGCTCCAGGAGCTCCATCATAGCTCCTTGCTGTCGCTGGGAGGATGTTTTCTCCTCCGCTCGCCCCTTCCACCGTCATTTTCTCTCTACCCACCCTTGCCTCCTTCTCCGCGCAGCTCTCGATTCCCCCCTTTCTCTCGCACCCTCCATATTACATCCAGCTCCAGGAGCTCCATCATAGCTCCTCGCTGTCGCTGGGAGGATGTTTTCTCCTCCGCTCGCCCCTTCCACCGTCATTTTCTCTCTACCCACCCTTGCCTCCTTTTCTGCGCAGCTCTCGATTCCCCCCTCTCTTTCGCACCCTCCATGTCATATTCCGCTCCAGGAGTTCCATCATAGCTCCTCACTGTCGCTGGGAGGATGTTTTCTCCTCCGTTCGCCCCTTCCACCGTCATTTTCTCTCTACCCACCCTTGCCTCCTTCTCCGCGCAGCTCTCGATTCCCCCCTCTCTTTCGCACCCTCCATGTCATATTCCGCTCCAGGAGCTCCATCATAGCTCCTCGCTGTCGCTGGGAGGATGTTTTCTCCTCCGCTCGCCCCTTCCACCGTCATTTTCTCTCTACCCACCCTTGCCTCCTTTTCCGCTCAGCTCTCGATTCCCCCCTCTCTTTCGCACCCTCCATGTCATATTCCGCTCCAGGAGTTCCATCATAGCTCCTCACTGTCGCTGGGAGGATGTTTTCTCCTCCGCTCGCCCCTTCCACCGTCATTTTCTCTCTACCCACCCTTGCCTCCTTCTCCGCGCAGCTCTCGATTCCCCCCTCTCTTTCGCACCCTCCATGTCATATTCCGCTCCAGGAGCTCCATCATAGCTCCTCGCTGTCGCTGGGAGGATGTTTTCTCCTCCGCTCGCCCCTTCCACTGTCATTTTCTCTCTACCCACCCTTGCCTCCTTTTCCGCGCAGCTCTCGATTCCCCCCTCTCTTTCGCACCCTCCATGTCATATTCCGCTCCAGGAGCTCCATCATAGCTCCTTGCTGTCGCTGGGAGGATGTTTTCTCCTCCGCTCGCCCCTTCCACTGTCATTTTCTCTCTACCCACCCTTGCCTCCTTCTCCGCGCGGCTCTCGATTCCCCCCTCTCTTTCGCACCCTCCATGTCATATTCCGCTCCAGGAGTTCCATCATAGCTCCTCACTGTCGCTGGGAGGAAGTTTTCTCCTCCGCTCGCCCCTTCCACCGTCATTTTCTCTCTACCCACCCTTGCCTCCTTTTCCGCGCAGCTCTCGATTCCCCCCTCTCTTTCGCACCCTCCATGTCATATTCCGCTCCAGGAGCTCCATCATAGCTCCTTGCTGTTGATGGGAGGATGTTTTCTCCTCCGCTCGCCCCTTCCACCGTCATTTTCTCTCTACCCACCCTTGCCTCCTTTTCCGCGCAGCTCTCGATTCCCCCCTCTCTTTCGCACCCTCCATGTCATATTCCGCTCCAGGAGCTCCATCATAGCTCCTTGCTGTCGCTGGGAGGATGTTTTCTCCTCCGCTCGCCCCTTCCACCGTCATTTTCTCTCTACCCACCCTTGCCTCCTTCTCCGCGCAGCTCTCGATTCCCCCCTTTCTCTCGCACCCTCCATATTACATCCAGCTCCAGGAGCTCCATCATAGCTCCTCGCTGTCGCTGGGAGGATGTTTTCTCCTCCGCTCGCCCCTTCCACCGTCATTTTCTCTCTACCCACCCTTGCCTCCTTTTCTGCGCAGCTCTCGATTCCCCCCTCTCTTTCGCACCCTCCATGTCATATTCCGCTCCAGGAGTTCCATCATAGCTCCTCACTGTCGCTGGGAGGATGTTTTCTCCTCCGCTCGCCCCTTCCACCGTCATTTTCTCTCTACCCACCCTTGCCTCCTTCTCCGCGCAGCTCTCGATTCCCCCCTCTCTTTCGCACCCTCCATGTCATATTCCGCTCCAGGAGCTCCATCATAGCTCCTCGCTGTCGCTGGGAGGATGTTTTCTCCTCCGCTCGCCCCTTCCACCGTCATTTTCTCTCTACCCACCCTTGCCTCCTTTTCCGCTCAGCTCTCGATTCCCCCCTCTCTTTCGCACCCTCCATGTCATATTCCGCTCCAGGAGTTCCATCATAGCTCCTCACTGTCGCTGGGAGGATGTTTTCTCCTCCGCTCGCCCCTTCCACCGTCATTTTCTCTCTACCCACCCTTGCCTCCTTCTCCGCGCAGCTCTCGATTCCCCCTTCTCTTTCGCACCCTCCATGTCATATTCTGCTCCAGGAGCTCCATCATAGCTCCTCGCTGTCGCTGGGAGGATGTTTTCTCCTCCGCTCGCCCCTTCCACCGTCATTTTCTCTCTACCCACCCTTGCCTCCTTCTCCGCGCAACTCTCGATTCCCTCCTCTCTCTCGCACCCTCCATATTACATCCAGCTCCAGGAGCTCCATCATAGCTCCTCGCTGTCGCTGGGAGGATGTTTTCTCCTCTGCTCGCCGCTTCCACCGTCATTTTCTCTCCACCCACCCTTGCCTCCTTCTCCGCGCCGCTCTCGATTCCCCCCTCTCTCTCGCACCCACCATGTCATATCCCGCTCCAGGAGCTCCATCATAGCTCCTCGCTGTCGCTGGGAGGATGTTTTCTCCTCCGCTCGCCCCTTCCACCGTCATTTTCTCTCTACCCACCCTTGCCTCCTTCTCCGCGCAGCTCTCGATTCCCTCCTCTCTCTCGCACCCTCCATATTACATCCAGCTCCAGGAGCGCCATCATAGCTCCTCGCTGTCGCTGGGAGGATGTTTTCTCCTCTGCTCGCCGCTTCCACCGTCATTTTCTCTCCACCCACCCTTGCCTCCTTCTCCGCGCCGCTCTCGATTCCCCCCTCTCTCTCGCACCCACCATGTCATATCCCGCTCCAGGAGCTCCATCATAGCTCCTCGCTGTCGCTGGGAGGATGTTTTCTCCTCCGCTCGCCCCTTCCACCGTCATTTTCTCTCTACCCACCCTTGCCTCCTTTTCCGCTCAGCTCTCGATTCCCCCCTCTCTTTCGCACCCTCCATGTCATATTCCGCTCCAGGAGTTCCATCATAGCTCCTCGCTGTCGCTGGGAGGATGTTTTCTCCTCCGCTCGCCCCTTCCACCGTCATTTTCTCTCTACCCACCCTTGCCTCCTTCTCCGCGCAGCTCTCGATTCCCCCCTCTCTTTCGCACCCTCCATGTCATATTCCGCTCCAGGAGTTCCATCATAGCTCCTCACTGTCGCTGGGAGGATGTTTTCTCCTCCGCTCGCCCCTTCCACCGTCATTTTCTCTCTACCCACCCTTGCCTCCTTCTCCGCGCAGCTCTCGATTCCCCCCTCTCTTTCGCACCCTCCATGTCATATTCCGCTCCAGGAGCTCCATCATAGCTCCTCGCTGTCGCTGGGAGGATGTTTTCTCCTCCGCTCGCCCCTTCCACCGTCATTTTCTCTCTACCCACCCTTGCCTCCTTCTCCGCGCAGCTCTCGATTCCCCCCTCTCTTTCGCACCCTCCATGTCATATTCCGCTCCAGGAGCTCCATCATAGCTCCTCGCTGTCGCTGGGAGGATGTTTTCTCCTCCGCTCGCCCCTTCCACTGTCATTTTCTCTCTACCCACCCTTGCCTCCTTCTCCGCGCAGCTCTCGATTCCCCCCTCTCTCTCGCACCCTCCATATTACATCCAGCTCCAGGAGCTCCATCATAGCTCCTCGCTGTCGCTGGGAGGATGTTTTCTCCTCCACTCGCCCCTTCCACCGTCATTTTCTCTCTACCCACCCTTGCCTCCTTTTCCGCGCAGCTCTCGATTCCCCCCTCTCTTTCGCACCCTCCATGTCATATTCCGCTCCAGGAGTTCCATCATAGCTCCTCACTGTCGCTGGGAGGATGTTTTCTCCTCCGCTCGCCCCTTCCACCGTCATTTTCTCTCTACCCACCCTTGCCTCCTTCTCCGCGCAGCTCTCGATTCCCCCCTCTCTTTCGCACCCTCCATGTCATATTCCGCTCCAGGAGCTCCATCATAGCTCCTCGCTGTCGCTGGGAGGATGTTTTCTCCTCCGCTCGCCCCTTCCACCGTCATTTTCTCTCTACCCACCCTTGCCTCCTTTTCCGCGCAGCTCTCGATTCCCCCCTCTCTTTCGCACCCTCCATGTCATATTCCGCTCCAGGAGTTCCATCATAGCTCCTCACTGTCGCTGGGAGGATGTTTTCTCCTCCGCTCGCCCCTTCCACTGTCATTTTCTCTCTACCCACCCTTGCCTCCTTTTCCGCGCAGCTCTCGATTCCCCCCTCTCTTTCGCACCCTCCATGTCATATTCCGTTCCAGGAGTTCCATCATAGCTCCTCACTGTCGCTGGGAGGAAGTTTTCTCCTCCGCTCGCCCCTTCCACCGTCATTTTCTCTCTACCCACCCTTGCCTCCTTTTCCGCGCAGCTCTCGATTCCCCCCTCTCTTTCGCACCCTCCATGTCATATTCCGCTCCAGGAGCTCCATCATAGCTCCTTGCTGTCGCTGGGAGGATGTTTTCTCCTCCGCTCGCCCCTTCCACTGTCATTTTCTCTCTACCCACCCTTGCCTCCTTCTCCGCGCAGCTCTCGATTCCCCCCTCTCTTTCGCACCCTCCATGTCATATTCCGCTCCAGGAGTTCCATCATAGCTCCTTGCTGTCGCTGGGAGGAAGTTTTCTCCTCCGCTCGCCCCTTCCACCGTCATTTTCTCTCTACCCACCCTTGCCTCCTTTTCCGCGCAGCTCTCGATTCCCCCCTCTCTTTCGCACCCTCCATGTCATATTCCGCTCCAGGAGCTCCATCATAGCTCCTTGCTGTTGATGGGAGGATGTTTTCTCCTCCGCTCGCCCCTTCCACCGTCATTTTCTCTCTACCCACCCTTGCCTCCTTTTCCGCGCAGCTCTCGATTCCCCCCTCTCTTTCGCACCCTCCATGTCATATTCCGCTCCAGGAGCTCCATCATAGCTCCTTGCTGTCGCTGGGAGGATGTTTTCTCCTCCGCTCGCCCCTTCCACCGTCATTTTCTCTCTACCCACCCTTGCCTCCTTCTCCGCGCAGCTCTCGATTCCCCCCTTTCTCTCGCACCCTCCATATTACATCCAGCTCCAGGAGCTCCATCATAGCTCCTCGCTGTCGCTGGGAGGATGTTTTCTCCTCCGCTCGCCCCTTCCACCGTCATTTTCTCTCTACCCACCCTTGCCTCCTTTTCTGCGCAGCTCTCGATTCCCCCCTCTCTTTCGCACCCTCCATGTCATATTCCGCTCCAGGAGTTCCATCATAGCTCCTCACTGTCGCTGGGAGGATGTTTTCTCCTCCGCTCGCCCCTTCCACCGTCATTTTCTCTCTACCCACCCTTGCCTCCTTCTCCGCGCAGCTCTCGATTCCCCCCTCTCTTTCGCACCCTCCATGTCATATTCCGCTCCAGGAGCTCCATCATAGCTCCTCGCTGTCGCTGGGAGGATGTTTTCTCCTCCACTCGCCCCTTCCACCGTCATTTTCTCTCTACCCACCCTTGCCTCCTTTTCCGCTCAGCTCTCGATTCCCCCCTCTCTTTCGCACCCTCCATGTCATATTCCGCTCCAGGAGTTCCATCATAGCTCCTCACTGTCGCTGGGAGGATGTTTTCTCCTCCGCTCGCCCCTTCCACCGTCATTTTCTCTCTACCCACCCTTGCCTCCTTCTCCGCGCAGCTCTCGATTCCCCCTTCTCTTTCGCACCCTCCATGTCATATTCTGCTCCAGGAGCTCCATCATAGCTCCTCGCTGTCGCTGGGAGGATGTTTTCTCCTCCGCTCGCCCCTTCCACCGTCATTTTCTCTCTACCCACCCTTGCCTCCTTCTCCGCGCAGCTCTCGATTCCCTCCTCTCTCTCGCACCCTCCATATTACATCCAGCTCCAGGAGCTCCATCATAGCTCCTCGCTGTCGCTGGGAGGATGTTTTCTCCTCTGCTCGCCGCTTCCACCGTCATTTTCTCTCCACCCACCCTTGCCTCTTTCTCCGCGCCGCTCTCGATTCCCCCCTCTCTCTCGCACCCACCATGTCATATCCCGCTCCAGGAGCTCCATCATAGCTCCTCGCTGTCGCTGGGAGGATGTTTTCTCCTCCGCTCGCCCCTTCCACCGTCATTTTCTCTCTACCCACCCTTGCCTCCTTCTCCGCGCAGCTCTCGATTCCCTCCTCTCTCTCGCACCCTCCATATTACATCCAGCTCCAGGAGCTCCATCATAGCTCCTCGCTGTCGCTGGGAGGATGTTTTCTCCTCTGCTCGCCGCTTTCACCGTTATTTTCTCTCCACCCACCCTTGCCTCCTTCTCCGCGCCGCTCTCGATTCCCCACTCTCTCTTGCACCCACCATGTCATATCCCGCTCCAGGAGCTCCATCATAGCTCCTCGCTGTCGCTGGGAGGATGTTTTCTCCTCCGCTCGCCCCTTCCACCGTCATTTTCTCTCTACCCACCCTTGCCTCCTTCTCCGCGCATCTCTCGATTCCCCCCTCTCTCTCGCACCCTCCATATTACATCCAGCTCCAGGAGCTCCATCATAGCTCCTCGCTGTCGCTGGGAGGATGTTTTCTCCTCCGCTCGCCCCTTCCACCGTCATTTTCTCTCTACCCACCCTTGCCTCCTTCTCCGCGCAGCTCTCGATTCCCCCCTCTCTTTCGCACCCTCCATGTCATATTCCGCTCCAGGAGCTCCATCATAGCTCCTCGCTGTCGCTGGGAGGATGTTTTCTCCTCCGCTCGCCCCTTCCACCGTCATTTTCTCTCTACCCACCCTTGCCTCCTTTTCCGCGCAGCTCTCGATTCCCCCCTCTCTTTCGCACCCTCCATGTCATATTCCGCTCCAGGAGTTCCATCATAGCTCCTCGCTGTCGCTGGGAGGATGTTTTCTCCTCTGCTCGCCCCTTCCACCGTCATTTTCTCTCTACCCACCCTTGCCTCCTTCTCCGCGCAGCTCTTGATTCCCCCCTCTCTTTCGCACCCTCCATGTCATATTCCACTCCAGGAGCTCCATCATAGCTCCTCGCTGTCGCTGGGAGGATGTTTTCTCCTCCGCTCGCCCCTTCCACCGTAATTTTCTCTCTACCCACCCTTGCCTCCTTTTCCACACAGCTCTCGATTCCCCCCTCTCTTTCGCACCCTCCATGTCATATTCCGCTCCAGGAGCTCCATCATAGCTCCTCGCTGTCGCTGGGAGGATGTTTTCTCCTCCGCTCGCCCCTTCCACCGTCATTTTCTCTCTACCCACCCTTGCCTCCTTCTCCGCGCAGCTCTCGATTCCCCCCTCTCTTTCGCACCCTCCATGTCATATTCCGCTCCAGGAGCTCCATCATAGCTCCTCGCTGTCGCTGGGAGGATGTTTTCTCCTCCGCTCGCCCCTTCCACCGTCATTTTCTCTCTACCCACCCTTGCCTCCTTCTCCGCGCAGCTCTCGATTCCCTCCTCTCTCTCGCACCCTCCATATTACATCCAGCTCCAGGAGCTCCATCATAGCTCCTCGCTGTCGCTGGGAGGATGTTTTCTCCTCTGCTCGCCGCTTCCACCGTCATTTTCTCTCCACCCACCCTTGCCTCCTTCTCCGCGCCGCTCTCGATTCCCCCCTCTCTCTCGCACCCACCATGTCATATCCCGCTCCAGGAGCTCCATCATAGCTCCTCGCTGTCGCTGGGAGGATGTTTTCTCCTCCGCTCGCCCCTTCCACCGTCATTTTCTCTCTACCCACCCTTGCCTCCTTCTCCGCGCAGCTCTCGATTCCTCCCTCTCTCTCGCACCCTCCATATTACATCCAGCTCCAGGAGCTCCATCATAGCTCCTCGCTGTCGCTGGGAGGATGTTTTCTCCTCCGCTCGCCCCTTCCACCGTCATTTTCTCTCTACCCACCCTTGCCTCCTTTTCCGCGCAGCTCTCGATTCCCCCCTCTCTTTCGCACCCTCCATGTCATATTCCGCTCCAGGAGTTCCATCATAGCTCCTCACTGTCGCTGGGAGGAAGTTTTCTCCTCCGCTCGCCCCTTCCACCGTCATTTTCTCTCTACCCACCCTTGCCTCCTTTTCCGCGCAGCTCTCGATTCCCCCCTCTCTTTCACACCCTCCATGTCATATTCCGCTCCAGGAGCTCCATCATAGCTCCTTGCTGTCGCTGGGAGGATGTTTTCTCCTCCGCTCGCCCCTTCCACCGTCATTTTCTCTCTACCCACCCTTGCCTCCTTTTCCGCGCAGCTCTCGATTTCCCCCTCTCTTTTGCACCCTCCATGTCATATTCCGCTCCAGGAGTTCCATCATAGCTCCTCACTGTCGCTGGGAGGATGTTTTCTCCTCCGCTCGCCCCTTCCACCGTCATTTTCTCTCTACCCACCCTTGCCTCCTTCTCCGCGCAGCTCTCGATTCCCCCCTCTCTTTCGCACCCTCCATGTCATATTCCGCTCCAGGAGTTCCATCATAGCTCCTCACTGTCGCTGGGAGGATGTTTTCTCCTCCGCTCGCCCCTTCCACCTTCATTTTCTCTCTACCCACCCTTGCCTCCTTCTCCGCGCAGCTCTCGATTCCCCCCTCTCTTTCGCACCCTCCATGTCATATTCCGCTCCAGGAGCTCCATCATAGCTCCTCGCTGTCGCTGGGAGGATGTTTTCTCCTCCGCTCGCCCCTTCCACCGTCATTTTCTCTCTACCCACCCTTGCCTCCTTCTCCGCGCAGCTCTCGATTCCCCCCTCTCTTTCTCACCCTCCATGTCATATTCCGCTCCAGGAGCTCCATCATAGCTCCTCGCTGTCGCTGGGAGGATGTTTTCTCCTCCGCTCGCCCCTTCCACCGTCATTTTCTCTCTACCCACCCTTGCCTCCTTCTCCGCGCAGCTCTCGATTCCCCCCTCTCTCTCGCACCCTCCATATTACATCCAGCTCCAGGAGCTCCATCATAGCTCCTCGCTGTCGCTGGGAGGATGTTTTCTCCTCCGCTCGCCCCTTCCACCGTCATTTTCTCTCTACCCACCCTTGCCTCCTTTTCCGCGCAGCTCTCGATTCCCCCCTCTCTTTCGCACCCTCCATGTCATATTCCGCTCCAGGAGTTCCATCATAGCTCCTCACTGTCGCTGGGAGGATGTTTTCTCCTCCGCTCGCCCCTTCCACCGTCATTTTCTCTCTACCCACCCTTGCCTCCTTCTCCGCGCATCTCTCGATTCCCCCCTCTCTTTCGCACCCTCCATGTCATATTCCGCTCCAGGAGCTCCATCATAGCTCCTCGCTGTCGCTGGGAGGATGTTTTCTCCTCCGCTCGCCCCTTCCACCGTCATTTTCTCTCTACCCACCCTTGCCTCCTTTTCCGCGCAGCTCTCGATTCCCCCCTCTCTTTCGCACCCTCCATGTCATATTCCGCTCCAGGAGTTCCATCATAGCTCCTCACTGTCGCTGGGAGGAAGTTTTCTCCTCCGCTCGCCCCTTCCACCGTCATTTTCTCTCTACCCACCCTTGCCTCCTTTTCCGCGCAGCTCTTGATTCCCCCCTCTCTTTCGCACCCTCCATGTCATATTCCGCTCCAGGAGCTCCATCATAGCTCCTTGCTGTCGCTGGGAGGATGTTTTCTCCTCCGCTCGCCCCTTCCACCGTCATTTTCTCTCTACCCACCCTTGCCTCCTTTTCCGCGCAGCTCTCGATTCCCCCCTCTCTTTTGCACCCTCCATGTCATATTCCGCTCCAGGAGTTCCATCATAGCTCCTCACTGTCGCTGGGAGGATGTTTTCTCCTCCGCTCGCCCCTTCCACCGTCATTTTCTCTCTACCCACCCTTGCCTCCTTCTCCGCTCAGCTCTCGATTCCCCCCTCTCTTTCGCACCCTCCATGTCATATTCCGCTCCAGGAGCTCCATCATAGCTCCTCGCTGTCGCTGGGAGGATGTTTTCTCCTCCGCTCGCCCCTTCCACCGTCATTTTCTCTCTACCCACCCTTGCCTCCTTTTCCGCGCAGCTCTCGATTCCCCCCTCTCTTTCGCACCCTCCATGTCATATTCCGCTCCAGGAGTTCCATCATAGCTCCTCACTGTCGCTGGGAGGATGTTTTCTCCTCCGCTCGCCTCTTCCACCGTCATTTTCTCTCTACCCACCCTTGCCTCCTTTTCCGCGCAGCTCTCGATTCCCCCCTCTCTTTCGCACCCTCCATGTCATATTCCGCTCCAGGAGTTCCATCATAGCTCCTCACTGTCGCTGGGAGGAAGTTTTCTCCTCCGCTCGCCCCTTCCACCGTCATTTTCTCTCTACCCACCCTTGCCTCCTTTTCCGCGCAGCTCTCGATTCCCCCCTCTCTTTCGCACCCTCCATGTCATATTCCGCTCCAGGAGCTCCATCATAGCTCCTCGCTGTCGCTGGGAGGATGTTTTCTCCTCCGCTCGCCCCTTCCACCGTCATTTTCTCTCTACCCACCCTTGCCTCCTTTTCCGCGCAGCTCTCGATTCCCCCCTCTCTTTCGCACCCTCAATGTCATATTCCGCTCCAGGAGTTCCATCATAGCTCCTCACTGTCGCTGGGAGGATGTTTTCTCCTCCGCTCGCCCCTTCCACCGTCATTTTCTCTCTACCCACCCTTGCCTCCTTTTCCGCGCAGCTCTCGATTCCCCCCTCTCTTTCGCACCCTCCATGTCATATTCCGCTCCAGGAGTTCCATCATAGCTCCTCACTGTCGCTGGGAGGAAGTTTTCTCCTCCGCTTGCCCCTTCCACCGTCATTTTCTCTCTACCCACCCTTGCCTCCTTTTCCGCGCAGCTCTCGATTCCCCCCTCTCTTTCGCACCCTCCATGTCATATTCCGCTCCAGGAGTTCCATCATAGCTCCTCACTGTCGCTGGGAGGATGTTTTCTCCTCCGCTCGCCCCTTCCACCGTCATTTTCTCTCTACCCACCCTTGCCTCCTTTTCCGCGCAGCTCTCGATTCCCCCCTCTCTTTCGCACCCTCCATGTCATATTCCGCTCCAGGAGCTCCATCATAGCTCCTCGCTGTCGCTGGGAGGATGTTTTCTCCTCCGCTCGCCCCTTCCACCGTCATTTTCTCTCTACCCACCCTTGCCTCCTTTTCCGCGCAGCTCTCGATTCCCCCCTCTCTTTCGCACCCTCAATGTCATATTCCGCTCCAGGAGTTCCATCATAGCTCCTCACTGTCGCTGGGAGGATGTTTTCTCCTCCGCTCGCCCCTTCCACCGTCATTTTCTCTCTACCCACCCTTGCCTCCTTTTCCGCGCAGCTCTCGGTTCACCCCCTCTCTTTCGCACCCTCCATGTCATATTCCGCTCCAGGAGTTCCATCATAGCTCCTCACTGTCGCTGGGAGGAAGTTTTCTCCTCCGCTCGCCCCTTCCACTGTCATTTTCTCTCTACACACCCTTGCCTCCTTTTCCGCGCAGCTCTCGATTCCCCCCTCTCTTTCGCACCCTCCATGTCATATTCCGCTCCAGGAGCTCCATCATAGCTCCTCGCTGTCGCTGGGAGGATGTTTTCTCCTCCGCTCGCCCCTTCCACCGTCATTTTCTCTCTACCCACCCTTGCCTCCTTTTCCGCGCAGCTCTCGATTCCCCCCTCTCTTTCGCACCCTCAATGTCATATTCCGCTCCAGGAGTTCCATCATAGCTCCTCACTGTCGCTGGGAGGATGTTTTCTCCTCCGCTCGCCCCTTCCACCGTCATTTTCTCTCTACCCACCCTTGCCTCCTTTTCCGCGCAGCTCTCGATTCCCCCCTCTCTTTCGCACCCTCCATGTCATATTCCGCTCCAGGAGCTCCATCATAGCTCCTCGCTGTCGCTGGGAGGATGTTTTCTCCTCCGCTCGCCCCTTCCACCGTCATTTTCTCTCTACCCACCCTTGCCTCCTTTTCCACGCAGCTCTCGATTCCCCCCTCTCTTTCGCACCCTCAATGTCATATTCCGCTCCAGGAGTTCCATCATAGCTCCTCACTGTCGCTGGGAGGAAGTTTTCTCCTCCGCTCGCCCCTTCCACCGTCATTTTCTCTCTACACACCCTTGCCTCCTTTTCCGCGCAGCTCTCGATTCCCCCCTCTCTTTCGCACCCTCCATGTCATATTCCGCTCCAGGAGCTCCATCATAGCTCCTCGCTGTCGCTGGGAGGATGTTTTCTCCTCCGCTCGCCCCTTCCACCGTCATTTTCTCTCTACCCACCCTTGCCTCCTTTTCCGCGCAGCTCTCGATTCCCCCCTCTCTTTCGCACCATCAATGTCATATTCCGCTCCAGGAGTTCCATCATAGCTCCTCACTGTCGCTGGGAGGAAGTTTTCTCCTCCGCTCGCCCCTTCCACCGTCATTTTCTCTCTACCCACCCTTGCCTCCTTTTCCGCGCAGCTCTCGATTCCCCCCTCTCTTTCGCACCCTCCATGTCATATTCCGCTCCAGGAGCTCCATCATAGCTCCTTGCTGTCGCTGGGAGGATGTTTTCTCCTCCGCTCGCCCCTTCCACCGTCATTTTCTCTCTACCCACCCTTGCCTCCTTTTCCGCGCAGCTCTCGATTCCCCCCTCTCTTTCGCACCCTCCATGTCATATTCCGCTCCAGGAGTTCCATCATAGCTCCTCACTGTCGCTGGGAGGAAGTTTTCTCCTCCGCTCGCCCCTTCCACTGTCATTTTCTCTCTACACACCCTTGCCTCCTTTTCCGCGCAGCTCTCGATTCCCCCCTCTCTTTCGCACCCTCCATGTCATATTCCGCTCCAGGAGCTCCATCATAGCTCCTCGCTGTCGCTGGGAGGATGTTTTCTCCTCCGCTCGCCCATTCCACCGTCATTTTCTCTCTACCCACCCTTGCCTCCTTTTCCGCGCAGCTCTCGATTCCCCCCTCTCTTTCGCACCCTCAATGTCATATTCCGCTCCAGGAGTTCCATCATAGCTCCTCACTGTCGCTGGGAGGATGTTTTCTCCTCCGCTCGCCCCTTCCACCGTCATTTTCTCTCTACCCACCCTTGCCTCCTTTTCCGCGCAGCTCTCGATTCCCCCCTCTCTTTCGCACCCTCCATGTCATATTCCGCTCCAGGAGCTCCATCATAGCTCCTCGCTGTCGCTGGGAGGATGTTTTCTCCTCCGCTCGCCCCTTCCACCGTCATTTTCTCTCTACCCACCCTTGCCTCCTTTTCCACGCAGCTCTCGATTCCCCCCTCTCTTTCGCACCCTCAATGTCATATTCCGCTCCAGGAGTTCCATCATAGCTCCTCACTGTCGCTGGGAGGAAGTTTTCTCCTCCGCTCGCCCCTTCCACCGTCATTTTCTCTCTACACACCCTTGCCTCCTTTTCCGCGCAGCTCTCGATTCCCCCCTCTCTTTCGCACCCTCCATGTCATATTCCGCTCCAGGAGCTCCATCATAGCTCCTCGCTGTCGCTGGGAGGATGTTTTCTCCTCCGCTCGCCCCTTCCACCGTCATTTTCTCTCTACCCACCCTTGCCTCCTTTTCCGCGCAGCTCTCGATTCCCCCCTCTCTTTCGCACCCTCAATGTCATATTCCGCTCCAGGAGTTCCATCATAGCTCCTCACTGTCGCTGGGAGGAAGTTTTCTCCTCCGCTCGCCCCTTCCACCGTCATTTTCTCTCTACCCACCCTTGCCTCCTTTTCCGCGCAGCTCTCGATTCCCCCCTCTCTTTCGCACCCTCCATGTCATATTCCGCTCCAGGAGCTCCATCATAGCTCCTTGCTGTCGCTGGGAGGATGTTTTCTCCTCCGCTCGCCCCTTCCACCGTCATTTTCTCTCTACCCACCCTTGCCTCCTTTTCCGCGCAGCTCTCGATTCCCCCCTCTCTTTCGCACCCTCCATGTCATATTCCGCTCCAGGAGTTCCATCATAGCTCCTCACTGTCGCTGGGAGGATGTTTTCTCCTCCGCTCGCCCCTTCCACCGTCATTTTCTCTCTACCCACCCTTGCCTCCTTTTCCGCGCAGCTCTCGATTCCCCCCTCTCTTTCGCACCCTCCATGTCATATTCCGCTCCAGGAGTTCCATCATAGCTCCTCACTGTCGCTGGGAGGAAGTTTTCTCCTCCGCTCGCCCCTTCCACCTTCATTTTCTCTCTACCCACCCTTGCCTCCTTTTCCGCGCAGCTCTCGATTCCCCCCTCTCTTTCGCACCCTCCATGTCATATTCCGCTCCAGGAGCTCCATCATAGCTCCTTGCTGTCGCTGGGAGGATGTTTTCTCCTCCGCTCGCCCCTTCCACCGTCATTTTCTCTCTACCCACCCTTGCCTCCTTTTCCGCGCAGCTCTCGATTCCCCCCTCTCTTTCGCACCCTCCATGTCATATTCCGCTCCAGGAGTTCCATCATAGCTCCTCACTGTCGCTGGGAGGATGTTTTCTCCTCCGCTCGCCCCTTCCACCGCCATTTTCTCTCTACCCACCCTTGCCTCCTTCTCCGCGCAGCTCTCGATTCCCCCCTCTCTTTCGCACCCTCCATGTCATATTCCGCTCCAGGAGCTCCATCATAGCTCCTCGCTGTCGCTGGGAGGATGTTTTCTCCTCCGCTCGCCCCTTCCACCGTCATTTTCTCTCTACCCACCCTTTCCTCCTTTTCCGCGCAGCTCTCGATTCCCCCCTCTCTTTCGCACCCTCCATGTCATATTCCGCTCCAGGAGTTCCATCATAGCTCCTCACTGTCGCTGGGAGGATGTTTTCTCCTCCGCTCGCCCCTTCCACCGTCATTTTTTCTCTACCCACCCTTGCCTCCTTTTCCGCGCAGCTCTCGATTCCCCCCTCTCTTTCGCACCCTCTATGTCATATTCCGCTCCAGGAGTTCCATCATAGCTCCTCACTGTCGCTGGGAGGATGTTTTCTCCTCGCTCGCCCCTTCCACCGTCATTTTCTCTCTACCCACCCTTGCCTCCTTTTCCGCGCAGCTCTCGATTCCCCCCTCTCTTTCGCACCCTCCATGTCATATTCCGCTCCAGGAGCTCCATCATAGCTCCTTGCTGTCGCTGGGAGGATGTTTTCTCCTCCGCTCGCCCCTTCCACCGTCATTTTCTCTCTACCCACCCTTGCCTCCTTTTCCGCGCAGCTCTCGATTCCCCCCTCTCTTTCGCACCCTCCATGTCATATTCCGCTCCAGGAGTTCCATCATAGCTCCTCACTGTCGCTGGGAGGATGTTTTCTCCTCCGCTCGCCCCTTCCACCGTCATTTTCTCTCTACCCACCCTTGCCTCCTTTTCCGCGCAGCTCTCGATTCCCCCCTCTCTTTCGCACCCTCCATGTCATATTCCGCTCCAGGAGCTCCATCATAGCTCCTCGCTGTCGCTGGGAGGATGTTTTCTCCTCCGCTCGCCCCTTCCACCGTCATTTTCTCTCTACCCACCCTTTCCTCCTTTTCCTCGCAGCTCTCGATTCCCCCCTCTCTTTCGCACCCTCCATGTCATATTCCGCTCCAGGAGCTCCATCATAGCTCCTCGCTGTCGCTGGGAGGATGTTTTCTCCTCCGCTCGCCCCTTCCACCGTCATTTTCTCTCTACCCACCCTTGCCTCCTTTTCCGCGCAGCTCTCGATTCCCCCCTCTCTTTCGCACCCTCCATGTCATATTCCGCTCCAGGAGTTCCATCATAGCTCCTCACTGTCGCTGGGAGGAAGTTTTCTCCTCCGCTCGCCCCTTCCACCTTCATTTTCTCTCTACCCACCCTTGCCTCCTTTTCCGCGCAGCTCTCGATTCCCCCCTCTCTTTCGCACCCTCCATGTCATATTCCGCTTCAGGAGTTCCATCATAGCTCCTCACTGTCGCTGGGAGGATGTTTTCTCCTCCGCTCGCCCCTTCCACCGTCATTTTCTCTCTACCCACCCTTGCCTCCTTTTCCGCGCAGCTCTCGATTCCCCCCTCTCTTTCGCACCCTCCATGTCATATTCCGCTCCAGGAGCTCCATCATAGCTCCTTGCTGTCGCTGGGAGGATGTTTTCTCCTCCGCTCGCCCCTTCCACCGTCATTTTCTCTCTACCCACCCTTGCCTCCTTTTCCGCGCAGCTCTCGATTCCCCCCTCTCTTTCGCACCCTCCATGTCATATTCCGCTCCAGGAGTTCCATCATAGCTCCTCACTGTCGCTGGGAGGATGTTTTCTCCTCCGCTCGCCCCTTCCACCGTCATTTTCTCTCTACCCACCCTTGCCTCCTTTTCCGCGCAGCTCTCGATTCCCCCCTCTCTTTCGCACCCTCCATGTCATATTCCGCTCCAGGAGTTCCATCATAGCTCCTCACTGTCGCTGGGAGGAAGTTTTCTCCTCCGCTCGCCCCTTCCACCTTCATTTTCTCTCTACCCACCCTTGCCTCCTTTTCCGCGCAGCTCTCGATTCCCCCCTCTCTTTCGCACCCTCCATGTCATATTCCGCTCCAGGAGCTCCATCATAGCTCCTTGCTGTCGCTGGGAGGATGTTTTCTCCTCCGCTCGCCCCTTCCACCGTCATTTTCTCTCTACCCACCCTTGCCTCCTTTTCCGCGCAGCTCTCGATTCCCCCCTCTCTTTCGCACCCTCCATGTCATATTCCGCTCCAGGAGTTCCATCATAGCTCCTCACTGTCGCTGGGAGGATGTTTTCTCCTCCGCTCGCCCCTTCCACCGCCATTTTCTCTCTACCCACCCTTGCCTCCTTCTCCGCGCAGCTCTCGATTCCCCCCTCTCTTTCGCACCCTCCATGTCATATTCCGCTCCAGGAGCTCCATCATAGCTCCTCGCTGTCGCTGGGAGGATGTTTTCTCCTCCGCTCGCCCCTTCCACCGTCATTTTCTCTCTACCCACCCTTTCCTCCTTTTCCGCGCAGCTCTCGATTCCCCCCTCTCTTTCGCACCCTCCATGTCATATTCCGCTCCAGGAGTTCCATCATAGCTCCTCACTGTCGCTGGGAGGATGTTTTCTCCTCCGCTCGCCCCTTCCACCGTCATTTTTTCTCTACCCACCCTTGCCTCCTTTTCCGCGCAGCTCTCGATTCCCCCCTCTCTTTCGCACCCTCTATGTCATATTCCGCTCCAGGAGTTCCATCATAGCTCCTCACTGTCGCTGGGAGGATGTTTTCTCCTCGCTCGCCCCTTCCACCGTCATTTTCTCTCTACCCACCCTTGCCTCCTTTTCCGCGCAGCTCTCGATTCCCCCCTCTCTTTCGCACCCTCCATGTCATATTCCGCTCCAGGAGCTCCATCATAGCTCCTTGCTGTCGCTGGGAGGATGTTTTCTCCTCCGCTCGCCCCTTCCACCGTCATTTTCTCTCTACCCACCCTTGCCTCCTTTTCCGCGCAGCTCTCGATTCCCCCCTCTCTTTCGCACCCTCCATGTCATATTCCGCTCCAGGAGTTCCATCATAGCTCCTCACTGTCGCTGGGAGGATGTTTTCTCCTCCGCTCGCCCCTTCCACCGTCATTTTCTCTCTACCCACCCTTGCCTCCTTTTCCGCGCAGCTCTCGATTCCCCCCTCTCTTTCGCACCCTCCATGTCATATTCCGCTCCAGGAGCTCCATCATAGCTCCTCGCTGTCGCTGGGAGGATGTTTTCTCCTCCGCTCGCCCCTTCCACCGTCATTTTCTCTCTACCCACCCTTTCCTCCTTTTCCTCGCAGCTCTCGATTCCCCCCTCTCTTTCGCACCCTCCATGTCATATTCCGCTCCAGGAGCTCCATCATAGCTCCTCGCTGTCGCTGGGAGGATGTTTTCTCCTCCGCTCGCCCCTTCCACCGTCATTTTCTCTCTACCCACCCTTGCCTCCTTTTCCGCGCAGCTCTCGATTCCCCCCTCTCTTTCGCACCCTCCATGTCATATTCCGCTCCAGGAGTTCCATCATAGCTCCTCACTGTCGCTGGGAGGAAGTTTTCTCCTCCGCTCGCCCCTTCCACCTTCATTTTCTCTCTACCCACCCTTGCCTCCTTTTCCGCGCAGCTCTCGATTCCCCCCTCTCTTTCGCACCCTCCATGTCATATTCCGCTCCAGGAGTTCCATCATAGCTCCTCACTGTCGCTGGGAGGATGTTTTCTCCTCCGCTCGCCCCTTCCACCGTCATTTTCTCTCTACCCACCCTTGCCTCCTTCTCCGCGCAGCTCTCGATTCCCCCCTCTCTTTCGCACCCTCCATGTCATATTCCGCTCCAGGAGCTCCATCATAGCTAATCGCTGTCGCTGGGAGGATGTTTTCTCCTCCGCTCGCCCCTTCCACCGTCATTTTCTCTCTACCCACCCTTGCCTCCTTTTCCGCGCAGCTCTCGATTCCCCCCTCTCTTTTGCACCCTCCATGTCATATTCCGCTCCAGGAGTTCCATCATAGCTCCTCACTGTCGCTGGGAGGATGTTTTCTCCTTCGCTCGCCCCTTCCACCGTCATTTTCTCTCTACCCACCCTTGCCTCCTTTTCCGCGCAGCTCTCGATTCCCCCCTCTCTTTCGCACCCTCCATGTCATATTCCGCTCCAGGAGCTCCATCATAGCTCCTCGCTGTCGCTGGGAGGATGTTTTCTCCTCCGCTCGCCCCTTCCACCGTCATTTTCTCTCTACCCACCCTTTCCTCCTTTTCCGCGCAGCTCTCGATTCCCCCCTCTCTTTCGCACCCTCCATGTCATATTCCGCTCCAGGAGCTCCATCATAGCTCCTCGCTGTCGCTGGGAGGATGTTTTCTCCTCCGCTCGCCCCTTCCACCGTCATTTTCTCTCTACCCACCCTTGCCTCCTTCTCCGCGCAGCTCTCAATTCCCCCCTCTCTTTCGCACCCTCCATGTCATATTCCGCTCCAGGAGCTCCATCATAGCTCCTCGCTGTCGCTGGGAGGATGTTTTCTCCTCCGCTCGCCCCTTCCACCGTCATTTTCTCTCTACCCACCCTTGCCTCCTTCTCCGCGCAGCTCTCGATTCCCCCCTCTCTTTCGAACCCTCCATGTCATATTCCGCTCCAGGAGCTCCATCATAGCTCCTCGCTGTCGCTGGGAGGATGTTTTCTCCTCTGCTCGCCCCTTCCACCGTCATTTTCTCTCTACCCACCCTTTCCTCCTTTTCCGCGCAGCTCTCGATTCCCCCCTCTCTTTCGCACCCTCCATGTCATATTCCGCTCCAGGAGCTCCATCATAGCTCCTCGCTGTCGCTGGGAGGATGTTTTCTCCTCCGCTCGCCCCTTCCACCGTCATTTTCTTTCTACCCACCCTTGCCTCCTTTTCCACGCAGCTCTCGATTCCCCCCTCTCTTTCGCACCCTCCATGTCATATTCCGCTCCAGGAGCTCCATCATAGCTCCTCGCTGTTGCTGGGAGGATGTTTTCTCCTCCGCTCGCCCCTTCCACCGTCATTTTCTCTCTACCCACCCTTGCCTCCTTCTCCGCACAGCTCTCGATTCCCCCCTCTCTTTCGCACCCTCCATGTCATATTCCGCTCCAGGAGCTCCATCATAGCTCCTCGCTGTCGCTGGGAGGATGTTTTCTCCTCTGCTCGCCCCTTCCACTGTCATTTTCTCTCTACCCACCCTTTCCTCCTTTTCCGCGCAGCTCTCGATTCCCCCCTCTCTTGCGCACCCTCCATGTCATATTCCGCTCCAGGAGCTCCATCATAGCTCCTCGCTGTCGCTGGGAGGATGTTTTCTCCTCCGCTCGCCCCTTCCACCGTCATTTTCTCTCTACCCACCCTTTCCTCCTTTTCCGCGCAGCTCTCGATTCCCCCCTCTCTTGCGCACCCTCCATGTCATATTCCGCTCCAGGAGCTCCATCATAGCTCCTCGCTGTCGCTGGGAGGATGTTTTCTCCTCCGCTCGCCCCTTCCACCGTCATTTTCTCTCTACCCACCCTTGCCTCCTTTTCCGCGCAGCTCTCGATTCCCCCCTCTCTTTCGCACCCTCCATGTCATATTCCGCTCCAGGAGCTCCATCATAGCTCCTCGCTGTCGCTGGGAGGATGTTTTCTCCTCCGCTCGCCCCTTCCACCGTCATTTTCTCTCTACCCACCCTTGCCTCCTTCTCCGCGCAGCTCTCAAATCCCCCCTCTCTTTCGCACCCTCCATGTCATATTCCGCTCCAGGAGCTCCATCATAGCTCCTCGCTGTCGCTGGGAGGATGTTTTCTCCTCCGCTCGCCCCTTCCACCGTCATTTTCTCTCTACCCACCCTTGCCTCCTTCTCCGCGCAGCTCTCAATTCCCCCCTCTCTTTCGCACCCTCCATGTCATATTCCGCTCCAGGAGCTCCATCATAGCTCCTCGCTGTCGCTGGGAGGATGTTTTCTCCTCCGCTCGCCCCTTCCACCGTCATTTTCTCTCTACCCACCCTTGCCTCCTTCTCCGCGCAGCTCTCGATTCCCCCCTCTCTTTCGAACCCTCCATGTCATATTCCGCTCCAGGAGCTCCATCATAGCTCCTCGCTGTCGCTGGGAGGATGTTTTCTCCTCTGCTCGCCCCTTCCACCGTCATTTTCTCTCTACCCACCCTTTCCTCCTTTTCCGCGCAGCTCTCGATTCCCCCCTCTCTTGCGCACCCTCCATGTCATATTCCGCTCCAGGAGCTCCATCATAGCTCCTCGCTGTCGCTGGGAGGATGTTTTCTCCTCCGCTCGCCCCTTCCACCGTCATTTTCTCTCTACCCACCCTTGCCTCCTTTTCCGCGCAGCTCTCGATTCCCCCCTCTCTTTCGCACCCTCCATGTCATATTCCGCTCCAGGAGCTCCATCATAGCTCCTCGCTGTCGCTGGGAGGATGTTTTCTCCTCCGCTCGCCCCTTCCACCGTCATTTTCTCTCTACCCACCCTTTCCTCCTTTTCCGCGCAGCTCTCGATTCCCCCCTCTCTTGCGCACCCTCCATGTCATATTCCGCTCCAGGAGCTCCATCATAGCTCCTCGCTGTCGCTGGGAGGATGTTTTCTCCTCCGCTCGCCCCTTCCACCGTCATTTTCTCTCTACCCACCCTTGCCTCCTTTTCCGCGCAGCTCTCGATTCCCCCCTCTCTTTCGCACCCTCCATGTCATATTCCGCTCCAGGAGCTCCATCATAGCTCCTCGCTGTCGCTGGGAGGATGTTTTCTCCTCCGCTCGCCCCTTCCACCGTCATTTTCTCTCTACCCACCCTTGCCTCCTTCTCCGCGCAGCTCTCAATTCCCCCCTCTCTTTCGCACCCTCCATGTCATATTCCGCTCCAGGAGCTCCATCATAGCTCCTCGCTGTCGCTGGGAGGATGTTTTCTCCTCCGCTCGCCCCTTCCACCGTCATTTTCTCTCTACCCACCCTTTCCTCCTTTTCCGCGCAGCTCTCGATTCCCCCCTCTCTTTCGCACCCTCCATGTCATATTCCGCTCCAGGAGCTCCATCATAGCTCCTCGCTGTCGCTGGGAGGATGTTTTCTCCTCCGCTCACCCCTTCCACCGTCATTTTCTTTCTACCCACCCTTGCCTCCTTTTCCACGCAGCTCTCGATTCCCCCCTCTCTTTCGCACCCTCCATGTCATATTCCGCTCCAGGAGCTCCATCATAGCTCCTCGCTGTTGCTGGGAGGATGTTTTCTCCTCCGCTCGCCCCTTCCACCGTCATTTTCTCTCTACCCACCCTTGCCTCCTTCTCCGCACAGCTCTCGATTCCCCCCTCTCTTTCGCACCCTCCATGTCATATTCCGCTCCAGGAGCTCCATCATAGCTCCTCGCTGTCGCTGGGAGGATGTTTTCTCCTCTGCTCGCCCCTTCCACCGTCATTTTCTCTCTACCCACCCTTTCCTCCTTTTCCGCGCAGCTCTCAATTCCCCCCTCTCTTTCGCACCCTCCATGTCATATTCCGCTCCAGGAGCTCCATCATAGCTCCTTGCTGTCGCTGGGAGGATGTTTTCTCCTCCGCTCGCCCCTTCCACCGTCATTTTCTCTCTACCCACCCTTGCCTCCTTTTCCGCGCAGCTCTCGATTCCCCCCTCTCTTTCGCACCCTCCATGTCATATTCCGCTCCAGGAGTTCCATCATAGCTCCTCACTGTCGCTGGGAGGATGTTTTCTCCTCCGCTCGCCCCTTCCACCGTCATTTTCTCTCTACCCACCCTTGCCTCCTTCTCCGCGCAGCTCTCGATTCCCCCCTCTCTTTCGCACCCTCCATGTCATATTCTGCTCCAGGAGCTCCATCATAGCTCCTCGCTGTCGCTGGGAGGATGTTTTCTCCTCCGCTCGCCCCTTCCACCGTCATTTTCTCTCTACCCACCCTTGCCTCCTTCTCCGCGCAGCTCTCGATTCCCCCCTCTCTTTCGCACCCTCCATGTCATATTCCGCTCCAGGAGCTCCATCATAGCTCCTTGCTGTCGCTTGGAGGATGTTTTCTCCTCCGCTCGCCCCTTCCACCATCATTTTCTCTCTACCCACCCTTGCCTCCTTCTCCGCGCAGCTCTCGATTCCCCCCTCTCTTTCGCACCCTCCATGTCATATTCCGCTCCAGGAGCTCCATCATAGCTCCTCGCTGTCGCTGGGAGGATGTTTTCTCCTCCGCTCGCCCCTTCCACCGTCATTTTCTCTCTACCCACCCTTGCCTCCTTTTCCGCGCAGCTCTCGATTCCCCCCTCTCTTTCGCACCCTCCATGTCATATTCCGCTCCAGGAGCTCCATCATAGCTCCTCGCTGTCGCTGGGAGGATGTTTTCTCCTCCGCTCGCCCCTTCCACCGTCATTTTCTCTCTACCCACCCTTGCCTCCTTTTCCACGCAGCTCTCGATTCCCCCCTCTCTTTCGCACCCTCCATGTCATATTCCGCTCCAGGAGTTCCATCATAGCTCCTCACTGTCGCTGGGAGGATGTTTTCTCCTCCGCTCGCCCCTTCCACCGTCATTTTCTCTCTACCCACCCTTGCCTCCTTCTCCGCGCAGCTCTCGATTCCCCCCTCTCTTTCGCACCCTCCATGTCATATTCTGCTCCAGGAGCTCCATCATAGCTCCTCGCTGTCGCTGGGAGGATGTTTTCTCCTCCGCTCGCCCCTTCCACCGTCATTTTCTCTCTACCCACCCTTGCCTCCTTCTCCGCGCAGCTCTCGATTCCCCCCTCTCTTTCGCACCCTCCATGTCATATTCCGCTCCAGGAGCTCCATCATAGCTCCTTGCTGTCGCTGGGAGGATGTTTTCTCCTCCGCTCGCCCCTTCCACCATCATTTTCTCTCTACCCACCCTTGCCTCCTTCTCCGCGCAGCTCTCGATTCCCCCCTCTCTTTCGCACCCTCCATGTCATATTCCGCTCCAGGAGCTCCATCATAGCTCCTCGCTGTCGCTGGGAGGATGTTTTCTCCTCCGCTCGCCCCTTCCACCGTCATTTTCTCTCTACCCACCCTTGCCTCCTTTTCCGCGCAGCTCTCGATTCCCCCCTCTCTTTCGCACCCTCCATGTCATATTCCGCTCCAGGAGCTCCATCATAGCTCCTCGCTGTCGCTGGGAGGATGTTTTCTCCTCCGCTCGCCCCTTCCACCGTCATTTTCTCTCTACCCACCCTTGCCTCCTTTTCCACGCAGCTCTCGATTCCCCCCTCTCTTTCGCACCCTCCATGTCATATTCCGCTCCAGGAGCTCCATCATAGCTCCTCGCTGTTGCTGGGAGGATGTTTTCTCCTCCGCTCGCCCCTTCCACCGTCATTTTCTCTCTACCCACCCTTGCCTCCTTCTCCGCACAGCTCTCGATTCCCCCCTCTCTTTCGCACCCTCCATGTCATATTCCGCTCCAGGAGCTCCATCATAGCTCCTCGCTGTCGCTGGGAGGATGTTTTCTCCTCTGCTCGCCCCTTCCACCGTCATTTTCTCTCTACCCACCCTTTCCTCCTTTTCCGCGCAGCTCTCGATTCCCCCCTCTCTTTCGCACCCTCCATGTCATATTCCGCTCCAGGAGCTCCATCATAGCTCCTCGCTGTCGCTGGGAGGATGTTTTCTCCTCCGCTCGCCCCTTCCACCGTCATTTTCTTTCTACCCACCCTTGCCTCCTTTTCCACGCAGCTCTCGATTCCCCCCTCTCTTTCGCACCCTCCATGTCATATTCCGCTCCAGGAGCTCCATCATAGCTCCTCGCTGTCGCTGGGAGGATGTTTTCTCCTCTGCTCGCCCCTTCCACCGTCATTTTCTCTCTACCCACCCTTTCCTCCTTTTCCGCGCAGCTCTCGATTCCCCCCTCTCTTGCGCACCCTCCATGTCATATTCCGCTCCAGGAGCTCCATCATAGCTCCTCGCTGTCGCTGGGAGGATGTTTTCTCCTCCGCTCGCCCCTTCCACCGTCATTTTCTCTCTACCCACCCTTGCCTCCTTTTCCGCGCAGCTCTCGATTCCCCCCTCTCTTTCGCACCCTCCATGTCATATTCCGCTCCAGGAGCTCCATCATAGCTCCTCGCTGTCGCTGGGAGGATGTTTTCTCCTCCGCTCGCCCCTTCCACCGTCATTTTCTTTCTACCCACCCTTGCCTCCTTTTCCACGCAGCTCTCGATTCCCCCCTCTCTTTCGCACCCTCCATGTCATATTCCGCTCCAGGAGCTCCATCATAGCTCCTCGCTGTTGCTGGGAGGATGTTTTCTCCTCCGCTCGCCCCTTCCACCGTCATTTTCTCTCTACCCACCCTTGCCTCCTTCTCCGCACAGCTCTCGATTCCCCCCTCTCTTTCGCACCCTCCATGTCATATTCCGCTCCAGGAGCTCCATCATAGCTCCTCGCTGTCGCTGGGAGGATGTTTTCTCCTCTGCTCGCCCCTTCCACCGTCATTTTCTCTCTACCCACCCTTTCCTCCTTTTCCGCGCAGCTCTCGATTCCCCCCTCTCTTTCGCACCCTCCATGTCATATTCCGCTCCAGGAGCTCCATCATAGCTCCTCGCTGTCGCTGGGAGGATGTTTTCTCCTCCGCTCGCCCCTTCCACCGTCATTTTCTTTCTACCCACCCTTGCCTCCTTTTCCACGCAGCTCTCGATTCCCCCCTCTCTTTCGCACCCTCCATGTCATATTCCGCTCCAGGAGCTCCATCATAGCTCCTCGCTGTTGCTGGGAGGATGTTTTCTCCTCCGCTCGCCCCTTCCACCGTCATTTTCTCTCTACCCACCCTTGCCTCCTTCTCCGCACAGCTCTCGATTCCCCCCTCTCTTTCGCACCCTCCATGTCATATTCCGCTCCAGGAGCTCCATCATAGCTCCTCGCTGTCGCTGGGAGGATGTTTTCTCCTCTGCTCGCCCCTTCCACCGTCATTTTCTCTCTACCCACCCTTGCCTCCTTCTCCGCGCAGCTCTCGATTCCCCCCTCTCTTTCGCACCCTCCATGTCATATTCCGCTCCAGGAGCTCCATCATAGCTCCTCGCTGTCGCTGGGAGGATGTTTTCTCCTCCGCTCGCCCCTTCCACCGTCATTTTCTCTCTACCCACCCTTGCCTCCTTTTCCGCGCAGCTCTCGATTCCCCCCTCTCTTTCGCACCCTCCATGTCATATTCCGCTCCAGGAGCTCCATCATAGCTCCTCGCTGTCGCTGGGAGGATGTTTTCTCCTCCGCTCGCCCCTTCCACCGTCATTTTCTTTCTACCCACCCTTGCCTCCTTTTCCACGCAGCTCTCGATTCCCCCCTCTCTTTCGCACCCTCCATGTCATATTCCGCTCCAGGAGCTCCATCATAGCTCCTCGCTGTTGCTGGGAGGATGTTTTCTCCTCCGCTCGCCCCTTCCACCGTCATTTTCTCTCTACCCACCCTTGCCTCCTTCTCCGCACAGCTCTCGATTCCCCCCTCTCTTTCGCACCCTCCATGTCATATTCCGCTCCAGGAGCTCCATCATAGCTCCTCGCTGTCGCTGGGAGGATGTTTTCTCCTCTGCTCGCCCCTTCCACCGTCATTTTCTCTCTACCCACCCTTTCCTCCTTTTCCGCGCAGCTCTCGATTCCCCCCTCTCTTTCGCACCCTCCATGTCATATTCCGCTCCAGGAGCTCCATCATAGCTCCTCGCTGTCGCTGGGAGGATGTTTTCTCCTCCGCTCGCCCCTTCCACCGTCATTTTCTTTCTACCCACCCTTGCCTCCTTTTCCACGCAGCTCTCGATTCCCCCCTCTCTTTCGCACCCTCCATGTCATATTCCGCTCCAGGAGCTCCATCATAGCTCCTCGCTGTTGCTGGGAGGATGTTTTCTCCTCCGCTCGCCCCTTCCACCGTCATTTTCTCTCTACCCACCCTTGCCTCCTTCTCCGCACAGCTCTCGATTCCCCCCTCTCTTTCGCACCCTCCATGTCATATTCCGCTCCAGGAGCTCCATCATAGCTCCTCGCTGTCGCTGGGAGGATGTTTTCTCCTCTGCTCGCCCCTTCCACCGTCATTTTCTCTCTACCCACCCTTTCCTCCTTTTCCGCGCAGCTCTCGATTCCCCCCTCTCTTGCGCACCCTCCATGTCATATTCCGCTCCAGGAGCTCCATCATAGCTCCTCGCTGTCGCTGGGAGGATGTTTTCTCCTCCGCTCGCCCCTTCCACCGTCATTTTCTCTCTACCCACCCTTGCCTCCTTTTCCGTGCAGCTCTCGATTCCCCCCTCTCTTTCGCACCCTCCATGTCATATTCCGCTCCCGGAGTTCCATCATAGCTCCTCACTGTCGCTGGGAGGATGTTTTCTCCTCCGCTCGCCCCTTCCACCGTCATTTTCTCTCTACCCACCCTTGCCTCCTTCTCCGCGCAGCTCTCGATTCCCCCCTCTCTTTCGCACCCTCCATGTCATATTCCGCTCCAGGAGCTCCATCATAGCTCTTCGCTGTCGCTGGGAGGATGTTTTCTCCTCCGCTCGCCCCTTCCACCGTCATTTTCTCTCTACCCACCCTTGCCTCCTTCTCCGCGCAGCTCTCGATTCCCCCCTCTCTTTCGCACCCTCCATGTCATATTCCGCTCCAGGAGCTCCATCATAGCTCCTCGCTGTCGCTGGGAGGATGTTTTCTCCTCCGCTCGCCCCTTCCACCGTCATTTTCTCTCTACCCACCCTTGCCTCCTTTTCCGCGCAGCTCTCGATTCCCCCCTCTCTTTCGCACCCTCCATGTCATATTCCGCTCCAGGAGCTCCATCATAGCTCCTCGCTGTCGCTGGGAGGATGTTTTCTCCTCCGCTCGCCCCTTCCACCGTCATTTTCTTTCTACCCACCCTTGCCTCCTTTTCCACGCAGCTCTCGATTCCCCCCTCTCTTTCGCACCCTCCATGTCATATTCCGCTCCAGGAGCTCCATCATAGCTCCTCGCTGTTGCTGGGAGGATGTTTTCTCCTCCGCTCGCCCCTTCCACCGTCATTTTCTCTCTACCCACCCTTGCCTCCTTCTCCGCACAGCTCTCGATTCCCCCCTCTCTTTCGCACCCTCCATGTCATATTCCGCTCCAGGAGCTCCATCATAGCTCCTCGCTGTCGCTGGGAGGATGTTTTCTCCTCTGCTCGCCCCTTCCACCGTCATTTTCTCTCTACCCACCCTTTCCTCCTTTTCCGCGCAGCTCTCGATTCCCCCCTCTCTTTCGCACCCTCCATGTCATATTCCGCTCCAGGAGCTCCATCATAGCTCCTCGCTGTCGCTGGGAGGATGTTTTCTCCTCCGCTCGCCCCTTCCACCGTCATTTTCTTTCTACCCACCCTTGCCTCCTTTTCCACGCAGCTCTCGATTCCCCCCTCTCTTTCGCACCCTCCATGTCATATTCCGCTCCAGGAGCTCCATCATAGCTCCTCGCTGTTGCTGGGAGGATGTTTTCTCCTCCGCTCGCCCCTTCCACCGTCATTTTCTCTCTACCCACCCTTGCCTCCTTCTCCGCACAGCTCTCGATTCCCCCCTCTCTTTCGCACCCTCCATGTCATATTCCGCTCCAGGAGCTCCATCATAGCTCCTCGCTGTCGCTGGGAGGATGTTTTCTCCTCTGCTCGCCCCTTCCACCGTCATTTTCTCTCTACCCACCCTTTCCTCCTTTTCCGCGCAGCTCTCGATTCCCCCCTCTCTTGCGCACCCTCCATGTCATATTCCGCTCCAGGAGCTCCATCATAGCTCCTCGCTGTCGCTGGGAGGATGTTTTCTCCTCCGCTCGCCCCTTCCACCGTCATTTTCTCTCTACCCACCCTTGCCTCCTTTTCCGCGCAGCTCTCGATTCCCCCCTCTCTTTCGCACCCTCCATGTCATATTCCGCTCCAGGAGTTCCATCATAGCTCCTCACTGTCGCTGGGAGGATGTTTTCTCCTCCGCTCGCCCCTTCCACCGTCATTTTCTCTCTACCCACCCTTGCCTCCTTCTCCGCGCAGCTCTCGATTCCCCCCTCTCTTTCGCACCCTCCATGTCATATTCCGCTCCAGGAGCTCCATCATAGCTCTTCGCTGTCGCTGGGAGGATGTTTTCTCCTCCGCTCGCCCCTTCCACCGTCATTTTCTCTCTACCCACCCTTTCCTCCTTTTCCGCGCAGCTCTCGATTCCCCCCTCTCTTTCGCACCCTCCATGTCATATTCCGCTCCAGGAGCTCCATCATAGCTCCTCGCTGTCGCTGGGAGGATGTTTTCTCCTCCGCTCGCCCCTTCCACCGTCATTTTCTCTCTACCCACCCTTGCCTCCTTTTCCGCGCAGCTCTCGATTCCCCCCTCTCTTTCGCACCCTCCATGTCATATTCCGCTCCAGGAGCTCCATCATAGCTCCTCGCTGTCGCTGGGAGGATGTTTTCTCCTCCGCTCGCCCCTTCCACCGTCATTTTCTCTCTACCCACCCTTGCCTCCTTCTCCGCGCAGCTCTCAATTCCCCCCTCTCTTTCGCACCCTCCATGTCATATTCCGCTCCAGGAGCTCCATCATAGCTCCTCGCTGTCGCTGGGAGGATGTTTTCTCCTCCGCTCGCCCCTTCCACCGTCATTTTCTCTCTACCCACCCTTGCCTCCTTTTCCGCGCAGCTCTCGATTCCCCCCTCTCTTTCGCACCCTCCATGTCATATTCCGCTCCAGGAGTTCCATCATAGCTCCTCACTGTCGCTGGGAGGATGTTTTCTCCTCCGCTCGCCCCTTCCACCGTCATTTTCTCTCTACCAACCCTTGCCTCCTTTTCCGCGCAGCTCTCGATTCCCCCCTCTCTTTCGCACCCTCCATGTCATATTCCGCTCCAGGAGTTCCATCATAGCTCCTCACTGTCGCTGGGAGGAAGTTTTCTCCTCCGCTTGCCCAATCCACCGTCATTTTCTCTCTACCCACCCTTGCCTCCTTTTCCGCGCAGCTCTCGATTCCCCCCTCTCTTTCGCACCCTCCATGTCATATTCCGCACCAGGAGCTCCATCATAGCTCCTTGCTGTCGCTGGGAGGATGTTTTCTCCTCCGCTCGCCCCTTCCACCGTCATTTTCTCTCTACCCACCCTTGCCTCCTTTTCCGCGCAGCTCTCGATTCCCCCCTCTCTTTCGCACCCTCCATGTCATATTCCGCTCCAGGAGTTCCATCATAGCTCCTCACTGTCGCTGGGAGGATGTTTTCTCCTCCGCTCGCCCCTTCCACCGTCATTTTCTCTCTACCCACCCTTGCCTCCTTTTCCGCGCAGCTCTCGATTCCCCCCTCTCTTTCGCACCCTCCATGTCATATTCCGCTCCAGGAGCTCCATCATAGCTCCTCGCTGTCGCTGGGAGGATGTTTTCTCCTCCGCTCGCCCCTTCCACCGTCATTTTCTCTCTACCCACCATTGCCTCCTTTTCCGCGCAGCTCTCGATTCCCCCCTCTCTTTCGCACCCTCAATGTCATATTCCGCTCCAGGAGTTCCATCATAGCTCCTCACTGTCGCTGGGAGGATGTTTTCTCCTCCGCTCGCCCCTTCCACCGTCATTTTCTCTCTACCCACCCTTGCCTCCTTTTCCGCGCAGCTCTCGATTCCCCCCTCTCTTTCGCACCCTCCATGTCATATTCCGCTCCAGGAGCTCCATCATAGCTCCTCGCTGTCGCTGGGAGGATGTTTTCTCCTCCGCTCGCCCCTTCCACCGTCATTTTCTCTCTACCCACCCTTGCCTCCTTTTCCGCGCAGCTCTCGATTCCCCCCTCTCTTTCGCACCCTCAATGTCATATTCCGCTCCAGGAGTTCCATCATAGCTCCTCACTGTCGCTGGGAGGATGTTTTCTCCTCCGCTCGCCCCTTCCACCGTCATTTTCTCTCTACCCACCCTTGCCTCCTTTTCCGCGCAGCTCTCGATTCCCCCCTCTCTTTCGCACCCTCCATGTCATATTCCGCTCCAGGAGTTCCATCATAGCTCCTCACTGTCGCTGGGAGGAAGTTTTCTCCTCCGCTCACCCCTTCCACCGTCATTTTCTCTCTACCCACCCTTGCCTCCTTTTCCGTGCAGCTCTCGATTCCCCCCTCTCTTTCGCACCCTCCATGTCATATTCTGCTCCAGGAGCTCCATCATAGCTCCTCGCTGTCGCTGGGAGGATGTTTTCTCCTCCGCTCGCCCCTTCCACCGTCATTTTCTCTCTACCCACCCTTGCCTCCTTCTCCGCGCAGCTCTCGATTCCCCCCTCTCTTTCGCACCCTCCATGTCATATTCCGCTCCAGGAGCTCCATCATAGCTCCTTGCTGTCGCTGGGAGGATGTTTTCTCCTCCGCTCGCCCCTTCCACCATCATTTTCTCTCTACCCACCCTTGCCTCCTTCTCCGCGCAGCTCTCGATTCCCCCCTCTCTTTCGCACCCTCCATGTCATATTCCGCTCCAGGAGCTCCATCATAGCTCCTCGCTGTCGCTGGGAGGATGTTTTCCCCTCTGCTCGCCCCTTCCACCGTCATTTTCTCTCTACCCACCCTTTCCTCCTTTTCCGCGCAGCTCTCGATTCCCCCCTCTCTTTCGCACCCTCCATGTCATATTCCGCTCCAGGAGCTCCATCATAGCTCCTCGCTGTCGCTGGGAGGATGTTTTCTCCTCCGCTCGCCCCTTCCACCGTCATTTTCTTTCTACCCACCCTTGCCTCCTTTTCCACGCAGCTCTCGATTCCCCCCTCTCTTTCGCACCCTCCATGTCATATTCCGCTCCAGGAGCTCCATCATAGCTCCTCGCTGTTGCTGGGAGGATGTTTTCTCCTCCGCTCGCCCCTTCCACCGTCATTTTCTCTCTACCCACCCTTGCCTCCTTCTCCGCACAGCTCTCGATTCCCCCCTCTCTTTCGCACCCTCCATGTCATATTCCGCTCCAGGAGCTCCATCATAGCTCCTCGCTGTCGCTGGGAGGATGTTTTCTCCTCTGCTCGCCCCTTCCACCGTCATTTTCTCTCTACCCACCCTTTCCTCCTTTTCCGCGCAGCTCTCGATTCCCCCCTCTCTTGCGCACCCTCCATGTCATATTCCGCTCCAGGAGCTCCATCATAGCTCCTCGCTGTCGCTGGGAGGATGTTTTCTCCTCCGCTCGCCCCTTCCACCGTCATTTTCTCTCTACCCACCCTTGCCTCCTTTTCCGCGCAGCTCTCGATTCCCCCCTCTCTTTCGCACCCTCCATGTCATATTCCGCTCCAGGAGTTCCATCATAGCTCCTCACTGTCGCTGGGAGGATGTTTTCTCCTCCGCTCGCCCCTTCCACCGTCATTTTCTCTCTACCCACCCTTGCCTCCTTCTCCGCGCAGCTCTCGATTCCCCCCTCTCTTTCGCACCCTCCATGTCATATTCCGCTCCAGGAGCTCCATCATAGCTCTTCGCTGTCGCTGGGAGGATGTTTTCTCCTCCGCTCGCCCCTTCCACCGTCATTTTCTCTCTACCCACCCTTTCCTCCTTTTCCGCGCAGCTCTCGATTCCCCCCTCTCTTTCGCACCCTCCATGTCATATTCCGCTCCAGGAGCTCCATCATAGCTCCTCGCTGTTGCTGGGAGGATGTTTTCTCCTCCGCTCGCCCCTTCCACCGTCATTTTCTCTCTACCCACCCTTGCCTCCTTCTCCGCACAGCTCTCGATTCCCCCCTCTCTTTCGCACCCTCCATGTCATATTCCGCTCCAGGAGCTCCATCATAGCTCCTCGCTGTCGCTGGGAGGATGTTTTCTCCTCTGCTCGCCCCTTCCACCGTCATTTTCTCTCTACCCACCCTTTCCTCCTTTTCCGCGCAGCTCTCGATTCCCCCCTCTCTTGCGCACCCTCCATGTCATATTCCGCTCCAGGAGCTCCATCATAGCTCCTCGCTGTCGCTGGGAGGATGTTTTCTCCTCCGCTCGCCCCTTCCACCGTCATTTTCTCTCTACCCACCCTTGCCTCCTTTTCCGCGCAGCTCTTGATTCCCCCCTCTCTTTCGCACCCTCCATGTCATATTCCGCTCCAGGAGTTCCATCATAGCTCCTCACTGTCGCTGGGAGGATGTTTTCTCCTCCGCTCGCCCCTTCCACCGTCATTTTCTCTCTACCCACCCTTGCCTCCTTCTCCGCGCAGCTCTCGATTCCCCCCTCTCTTTCGCACCCTCCATGTCATATTCCGCTCCAGGAGCTCCATCATAGCTCTTCGCTGTCGCTGGGAGGATGTTTTCTCCTCCGCTCGCCCCTTCCACCGTCATTTTCTCTCTACCCACCCTTTCCTCCTTTTCCGCGCAGCTCTCGATTCCCCCCTCTCTTTCGCACCCTCCATGTCATATTCCGCTCCAGGAGCTCCATCATAGCTCCTCGCTGTCGCTGGGAGGATGTTTTCTCCTCCGCTCGCCCCTTCCACCGTCATTTTCTCTCTACCCACCCTTGCCTCCTTTTCCGCGCAGCTCTCGATTCCCCCCTCTCTTTCGCACCCTCCATGTCATATTCCGCTCCAGGAGCTCCATCATAGCTCCTTGCTGTCGCTGGGAGGACGTTTTCTCCTCCGCTCGCCCCTTCCACCGTCATTTTCTCTCTACCCACCCTTGCCTCCTTTTCCGCGCAGCTCTCGATTCCCCCCTCTCTTTCGCACCCTCCATGTCATATTCCGCTCCAGGAGTTCCATCATAGCTCCTCACTGTCGCTGGGAGGATGTTTTCTCCTCCGCTCGCCCCTTCCACCGTCATTTTCTCTCTACCCACCCTTGCCTCCTTTTCCGCGCAGCTCTCGATTCCCCCCTCTCTTTCGCACCCTCCATGTCATATTCCGCTCCAGGAGTTCCATCATAGCTCCTCACTGTCGCTGGGAGGAAGTTTTCTCCTCCGCTTGCCCCTTCCACCGTCATTTTCTCTCTACCCACCCTTGCCTCCTTTTCCACGCAGCTCTCGATTCCCCCCTCTCTTTCGCACCCTCCATGTCATATTCCGCTCCAGGAGCTCCATCATAGCTCCTCGCTGTCGCTGGGAGGATGTTTTCTCCTCCGCTCGCCCCTTCCACCGTCATTTTCTCTCTACCCACCCTTGCCTCCTTCTCCGCGCAGCTCTCAATTCCCCCCTCTCTTTCGCACCCTCCATGTCATATTCCGCTCCAGGAGCTCCATCATAGCTCCTCGCTGTCGCTGGGAGGATATTTTCTCCTCCGCTCGCCCCTTCCACCGTCATTTTCTCTCTACCCACCCTTGCCTCCTTTTCCGCGCAGCTCTCGATTCCCCCCTCTCTTTCGCACCCTCCATGTCATATTCCGCTCCAGGAGTTCCATCATAGCTCCTCACTGTCGCTGGGAGGATGTTTTCTCCTCCGCTCGCCCCTTCCACCGTCATTTTCTCTCTACCAACCCTTGCCTCCTTTTCCGCGCAGCTCTCGATTCCCCCCTCTCTTTCGCACCCTCCATGTCATATTCCGCTCCAGGAGTTCCATCATAGCTCCTCACTGTCGCTGGGAGGAAGTTTTCTCCTCCGCTTGCCCCTTCCACCGTCATTTTCTCTCTACCCACCCTTGCCTCCTTTTCCGCGCAGCTCTCGATTCCCCCCTCTCTTTCGCACCCTCCATGTCATATTCCGCTCCAGGAGCTCCATCATAGCTCCTTGCTGTCGCTGGGAGGATGTTTTCTCCTCCGCTCGCCCCTTCCACCGTCATTTTCTCTCTACCCACCCTTGCCTCCTTTTCCGCGCAGCTCTCGATTCCCCCCTCTCTTTCGCACCCTCCATGTCATATTCCGCTCCAGGAGTTCCATCATAGCTCCTCACTGTCGCTGGGAGGATGTTTTCTCCTCCGCTCGCCCCTTCCACCGTCATTTTCTCTCTACCCACCCTTGCCTCCTTTTCCGCGCAGCTCTCGATTCCCCCCTCTCTTTCGCACCCTCCATGTCATATTCCGCTCCAGGAGCTCCATCATAGCTCCTCGCTGTCGCTGGGAGGATGTTTTCTCCTCCGCTCGCCCCTTCCACCGTCATTTTCTCTCTACCCACCATTGCCTCCTTTTCCGCGCAGCTCTCGATTCCCCCCTCTCTTTCGCACCCTCAATGTCATATTCCGCTCCAGGAGTTCCATCATAGCTCCTCACTGTCGCTGGGAGGATGTTTTCTCCTCCGCTCGCCCCTTCCACCGTCATTTTCTCTCTACCCACCCTTGCCTCCTTTTCCGCGCAGCTCTCGATTCCCCCCTCTCTTTCGCACCCTCCATGTCATATTCCGCTCCAGGAGTTCCATCATAGCTCCTCACTGTCGCTGGGAGGAAGTTTTCTCCTCCGCTCGCCCCTTCCACCGTCATTTTTTCTCTACCCACCCTTGCCTCCTTTTCCGCGCAGCTCTCGATTCCCCCCTCTCTTTCGCACCCTCCATGTCATATTCCGCTCCAGGAGCTTCATCATAGCTCCTCGCTGTCGCTGGGAGGATGTTTTCTCCTCCGCTCGCCCCTTCCACCGTCATTTTCTCTCTACCCACCCTTGCCTCCTTTTCCGCGCAGCTCTCGATTCCCCCCTCTCTTTCGCACCCTCAATGTCATATTCCGCTCCAGGAGTTCCATCATAGCTCCTCACTGTCGCTGGGAGGATGTTTTCTCCTCCGCTCGCCCCTTCCACCGTCATTTTCTCTCTACCCACCCTTGCCTCCTTTTCCGCGCAGCTCTCGATTCCCCCCTCTCTTTCGCACCCTCCATGTCATATTCCGCTCCAGGAGTTCCATCATAGCTCCTCACTGTCGCTGGGAGGAAGTTTTCTCCTCCGCTCACCCCTTCCACCGTCATTTTCTCTCTACCCACCCTTGCCTCCTTTTCCGCGCAGCTCTCGATTCCTCCCTCTCTTTCGCACCCTCCATGTCATATTCCGCTCCAGGAGCTCCATCATAGCTCCTCGCTGTCGCTGGGAGGATGTTTTCTCCTCCGCTCGCCCCTTCCACCGTCATTTTCTCTCTACCCACCCTTGCCTCCTTTTCCGCGCAGCTCTCGATTCCCCCCTCTCTTTCGCACCCTCCATGTCATATTCCGCTCCAGGAGCTCCATCATAACTCCTCGCTGTCGCTGGGAGGATGTTTTCTCCTCCGCTCGCCCCTTCCACCGTCATTTTCTCTCTACCAACCCTTGCCTCCTTTTCCGCGCAGCTCTCGATTCCCCCCTCTCTTTCGCACCCTCCATGTCATATTCCGCTCCAGGAGTTCCATCATAGCTCCTCACTGTCGCTGGGAGGAAGTTTTCTCCTCCGCTTGCCCCTTCCACCGTCATTTTCTCTCTACCCACCCTTGCCTCCTTTTCCGTGCAGCTCTCGATTCCCCCCTCTCTTTCGCACCCTCCATGTCATATTCCGCTCCAGGAGCTCCATCATAGCTCCTTGCTGTCGCTGGGAGGATGTTTTCTCCTCCGCTCGCCCCTTCCACCGTCATTTTCTCTCTACCCACCCTTGCCTCCTTTTCCGCGCAGCTCTCGATTCCCCCCTCTCTTTCGCACCCTCCATGTCATATTCCGCTCCAGGAGTTCCATCATAGCTCCTCACTGTCGCTGGGAGGATGTTTTCTCCTCCGCTCGCCCCTTCCACCGTCATTTTCTCTCTACCCACCCTTGCCTCCTTTTCCGCGCAGCTCTCGATTCCCCCCTCTCTTTCGCACCCTCCATGTCATATTCCGCTCCAGGAGCTCCATCATAGCTCCTCGCTGTCGCTGGGAGGATGTTTTCTCCTCCGCTCGCCCCTTCCACCGTCATTTTCTCTCTACCCACCATTGCCTCCTTTTCCGCGCAGCTCTCGATTCCCCCCTCTCTTTCGCACCCTCAATGTCATATTCCGCTCCAGGAGTTCCATCATAGCTCCTCACTGTCGCTGGGAGGATGTTTTCTCCTCCGCTCGCCCCTTCCACCGTCATTTTCTCTCTACCCACCCTTGCCTCCTTTTCCGCGCAGCTCTCGATTCCCCCCTCTCTTTCGCACCCTCCATGTCATATTCCGCTCCAGGAGTTCCATCATAGCTCCTCACTGTCGCTGGGAGGAAGTTTTCTCCTCCGCTCGCCCCTTCCACCGTCATTTTTTCTCTACCCACCCTTGCCTCCTTTTCCGCGCAGCTCTCGATTCCCCCCTCTCTTTCGCACCCTCCATGTCATATTCCGCTCCAGGAGCTCCATCATAGCTCCTCGCTGTCGCTGGGAGGATGTTTTCTCCTCCGCTCGCCCCTTCCACCGTCATTTTCTCTCTACCCACCCTTGCCTCCTTTTCCGCGCAGCTCTCGATTCCCCCCTCTCTTTCGCACCCTCAATGTCATATTCCGCTCCAGGAGTTCCATCATAGCTCCTCACTGTCGCTGGGAGGATGTTTTCTCCTCCGCTCGCCCCTTCCACCGTCATTTTCTCTCTACCCACCCTTGCCTCCTTTTCCGCGCAGCTCTCGATTCCCCCCTCTCTTTCGCACCCTCCATGTCATATTCCGCTCCAGGAGTTCCATCATAGCTCCTCACTGTCGCTGGGAGGAAGTTTTCTCCTCCGCTCACCCCTTCCACCGTCATTTTCTCTCTACCCACCCTTGCCTCCTTTTCCGCGCAGCTCTCGATTCCCCCCTCTCTTTCGCACCCTCCATGTCATATTCCGCTCCAGGAGCTCCATCATAGCTCCTCGCTGTCGCTGGGAGGATGTTTTCTCCTCCGCTCGCCCCTTCCACCGTCATTTTCTCTCTACCCACCCTTGCCTCCTTTTCCGCGCAGCTCTCGATTCCCCCCTCTCTTTCGCACCCTCCATGTCATATTCCGCTCCAGGAGTTCCATCATAGCTCCTCACTGTCGCTGGGAGGATGTTTTCTCCTCCGCTCGCCCCTTCCACCATCATTTTCTCTCTACCCACCCTTGCCTCCTTTTCCGCGCAGCTCTCGATTCCCACCTCTCTTTCGCACCCTCCATGTCATATTCTGCTCCAGGAGTTCCATCATAGCTCCTCGCTGTCGCTGGGAGGATGTTTTCTCCTCCGCTCGCCCCTTCCACCGTCATTTTCTCTCTACCCACCCTTGCCTCCTTCTCCGCGCAGCTCTCGATTCCCCCCTCTCTTTCGCACCCTCCATGTCATATTCCGCTCCAGGAGCTCCATCATAGCTCCTTGCTGTCGCTGGGAGGATGTTTTCTCCTCCGCTCGCCCCTTCCACCATCATTTTCTCTCTACCCACCCTTGCCTCCTTCTCCGCGCAGCTCTCGATTCCCCCCTCTCTTTCGCACCCTCCATGTCATATTCCGCTCCAGGAGCTCCATCATAGCTCCTCGCTGTCGCTGGGAGGATGTTTTCCCCTCTGCTCGCCCCTTCCACCGTCATTTTCTCTCTACCCACCCTTTCCTCCTTTTCCGCGCAGCTCTCGATTCCCCCCTCTCTTTCGCACCCTCCATGTCATATTCCGCTCCAGGAGCTCCATCATAGCTCCTCGCTGTCGCTGGGAGGATGTTTTCTCCTCCGCTCGCCCCTTCCACCGTCATTTTCTTTCTACCCACCCTTGCCTCCTTTTCCACGCAGCTCTCGATTCCCCCCTCTCTTTCGCACCCTCCATGTCATATTCCGCTCCAGGAGCTCCATCATAGCTCCTCGCTGTTGCTGGGAGGATGTTTTCTCCTCCGCTCGCCCCTTCCACCGTCATTTTCTCTCTACCCACCCTTGCCTCCTTCTCCGCACAGCTCTCGATTCCCCCCTCTCTTTCGCACCCTCCATGTCATATTCCGCTCCAGGAGCTCCATCATAGCTCCTCGCTGTCGCTGGGAGGATGTTTTCTCCTCTGCTCGCCCCTTCCACCGTCATTTTCTCTCTACCCACCCTTTCCTCCTTTTCCGCGCAGCTCTCGATTCCCCCCTCTCTTGCGCACCCTCCATGTCATATTCCGCTCCAGGAGCTCCATCATAGCTCCTCGCTGTCGCTGGGAGGATGTTTTCTCCTCCGCTCGCCCCTTCCACCGTCATTTTCTCTCTACCCACCCTTGCCTCCTTTTCCGCGCAGCTCTCGATTCCCCCCTCTCTTTCGCACCCTCCATGTCATATTCCGCTCCAGGAGTTCCATCATAGCTCCTCACTGTCGCTGGGAGGATGTTTTCTCCTCCGCTCGCCCCTTCCACCGTCATTTTCTCTCTACCCACCCTTGCCTCCTTCTCCGCGCAGCTCTCGATTCCCCCCTCTCTTTCGCACCCTCCATGTCATATTCCGCTCCAGGAGCTCCATCATAGCTCTTCGCTGTCGCTGGGAGGATGTTTTCTCCTCCGCTCGCCCCTTCCACCGTCATTTTCTCTCTACCCACCCTTTCCTCCTTTTCCGCGCAGCTCTCGATTCCCCCCTCTCTTTCGCACCCTCCATGTCATATTCCGCTCCAGGAGCTCCATCATAGCTCCTCGCTGTCGCTGGGAGGATGTTTTCTCCTCCGCTCGCCCCTTCCACCGTCATTTTCTCTCTACCCACCCTTGCCTCCTTTTCCGCGCAGCTCTCGATTCCCCCCTCTCTTTCGCACCCTCCATGTCATATTCCGCTCCAGGAGCTCCATCATAGCTCCTTGCTGTCGCTGGGAGGACGTTTTCTCCTCCGCTCGCCCCTTCCACCGTCATTTTCTCTCTACCCACCCTTGCCTCCTTTTCCGCGCAGCTCTCGATTCCCCCCTCTCTTTCGCACCCTCCATGTCATATTCCGCTCCAGGAGTTCCATCATAGCTCCTCACTGTCGCTGGGAGGATGTTTTCTCCTCCGCTCGCCCCTTCCACCGTCATTTTCTCTCTACCCACCCTTGCCTCCTTTTCCGCGCAGCTCTCGATTCCCCCCTCTCTTTCGCACCCTCCATGTCATATTCCGCTCCAGGAGCTCCATCATAGCTCCTTGCTGTCGCTGGGAGGATGTTTTCTCCTCCGCTCGCCCCTTCCACCATCATTTTCTCTCTACCCACCCTTGCCTCCTTTTCCGCGCAGCTCTCGATTCCCACCTCTCTTTCGCACCCTCCATGTCATATTCCGCTCCAGGAGTTCCATCATAGCTCCTCGCTGTCGCTGGGAGGATGTTTTCTCCTCCGCTCGCCCCTTCCACCGTCATTTTCTCTCTACCCACCCTTGCCTCCTTCTCCGCGCAGCTCTCGATTCCCCCCTCTCTTTCGCACCCTCCATGTCATATTCCGCTCCAGGAGCTCCATCATAGCTCCTTGCTGTCGCTGGGAGGATGTTTTCTCCTCCGCTCGCCCCTTCCACCATCATTTTCTCTCTACCCACCCTTGCCTCCTTCTCCGCGCAGCTCTCGATTCCCCCCTCTCTTTCGCACCCTCCATGTCATATTCCGCTCCAGGAGCTCCATCATAGCTCCTCGCTGTCGCTGGGAGGATGTTTTCCCCTCTGCTCGCCCCTTCCACCGTCATTTTCTCTCTACCCACCCTTTCCTCCTTTTCCGCGCAACTCTCGATTCCCCCCTCTCTTTCGCACCCTCCATGTCATATTCCGCTCCAGGAGCTCCATCATAGCTCCTCGCTGTCGCTGGGAGGATGTTTTCTCCTCCGCTCGCCCCTTCCACCGTCATTTTCTTTCTACCCACCCTTGCCTCCTTTTCCACGCAGCTCTCGATTCCCCCCTCTCTTTCGCACCCTCCATGTCATATTCCGCTCCAGGAGCTCCATCATAGCTCCTCACTGTCGCTGGGAGGAAGTTTTCTCCTCCGCTCGCCCCTTCCACCTTCATTTTCTCTCTACCCACCCTTGCCTCCTTTTCCGCGCAGCTCTCGATTCCCCCCTCTCTTTCGCACCCTCCATGTCATATTCCGCTCCAGGAGTTCCATCATAGCTCCTCACTGTCGCTGGGAGGATGTTTTCTCCTCCGCTCGCCCCTTCCACCGTCATTTTCTCTCTACCCACCCTTGCCTCCTTTTCCGCGCAGCTCTCGATTCCCCCCTCTCTTTCGCACCCTCCATGTCATATTCCGCTCCAGGAGCTCCATCATAGCTCCTTGCTGTCGCTGGGAGGATGTTTTCTCCTCCGCTCGCCCCTTCCACCGTCATTTTCTCTCTACCCACCCTTGCCTCCTTTTCCGCGCAGCTCTCGATTCCCCCCTCTCTTTCGCACCCTCCATGTCATATTCCGCTCCAGGAGTTCCATCATAGCTCCTCACTGTCGCTGGGAGGATGTTTTCTCCTCCGCTCGCCCCTTCCACCGTCATTTTCTCTCTACCCACCCTTGCCTCCTTTTCCGCGCAGCTCTCGATTCCCCCCTCTCTTTCGCACCCTCCATGTCATATTCCGCTCCAGGAGTTCCATCATAGCTCCTCACTGTCGCTGGGAGGAAGTTTTCTCCTCCGCTCGCCCCTTCCACCTTCATTTTCTCTCTACCCACCCTTGCCTCCTTTTCCGCGCAGCTCTCGATTCCCCCCTCTCTTTCGCACCCTCCATGTCATATTCCGCTCCAGGAGCTCCATCATAGCTCCTTGCTGTCGCTGGGAGGATGTTTTCTCCTCCGCTCGCCCCTTCCACCGTCATTTTCTCTCTACCCACCCTTGCCTCCTTTTCCGCGCAGCTCTCGATTCCCCCCTCTCTTTCGCACCCTCCATGTCATATTCCGCTCCAGGAGTTCCATCATAGCTCCTCACTGTCGCTGGGAGGATGTTTTCTCCTCCGCTCGCCCCTTCCACCGCCATTTTCTCTCTACCCACCCTTGCCTCCTTCTCCGCGCAGCTCTCGATTCCCCCCTCTCTTTCTCACCCTCCATGTCATATTCCGCTCCAGGAGCTCCATCATAGCTCCTCGCTGTCGCTGGGAGGATGTTTTCTCCTCCGCTCGCCCCTTCCACCGTCATTTTCTCTCTACCCACCCTTTCCTCCTTTTCCGCGCAGCTCTCGATTCCCCCCTCTCTTTCGCACCCTCCATGTCATATTCCGCTCCAGGAGTTCCATCATAGCTCCTCACTGTCGCTGGGAGGATGTTTTCTCCTCCGCTCGCCCCTTCCACCGTCATTTTTTCTCTACCCACCCTTGCCTCCTTTTCCGCGCAGCTCTCGATTCCCCCCTCTCTTTCGCACCCTCTATGTCATATTCCGCTCCAGGAGTTCCATCATAGCTCCTCACTGTCGCTGGGAGGATGTTTTCTCCTCGCTCGCCCCTTCCACCGTCATTTTCTCTCTACCCACCCTTGCCTCCTTTTCCGCGCAGCTCTCGATTCCCCCCTCTCTTTCGCACCCTCCATGTCATATTCCGCTCCAGGAGCTCCATCATAGCTCCTTGCTGTCGCTGGGAGGATGTTTTCTCCTCCGCTCGCCCCTTCCACCGTCATTTTCTCTCTACCCACCCTTGCCTCCTTTTCCGCGCAGCTCTCGATTCCCCCCTCTCTTTCGCACCCTCCATGTCATATTCCGCTCCAGGAGTTCCATCATAGCTCCTCACTGTCGCTGGGAGGATGTTTTCTCCTCCGCTCGCCCCTTCCACCGTCATTTTCTCTCTACCCACCCTTGCCTCCTTTTCCGCGCAGCTCTCGATTCCCCCCTCTCTTTCGCACCCTCCATGTCATATTCCGCTCCAGGAGCTCCATCATAGCTCCTCGCTGTCGCTGGGAGGATGTTTTCTCCTCCGCTCGCCCCTTCCACCGTCATTTTCTCTCTACCCACCCTTTCCTCCTTTTCCTCGCAGCTCTCGATTCCCCCCTCTCTTTCGCACCCTCCATGTCATATTCCGCTCCAGGAGCTCCATCATAGCTCCTCGCTGTCGCTGGGAGGATGTTTTCTCCTCCGCTCGCCCCTTCCACCGTCATTTTCTCTCTACCCACCCTTGCCTCCTTTTCCGCGCAGCTCTCGATTCCCCCCTCTCTTTCGCACCCTCCATGTCATATTCCGCTCCAGGAGTTCCATCATAGCTCCTCACTGTCGCTGGGAGGAAGTTTTCTCCTCCGCTCGCCCCTTCCACCTTCATTTTCTCTCTACCCACCCTTGCCTCCTTTTCCGCGCAGCTCTCGATTCCCCCCTCTCTTTCGCACCCTCCATGTCATATTCCGCTCCAGGAGTTCCATCATAGCTCCTCACTGTCGCTGGGAGGATGTTTTCTCCTCCGCTCGCCCCTTCCACCGTCATTTTCTCTCTACCCACCCTTGCCTCCTTCTCCGCGCAGCTCTCGATTCCCCCCTCTCTTTCGCACCCTCCATGTCATATTCCGCTCCAGGAGCTCCATCATAGCTAATCGCTGTCGCTGGGAGGATGTTTTCTCCTCCGCTCGCCCCTTCCACCGTCATTTTCTCTCTACCCACCCTTGCCTCCTTTTCCGCGCAGCTCTCGATTCCCCCCTCTCTTTTGCACCCTCCATGTCATATTCCGCTCCAGGAGTTCCATCATAGCTCCTCACTGTCGCTGGGAGGATGTTTTCTCCTTCGCTCGCCCCTTCCACCGTCATTTTCTCTCTACCCACCCTTGCCTCCTTTTCCGCGCAGCTCTCGATTCCCCCCTCTCTTTCGCACCCTCCATGTCATATTCCGCTCCAGGAGCTCCATCATAGCTCCTCGCTGTCGCTGGGAGGATGTTTTCTCCTCCGCTCGCCCCTTCCACCGTCATTTTCTCTCTACCCACCCTTTCCTCCTTTTCCGCGCAGCTCTCGATTCCCCCCTCTCTTTCGCACCCTCCATGTCATATTCCGCTCCAGGAGCTCCATCATAGCTCCTCGCTGTCGCTGGGAGGATGTTTTCTCCTCCGCTCGCCCCTTCCACCGTCATTTTCTCTCTACCCACCCTTGCCTCCTTCTCCGCGCAGCTCTCAATTCCCCCCTCTCTTTCGCACCCTCCATGTCATATTCCGCTCCAGGAGCTCCATCATAGCTCCTCGCTGTCGCTGGGAGGATGTTTTCTCCTCCGCTCGCCCCTTCCACCGTCATTTTCTCTCTACCCACCCTTGCCTCCTTCTCCGCGCAGCTCTCGATTCCCCCCTCTCTTTCGAACCCTCCATGTCATATTCCGCTCCAGGAGCTCCATCATAGCTCCTCGCTGTCGCTGGGAGGATGTTTTCTCCTCTGCTCGCCCCTTCCACCGTCATTTTCTCTCTACCCACCCTTTCCTCCTTTTCCGCGCAGCTCTCGATTCCCCCCTCTCTTTCGCACCCTCCATGTCATATTCCGCTCCAGGAGCTCCATCATAGCTCCTCGCTGTCGCTGGGAGGATGTTTTCTCCTCCGCTCGCCCCTTCCACCGTCATTTTCTTTCTACCCACCCTTGCCTCCTTTTCCACGCAGCTCTCGATTCCCCCCTCTCTTTCGCACCCTCCATGTCATATTCCGCTCCAGGAGCTCCATCATAGCTCCTCGCTGTTGCTGGGAGGATGTTTTCTCCTCCGCTCGCCCCTTCCACCGTCATTTTCTCTCTACCCATCCTTGCCTCCTTCTCCGCACAGCTCTCGATTCCCCCCTCTCTTTCGCACCCTCCATGTCATATTCCGCTCCAGGAGCTCCATCATAGCTCCTCGCTGTCGCTGGGAGGATGTTTTCTCCTCTGCTCGCCCCTTCCACTGTCATTTTCTCTCTACCCACCCTTTCCTCCTTTTCCGCGCAGCTCTCGATTCCCCCCTCTCTTGCGCACCCTCCATGTCATATTCCGCTCCAGGAGCTCCATCATAGCTCCTCGCTGTCGCTGGGAGGATGTTTTCTCCTCCGCTCGCCCCTTCCACCGTCATTTTCTCTCTACCCACCCTTTCCTCCTTTTCCGCGCAGCTCTCGATTCCCCCCTCTCTTGCGCACCCTCCATGTCATATTCCGCTCCAGGAGCTCCATCATAGCTCCTCGCTGTCGCTGGGAGGATGTTTTCTCCTCCGCTCGCCCCTTCCACCGTCATTTTCTCTCTACCCACCCTTGCCTCCTTTTCCGCGCAGCTCTCGATTCCCCCCTCTCTTTCGCACCCTCCATGTCATATTCCGCTCCAGGAGCTCCATCATAGCTCCTCGCTGTCGCTGGGAGGATGTTTTCTCCTCCGCTCGCCCCTTCCACCGTCATTTTCTCTCTACCCACCCTTGCCTCCTTCTCCGCGCAGCTCTCAAATCCCCCCTCTCTTTCGCACCCTCCATGTCATATTCCGCTCCAGGAGCTCCATCATAGCTCCTCGCTGTCGCTGGGAGGATGTTTTCTCCTCCGCTCGCCCCTTCCACCGTCATTTTCTCTCTACCCACCCTTGCCTCCTTCTCCGCGCAGCTCTCAATTCCCCCCTCTCTTTCGCACCCTCCATGTCATATTCCGCTCCAGGAGCTCCATCATAGCTCCTCGCTGTCGCTGGGAGGATGTTTTCTCCTCCGCTCGCCCCTTCCACCGTCATTTTCTCTCTACCCACCCTTGCCTCCTTCTCCGCGCAGCTCTCGATTCCCCCCTCTCTTTCGAACCCTCCATGTCATATTCCGCTCCAGGAGCTCCATCATAGCTCCTCGCTGTCGCTGGGAGGATGTTTTCTCCTCTGCTCGCCCCTTCCACCGTCATTTTCTCTCTACCCACCCTTTCCTCCTTTTCCGCGCAGCTCTCGATTCCCCCCTCTCTTGCGCACCCTCCATGTCATATTCCGCTCCAGGAGCTCCATCATAGCTCCTCGCTGTCGCTGGGAGGATGTTTTCTCCTCCGCTCGCCCCTTCCACCGTCATTTTCTCTCTACCCACCCTTGCCTCCTTTTCCGCGCAGCTCTCGATTCCCCCCTCTCTTTCGCACCCTCCATGTCATATTCCGCTCCAGGAGCTCCATCATAGCTCCTCGCTGTCGCTGGGAGGATGTTTTCTCCTCCGCTCGCCCCTTCCACCGTCATTTTCTCTCTACCCACCCTTTCCTCCTTTTCCGCGCAGCTCTCGATTCCCCCCTCTCTTGCGCACCCTCCATGTCATATTCCGCTCCAGGAGCTCCATCATAGCTCCTCGCTGTCGCTGGGAGGATGTTTTCTCCTCCGCTCGCCCCTTCCACCGTCATTTTCTCTCTACCCACCCTTGCCTCCTTTTCCGCGCAGCTCTCGATTCCCCCCTCTCTTTCGCACCCTCCATGTCATATTCCGCTCCAGGAGCTCCATCATAGCTCCTCGCTGTCGCTGGGAGGATGTTTTCTCCTCCGCTCGCCCCTTCCACCGTCATTTTCTCTCTACCCACCCTTGCCTCCTTCTCCGCGCAGCTCTCAATTCCCCCCTCTCTTTCGCACCCTCCATGTCATATTCCGCTCCAGGAGCTCCATCATAGCTCCTCGCTGTCGCTGGGAGGATGTTTTCTCCTCCGCTCGCCCCTTCCACCGTCATTTTCTCTCTACCCACCCTTTCCTCCTTTTCCGCGCAGCTCTCGATTCCCCCCTCTCTTTCGCACCCTCCATGTCATATTCCGCTCCAGGAGCTCCATCATAGCTCCTCGCTGTCGCTGGGAGGATGTTTTCTCCTCCGCTCACCCCTTCCACCGTCATTTTCTTTCTACCCACCCTTGCCTCCTTTTCCACGCAGCTCTCGATTCCCCCCTCTCTTTCGCACCCTCCATGTCATATTCCGCTCCAGGAGCTCCATCATAGCTCCTCGCTGTTGCTGGGAGGATGTTTTCTCCTCCGCTCGCCCCTTCCACCGTCATTTTCTCTCTACCCACCCTTGCCTCCTTCTCCGCACAGCTCTCGATTCCCCCCTCTCTTTCGCACCCTCCATGTCATATTCCGCTCCAGGAGCTCCATCATAGCTCCTCGCTGTCGCTGGGAGGATGTTTTCTCCTCTGCTCGCCCCTTCCACCGTCATTTTCTCTCTACCCACCCTTTCCTCCTTTTCCGCGCAGCTCTCAATTCCCCCCTCTCTTTCGCACCCTCCATGTCATATTCCGCTCCAGGAGCTCCATCATAGCTCCTTGCTGTCGCTGGGAGGATGTTTTCTCCTCCGCTCGCCCCTTCCACCGTCATTTTCTCTCTACCCACCCTTGCCTCCTTTTCCGCGCAGCTCTCGATTCCCCCCTCTCTTTCGCACCCTCCATGTCATATTCCGCTCCAGGAGTTCCATCATAGCTCCTCACTGTCGCTGGGAGGATGTTTTCTCCTCCGCTCGCCCCTTCCACCGTCATTTTCTCTCTACCCACCCTTGCCTCCTTCTCCGCGCAGCTCTCGATTCCCCCCTCTCTTTCGCACCCTCCATGTCATATTCTGCTCCAGGAGCTCCATCATAGCTCCTCGCTGTCGCTGGGAGGATGTTTTCTCCTCCGCTCGCCCCTTCCACCGTCATTTTCTCTCTACCCACCCTTGCCTCCTTCTCCGCGCAGCTCTCGATTCCCCCCTCTCTTTCGCACCCTCCATGTCATATTCCGCTCCAGGAGCTCCATCATAGCTCCTTGCTGTCGCTGGGAGGATGTTTTCTCCTCCGCTCGCCCCTTCCACCATCATTTTCTCTCTACCCACCCTTGCCTCCTTCTCCGCGCAGCTCTCGATTCCCCCCTCTCTTTCGCACCCTCCATGTCATATTCCGCTCCAGGAGCTCCATCATAGCTCCTCGCTGTCGCTGGGAGGATGTTTTCTCCTCCGCTCGCCCCTTCCACCGTCATTTTCTCTCTACCCACCCTTGCCTCCTTTTCCGCGCAGCTCTCGATTCCCCCCTCTCTTTCGCACCCTCCATGTCATATTCCGCTCCAGGAGCTCCATCATAGCTCCTCGCTGTCGCTGGGAGGATGTTTTCTCCTCCGCTCGCCCCTTCCACCGTCATTTTCTCTCTACCCACCCTTGCCTCCTTTTCCACGCAGCTCTCGATTCCCCCCTCTCTTTCGCACCCTCCATGTCATATTCCGCTCCAGGAGTTCCATCATAGCTCCTCACTGTCGCTGGGAGGATGTTTTCTCCTCCGCTCGCCCCTTCCACCGTCATTTTCTCTCTACCCACCCTTGCCTCCTTCTCCGCGCAGCTCTCGATTCCCCCCTCTCTTTCGCACCCTCCATGTCATATTCTGCTCCAGGAGCTCCATCATAGCTCCTCGCTGTCGCTGGGAGGATGTTTTCTCCTCCGCTCGCCCCTTCCACCGTCATTTTCTCTCTACCCACCCTTGCCTCCTTCTCCGCGCAGCTCTCGATTCCCCCCTCTCTTTCGCACCCTCCATGTCATATTCCGCTCCAGGAGCTCCATCATAGCTCCTTGCTGTCGCTGGGAGGATGTTTTCTCCTCCGCTCGCCCCTTCCACCATCATTTTCTCTCTACCCACCCTTGCCTCCTTCTCCGCGCAGCTCTCGATTCCCCCCTCTCTTTCGCACCCTCCATGTCATATTCCGCTCCAGGAGCTCCATCATAGCTCCTCGCTGTCGCTGGGAGGATGTTTTCTCCTCCGCTCGCCCCTTCCACCGTCATTTTCTCTCTACCCACCCTTGCCTCCTTTTCCGCGCAGCTCTCGATTCCCCCCTCTCTTTCGCACCCTCCATGTCATATTCCGCTCCAGGAGCTCCATCATAGCTCCTCGCTGTCGCTGGGAGGATGTTTTCTCCTCCGCTCGCCCCTTCCACCGTCATTTTCTCTCTACCCACCCTTGCCTCCTTTTCCACGCAGCTCTCGATTCCCCCCTCTCTTTCGCACCCTCCATGTCATATTCCGCTCCAGGAGCTCCATCATAGCTCCTCGCTGTTGCTGGGAGGATGTTTTCTCCTCCGCTCGCCCCTTCCACCGTCATTTTCTCTCTACCCACCCTTGCCTCCTTCTCCGCACAGCTCTCGATTCCCCCCTCTCTTTCGCACCCTCCATGTCATATTCCGCTCCAGGAGCTCCATCATAGCTCCTCGCTGTCGCTGGGAGGATGTTTTCTCCTCTGCTCGCCCCTTCCACCGTCATTTTCTCTCTACCCACCCTTTCCTCCTTTTCCGCGCAGCTCTCGATTCCCCCCTCTCTTTCGCACCCTCCATGTCATATTCCGCTCCAGGAGCTCCATCATAGCTCCTCGCTGTCGCTGGGAGGATGTTTTCTCCTCCGCTCGCCCCTTCCACCGTCATTTTCTTTCTACCCACCCTTGCCTCCTTTTCCACGCAGCTCTCGATTCCCCCCTCTCTTTCGCACCCTCCATGTCATATTCCGCTCCAGGAGCTCCATCATAGCTCCTCGCTGTCGCTGGGAGGATGTTTTCTCCTCTGCTCGCCCCTTCCACCGTCATTTTCTCTCTACCCACCCTTTCCTCCTTTTCCGCGCAGCTCTCGATTCCCCCCTCTCTTGCGCACCCTCCATGTCATATTCCGCTCCAGGAGCTCCATCATAGCTCCTCGCTGTCGCTGGGAGGATGTTTTCTCCTCCGCTCGCCCCTTCCACCGTCATTTTCTCTCTACCCACCCTTGCCTCCTTTTCCGCGCAGCTCTCGATTCCCCCCTCTCTTTCGCACCCTCCATGTCATATTCCGCTCCAGGAGCTCCATCATAGCTCCTCGCTGTCGCTGGGAGGATGTTTTCTCCTCCGCTCGCCCCTTCCACCGTCATTTTCTTTCTACCCACCCTTGCCTCCTTTTCCACGCAGCTCTCGATTCCCCCCTCTCTTTCGCACCCTCCATGTCATATTCCGCTCCAGGAGCTCCATCATAGCTCCTCGCTGTTGCTGGGAGGATGTTTTCTCCTCCGCTCGCCCCTTCCACCGTCATTTTCTCTCTACCCACCCTTGCCTCCTTCTCCGCACAGCTCTCGATTCCCCCCTCTCTTTCGCACCCTCCATGTCATATTCCGCTCCAGGAGCTCCATCATAGCTCCTCGCTGTCGCTGGGAGGATGTTTTCTCCTCCGCTCGCCCCTTCCACCGTCATTTTCTTTCTACCCACCCTTGCCTCCTTTTCCACGCAGCTCTCGATTCCCCCCTCTCTTTCGCACCCTCCATGTCATATTCCGCTCCAGGAGCTCCATCATAGCTCCTCGCTGTCGCTGGGAGGATGTTTTCTCCTCTGCTCGCCCCTTCCACCGTCATTTTCTCTCTACCCACCCTTGCCTCCTTCTCCGCGCAGCTCTCGATTCCCCCCTCTCTTTCGCACCCTCCATGTCATATTCCGCTCCAGGAGCTCCATCATAGCTCCTCGCTGTCGCTGGGAGGATGTTTTCTCCTCCGCTCGCCCCTTCCACCGTCATTTTCTCTCTACCCACCCTTGCCTCCTTTTCCGCGCAGCTCTCGATTCCCCCCTCTCTTTCGCACCCTCCATGTCATATTCCGCTCCAGGAGCTCCATCATAGCTCCTCGCTGTCGCTGGGAGGATGTTTTCTCCTCCGCTCGCCCCTTCCACCGTCATTTTCTTTCTACCCACCCTTGCCTCCTTTTCCACGCAGCTCTCGATTCCCCCCTCTCTTTCGCACCCTCCATGTCATATTCCGCTCCAGGAGCTCCATCATAGCTCCTCGCTGTTGCTGGGAGGATGTTTTCTCCTCCGCTCGCCCCTTCCACCGTCATTTTCTCTCTACCCACCCTTGCCTCCTTCTCCGCACAGCTCTCGATTCCCCCCTCTCTTTCGCACCCTCCATGTCATATTCCGCTCCAGGAGCTCCATCATAGCTCCTCGCTGTCGCTGGGAGGATGTTTTCTCCTCTGCTCGCCCCTTCCACCGTCATTTTCTCTCTACCCACCCTTTCCTCCTTTTCCGCGCAGCTCTCGATTCCCCCCTCTCTTTCGCACCCTCCATGTCATATTCCGCTCCAGGAGCTCCATCATAGCTCCTCGCTGTCGCTGGGAGGATGTTTTCTCCTCCGCTCGCCCCTTCCACCGTCATTTTCTTTCTACCCACCCTTGCCTCCTTTTCCATGCAGCTCTCGATTCCCCCCTCTCTTTCGCACCCTCCATGTCATATTCCGCTCCAGGAGCTCCATCATAGCTCCTCGCTGTTGCTGGGAGGATGTTTTCTCCTCCGCTCGCCCCTTCCACCGTCATTTTCTCTCTACCCACCCTTGCCTCCTTCTCCGCACAGCTCTCGATTCCCCCCTCTCTTTCGCACCCTCCATGTCATATTCCGCTCCAGGAGCTCCATCATAGCTCCTCGCTGTCGCTGGGAGGATGTTTTCTCCTCTGCTCGCCCCTTCCACCGTCATTTTCTCTCTACCCACCCTTTCCTCCTTTTCCGCGCAGCTCTCGATTCCCCCCTCTCTTGCGCACCCTCCATGTCATATTCCGCTCCAGGAGCTCCATCATAGCTCCTCGCTGTCGCTGGGAGGATGTTTTCTCCTCCGCTCGCCCCTTCCACCGTCATTTTCTCTCTACCCACCCTTGCCTCCTTTTCCGTGCAGCTCTCGATTCCCCCCTCTCTTTCGCACCCTCCATGTCATATTCCGCTCCAGGAGTTCCATCATAGCTCCTCACTGTCGCTGGGAGGATGTTTTCTCCTCCGCTCGCCCCTTCCACCGTCATTTTCTCTCTACCCACCCTTGCCTCCTTCTCCGCGCAGCTCTCGATTCCCCCCTCTCTTTCGCACCCTCCATGTCATATTCCGCTCCAGGAGCTCCATCATAGCTCTTCGCTGTCGCTGGGAGGATGTTTTCTCCTCCGCTCGCCCCTTCCACCGTCATTTTCTCTCTACCCACCCTTGCCTCCTTCTCCGCGCAGCTCTCGATTCCCCCCTCTCTTTCGCACCCTCCATGTCATATTCCGCTCCAGGAGCTCCATCATAGCTCCTCGCTGTCGCTGGGAGGATGTTTTCTCCTCCGCTCGCCCCTTCCACCGTCATTTTCTCTCTACCCACCCTTGCCTCCTTTTCCGCGCAGCTCTCGATTCCCCCCTCTCTTTCGCACCCTCCATGTCATATTCCGCTCCAGGAGCTCCATCATAGCTCCTCGCTGTCGCTGGGAGGATGTTTTCTCCTCCGCTCGCCCCTTCCACCGTCATTTTCTTTCTACCCACCCTTGCCTCCTTTTCCACGCAGCTCTCGATTCCCCCCTCTCTTTCGCACCCTCCATGTCATATTCCGCTCCAGGAGCTCCATCATAGCTCCTCGCTGTTGCTGGGAGGATGTTTTCTCCTCCGCTCGCCCCTTCCACCGTCATTTTCTCTCTACCCACCCTTGCCTCCTTCTCCGCACAGCTCTCGATTCCCCCCTCTCTTTCGCACCCTCCATGTCATATTCCGCTCCAGGAGCTCCATCATAGCTCCTCGCTGTCGCTGGGAGGATGTTTTCTCCTCTGCTCGCCCCTTCCACCGTCATTTTCTCTCTACCCACCCTTTCCTCCTTTTCCGCGCAGCTCTCGATTCCCCCCTCTCTTTCGCACCCTCCATGTCATATTCCGCTCCAGGAGCTCCATCATAGCTCCTCGCTGTCGCTGGGAGGATGTTTTCTCCTCCGCTCGCCCCTTCCACCGTCATTTTCTTTCTACCCACCCTTGCCTCCTTTTCCACGCAGCTCTCGATTCCCCCCTCTCTTTCGCACCCTCCATGTCATATTCCGCTCCAGGAGCTCCATCATAGCTCCTCGCTGTTGCTGGGAGGATGTTTTCTCCTCCGCTCGCCCCTTCCACCGTCATTTTCTCTCTACCCACCCTTGCCTCCTTCTCCGCACAGCTCTCGATTCCCCCCTCTCTTTCGCACCCTCCATGTCATATTCCGCTCCAGGAGCTCCATCATAGCTCCTCGCTGTCGCTGGGAGGATGTTTTCTCCTCTGCTCGCCCCTTCCACCGTCATTTTCTCTCTACCCACCCTTTCCTCCTTTTCCGCGCAGCTCTCGATTCCCCCCTCTCTTGCGCACCCTCCATGTCATATTCCGCTCCAGGAGCTCCATCATAGCTCCTCGCTGTCGCTGGGAGGATGTTTTCTCCTCCGCTCGCCCCTTCCACCGTCATTTTCTCTCTACCCACCCTTGCCTCCTTTTCCGCGCAGCTCTCGATTCCCCCCTCTCTTTCGCACCCTCCATGTCATATTCCGTTTCAGGAGTTCCATCATAGCTCCTCACTGTCGCTGGGAGGATGTTTTCTCCTCCGCTCGCCCCTTCCACCGTCATTTTCTCTCTACCCACCCTTGCCTCCTTCTCCGCGCAGCTCTCGATTCCCCCCTCTCTTTCGCACCCTCCATGTCATATTCCGCTCCAGGAGCTCCATCATAGCTCTTCGCTGTCGCTGGGAGGATGTTTTCTCCTCCGCTCGCCC